>NC_134554.1:5945364-7341562 GCF_025594145.1 Primulina tabacum
TTAAAATTTGACCATTAAGCTGTTGATTGAGTTTTGGGATCTGAAAATGTCAGGGAAACAAATTATTGAAATCCTCTTGTTACGTAATTGGTCCTTAATTTTTATTATTATCTGGCAAGTTAATCCTTCCATTATGGAAAGCATTATATCATATATACTTTTATAATGAAGCAACGATATGGGTCAGACGATTTCATTCCGAAATATATTGGATAATGTTAATAACGTATTGTCATATCACCTTTTTATTATATATGTAGGAGAAGTTAATGTTTCCAAATGGGGCTTGTGTATGATTAGTAATTTATGTCTTCTTTGAGATCTCGTGGTTAGATTTGGAAAGTGCATTAAAAATAAAACTTCATCAGCTAGAATTTGTAATGTTGCTTCAAAAAACCTTCTTTCCCTGGCTGTTAATCTTGGATTCGTGGTTTCATTAGTTTAGATTAAGTTCTTGGAAATTATTGTTTAGCTGTACGAAGCAATAGATCCCCTAATCAAGATTCTAAATTTAAAATCACAAAATGGGTAAAATATGCCGCGTTAAACTTTGTTTCGCATATTGCACGAAATAACTATGAATATTGATTAATAATGGTCTTCCTAAATTTTTATAGTGCGACAGCACCTCTTCCTGATGTCGGCCAGTGGTTGCTGCTTGCATTGAATGAGAAATTGCCTCCAACAGTGGTTGATATTTTGAGAGCTCGTATCATTGGATTGCACCATTTCTTGATGTTGTTTATAATGCTTGCATTCTCAGTATTATTTAACTCCATCGAAGCCCCTGGCCTAGGCCTAGGTGCGAGATACATGTTCGCCATGGGTATTGGGCGGCTTCTTCGGGCGATAGCTTTTGTGTCTACGATACTTCCTTCACCGCGCCCGTGGTGTGCATCTGCTCGGTTTAAAGTCCCTCCACAACCTCATCGGTGGGCTCAGAAGTATTATGTTCCATATTCTACAGATTCTAACGCTATACGACACATCATTCAACATGATTTCGCATATGGTATCACATCTTTATTATTCTCTTCATGATCATATGTACTCTACTGTTTTGGAAATTTGTTTGCAAGTCTTCTTCATGTTTGCATATTGATCCGTTTAATCCATTAGTATTGAATGAACCAAATTCACTCTCATGAGAGTGAAATTTAGAATAATTTGTTCTTATTCGGAGAGTTTAGTAACAGTTTCATAGATTGTATGACATTGTGGTTGTTTAATAAGAATTTCAAAGTGTCTTGCATTACATAATTTGTTTTCAAGGATTGAGCATCTACCAGCAAAAAATGTAAGTATTATAGGATCGAGAGTCTGCCATTGTAGCAAAAATTATATCTAATTATGAGGATGTTATTTGAAGATTTCAACACTTCTTGGGAGTTGCAATAATTCGATTCATCCTACTTTCAGCTGTTGCAGGAGATCTTGGCCTTGCTTTCCAACCAGAATGGGGGGCGATGAACTTTCTTGCTGATTTTCTTCGACCTACAGCTTCTGAGGCATCTTCTTCATGGCTCAATCTTTTGAAAAAAGCTGGTGGTGGATGCAACGACCTACTATACAGTGGCCATATGCTTGTTGCGGTCTTGACAGCTATGGCCTGGACAGTATGTATACAAAAAAAGTTCACTCAAAACGCCCCAGAATTTGTGTGAATTTCCAGAATTGATCGATTCCTTTTGCTTCCTTTCTTGAAAAACTGTCGCAGGAAGCTTATGGTGGGTTCAGCTCAGCACTTATCTGGATCCTCGTCTTACACAGCGCCCAACGAGAAATCCGGGAGCGCCACCATTACAGCGTGGACTGCATTGTAGCCATCTACATGGGCATCTTTCTGTGGAAAATGACGGGTTTTTTCGGGCCAACAAAGAACACTGCCAGAGATAGGAGGCTAAATAAACTTGCGAAAATACAAAACAGATTACTGCAAGCGGCAAAAGACTCGGATATGGATGAAGTGAGGGAACTTCTTAAAGAGGTGGAGTTAAGCAGCCAAGTTGGCCAGAAACCGAAAAGCAAGGCTATGTGGCTGTTTTCGGGTGCAACCATTGTCTTCACACTTGTAATTGTACTTCTTGCCTTCACATTGACAAGTGATGGCTGATTTAGTTTGTCCATTAGATATTTCCAAAAGATAGAGGTTGCCGGTTTGTATGTCATTTTCTACTCTTTTCAAACTTTTCTATAAGCCGATGCTACTTTTGTAGTGAGTGACCCCTTGACTATAAAAGCAATACTTTGCCGCTTTCTTGAAATCCCAAGTTGTTTTTACTTGTTCATTTAAATTTTTATTACTTTCATAGTTATTAATGTAATCTAGGATACAGATGTAATTTGACAGTGTCTTGCCTTAACGAGCACTCCAGGTTTGGTTGATTACAAGGCTGATTGCTTTCTTGTTTTGAAGTCGAAGTTTTGTTTTTCTACATTTTAAAAAAATATCCACTGTTCAAAATATGAAAATATCATTACTCCATTTTTTTTTAAAAAAAATTATTTTTACATCTCGTCCTCGCCTAATCATCTCATCACTTTTATTTGAACTTTTAAGCTCTTCCAGAAATATTTATATCGTACATTACCTTAATACATCTATTTTTAAAAAATTTTAAAAAAATTAGAAATTTATTCAGCTTTTTAGTATTGTTATTTTCATAAGTAAAATTAAACATATATTTTATTTTGTAACATATTTAATTTATTTTCGTCAATCACCAAGTTGTACCTTCCCAATTCCCACACGCCAAAGTCGCATTCCCTTCTATATAATTTCAAATTCACACGCGCGTGTCTTCATTTTTCGGTGATACTGAAACAACAATTTAGCTCCTACAACTCAACTGTTGTATATATTTCGGTAAAAGAGCGACGGGAATGGCCGTTTCAGTTTCGCCCGCAGTCACCAGAACCGCCGTGAATACGCCGCCGTATGCCACATCGGTGAAAGGGAAGTTTCCGCTATTTTCTTCTCTTCAATTTCCGAAGGAGCTCCGTATTTTGAATACTCGGAGCAAGTCCCTCAAATGTGAAACCAGACCCCGGAGACTCACGCTGGTAAATGTTAACGAACAAAATTTGGACCTTTAAACTAATTTTCTTTGGGTTTTGGTTTAGAATTCATTGGAAGCTCTTTTGTGATAAAATTTTATTTTGGGCCGATGGAATGTTTCTTTTTCTTTCTTTGCTTTTAAGTGATGGATTGTTAGTTCGAAATGAAAAAAACTTTATGCTATGCGAATGGAATTGCGCTGTACATGATATTAGGTGGAATTCTTTATTATGTTCCTTGATTTCCCCGAAATTAAGAAGGGTGTGAATTTTCTGGAGATGTGTTCCATTTTTGTTTCTTGATATTTCAGTTAAAGAAGATATTCTGAAAATGCAAAAATGTATAAATTTTTTTTGGAAAAAAATTATACTTCTGATGATGCAGTTGGGTTAAATTAGGTTGAGTTTTCTCTCAATATCGCTGTAGATAATGTTGAACTATAATGCTAATACTTCGTATTTTTTCGATTGTGAAAGTAAAGTAGCTGATATTGATTCACAAGCCAGAAGGTCGTGAAAAATTGTAAAGAGGAACATTGCACTTTATTGTATCTCCGGTTTACAAGGATGAGGCTTGTGGTTATTCATAGGAAAGTTGGGGCATGAAGCATTATAAAACAGTTTTTATTTTTCATTCAAAAGAAAGGAAACCTGAAGCTAATTTGTGAAAGATAAAGTTCTGTGCAGGAATAGTTGACGGTAACTAGGTTGTCTGTCTTTGTCATTCGTTTGAGTTATTTGAGCTTCATTTATCTCCACACTTTGATGTAGAAAATGTTGAATTTAAAGATCTTGGATATTTTACAGTTGTGCGTGTTATTGCATCAGGTTGCATCGAAGGAGGAGATATTTGCTTCTTTTGACGAGTTGTTGGAAAGATCTGATAAACCAGTGTTTGTCGATTTCTATGCAACTTGGTATGTCTCTTTTGCTTCTTTCAGCTCTAGTAGTTTCTCTATCTTATAACCATTGTCCCGATTACCTATTTTGGTTTTTATAGCTATTTATTATGATAGCAAAACGACCAAGTTACAATCACAATGTTAGAATACCAGGATTACTTTGTTGAACTGGTGTGAGCTAGCACAGATGCTGAGTGCTGTCAACTTCTCACTTAAATTTATATTGAACTTAATTCGGCTTTTGAACTTTTTAGGTGTGGTCCTTGCCAGTTCATGGTTCCTGTTCTGGAAGAAGTGAGCTCTTTAATGAAAGATAAGATTCAGGTGGTGAAAATCGACACCGAAAAGTATCCCACAATTGCAAACGAGTACAAAATTGAGGCATTACCAACTTTCATTTTGTTTGTGGATGGGAAACCATGTGATCGATTTGTAAGTATTATTTTCATTTCATTGAACTTATTGAATGCTTGCTTGCTTATTGAATGCTTGCTTAGCATCTAAAAAGTTGGAGCTATCTTAGAATATTATCTACTGAGCTAGAGAAAACCTTAAGTGTGAACTCGTGTGAAATGGCTAAGACACAAGAAATGTACACTGTTTCCTGGTATAGGCTGTGTATTAAACTTGTCAGTTATGAAATGTTCCATGATTCAAATTATTCACATTAATGATGTAACGTCTGATACCACTTTTAGGAACCATTCTTAAACATATTTGTATATGTCAAATTTCAGGAGGGTGCGATGGCTGCGGAGAAGCTCATTGAACGCATCGAGACTTCGCTGCAAGTCAAGCAGTAGTGGCAAAGGTGAGATATCGTGCACATAAATAGTAGTCAAATAAACGCACACAAAAGAAAGTGTTTTGGTTTCAAGCGAGTTACCATTACTGCTATGGATATGGTTTCTTTTGCAACTGGTGTAACGTTTGGGTTCAAACCAATGGGAAAACATGTTATCAGTGGTGGAGCAAATGTCTCCCTCAAATTTTGGTCTTTTGTGTGAGTTTCCCTACTAAAAGAAAAAGAGTATGGGGTGCACTAATGTGACTGAAACAATATCAACTTAAATGGCATCATCTTCACGTATACTATTATTTCATCACTCAATTACAGGAGCATTTTCCTCATTGTTGGATGGGCAAAAGGCACCACCAAAATTTGTCATAACAGCATAACAAATTCATTGATATTTCTCAATTTTTAGTTAGTTTCTTTCTTCCTCTCTGGTTGTGTAATGAATGGTATGTGTGAATCATTATTTATCAAGAAGAAAACAATTAGAGATTCCAAGTTATTTTCTTCATGTCTTTAGTTCTCACTCTTATCTCATCGCGATTAGAAATGCGAAACATAGTATTGATGTGATTTCAGCTACAGATTTATCTAATTTATTATGATACAAGTCATGTTGGAATGTACAATAAAACTTGTTATAGATCATAACGAATACAGAATTACCTTTTTTATATATTTTTTTTAAGTTGGAATTACTTTTATAAAAAGTTTAAGCTCGTGAAAATCAGAAAATGACTATAAGTAAAGCTTATATATACCTATTAGGAAATTAGATTTTAATTTTTTGTGTTCCTTTGAGAGAGAGAAAAAATGGCATACTTAATTTCAACTATGTCACCATTATCAATGACTAGATTTGAAATTCACTAAGTCGAAACAATAAATATAAATCAAATGCTTCAAATTACTTGGCTAATTCTATCCTAATATGGAGATTTACTTAACTTTGAAATGACTATGATTCCAAAATATAACTATGATTAACTAATTCTGAAACTTTTAACTTAACCATAGTTACTATAAAAAAAAAGGTAAAACAGTTTACTTAGTTTAGGATTTAAAATTAAAAATAGAGACAAATTTTAGTGAAATATAAGCTTTAATGTACAAAATGAAAATATAATAAATATCTAAAATAAACTACGTATAATTTGAAGATTTTAGTCCTTATATTTTTTCTGTATTGTAGAATTTACAAATAGTTAGAATACGTTTATTATCAATTATAAATGGGTAGAATAATTTTTTTAATAAATTTTTAATAATAATTATAATTAATATAAAAAAATATTTTTAAAAGTGCAATTTTACTACAAAACAAGAATTATAGAAGTTAAACCATCAAGTATAAGTTTTACATAATTTTCAATTTACAATATTTAATTTTAGCAATAGAATACTTATACCTTAACTTATGTCTCCTTTTGTTAATAGTGGTTAGATATTTATGAAAGGACATGTAAAAAATACAAAGAAAAGAAATGGAGCATAAACGGTTTTTTTATTTTCTTTAATCATGTTTAAAGAAATATGGAAGCAATTTTATAAACCCCAAAAAAAAAAAATTGGACACGCGTAAAAAAACTAAATAAGAGTGTAACCCGTACGTCTGGTGTGGTGTAAGGTAGAATTCGTTTGGATATATTAATTTTAAAGATATTTAAATTTATTGTTATTGTTTTGAAAAATTCTATTATAAATTTCATATTCATCTATTATATGTTTAGATATTATTTTATCTTAATAAAGATGAATTTTAATTTTATCCAATAATAATATCATTTAAAATTATTATACTTTTATTATTAATATATAATCAATATACAAATACATAAGAGGTAAACATAAAACTTGATATATTAAAACAAAAAAATTAATGAAATGACAAACACACTATTTGTGTACTTCATAAAACAATCATTACATATAGTTGACTCTAAAAATATTTTATATTTTATATAATATAGAGTGACGGTATCACAAATCTTTATCTGTGCTATCGATATTAACAATAAAAAGTAATACTTTTAGCATAAAAAGTAATACTTTTTCATAGATGACTTAAATAAAAGATTCATCTCACAAAATACGACTTGTGAGACCGTCTCACACAAGTTTTTGTCTATAATATATTATATTTTAGAACATATCTCAATGCAATTATTGGTTACATAAATATCACCGCAAACATATCTTTATAAGATTTATTAAGCAAAATCAACATAGTTTAACATAAACAAATAAAAGTTTTTCATAAGAAAAAAAATTCAAAATATATGTTTTTATCTCTCGAACCATTTCTACGGGCATTTATTCAAAATATTTCCCCAAACCATAAAATTCAAAACCAAACATTCCGATAGTTTTTAGAACTTAACCAGTGAACTAAAAGATATTATTTTTATGTTGCATAAAAATATTTGTACCAAACCATATTTTATAACGAATACATCTTCTCTAAATATACAAACTTCTATTATTCCTCTTCATATTAATCAACAAAAAAAAAAGTTTACTTTTGTAGCACATTATTGAGATAAAGTGTGAGAACGATAAATTTTGGCTCTTATTTTAATTTTTAAAAAAAAAAAAAACAGAATATTTGATGGATTATTCCCTTAAACGTGGGGCTTGTGAAATTAACATTGCCGACATGTTTATTCACACTAATGTCCAAATCAATACAACCTTTAATTTTATTTATTATTATTTGTTTAATCATAGTTTCAAGACGCCCGCCAACTGTAAAAACTATAAATTGTAGTGTAAAAACACACATCTAATGGGATGATCACTTCTCTTATTTTTGTATATAATACAAGACAAAAACTTGTGTGAGACGGTCTCACGGATCGTATTTTGTGAAACATATATCTTATTTGAGTTATCCATGAAAAAGTATTATTTTTTATGCTAATAGTATTATTTTTTATTGTAAATATTGATAGAGTTGACATGTGTCATAGATAAAAATTGTGAGACCGTCTCACAAAAGACATACCTATAATATAATTACCCTTATTTTTCAATGTTTTTTATTAGCTGAGAAATTTTTTTCTAAATTTAGTATATTGATAAAAAAAAATAATTAAATAAATTGTAACTTATGTTTAATGTACTTGACTTCAATAAGCTGTGCAACCAATCAATTATTTCACCAAAATTAATGCCATTGAAGAAGAGCAACTGAAAAGTTGACAAATAACCAACGGCCACATGCTAACATACATACCATACACACAAATCCATGTGTCACCATACAAAAGCTGGTAGTCTTTTTCTTCTCCCAAATTAATGAAGCTTCTTTTGTTATATTATTTAATTTAAAATCACGATTTATTTGAAATATAAAATGTATATTTCACAATAAATTAAATTTAATGTATATTTATGTACCATCTGCCGACGTTCAGTGGTAGATATGATAAAGAGTGAATATATTAAAATATAATTTTATTAAAAATAAATTTATTCGTTTGTTGGATAATTGAATAAAAATTAACCTAATTAAAGAAATACCTAAATGCAATGAATTGTCCTTGTGGAATAGTAGCCCGACTGATATATTGGATTGTGAACCTATTATCTTCGGTATCATGTGGTTCATTTCCTAACCAGACCATCGTATTTGGTGAAGGTCTACTTACTTAATTACAAAGCAGAATTATAATAATTTTTTGTAAAATGGAGCAAGCTTTTAATAATATGATTTAATCCATCTACCGAATCAAAATATATTTTCTACGAATTCCATAATTGACATAAAAATGATTTTTTTATAGAAAATATACACACACTTATGATTAATTTATATTCCAAATAAAAGAACTCAATCACGTTTAGATAGAGGCGGATGAATAGTATAAGATGAAACCACCAAATTAATTTATTTATTGAATACTTTTATAGTACGCATGTAATATTGTTCCAGACTACAAATATATAAGTAACTATTCACATCATCGACAAGATTTGAGTGTGGACTCGAGACTTACTTATATTAGACAAAGAGTATAAAAAACAACAACTAAATTTATGTAAATAAATTAAGAAAACTACCCAGAATAAGCGAGACTCGAATACGAGATCAACAAGTTTCTACTTGTCTATTTAATATCTAGCCGGATAGGATAGTCGAGATATTTAGGTTATCACACCTCTATATAATGGTGCACACTTGCCGAGTTTATACGATATAATATCATCAAATTGATAAAATTAATATAATTTTACTAAGTATCGATCATGTCTGAGGAGAAGCATCACCACCACGGCCTTTTCCACCACCGCAAGGAGGAGGAGGAGGAGCCGGTTGCGGTGGTTTACACGGAAAACGTTTGTGGCGTGGATGACAATACCGGCCTCGGCTACGAAACCACAGACACTGTGGGTTACGTTGGGGAAAGGCCACACCATGATTATGAAAAGGACAGAAAGGAGCATAAGCATAAGGAACACCTGGGCGAGATGGGAACTGTGGCTGCCGGTGCTTTTGCCTTGGTGAGTTTCTTGTTGCTTGTCCCGTAGATTGACCGTTTGGCCATCGATTTTTTTCCTTCATTTTTTAGTCATTTTCACCGTTTTGTTGACTTGGTCACTAATGACGTCACATTATTACGACGACGAAAAATGATTTAAAAAAGGTTAAATTTTGATGACTCACAGGACAAAAACCTATAGAACGAAATTTGAATAGGTGAAGTACCTTATGAGTGCAGGATCAAAATTGAATTTGGCTTAAAACATACATTTAACATATATATATGTATGGCATAAAATTTACGTGTAGTACGAGAAACACGAGGCAAAGAAAGACCCGGAGCACAAGCACAGGCACAAGATAGAGGAAGAGATCGCGGGTGCGGTGGCCGTGGGAGCCGGTGGCTACACATTCCACGAGCATCACGAGAAGAAAGAAGTCAAGGAGGAAGAAGAAGAAGAAAGGGGCGAGGGAAAGAAGCACCACCACCACCTCTTCTGAATATATATACATAATATATATGTGTGTGTGTGTGTGTGTGTATATATATATATATATATATATTATGTATTATTATTAAATAAAGCTTACGTGTGTTTGTTTTTACATGGTTTGGATCACTATAAGTAAGATGTTTGTAATTGAGTTGGATGATGTTTATCTCTTTCTGGCATGGGGATTTCGTGTGTGAGAATTTGTCATATATAAATGATTATTTTGCATATTGGATATTTTTTAATGTTAAATTGGTAAATAAACATATAACATAAGAGTTATAAGAATTGCAAAATATTTTTTAAAATAAAACTTATTGAAATTTATTTTTTTTGGCTTGATTAATTCACCCTTCCCATCACTAATACTGGCACTTGATGTTAAAGCTAGCGATCATGTCAACCCTCGGATTAAATCATCAGTATAATTATTTGGTCCAGTATTCTAGATCCCGCTAAGTAAATAGTCCATTTACAATTACGTTGACATCGAATCAGTGTCACGAAAAAAATATATACGTCTCATCAAAATTATAATTCTCTCTCGACGTTACAAAATAAAAAACGCGTTGTATAACAACGTTCAATATATGACACTTTATTGCTCGGGCTTAATATTATACGTAATTTCAGCCTATATATATATATAAAATATATATATATATATTATATATATATATGATACTCACGGAAAATTTAGGGTCCAATTCCAGCAAATGTCACTAGTCCAGACGCATGTTTTGAAATTATCCTGAGCCTGAAATCACGAAAAAGACCGTTAAGAGGGGGCCATGAGGGGGTCCTGGCATAGCCCCTCCAACGCTCAAGTCAGTAACTGAGGATATATAGGGGAGCAGCTAAGGGTGCTGCTGAAAACAATATAGTGAATGAATATCATACGCTGAAACCTGGTAATTATAGGAGAATACATGAGCCCTTGGTGGGCTTGTCCTCCATTTGGGCTGGGAATGAGCCAAGGTTGTTGAGCACATCCATGAGCTCATCCATGAGATATCAATATATATATATATATATATATATATATATATATATAGAGTACACTCGCAAAATTGAACTCGTATATATCTCCGACTAACATATATACTAGTTCCTTTCAGATAACTTGAATAAAAATTGGATTCTTTTATCATTTTCGTGTCCAAGTTGTCACTTTGAAGATATATTATCTACAACCTAATTGTGTATTATTGTTAGTGTTTTAATTTGGGGCAGGAAAAATATTTTAACTGGGTTTTCAGATAAAATTTCCAATCCTTAATAATGAGCACCAAACCTATGTGATGACCTTAAACGATAAAGTTGCATTATCGTATTTTTATTTCTTGCCACAAATATTATGTCCATGGAGAGATGCCTTCGCCGGACTATAGATTAAAAAAAAAGTTGAATGTTAATTTCGGATTCTCAAGAATTGCTGAATTCATTGTCCATTATAAATAATTGAAAGCATAACGAATTGTTTACATGCGAAGTGATACAATGTTTGCTTCGAGATAATCGTGATAATTGTCGTATACTATTGGAACTTGTTTCCAACGTGACAGCTACATGTTTTATATTTTTCATTTAAAAAATAGGAAATAAAGCATGGAAACTAAGAAAGAAAATCCCTTTTCTCCGTTTGGAACATAATACAAGTAAAGAATATTTCAATTCCAATAAGAGGGGAAAAAAAGAAAAACGTTTCTTTTTTTAAACCAGTCATATTCTTGGCCGACGGCAATCAAATTAATTTTATTTTTATACATATTCCTCAAATTTTAGTTTAGAAACATGAACTTAATTGAAAAATAAATTTTACTTATTTATTTTAAAAATTAAATTCTGATATCAAATTAATTAGAGTTTCATAACTCTCCTATAAAAGTTATTCGATGTTACCTGTACCCTCCGCAATTGCCTAAAGGATCAAGCGGCCGCCGCTGGTCCAACTTATATAGACGTGCCAAAAAACCAAACTCGAGCCATTGAATTTAAATACAATAAAAGTTTGAACTCGGTCCTGTAAAATTTCTTCAGAAAATTATTTAAAATTTCGAATGGGTAAAATGTTAATTTTAGTCCAGCTTGTGTTGGTACGTGACACTTTTAATCATGCATGTTTTGTTAAATCAATTATAATCGTATAACAATGTTTTTTTTGATCAATTTAGTAAATTTGATCAAAATCATGTAAAAAAAATAACTAATATCTAAAATTTATAACTAAGTTGTTAAATATATGTATATCTCGAGGAACTTTTTTAACCACGTACTTGCAAAAATTGAACAATAAAAAAGGTTGTTTAATTACATTATTTTGGGTGGAAGGACTAAAATTGATAAAAATGACATAGTTACACGATTATAATTGATTCAATGAAATATACATGGCTAAAAAAATCACACAATACATAATGGACTAAAATTAACATTTTTTCATTCAAATAAATCTTCTTGAACGAATATGTAAACTCCTTATATGAAATGTAATACAAATATACACACTTGTATAATTTATTTATTAATATTATAAATGATACTAATAAGTTTATTTATATTGTTACAAGTGTAAATAATATTTAAAAAGTAATTTTGAACTCCCCAGCTAAATTTGGCTCATAGACTTGACCTCATGAACAAGCTCTATGTTCGTATTTAACATATACATATATTTTATCATAAAAATATAATATTATATGGAGAATACTAATATATAAAATTCAATTTCGAGCTGAAAAATTCATAAATAACCCAAAAACAAAGTAGATCAATTGTGAGACGGTCTCACGAATCTTTATCTGTAAGACGGGTCAACCATACCGATATTCACAATAAAAAGTAATAATCTTAGCATAAAAAGTAATAATTTTTCATGGATGCTCCAAATAAGATATCATCTCACAAAATACGACCCGTGCGACCGTCTCACACAAGTTTTTACAAAAAAAAAAAAAACCTAAAGATTCTATACGTGCATTCCTACCACCATCACAATAATTTATGATAAGAACTAAGTACGATTCTTGATCCTTGCACTTGAGCCGTATGCATGTAACCTTAGATACGTTAACTGCCATTTCTGCTATTTTTTGTTCGTTGCTTGTTCCTTTTCCGTATACGTTCTTTACACAAACACAAACACAAACTGACAATTTTTTAATCGACTTTATTGATCTTTTCGCCGACCTGGTGGCATTTGGTGAAAGAGGGAGATAAACCTTTTGCTTTACTGATCATCACTTGTTTCCCTTCACAAAATGAAATATTAAATAGTGTTTCGTTTTTCTGGAGCCTTTTAATGCGTCGTTTTGGTTTGATTTAAAGAGGATGTGGTTGATATATAAAGAAAAAGAAATAAATCAGAGTGGCTTGTGTTTCTTTCTTTCTTTCACTAATACCAATGATCCTTGACTGAGATATTCGGGTTTCTTGTTTGCTTCTTATTGATAGTGAAGTCGTGCGAAGAAAAAGGAGAGGTTCGGAGGGAATGGATACTAAAGGGAAACTTGTGGCTGGTTCACACATCAAGAATGAATTTGTAATCATAGATGCCGATGAGATTGGAAGAGTGAGTTGTTTACATGCATACAATTATCAGTTCTCCCTTCGTTTTTCACTTTAGGATGTTTCAGGGAAAATTCACGTATAATTTCTGAGAAGTCCACGGTTTCGAGTTTCGCCCTCTTGATTGAAAGTACACTAATAGATTACATCACCTCTTGATTCGTGTCGTCCCTCCTCCTGTGATTTCGTGTCTCCAGCCCTTTGCACGTGACTTTGTTTCATGATGTCCAACTCCTAGCTATTCGTTCTAAGGTTTCTTTTTGTGAAAGTGCAGATTTTCCAGGTTACAGCCTACAGACCATCTTAGTTTGAAACCTTTTGGTGGTTTAACAGGAATTTCTTGTTAGTGTTTTATGTTACTGACTTTTCTTCATTTTCTTATGCTAACTACCTTTTCAGCTTTTCGAATTCCAGGGCCGTTCCAACTTCCAAATTCTTCTTTCTTGCATTATTGTACTTTAGCATCTGTCGTATGATATCAAATATTATGCCAATTCAGGTATAATTTAATTGTTTTATTGGCAGGTAACATCTGTGCCGGGGTTTACCGGACAAATTTGTCAGATTTGTGGAGATGAGATCGAGCTTAGTATAAATGGGGAGCCTTTCGTTGCCTGTGATGAATGCGCATTCCCTGTTTGTAGGCCTTGCTATGAATATGAAAGGAGAGAGGGAAACCAAGCCTGTCCACAGTGCAAAACCAGATACAGGCGATTACAAGGTAATCTATTCTTGTGCATATCATTGATGGAACGAGAATTTTCATCTGGAGAAACTAGATCTCGAAAAGTTTTAGATGCTGAGAAATGTATATTTTCGTGCATATAGAACACAAAATATATCAACTGTTGAGAAATTCAAGTGGGAGTGGGTGATGGCGTCTGCCGACCCTCCTCTGTCAAAAACTTCCGCTTTTTCAGGTGTGATTCATAGGCCTGTTGACCTTCAGGGAGTCGTAGAGTCAATGGAGATGAAGATGAAGATGAATTCGATGATTTAGAGAACGAATTTGATTATTACAGCCATGAAAGGAGTTATCATCACCAGGTTTCTGAAGAAGATCTCGCTACTCGAGCCGTATGGGATGACTCTTCTGTTAACCCGGAAATTCCTCTCCTTGCTTGTGGCCAAGAGGTAGATGTTACCTCTTTTGTCATATATGGAAATTTGATTACGATTTTTAACAAAAATATGAATCTTGATAAGGATGATGCAATTTCCGGAGACAAAAATGGTCTCACGATCCTTTCCTTCATGGGTCGTGGAAAGCAAATCCATCATACACGCTGTACCGATTCCTCCATGATTGGTAAGTTTTTTTGGATTGAACATGCAGATGTTGGGTCTTTTTTGTTGATTGAAAGTTCAATTTCCTGCAGAATCTTCTGTGCCACCACGGCCAATGGATCCTAAGAAAGACCTAGCTGTATATGGCTATGGTACGATCGCATGGAAGGACAGAATGGACGAATGGAAGAAAAAGCAGAACTATAGACTTCAAGTAGTTAAATGTGAAGGAGATAAAGGTGGTGACAATGGAGAAGAGCTGGATGATCTTGGTTTACCCAAGTAGGTCTTCTGTTTATGCGTATGATTATTATTGATGTATAATATTTATAAGTATAATAATTTATATTGCAATTATAGCTACTTAAAATTATTGTATAAAAGACTTTCGCTGACAATTCTTCATCTATGGAGTAATGAACATGAAAATGAATCGACTAAGTTAAAACCTTGTTTTATCATAATTAACAGGATGGATGAAAGTAGACAGCCACTGTCTAGGAAGCTAAGTATTCCTTCGAGCAAGATAAACCCATACAGAATGGTTATTCTACTTCGGATGGCTATCCTTTGTTTGTTCATTCATTATAGAATTCTTCATCCTGTCAATGATGCATATGGATTGTGGTTAACGTCGATTATATGTGAGATATGGTTTGGTTTCTCATGGATATTTGATCAGCTTCCTAAGTGGTTCCCAATTGAGAGAGAAACATACCTGGATAGACTCTCACTGAGGTATAGAATTTTTTCATTTTCTCTGTATGTTTAACTTGTTATTTTTGTTTCCAAACATCTGCATATTCAACTTCTTAACCAGGTATGAGAAAGAAGGAAAGCCTTCTGAGCTGCTGCCTGTGGATATATTTGTTAGTACAGTGGATCCCAAGAAAGAACCCCCCCTCATTACTGCCAACACAGTTCTTTCTATACTTGCTGTCGATTACCCGGCTGATAAGGTTGCATGCTATGTCTCGGATGATGGTGCTGCCATGCTTACTTTTGAAGCTCTTTCTGAGACATATGAGTTTTCCCGGAAATGGGTTCCATTCTGCAAGAAATTTAGCATAGAACCTCGAGCACCGGAGTGTTATTTTGCTCCGAGGGTAGATTATTTGAGAGACAAGGCAGAACCAACGTTTGTGAGGGAACGCCGTGCAATGAAGGTGTTGTTTTTATTCCCTTTGATCTTTTTTGATATTTTTGTTATTAACTTGTTATATTGCTTCAATTTGAAAGATTTGAACTGCATACATTCAAGAACATGAAAAAGGAGAAAGAGGTCAAGGACTCAAATTTGATGGCTGAAACTTGTCACTCACTATTAACTGTTTTGACAGAGAGAATACGAAGAGTTCAAAGTTCGAATTAATGGATTGGTTGCCACGGCACAGAAGGTTCCTGAGGAAGGTTGGACCATGCAGGATGGAACTCCGTGGCCGGGGAATAATATCCGGGATCACCCTGGAATAATCCAGGTAGAGCATTCTGTAATTGTATTCTTCCTATTAGCAGAATGGTAGTGATTAGAAGGATATGAGAACGAATTTAGTTTTCTTGACAGGTATTCCATGGTCAAAATAGGGTTCGAGATGTTGAAGGGAATGAGTTGCCTCGTCTTATATATGTTTCTCGTGAGAAAAGGCCGGGATTCGAAAATCACAAAAAAGCCGGGGCTATGAATGCTTTGGTAACTCACTCTCTTTCTCCTGCTTGGGTTATCTTTTCTTTGTGAGATGAATTTAGAATATTACTGATGGATGATTTGTGCTTTATTAATTCAAGGTACGGGTGTCAGCTGTCATCTCAAATGCTCCTTGCTTACTCAATCTTGATTCCAACAACTACATGAATAACAGCAAGGTTCTCAGAGAAGCTATGTGTTTCATGATGGACACTAAGGAGGGCAAGAAAATATGTTACGTGCAGTTTCCACAAAGATTTGACGGAGCTGATAAACATGATAGATATTCAAATCGTAACGTTGTCTTTTTTGATGTGTGTATAGCTTCTTTCTGGTTTCATATTAAAGTTACCTAATTGATCTTTGAAAATGTTAAATTATTATATTTTTATTGGCAATAGATAAATATGAAAGGACTTGATGGGATACAAGGCCCAGTTTATGTTGGAACTGGATGCATATTCAGGAGGCAAGCCCTTTATGGATATGATGCCCCTAAGAAGGCGAAACGATCTGGTACGACATGCAACTGTTGGCTAAAATGGTGTTGCTGCAGTGAATCTGAAAGGAAGAGTAAGAAATGGAAATTAAAGGATGATAAGAAAAAGAGCAATAACATTGAAGATTCAACTCAAATATATGCTCTTGAAAATCTTGAGAAAGGAGTAGAAGGTGAGAAAATATATATGCTAAAAAGTCATCAATATCATGAACACCTTGAACTTTGATATATTGAATCCCTAGTTAACAAACATGAATATGGCAACTCCTAGAGCTTGTCTTTTCTTCAGATTCTCGACTATCACATCGATATCATAACCCTTTTTTTTTTGTGTTTCATGGCAGATGTCGAAAGGATAAAATTAGAGAAAAAATTTGGACAATCACATGGTTTTGTTGCATCAACTCTTGTACAGGATGGAGGCATTCCTCAGGGTGCAACACCTGCTTCCCTCTTGCAAGAAGCCATACATGTCGTTAGTTGTGGTTATGAAGATAAAACAGAATGGGGAAAAGAGGTATAAATCTCCACGACCACTTTAGAAAATATTGTCCTGAAAAACCTTTTTTTTTGTCATTTATGCATGCACTGAGTTTACTGTTCATTATGACCAGGTTGGTTGGATTTATGGTTCAGTTACAGAAGATATTTTAACCTGTTTTAAGATGCACTGCGATGGATGGCGATCTGTGTACTGCACTCCCAAAATGTCGGCATTCAAGGGATCGTCTCCAATCAATCTATCAGATCATTTACATGAGGTTCTTCAAAGGGCCTTAGGATCGGTTGAAATTTTCTACAGCAGGCATTGCCCTATTTGGTATGGATATGGATGTGGCCTGAAAATACTACAAAGAGTTTCGTACATTAATTCCGTTATCTATCCCTTATCGTCACTTTTCTTGATTTCTTATTGCACCCTGCCAGCAATTTGCCTTCTTACAGGAAAATTCATCATCTCTGAGGTATGATAGCTAATGAACCTTGAACCATTTGCAATTCAGGATAATATTTTAAATTTCGATTCATTTTAAGCGTATTAGGCATGCATTTTTTTTATTGAGAGTTTTCTTCTACAATCTGCAGATCAATAACTATGGAAGTATAATCTTCATAGGCCTATTTCTATCGATGGCTGCCACTAGTATCCTTGAGATTCAGTGGGGTGGCGTAGGACTCGACGACTGGTGGACAAATGAGCAATTTTGGGTGCTCGGGGGTGTTTCATCCCATTTTTTCGCTCTCATTCAAGGTCTCCTAAAGGTTTTGACCGGCGTAAACATGAACTTCTCTGTTACATCCGGAAGCGCCGATGACGGAGAATTTTCGGAACTTTACATCTTCAAATGGACATATTTGTTAATTCCTCCTATGACTTTGTTGATCATCAACATAATTGGAATCATAGTTGGGATTTCAGACACTATCATGAACGGGTACGAATCATGGGGACCTTTTTTTGGCAGACTTTTATATGCATTATGGGTGATCGTTCATTTATATCCGTTTCTCAAAGGTTGCATGGGTAAAAAAGAAAAACTTCCCACCATTATTCTTGTATGGTCGATTCTTCTGGCTTCTATTTTAACGTTAATGTGGGTACGTATCAACCCGTTTTTGTCGAAAGATGGAATCATACTAGATGATTGTGGGTTGAATTGTGATTAACAGCTTATATATAGAAAGAACTACACAAAAACATTGATATGATAAAGATCAAGTTGTCTTCATAGCCAAAATTATAGGAGTTCAAAGAAGCTCTGGTGATCTGTGTAGCTGAACATATGCTTGTATTGCTTTGTAATATGATTCTTTGAATACAATCTTAGGTGTACGTCCAAGTTTATTCATTAAAATATCAGTTTCAATTTCAGTATTATTTTTAGGCAAATTTTCATCAAAACATGGAAGGCTTTCTTGGGGTTATTAGCTTGTCTTTTAGGGTCTTCACAGGGTGAAATGACAATTTGATTGTATGCAAATTATCTACGGAAAAATAATATTATATTCTACAAATAATTTTCAGATATTTAAACATTCAACATTTGACATTCCCACTATAAAAAAATCATTTCAAATAACAAAGCATCAGGTCCAGAAAGCTTTCATTATTCTAACATAAACCACTATAATTGTTTAATATTAAACAAAAATCCCATATCGCCATATATTTTTAACCACAATTTGTCGGAAAAAATCCCGTATCATTGTTGAATTTCAATTGCCAGGAATCATTAAAAAAACAAAAAAAATTATAAAACAATGAGCCGAAACAAAAAATAATTACAATTAATGAGCAACTGGGTTGTGGTTGTGGCTTCTGGATGAGGAACCTACCGAAAGTAGGAATTTGTAGCCTATAGGTGAACAATGGACAAGTTTTTTTACCCAACAACGCTACATTCTTATGCGTAAATTTAGTATGAATTCAAGTTTGGCATTAGTAATTCAATTGAGGAGTCCTTTTTCCCGTCTTGCCCACTTCTGTTTGGATATCTTCATGCTGTTCCACTTGGTTTCGATAGTCTGTATAACATCATGTTCACTCTATGTATTCTTTTGAGACAAAGAGACCCGCTATTGCCGTATTTGTTTGCTATATGCCTAGAAACGATTTCGAGATCCTTGAAATTAGCGTCTACCTCCCCTGACTTCAATTTCCACCCCAAGTGTGAGCCGTTTGGGATCCCTCATTTAGCGTATGCAGATGATCTTCTTCTTATATCAAGAGGTGATGTTGGGAGAGTGGGGATTTTGAGGCAATGTCTCGCGCAATTTGGTAACACGGCTGTGCTACATGCCAATGCGCTGAAATCTAATATGTGTTTGGCTGGAGTGACAGTTGGAGAAAAGCAGGAGATTATGAGGTTAACTGGATTTCAACTTGGGAGTTTTCCATTTAGATACTTGGGTATTCCTTTGGCTTCGGTTAAGCTTAAGATAACCTGGTTATGGTCCTTTAATTGATAAAATCTCGGCGAAAATAATTGCTTGGCCTAGAAACCACTGTCCTATGCAGGAAGATTAGAGTTGATTAGATCTTTCTTCAAGGTGTAGAGTGCTATTGGCTATCGATCTTACCAACCTCGTAAGGGGTTATATCGGGTTATGCAGGAGGTTTTACTGGTCGTCAAAGCACTCATCTGTCTCCTGGACAAAAATATATAGACCTGTTGAAGGGGGCAGATTGGGTCTCAGAGTTCTTAAGCTTGGAATAAACCACTGTCATCAAAAGTGTTGCGGAATATTAATGAAAAAAAGGACTTCTTGTGGATAAAGCGGGTTAAACATTCCTACTTTGTAGATTTATGGGGTTGGGTACCGAAAAGAGTGGATTCCCCATTACTTAAAAGCCTTCTCATGATTTGGGATGAAATGAGAAATAGGATGGAATCAGAAGACAATGTGGGGCACATTTAAGAGATTGGTTTGATGATAACAATAATAAGTTGAACAAAGCGTATCATTGGTTCTCTCCTAATCCAATGATATGGGCCGTGGAAACCACTAATCTGGAAACCGGGCATCCTCTCAAGACATAGGTTGGCTTTTTGGTTGTTCGTTCATCGCAAATTCCTCACTAAGGATCGTCAACCCTATGTAATTGACAAGTTACACGGTCTTTGTAATTGTGATCATGAATCTTTCCAACATCTGTTTTTCTGTGTCATAAGACAAAGGAATTATAGAAGAAGGTGCGAGATTAGTTGGAGTCGAAGAAAACAATGGGGTCATCACAAGCATTGCTCCGAGCTTTCAAAAGTTTTATGGGCTGATGTGGGGTCTTTTCCATTGGTCTATCTGGAGACCTGGGGTATGCCCCACGTATTTGTAGCTGGAGATCCAGGGTATGTTTGCCACCGTTTTTGTGTTACTAGACTGGTGCATAATGTTTAGCACGCTACTAGTATGTTTGGACAGAGATTCAATCGCTGGGGTCACACGCTGACTTAGTGCATCGGTTGTACTTCATACAGTTCACGCTGAGCTGGGATATTTTGATTTCTCCTGAGTATACCCAATGTAATTGTACGAAATATATTTACCTTTTAATAGAATTTTTTTCATTAAAAAAAATTGAGTGAGATCAATGGGAGCGAACCAAGTTGTAGCTAATTTAGTGTAGTTACTTTATAGGAAAAAATAAGCATAGATTTCAAGCAACCCCTCGTCGGGTCCATGACATCGTCCCTGTTGCACACGAGGATATATCAGTGAAGGCATTATTACACACAAGAATGTACACTTTCAAAGAGAGATTATGAAGCAATTGAGCCCGTCTTGGTTGGCTGTTGTCTATCGTGCTGAAGTTCTGATGCTTGTGGTGTTCAACCAGGTGGGAAGAAGCTGTTGACAGTTGACACCACAGCCACGTCTGAGGACTGGGTGTTTTTCTCCATTCTTGAATACTCCATGTTAAGCCCAAGCTACATCAAGGAGGCATTGTCAATTTTTCCAGTGTCCTTGTTTCTTATGGCACTTACCAAAAGTTGATAATTCATACAGGAATTTACTGGGACAAACTATCTCCAGAAAAGCTTGGTCAAATAAGAATATTTCAAGAACTCGAGTAAAATAGTGCGAGAATCAGGGCAAAAGCATCCTTGTGGCCCCTAGGAAAAATTTACCCCCAACAGCTCAAAGGAAACGTTGAATCGTTTAGTTCTATGAATTGTTTCAGCTCGTGTAACAACCTTTTTTTGATTCATTTGGGTCAATCCAGTTTTTGCTCCAATATTATGTATTTGTATCAGTACGAGTTAGGAGAGCAAAATAACACAACACATGATTGCATTTTTTAACGTCAGTCGTCAGGCTAATTCTGGGTAACTTAACAGCGGTTAAGCATTGTTGTCAAAGGAGAAGGAAGATCGTGGGTGTAAGACTTTAGATTGGTCATAATCACAGAGAATGTGTGGCTCGAATCCATAATGCATATATAACTTGCTCCATTTTATTCATTCTGGCGCGTAATCCCTCCAATAGGTGTAATCAACTGAGGCATCGACATCCCTACGGAAACAATTATCTCTGAAACAAAAAAAAAGGAAGATGGACGGACAGATGGATCAATAAAACCCCGAGCATTCAGAGCATCAAGGAATCAAAATTGGAGAATCTGATTTAAACGGTTAAAAGGCATACTCATTAGGACAAAAATAAAGATCTACCTATGCCTTCGCTGACAGACAAATTTGGTCTGATAATCTCCTTAGAGTTAACAAGAAATACGTCTCCTATGTATAAATGATTTGTTGGCACATAAATGGAACATAATTCTTCATCTCCATCTTCTCTCTGCAATTAAGCAACAAGACGACTAATGAATGACTAGCGAAAGCAGATATATGTAAACATTGGTATTCATCAACATGTCAGGACATGACCCGCCAAAAAGTAGCTTCTTTATCAAAATCATATCATGACAATGTGTTCTAGTTTAAAATTCAGTACAACACCTCCTTGCCGGTATTTTCAATGGTTCAAGATATGGCACACCCAAGTGGAAAACAACTAATTACCCCGAAAAAGATGAAGAGTCGGATTTATGTGATTTTGGAATCCAACTTCGAGGTGATAAAGAGATGAGAGCTAAGAACCTGAAGAACAATGGATGATGTAATGAATCCCATAGCATATTCTCCAACACGAGGATGACGGATGATGGCAAATTCCTTGAAAGCGGTTGTATTCTGGTCTAAAAGAAAACAAATGACGTTTTAATAGTATTCAAGACGTATGAAGATTGAAGATACTTGTGTAACTCTAGAATGCAAGAAGAAAAACTCTAGTGGAATATCAGGGCGACTGAAACAATGTTATAAGATATCACCTTTCTTGCTATTTTCAAAACCGAATTGGAAATTATTTTAAGACCAAAAACTAAAATAGATGCATCCAACATAGTAAATCTGCTTTGTCAAACAACTGTGAGCTTAAAGTTCCCCTGGCTTGTACAGTTACCTGGAGATATAGAAGAGCTAATTTGCTTGGATGCTGAATACAAATGTCTTACGAATGGCATTTTTTTTATAAACCATTCCCCTATCAAGAAAACTGTAGCACCCAACCACGATGAAGCAAATACACCAACAAAGAAAATAAAGATTAATGATGTGAGGAATCCAAGGCCTGCACCAAATATAAAGCGTGAATCAGGAAAATAAATTCACAATTAACGAAAAAATGCAGCCATTTAGTGAATTCACTGATTTTCGTCTACTCGCTATGAGAATGACAATTCATCACAATCAGACAAAAAAGAGGACAAAAGACTGATTGAGATGGCATAATTTCATTAGAAATATATTCGACTAACCCAAAAATAATTTTAGCAAAGTAACTGTTCTTACATGAAATGTGATTTACAATTAGAAACTTCAATCCAGGGGAATCAAGGATTAAAACTGAGTGTGTAGTATGGCAGAAAATGTCAATATTTAATGACTCACCAATTACGTCAACCCCGAGTCTTTCATATATAGGGCTGAAAAAACCATCTACAAACTGAATAAACCACCAAGTCACGAAAAATGTAACAGCCACCGGAAAGAGAACGACACTGCAATTTTAATATCACCAAGCAGAGCTATGTAAAAGCTCGAAAAGGGACAGGAAAACATTTCGGACCATTGAAATTAAAGTATTACCATCCAGTCATAAACTTCTTTGAAACCCAACTCTGAAAAACAGCATGGAAGGCCTGATCAAATACAGGAGTTAGCCATGATTACTAGCAGAAGAAATTATATTTATCGAATTGTACAATGTAAACCAGGAACAAAGCTGTACAAAGGCTGCTCCAATAGAGTAAGAAACTTATGTAGTTTGTCATAAATGGTATCGAAAAATTAATTCGAAGGGGTTCAAGCATGAATTTTTGGAATTTTAAATAAAAATTACTTTCTTTTTTAACAAGGTGTGATATACAACCGGAGGCTAGCAAAGAAATTCAGGAATTCACCAAATCATCACTGCAAAGATTATAGAAGCGATAACAATGCACCATCTATAATATTTTTGGAGTAAAAAAAAAGGTATTAGATCATGCATTTTGTAAACCATTTATTTCCCTCATTTGACGTTTCCTCTTCACAATGAGGATTCCGCTCTTGTTATTACTTAATTATATAGTAACAGTAGAAAGACTTTACAAGCTATTCATACACATGATTTAAAAATAATTCAATCAGGCCATTATGCATATAATCTTCATCATTTAAGATTGCAAGTTCCCAAATTTAGTAAATTAAGGTAGAATTATTGCATTCTTATGATAAATTGAGTTAAGAAAAACAAAACAAAATTGAAAAATACATAACAATTGACAACGCATATAAGTGAGGATACAGTAGAAAGATAATTGACCTGACGGGTGGAGGAAGTGTTTGGTGAACGCGGAGGGGATTTGACGGGATCTTCCTCATCCTTTTGACCTAGCGAATTCGAACCACCAGCTGACTCTTTCTTTCCCCGTTTACTGTTAATAAATTCCTCCGCCATTGAAGAGAGAGAGAAAGGATGGACACGTCGTCCATTTTAGTAAATCTTTGTGACTTAGGGAATTCTCCAAATGATCCCTCCGATTTTCTTGCAACTCCCAAATATTGGAATATTATTAAGAGTATATCTATTGGAAATATCTATATCTATTCGATCTAATTCATATTAATAATGAAAAATAATATTTTTTTTTCATAAATTAGATCGATTGGACATCCATTGTGATAGTTTTTATGTATCATCGATTGATAGGAAAAAGAAGAGTTGTACCGAATTTGAGTCAAATTTAATATTTCATGCTTCACGTCAAATACATCTTAATTTTTTGGGTTGGACTACATTCCTGAGCCCAACTTTGTTCGATATGTTTACACCCTACTTTATCAAGTCAGACTTCAAAAGCTAAATATGGTTGCAACCGGAAAGTCGTCGAATTTGGATGAGGATTTTAAAGTTTAATTATGCTTGACATGGTGGTTGTAGCGAAGTCCGGTTAAGGTTTTTTTTTTTTTTTTTTTTTAACAATAATCGTACCTATTACCCATGATTTGAACCCAACAACCCTTCCACTGGGCGTAGACATCCTTGGTCCTCTCACGTTAAGTTTAATAAAAGGAAATTGGACAATGGACAGACGATGCCTCATTTTTCTAGGTCCTTGGACCGCAGGCCTTGCACGAGACTCTTATTTCTGGGTCAGTGTGGGTAAAATCCACTTATGTTTATGAATTTTGATCTATCACGTTTAGGTTCGGCCCATATTTCAGGACAATACTTGGACCAGCGTATATCCAACCCTTTTGATGCCGCACGAAACATTTTTTTTATTAAATTAGATCAAAATGAGGTTTGAATGTAGATGTTGTCTTCCTTAGAACTCGATCAAGAGAAACAATTCTTGAATATTTAGTATGGAGTATTTTCATTCGGGCCATATTATTGGATCGAATTCGATCGTTTCTAACACGCATAGAACTATCCCAAAAAATTTATAATTAAAAAACAGCCTTTAAATTTTAGAAATATGATATATTTTTTTTAAAGAAAACAAAAATTGATTTTGATGTGCTCGAGATGTAGGATTCCATTCAATGAATAGCATAGATATGTGTTTAGATTTTAAGTTTCGTGCTGCGAATTATTGGATCCTAATATACAAACAATTTTTATTTGTTGTATCGCTAACTTACTTGATGAAATATAATCAAGTCAAGATTGCTTCAATCATATTGAGTAGCTCTCTTGTGAGACGGTATCACGAATCTTATCTATGAGACGGATCAATCCTACCGATATTCACAATAAAAAGTAATACTCTTAGCATAAAAAGTAATATTTTTTTATGGATGACCCAAATAAGAAATTCGTCTTACAAAATACCACATATAAGATCGTCTCACAAGTTTTTGCCAATCATATAAATTGAACAATATCATCTCCGATCTTCAGTGGAGAGGAGCCCAAAAAGAAAACAATGTGGAAAATATTTCAATCATCATTGTACCCCAAATGCATGATAAATAGTAAATGAATAGTAAAATAATAGATTCAATAGTAGTTAGGCAAATCTATTTTCTCGCTATTTTTTTAAGATACTCAATTCTAATATTTTCGTGTTTAAAGTATTTAATTTAATGTCTAAAAATTTCCCCGACATTTTTAAACAAGAGTTTCATTAAGGACATATGAAGGTAAAAATCATTAGCATATAATGCCTCATTTGACTCGAATTCGAATCATATGTGACTCTAATATAATTTAATTTATTTTTTTATCAGATTATATAATTTAAAAATTGCATTGCTTTTAAAACTCAATGAGGAATTAGGTAATCCGTTTGGCCCTACATAGACGGCCTATAGCTCTTAATGGAACCCACCTAGTTTTCACCAAATGAATCCACGTGTGAGTTAATCCGGTTTGACCCTACCTCCTAATTTGACACCAACCTAATAAATCTCGTCCATATCCTTTCCACACCTCACTTATCCCATTCTTAATCCCGACAAATTCCACCGAACTATTATTATTGCATCTAACAAAAAGATAAATTCAACTTATTTATTTAATTATTAAAAAAAATCACATGATCCAGTCACTACAAATGTTTTTTTTTTTTGGTTATCATCGGTTCTCTAAATTTTTTGTCATATGATCGTATCTATCTGACAGAATTTATTAAGTATGTTAATTGTCGAATCAATGTTTCTATCGACGTTAAAAATTCTATAGTTTGCAATTTATTTATTAGCCTCTTGTTTTTATTGAGAAACATAACAAAAGACTAGAATAACTAAATATGTGTCGAATCATATACAAGAGTTCAGTTCAAAACTCGAAAATTCTAAAACAGATTCTTAAATTAGATTCGAAGCGCAAATTATTCTAAAATTATGGTCTGAAATATATTAATAAAATGTCAAATCTCGCAGATAGTTCATGAAAGATATTTAAATACAATAATTTAGACTCAGATTCGATTAAAAAATTCATATATATTTAAATTCTCCTCCGATAATTTCAAACACAACTATAATAGTGCCAAAATTAGGTCCAGGATATTGACTAATAATTTGAAAGTGTTGTCCCATAATTAAATAAAAATATAAAGTTTCTACCCGACATGCAACTCATAAAGAAAAATATCGTTTACATTTTTGTTAATATTTGTATGAGAGACGATTATTTAGTTCGAATTCAATGTTCCTCACGTATATATTATTATTATTATTATTATTATTATTTTATTATGTTCCTCACGTATTTCAAAATAGATTATCACTGATTATTCAATCTATATATACATAGATATAAATATAATACTAGATGAAACACTCCTTTAATTTTCTCGTACAAAAAGGCATTAGTAAAATATAGGTTCTGCTAGTTTCACAAATTAGTATTATTATTATTAACATCCAAAAGTCACATAGGTGACGTGCTTTGACCAAATCACACATATTTTTAAAAAATCATATTAATGAATTTTGAAAATTAGGATATCATTACATCTTTCGTGCAAAAGAGTGGAGGCGAAAAGCCATTTATATTATGCGTCCTCTATTATTATAATATATTATTAATTTGATTTAGCAAACCTTATTGTTTTTTTTTATGTTTGTCTTACTTATTTTTATAGTGAGATGAATCAATTACGCTCATATTTACAATAATAATCAATATTTTTTATGAGCGAACTAAATATGAAATTTGTCTTACAAAATCAACTCGTGAAATCATCTCATAAAATTTTTTGTTTTGTTTTAAATGTGTTCGACCGCGTCAATCATGCCCGGGTATATTGAATGATGCATATGAGAATGAAACGAAGGCTTCAAAAAGCACATAGAAGGGGTTTAAAGAAAAATACAAGTATAGTACAAAAATACTAATAGATGTTTATAATAATATCTTCAAAAATGTTTATTTTGTTTATTACAATATGGTAGTGAGTCAAATGATTTAAATAGGTTATTTTAGGAGTCAATCTTACAACTAAAATTTTTGAAATCAAATCAAAAATAATGTCAACCCTCAAGTTGTGCAAAAACTAAGATTTCCATTTGATAATGATCTCCTGGCTTCTCATTTCTTCCCCTTGCGTATCTTATTCAAATTAAATAAAATCAAATACAAGTAAAATTATAATACAACGAATTCAGCATTTTTTTAAAGTATCACATTGAGATTGTCTCTTTCATATCGGAATCACTGCACCACTGGATTGATAGTCGGATTCAGAAATTCGGTTGAAGTAGCACTCTCCGCTAGTGACATTCGAGTACCAAACCCCAACCGGAACTCCAGCCCAATTCCAAACGGAAACCGACCCATACAGAATTTGGCGTCGACCTCTTCTGAACCACAGTATATTATCTTGTGGCACCAATTTTAATTCGGGAATTCATCATCTTATTTAAATTTATTTTGCATCAGTAAAAAAAAACCAATAATTAAATTAACCTCTTTGTTTCGTTTCCGTTTCCAATTTGGTTTGGTATGGCAAAGTGGTGTTGCAAAGGGTTAAGTTTACTTAACACACCAAGAAGTTGAGCACCGACATTCCTTTCGGGTCCCCCAAGAGGCAGGTTCGTTTTGTTATAAACCGGTCAAATTAATGGTGGGAACGCCATATAATTTTATAGTCGGCTATTTCAATTTTATTATCTATATATTATAAAACACATTAAAACCAAACGAAAAAGTAAAATCGAAACATTATTTATAATATTAATGTAATATGTATTTGTAATAGTTTTTTGGAATTTTTAAAACATTTAAGCACAGAGGTGCGCTTTAACTTACTGTTCCATTGAGCGTGCCTTTTAAACATATTCCTTTTCGCTTCTTCCTATAATAGTATTTACCTGTAAGAGAAAGGGTCTTCGTCATAAAACTGGGGCGGGAAGATTATGCACTCTGTCGAGAATTGATCAAGGCTGTGCTCTCAATATTTGCATGCGCTTCTTCTTCAAAAGTTTGCTGTACACGGAATATTAGTGGACAGGTCGTAAAGTTAAATTTTGCGGTTTAGTATTCGGAGGGCGTATTGTCAAAACAAAAAATTTGGTTTCTGGAAGATTTTGTTTTGATTCTTGCTTGGATTTGAGTTGGCTGTGTTTGCTAGTAAAGGTGGCGAACAGACGAGACATCAGCGAGTACGCCAGGTTTCAGGCAACACAAGATGTAGAAAACACAACCACCAGCACCGCCACCGCCACCGCCGCTGCGGTACCATACTTCCCCATGCAACAACAGGAACAACCAGATTACCTATTGTCGGCGGTGGTGGCGCCGCCTACTCTTCCCGGGTACAGAATCGTGTCGGGAAGGAGACAAGGCGGCGAGTCCGAACAAACTAGCAGCATAATTACGGCCACTGCTAGTGAAACTTTTTCCCCTGTTTATTCGTCTTCGAGCTTTGGCCAGAAAAGGAGACGTGATCAAGAAGGAAGCGCCGCCGCTCAGATGATTTATTCGGGGTTTGAAGGGTCGTCTTCCTCGGTTAGGCCTGGTTAGTTTTTTGACATTACATTTTTTTTTATTGTTTTCATTTTTGGGGTTCTGGAACTTCCCATTCTCACACCATGTTAGCTTGATTTCTTCAAAGTTCTTTTTTCTTCTATAAAATGGAAATTTACAATATAGTTACGGATGTTGGTATATTTTATATTTTATTTATATAATTTATCAAGGTTGGTTTTCATAAATCATTAAATCTATCATTTACAGTTTATTTAGGTTTGATATTTTCCTATAATTCGTATATTCAGAATAAAACTTATGTTATTATACACATTAAATTTGTAGAAAAAGAACAAGTTTTTTTCCTCTTATTTGAAATATTGTGTTGAATAATTTTTGTTTGAAAAATTGTAATTTTGATCTTAACAATTTGTTATGTTGAGTTTTAATCCGATAATTTAAGCCTCTTCTCCATCTCTCCTTCACCGTCAGGTCACGCACTCAAATAAGAATCGCATTATAATAATAAGTATTTGAGTTATCATGCACTCTTCAAATTCAAAGTTACCGTGAAATTATTTTTTAAATTATTTTTTCTTAATGAATTATTTGCATATCCAATTCATTGTCAACCCTTTTTTTACCAATTTTGTCCATTTGTTAATTTTCTTTTTCCAGATGCAGGGGGAAGCTCAAGTATGACACCAGCTACCACCCCCCCGCCCCCCATTTCCTCCTCGGCTCCAGCCACCACCCCAGCAGAACAAACTACACACCCCGAATCCTCAACCACCACTTCACATGAAGAGATGGGAGAAAGAAAAAGATACAGAGGAGTACGGCAGAGACCCTGGGGAAAATGGGCAGCAGAAATACGTGACCCGCACAAAGCGGCCAGAGTTTGGCTAGGCACTTTCGACACCGCAGAAGCCGCCGCCAGAGCATACGACGAGGCTGCCCTTCGTTTCAGAGGCAACAGAGCCAAACTCAACTTCCCTGAACACGTCAGACAAATGCCACCGCCGCAATCTACACAACCCACCATATTAGCCCCTACTCAGTCAGTACCCGCTGCCGCAGCTTCCAATTTACCTGCGGCATTCTTCCAATCCTCCGCCAGGGACTACTGGGAATACTCGCAGTTACTTCAAAGCACAGCTGATTTCCAGCCATCCACGAATTTTTTTGAGCAAATGATGTATAATCCATCATTAGCTGGTTTATACTCGGATGCATTAAATTCTTCATCTTCTTCTCAGCCTTCATTCATTTCTGAATCGGTTTCCACTTCTTCGTCTTCTTCTTCGTATTCCCTGCAGTTCTCTAGTGAGCAAAATATAAGTTTCCGGCCACCAGGGAGCGATCAACAATCTCAAAGGAGCAACCAGAATTTTCCCGCGCCGCCGTGGACCTCCCAGCAATATCCTCCGTCGTCTTCTTGATTTGATTTTTTAAGTTAAGATATTAGCGTTTTTATTATTTTTTTATGTTTGGGTTTTTGAAAATTGTATGCGCGCACGATTTAAGTTACTTTATCAATAAATAATTAAATTCAAAATTTAATGATATAACATAAATAATAAATTAAATTTTATGACAAAAATTTGTGTGAGACGGTCTCACGGGTCGTATTTTGTCATATGAATATTTTATTTGAGTCATCCATGAAAAAATTTTATTTTTTATGTTAAGAGTATTACTTTTTATTGTAAATATCGATAGGATTGACTCGTCTCACAGATAAAAATTCGTAAGACCGTCTCTCAAGAGACCTACTCAAATTTTAATTGGTAATAAAATTGATAGCATCTAAAAACAGAAAAATTACATAACACACGTCTGATTGCTGGTTTTAGTTTAAACTTGAAACCAAAATAACTAATTTAGGTCTATCCGAAGTAGGAAATGGAAAGATATCGGAGGCCTAGGAATGGAAAAAAGTCAGATTTATATTTTCTTTTAAAGGTGCGTTTCAATTGGTGGATTGTAATAAAATGAATGAATTTTGATTATAATTTTTTTAATAATGAAAATAAACAATTTATTTATATGTACATTAATAATATAAATTATAATGAATTTTAAATGAATTCATGATTGATTGAACTTGAAATCAATTCTAATTAACATAAAATACTATATAAACATTTAAGTGGTGAATATAAAATTAATTTGAAAATATATCAAATCTACGTAGTTGTGTTTTTTTGCATCGAGTATATATACGTTATATTATGTTTTTTGTTAATTTTAAATATTGGAGAGAAGATGTTTTTTTTTTTTATTTCAATATTTATTTTACGTCTACATAAAGTGAATAAAGTTCAGAATCATATTTTACTTGACAAAAAGCATTAAGTTAGTCGCTAGAAGGTATAATAGATATTTTGTAAAATAATATAAAACAAAGTAAAAATCTTACTTTTATCACAAGTTTTAACAAAAATAATTTTTTAACACCGGATTTTTTAGGTGTTTTGTAAGAAAAACTTGAGAATAAAATGAGATTTTTACGTTATTTTATATATATATATATAAAATAAAAGTTATGACTGAAATTTTAAATAAAATAATTTTAATTATAAACATGAATTTCTGGCAGAAGATGGGTTTGGGTTTTTTTTGGATTATTCAATATATTGGATGTCATGATTATTACTATCAAATATTTAATAGGATGATTATTATTAGATCAAAACATTAGAAATAAGAATTTGCAAATATTTTTCAAAACCCAGTTGCTATGGAACATGTTATAGATGACGAAACATACGTGCCAATATAATAAAAATTATTATGATTTTATGCGTGCATATATTTTTTATAAATATTTAATATTAAAATATTCATTTTCATCATTCAGATTAATTTTTCTAACTCCGTCTCTGTTGTCCCATTCCTTATCGATAGCTCCAAAAAAAATGTCCCTTCACACATACTCCTAAAGTGCTCAATTATGAAATTGGGTTTTCTCAAAAGAACACAACGTTGATATTGTTTTCGTTAAGAATAAGAAAACATTTACAACGATTTTGAGGTGTCTTTCCTGTGATGCAAGTTGACCCATTCTGTTACAAAGCGTGAAGGAATGAGAAAATGATGTTAGGGAAAGGGGCACATTTCAAGTATATAACCTATTACCAATTCTTTTTCCATCTTTCTATTCAGTCAATTGGACATGTGTGGTTGCTAATTCAAAATTATTGTTTGGTGTTTCAGTTGAATTAGACCAACTATGTTGTTAAGAAGTGTAATATCTATATTATACCCAAAAAAATCAAAATTCTAAAAAGAAAAATACAATTTATTTACTCCAGTAATATATTAAGGAAATTTATAAACATATTATAATACTAATTCAAAGAATATCGATAATAGTCCATCTACGTTATGATATGCTATATTATTGAATTGAATACGACTTAAAATAACTAATTTTGATATCTAAAGCATATCGAATTTTATAGTATGTAATATATATCTCCATAATAATGTTATATTTATGAGAAACATAATAAGCTAAATGCCCAAACACAAAATTAAGGAATAAAATTACTGAAACCATACCTGATGCGATTAAAAAAAAACGACAGCCAATAAAATATCTTGAACCAATTATTACGTACCTAATTTTTCAATGAAAGGGAAATGAACCACCAAAAAATATAAGTGTGTATAAAAGAAAAAGAGTGACAGGACTCCGCATCGAGGCCAAGCCACTCCGACACTCAAGTCAATATTTGAGAGATAAAATACAAGACTAATGTAAATAATTATACATGAAAAAGCCTACATTGATTAGGGTTAAGAGCTCTTTATTTATATCATCTATAATATTAGATGATATAAAATTTTGTAATATATGACAACTAGATTTGTTTATATTCATGCAATATTTTGCAATATCTCTAAAATATAATTGATGATATGATACCCATTTTTTGTACATAGATTTATTATGGAACATATATTAAATTAAGATCCAATATATACGCATCCTGCGAGTTAAAATAAGGTTCCAATAATATCAGGATTGTTACACACACACACACAATTCCTAAATGCATATGTCATACGAGTTCCTTAAGTTCGAGGCTTACGTCTCAAGAAGAGTTTGCTTTTGTCGTATTCCAATCTGACGGAGAACATTTTTTTAGATGGTCTTTGCAGAGACAAGTGGAGTCCAATTTCTCTACGTACTATGATGTCAGGTCCTACGCTACTGTTGGTCAATTAAATGTCATCTTATTCCCAATCTACATGTATAATTTTGCCACGGTTGTCTTATATTGATGGACTTTATGAACGCAGCAAAATATTTATAAAAACTTCTTACTAAACATCAAATTGAGTGTCCTCTTATACACTCTTCTGTATCTCAAGAAATGTGCTACATTAAATGATATATATATATATATATGAATTCAAAATAAAATAAAAAAAACACATACACATTACACAATTTATATATATATATATATATATATATGTGAATTCAAAATAAAATAAAAAAAACACATACACATTACACAATTTAATGAGTAGACGTCACAAATACGAAGATCTAATTGTATTTGATTTATCTTGTATGGAGTTTATCAATTATTTTTGTGCAATCATGTAGCAGGACCCAACTTGACAATCATTCCCTTTAAACTTTAAAAATAAATCAATTTTTTTTTCATTTAACTTTTAAATTATAATTTTTCTCTTCTTAAATCTCGATAACCATCGCATCGAATAGTCGACCGGTTCCTTTTTTTTGTTAGGTATAATAAATAAAGACTAATTTAATTTTGTTGTCACACAATTTTGGTGAGGATGGATAGTTCCCATGGTTGTGAGACATGTGGAGATATGTGCCATGAATCATAATAAAATTTAACCGGCAATAATAATAATACAAAATTCTTGTGAGACGTATATAAAAAAATAATATTTTTATGTTAAAATATTATTTTTATTATAAATATGAACATGATCAATCACAAGAGACCTGGTCAATAATAATTGAAAGTAAATTAATTGACCAACAAAGTTCAGTGAACAAATGTGCCAACTATACATTTGTCTATGTTCCTTTAACTTATTTATGACCTAAACCAAACAGTTAGGTCCTGATATTTTAAAATGCTCTAAAATTTTGTGAAAAAATGGCGTTGCGTATACGAATCAAAATAAGTGGAATATCTTTGTTAACTTTTTTCATATAAACTTATTTGACGACGACATAATTTCTTTATATACATATAATAATGATATATTTTCGATATTGCTGTTTACAATAGAAAATTGATTTGATGCATAGGAAAGGGTGTTCTTCAATAATCGTATGAGAAACAAATATAAAATACTGATTGTTAAAATATATAGGGGAAAATACAAAATTTAGTCATTATTATATTTTAAAATTTTTAAATATGAAATAATCACAAGATTAACATGTCTTGGGATGGGTCTTACGACCAAATAGTTCGTGGGTCCAACCAAAGGCCTTTACTATAACGGGCTATGGCATTGGAAAATGGCCTAATTTCCTTGGTAGGAGCAAATAGAATATTTTAAGCCGATGGTGTATGAATTTTAAATTTCTGTGGCCCAAAAACATTAATTGAATCTTTATTAAAGTGACGAGTGAGCATATATATTGCACGCTAATCCGAGCTTTAGGCTCCACATGCATGGTCACGCCAACTAAAGTAGCATTCGTGATTTCAAGAGTGAGCGGCGAAAAGCATAAAAATGCTACGCAAAAAGTTGAATGTTTTAGGAAAAAATTGTCAAACAAATAACGCAAAATTTGGCTTTTGAACCCTCTTTATTCGGATAAAAACTATGTCAAATTCAAAACTTTCCTTCCCAAGAATCGAATGAAAGATTGGAAGATCACGGAGAAGAGCAGATCATATCCCCAGTATACATCCGAATTCAAGTTTCCAGGTCGATCCAATTACATGTACACGTTCAACGGGCCGATTGCGAACAATAACCAATCCCTTGCAACGTTAAATGAGCCAGACGTGGAAAGGAAGAAGAGGATTGCTTCCTATAACATGTTCACTACGCAAGGTAAAGTCAAGACATCTGTTTTAGAGAGTTTCAAGTGGATCAAATCTAAATTCAACGATGTTCGTTAATTGACAATGTGTTAATACTTTCTGTGTTTTAATTCTTGTCAGACACTCTTTTATTATTCTTGTTCGATTTTCATGCACAGTTTAATCAGTGTATAATGTTTAAGGTGGTTGGATATTAATATTTTAAAGTTTGATCCAAAAGTAGTTGTTCATTATAATTTTATCCAACAATGTCTTAGAGGCAACCAATTCAGGCAGAGAGTCGAGAAGCATACCTGCTAAAGGATCACGTACATGTATGTTTTAATTATTATATAATGGATTTGCATCGCACGCGCTTTCGAAGTTTATGATTAATCCACAACAGAAAGTTACCGTTGTTTAATTATGTCTAAAGCGATATATATAATATGTATGGTAAAGAATTAAGTACTACAATAATACAATAAACTATAAATTAAAGAAAATGCACCACCCTCTACCATTTCCCTCCTGGTCATCCACGAGGCCTGTTTTTGTTCTCCAAACTCCGGAAGTCTCTGGTGGATGCAGACCTTTGCACTGTGCTCAATCTGTAGGTACTATCATGATCTAAGATATAGTTGATTGCATGTCTATTATCTGTGGGTAACGGGGGCCGGTTCTTGATATTCCAAGTACCATTAGGATGAGCTTCTGTCCTAGGAACGATAGACGAAGGAAATAAAAGAGTCGGGCTTTCCCCATTTACTCGTGGCTTTGTGTTTGTAGATGAAGAGCTTGATTTGCTGCTTCCAGGTTCTGTGCTAAAGACCGATGTCTCTGTACTTTTCTGCAGTTCCTGATAATAAAGAATGTCAAAAGGTTTGATCAGCTGTGGTGACTGACATTTTGTACAAAAAAGTTTAACAGAAGAATGATCTTGAATAAAAGGATGGTCAAAAGGTTTGATCAGCTGCAGCAACTGATATTGTTCGGTGCGGTTGCTTAACCTGTATGGTGATCAATGCATGATACAAGGGCTACTTAGTATGAAAGATTTGAGTCGCAGTCACATAAGTTGTAAGTTGGAGCAATCACTGGAGGAAGAATTATTGGGAAGATTATCAATGTGAAATTGCAACAAAACATGGTGATTGACTAATGTACGATTTAAAAGATTTAGCGACACTTCTAGTATCGGTTACAACTTTTAGCTCAGTGACAACTGCTTTTTGGCTCTACAACCTTCAGAATTGGTTGGTGTTACACTCTAGTTCCCGCAAGACAGGACCCTATGAGCCAGAGTCTGCATAGCGGGCTCCACTAGTAACTTATTTCAAGTTGTTCAAGTTTTATTTGAATTGATTTATGGAGCAATAAAACTTAATTGCCCAAACGTGATTAACTTGTAAAGTCCCAAATAACTTACAACTTTAGCTCCTTCAGCAACTTCTTTAGGTTCCTCAGAAGCCAGACTCTTTTTCCTTTGCTCTCTCTGTGATTGAGAACGGAGCCTAGCTTTATAGGTCCTGTGTCTGTATAGAAGAGAACATATTTACACCTCACTTAGAACCAGGATATAAAGTCGGTTATTGATGTGGATAAATTAAACAACTTACCTTCTCTTCTCATTCATCAAAGCTTGGTCACCATCTTCAACATGTATTATAGGCAAACCAGACACTTCACAAGCAAGAGGACTTGTTACAAAGAACTGCAATTATAATTGATGTCACATTGAATCGTTTATTAATCAACTCTGTCAAGGACCAAGAAACGAGAAGCTCCATATCATGGTAAAATATTCATTATAATGTGCTCGTGCCAAAAAAGGGCAACTGGTACGTAAAATATTCCTGTTTGACTAACCTCGTTTTGGAGAGCGGAACCTGCACTTCCACGATACGCAGGATCCAGAGCAAGAAGAATGCTCAAAAGGCCGAAGGAGGAAGATGGGAAGTTCCTAAAATTTCCCCAAAGGCTGGACTTGTATGACTGTTGAGGTTTAAGAGCAGTGGAGAGCTTCAGCCGTATATAGAACTCGTCTGGAGGCGTGCCACATAGTTTGAAAATCCTATGCAGCTGTTCAACCTGAATATGCATCATGTAATTCATGGCATAACAAACCAAAAAGTAATGCATATTTACATAAAATTGATTGCACTACCTCTGTTCTGCCGGGCAAGATGGGCCTGCCAGCAAACATCTCAGCCATGAGGCAACCAGCACTCCAGAGATCGATTTCTACCCCATAATCTGTGGAACCTAGAAGCAATTCAGGTGCTCGGTACCAGAGGGTGACAACTCGACTAGTTAGAGGACGCTTTTTTTCTCTGTTGAAGAAATTCGCAAGCCCGAAGTCTGCAATTTTCAGCATCCCATTTCTGTCAATGAGTAAATTAGATCCCTTTATATCTCGGTGCAGTATACCCCGGTCATGGCAATGCTGGAGGCCTGAAAGTAGTTGTTGCATGTAACACTTAATCTGCATAAAATAACATATTATAACATCAATAATCGAAATAATTCAACCAAACGCATTCATAGAAATTAAAGCATCAGCAGAAATACTTAGACCTGTGGTTCTGTGAGCCTCTCCTCTGACCGTGATAGGATTCTGGATAAGTCAGAATGCATATAATCAAAAACCAAGTACAGGCTATACTGCATTCTTGAGGTGGCTAATCCTTCAAGCTTCACAATATTTGGATGATCCAGTTTCTGTAAAATCATGATCTCCCGCGCCATGAATTTCACACTCTCAGGTTCTGATGTGTCGAATCGAACTTTCTTCAAGGCTACGATCTTTCCAGTTTCTTTATCTCTAGCTTTATAGACATTGCTGTAAGTTCCCTGGCCTACCTGCATGATTAAAACCAAGTCCATTTAATCATTTCTTTTTCGAAATAAAATCATTCTTCTTGTTAAAAAAAAATCAAAATGTATGACAGCAATGAGACCTAACAATCATAAAAAAAATATTGGCACTCGGCTAGCATTAGAGCACCAAAAATATGCCTAACATCTCAGGAGAAGCATGGTCTGTACATGCACTGAAAACAGCAGCCTCCCTCAAACGATTAGGATAATTATTTGACTCAGCAATCCGGATCTTGTTTTACATTTTCTTGCTATATCTCCTGTTAAAACTAGTCTTGTACACGGGATACACACCCGACATGCATCTGCAACAAGAAATAATCATTTTGACTTCACTCCGACACGATTTTCCTTAGCATTAAATTTTTCTTAAATGCCTTTTTGAAACATACTTGATCGCGGAACTATTCTCCATCAACCAATTAGCAAGCCGCATGTTCTTAAGAATCTCTTTTTCTATAATTTATCATGTTGAGCTACATACTTCGAGCTCCAAAATACTAAAAAGTAAGTGAAATCAGGTAAACCTTGTCAATCTTGACATAAGAATCAGCACTTTTCGGAACAATATTCTTCAAAACTTCTCCTGGAAGGTTATAAGCCAGCCACTTAGGCCAACCATCAACCAACCCATCTTCTTCAGCCTTCTTATTCAACTCAATTCTCTTAGAAACATACCCATTACTCCCCGCATCACCATTGCTGCCGCTACTCCTTTTCCCTTCATCGACAGCCCTCATATTCCTTTCCTTAACGTCCCTTTTGTCCACATTACTTACCCTCCCGTTCACGGCTCCATTTCCATTCTCTGGCCTTAAAACCGGGCCTGACTCGTGCCTTGAAACCCTCTGCCCGGCCGACCTCCCTGCCCCTACATACCCTCCTTTTACATACCCATTTTCCATTTTCAACTTCTCGAGCTCTGGTGGATGAGACTTAATCGAAGGCCTAGTGCTCTGTGCACACCCCATTCTCGTAAAAAGCACACTTTAAAAATGTAACTAGTTTGATGATCCAACGTTAATGCAAATAACCTTTGATCAACTCGTTGTGCGTAGCTTTTGAACCATTATTACTGAATAAAACAAGAATTCTACAAGAACAAGGGAATCGGGGGAAATACGACATGTGGGAGAAGGGGAGATAACAAATGTTTTGTTAATGATTTTAAAAAAAGCAACGAGAAAGTGAAAAGACAAGATTTTGAATATGGGAATGATCCGACAAAAACTTGGCCGGCAGCAGGGGGCGGCAGTTTAGATATTTACGGTTTCAGGATCATATTTTGTGCCTGTACTTAGCTTCTTCCACAGAATATAGTCATCGGAATCACTGAGGGCCGCCACTGGCTTTTCAAAATCGACATTAAATGCATTTAAATTGATTTACCAAAAATAATCTTAAATGATTCCCGAACACATGAGTAGCTATCAGATATCTCGAATACTATTTTTTTTTCGTGAAATAAGTTAATTTTATTTATATTTATTATAAAAATTAATAATTTTTATAAAAAAAAATAATGAATAACTCAAATAAAATATTAATCTCTCAAAATTAATTTTAAGATTTTTGTGACGAATATACTTATCCAAAAATAATGGATATAATTACATTTGAAAATTGTTCATACAAACGTAAGATAAATTAATTGGGCTCATCATTTGAAGCTAGTTAAAATTATTTGACACATGCGCAAAAGGAGGAGGTAATAATTTATCTAGGGCTTTTTATGACATTTTAACAATGGGCTTATCTACACAAACTATTATTGGGCTTCTAAAGCACGACGGAACTGTTGCTTGCCCTTTAAACAAATTCTCAATTCTTATAATTCCTAAATATTTCACGATGATTTTCACACAAATTCTTCTAACTGCTCAAAAAAACATCTCACTTTATTAATTTCATTCGCCTACGTAAAAAAAATTTAGGTTGTCCCAAAAATGTTAATTTTTTAAAAATATCTAATCTGTGAAACTTCTATAAAGCTAATCGAAGCACATTGGATGCCCTGAAACAGACAGTTCTAATTTTCTTTAAAATAACGATTGAAATATTTTTTTTTTTCAAATTAAGTATTTTCATATTCAAATTTGGCTGAGATAATTTTGAGTGGGTGAGTATTTGATCGGTAGCCATAAGTTCGATTATTTCTACCCACCTGGCTAACGTACTTTGGAGGCTAGTGCATTAACCCGAGAGTTTACTCAGTGCGTCTCGAATGATAGCGGTTGCGGGTTACCACGTCATAAAAAAAAAGAAGAGGAACCTGAACAAAACTCCGAAATATTTATACAAAATACAATATGATTTCAAACAAGAAAGCTAATGAATATCAAGAAAATTGGAATGATGTATTCATTCAAGATCGAGAATTCCGAAATTGGAAAGGAGGATTTTGAGTTGATCAACAAAGTCTGAGCCAGTTGCATATTCTGTTAACATTCCCACAGCAAAACCAAACATTGCCCATCTGCTCAAAAAACAACCCAATATTATTATTATTGTTATTATTATCCAATAAGTCAAGCAACAAGATTATAACAGCTAATCTACATAACATTTTTACACAGGACACAAGAACATTCTGATTCTTAATCTCGTTTTCCAGTAAATTTAATTAGACCACATTAGAGCAAAAACAGTTTTTTTTCAAACAAAAGGAAGGTAAACTACGGTCGAACAACTTTGTTTTTTAGATCTCGTGTTGGATTATAAGCGCCTAGAAATGAAGTTGACACAAAAGATTAGCCTGCCTTCACAAGTTGGCATATGTGAAAGAGAGAGCAAATCTTATTAATCGCTCCTAATTATTTGTAAAACCCACAGAACACTCGTGGGATTGATTGTCAATCCCTTGCGAGGCTAACACCAGCAGCAGCCACACTTCCTATATTTTACTCAACTCGTAAAATGGACATCTGACCCGATTTTTTAACATTTTCAATACACCAAGGAAAAAATTAACACAAATAGTACCAATCCAATTCAAGAAAATTTCAGACCCCACCAAAATCTAAAGCAAACGTACGAAAAGGTTTTCCCAATAACTCCATCTTTACCTTCCATTGGAGACTTCATTCTTGCTAATGAAACCAAAGAAGGGACCTTGATCATCTTCCTCAAGCTTCTTCTGCTTAAAATATTCTTGAAGCTCTCTGGCCTTTTGTCTCTGAAACTCCAAGGTAATCACATTCTTGTCTACCCCATCAACCGCACCCACCGGTTTGGGAGGAGCACTCGGCATCGGAGAATCCGGTGGCACAGGCTTTACAGGCGTAGGAGCCACTGGTCTTCTTATAGGGCCCTCAGCTTGAGAGCTTCTAATGGTGAATTTGAGTGTGGGAGAGGAAGAAGATGGTGAATATGAAGCGTAATTGTGAAGTTTGATGCATGGGATCGAAGAAGATGTTGCTACTGACATTGTGCTGAATCTTTTCGTTTTGATTTCTCGCTGTATTTGATGTGGATAAATTTGTGTACATTGCGGATCAGTGGTGGCTTCGACGTGGGGCGTTTGTGGATGAAATGGAGCCAAGTTTACGCATAATAAGACTCAAATGGACTTCTTTCATTTGCATTTTCAAAGTTTTATAAATATTTTTTTAAGAAAAAGGAAATATAAATAATTTTTAATGATTATAAGATATACTGATTTTAATTACTCGGAAATAAGATTAAAATGATAGTTAAAAATATAAAATTTATCACAAAACAAATTAAACGTATTTATTATTATGGGTTTTAAATATTTAGCTCAAAATTCGTCTATCCAAATGAAGCATGTAATAAATTAAAATATACATTAATTAAAATGGTGAGTTTTTTTATTTATAATAAAGCAATAAAATATGAAGAAATAAAATCAAATGAACAGCAAATACTAATTGACTTTTGTCATATCTACGTCAATTACATGGGCCATGGGTCATGAATTATTGGGCCAGTTCTCTGGACCATAATAATATACATTATCGCTGACGACAAGTCCAATTAAATGTTATATCCTTCAGACTCAAATATATAATTTGATAATTTCATTTTACCTTGGTGATTTTAAAATTTTAACTACGATTTTGAGTTCCTAGTTTTTATAAATTTCAAGTTCATCTCATTTAAATCCTTTTTTTCAAATTCTCCTACAAATGCAAAAAATATTTCGATCCAAATGTAATATAATACAAGATCGCTAGAATTATACCTGATTGCCACATATTTTTAAAACTCCCATATAAGTTTTTCAGAGTTACGTGGTTAAGATAATTGAAATCACTTTACTAATTAACTTCACAGGGAGGACACATATTCGAGTAATACTCAAAGAACAAACTCCCAAAAAATTAGCATAACTTACGATAAATCTTTCACTATATACATATGATTGTAACAACGACCATATTTATATGTATAGAGGAAATAAATATTTATTAAATATCATGCTGAACACAGAACAAATTGCAGCCTACCATTTAAATTTTCAAAACCTTAGTCAGGATCATTGCTACCACACAACTCTACGGCATTATATTTGTTCTTTCTTAATTAGTAGCCTTTGTTGATTTCTTTTTAGAATAAAACTATGATATTGTTTTAGACTACAAAAATATAATTCAACTGTCCAATTTATACATTTTTCCGTGTCTTCGGATGGTTAGCAACCACAGCAGTACTCAAAGAAATGGCAAAGGCGCAGATGGGAAATGCGCCACTAGCATGCATGGAGGCAGTTTCAGGTTTCATTTGGAAGTACGCAATGGCGGCTTCTGAAGATTGAGATTAATTTGGTACCAAGAAACCTTCTCTCCTAACACATGTAGTGAACCTTCGCAAAAGGGCTTCTCCAAATTTGTCTGAAAATTCTTTAGGGAACTTAATCTGGATGGCAGGTGCAAAATTACGTGCATCTGATCATAATGATCAAAATCTTGGATTCTCTTGCCTGGTGGATGGTGTAAATTAAGGAATCTATATCAAAGATAGATGGAGATTACGTCAAGAAAACACGAGGTGAAAGATGGGTTTATCACAATGCACAAGTATTTTAAAGAGATTGAGGAATTTGGGTCAAGAGATGATGATTATGATGGGTTTACAAGTTGGTGCAAATTAGGGTTGTATGATGTTGATTTTGGGTGGAGGAAGCATGTTTGGAGGAATGTCACGTTATCGATATTTACATAAGTACGCACGATGGGTGTGCAATATATCAAATATCATTTTTAAATTATATATCGCAAGTCATACTATTTTTAATTGTTTACACCATATTTTTATTGCGGAATATTATATATTTGATATGTTGCAAGACCTTAAATTACCTATGTTAAAATTTTGAGATCATGAAAGTGATGTGTTTGTTACAAATAACAACGGAAACATGGCCAAAATTTTAGCAGGGCGAAGGTTTACTTTCCTTTCCCTCTGTGTTTTTGTTACTATATTTTCTGAAACTTTTAATTGTTCCATTGCCAAATTCTAATGCATTTATGGCTCTCGCATTCAGGAGATATTTTGGACACAAACCGACAATTCGTCCAAATGCTGAGAAGCTGTACAGACTGTTCTTGAACCGAAATAACATGACCTGGGAAGAATTTGCCTCAAAAGTTCGTTCGTATCAGAGGGGTCTCATGGGAGAGCCAAAGGTGAGGCCCGGGAGGGGCTTTTTTCATGAAAACCCATCTTCCTGCATTTGTGATCAAGACTCTGAGGCCAAAAAGATCACGTATCCAATCCTAAAACATGAGAAAGACACAGACGTAGCAGTTGAATTAAGATAAAAACCCTAATGATGAACTAGAATGGTCTGATCCTGAAGACGAAGATGATCAGTTGAGAGCTGGGCAAGTCTCCGCACAATGAAACTTCCTCAGACTATGACACAGCACCTGAAGAGCCTGAGTTAGAGGAGTTGCTTTCTGATTGAATGCTGAAACTTGCGTTTCATCGGTGTACATAACCTTTCCTGTTCAATCAATCTTCTGATTATCTTCTGATTGAAAATAATATACGCGCTGCTTGGGCAGCAGACAATTTTTCCTTAAAGCCGGAGTGGGTATACAAACACGTAGACATTACTTTGTCAAGTAACTTGGCAACAAATTTGAGGAAATTTATTTATCATCAATTCGACAACTGTATGTCAGTGCTGATTTTTTTTTTCGTTCAACATTTTGTTAATAATTGTTGTATTATAAACTTTGAGGAATGGTAGGGAAATGGATGGCTTTGGGGATTATGTAAATTACCTTGCTTATTTCTATTTTATTTTTTTAAAAAAAAACAAATTTCAAACCTTCCTGAACGTATTATTCTACTAATTGAAATATGTTGATGTATGGATGTTAATGGTCCTTTGGATTCCAGAGATGATAACATATTAACGGGGTCGCTCTAACAAGTATGTATGGAGATTAATCTGATCGGTCAAAGTGTAATTTGTACACAAATAAAAATTGCTGACTCCAATAACAACACCCAAATGATATTATACTTTTTGGACACCAAATGACAATATGTTTATACACTAAACCTATACTAAAATAAAATTAACCCTGAGTAGGCAGGTGCTCTTTTGTTGGCGTGGGTGATGTGAGCTACTGGAAATGAAACAAAAGATGTTAAAAATTTTGACATAAATTTATCCTGTTGGGCTTCAATTTTGAAAGTTGTCGGCCCACAATCCAATGTTTCGCTAGCTGCAGATGTAGCCTATACATAGTTCATCGGTTTTTGGGTGGGTTTTCCTAAATCGTTGAGTTTCAGTTCAGTTCGATGCAAGGAGTATCAACCGGCGTTGGATATGGACTCAAATATCAGGTCAATTCTGAATCTCCCGAATCTACTATAAACATAACTTAGTGAAAAAGATTTGAAACTTGGATGGAATTTTGATTGCTCTAGGCGAGGTGCATTTCCGATGTGAAAGCAGATATAGATCACACCAGTTTCTTAACAGGAACTCTTAGCCTTAAAGAAGAAACGAAGTATGTGTTGATCTTTGCTCGAGCTCAGTTAATATCGTTTAGTTTGGATTTCGGTAGATGTTGATCAAAGTTTGGTGTGGATTTTCAGGTACATTTGATAAGGCTTTCTTCAGGTGGCACAGAATTGATCTGCGAGGGTTTGTTTTCGCATCCGAATGAGATATGGGATCTTGCATCCTGCCCTTTCGATCAACGCATATTTTCTACTGTTTTCTCTTCTGGTAAATTATTACACTCAATTTTAGATTATTTATTATCCTGGCTTATGCAATTATTAGAATTTTTTCTTGAATGACTGACAATTAAGAATCTTCTTTAACATATGCAATCTGCGAGGGTTTGTTCTCGTGTGAATTGTTGATTTAGCCTAGTCTTAACTACATTTGGGTTCTTAATTTGAAACACTCGACTCGAGAAGCTAAGAAATGATAGAACGTTGATGTAATTAGCTAGCTACTTGAGTTTGATAAGTTTTTTCTTTCATGTTGAAATTGGTTTCGTTTAGTAATAAAAACAGGTTCAATGACAACTCCTAATGTTGTGCTGTTCATCTCCATCTGATTCATTTGCTCTTGTTTATGTGTTATCATTGCCTTTTTTTGTATGAACTTTCAGCTCATAGGCAGGAGAAAGTCACCCTGACTAATTGTATCACATGATCACCACAGTTTCTTGAACATAGATTCTCTAACAGCCGAACTCACTTTCAAGAAGAAGCACAAGACTGTTTCATGTAGTTTAATCTGGATTACTATCTTAGCTGCATGTTAACGAATAATGAGGTCTTGCTGTTTGTTTTGTGTCTGTAAGGGGAAACGTATGAGGCAGTGGTCTGGCAAATCCCCGAGTTATATGGCCAGCTGAGTTCCCCCCAATTGGAACGCATTGCTTCTCTGGATTCACATACTTGCAAAATTAAAAGGTGAGATTTTTGTGGATCATCAGTAGAATTGATCTGGTCCAGGATTTGTAACGACTATTAACCTTTTGCCTAATTTTTTATGTCTTGTCCTCTATATAATGTGAATATGACACTCTTGTTGAAAGTTTGTGCTGAGCACTTGAATTGCCAGCATAAAATGCAGTTACTTGTCTAAAGAAAGTTGAAATATTATATTTCCCACGAATTGCTGCTAAATTAGTTTTCAAATTTTGGAAGCTTCCTAATGGTAATACCTGTTTTTCAATTTCTTCGGGTAGTGTAAAATATGCCTTTTGGAAAAAAATACTTTAGGTTCGTGATAGCTCAATTTGGGGAGCTCATGAAAATAGATGAGTTTTAGATTCTTTATCGACCACATATGGCATCATCATTTGATACAATTTAGATTAAGTTTCGTGATTTGGTAGAGAATCCTGATTGCAATGTCTGTTTCTATATGACCTATTAATTTCGGATCACAGGACACAGATCTTGCAATTAACAATCTTGAATTGATCACTATGTCCCATGGTTGAATGGAAGAACAATAAAGGAGAATGTCTTTCTTTTTGAACATTGGGTACACTAATAGATTGTGAAATCACTAGATTTTGGCACTTATACGAAAGAAGGTTCCTTGGGACTTTCTGAATTATGAAGCTAAGCTGTTCCACTTTGGCGCTCTTTGTAATCATGCTGTAATTTGGACAAGATGGATCCCTTAGTTCGCTGGAATTCTTCTGTCTAATCAATTCAATTCTACTTGATATATGTATTGCTGCTATTTGCAGCGTTCTTTGGTGGCCCACTGGAAAGCATGACAAGTTGGTTAGTATTGATGAGCAGAATCTCTTCTTGTGGAGCTTAGATACTTCGAAGAAGACTGCTCTGGTATGCATGACTCATCAATACTATTGATAGAGATGCTTTAGATTTTATTATTATACTGTTTTTTAGTCAATTATGCTTTTACTTCACTATCCATACTTTTGAAGAATGGTTGACTTTATTGTGGTTCTTTTAGGTTGTCGGAAAATCATATTTTCAACTATCGCAGTATATATATGGCCCCAGCTCACATATTCCCAAGGAAAGTTGAAGCTGCTAAGGGAAAAATTACCTCTTTGAAAGGATTAGAAAAATGTCAATGGGCTGAAATACTACCGGAAGTGATTTAACTGTTTCTCAAGCAACATGATCTAAGTTCGCTTTAGAAAGTTTCACATTTTGAAAATGCATTAGTGCCATAGAGCCAATCAATGTAATTATGGTTCTAGACCCAATTGTACGGGCATTTCCTGAGGACCCATGTGAAATCAATTTTGTTGGTGATTCCTTAGTTTTATTTTTTGAAGAAGATTCCTTAGTTTTATGTAGTCAACAAAAGAAAGTGAAGAAATTATTAATTTATTCGAATTGTCTCCTCTCAGTGTGTCATGTCATGTGCTTATTAGTCCAAATATAATAATGGCTTTAGTTTCGTTTTCTTACTTGTCAAAGCTGGTTATTTGTTTTTCCTTTTTAGAGTTGTGCTTTTTGTCATTTGTACAATTGATACCTTCAGGTTTGTTGTGCTTGTGGATAAATAGTGGTTTTGAATGCCATGGCAAAACATGTTCAAAACTTTTTATATGAATAATATCCTACAGACTTGATTTTATGAGCATATCTTTGGTCTTTGAGTTTTTTTATTTAATATACTGTTTTGCAATGCTTGCTCTCCATCTTGATTTGTTCAGAAATTTAGTCACAAGTTGGCATAAGTTCTTTATCTGACATCTAGTTTTTCCTTGTTGCATCATGATGTGTTTCGACATGCATTTTGTTGCAGAAGTGAGGATCATGAACCACTTAATGCCCTCACTATGATTTGGATGATTCTTATTCAATGTCTACTGTGTAATCTAGGTACAATCACAAGAATCTGCGGGCATGCTTCATTCTATATCTGGTGGTGCATGGGATCCTCATGACTTCAATTTTGTTTCATTGGCCAGTGAATCGTCAGTACAACTGTGGGATTTGAGGACGATGAAGTATGTTAACTTCGATTCCACGTTTTTGCATATTTCTAAGAAACAAATTGTTAGGAATGTATTTGAGCTTAATATTCAAGTTATTCAGTGTATGGGTTGTTTGATCATTAATTTGGTTTCATGATTCTTTTATCCGTGTAGTTAACAGTTAGGTTTTATTTCAGTGCTGTAATGCATAGTACAGCCCCTCTTTTTTGTCCTTACCTTTCCTGTGGTTTTCTCATTTGCAATGGGAATGCTACTTCATCACTTCCTGCTGATTCAGTTTACCGTGAATGATAGAAGTAAAATTTCAGTCCTGCAGCTACCACTAATATTTGATTAGCAAATTTGTTACTTTTTTGTTTCTTGAAACTTATTTTGAAAACAAACATTTTGATTGTGGCCTTTATATATGGTTCTTGTGCATGCAGGAAAACTGATTCCATTGAACATTCTCATGTCCGTAATGTAGAATACAACATGAAAAAGAGGTGCATGCTTGTAAGTACCGAGAAAACTTCAGGAATTCATTTACAACCCATAGGTTGTCCAAGTCTCAAGTTGGTTCTTAGGGATAGTGAACTGATGTCTAATATGTTCTTGACATGACATTAAACTGCCACTGCTCATCTTTTTCTTCAAATCTCACTTGGCCATTTCAGCTGTGAGAATTTTCTAAATCAAATTTTACTTGATATTTACATCAGATGATCTTATTTTTCACGGGACAAAGGGAACAGACGACTTTTTGACTCAGCTGAACTTGACCTACCTTGCAATAGCGAAACTCGTTGCTGTTGTAGTTGTTTGACGAATCAGTCTTGTGTGGGATGATCACGTTTTTTTTCTCTTTCAGAGCACACTTCCCATCATAGTTTTATGGATTCCATTTTTTGACCCACGCCTAGAAATTATAGTTTGATTCTTGTAGAAATATCAATGTTTGGTGATGAATGCAGCAGTCCCACTCTAGACTTTCTTAAGTGTTGCAATATCGCAAGTGGAACAACATGAACCAAATTTTTTTCCTTCTCTTACCCCATCAAGTCCCTTTTAATTTTCACAGGTAACGGCAGAAGATGAGTCTGGCATACATACTTGGGACCTCAGAAAGTTGAAATTCCCAGTTTCAGAGCTCCCTGGACATTCACACTGGTAACATTTTTGCAGCATTGAGTGTTGTCGTAGCTTATATTTTTCACATTCATGTGATAGTTTTTTCTTTGGAATCCTTTACTTCTGTTTATTTTAATTATTTTTAGTTTTCTGTACTTTATATGTTTTACTTCATTTTTCGCATTTGTTTGCTAGTTGTATATCGGTACTATTGACCTTTGAATAAGATCTTTTAATCATTTGTAATTTTCCCATAATGATGATGATGATGATGATTTTTTTTTTACAGGACCTGGACAGTAAAATGCAATCCCGAGTATCAAGGCCTAATTCTGGTACCTCCTTGCTCCTTATCTGTCCCCATTCCCTTTATTCATGCAGAATGTTTTACACTCCTGAAGTCGTTACCCCTGTAAAGATATTTTCTCAAACCCTCCCTATAGTATCAGAAATAATCAGACAGTTTAATGATCAAAAATAGATTTGACGAAGTTGTCATCGGCATATTGTGCCATGCGATTAAGTCGATTCATTTTTTCACATGAAATCGGGCTCCAGATCAGATGCAAACTTTTTTATATATATAAATACTGATGTTTTACTGATGATGCAAAGGCTTTTGTAGAGTGCTGGAACAGACTCGGCTGTCAATTTGTGGTTTACCTCTCTTCCCAGCAGTGATGAGTTGACCTCAGATAGGTCTATGATCCATTTAATTACAAGGATTTGTTTCCATGACATCGCTTCTTAGTGTTGCTCATAGATAATGTAATTTTATGTCAGCTTTGTTGGCTCCCCAACCCGGAGTACAGATCCATTGCTAAATTCATACAGTGATTATGAAGACAGTGTCTATGGTAATTCTGCAAACTTGATTTGCTTTTGGCTTTACTTCTGATTCTAATCAACTGTTCATTTTAATGCAGGTCTTGCTTGGAGTTCTCGAGAGCCTTGGATATTTGCGTCTCTTTCTTATGATGGGAGGGTAAGATTGCTAATTCCTAGATACCTGTCCAAATTTCAGATTTATGTTATATACTTAAGTTTTTCCATTATTCGAGGCATCACTATATCTACATTACTACTATTTCTTCGTGAATGTTAGGTACCGCAATTTTGTTATCTTTTTGCAGGTGGTCGTGGAATCAATTAAACCCCATCTTCCTGAAAAATGAACTGAACAACATAGTGGGTGCGACATATGTAATCCAGTTTCTCATTTTCATATTGTCACCCTTAATTTTTTTTTCAACATCAGATATGTATTTGTTAGGTCTAATCTTACTGAGGTTATTGTCATTCTTGCGAAGGTCTGCTATTATTGCCGACACTATGAAATGTGTTGCATTGCTCCAATCTGTCAATGGTATGGTGATTTTTCTTTCCTTATCCTTTCGTTACATGATTTTTCAGTGTAGTGTTTCCATTACATATGATGTGTGGTTTGGATAAGTTGTTTTGAATTTTTATTGAAGTGGGGAGCAATTTATTACATCCATTGAATTTATGGACTAACAATATTTGTCTTGTTTGGGTTGTAAAGCTCATGATATCTTGCAAAAGTGGCCGATCTTTCTTGTTTGTTCTTTGTGACAATTCCGGAGATGCTCTGTTATAAGTCTTCGAGACAGCATTTTAAATTCAAAATTCTTCCGTAATTTGAAGGCTAGAGAAGTGTTTTTTAAAAATAATTTACATTTTTAAGTACGATACTCCAAGGAGCAACTTATATAATTTTCATGATTATGATAATTCAACACACGAAAGAATTGTGGTGGCAGCACAGTAAAAACACATCAGGAAAACCAAGAAAAAGCGTCGGCATCATGGAAACTTTGTTACTCCAAATGGATTGGACGAGTTGCAAAAACATATAGTAGCGTAACGCTTATCCTAATCCCAAACGCAGACGAGTCATTCTCGTTTGCTGGGCATGTGTCACTCTTTTCCACCAAGAACTCCGCCTCGAGAATGTAAGTATTCATAATTTTTTATCTTATCCACGTCTCCTGCCATGTCATAATTTCTCTTGGTTCTGACACGTGGAACTCAAGTAAATGCATGGAAGTACAAGGATCTCCACATCATTATCTCAAATGAGTGACTAGAAATCTGATTCTAAAAGCCTCGTTTTGTCGAAGGCCCACTTGCCTCCCGCTAGCCCGCTAAGAAATATTTTGTGGCTGAGGTTGATCTGGTTACTTGGAGATGATTTTGTTAAGCTTGCGTGAAAAGGGTATTTTTTTCGTGGGTGGAATTTAATGTCAAATTTGTATTAGATCTATAGTAGACGTGGATATGATTGGCTCCTGAGATGTCCAAGATTCACGTACCCGGTGGGTAGCATTTAATTTTAACCAAAAAGTGAGATTTCACTTCCAATATTTTTTAGTTTGTCTGGTTTATATTTTGTATATTGGTCAAACGCAAGACCCGAAACACGATAGTAGAAGTTACCACTTGCAGTACAAAGCTAAGCTATACAAATCGAAATCTGTTCCAAATCCTCTCCTACAAACTAAATTACACTTGGTGATACATGTATTAGATTTAGCAAGTGGAAATTAATTATCCATAATTCTTCTGTGAATTATACTACACTTGGTGCTACATTTTGATTTCTTTAAACTCTGCAATTTTTGTATCGCTCTTAAAAAAATCCATTAAATTATTGTATACAAATTTATAATAATTTTTTGGGCTATTTAGTTGAACTAATTTTGGATTATATTTTCATTTATAAGATTATGTGCAAAGCAATGAGTTTATGTATATGCGTTTAGTCATTATTAAAAAAATTGGAACGATTTGACCTTCATATTCATTTACTTTTTAGTATCTCTTCATTCTGTCAATTTATATAAATTCAATAATTTAACAAGGCTGGTTGAAGCCGTGCAAATCATTCCGAATATTTTCAGTAGAGGGGTCGATGAAACGGGAAAAAAAAGTTTATTGGTTGAAGCCTTGCAAATTATTCCAAATATTTTCACAGGTCGATGAAACGGGAAAAAATGGTTTTGTTGCTACTTCAAAATACACGCTTTTATACGTTAATTGGAACATGGAGCACACGTCGACTATTACGATGAGTATCTACAGAGTTGTCAAAACGGGTCAGCGGGGTGGTTAGGATATAACCAAGGCAACCTAACCTCGCCAATTTCAAGTTATATTTGATTGATTGGAGCTCGTTGGCCAGCAACCTGCAACAAGCCAAATTTGGCGGGGTGGGCTGCTAATTGGATAAACTTGGTTAGATGTTTGAGAATGAAAAATTTACCCCATCATTTGGAAAAGTCAATTTATGGAGGCTATCATGGAGTCCCAACAATTATGCTTGAAGCAACTTTGCGTTGCAAAGTTGTAGATATGACATGATTTTGTGGTACAAGAGTAATTCAAAGGACATCATACTTACGTGCATAATGTTGCACAACATGATTGTTGCTGATGGAAGACATGCAATAGGTAATTGGTGAGATAAATATGACAATGATTCTCGTTTAGATGTATCAGGGTTTCGAGAGTACATTAAAAGAAATTGCAAGCTACATGATAATTAAATACGCAACCAGCTTTGAGTCGATTTGGCTGAAGAATTAAAAAGGAGATTGAAGTTGGAATTGGATTTTGATTTGAAATTAGATTTGGATTTAAAATTCATGGATTTAGAATTTTGTTGTAGTGTTTGACTAATTTTTTTCTTTAAAGAATTAGATTTGATAGTTAAAATTAAAATTATTTCATATTTAAAGTTTTTATTTTACTTTATTGTTTTTTAAATCTCTTTTTATTAATAGTATTTAGTACTTATATATTGTTTATACATTATATAAAAAATTTGATTTATAAATATAAAAAATATAAGTTTTTAATTAAATAAATTTTTTAATAATGAAAAAATCATAGAAAGAAAATTAAAATAAAGTCATCAAATCACGATAAATTAAGTTTTTAGTATACAAAAATAATGGATGATCATTAAAAAAAAAGAATTTATTAATTTTTAAAATATATAACTATTTCTAATTTATTTCAAAATAATTTTTCAATTATACGAAAAAGTATGTGTGAATTAAATGTATTAATTTGTGAGAAAATGATATTTTAATTAGTTTTGAAAAGAAAAATAAGTTAATTTGTTCTTATAATCAAAATCTCATAAAATCCTTTCAATTTTGTTAAGATTTCATTTAGTCATTAAATTCAATCTCGTTTTAATATTTTATTATACCAAACATTTAAAATAAGTTTAAATTTTAAATCCAACCAAATTTCATGGAATCCATTCCATCAAAAATACCATTAAATTTATGAGTATGATTGGTACGGATGTAATCGATCGGTCGAGCCGAGCCGAACTCTTAAATGTTTGAGCTTGGCTTGTTTATAATCGAGCCGAGCTCGAGCTTTATTTAACGAATATATTCATGGCTCACGAGCTTATTCAAGCTTTTATCGAACCTAAACGAGTTCAATAAATATGAATTGTACATTTAAATATTCATTAAATTCATTAAAAAATAAATTGCACATTTAGAAAAAAATATAATATTCTTATTAAAATTTGTCAATTTATTATAATAAATAAATTTAATAGATTTTTCTATATATTTCACAATTAATGTGTTAAATCAATAAATTAAATATCAAAATTATTATTTTTCATTTAAGATATTACTTATTAATTTACTAACGAACATGTTCACAAGCTAACAAATCGAATATTGTAGTGCTTGAAATTGGTTCGTTTATCTTAACGAGCCTCATTAAACGAGCTCAAATGAGCTTTTATCGAATCGAACTTCGAATAGCTCACGAAAAATTTGATTTATTTATATCCTTAAATTGTTTGGGTGGAGTGATTTATAAAAATTATGAATTTTAAATTTTGATTTGATATGGATATGATAAAATAAATCTTACTGTCAGCCTAATAACGAGTGAAAAGATGACAGGTGGGATATGGATTCGCAGCCCTCGCTCTTGGCCGGATCTAACACCACTATTGTCCGATTTAACCCTACGCCAATTCACTTCACTTCCGTTGCTGTTGAAATCTATAAAGTATACCGCGCAGCACTCCGATTCTATCCGGTTCTCTCTCCACCAATGCCTGCATTTCCCCGCTTCTCTCTCTTTCCACAAAACCCAATCCCAAACAGTAGTGTGTGTTTCTAGGTTAAACAAACTACATTTGAAAATTGATATACCCATTTTTTGTTTTCGGAAGCGACGAGGATTGATCCATTTCTTTTGATTTGTTGCTATACATTATCGCCCGCTTCTGTTGCTGCTTAACGGCATTGATGTAAAATTTTGAAGGCGGGCATGGCGGCTGCGAGGGGGTTTGCGACGCCGATAAACGTGAGGTTATTGAGGAGAGCTGACGTGGCATTCATCAATGGTAAGAATGGAGTGATTATGGAGGTGCGGGGGAAGAAGAGGAGGCCTCTGGTGGAGGAATTTGTCAAGTGCTGCTGTTCGGAGATTCGGAGGGTTAGTGGGTCCGGTAAGAGTGTAGAGAAGTTTGAGGACCGCCGGTTTGACCCAAATAAGAGCTCGAATCATCGGGGTCGGGCCCCAGCCATGCCCTTTGCTTCTTCTAAGTAAGCCTCGGTTCATTTCACTTTTTTTACTCAGCTTTTCTTTTTTCAGTGCCCAAATGACAAGAATAGGTTCCCTCTCTCTTTATGCATGGAGGAGTGACTCTCACTTGTTTTGGCTTATTGGGCCTACAAGGCTGCTTAATATTTTGATTTTGATTTTGATTGTGATTTTTATTTTGGTTTAATTCTGACAGTTTACCATTTGCTTTGATGTGACTTGTTTGTTGGGATATAGCTTGATTTTTAGGCAAACGAGATTAACCCAGGAACTGCCCTTTATGAATTGTACATAGACAAGCAATTTTTTTCATTTTTCCTACTATGAAAAAGTCGAAAAACTTTGTAAGATGGATTCCTTTGGTATGTTCTTTCAGCCAAGAGTTACGAGTGAATGTCTTAGAATAAAATAGGCTTACATTTAAAATTTCTGGAAATGTAGGATGCGTAACAGATGCCTAACTGGTGTGATTATTTAGTATATTCCATTGCTAGAAGAAAATGATATATCTGCTTTTCTCTTCTAAGCGGTATACTAATTATAGCAAATTTTAGCAAAATTACACACGTTTGTTTGATCATGATGATTGTTTTAAATATTAGCAGAGATGAGAATAACTATGTTATCATTGGTGTGTATCTATCACATTTAAGATTTGAATGTTTAGAGAATCATATGATTGAAGTGGTTTCTGCATCAAATCAGTCTTATCTTTCTGTTAAACACCGAGCTTTACTGAGGCAGAAGTTGGGACATGGTAGGGGAGACTCTATTTTAGTTGCAAATGGGCAGATTTGTGAATAATTAGTGGTGTGTGAGGAATTATAAAATGTTGCCGATTATAAGATTTTGAATGTAGGCTCAATTTGTCACCAGCTTTATAGAAAGAAGTATCGAAGTTGTTGGTTAAAATAAACATCCTTCACTTCCAATTACGCGATGAAGGATACATGTATCTGATTATTTGAAGTTTACAAGTTATCAATTTTGTATGCTGTAGATCTTGGCTTGTTTCAAAACAAGAAAAGTTCTTCTCCCGATGCACGCCAAGAAATTCAGGTCCTCAGTCCCGAGATTCTCCACCCAAACGAGGTAATACATTTGTGCTTTTCTAGCTAACTACTCTGTTATATCAGAAGTGTCAAAGAATCTCGATCAATTAAGTGTGAATGTGTATTTGACCAGAGTATTCGATTCTTTATGAATCGGTTTAATTTGTCGTAAGTAATACTCTGTCTGCTGTAGATACTGGAATTGCAAACGAGAAAGACTGGGGAATCAGTTTGTTAAATGAAAATGTCAATGAATCCGGAACCAATGAAGATGGTAGTACTTGGTTCCGTGAAAGTGGAGAAGATCTTGGAGATAATGGTTACAGATGTAGATGGACACGAATGGGAGGTCAAAGCCATGATGGCACCTCAGAATGGAAAGAAACGGTATATGAATGCTGTAAAGTTAATTTAATGCATTGAACATGCGAAACTATTTGCTTATGTGATTGTTCAGTGTCAATTAAACCATGTAACAAGGCTCCACTGTAATCCTTGTTTCTCTAAAGATTTTGTTTTATATTTTCTAATCAAAACAAAACTATTTTACATTGCAGTTATTTACATTTTTCTTGTGTTCACTACAAAATTTTTGCTTGCATTTTCTCTTTGAGATGCCACCAGTTTGCATTTCACTTAGTTATATTAACTTTCGTGTGAGTTAATGATCTGGAGAGTGTATCGACTGTTATCATTCTTTCGAACCCTATATTACTCACAAAATTGGCCGTCTGCCCAGCGTGAAAGATTTGTAGCTTTTATTGGAGAACATATGCTCATTGTCTCGTGAAAAATTCTTTACAGCGTTATAATGCAATTGGCCCATTAGACAATGAAATTGAAAATCTTTTCCAAAACACATCAAGTTTGTGCTGCTGATACCATAACATTCTAAGCTAAACTTTTCAGGATTCAGAATGATCAATTAAATCAAGGTAATGCATTATACGAGCATCTTATTTACAGAAGAAAGGTCAAGAGCACAACTGGAGCTTGCTACATACCAATCAATGATTACTTTTGAGCTTATTATAATCACAATCGTTCAGCTTATCTTCACAATTTGTCGTTAGTATAATGTTTTTCAACAGTATTTGCTATTAGCATTCATGTTAACTGGATTTGGGAGTAGTTAGAACTACGATGTCGAATATTGTCCAGGAAAACAATAGAAATTTGAGTTATATGATAGAATAGTATAAGCTTATTAACTACTCAATCACCAAACCCAGGTAGCCCTTTTTTTCCTGATGGGCGAACACAACAACTGCTAAATTATTAAGCGCTCTCAGAACTTTTCTTGATGTGAGCACTCAACATTCCTATGTCCCCTGAGATTTTTGAATGAATTTCATTTGTTAACTTCTGAGTTGTATTCTTGAAGTTAGAGATACGTGAATACTGTCAGTTCCTAATATTGCCATGTGCAAGATAGTCATGCAAATATGCCTCTTTTTTATGACCTTATTAAGTATCATCCCAGGTGGATGCATTTAATTGGATTTGTTGATCTCCTTGACAGTGGTGGGAGAAAAGTGATTGGACTGGATACAAAGAGCTAGGTACTGGCACTTGGTTCTTTTTTCATCTTTTACTAATTAAATTTTTGAACTGGACTCAGAATGTTTTGGTAATTCACTGAAAAGAGATTCTTTGTTAGATTTGTTTCCCTCTGGAACTCATGCCAACTCGAAGTGCTTATTTTTAGTTGATCTGATACAGGTGTTGAGAAATCAGGGAGAAATAGAGAAGGAGACTCTTGGTGGGAAACATGGCGAGAAGTTCTTCACCAAGATGAATGGAGGTTTGTCTTTGAATTTGACCCAGGCGAACTCGTATTCTAAAAACTATATAAGAAAGACATATTTTGTGGACTCTGTACTTTATCATCCTCACAGATACCAATTTATGTAAACACAGTAATCTAGCTAGGATAGAACGGAGTGCTCAGAAACAAGCAAAATCAGGGGCAGAAAACGCTGGGTGGTATGAAAATTGGTGAGTGATGTTAGATGGTGTTCTACTAATATGATTAACTAATTTGCGTTTGACAATCAGTTCTACATGAAATTTAGTTATTTTATCTGCTGTACAGGTGGGAAAAATATGACGCTAAAGGCTCGACTGAGAAAGGAGCCCAAAAATATGGTAGACTAAATGAACAATCATGGTGGGAGAAGTGGGGAGAGCATTATGATGGAAGGGGATCAGTCCTGAAATGGTATTTCTCCTCCCTTATCTTTGTCCTTCCTGAGGCCTCTCTTTGCCTTGGATTATTCAAGTTTTTAATAACTTCCTAGGTATCTTTCTACAGTTGCATAATTATATGTGACGATATCATTGCTGAATAATTTTTTGAAGAAAGTAAAGCTCTCTCTGGCTTCATCAGTTTAGTATCTATTTATCTATTTTCAATTGTCAGTGGGTGTTCATGAAAATTTTAATCTATATCATGTGATGTTTCATTTTTCTTATCTCCAGGACTGACAAGTGGGCAGAGACTGAACTCGGAACCAAATGGGGAGACAAGTGGGAAGAAAAGTTTTTTGCTGGCATAGGTTCACGTCAAGGGGAGACATGGCATGTATCACCGAGTGCTGAAAGTATGTCATCCACTCTTTTATGTATGCCAAAATAGAGTTTAGACAAACATTTGCATGATATCATTTGTGTGCTGGAGTGTAGTCCCTTTAATTTACCCTAGTTTTTATCAAATTTATGTAATTAAAGATAATGCAATTTGCTAGTTTCACGGATCATGATGCTATGTCAATGTGGAAAAATGAACACAGTTATCTTGTGCTTCATGTCTAGCAATAAAATAAGACAAAGGATTAATAATTCTAACCCATGTTTTTGAATCCCAGATGGTTGATTAATTATACAAATCCTTTCCTAAAGTTCCATTGATTGAATTAGTCTAATCATGACTCATTATGACACAGCAACCGATTTGCTTTTGATGAAGTGGACTTACTTGCTCGGTAATGATGTCTGTTTCTCCTTATTTTATTGATTTATGTCCAAATTATAGGGTGGTCAAGGACATGGGGAGAAGAGCACTTTGGGAACGGGTGAGTGGTACACTACCAATCCTCTCTGCTAGTTAACTAGCTTCCTTTACATGATTATCTAGAATTCTTTGTTTAAAAATGTTTCAAATGAAACTTTTTCTTGCAACAAATCTGTTTGTAGCCAATCGAACCTCCATTTTGTCTCCTTCGTATCATATACCACGAGAGTCAAGTACGAATGCAGCAGCAAAGATGCATTCATGGTTAAATATTTACTCCTGATCATAGAAATCGACAATGTATATTTTCTTTTGCAGTAAAGTGCACAAGTATGGCAAAAGTACAACTGGAGAAAGCTGGGATATCGTTGTAGATGAAGAAACATACTACAAGTATGTCTTGTTCCCTAGCATATTTAACTTTCCATTTTCTTCGCTTTTGATGTCTCTTGTGCTTTCTCGTGTATAAACTGACGTGTTTTAACTTGTATCGAAGGGCCGAACCACATTATGGATGGGCTGATGTTGTGGGTGATTCAACACAGTTACTGTCCATCCAACCTCGAGAGAGACCTCCAGGAGTCTTTCCAAATATTGACTTTGGTACAGCTCCCGCACCCACAGAAGAGCCACCCGAGTCATCTTTTTCACAGTGATGAATTGGCACAAATTCAAAATGAGTTGTGTGGTTGGAAGTCCACTAAATTGATGTGTAAGGAGTTGTTTAAAACTTGATGTGTTGCAGAATATTTCTCCATTAGTTCACCATTTTATTCATTCTTTCGATATTTGCCGCCTGCATATCGATGTTTAAAATATTTTAGGCATTTGGTTAACAAGATTTAAGTTTATCGAATTGTTGATGTTGTATTTCATGGTTTTCAAATTGGCTTTCACATTTAATTTACGTATACGAATTGGGCTCTCTTTCAGAACTGTAGGGCCGAAAGTGAGATGGGTTTGGATGTCATTCATTGTACGGGACATTATACAAAATCTAATTAAAATGGGAAAAAATATAGTAAAAATGGGTCATTTTTGTAATACTTTGTTTCGACATTCTATATGATAAATACAGGAAGCATGCGTCTTGCGTCAATATAGCGTTTAAAATTTTTAGTTTAAAGTATATACGATTTTCAAAAATGTTAATGTGCTGTAAAAAAAATCAGCCGATTATGCACTATTTTGAGAATAATCATTTTGAAAAAAATGACGTCGATAATTTCAAGTTGAAGATATAAATGCTATGAATTATTTAAAAAATTAAAATTAGATTGTGATTTTTCATAAATAACTCAAATACAAAATTTGTCTCGTAAAATATGACTTATAAAATTGTCTAGTACAAATTTTTATCTGGGAAAGATGCATGGAAGGCTACACCACTTCTAAAAGTAAAGTTTCTCCAACAAAATATATATCACGAATTATAGTACTAAGTCACGTGGATGTGGACCCCAGATTGCACCACGCGCACATGCGGTGGCAGTGCTTTCAACTTCCTTTTTTTTTATTTTCAGATCTCGAGAATCTTCTAAGCCCCTAATACCAGTCGACTTCTGGCGTGTCATTTAGCCGACAAATTGTACCCTCGCAAGGTGCAAAACCTCGCGTCTACGTGGCTATATGCGATTGGCTGGTGATTTCTCTTTTTTCTCCTTTTCCATAATTGATCTACTACTGTCCTCACAACTGGCCTTTTCTGAATGGGAATCGGAGCATCCAACCTGGACGGAGGCCGCTCAATTTATTTATTTATTTGATTAAAAATTTAAAAATATTTTTTTCTTATTATTTGCTTTTTGTCTTCTTTAAATTTTTTTTCTCCTCCAACCTCTTTTTCTGATCCAGTCCTCTATTCAACCCCATTTTATTGCCAATTTTATTTTTAAAAAATAATTTGTAGCTTTTTTTGAACTAGAAGCTGATACAATAATACACCTCAAATGACACACAATTGTCCAATCCATGAATTAATTAATTATTTATTAATATGAATGTTACTAAACATAAAAAATAAAACAATTAGTAAATTGACACGTCGGCCGTTAATTTAGTTGGGGCCCTCCCATGAATAAAGTAAATCTTAATCGCGTCAATTCCGCGTCATAATTCTCCAATATAAACCCCGCCATCCTCCGCACTTTATCCACTAAAGCTTCCAATTTTACTGCGATTCAACACCGATCTCAATCCTCATTTTGCATCTTTTTTAGATATCATATTCTTGTTGTGTTAAGAAGGAGATTAAAAAATGGCCGATCACCAACATCACGAGCTGAAGAGCGACGAGCAACACGTCAAGATTGAGGAAATTGATCAGCCCGTCGTGGCCACCGATCGTGGGCTGTTCGATTCTTTTGGGAAGAAAAAGGATGAGAACAAGTGTGAAGAGGAATGCGATTGCATCTGAATTTGACGACAAAGTTCAGGTTTGTGACGAGAAGAAGGAAGAGCCCAAATTTGAGGTTTGTGAGGAGAAAAAGGAAGATCCCAAATTTGAGGTTTGTGAAGAGAAAAAGGAAGAGCCCAAGGAGGAGGAAAAGAAGCACGAAAGCCTGCTTGAAAAGCTACACCGAAGCAGCAGCTCCAGCAGTTCTGTAAGTGTTTGATCACAATCAATATGCGTGCCGATAAATATCCTCTTGAGCTTGTAATTAATATTTTGCTTTTTCTTGGTTAAACTGCAGTCTAGCGATGAAGAAGTAGAGGAAGGAGGCGAAAAGAAGAAGAAAAAGAAGGGTTTAAAAGGTAAGATCAAGGAAAAAATAACCGGAGACAAGAAAGCAGCAGCAGCAGAAGAAACATCTGTCCCAGTTGAGAAGTGCGACGAAATTCCTACTCCTGAGCTGGATGAGAAGAAAGGGTTCTTAGATAAGATCAAGGAGAAGCTACCCGGAGGCAAGAAAACCGAGGAAGTGTCGGCAGCACCACCGCAGCCGAAGGAAGTGGTGGTCGAGTGCGCCACACCGGAGGCCGAGGGCAAGGAAAAGAAGGGTTTCTTGGATAAGATCAAGGAGAAGCTTCCAGGGTACCACCCCAAGGGTGAGGAAGAAAAGAAAGAAAAAGGAGCGGAAGCATGCCTCTAAGAAAGCAAATATTTTTATTTTATTTGGCTTTCTCCTTATTTATGTTATATTGTATGATATTTAACTTGTAATTTACAGTGTTATGGGTCATGATGGTATGTTGTTTGGGTGACCCTTTTGATTGTCTTTGCTTCATTTTGTTTGAGTTTTTTGTGTATTAATTTTTTGAAACAGAGTGCTCGTGTATGAAATATATATTCTGGTTTTAACATCAAGGTTATGTTAATCAATTTAACATAAACATGATATTATTATTATGTGAAATAGAGCTGTGAGTCTAAAATATTATAGCCTTCTAATAAAACAACATAAAAGATAAACAAGCTGGTTATTAAATAACCCACACATGGCATAACATTATTGAAGATATGTTCAATAAATGCGGATGGGAATGAATATGATGACATTATTTGGTTAGGTCGATGCTACATGTGGGGGCACTGTCTCCACATTATTTGGATGGACAAGAACCACATTATTTATAGTACTAGAGTTTTGTGACAACGATAAAGTTACTACTTTGTTATTGAAAGAGGTCGTGGCGCGTGCTTTTGATAATGAAACCTTGACCTCTCTTCTTTGCTTGTAATAAAAAATTTAACCACTCTTCTTTACCTTTTAAAACTTTTTTTTTAAAAAAATAAATATTTTAAGACAAAAGGGTAGCACACAAATTTTAATTATTTCAAGATGAGAATTCCTATACGAAAACACATTTAAAGGTTTTCTTGGCCATAACAAAGGCGAAATAGAGAAGTTTAAAAACTCTTTATATACACTAGAAATAAAATAGGAAGATAATGTATGTATGTCAACGAAATGACATTTGATAAATTATGGGGGTATTTCGAAGTTTTGAAGAGTTGTGTCACAATTTGTATTTGAAAGTATCACGCATTATGAATAAGATCTATTTTAGTGAATGTCCCAAAACTTACAACTCACTTTAATCTGGATAAATTTTCCCCTCGTCTCATTGCTGTCCTGTCATTGATTCATTTATGTATGGACATTCCAGACTTCCAGACCTCAGCATTCATCATCTTCATACGTTTGTTCCTAATTTACTCATTAATGCTAGAAGTAAGACCATGCAGAGTACTTCGTAGGATTGGGGAGCTGGGACATGACAGGCCTGACAGCCTGAGTAAACGTGATGAGATATGCTAACATGGAACAGGTGACCGGAGGCATACATTTTCGACTAAGGGCTCGAGGGTTTATAGTTGCCGAGAAAGATACAGGGAAATAGGATTGCATTTGTCGATCTTGATGCAGGGATGGCTTCTCAACTTGTTGCTATTAAGGTGATGAAGAGACTAAAATCAAGGTATAAAAATGGATACTAATGACGCCAAACATTCAAAGCGTGTGCCCAACATGCATTAACAATATCAATTGCTATTCCCTTACGTACTCAGTTTTAGTTTATGTATTACATTTTGTTGGAATGTCAAGTGAGCGACTCTTGTAATTTGAAGGTATGGAAATCTTTACAAAGAAGAAAGAACATAATGTGGAGCTCGAGCACATGCTGGTCCAAGGGGATGAATATGATGACAATGGTCCAAGGGAATGAATATGATGACATTATTTATAGTACTAGAGTTTTCCCTGCTGCACTCGGGCCGGGCTTTGGGCAGGGACTGCTGATGGACAAGGTGTTTTTGGTTTTCAACAAGGGGATAGCGAGGCAAGTGACAAATTATCAGAAATCGACTATATTCACGATTTTTATTGTCTAAATTTTTGTGAATTTATTAGATTAATGAGTTCTGGAAGGTATTGAGAGATCCATCAAAGAACCAAGCCAATACCAAATTGACTGTCAAAAACCAGAGACTGTTCTGCTCGACACCGGAGAAATGTTTTTGGCCTACGCTTGGACGGTACAGTAGTTTGATTACCTATTGTTTCAAAGAAAATATAAAAACAAAAGATGGTCTTCAATTCATAACTTTTGTTAGATTTTACTTTGATAATCTGGCAGACAGCAAGTCTGCCAATTCAAATGCTGAGGTTGGGGCAACTGGTCATTCTATCCGTGCCAGGAGGTCTGTAATCTATTCAAGTTTTTAACAGTAAAACTAAATCGAGGAATCATCTTTCTTGTAACTATACATATGACGGAAAATTCTCAGTTTTTACGTCAATGGCTGGAAGAACACTGAGGGAGGCAGTGAAAGAAACGCTGATATGTTCAGGAAATGGAGAATTTAACCATTTCACCGGGGCGTCAAGTGGATTCACAATGTCTTAGAGGGTTGCTTTAGCCTTAGAATCATCTTCTTTTAGCAGAAAACAAATGGATAACTCAAACAAATGCAATACATATGTTGTCATGAATAATAGGATATCCAAATAAAGTTCCCCGGCTTACCGTATATGTTTTATCTGATCAGATACACCAAGTATAATGAATTGATTAACTATGATATAAATGTGGTTGTGCTAAAAAGTAGAAATCTTATGATCGGGTTTCTATGTTACTGCTTTTTCACTAAAGACAATCATTTTTCTTTCTTCGGCCTGTGTCCTAAATCCCACGCCTCTTATTTGATAGAGATCACTTTTTCTGCACTCTTTAGTTTTTTTCAGACATTTTGCACTAGAAATTGTTGAATAGACATTGATCATTACTAACATCACTTCTAATATCACGAACATGTCGAGCCAAATCAGCGATAAAAAAGATTGAAAGTGTAAAAAGAAGAAAACTTAATGCAATAACACTTGTTTTTACTGATTAGAAAACCAAAAGCCAATTGAAACCAACTTGTAACATCCACGATGTTCAGACAATTACAACCTGTAGTCGAACTGAAATCCACCCACTGCAGCGGGGAGTATGTATTCTACATATCTTCTCCGGGGTGAAATTGTAAACACAAGATATTAGTGACAGTGTTCACTTATTTTTTCTTACATGTATTAACAAATCCCATGTTTTCAACGGTTGTTTGGTGAGAATAATAAATAAGTCCTAGACAGTTTGATACTCCTTTAAAACTATATATTGAGATGTTGTGCTGCGCTAATTGCAACATCTCGCCGCACGATTCTATGCATTTGAATCCTTTTTATCTGCAATTATCTTGAAATAAAATATATTGCGATGTTTAAGTTAAATATATAAGCATATATTCCAAGTGCTACCTTGTCTAACCATTTACTTGCAAAATCTGTCATGCCACCTCCTTGATAATTATATATTTAGACTTTTGTGTAGTAAATGCCAAAAGAAACCATTCTTGCGTTTACCAATCATAGCTAGCTAGCTAAAAAATCAACAAGCTTCGACTCCGATTGTAAATTGGCAAAAGTAAATTTAAAAACTTTGAGAAATGAATGAGATGCCTAAATTTTCCTTGACTAACAAATTTGCTTAAGTAGATTTTGGTAGTGTTTTTCATTAAATAAAAAAATTGTACTTTTTGTATTGTGAGAGATTTTTGTAAAGCCAACTAGTACAATGTTATACAATTAGGACTCACACTTTATACATACTTAATTATTATAAATATAAATATATCACACAATTTTTTGTATTTTTGTAATTGTATGTTTGTCGCTTTGTGATTTTAATATTTTTTGTTGTCAAATTTCAGTCTTAGTCTAATATCTTTTTTTTGGGCAATTTTACTCTTTTTTCGGATGTTAGGCTGATGTTGAATAAATGTGACGCTAATGCGTGTAGTGTCACATTAATACTTTCGATGAAAAATGACTAAATTTATAAAAAGCAAAAGATACAAGACTAATACTAAATTTGATAACATTGAGAATCAAAATCGCAAAGAAATAATCATACGAAATAAAATTCAATTTTTCCATAAAAAAAAAATCATCACTAAAAATTTTAAATGTTAATATAAGTTCTTAAAAATTCATGTATTAATTTATTAACCCCCAAAAAATTATATGTTGACAGTGAACAAAATTACAAATACATGATATATTTGAATAATTAGTATTATAAATGCAATTTGTATAGTGTTGAATGAATCCCGCAAATGATGGGGAGGCAAGGGGACAAGAGGAATTATAATATGATTCGTCATCAATATTCAATGTATTTCACACCAACACATCAATGATTGCAGATTTGATGTTGGAAAATGAAACATATAATTTAAAAAGTTAAGTGTACCCGTTTTGCAATCACATGCAAAGCAAATCCTACGTAGAGCCATTGTCCCACTATATATACAATCACAAAACCGACAAGAATTTTCAAGCTCGGGAGAAAGAAACAAGTTCAAAAATGGAGGTTTCACAATCTCCCTTTAGGTCCATTAGCTTGCCTTCAAGGCTACACCCCATTCATGCCACGAAATTTGAAGCTGAGTCAAGAAAGCTTAAATCTTGTTTTTCAAAAACAGTTCCCATTACCTCAGAAGCCTTTCAATCTGGTCTATCGGGCTTAGCAGATTTGTACAATTCTGTTGAGGAACTAACACATTACCATGCCGCTCAACAAGCACTTATCCGTCGACATCAACAGGATGAATGCACTGTGGGCTCGATCGAGTTGCTGGATTCTTGCAACGCTATAAAAGAGCTTGTTCAAATGATCAAAGATAATGTTCGATCCCTTCAATCAGCCCTGCGACGAAAGGGCTTGGAGAACTCCGGCATTCAAGAAGATGTAGCCAAATATTTTTGTTGCAGAATGAAAATGAAGAAAGATATAGGCAAGACCCTAAAAACACTCAAGAATTTGGAGAACAAGAATGGAGAAGGAAACTTTATTAGTGCTTTCGAAGAAGTGAGGGGGATCACTATTGTCATTTTCAAGTGTCTTCTAATATTCTTGTCTTGGCCGATGGCTAAGCACGGGGGTTGGAATTTGGTGGCAAAGTTGATGATAAAAAAATCAGCGGGTTCTAGCAGAGAATTTAACATGATTAGTGAAATGGGCAGTGTGGATGTCGCACTAAATTCCCTACAAGGAAGAATTGGAAATGGTGGGGCCAGGGTTCTTGACGCACAAATGATGCAAAGATTGAAAAATCTTGATTCTTGCCTTGAAGGTATTGAGTCAGGATTAGAAAGATTGTTTAGGCATTTACTTAGAAGTAGAGTCACACTTCTCAACATTCTCACCGACCAGTAAATTATAAGATCAAATTTTCGTGTTAATTATATCATGGTTTTTAGAACTACCAATTCTTGTACGTACGTACAATATGGTTTTATGTGAAGAAGATAAGATCAAATCAATCTCTATAATCCACTTGTTGTTTCTCGCAAATTTCATAAAATTGAATTATGAATTTAAATAATAATTTGTATAAACAATTGCCAATGTAACCGCTCAAACAAAAAAAAAAAAGGGGGGGTCGGAGATGGAGTATTCTATGTATGCCCGAAAGTAATACTCAAAGCACACATGCGTGCATCTAAATCGGTGGATATAAGGCAACAAAACAGGTTAATGAGAAGCTACAATGGAGTTAACCTCCAACCGCAGATTCAACGAATGATCAAAATATATAGGTTCCATGCTTGACCGTACGTGATATTTTTTGTCCTGGTTTAATAATGAAATTATTTTCCCGAACAACTCAAACTCTAGAAAAGTAGTTGAATCATGAAAGAGCCAACAACGTGAGGGTTTATTCCACCATTCAAACTTTTAAAAAATACATCATAAAAATTTAGATTTTTACATCCGAAGACATTACATGAAAATTTGCACCCCGCCAACTCCTGGTCTACGTACCATCCCCGGGCCGGATCCAGTCATGATAGTTTTCTTTTACAGTATATAATTACTCTAAAGCAATAAAAAGATTCTACAATATATAATTACGCATAATTTGAATAAATTTACCGATGCCGATACATCCAAAGAAATTAGTATTTTTCCATGCTACTCCAAAAAAATGTACTCAATCTTCAAAATCATTGGATCATGACTCTCTCCTGTGTAATGAGGGTTTCATTTCATTTTTCGATCCGATGATCCTAATTTTGCCTTTTTTATACTCTTATACAAAAAAAAAACTTTTAAAAATTAAAAAAAATATGTGTCGGATTTTGTTTACGGCAATGTACTAAAAATATGCGGTTTTTTGAGGTTTTAGAACATCTTGCTTTACGGTCACATGCACGGGCGGAGCCATGTGCTGCTCCACTCGGGCGATAGTCCGGCGACTTGTTTTTTTTCGATATTTTTTACACATAAAATTTTGTCTTATTTTTCAGTAGTTTGGGGCTCTAGTTGTCAATATTAACTCAACCATGATTTAGAAAATTATACCCTAAATAAAATGAAAACTTGACTCCGCCACTGGTCATACATGTAATCGCAATGCGCAAATATTACTTAATTCTGAATACGTACATCATGTGGGAGACAAAACCAACGGACATGATTTCTAGCTAAGTCGGGAGAGAGAGACATGATTCATTTTATTGTCCTTTCTTGTTTCTCTGTCTCAAGACAATATTATAAAATTAATTATGCCAGCTCAAGTACTCCACCCTCTGCGTAAAATGACCCAAAAAAAAAAGAAAAAAAGATATTACAGATCGTGATGACAAAATTTAATAATCTTTAACTGTACAACTATTTAACAACTCTAATTTGTACCAAAACTCAAATTTATCTTCAATCATGCACTCTGAAATAAATTTTTATATTACAATAATGTTTCTATTTTAGCAAATATCTGTATTCACATACTATTTTATCTTCAGTTTATTTAATTATAAACTTAATTATTTTAAGTAATTATAGCAAAGTATTAAATTGATAAATATGACTTTAAATTATATAAGCTAGTATCAAAACCAATTTAATTTACGTTACTATGATAAAGTTCTATTATATCATAACGGATAAGTTTAATTTCATTTAAGTATTTTATAAATATTAATGATTGAAAAATAATATTAAATCATAATTACTTATTTAAATCAAATTCATTAAAAATTCTAAATATTTATAAGTATGAAAAATTAAATCATAGATTAAAATAAATTTTTAATATAATGAAAATATTAAAAAAATGTGTTATTTGAAATTCATCTCTCAAATCATTCCCTCCAAATTAAACTAACCAATCCAAGCTCAACCTAATGGTTTAATATAATCAAATTGAATCAGATATTTAAAAAAAATTAAGACTCGAATTCAAAGGATCAAGCTTGTCATTGAGTTATGCAAACTGTTGTTCGAAATATATTTATTTTATATATAATATCTTATTAGTAAAATATCAAAGTTCACGAGCGTCGTATGTGAATTGCCTTCTTCTCTAAAGACAAGACAATTGATTCAAAGCTAGGCAATAGATATTGATAAATATTTTGCGAACAACGATAAAATTATGATAGAAGAAACAAATTGATATATTTGGATCTAGAAATTGATCAATCTATGAAGAAAAATGATAATAAAGAACTAAAAGAAGTGAATCAATATATCTCGTCGTGAATGAATTAGAGAAGAAGGTAATGATAATATATTATTTTTTAGTTGAGTTTATATTCTACGTGATTTATTTATTTTAATGAGCATCTTTATAACCCAAAAAAATCCTACTTCATTTGAGAGCTCAAATTTTTACTTTTGTCTCGGGCCTAAAAATTGTCAAGTACCGTACACGCGAACTACTGAAAAAAATAATGTTTGCTCGATTTTGACAAAAAAAATTCAAACAAGTTCAAGTTCAACTCAAATTTGAATATAATCGAATCAAATATTTCACAAAATACCCGAAAACTAGCTAGAGTCTGCATTTGCGCCTCTAATTAATACGACATCAAACCCAATTAGACGCCAATTTGGAAATAAATGATTACAAAAGAAAGCCCACATGGCTCAAAACCAAACCAGTCCAAACACATTTGGGCCAACTCTACAAATTGGTCTTAGTAGTGAGACCCAAAGTTTTCCCCGTTTGACCCCATTGAATTCCCTAGCCAAGTCGACGGGGGTGGATTCACATCAGTTCGGTCATGGCATCCTCGTCCTCGGCGCCCGCCAGCGGCGGCGGCGGCGGACCTAACCCTAGCGGGCGCGGAAGGTCTCTGGGCTTCTTCAAGACCGCCATGGAGAGAAATCCAAGCTTCATTCAATTCTTCGTGATGATAGGAATACTTCTGCTAAGCGCCAAGTCCCTAACCTAAAAGTATCGCATTCAGGAACTTACAGAGGGCATCGTCTTACTGGAATTAGAGCAAAAGGACCTCAAATCTGTATGAATCAGATCAAAAGCCTCCTCGCTGAAGCCGCTCTCGAGCCCACCAGCGCTTTTGCCGCGAGGCTTCGCCTCCTGTTCGGGGGTGAAAGTAATTGATGTAATTTTCATATCTTTAAATTGATCCCTGAATTTCATTTCATTAAGCCTGGGGTAAGTTATTGCTGCTCGATCATGTTTGTAATCGCATTGCTTCTTCTTTAAAATGGTGCTCAATCAAGAACTTTGGTATAGCAATTAGATTTATTTTCGACAATTTGATTGTAGGTTTTCTTTGATCTCTTTGAAGATAAAAGCACATATGGCTTAGAAATTGTGGCTGTGGTTCATTTTCACTGTATAACTTCTTCATTTGCTGCATTGTTACTGGAAGCATGAGTATCTTATAGCTAACCATAAATGAACGAAATACAAGCACTCGAAGTGAGTAAATATCTGACCTACTGTTAAGTAGTACTAGAACAAATACTTATTAATCTACTAGTAACAACAAGTGATCTATTATTTGGTACTTATTTTGAATTTACTATCCTTAAAATTTAAGGTTTTTTTTTAGAATACCTTGAGCTTTTAAAGTGCAGTAGCGGAGCCTCGTTAAGTCTTGCGTCGGGGCGCATGGCTCGTCGTCATGGGCATTTAGGGACCATGATAATGTGGGAAGGCTTGGAATGATTGATTGCAAGTGTATGCCTTAATAAATATGAACATTCATGAGATGTTTAACTTGCCTAGCCACAAGAAGCTATTCATCCCATGTAATTGATGTCGTTACAGTATTGCTTTTGCATTCAGCGCTAGGCTACTTGTGTCTTGGTTCTTATGGACCGAGTCACACGGGGTACGGACAGTAGACGGGGGACATCATCGAATGAAACTTTTGTATAGTTCGAAGCATACCGATCGTCCTAGGATAAATATCTCTTTTGATGCTAATTGTTTCATTTGGCTGTGAGCCATTTTTCTCCTTTTCTGTCAAGTAGTTGAGCGGGGACACAATGCTCCCATCCATTAGCTACATGAAAAATCTTTTTGTTTCTGGAAACCTTCTTTGATTATTTATCATTATGACGTTTATTGCAATGCTTGAACGTTGATGGATTCTGACGCGTTGTTTTGGTTGGTTCAACATTATGAAGTGTTGATATAAACTTTATTATAAAATAATAATAATAAAGTGATGTACATAAATGGAGAGGCAATTATTGCATTATTCACTGATCTGTAATCACGGCACATGCACCTCCCAAATTTACAAAATTATGATAATGATTGGGGATGGTGGTGGGAACATTTTTGCCAAAACTTCACGTTTTCACAAATTCATTTATCTGTTCCTTGTTCCTTTTTAATAAACACTAGCGGGTGGATACATTTATTAATTTATTGATTGATTAGGGAAATGGATGTTGAAAGTTAATGGGAGTTGGAGGAAATTTTAGAATTATATAATGTTGTATTTGAACCGATTGAAACCAATTTTTTTACCAAATTGGTTGATCCATTGACCTAATTTAATGCCCTCCCCAAAATTAACATGTTTTTCTCTGGCCAAATAGCCTCCCACTACTTTCCACCAATCATGCTCTAAAACAAGAGAGGCCTCATACACAGAAAATTTGGGGAACTGAATAAAAATAGATCAGAAGATTGATTAACTTGAGGGAAAAATTGGCTTCAATCTATTAATTAGAACCCATTACTTCCTAATGTTTTTGTAGCGTGCAAGACTTTATCTGGTCAACTTTCTTAAGTTTAGGAACTATTTTAGGATATAGTCCATCCTCCATTGGAGCAATTCTCCTCATATCTCATCACATTAGATCATGTATGTTTGTTCATATTTTAATAGAATTCGATCTCATGTGTCGATAATTCGAGGGCTAAAATTACACCACATCATAAGAGGAAAACACATGTAAAATAAAAAATCAGTATGTGAGATCCGAGATAAACTAAACTGGTTAAATCTATAAACTATAGAAATGAAAATGTATATTACTAAACCCTTCATTCATTTAAAAGAACGTCTATTAAACCTAAAAAAAAATAATAATTCTTCCGCTGTACTCATGTAAAGTACCGTAGAATATAAACATTCAGATTCCCACTGAAAAGTCTTTTAAATTTAGTAGTATGTGTTTTTTTTAATGCCAGGTTATCAGCTTCATTGCGAAAATTCTGACTTATTTGTAATTTAGTCTTTCCAATTTGAACAATTACTTTAGAATATAATATGGCCACATCAAGCAATTCCACTTTCTCGAATTTTTTATATATATCTTTTGAAATTCGGGGCAAAATGAGTATTTTACACGGACAACCCCCCATGACTCAAATTAAATATACAAGAAACTGACCAAGAAACTGTTCTGTTGGATACCGAACTAGGCAGGCACATTTACCGTAATGCGAATACACATGTCACGTAGTATTTGCCGCTGCTAGGAAGTGAAGACAAAAACTCTCACTTCACAGGCCACCAAGCACAATGCTTGTTTTGCCTTTGGACCAAATCTCCTAATTTACAATTAATTATTCGAGAAAAAAAACTCATCAACAGGTATCAAGAACACTCAGTTTTCCAAATAATCAAATCAAGAATATACAGCATGGTTTCGACATCACAACGAATTGCTGGCTTCGGCGGGGACCCGCCAAACGCGGTGTTAGCTCTTTTGACACTTGCGTGACTGTATTCACATTGAAATTCCCTGGAACTTCTTCCATTCTTTCTACCAGAAACAAAATTTTAAAAAAAATAAAAATAAAACAAACACTTTTCTAAAATTCTCTCCAAAACCACAAAAACAAGGCATGTGGGAGACCATTGGCCCTCCCTTTGTACTCATCATGGCCCCGATCGCCTCCACTGTATATTGAGTTCGTTTTTTCTTTTTAGCCATATCATTTCGTCTTGGACACATTCTTGAGTAAAGTTATATTAAATAGGAAGTTCAATGTTAAAACGAACGAAAAATTTAATAAACGGAGTTGCAAATTTGTATTGTCCTAACTAATTTACGTGTAAAAAGTTTGTTTACTTTTTTGTATTATTTTAATTATCTCAAGTCAAATATATGAGAAACATAATATAGAAAATATAATGAATTCCATCTTAACGTTTAGAAAATCTGTAGAAGTCTATATTGTGTTAAAAATAACATTACCAGAAATAATAAACTTACGTAAAGTCTTAAAAAGTCAAGTAGTACTCAACACCGAATTTTAAAAACTCTATAAAATCTACAGATTTTAAAAATTTTAATAGACTTTTTTTTTATATTTATAAATGTCAATAAAAAAATTTCTAAAAAGAGTATAGAAATTTTTTACTGCTATATAGAAATCAATAAAAATAGTCAATTCTACAAAATGTATAATTTATAAATAAAATTATTAAATTTCTGCAATAAATGCACCTCATAAATGCATGCACTTTTTGCATATTATATGCACAATGAGGTCAATAATAATTCTAATTTTTTTTTTCAGTTTCTGACTAAATTATCATTTTACTCTGAACTCCTTAATCTTGATCAACCACTGTTTCATTTGTTTTTTTAGAGTACTGCTAAATTGTAACTTCAAAATCATCTCAGCACCTACAGCCACTCACTCATCCACAACAAATGACCAATATCACATCCATATTCGGCCTCTGCTCGTTCCAAACCTCTCAATTCCCACGTTCATTTTTCATGAGAGAATTCTATTCATTTTTCATCAATATGAATATCTATATACATGAAAACCAAGTGTGACCTCTCGATCCTATCTTTGAGATAGTGCCCCAACACTTGATCCAATGATTGTTAGACGACACATGTATTTTTCATGTGATGTAATGCATGGTTTCACATAAAAAAAAAACTTGTACGGATACTACCATAAGGATAGAGTTCGAATAAATCGATTATGACTATCTTGAAAGATGACATGTGATTTACTCGTTTTTCCCTTTTACCATTAAATTCAATTTCCCGCAAGTTATAAAATTTTACCCTTTCATTTCACAGCTTAGCAAGCTAGGACACACTCTTAATTTATCTCCCTCACGCGCTTGACTTTTATTCGAAGCCGCTACACATATATCTGGACCGCACTTTAGTTTAACATGTCATAGTACCCCATCTTCCACTTTCCTCATTTATATACTCAACCCCAATCTAGCTAACAAGTAACAAACCACCCACAACGCTACTCTTCAAAAGTTCCATTTGTTTCTTCAACTATCTGCAGCACAAATCAATCAATATCTCTGCAAAAACCAAAAAAATAATGCAGCTGAGATTAGCTCTTTTGTGTCTGTTTTTCGCCATTGTTGCTGCAGAAAACCCCTACAGATTCTTCACGTGGAATGTCACTTATGGCACCATTTATCCTCTTGGCATCCCCCAACAGGTTCGCACTTTGATTTGCTTGCTTTATATAAAGATTAGATTTTTGAACTGTTTGCATGGTGTTGATGTATTAATCTTCGTGGGATTTGAATTTCTGTAGGCTATATTGATAAATGGGAAATTCCCAGGTCCTGAGATTTACTGTGTCACCAATGATAACATAATTGTCAACGTGTTTAACAGCTTAGACGAGCCTTTTCTCATCCACTGGTATGAATTAAACTCTTCCTCTCCATTATTTTTTTGCCCTTTTTGTATAATTTTCAAAATTTCATCAGTTTATATTGTAGAGTACTGCTTGTTTCAAAACCAATTATATCGTAATTGAACGAGACATCAACCTCCCAATATCAGTCTTTTGCCTCAGTTGATTCAATAAATCTAACCAGCTTGTGAAGATATGATTTAAGTTGTAGTGTAAAATTTTTTAAGACATGCATAAAAAGTTTAAAATAAAAAAAGTTGAAAGTTTAGAATATATATTATAATAATTGTATAATAATATGCCAACAGGGCTTGCTCCATGTTTATTTTTCAAGGGTACGAGGATCGAGGAGGATACCAAGAACACACTACTTTCAACAGTGACATTAATATTAACATTATAATTTTGAATTCTAATAAGTAATAATTAAATAGGTTTTTTTTTTTTTGCGAAATTATATGTAACAATTAGATCATCTTAATATCTTTAATGAAAAAAGTGCAAATCTAAGGCTAACATTTTCGGTTTATACTCGTAATTTATTGAACAAAAGTGATATATATTATTAAAATGAATTTAAGATATACATTTTATTTATATATAAATATAAAACATCAAATTAATTCAAGCGGGCTTTTTGAAATGTAGCGTTTCATTAGGGTTATAAGTTAAATAAAATCCTCAATTAGTTATGTACTTGAACCACTAAAAGATGTCGTCACTTTGATTTTACCTTACAATAAATTGATTTAGCTTTACGTATATATGTTTTCTTTTTGTAATTAACACACACACACAAATATATATATATATATATATATATATATATGCACCAACAAAATTAAAGGAGATTTTAAAGAGAGAATGATAGTCAAATTTAAAACTTGTGACGATTTTTAATGGTGGGAAATGGACTCACATAAATTAAATAAAGAAGCCACACATGGGTTGTTATCTCATAAAGTTTGTCAACAAACTCCACTGACCACCGCCTTCTCTTGAATTGCAATGAGAGAAAAAAGGAGGAGTCGATTTTTGGATTTATCCTTGTACTTGAAATTTTGATAAAATAGTTATTAACCTGAAGCAACGGAATATCATAGTATTGTGCAATGTTTTAAATCATGTGCATTCCGTGTGAAGTAGGACATTGATGATCAAACATATCAATTTATCGATCGATGAATCAAATAGTCCATAAATTTTGTCTAAGAAACGGAGTTTTTTTTTTCTGGTGAAATCCTTTTGATGTTCAAGTCAAATTACAGATTCATAGAATAATTTTGTAGCATAAATTTACCCTGGTTATCTAATGAATCACTGTATGTTGTCTGGCATATTCTTGAAAAACCAACTTATCAAGAAAACAAATATTGTATTAAAAATTTTGAATTAATCCAAAATGCGATTTTCATTCTTAAAACAAGAATTTTTAAAAAAAAAATGCAGGAATGGGATCCAAAACAGGAGGAATTCATTCGAAGATGGAGTGTATGGAACAACTTGCCCAATTCCTCCGGGAAAGAACTTCACATACATTCTTCAAATGAAAGATCAAGTTGGGAGTTTCTTTTACTTCCCATCTCTAGCATTTCACAAGGCCGCCGGGGGATTCGGAGCCATTCGGATTCTAAGCCGGCCTTTGATCCCGGTTCCTTTCGGACCTCCAGCCGACGATTACACTCTACTCATCGGAGATTGGTACAAAGCCAATCACACGGTAACCAAAACTCTATGACCAATTTTTTGAAAAGTAATCTACAGATTTATCAATTGGTTCTCATACGTTTTCAAATCATTATTGTTTACATTGGAAGTACCTCCACTCCTCTTTGATGTCAAAATTCCTACTTGTAGTGCATGTATTAATTGTTTTGATTAATGATTGGTCAGTGGTGGTGTAATTATGTATTGGATCGTGGACTTTTAAATTTTGCCTTATAAAAACCTATTGGGCCCCAATATATGTCATAGGCCTGTGTTTGGGCCAGCTACATATGGATAAATAGTGGGCCATAAAAAAATGCTAGTTAGTTGTTGGTTAACTACCTAGCCTACATCGTGAGCTGTACAAATTTTTTTAAGCTAAGCATGGAACCCCCATTATTTGCACCTGTAGTTAATTAATTTAAAATCAAGTATAACTGCAGTGGTGATGAACATGAAAAATTAATTTCATTGATTTTATTTATTATATTGACAATAATAATTAAAATTCGTGAGCCGAGTTATCTGTTTTCAAGCAATAATATTGTAAAAGTTTTTAATTTGACAATAATTGAACTCGAACATTTGGCGAGATGACTCGATTCATTTTACATTCCCGCGTTTGTAGGAACTCAAAAGAATCAATTAATGGTATCAGTTGCCATATATGATACTAACTTTGTTATTTTGCATGCAAACTATGCATTTTTATCCTTAACAATTCGTTCACAGGCATTGAAGGCAATTCTTGACAAGGGAAAAAAACTACCTTTTCCAGATGGAATTCTTATCAATGGCCGTGGCCCTAATGTTAGCTCTGTTACTGTTCAACAGGGTAAATTAATAACACAAAGATTATTCAGTGAAATTTATGTATTTATATTTCTTGATCTAACGATGGTAAACTCCCAATTCATATCAGGGAAAACATACCGTCTCAGGTTATGCAACGTTGGCTTGCAAAACTCACTCAATTTCCGGATCCAAGGGCACAAGATGAAGGTGGTGGAAGTAGAAGGAACACACACGATGCAAATTAGCTATTCCTCCCTTGATATTCATGTGGGACAATGCATGTCGGTTCTTGTAACGACTGATCAGCCACCTCAGGGATACTACATAGTCGCCTCGACCCGTTTCACCAGCTCCTATTATCGTTACAACCGGATTTCTTCTCTACGCAAGCTCGAATCGTCCCGCTTCTGGACCATTACCTGGTGGACCAACCACGGAGATCAATTGGTCCATTAACCAGGCACGTACTATCAGGTATATATATGTGTGTGTGTGCTTAACTTGTCTTTTATGACTGTATCGTTTCACTTTTTGGGGATGCCTGGAAATATAGTCAGTCTACAACATAATTGTTGATGTTTTGTTAAAATTTTAATTATTACAATCTCATTACTGTAAAATATTAATTAATTGCGACATTACATGTCTTTTTTCAAGGATGAAACTCAAATCTTATAATTGTTTCTGCAGGACTAATCTTACAGCGAGTGGACCAAGACCGAATCCACAAGGCTCGTATCATTACGGCATGATACCTGTCGCGAGAACCATCAGGCTTGCAAGCTCTGCAGGTCAGGTGAATGGCAAGCAAAGATATGCAATCAACAGCGTGTCCTTCGTGCCGGCCGACACTCCTCTGAAACTGGCCGACTACTACAAAATAAGTGGAGTTTATCGCGTCGGACGCATATCTGATGTACCCAATGGCGCAGGGATACATCTCGATACGTCGGTGCTCAACACAGACTATCGGTCATTCGTCGAAATAGTTTTTGAAAACTACGAAGATATCTTGCAGAGCTATCACCTCAATGGCTACTCCTTCTTTGTAGTTGGGTGAGCACCTTAACATAGAGTGTACACTCACACACACACACACACACACACACACATCCATACCTTGGTAGGGATAAGTGATCACACTGATTTGATCTAAAAATCAGAATGGATGGAGGGCAGTGGAGTTCAGCTAGTAGGAACCAGTACAATCTCCGTGATGCAGTCTCTCGTTGCACCGTTCAGGTAAGAAGACTCAGGAATTTTTATTTGAGAGAGCCAACGTCTCAATGGATATCTATGCAGTTCTAGAGTTACTATTTATGAAATTTCTTTTCTTTTCTTTTCTTTTCTTTTCTTTTTTTTAGTTTTGTTTTAAAGGGTCTTTTGGGTCCACGTCCAAATAAACGTGAGTCCTCGCGAAAACAACCTAAAAAATGTGGCCTAAACTTAGTTATTTGGGTTGTTGCAGGTATATCCTAAGTCCTGGACTGCGATTTACGTGGCACTGGACAATGTCGGAATGTGGAATCTGAGATCGGAGTACTGGGCTCGCCAATACTTGGGGCAACAGTTTTATCTGAGAGTGTACACCACTTCCACTTCGTTGAGAGATGAGTACCCGATCCCAAAGAATGCGCTTCTTTGCGGCAGGGCTAGCCGCCGGCGAACACGTCCCCTTACTATATATACCTAGTCTAGATACTATAGTTAAAGAACAAGCATGAGCTTTAAATTCCAGAAGAAGGAAGAAGTTGAGGCATTTTCTTGAAGCTATGGAAATGATGGCAATTGTACACTTTATTATGTTAATGACCTTACCTCAAGGTCACATTCTTTTAATTAATTGACTAGGGATGATGCATGTTATTACTTTTATGTTATTGTATAATAAAAGATTGTGAGTTTCCACAACTTCCACTACACTTTTATATCATCAATCACAAGTTTTGGCAAATCGAATTGCAATTTATGTTGTTTTTTAAGACCAACAAATTTTATTTCTATGATATTAAAAAATGTGATTTTAACAAAATGAACTTCATAAATTAATATACGATCCGTGAGATCGCATGACACAAATTTTTGTCTTAGAGAGGTTATTTTATCATCCATTAAATTTAAAGTATATATTATATATAAACTAGTATTTCACCTGTGCGATGCACGGGATAATATTATTAAAAATTAGTGAAAATGAATAAGTATTTAAATTGAAAAAATAATACAATTATAAAAAATAAAAATAAATACTATTTTTCGGTAATTTTAAAAAACTTTATTAAATACTACGCATGTTGATTAATTTTTTTGGCTAATAATCACTATCATATCTCAAAATTTTAGATTTTGTTAGCCTAAGACAGTGACATGATGTTTATCGTATTTAGTATATTGATGTGGACATCTAACCTTAATACAGATTTAATTATTTAATTTTCGAGAAGTTATATATTATTATTTTTTAACATGTGATAAAAAATTATTTTTAAATCACATTCAATAAAATTAATGAGAAATACTTTTTTAAAATTTCAGTAATTTCGTCTAAATCCTCATTCACAAAGAATTTTGTGACATGACACGTGTTTGACATATTTGAATGATAACAATAATTGTTTCACCAATATCTTTATCCAAATGGGTTGATATTGTATTTACAAAATCTCTTCATAAGCCTATTATTTCGAAAGAAAAATGAAACACGTGATCATAAGTAAATTATGTATAAATCAGAAATGTTATTTAATTAACATTTATTATGTGTATTCCAAAACAATGTCAATAATTTTATAAGATATCTTATAATAAGATGCTTACTTTCTTTAGAATTGGTTTAATCATTTCCATTACGGAATATTTTATACTATCATATATCCATAAACTTTGTAATATAGAAGAAAATTATCACATTAGTAATACGTAATAATTAAAATTTTGTACAAATAGATGAATAATATTTTTTTACTTCTCGATTATGAAATACAGATTTCAAAGTGTCTTGTTGTTCTCGTTGTTTCCATATGTAGGTAGTCCATAACAACGAACAAATCTAATTTTAAACGAACATTACATTTTGAAATGATTCAACTCATATATGGTGCTAAAAAGAGGAGTACATTTCAAAATTCAATTTTGGAGTAGATAAATTTAGTAAGATAAATATAATAAAATTGGTTTCTAATATAATATGCAATATTGCATTATTTATAATTTTAAATTCAAATAAGACATCTCAAGAGACGATAATTATATATTTGATGCTTTTGACAGAATTATATCATACATTAACTCTTTCAAATTATGGAAATCTCGAATTGCATGCATTGAGTGTCAAAAATTTCTGATTATTGAGAGTAATATACATGTTTATTGAGAGTAATTTAATATACATTTGAAACTCTTTTGAATCTATCTTTTTAATTTTTTTGTGCTCTCTTATTTGAATTTTTAAGAAGACAATTCAAGATATACAATATACAAATGGTTTTGGAAGAAAATTACAACGCATTAATTTTTTCAAATTAAGGTAATTTCGAAATAATATGTTTGAGATAAAAAATTTATGATTATTAAATAGTAAATTAATGTTTATTGAAAAACTTGTTATAATGATAACTTTTAACACTCAACAAATTTTTTTTAAAAAAAATTAAATAAACTAATTAAATCTTGTATTTCTTTTTTAGTAAGTAATTTGAGCAGAAATTACTTAAAATAGAAAAATTTATTTTTGAATGATTTACCTAATGAGTGATACTGAACATTGCAATCATTTGTATTTTAAATTTATTTATACAGTTTTTAATTAAATTGATTGATATAATCAATGCAAAATTTTTAATATAATTTATGTTTTCAATAGAGTTTAATTTTAATTTGAGTAAAAAATTAAAAAAACATATAATACATAAAATTACATTTGAATTAATATAAAAATTAATTAAATTCTAAATTGAATTAAATAAATTGATATAATCAATGTAAACAATAATTGAAGTAATCATTTATTGTCGTACACATATATCAATATTAATAATAATTTTTTTTAAAATGATATTTTGACGAAAAATTATTACTTTTATGAAAAAAAAACTCTATTTTTATATAAAAAAACAGAAACTAAAGTCGGCGGCCGCTTACATTGACGAAGCAAAACATGAAATTGACTCGAAAGTATTATCCATGGAACCGATCTTCATTTGGAGTCCATAACTACTTTTTCGCCCCTATCGTTTCCAACATAAATTTTCGATTTGATTGCATATTTCACCTCTGAAGTTCCATCATGGCTGGAAAAATCAGGGCTTGATCCTCAGCTTATCATTTCTCACGAGTTTCCCCAGGTTATTGCTCCAACCTTTCTCAGCTTTATCTACGCAAATTTAGGTCCAATTTTGCTGTGGCACTGACGTTTAAATTAATCTTTTCTGCGTTGAATTGCCATCTTCATCAGTCTACATTCACTTATACTGAAAGGTAATTGCGAAAGATCAATAATCTCGTTATTTTTGTTCTCCTAATTCTAAATACGATGGTGAATTAATTTTTAGTTTGGAATTGTAGGGATGCTGCGCTATATGCACTGGGTGTTGGGGCATGTTCGAAAGATGCTGTCGATGATCAAGAACTCAAATATGTTTATCATCGAGATGGTCAGCAAGCCATTGAGGTAAAGTATTTACTTTGGGACTGACGAACATAAATCTTTCAATTTGCTGATTTTTTTGAACTTAATTTCAGCGTTCAGGCTTTTAATGCTTGTTTACTTCCAGTGGTGGTATTGAAAACTTTCATATTGTAAATTTATATTGGTGGGCCATAAGTGTGTCATTGATCCTATTGGCTTTACCTCTCATTAAGAAAGTTGTAAATATTGGAAAAGAAAACATCTGAAGCTCCACATAAAACTGTGTCATGGTTGCCATGGCAAGAAACTGATAATTTATTCTTTTTGTGCTTCCATAGGTTTTACCAACATTTTCCACACTATTTTCTTTTGGACTTCAGTCACAGATAGCTCAAATACCAGGTTTACAGTGAGTACTATCATTTTTCTGAGTATATCTGCGTATTGAAAACGTAAATGAGAACTTGTATGAAATATTTTTTGTTGTGAATTTGTCTTTGTCATGGTTGGCTTGTTCTTCAGATTTGATCAACGCCTTTTATTACATGGACAACAATACATAGAAATTTACAAACCCCTACCATCTAATGGTTGTGTAAGTTTTTCAACTTCCGATTGTTATCTTGGTTCTCCATAACCCCATTAATTTGTTTTTTCATTCGCTGAGCTCATTAATTTTCATCTCAAATTTGTTGATGCAGATACTAAATAAGATATCTGTTGCTGGGTTGCATGATAAAGGTCTGTTTCTGATATTGACCTGCTGTATCGATTATCTATGGTTGTAGTATGATCAAGAATAATCTTTTCAAACTTGAGATATCTGCGGATAACAAAAAAATATTTTTCCTTTTCATTCATTTCCTGTCGTAAAAAATAGGCTTTGGTTTGAAAAAAGTCATAAAGATAGTATTTGTGTACTACTCAAAGTTAAGCTCTGCTCAAATGTTGTGTTATAGCATTTTGCTATTTAGGATTCAGTTTTTCTGGGTTGGAGGAGATTTTTATTAAGCAAGGTTTATTTTCTTTCTTGTAGGTAAGGCAGCAGTCCTGGAGATGGAAATTTTAAGTTATGAAAAAGAGTCTAACGAGTTGCTATGCATGAATCGGTATGAATCTTATCTTTACGAAAACATAAATCTGTCAGTGGCACGTCTTCTCTTTCTTTTTCTCTTTTCTTTCATTAAGTAGATAAGTCCATATATTTCCCTATAGGATGGCAGTTTATCTAAGAGGTTCTGGAGGCTTCTCGAAGTCATCCCAACCTTACTCATTTATCAAGTACCCGTCCAGCCAGACCTTGGCTTATAAAATTCCCAAAACTCAACCATTTGCTGTTTTTGAAGAATCTACGCAACCATCACAGGTACTTTAATGTGCTTTTTCATGTAATTAAATATGATTGATTTATATGAGCATATCGATGAGGGTGGAAGGAAGAGTTTCCTCTCCTTTTTCAATCCAAAAAATGACACTCGAGTCATGCTGTAAATCTTCATAACATGAAACAAAAATATCCATATTTTTTGCTTGCTTGTCTTCTCGGCTTCCATAAATGTAAAAGTTATAGTAGGGGACTAATTTATACTAGCTCTATAATCTGATGACCGAGGAATTCGGAAGTGTTACTTGTTTAGTATCCTTCTCAAAAATTGAGTCTAAAGTTGACTTTCCTTGAATGCTACTAGTTCTTAATCTTCTTCTCATTAGGTTACATAGTTTAAGCTGTACATAATTCGACAGTCTTTTTAGTGAATTTAACTGCTTTTGGGAGTATACAGTTTCTTTTTTCTTTAATTCTGTACTTCTACGATGCAGGCTTTGCTATACAGACTATCTGGTGACTATAATCCATTGCACTCAGATCCTATGGTGGCAGAAATTGCAGGGTAGTTTGTCTTCCAATTGATAAATCTTGATTTAGCATCGAAGTTTTTTCTAGTATTCTTCAACATTTGTGTCAGGTATTTGTTCGAATTTGGGAATAGAATAGGCCATTTCAGGGCTGTCTTGTGAGTCTGTGACTCCAGACAAGAACAGTAGAACTTGAGAGCAGAATGATATGTGGGCAAATTTCTTTATGACTTCTATTATTTCAGTAAGCCATTTGTAAGGCCATAACAATTAACAACTACAAGATACGGGCCAGATATAGTTGGGCTCATAACAATCTCCTGTTGGTAGGATTTTAAATCTCGGGCACTGTTCATCAGCTAAGTTATATTCAACTTTTTCATAATAAAAGATATCTTTGATGGTTCTTATAACCAAATACTGAATGCTAGATACAGGAGAAATACTCTAGTTTAAATTAATGCATAGAATAGAAGCATGCAAACATTGATTCTTGCTGGCTTTTTACTCCTTCGATACTATGAAAGACCCTTCCACACTTTTTTAATTCCTCTATATGTAATGCTTCGTATAGATTCTCTCGTCCAATATTGCATGGACTTTGCTCTCTTGGATTCGCAGTCAGAGCCATCATCAAATGTATTTGTCGAGGTGATCAAAGTATGATTAAGAACATATCAGGGAAATTTCTATTGCATGTCTATCCTGGCGAAACTTTGATAACAGAAATGTGGCTTGATGGCTTGAGGTAACCTCAACCGAATCTTTTATTTTCAACAACCTGATTCCTATTATTTATTTCCTTGTCTATTTACCATAAAAGCTGAAAAAGTTTGTGAAATGTGCAGAGTACTGTATCAGGTGGAGGTCAGAGAACGAAAGAAGACCGTGCTTTCTGGTGTAGTAAGTCTTACTCGTCTGAGTTCATCTCTTTGATTCCTCGTACTGCCAAAAAACCTTGTTAGAGGTTGTAATTTGTCACATGTCACTGTAAGGATAGAAAATCGACCATTTTATTGACGCATACATGAATTCTCTTTTTTATCCCTTTGTTAATGAATCGTGGTGATAATGTAAAAGCTAAGCTTGTCAATTGCTGGACGTTTTTTATTTGTAGCAATGTTTCAGTTATTAGTTAATGGCACCTAAAGTTTATACCCCGAGAATTACAGAAGGAAATGAGGGAAAACGCAAACAGACCCAACAGATTAGTTCGGGTCGCCATTCGATTGTAACATTACATGGTAGATACAACTTTAAAAATGAAATATTTTTGAAATAAATTGATTTCATTGGTCGATATGATAATTTAAAAAAGAGTAAGTTGGCGAGCATAATTAATTAAAATACTAAATAATTATTGAGTTGTTGCTTGTGAAAAACAAGGCAGTTTTGTATGAACGCTTTGGAGTAGACAACTTGAATATCCCAACACTGCTCTTGTCCAAAAATCTCGTCTCACGTCCTCTTCCATGCCAAAGCCTCCATTTTTGGGACATAATTCTGTTGTCCGAAGGCGATGTGTACCGTTTGGTACGTGCCCGAAGCGGAAGACACGGTTATCTCTGTCATAATTCTGAAGTCCCGTTTGTCTCAATAGAATCTAAACATCTGAGTTTATCAATATTGCTGCCGCAAATTGCTTCTTTTTTTTAAAAAAATAATGTGGGGGTTATTGTTATAAATAAGTGACGCGACAGAGGATATGTCAAAATTTGACATTCTTTACAACTGTTAAAACGAGAGGGTTTAGCTCCAACTTTCTTTGGAAAGATAGATAGGTTGCGTAAATGGATGCATAAGAATTGTCAAACAATTTGTTGACAGAAATGGACGCAACCCCGTATTTTTTTTTCCCTCACCAAGCTGAAAGGCTTCTATGAAATTCACATCTTTGTGTAGAGATTCTAATTTTTGTTGTTGATATATAATTTTTAAAGTTTTTTTTTTTTTTGATATTTTGGTAAATTTTCGATGATATTCTATCTAGGTAAATTGGAAAATTCCTTAAATTAAATAAATACGTCAAATGGATCAAAATCAAATACACGCAACCCAAAAAAACAAAAAAGCATTGTGCTTGAATTTACATTAAGTACCCGACGGGCCACTGGGCCTTTACGAACAGAAAATCTGGGAGTAGGCCCATATTCAAAACTAGGCTATGGACCTCATGGAATAAGTAGATACAGACCAGTCCAAACTGGGGGCCCTGTAAATCGATAATCTGGGATGATCACTCTCCAGCCCAAAATCCATGGTGGGACAGTACTCCACTTCTTCCTTCTCTTCATCGTATTCGTACACAAATTCAGGCATCTCGATTTGGTCCCACCTTACGTTGTTTCTCAAGAGATTCAACGTATTCACGTATCTCATCTTACCGTAAAACCTGTCATCAATTCAAGCACTTGAATTTTTGCTGGTGATATTTTTCCTGAAATAATAATTGAAAACTGAATAATCATTATACTTACCCGGCGGCGGCACCGGAGAAGAGGAGACGGCCAAAGGTGGCAAGAAAGAGGCGACATTGAAGAGACGGGTGCAGGAAATAAACGGCTTCCACGTTCTGCCCAACTTCAGCAGGAACAGCATCGAACACGGATTTCATGGCTAAAATCCCAGGAGAATTCTCTCTTCTGTTAACTCCAGAGTGCACATACACAACCGAGAATCGTCCTCCACTCAAACTAGGGAATATCTCAGCCTCCAAGAATTTCTTCAACGCCTCCACACCAACCAGCTTCCCTATAATAATAATAATACTCAAAAAAATATATTGTCGAAGTTAAAGACGGGTGTTTTGTTTGGTAGTGAATTTTACCAGGAAAGAGTTTTCCTATGATGCGGAGGATCGGGAGGCCTCGTTTGTCTGTGCCTTGAATCATGAATATGCCCAGTTTCTTTATGAGTTTCTGCTGTTCGGATTGGGAGAGGAGAGAAGAGGAAGCATCAGTGGTCATTCTGCTTAAGCTTCAGGTCCCTTTCAAGTCAGAACGAGTGCTGCTAGTGTGATATATATAAAAACCAAACCCCCCAAACATATCCTATAGGGGAGAGATTGAGTGGGAACCGGGATAGAATATTCTCAGCATCTTCCTTTCGCCCCCCTCTTGCTACCCATTCGGGGAACAAATCATTTTTGTCCCAGAGCAAGAGGTGGGCCATCCTATCCCTTCGATTTTATTTTATATATATAATGGGATGCTGGATGTGATCCTATCAATCCAATTAACACAAGGTTTTGAGGTCTCACTCTCGTGACTAACTACTACCGAACTTCTGCACCCTTCAATTAGTATATCTATATCAAGTCTTTTTTTTTTTAACTCATACCAAGAAGCTTTTGCGCTGCCATGTTAAGAATTATTTATTTGATCAAACCAATTTTAACATTGAAATTAATAAAAATTGGACTTACAGAAACTTAAAAAGAAAATAAACTGATTTTTATTATATAAAAAATTATACTTTATACCCAATCTCAAGTTTGCGCACAAGTTTATATAAGTTGGACACTAAACCACGATCGAGCTAAAATCAAAAACCGATTCACAAGTTGTATTGCGAGCTTCTACTGATAAAGACATCCGCATTCGTTACTGTTATAACATCCATCACCTCAGCAAAAATCGTAAAATCCACATGTCACATACACATTATATTAACACATCTATTCTACCACATTCATTTTAACATTAACATTCATTATTTACAGATCTTGTTGTCCACTCATCCATCTCATTCTTATTTTACATTACATAAATTCAATTTCAAATTATTTACAAAATTTAAATTATTATTATTTTATATAAATAATAATATGTTTTTATTAATATTTTTAAAATTAAATACTCTTTATTTAATTATTAAAATACATTATTAAATTAAATAATATACATATATAAAAAATATTAATACATGTAATTAATAATTGACCCACCCCATTCACTCTCTTTAAAAAAATAATAATAAAATAATATATATATATATAAAAAAAGTAATGTGGGCGTTCAAACATTACAATGCAACACCCACTCACTTTGGTATTAACACCACATTGGTGTTCAAACCAATACTATGGGTTTGAACACCAATGTGGGTGCCCTAAAGTGCGGATGAAGAAGTGAAATATCGCAAGAAATAATACTTTGTGTATCATCAAATCTTACAATGAAATATTTGAAGACATTAAAATAAAATAAAAATTATGCGGTTTCTTGCTCACGATTTTCTGGTTAGACCGTGAAAGAATCGATGCTTTCGGCTCCTCGTATGCTTTCGAGAAGCCCTCGACACGACGTAGGGAACAAATTGCACCTACACAGAAGCCTTAGAAACTTCAGAAATGGCAATTGCATACTTCATACGAGGATGCTAGTATATGAGACTTGAATATGTATGCGTGTGCATACAAATTTAATTTTTAGATAAATTATTCAACCTATCAACTCTCACATATATATAATCTTTTAGCGAGTCATCTCAATGAACGAGAAAAATCATTCCGGCAAATAATGTTATACATCTTATACCTGAAGAGCTAAATAAGGAATCTAAATTATGTATTAAACTAAATTTAGGCTCCAGGAATCAGTGTAGTGCAGTCAATTCTAACGATATCCGGCTATCATACTTAAGGAACTCTTCAAATTATAATGGAAGTGTGTGTATTGTTGCAGTTTGGCCGGGACAGAAGGAACCGTAAGAAAATCTATATTTGATAGCACAAAATAATTTCTATATGGTATTCTCACATTTATTGTATAACAAGACATAACAAAAGGATAACGAGAAAGAGACGTTGAACAATTCAACAATTAATTTGTGAACACAGAGATTGCTTGATCATGATCATGTCAAACTACCGACTAATGACGCTTATATGTGAAAAATTATATCATAAGTTCATAACCTATCAAATAAGCTCAAGGTCAAATTCTTTTGATATGCCAGCATCACAGCGAGAACTAAACCAAGCTAAAGGATTCTCCGTGGAAAATATCTAGATTTGGAAGAGTAACAGGTAAATTTAGGAGACTAACACGTGACTTCGAGAATTATCAATCACTACCGGTTTAGGTATGCCTCTGTTTATCATTTCCTGGTGATCCCACGTGAATGTTTCTATACCCTGGGTGATGGTTTTCACCAAGAGGAAATTTTATAACTAAAGCGACTCAACAAACTGGTTCAGGTATCTTAAGGCATATTGAACAACCCTATGTTCGGATTACAGAAAAAGTCCGCAATCTAAGAGGAGCTAAGATTTCATCACATTAACTTGGGAATGCTACAGATAAGTGTTGGCACATTAACAACCAACTTATCTCTAAAACCCAAAGAAGCTTTATCATCTGGAAACATCATGGTGGAGTTTTTTTATTTTTTGTTAAAAAAAAGACTATGGTCGGATTTCATGCACGCAAACTTCACATAAACGCTGCAATATACAATATCATATGTTTCAGTCCAAAATTTGTGAGCTGAAAATAGAAATACCTGAGAATTGTTCCTAACGCCATAATTCTCAAGTGCTGAATCGTCGTTAAGTAACTTCTCATTGTGGTGCAAAAGGCAAAAGTTTGCCCACACATGTTTCCTGTGAATCCAAAGAATAATGTTTGAATTTCCAAACTGATCAATTACGGGAACAATTTAAAAGAGTGATGGTGGAGTATGAACACATTCGAGATGGTTCCAGCGGTAGTTGAAACTTACCAACAAATGTGACGATGACCCATTCTCGATTCCTCCAAATCATTCACTTTTTTCTTAATCGCTAGTTTCAAGTCCTTCACAGTGGCAGTATTCATAACCGCTACATCTTCAAACGCATATAGAACAACACAGATCAAGTCTCCATATCAAACACCTACTTACACAAAGTGTTTGTCAAAATGTCAACTTGACCAAGTCCAAACTTGGCGTACCTATAGAAGTGCCGTCCAGTTTACGGACAGAGATCCGCTTGGCGCTTCCGAGTTCCAAGTTGATGAGAGTGTCCACGTCCGATAAAGTAGGCTTCTTCGGGACGTCTTCGAGTACGGGATCGTTGAGAAGTGCCGCAAGTGTGGATTGTAATCTAGCTTTCCTGGCGCTGATGCTACTGTACTCTGGAGTTGCATTAACGGCGCTGCCACTGGCGCTGGTCGTGTCTGCTTTCGTTTCCTCCATTAATTTAGCACAAAAAAGATTGAAATTGAAGTGAACTCAACTATAATCTTGCTGATGTTCGTGATTTTGTTTCTTTTTTTCTTTTTTTGGAAATTCTGGTCGTTATTTTTCTAGTTATTTTTTTTTTGAAAATTCTAGAAGTTAAATACAGTGGGTGTATTCAATCCACCGTTTTGATGATTTTTAATAACTTTTTCAGACGACAGACTTTTATAGAGTTTTTAAATTATGGTCGTTATTTTTTTTTGAAAATTCTGGTCGTTAAATTTAATGGTTTGTATGTATGTTTATAAATTTTTTAAAATACATCAATTGATTAATCTATAATCTTGTTTTTGAATTGAAATTATACATGTGAAAAGAATATTATTTAGCATTACGTGGATATAATTTTGTATAAAAATATCATAACTTACATATAATTGAAAATGCTAAAAAGAATTTAAAAAATCATGGTTGTTGGTAGGCTGATTAATTATTAAGAATTAAGCTATTTTTTTATCATCTTTTATTATTATTAAATTTTACATTAATTTGTATAAATCATAAATTAAAAATAACAAAATCAATTATAGAATTCAAAATTTCATATGATATTAAAATAAAAAATTATTAAATAAACAATCAGCCAAAAAATAATAATTTTAAAAAAGAAATATGAAAATATATATAGAGATACACTTCGAAAATTTGAGAAAGTGACAGAGATAGATGAGATGAGAGAAGATAAGAAGAGATGCGATGTGAAGCGACATAGAGAGAAATAAATAGCTTGTGTATGAGTTAGAAGTTTAAAAATTCATAAATCTTTGGGTTGAACCAAATACAACTTTTGAAAATTTATAATTGTACCTTAGACTTTAATGTTTGTATGTTAATGAATTCCATGAAATTATTAAAAGTTTATTGAAAATTTGAATACATGTAAACTTTTATAGAGTTTTTAAAAATCAATATTGAATATCACCTGATTTTTTAAAACTCTATGAAAGTTTATTTTGAATATCACTAGACTTCTATAGAGTATATCAAAGTCTTAATTGAATTAAAATATACAAAATTCATTAAAAGTCATTAAATATCCTACATTGAATACACACTCCTTAATCGCGCACACGAATTTTTTAATGTATATTTATAAATTAATATCCGATAAATTAATAATATTCACAAAAAATAATATATTATTTTGATCAATTTGTTAAACTGATAATTTCAATAATTATATATAATTTAATTATTAAACACAATGACCACTACTTACTTATTTTTATAAATATATACACTTAATTATATTTTTTTATTAATTTAAAAAATATGATACTAAAATAAAATAAATTTTTACATAATTAAATTTGCATTTATTGAATATGCTTTTTAAAATAATAATTTTGAATTTATAAATTAATTAACACATCTCTAAATTAATAAAATATAATGATTTTTGTTCAGTTGATATATGTTTAAAGTATTTTTAAAAAATACATGTAAAAGTAAATTTATAGTTCCAAGAAAATAGAACTGAACAAAAATTTAAGAAAACTCTGATAAAAATTTCAATAAAAAAATATTTTCATAAAAGAAACATGCTATTAAGTGGAAATTAAATTGCTTTTGCCCATTTATCATATCGAACTTCTTCCGAAAGATCGATGAAAACTTTAACAATTTTAATAAAACTCTCATGTAATAATCTTATATATCAATTTTGTTATATGAATATTTTATTTAAATTTTTCATAAGAAAATATTATTTTTTATGTCAAAAATATTATTTTTTTATTATAAATATCAGCACAATTGACTCGTTTCAAGACTACCGTTTCACATTAAACTTAATAAAAAAAATTGATTAAAAAGAGAAGAAAATTTTCTGAAAAAAGATAAAATTTTCATATAAATAACTTGGTTTTCGAGGCCATATATTTATTTTCCTTCGTAAGACACGGTAAATTATCATAAAAATATCTCTTATTTTTACTCTCCCGTCTCATGATCACGAGATCACAGCATATTTTGATGATTTAATCAGCCACGTCTATTTTCCATTATTTTATGACAACCTAAGTGAATAATAATTGATTAAATTAGACAGATATAGTCATATACAGCTTTATTCGAAACACGATGACACTTCTGCATAAGCTAATAATACTGTATTATCAAGAAATTGAAGGTTTCTGGATACACCTCTATATCACTGTATTCAGATCTGTTTCAGTATAGTTATCCACCGCAAACCAACTGAGCTCATGTAGTAGAAACAGCCCAATTTGATGGAAGCCTAGCCGAACTCAAAGGCGGCATGTTGCGTACATTCACGTCGAGGGGCAGCAACCTGTATTCGATATCGAGCTCTCGGAAGATTTTAATCATCTCCTCAACCAGAAGTGCTCTTCTTGCCCATCTCTCCCCCATGTCTTGATGATTCATTCTGTGAGAAAGCCACACCGACCACTTCAATCGGTTCATGTCCTCCATGTCTCTCATGACTACTGATGGTGCAGGGTTCCAATGGTCGTTTTTGTTCTCAATGTACCTGAAAAAGTCATTGAGTTTGACTTAACTGCTTTTTTACGGGTATCTTTTGTCCAACATCCGACCAACGTGTGCTTATTTATGCCTATGATATTCATTTTGGGATACATATTCTTTGATATAGGCGTATAAAAAACATAAAGCTGTTGATGATCACCTTTCATAAAATCAAGATTTTGGAAAAGTAGCTCGAACAATGGACAGAAGATATAGACATATATTTGTACCTTATGATCCTCTCCTTCATTCTCGCAATCTTCTCTACAGGGGTCGAGATTAGTATACAGAAGTCGATTGCGTCGCCCATATCCGGGCTGCGGTAATAGTTGTTGATCGGCTTTGTGGATAAGACGCTGTTTGGGTAATAGATCTTGAGGCTATCGTATCTTAGAAAAACAGTCGTCAATATGTTCATCTCTTCGACTATCATCTGAAATAATGGTTGAAATCAAATACACATTGAATACGAGCGAACTGTGCATGTTACGTGGAAAACAACTAGCATACCTGAACTCCATCGACTTCAACACGGTCACCCACATCAAAAGGGTGCATCACAAATAAGAAGATAATTGCCTCAAATGTTGTCTTGCAACTATTTCCAAACACGAACACTACTAAAAGAAGCTGGGAGCTTAAGAAGATAAAGAAATGTGTTGTCGCGACTTTGAGTATGAGGAGCCAAATTACGATGATGATAACCCCAACAACGGCGTTCATCATTTGATGTAGCTTGTCGACAGCAGTTTTGGTGTCGTTTAGGGATAAAGCAAGAGCCTTCCTTTCCCTAAATGCATTGACCTGTGATGTAAAAAAGGTTCATCGTTTATAATCGTTTATATCTCATACCAGTTTATATCACATACAAATACATGGTAACAAGCATCTTTTATATATCACTCACCAACCAATTTTTCAGATCTCGCTTGCTGATGCCCTTTTGTTCGCATCCTCCTTCAAAGAGACGCAATGCCTTTACAGCTTCATCCTCTCGAAGAAAGCGCAATAAATCCTCCTGGTAAATGCGTCTGCACACGAAAAGGACATCCTAGAATGTAAGGGTTTTTACATAACTAACAAATAACACTAAATTCAAAAAACATGCTGATTTAGATTTGGTGACTAGATTTCCCATAAGCTGGCCATAGGCTTCTTTTGGTTGCCACTCTCAAACGAGAAGCTTTAATCCAACAGCAATGGCAGATCCAGAAACATGCAGAATTCAATGAAAATCTTGAAGTAAATGACACAACTTAACATGAAAATTTAGTGTAATCGGCTAGGTACAAATCAATGATAGAAATAAGTAAAGATCACAGATTAGGAAACAAGTAGAAAATTACTTAGCTCCTGGCCTGGCCACATTGGTAAATATTTTTTTAGCGGCAGCTTTGGCCTGATTTTCGCTCGTGATCTGCACCATCGATTCATCTTCAGCAGTCGAGCCCTGTATGCGCTCATCCAGAGTCGAGATCACCCCTTTCCTCACAATGTTCATCAACCTCTTCATATTCCAAGCCGATATATTCTTCTGATTCAGCCTATGCAAATGATCGACCGTAATACCATTCTGACCGTCCTTCTCTGACATCATTTTCGAAAGCCTAGGACTTTTAGCATCCGTGGAAACGGTACTCCTTGGAGTCCCGATCATTCTTCCACTTTTTGGGAAAACATTGGCCTTGAGGTCAGCAGGAATGGTCGCCCCCGCACTCTGAAGCTTCTGAACCTCAACCATCGCCCTCTCTTCGTCTTCCTGCACCAGCTGAATCTCGATCAGTGGCGGCCCGGAAAGAGTCTCAATCACATACTGAGTGAACAACGCCTCCTGAATCCGATCAAAAAACGTGCTAACATGAAATGATGAAGCTAGAACCTTGACAATCAAAGTTTTTAGCAGCAAAATCAGAGTTCCCACCAAAAGGCAAACCCAAATCTTGGTCACATAAGGCAAGATCTTCCCATCCGTCACCCTCTCAACCCTCTCGTCGAAAATGCTCTGCCAAGCTATCAGAACAAGGGTCAACCACACACAATTCTGCACTGGTTTTCGTAATCCGTACACGAAATACAGAACCCTTTTCCGTAAGAGAAAGTTCCTCTCGATGAAGAAAACCACAATCCGAATAGCGCATCCGGAAACCAATCTCCCAGAAATCAATACCAGGACCATTAACACCCATTTCCAGAGCTCTAATTCAAACAGGGTTCTTTTTCTGAAGAATTTAATAGTTAAACTACAAACTAAAGCGGCAACTATCAAAATCAAACCCAGTAATTGTATTACTGAGAGAGCACTGCACTTCATTTTCTTGTAATCCTCGGGTAAATCTTCTTCAAGAAAAGGGTCGTCTTCGTCAAATTCACTGGTCCCTTTCCCTAAAACTTGGGATTTGACCATTCTTTGAGTATGAGATTTCTGATTATTCTCCTCCGGCGGGTCCAGCAATCTCGACTTAGTTTGCGCTCTCAGCAAACTAGATCTCCTCCGAAAAGATTTATTGGAGCTGCAAACTACAACTTCAGCCGGTTCAGCATTTGACACGCGGTTCGCCGGCGGCGGCTCAGCCGTATTCTCGTGAAACGAAACGCGGACCTCTCTCGGGGTCAGCTGCCCATAGTTATCGCCAGGGCTCTCGGATATTTTACGTAACGGCGATTTCGGGGACACCGGAGATTCGGTCAGGAAGTCGAAGTCCTGGGAGGCGGAGGCGGCTCTCATGACGGCGTCCTTTGTGAAATCGTAACTGGAGTCCCTCCACATTCTGTTAGCTTTGCTCTCATTCACGCCAGCACTAGTGACTCTGTCTCCATAAGGTGAATCTTGGACGTTACTCTTGATTTTGACGTTCTTGGGAGGAGGAGGCGAAGGCGAGGAGGTGTCGGAGGAGGAAGATGACGTCATGCTCGCCGCGGCTGGATAGGACATGGTTTTTGCACTGGGTTAAGAGAATTCGGCGTTCTTCTTCTTGAAATTGCGAGGATTTGAAGGATTTACGGAAAGTTTTCATGTGAGGTGGTAAATTAAAAGTTAAATTTCGACAAACGAAACGGGATTTTTCAACTAAAAAAGATACAGAGAAGTATTTAAAATCACAACACTGGTCAGATGATTCGGAAAAATGACTATTTAATGTTGAATTGAAATTTACATAATCACAGAGCGACGAGGTGTTGGCTGTAGATTTCAGACACATATCATACGGCAGACCAAAAGGTGGTGTGGTGCATGAAAAGTTTCGTAACGTGAATTTTTAAATAAAAAAGGAGTGAGCAAGTGAGTTTGGAGCCAGGCGATATGTGTGCACGTGGCACTCGTAATTAATTAACGTTCCCATTGTATTTTTTTTACAATTCTCTCGTACACGTAAATCGAGAAGAGGACATTCAAATTCCAATGTAAAATATATTACCTATTTAATATCATTTATCATTTAGGGGACGTTTCGTTAATGGGATTAGTTAGGTTTATGATTTTTAAACCCACTTAATCAAGTGTTTGGTACGATTTTTATTTAACCAACTCAATTCCTCCTATAAATAATTAAGTTTGTATAAGGTGTGATAAAATAATCACTCTTCACCCCCTAGGATTATTTATCAAACTCTTAATCTATCCTATTTTTTCAATTTTACCCTTCTCTTATATCCAAACTCACCGTCACGACCGACCGCCGCCGCCGTCGTCGCCGACTGCCGGCCGACCGCCGTCGGACGACGACCGCCGTCGGACGACGACCGCCGACAACCGACAACCGCCAGCCGACGCCGCCTACTGCCGGCCGACCGCAAGAATACCGCAACCGTCGCAGGTCGACCGGCGTCGTCGGTCGACCACCTCCGGTCGGCCGCCGCCTACTGACGGCCGAACACCGCCTCCGCCGACCACCACACTGTCGCCGCCGCCAGAGTAAAGAAGGAAAAAAAAAAGAAAATGTCAATTTTGTCATTTCATCAAAAAATTCAAAATTATCTCACACTTAAAAATCATACCAAACAAAATACAATTTTACATTATATATTACATTTCTATCACTATCATTTCTTTTATCATTTACGGACTAATCATTAGTTTATTTTATCCTCCAAACCAAACGTAGCCTAATCTTGTCTCATTATAATTTTATATTTACGCCGCGTTTGGTGTGGGTGACTAGGTGAGTTTATTTTTTTTATCCCACCTAATCACATGTTTGGTAGGGGTGATTATTTAACCAAGTCTATCCCTCCTATGAATAATTAGGTTATATTAGATGTGATAAAATAATCACTCCTCACCCCCTAGGATTATTTATCTCACTCTTAATCCATCGTATTTTTTCAATTTTACCCTTCTTCTAAATCCAAACTCACCACCACTTCCCTACACCGACCACCGACCGCCGACTTCCGCCGCCCGTCGCCCAACCGTCAGATCGCCGCTTCCGGCCCCGTCGCCGATCACCGCCACAAAACTTGAAGGGGAATTTTGTCAATTCATCAAAAGATTATTATTTATCACATTCTTAAAAATCATACCAAACATAATATTATTTTATCCTTATTTACTTCAATCATTATTTTTATCATTTCTCTCTTAATCATTTCATTATTTAATCACCACAACCAAACGCAGCCTAATGTTATAACAAACAGAACAGGTGATAAGATCTGATAATATTTATTCGTAAGACATATCAATTATATTTATAATACAATTAAAAATATTATGATATAAAAAATAATTTTTTTCATGGATGACTCAAATAAAATATTTGTATCACAAATTGATCCATTAGACCATTTCACATGAGTTTTTATGTAACAAATTATATTAATTTCTTAGAATTTTGAATTCATAATTGGCATTTTTATCTTTTCGTTAGTTAATTAATATCTCGATTTTTATGATATATTGTAGCTAATCCGCACACACACACACAAATATATAACCCTCTATAAGAAGTTACTCCATCGCCTATGCACATGCATACACAGTTACAGTCGCAATGATTTTGGTAATTATATTTTGGATTTTGTACATAATAGTAAATTATAATCACAACTTCTCAAATGTAATGTGTGACAGATGATTAAGCGTTGCTCTTATTTATATAAAACCACGTTCATTAGTAAATTTTACTCTTTGTATTCTTCTAAATCTGAATAACATTAGCAAGCAGCACTAGAATATATCTTGACGGATCCAAATCCATTTCAAAACGAGCTCTAACTCTTCAAGACTCAGGCCTAATTATTGATCAAGGGTCATGCTACCGAACCCAAGCATATAGTAAGGTGTCCGAGCTCAGGAGTTCGAGCTCGTGAATTTTTAATAAGGCCTATCTCCTCAGCACTGTTAGTCTGTTACTAGAGGTCTGAGCCCACTAATGTGGTCAGAAGTCCGAGCTATAATGCAGTTAGGGAATATGGAGACATCTTCGTCGATAAAGGAGCAACTCTCCGATATATACGAGATTCGATCAAATCTCTTCGAGATAAGGCAAGAGTCTTAGTCACTGAGTCATACCGCATGATGTTTCTTATTTCAGGCAAAGTTCTATCTTAACAAGAATTCGACTCCCATAAAATAACTAACCATTTATGTCTATAAATATTAGGTATTGGTCTACGATTTTATTCATTCGCATTCTCTTGTTTACTTTGCATTATTATATCTTACTTTGAAGTTTGCTATTGGAACTGATTTAAGCACTGGAAAGATTTTTAACACCCCATAACCCTCTTTTTTTCTGTGCAGGACCCTGAACACCGACCCGATATGATCATCTATGAAGCTTTTAATATCCGCATTTCTGACTGAACCCGATATAAAAATCTGGGTATCCTCACATTATTTATATTTTTTCATCTTAACTTTGTATTAACTAATGGAGCTATAAATTGTTTTTTTGTTTTTTATCGACTTTCTATTATTTGAGTTCAAACTGATACAAAATGAAGGAGCAATCGGGTTCAACAAGTTGAGAAATTCCTTCTGACACAGAGTCTACGCGGCGTGCAATATTTTAATTTTAAATAAATTACATTCAGATCACAATTTTTTTAGTACTAAATAGATTTAAAATAATATATTATTTATTTTAAGTTATAATCATTTAATTTTGGTAAATAAAACTAGAAAAAAATATTTAATGTAAAATATGAATAAAGATTAATGAGTAGACAGTGAAACTCATAAATAACGAGGGTTGATGTTAAAATAAATGTCGAAAAATAAAAAAATTAATATAATGCATATGTATCACGTTGACTCCATACTTTTTGATGAGATTGTGTAAATTGTTTCGTTAATACTTGTAAATAAACAATAACAAACAAATTCAAGATAAAAAAAAATGTTGAGTTGAATTTAGAAAATGGGGGCAAAAATCAACCAAGCAATTTCCCAGCTTTGCCATAGTAAGACATTTAACACAATTTGTTTGCAGTAGCTGCACGCTGAGTAAATGAACTCTCCCTTTCTTCCACTGCGCCGGCCAGCCTTGGGAACTCGCTCGTATAGTTTGCTGTGTTTAAACATTATTACTATATTCCTACTGAACACTAAATATTAAACGCTTGTTGATGAAAAAAATTAAAATAATAATAACAAAAAGAAACTTATTGCCGAATACCAAGTTATATTAACTGATGATTTATAAACATTGAATGATTTTTGCAATTTTCTTTCAGTGTAATTAAGTAGCTCCATCAATTAAAAGCTCGAATTATGGTTCCAGTTCCTCAACCCGTTTCATTATAAATGCAGGCACACCAACTTATCAAACAAAACTTTTCGCCTCGATCATATCTTTATTTGGAAAACAAAGCAAGTAAATTCAAAGAACTCAGCAAATCATATAGATTTCAAATTAAGATTACTGGTCCCAAATCTTCACATGATTCGTTCGGTGCATTAATAAACACATAATACGAGAGAATTCTCCTCCTCGTATGAGCAAAAAAGAAATAATACTTGAATTTAATTAACTTTCGATTACAGAATCATGCTCCACATCTCGAACACACTTGGGATGAACTTCATACCCACAGTCTATACACTGGTATGCCCATCCGAACCCTTGCTCATCGCAGTCGCAGCATATAAATGGGCCGCCTCCATTGCCCTCCGACACCAAAGTTAACTCATGGCCATGCCTGAAATGGTACCTCAATTTTGGAAAATTTTCGGCCTCTTCATCGTTTTTCATCTCGAGCGATCTTATTCTCACTTGGGTGAATGGATAGGCATTTTCTTGATACAGGTTGATGAGGTTCCGGCCTTCTTTGGTCACGGTTTTCCCATCCGGACTCAGTATTACCAAGCTTGGAATACTTTGAACGTCGAAATACTTGATGAGATTTTTTATTGTTGGATCTGAAAATGGCAGTGCAAGCCATGGCATGGTGCAGAAATGTAAGTCGAAGGATGATTCGTCGTTGTCGCTTGATATGAAGACTATTTCGAAGGAAACATTATTGCCATTGATGGTGGATTCTTGCTTGATCTTATGGTATATTGAGGCTAACTTGGGGGTGAATTTCACCCCTGGGGAGCACCATTGAGCTGAGAAATAAAGTCCAATTGTTTCTCCCATCAAAGAAGCAACAGGCACCTGAAAAAAACATAACACTCTTCAACTTCTCAGTGATGTGAATTAATGGTTAGACACCAAGAGCTGGTATATACTAATTGATAAAGATTGTCGACTCCCGTTTGATGGTATAAGAGTTAGATTTTAATTATCCTCCTCGATCGATGATGATTAAAAAAACACCCAATACACTCAATAACAAAATAGTATCGATTCGGAAATAAAAAGTTGACAGTGGGTGTTAACAGTTTGTGAATTCATCAATAATAAATAGAATAATTACCTCAAAAGGCTCAAATCCTATGAACCAAACCAGGCCACTAATTACCTTTTCAGGCATGGAATGACTCACAAGAAAATCTCTTTCAGGTGTAGTCAGCAACTCTTTGAGAGTTTGGTTTTCACGCTTCTCCTTCTCCTCCTCCATCAGCTCCTCCAATCTCTCTTTGGTGAACGGGTACGCCCGTGCTCCATACCGATCAATAACATCGATCCCATTTTCAATTCTTGAATCTTGTTTATCATCGTAATTTGGCAGTAGAATGATTAAGCATGGTATACTTTCGACATTGAACCTCAGATTCAAGGCCCTTTTTGTTGTCGTAGACGAAAATGGAATCGAAAGCCATGGCATGGAAGATCGGTATTCATCGAAGGAGTCAAGGTCTTCATCAGATGAAACAAAGACTACTTCGAAACCTGGATCAATGTTTCTCTTCTTGAGTTGCTCGTAAGTATTGACCAACGTTGTGGTGAATTTTCGACAAGGTGGAAACCAGTTTGCAGAAAAATATATGCCAATGACTTTGCTTTGGATATCAGAGATTCTTACCTGACAAAAAAAGCGACAATTTAAAGGATAAACGTGGAATCAAGTTGAAAATTTTTCAAGACTAAAAAGTGGGCTTATGCGTCAAATTGATTCAAGCATTCTATCGAAGTAGGCATAGATGTAAGGTACTGGTAAAGTGATCAACTTCCTAAGCTTTTGAAATTATTACAAGGCTAAGACGTAACCATTTGCAAGTCATATTTAATTCCCGTCACCCAAATACTCCAGCAAATTGGTATTTAAAAGCTTAGGAAGTTGATCATACATCCAAATAGTAAGATTGTTTTTGTGTGGCCACAGATATCCGATTTGATAAGGTAGGTGACTATTAATTAAGTTAAACCCGAGGGTTTACAAGTCCTCACCAAAAGGCAGCCATGCGGGTTCCCATCACCAGAAAAATAATAAAATAAGATTGCCACTCTTCTTAAAATTCAGGCGGATATATCAAACTAGTTTCAAGGTTTGAGCTCCATTATTTGGACTTATGGCACAATATTTTGAGGATGGAGGCGCAAATTTGGGAAGGACCCACATTTTGCACAATAGCTTCTAGTCAATTTCGATAATAAAAAAAGACCTGCGTTGCTACAAAAGATTGATTATGATACATGTATCAAAATGTAAAAGACAAATAACAATAATCAAAAGTGGATCGTTACAGGTATCAACCGGCGGCATATTTGATTGCCAGCATAAGCAAGCATCCAACATTTTTCAACCATATGAAATTAACAAAAGAAGGTGTCGATCTCACATAACCAAGCAAATTAAATTGGATAATCCATACAAGGGACACTCCCCGAAGAGGTAAGCAGAGAGAAGTGTTCAACTTACACCCAAATGGTTTTTAATCCTTAAAACTACTAAACCAGTTACCTGGTCCGCAGTGGAAGATAGCAGAAAGCCGTCATCTTTGGAGCACAAAAGAGAGTACAATCCCCCTTGAGGGCTCTCGTTACTCGAATCAACTTCATTCCGGTTCAGCTCTTCCCCCATGGCTTCCCGTCTCTGTGCAGGCCAAAAGGCTCACCCGCAGTAGCAAGATTCTACTCTTCGTCCTCTGCTTTAATCACTTATAATTCCATGCATATTCTCCCACATAAATTATAACGCCGCTAATTAAAAAAAACAAGCAACACGTAGCGTCCTCTCAAGTTTCACCCATTTTTTTTACAAAAAAAAATCGAATTATGTAAAAAAATATTAAAGTTAAACTAGAAATTACGCCAGTGAAGTGGGATTGTGCCACGTACAAAGTGTATGATTTGACGGCGTAGCCTCGCATGAATGAAACTAGGACCAATGCTTGAATGCCTTAATTTGTGCACTGGTCACGTGTCCACAATACGCCGCTGCCTTGAAGTTGACAGAGCATTAAATAAATAAATGAGTCGGATTTCTCATCGTACACGTATCATCATATTTCCCTCCAACTGCATTATGGCGCCTGTTATCGAGGAAGCAGCTTTTAGGTAAGCAAAAGACTTCCATGATATAATTTCAGGCTCCCTGTTTTTTAAGTTTTATGTTAGTTTTTTTAAATTAAAATAGAGTGGAGTCGTGTGTCTTTTTTGGTTTATGGTGTAACGAAATTGTACATGAAATAAATATTGGAATAATTTCTTATTGTACATGAGACATTTATCAAGCATAAATTAAATTTTTATTTCATTTGAAAGCTTCCGTGACGTACGTACATTCAAGTTGAGTGATGTAATGGAAATGATTTTAATAATAATAAAAAAAGTTGAGTGGTGTATCTGAGAAAGTAGTTTCACTAAAACTCCATCAAATGAAGAAGCATCCCCAAATAGGTAGGTTTTAAACGATGCCAAATATGACCAAACGTCGCAATCAAATTTCAAATTTTATAAATTTAAACGGATTTAACACGATATATCAAATGAAAAAATTGTGTGTGTGTGTGTGTGTGTGTTTTTTTTTTTTGTACGCTTAATACGATTGACAAAATAATTATCACTTTTTCACACTTGCAAAACTTTCTCTTCATATTCAATCGCGCTTAAACGAGGTCGATTATTTTTGACCTTTTTTGAACATTGCCAGATAGTATTCTTCTATTGGCTAGTCTATTAAAGAGTAAAAATATAGAGAGAGAGTTTTTTCGCAATAATTAAATTAAAAATATAGAGAAAGAAAGTTTTTTTCGCAATAATTAAATTAGGCGTCCCAGCACTCCAGGTTCTGGACCAGACATATCGGATTACCAGATGCGCTAGACGCTGGTGATGCTAATGCACGAAAAGTTGTGAATTTTCTGTGAGTTTTCTGCAAACATTCAATCTAATGGCGTCTTTTGATTATGTTTTCAGACTTTTGAACCCAAAAGACAACCTACATGTCGAAACAACATGTCTTTGCAAACAAGCATCATTAAAATAGTGAACCAAATATCATCTGAACTCTTTATTTTTCAAAAAACTTTCATACACTTTCTTACATATTGAAGTGTTCAAATAGAGCTTTAATTCATTTTTTATTATTGAACTTATGATTTATTATGGTATTATCACAAGTTAAAGTTATATCATGAGAGAAGATTGTCAGGTTACCGAAAAATCTATAAAGTAAAAATCTTCTTAATAAAATAAAATAATGTCTGACACTATCATCAACTTATAAGCCTCAAGTTTTCATCATGCCACTACTGATTCGAAGGAAAAATCATCATAAAAGCATAGCTACCAACAAGTTTTTAATTTTTATACGTAAATTGGGTACTTTATCGCAAAACAAAGTCGAGGAAAGAAGATTGTTGTGTATGGGGGTGGGCAGGCATGAGTGAGATTTTTGGGTTTAATTTCTATACCCAGACCCAAATTTGAAATATTTAGTACCAGATATTCTGGGTTCAAATTGGGTATTATCATAATTTTTTACAAAAAAAAAATTATAAAAAAATATGAAAATAAATTTATAATTTTAAAAAATTTAAGTAAAATAAAAAAATACAAATAACTTGCAGCCATATGAAAAAGAGAGCGTTGGCGATAACATGCCTTTCTCGAGAAAAACATAATAATAAGAAAACTGAAATATGAAGAAGCCAGGTTTTTTAACACCAGTTTAAGTTTCATTACCTTATTTTAATGAATGATAATGGAGAGCCATCACATTTGTTGAAATAACTCCTATTTCTAGAATAAGGCGAAAGAAAATGAAACTAAAGGGCAAAAATTTTACCCTTTGAATGCTCTTCACAGAAAATTTAACTCTAATCTTCAATACGACTTGACTTAGACATTGAATAAGATTGAAAAAGGATGTCTTTAATTATGGCATGATGCTTTGTAAATCCATGAAAAAAAATAGGGATAAATTGATAAACGAACAGGAAAAATAATAATAAATATGAAAATTGAATTATATAATTGAGATGGATATTTAAAAAAAAATTCATTCTACACACATGAGAAAGTGGAGTAAATGGGATGTAAGCATCATTTAAAATGTGCAATACGAGTATAATTTTGTTATTTCCTGCTGTAAGTAATAAATGCGATGCAATAAATTATTGTAGTAATCGAAATACAACTCGTTCGCTCGAAAGCTCTGATAATCCTCACCCAAATCAAGGTGCAAATTAGTTCCCCTTCTCCTGTTTTTTTCCTCAATTCATTCCATCGTCATTAATTATTTTAATTTTTACAGTGAATGTCTTAAGAGATGGACATTCTATTGACCTATTTAAATTTTTTTATATGTATTTCTTCTAATGTATAAAATAATAGGTATATATATATATATATATATTTCCATTTTCATGTAAAAAATCCTTGCATGATTTAAACATTCATAATTACGGCAAAATGTGGGAAATATTAGAAGGAAGAGGCTAACGAGTGAAAATAATCCAAATAGAAAATATGATAATTATATGTATATTGTAAACATACAAAAAAAATTAAACTTGAATATTATTAATTCCCGAGGTATTTTGTTTTTTAACCTCGGTCAACTATTTAATTAAAAAAATGACCTCTTCAGTATGTATTTCAAATACACACGAAGATGTCATTTTTGTAAGTAAATAGTTGATGGAAGCTATTTTGCAATTCCCGCCGCCAATAATATCCCCCTGAGACGGTCTGCTTTCCATGACAGCACAGAGATTCTTCATCTTCCTTCCCTTCTACTCAACACGGATTCTCAGTCGGGTCGAAAAAGTCCGGCCCAATAACGACCCGACAAATCGGGCAAGCCGAGTTTTTCGACAGCCAGGTATCAATGCACTCTGCATGAAACCCATGGTTGCAACCGGGAATCAGTTTAACTGGTTGCTCGCTCCAAATTTCATCCAAACAAATCGCACAATTGACCCCAGAAGCAAATCCTCGCCAGTGACCTTCGGTAGCTTCTCCAGTTCGGCGGCCGAGAGCCCATTTTTCTGGACTCGCTTTACCGACCGTAGCTCCGGGTTACCGCCGGCATTGTTCGTGTTCGCCGCATCGTAACACAGGAGACAGACGTAAATCAGGATCACCGATGTCATACCTACGCACGGTAGAAAAAGAGTAAGAAAGACCGATACATGCATTCTTTTGGACTTTCTTCTGTGTCTTTTTTTAAAAAAATTCTGCCTGGATTTTCGGTGGGAAAAAAAGGTTTTTTGGATTTGAGATTTTCTTCCTTTAATTCTTAGGGGTTAGAGTACCGCAATGACGCAGTTCATTTCTGAGAGACGGGCACAAGAGAGAGTGGGTTTATATATGTAGATAAATTTCAGTTCATCCCTGGATTCTGACGACCTTGATGGACTAAATCACCCCCAAAATTCTAAATTTTTACGTAGTAAGTTTCTTGTGAGACGATATCACGAATCTTTATCTGTGAATATATAAGAAATTCCGGTTGCATCTAAGCTGGCTAATATAAATAAGGGGGTCACGTGTTGACGAGATTATTATATGGAGATTATTTCAAATCTATAAGGGTGTAGTACAATTTTTAAAGTATTTTAGTATGATATGAGAAAATTGTGTAAATATTAAATAAGTTAACGATCTATTTAAATTGTACAAGGTATGCTTTTATCTTATTTAATTTAATCAATATAGATATCATAAGAATTGACAAAAATCTGTGTGAGACGGTATCACAGATCGTATTTTATGAGACAGATCTATTATTTGGGACATCCATGAAAAAATATTACTTTTTATGCTAAGAGTATTACTTTTTATAGTGAATATCAGTAGAGTTGATCCGTCTCACATGTAAAGATTTGTGAAATCACTGCTCATATGATAATTCCAATTAAAAAGGACAAAATTGTGGGGGATAAAGTGAACACGCACATGTCCATGCACGGCCTTACTTGGACACAGAGTTTTATGCATGGCTATATTTATATCCAGGCACACACACTCTTTTTAGCAATTTTCGGAACCACGTAGAAAACCTTAAAATATCCGGCTTTTATAAAGTCATATCTAATATTTACTAATTTTTAATAAAAATATTACATCGTACACAATTCTAAAAAAAAAACACTGTATTTGATTATTTTATCTCAACGTAACTTACTGGAATACATCTACATATATACATATGAATACAACCATTAAAATTACTGAGCGTAATGCCGTTTGTAAGCAGTATATCGTTGCATATCTATTGTACTTTAATTATATAATAATACACTTTTTTAATATAAAAATGGTTGCATTAAATTGATTTAATATATCATTTTTTAAAAAAAATTTACATTTTAATAGTTTCTTATATAGATATTGTTGGTAAATAAATAAAAAAACTCTTCTTTAGGAAATGGAGATGAAACAAGAAAAGTGAATAGTTATGAGAAAAGTATTGGCTTGAACCACGAAAATGATCCGTTGTCCTTGAAACAATATTTTCACCCTTCATAATATTGTTATTGGGTTTTTAAAATGCAAATAGCTCGTGTGATTTTCCAAGCCTTGCGTTATTATTTGTATAGAAATACCAAAGAATACTACGGAACTTGAAAAATATATTCAGAAAATTTGATAATTTTTGGGCAGATTGTGTTATGTAATAGAAATACTTAGTCGCTTGTATATATTCAGAAAATCATTCTCCGTTATTTTCAGATATTGAAACATCTTTCCAATATAAAATTTCGATCAAAAGTCAACAATCGCAGCCTTTGAACTTGGTTACAACTTTTGAATTCAAAAAACAGAATAGCCAGAGCATAGAATAGATTGAGAATGGTTACAAGATAGAATAGCTTTCAATGCAGCCCGTGAACAAACGCGTCATTCTTGGGAATAAACGTGGTTTTTCAATATTCACTTCTTTTACTTTTCTCCTTTTGCTATTCTATCTTTTACTCTTTTATTTTTACTATTTTTTTCACATTTCTATTTTTTTAAATGAACAATTTCCAACATATATTTTGTCAAAAAGTTTTGATATGGTTTATGAACAAAAAAATAGTTACTATTACCAATAAATTCTTAAATCACACAAGACGCCATTCCTAGCTCGTAACTAGTCCAAAAAATAAAAAAAGTAACGAATTTTTGGGATTTCGTGATATAGTGAAAGTTGACGTGCGAACGGTCAATTATTAGGAAGTATGCTTTAATTTAGAAACTTTTTGTTGATGTGGGTTTTATTAAATTTACCGAAAAAGATTTAATTTAGGTCTAATTATTTTTTATATAATAAAATATTTGGTGATTTGAAATTAAATTTTATCTCATTCATCGTGTGGGGATTTTTAAGGAAAATTGTTTTAATAGCGGAATCGAAGTGTCGATAAAGATGGCGCCTATCGTAGGCTTGATTTATAATTGGGGAAAGATAACAGAAAACAGCCGAACCGTGACGAAGAAAGAAACTTAGCCTGAGAAGAGGGCTTTCATCAATATATTTATTTATTACATAAAACAAGATATTGAAAATATAATAATTAGGAGAAGCGGGCTTACCCCAATTGGTTGGTCTCACCCTTTCCCTATCCTAGTTTATTTTATTTATTTATTTATATATATAATTTGAAAAATATATTAACGGCAGTCAAAACATGTGTGCGTTTAAATATAAATTGTGATGAAAATGTTGCATCATTAAATATTATTTTATTATCAAAGTCCAATAAATGGAATCAAAGAGCGAGTGATAAGATATAAAATGGAGGAGTTTCACTGTAGTTTTTCAAGAATTCTCAACCGGCGGCTCAATGTAGGATTCAACCGGCGGCCAACTTGCTAAGTCAAAGAATTCAAGCGTGCATCACTCCAAAGTTTTTTCCAAAACTTTGCAACTAAATTATTCCTCTCATATAAATGCCCAATCAAATCAAACAAAGTGGAAATATGGTACATTGGTAAAAATTCTCAAGAACAGGAGCTTACTTCTATAAATTTAGCTGCTTTATTTGAAACAACTTGCTTCATCTTCCATTCCAATTCAGACAAGATTAATCTAATGGACTCGGCTAAATGTGAAGATATTGTTGTAGTTGGGGCTGGCATTTCGGGTCTGGCCACGGCCTTGGGGCTTCACAGGTATCGGCGTATGTTCAGATTCGAATAGTTAAGATTTTGTTTGTAGTAGTTGTTTTTTTGTTCTGATGAAATGACTTTTGAAGATTGGGGATACGGAGCCTGGTGTTAGAATCATCGGAGAATTTAAGGATTACTGGGTTTGCGCTGACGATGTGGACAAATGCGTGGAGGGCGCTGGATGCACTTGGGATTGGAGATTTGCTGAGGAAAAGCTCTGTGCAAATTCAAGGGTAGGTCTATCTCCAATAATAAAATGAATTGTTCTTTATTTTGATTTAGAAGTTTTGAAGTAATTGTTGGATGCAGATATCAACTTGCTTCAGCGAATTCCAACCAGCCTACTTCTCAGAGATCCTCTGAGGCAAATGTCAAATTGTGAGTTTCGCAGCTTTTAAGTTGCCACTAGGATGGTGGCTGTTATTTTGTTGGATAGTTTAGGAAATGGAAATTGAAAACAAACTTGCTATGTTATGGTCTCTTCATTTATTTTAGTTGATATAATTAACTATACATAGTTTAGTCGCTAAGTTAACCTTAATTAGTTCATCTGGTGTGGGTCATCGGTACGCATTTGGTCCACATAACAAAATCATATCCCTTTTGGTCGTCAAATATACGCAGAGTAACTTTCAAAGATGTATATAGAATCCAAAAATATTTTTTGGAATTGATTTTCAGATAACCATTTGTTTTGCAGCAAATTTGAAAACCGATGTGTGAGAAGGAAAATTCTATTAGAAACCTTGGCGGGTGAATTGCCGGAGGGAACCATCCGATTCTCTTCAAAAGTTGTTTTGATCGAAGAATCTGGGAAATTCAAACTAGTGCATCTTGCCGATGGATCTGTTATAAAAACTAAAGTATCTTCGAGATGTCCTTGAAAATCATGTTTTTCGTATTAGCTAGCACACAAAAATCAAGAATTATTGATGTTTTCATGGCTAAATTCAGGTGTTGATTGGTTGTGATGGAGTGAATTCTATAGTAGCAAAATGGCTGGGGCTTCAAAATGCAGTTAGCTGTGGGAGATCATCAATAAGAGGCTTTGTAAACTACCCGAATCCACACGCATACGAACCGAAGATCCACGTGCATTTGGAGGGTGGCGTGCGATATGGCCTTATTCCTAGTAGTGACAAGAGTGTGTATTGGGCATGCACTTTCGATCCTTCCATCTTCAAACGTAAGTCGTTAGCGTAAACACGATTTCTTATATGTACTTTCCTGGTATTTTTACTTTGAAAGATTAGATTTTGACACAACGGGGATTTTGTATCTATAAACTACAGATGAAGGGGACGAACCAACCCCCGCGGAAATGAAGCAATTTGTGGTGGCCAACGTTCGAAGTGCACCAATACAAGTATCTGACGTTGTAGGGAGAACCGAGGTTAGACTTCATCAACTATGCTCCTTTGAAATTCAGACTACCTTGGAACATTTTACTAGGAAATATTCTGAAAAACAACGTTTGCGTAGCCGGGGACGCGTTTCATCCTATGACACCGGATTTGGGGCAAGGTGGATGTTCCGCCTTGGAAGACGGTGTTATTCTTGCTAGGTGTCTTGGTGAGGCTTTCTTAGCAAAAACGAAAGGACACGAGCAAGCAAAGGATGATGAATTTGTGATAATTGAAAAGGGGTTGGAGAAGTATGTCAAAGAAAGGAGATGGAGATGTTTTAGCCTTACTAGTATTGCTTATTTGTTTGGTTTGGTTCAACAAAAAGAAGGGAAGGTGATCAGCTATTTGAGGAAGAAGTTCTTGAGTAATTATTTTGCCGTGACTATGGTGAAGATGGCTGATTTTGAATGTGGGAAGTTGAGTGTTCCGATTCCATGAAGTTGGATTAGTGATGCTTGCCATCTAATGTTTTTCTATTTTTAAATTTTATAATATTTCACGACGGGCTCGGGGTGAATCGAGTCCATGATCTTTGTTTTTTTTACAAGGGGTGGGGGATCGTGAATTGTGATGTTACTTGACCAAGAGGTCAGTGGCAGTCCATGACCTTATTGATTGGAAGAATAAGTTGATGTGGTGAAAGAGCAGTAATCTTTATAATTTTACATATTTTGAAATGAAAGTGATTGTCGAAATAATGAAAATCTCATTTATGTTTTCAAGTTTTTTAATTAAAGAAATGAAATTGCAAGTGTTGGCTTCTTTTATATATTACATTAATGAGACACATATATATTATATATGTTCTTAAAAAATTCTTAGTTACTTTTTATTGGAGATGATGATGATCAAGTCCAAACCTGAAGGATGCGAGCTCCTTCATCACTCAAGCTACACAATGCCATAAAAGATTGGATATTAATAATTAACTTTAAAAGTTATATCTTCGATCCAAATTACAGATATTTTAAGCATGAACGGATTTGTCAATACAGAAACTCAGATAACGAATAAAGCTGTAGAATTCTCTAAAGTTTGGAAAATTTACCGGCAATATCGATCACAAAACGATACTTGACATCATTGTTCGTCAGCCGATCCAACGCTTCATGGATTTTTTGGGTGGTGACAACCTCAATGTCACATGTTATGTTGTGTTTCCCACATAAATCCATCATCTCTTGTGTTTCTTTTATGTTTCTTATCATACTCCCTTTCACCGCTCTTTTCCCTACGAATAATTTTCATATATAAATATCTTTATACAAGTAATTGAAGGTTGAAAAATCTTATTTGTTTGGGAAGCTAGCTAGCTTACCAAAAATCAATGGGAAAGATGGAAGATCAATGGGCTCGTCCGGTGCGCCCACTATCACCAGAGTCCTTGCAAGACTCGCAATCCAGGCACGTAGCAGCCAAGCACCCCACTCCCGCCCGATCTCCCACCTGGAACTTGGTCACATTGCTCCCCACTTTCGTTATAATCCAGTAATTTCATGCCTGATTTAATCAACCATATGGAGATTGATTTTAGTGTATGTTAGATTAAAAGATTACGAGTTAAAAATAATGTATGCTAGATTAAAAGATTACGAGTCAAAAATAAAAACACTTACCCGGGAACCACAGGGTACATGGTAATGCCCCAGTCATTCTTGATATGATTGAATACTAAATAATATTGGAGAACAGCTCTTTTTATAATGCCGTGTAGGTTTTCTAATGCTCAATCCAATCTTTCTTGCTTGTAATTAGATAGATGCTTAGTTGTAGTAATTCAATTGAATTACATCCTGCCACTCTTTCAAATCATCATAAAAAAAAAAAAAAACCATTTTTTCAAACTTATCAAAAATTATAAAAATATATAAAAGGCTACTTAAATTTGTTTTCTAGATTAGTAGCATAATTTAATATTTTGTTGACCTAAACAGTACTTAATTTCTGTTTGTTTATTTTACTTCCTAGGTAGACAATTAAGATTAATTAACCCGAGCATAATCATTTGTTTTTCCTGTACGGGAACAATATTAAAATTGATATATTATTAACAACCCGTCAAACTCAGGTCCATGTACTAATAAATTGTTTTCCGACAATCAACTAACCTGGCAGTGAGATCGATCGTTTCCTCCTCTTTTCCTTGTTCATAATTGAGATGGGTTGCCGGCAATATTTTTTGGTCTAAACTCATTAACTCTCCATAATTATTATATATAATGGATCCAAAATGGAATCACGTGTACCTTATGACTAATATAACAAGCATCCATATTATTAATGACGTATATTAATTACCTAGAATTTGCCTATCCTGTCTTTATTTTCGGGGGTAAAAGCACATATTCTCCAATTCTCTCCTATATTTAGGTTTGTATGTGTTTTTCACACAAATTTTAAAAATTATTGAAAAGGTAAATTTTATAAAGAAATTTCCTATTTTCCCAATGTTTTAATTGGATGAAAAAATTTATAGGAAATTAAATTAAATAGAGGTATTATAGAAGAGCCTCCATGACCCAGGACGTTAAATGGCAAGCCCGGATCATAGTAGGATGGCGGAAAGGGCTCATGAGTTGCTAGATTTTAATAAAATGGAATAAATTTTTATCATGTCCTTGGTGTCCTTGATTTTAATAAAATAGAATAGATTTTTATATCCATTTCAGTTCTTAAAAATTAATAAATATCATAAATTAGTCCTTATAATTATATTTAACCATAAATTTAATATTGAGGAGTAATGTGTTGTTTTTTAAAAAATTTATAGAATAAAAAATACTGTGTCGAAATGTTTAAGGATCGGCCAGACGTTAAGCATTACAAATTGTAGTTAATAAAAAAAGTTGAATTAATATCAAGATAAAATAAGATTTCTGTTGCCGGAATCCAACCCGGGTCTCCTGGGTGAAACCAATGTCGAACTTCAAATTGAATATACATATTATTATAATTGAAAAAAAAAAACATCAAAATGAATTTAAAAACAAAATCATTAAAGTTGTGTTTAGATTGATGAATTTCAAACATATAGATTTTCAATATTTGTTAATCAGAGATCATAAATTCCAAATAAATTACTCATATGTAATATAATAATTCATGTTAATTATGATGTATTTCAAGTTCACTTAATAACAATATAATTTGAAATTCGTTATACTTTGTCTTACTAATGTGTAAATAAACTAATGTGATATTCTAATATTCCACTTATTATTTCATTGTAAACAAAAAAATATATAATCGAAATCAATTTTCCCAAACGTATACTTAGAAATTCTTTGGTTTCAAGATGTTAAGATTGGAACTTGGATCTAACTCAATCCCAGAGCTTGGGGTTGAGTTAGATCCAAGTTTCAATCTTAACATGGTATCAGAGCCCGGGTTTCACCGTTATGTGTTGGACTGCCTATAATTAGGCCACCCGTTCTGTCCATAATTGGGTCATTTGTAAAATCCACGCTCCAGATGTTCATTCCTGGGCGTGAGAGAGGTGTGTTAATTGTCCCACATCGGTTGGATAAATAACATTTGAGTGGTATATATGGGATTGGACAATCCTCCCCCCTTGAGCTAGCTTTTGAGGTTGAGTTAGATCCAAGTTTCAATCTTAACCCAAGAGGATATTCATTTTTATATTGAATTTAAACTTTATCAGAACATATACAAAAATATGTCGAACACGGGAATATGGCTATTCCCATGAACATGAAAATATGAATTTCCACTCTTTGGGTTGGATTCCCATTCCTATTCTCAAACTTTCTTATTTATTTTCCTACTATTATTTTTATATTTATTATAATACAAACGTGCATTTGGCACTAATCTATTCTATTTTGTTAAGGATGAGCACATGATACTAACTACCTAGAAGGACACCAATTTTTTTTTTTCAATTTTACCCTTATATGATACTAATATTACACTTTTGTTATTTTGTTTTTGTTTTTAAATTTCAACATACACTTTTATTTTTATTTTTTTTAGTTCAACAATTCAAATATCAATTTAGTTCAACAATTCAAATATAAATTACATTTAAGTTCATCAATAATGATAAAAAAAATTTGTACACATGCATCGCGTGTGCATAATAACTAATATGAATAAATTTACCCACCTGTCCATATGCTGCATGAACGAATTACATATTGACACCTTTTCCCCCATAACTCGACTTTTCTAATCCCGTTTTTAAAATAGGCGGAAACGGTTTCAGTATTTGAATTCAATAGTGAAGCCAGACTTATAGATTTATAAGAAAAATCAAAAGGGAAATTTTTTAATTATTTTTTCATTTTTCACAAATGGGTTTGAGATTGTGATTGTGGTTCAAGCATATATTAAACTATGAGTGTTTAAACTTCAGATAAAATCGAAAAAATAAAAAATACAAACTGGAAAAAAAACACCAAATTGAACTGAAAGCCGGATTTTGTAATTCGGATATAAATGTTAAAACAAAAGCTTATTTGGTTCTATTTCGAATTATATATGTCAAAACTAAACTGATGGAAAAAACAAAAATTTCATTAAATTAATTATTTTATTTATATTATATATTTTTTGATATGATATTTAGTGAATAAATAATCATTTTAAATAATTTTTAATTAATTATTATTTATATAATTCATTTAGATTTTATATTTAAATATTTTATTAAGAAATAATGTAAACAGATAAAATATCATGTTTTACAATATATTTATATTATTAATTTAAATAACTGTATCATATCGAATTAATCAAAAGAAATAATTGAACTATTTCGGTAAAAAAAACCGAATCGAATTGAGAAAAATGATTCGATTATCAAATTATATATTTTTAAAATCGAAAAAAAAATCAAAATCAAAAACCTAAGAAACCGATAAACAACCTAATTTCAACCGTTCCATTTATAAGAGATCAATAATTGGAGGCAAAAATTTGCGCGAGACGAGCTCATGAGTCGTATTTTGTGAGACATATAATTTATTTGGGTCATCCATGAAAAAATATTAATTTGTATGCTAATATTATTGCTTTTATTGTGAATATCGTTATAATTGATCCGTCTAACAAATAAATATTCGTGTGAGCATCTCACAAATATCTATTCATTCGCATTGCTTTGATTGGTCCCGCGAAATAAATTTCCAAGTAGTACACGTGGGTCCACTTATGACATGTTTTTCTTTTGTAATTAAATGCCCAAATAAAAGCCAACTGATTATCTTTAAAACAAATTTAAAACAGCCTCTTTCAGTACGAGAAAATAATTGAAAATATGTATAATTAGTCAACAAGAACTGCAACTCATGACGTCAGCTTCCTATAAAAATTATTAACTGGTGGAAAAGGTTTAAATATCAGCCTTAATACATTAATATTTAGCTATGAGAAAAATAAGTAAAATGAAATAAAATAGTAAAAATAAAAGACATACTGATAAATTTGGATCCCATCAATCTACACCAAGAAATTTGGTTAACCCAGACGAATTGTGTGGCCATTAGTGGCGAGACATGTCCCACGCAGTTAATTTTATTATATTATATGGTCCTCCTAAATCCCAATCTTGCTCATTGTTATTTTACATCACAGATTAAATAACATTCGTGCATGTACACTTTATATGTTGAATTTATTTTTTTAATATATTTGGAAAAACAAATAAATCAATATATTTGAAACGGATGAAATAAAAGACATTGTAATACATTTTTAAAAAGTCAAATACTCATTTATATAATGTTTTATTATCATATTCACAATAAATATTGCTGTGATGCTTCAAAAACTCATTTCTCGTCAATTTTTCGAAAACACCTAAAGTAAAACCAAACATTCCATCTCGATTTTATCGAAGAACAATTCATTGAAATACGAATATATTGTACGTACACACTTTTAGATTATACATAACTTGAAAAGCAACAAAAAACCGAATCCATATTTCCATCAAACAAAAGACCATTACTACAATGTTGCATAAGGATATGGCTCAACTTTCTTTTTTAAAATTTTCTACTTTTCACATCGGAAAAATAATTTTTCCTCGATATTACAACATAGAAGCCACTTGAAAAACACATCATAAACTTTACAGTATAGATGTAGTAGGCGAAATCTACTCAAAATGGGGCTGTTAAGGTTCTGTAAAGGCTGTAAAGCCTATGATTTTTGGGACGTCGATCGCCGGCTGCAACACACAGCTGCAAATTTAATGAAATACAACGAAATTTTGAAAAATGAGCGAGTACAGATAAATTTATCCCACAGTCAAGTACATCAGCAGGGATGATTAAATTTAACCTACTACTAGGTAGTACTTTTAAGCGATTTAACATTATATTTTATTCATTAATATTTACTATAATTTGTTTCCAGAAATCGTAAATGGGTGGGTGGGTGTTTAATTATATATTCAGTGAAATTTTTTTTTATATAAAATACTTTATTATGAGACACCAAGTACGCGAATTTCAAATAATATTCTAAAATAGTAAAAAATGCAATTTTATTGATGTGAGTTTTGATATTTAATCATGTAATTTATCAAATTTGATTTCCATCTATATAAAAACATCTAAACGAAAAATATAAATAATTTAAGATAATTTATTTGACAACAATTTTTTCTTATGATACATATTTGACGATTATTTTAAGTTTTATTCTTGTTAGTGAATCGTATATGTGAGTATCACTTTCAAATAAATAATACATGATAAATTTAATGGTTAAAAAAAAACAAAACAAAAAAAAATCTAAATTATCAAATGAAAAAACAAAATTTTTGACAAGTCAGAATATTAAAGCCCAAAATGTCAATAATAAAATAACGTTTTTCCTTTAAAATATATCAAATCGTGGTTAAATCTGAAAATCGAATGGCATTTAATTTGTTTAGGAACTTACCTTTTCTTGTTGTTGCCTGAGCCTGGCATTCTCTTTCAATAAATGTGCAACCTCAAGCTCTAACTCGTACGTATATGCCTTTTCATTACAAACCAAAAAAACATGTTCTGTTAAAATATACAGACAAATTACCAGTCTTTTAAACGAAAAACCAAAGGAAAACATAACCCAAAAAATACGCTGAAATTCTCACTCAATCCCATTATCGGGGGATAAAAAAGAAAGAGATTAATATTTTTACAAGCGTACACATTTTTACTACATGCATTTCACCCCGAAAACATATGCAACAATTGACGAAAAAAAAAAAACAAACCTGTTTTCTTGCTCTAGACCTGGCTGCCGACTCTCTGTTCTTCATCAATCTGATCATTTTTCTGTCACGCGCATTTTCATCAACACAGGGACCTGATCGTCTCCAAAGATTACAACTTCAAAATAGAGTTTTGAGCGTGAAATTAGTAAAGATGGGTTTTGAGTTCACTTACCAGAAGCAGATCGACTATTCTTTACCTGTGGTTTTGAAACAGTACTGCTGTAACTCTTTTGTTCATCACTTTTAGACCGATGAATTTGGTTCAAGGGGCAGGAAAACAAGTCTTGGAAGTCCAGCTCGGAGATAGGTGGCTGCGCGGCGGAGATGGAGGTGGTGGAGTCGTGGTTGTGGGAAGAGAGGCTGAGGTCTTTCCACACATCATCCATTGGTGATGGCGACAGGGACACTCAGGAGAGGAGATATTCTGGGGGGTTGACGGGAGCTGATTGGGTTTCTATTATTACCATTTATGTATGGCAATTTAGGACTGACCCTGTTTAAGCAAATAAATCAGATAAATTTAAAATGTTAATTAATAACAATTTCGTAAAATAAATTCATTTTGTACATTAGAATACATATCGCAGTTCTAATCCCCCGACTATAGCGGCTATCGCCCCCTATGTGCCGTAACGTATCGTACCGTACCCTATTGAAATATAGAATGATATGACATATATTGGAGGGGTGTCCCATCGATCTAAATCGAAAATAAAAAAATAGTAAAATCAAATTGAACCGATTATATTTTTAGACAGATCAAATTTAAAACGACTCGATTAAAAATCGGTTATCGAAATAACTGATCTTGTATGGAAAAAAATTTGGCTTTACAGATTAAATGTCACAGCCATTTAAGATCACATTAATACGAAACTTAATGGAATTAACCATTAATTTATTTCAAACTTTTCCTTGACGCAGGAGTTGAGCTCATTAGCTTGACGATCTTCCGTTGTCATGGCAGAAGATTGTGGCAAGTCGGGTCTAGCTGATTTTCGAGTTCATAAATGAGTTGGAGAAACCTTTGATGTTCAGTCGCCGCAGCAATCCGTTGAAGGGGTCAGAACAAGATGTTGTGTTGGTGGCTGAACTCTATCGGGTAAGGCTTGACGAGATGAACCATTATTCTTATGTCATCTTCGTCTTTGATCTTGGGGGAAGTGTTGCAGTGGTGTTCCTACTATAATCGTCACTGCAATAATGTTTAACTTCCGAGTTCGGGATGGATTGGTGTGGTTTCTACGCCTAAGACAACAAAATATTTATAACCTTCAAAGTTCAGACTTGCTTTTTGCGAAAAGGAGCTTATTTTTCAAAAGTTACCTTTAGAGTTCAGACTTGTTTTTTTGTCTAACAGTTCCAATGTTTGGATATAGCAAAATAATTACATGAAAATTCCAAGATGTCCGTGAGAATCTTTGTCATGAACCTAAATCGAGAAAAAACTTTTTGTTGAACCTAATTTTATTTTATTTTAAAGTTTTGGTTTTAAAAAATCAATTTGATATTTTTTTAACAATTTATTTTGTATTTTGTAATGTTGCCTAAAGTTGCACTTTTTTTAATCAATAAATTTTCAATAATAGTTTCATCAATGAATTATTAAATATTAATAATTAAATTTAAACATATTACTAATTTATTAAATAAAATTAATTGTGTCATTAATACATTAATATTTATGATAGTATATAAATGAAGATTATAAATAAAGATATTAAATTTAAAAATGCACAACAAAAAGTAGATTTTGGTTATAAAAAGATTTAAAGAAACTGTGAATTTTTAATATTTGATGTGAGATATATTAGATCAAATAATAATAAAGTTAGAGTTTATGGGTTGACGACTGACCACTATAACGATCTATCCAGCAAAAGGGCAGAGTATATGAAGTTTAAAAAAAAAGAAGGTAAAATAATAGGGAGCGAATAATGAAAGTTGAAAATGTATCCAAAGGACAGATTGTTTTCTTGGAACAATATCGTTCCGATCATCAAAGCAAATCAAATCAAATCCACGCTTTTTTTTTAATTGTAAAATCATAATATATGAAATAATTTATAGTTTTTCGTGGAAGATAACCTTTTACTCTAAAAATTATATTTATTGTTCACTCTCCAAATATTAGCTCAAGTTCTACACTATTAAAAATAAATATTATATATCTCTAAAATATCATCACACGAGTAAAGTTGTATAGATTGCTAATAGGCAAACACTGAAATTGATTATCACTTAGGCCATGCCAAGAAACATTCCAATATCAAAATCGTAACCAAATAAGAATAAAGATTATAAAATTCAAGGCAAATCAAGGTGAGTCAAAATAATTTTCCGATTTCAAAATGCTTTGTACACTGAGTCCACCGGAAGTAAAACATTTTTCCCGTCAACGACCGAACCATTAAAAAACAGTGTCCATCATTGTACCAACAAAAAAGCTGAGTTTGCTATGGTTGTCTTCTCGGTTTCCATACCTCATCTTCTCCACTCATTCATTCCCGAAATAATATAAAGTTCATTTTTGAAATATATCGTTACTTGTAAATAAATGCATCCGGAGGAATCTGTCTGTGCCAGCCTTGACTGAATCCACGAATCTTTTAATCACGAGATAAGATTTTCACACACTAATTGAGTGGACTTCTTCCACACCATCATCTCCATTAGCCAACCTAGACGATCCAGTCAACCGACCAGAGGCCATATCTACCTGGAAGTCAATATTGCCATTTTCATTGGTCGTGGTATCATCAAGCCATGTTTCCTGTAATGATGTAGCTAAGGCGTTTTCAGGTGTAGCTACAGAAGTGTTTAACCATTTGTCCCATTCATGAACTCGCCTCACCTTGTCTCCCTGTGAAGTATGGAGCAACAGAATGACAAAAATAATCAGTCCTGGATATGTTCAATTATCTCATAAAAAATGTACAAGTACCAAAAGATAATCTACGTGATAGCAAGTAGTCAAATGAACGGTTATTCTCCACCAATTCATAATCTACATGATAGCAAGAACTCATGTAATGTTAAATATATAACATGAGTTCGATCACAATTCAACAGACAATACAGCACTACATGTAGTAACCAAGAAGACATGGATGGAAAGATAAACCAAAATTTGACATAAGTTGAAACAGATTATCACACCGGCAAAAAAAGAAAAGAAAAGAAAAAAAAAAGACCTGTACTTCCACAACTGTCGAGCATCTCAAGGATTCCAAAATCAGTGGGATATCCTGTGTCAAAAGATGTACCTGAAAAGCAAATCACATGGCAAAGCTTGATCTTTGCGTTGGATATGATTACTGCAAATATGAGATTCTTAGAAGTAAAACATTCAGTTCAACATCTGCTGATCACTAGGTCAGTCGTCCAAACATGTCTCAAAACTCACAGGCATCGTAGAGTGGAAAATGTTTTTTTATTGTTTCAACTTCTGAAGAGATTTTAATTTTTACTGTGGATTTACCGAAACAAGAATGGAGCATTAAATATATATATAAAAAAAGGCATTATATAGATATCAATTTCCATTTTGATTTAAAAAAAGAGTTTTCTTCCTTCACAAATTCAATGCAGCTTTAAGATTAGATCAATACAGCCAAAAGGCCGAAGGGTTTCAGACCCTCATGAAGCCCAAGAATCGAGCATCAACTGATATAAGACTAGCATGACATTGCCTAACAAAAGAAATATCGAGTATTCCTCTACTGTTGGCTTGTCACTGTCACCAAGTTAAAATGACATTACCAGTTACATGCAATATTTCCCCTTTAAAAGGAATCAAACTTCATCATTGAGTTAGATCAGTAAAAGATCCTTAAAATATAGTTAACTGTGTGCTTTTTATGACGAGTAACCGAGAAATATCAGGTTAAATTACACATAAAGGACCAGTTGCAAGTGCAACTTACTCGGGGAAAGGAGGCTATTAAAGTAATGGGAACCCAGCCGTGATCATCCATGTTTGACTTCAGAAAATTATCAGTCATCAAATTAACATCACTGTCACATCATAATACCTCATTCAGAAAACAAATATGGGTGAGCATACGAATAGCAAATGAAAGAAGTGCCATCATAATTCGGTTTTTCAGAAGTGATGTTCCAAAGAAAATACCTGAAATAATAATCTATTTGACTAACAATCAAATTAGATAATGGATTCACATTTGAAGCAGGATAAGGCAGAGGAGGTGGTGATGGAGGAACCATGGACATAACCCCAAAGGCCTCCGGATGCACTGTTGGAACATAGATAAAAGGAGATGCCATATCTGAAAGATCCAAAATAATGGTTAGTGAGTCCAAATAATTCAATTTTAGTATAATACTGTTCAGTGTCTTACCAAAACCCATTTGACCAGGGATTAATCTCACGGGTGGTGGCACCATAAATGGGGGAGCACCAGCAGGAATTGAAGGTGGCATGTATCCAAGTGGAGGAGGGGGCCCATAATGAGGGGAAAGATGAACATCTCTACGATCTTGATCTCTCCAGCCTCCATGATTACTATGATATGGGCCATCTCCACGAGGACGGGACCCATAATTACCCCCCCTTCTTGAAGTATTTCTCGGGGGAAAATTATCATTTCCCACATGTGACTGAGAACCTTCACCTCCTCCAACAGGTCTTGTGCCTCTCACAGGAGTATTCAGTATAGGAGGAATCAGCTCATAGGGCAATCCAAATATCGGAAATGGTGGTGGCGGCGGTGGGGGTGGTGGTGGGTTAGATGGCCTGCCAAAATTATTTTGAGATGGTCCACTCACTGAGGGGCTCCCTCCACCACCTCCTCCTCCACGATTTCTAGATCTTGGCCTAGTAGGAGGAGCTGTACTATTTGCAGCAGAATTAGCATTAACTTGTCTGCGAGGAGGTGTCGCTATTATAGGAGCCTGCAAGATCATTCAAAACGATTATATTTTATGTCGTTCATCAATGAAATTTTCAATCAAAAAGAAAAAAAATCAACATTTCACCAGATAGAATAAAATTGTATCAAACAAACAAGTAATACTCGCCTGATCAACACCGTGCTTATTAAACTTGGAAGTTAAAAAATAATTCGTCCACAAATATGTGAAATATCAAAATATGTATGATGTACGAGTTAGATACACACAAAACACGCACAATAAATTACTATATGCGTGTTAAAGGATAAAAAATCATATTAAAAACATTGAATTTTCCACCTCTATCGGCCTATCGAAAATTATATTATCAAGGCATGAAATGTGCTGACAACACTACTCGAAAGTCCGTTTTTTATTTATCAGCAAAAAGGCTTAACGCTCGAATTGATGAAAAGATTTTGGTTGCAGTCTCAGTTTATCCATTGACCCACTTATCGGAGTGGACGCTTTTCAGTTAATCCATACTAACAAAGGTGATCGAAAAACATAAGTTTGAGCAAATATATAAGGAAAATTATTAAACTTCGCATTTTCTTAAGTCAGCAAGGGTAGACACACACAACACATGACGTAAAAACTATCAGTTAATCCAATGAACTTAAGAGAAATATAACATTGATAGAAACATATAAGGCTCAATCACCCAAGAGAAACAAAATCGGATTGTTTACACCATTAAATCTACAAACCTAAAATTCTCAAAGACTGAAAAAGTATGATCTTCACCTGAGAAGTAGAGGCTGGTAAATCAGAACCTGGTCTAACGGAATCGAACGAAGATCTCAGACCAGGCCGGGTGGATTCAGAAAGAGCAGGCCAAGAAACATCCCCACCCATAAATGAACCCCCGTCAACGACGCTGTTTGAGGGAATGTTCCAAGCAGATCTCCTCGGTCCACCCGCATTGCCTTCACTGTTAGCATCAGAACTCTCAGGCTGGGCTTCGTGACCCGAGGTCTCACCCAAATAATTACCAGAACCCAAAGCCTGCCCCGGCGGGGCTGAAGAAAACCCAGGGGCTGCGGATACGGCGGAAGCTGTGGGAGGGGACATCCGTTCCGAATTGCCCCTAACAACGGAAGCCCACGCATCCGGACGCCGAGAATCGGGGGTGTTAACTCCAACATCCTCTTCGGCGGCGGAGGCGGCGGCAGTTAGTGAACTATGCGAGTGATCCGTCGCCATTACTTGGACGTTAGCCCAAAAAACAAAAACCCAAATCGAAAAATGAATCCTTATGCTATAGATTGATTGGAATTATACGAAACGATAGCTGAATTCAGATTTTGTATGAAGTCCTCCGAATACCAAGAGTGCGAGTGTGTGTGCTATCAAAGAATTTGATGTCACAGAGGCTGCGTGGGTTATGAAAACGGAGGAATTTACAAATAAGGGCCGACTTTTATCATTCACCTGTAGGGTAATTTAATTTAACCAGTGTGAAACTCTTTAAATTTATGCTGCAGCCTACTACTTAAATAAAATCTTTATAAATAGATATGTATAAATTAATAACTTCTTAAAATAATATTTACCCATGATCCCAATTTGGTTAATTTTATAAATTATTAATCTTGATAAATTAATAAAATAATATCTGAAAATAAAAAATCTCCTTAGACGTCCTCATATGTTAATTTTGTCAAAAAAATATTCAGTTTAATCTGAATAATTAAAAATATTATATTTATTCTAAACGTATTACTTTTAAATTTAATTATTGATTGAATTGACTCATCTCACGGAAATAGATCAGTATCACAGGAGATCTACTTATATTTGAAAGGTAAAGATATAAATCTATGGTATAGTAATTCTCTAAAGAGTACGTCTCATATTAGACGATATCTCATATCTATATATATAGAACATATCAACCCGAGAAGGGATGATATTTTTTTTCACGAGTTAGGGGCCCCGCGAGAAAACCCAAAAGGCGAGTTTGGGGAGTAATTTCGAGTAATGGATTGAGTTCAGGTTTGAGGATTTCAAAATTTATAAAATAGTTCGAGTCGGGTATGAGAATACAATCTCAATCGGATCGAACAAAAGATCTGTCTTACAAATTGACTCATGAAACGCTTTCATAAAAAAAAAATTGTTATCTAAAAAGTCAGTTTAGTTGGATTGATAGAATTATATTCATAAATAATCTTGTGGTTATTAAAATATTTAAGTATGATGCAAAATCATTTGATAAATAATAATATGTTTGGTTTGATTGATTAAATTTTAATATTGAATAAGATAGATAATTTACAATTGTGTTTTTTTTTTCAATAATTAATTAATTAATTAAAATATAAAAAATTATAATGAATAATATTATGATTTTAATTCTATGATTTGATGAGTACGAGATAAATGATTTATGATTTAATTGATATGAGATAAATAATCAAAATTTTAAAATTGCAATTAAACATTTGATTAGATCTAATTATTAATCATATCAAGCCAGACCAAGACAACCTAAAATTACAAACATTATTAGTATAATTTCGTAAACTTGTACTCACAAGTTATATAATTATTGAAAAACAATGAATACCACTTGCTTATTTTTCTGAATATATACATACGATGAATTATATATATATATATATATATTCAAGATATATGATACAAAGACATTATTAAATATATAATGATTTTTTCTATAATTAACTTACATCATCTGTATTGAAAATATATTTTAAACTTATAAATGATTAATTTATCGATTAGTTAATACATTTAAATTGATAAAATTTAATAATTCAAACATAATTAATTTATAGAAATTTTACAATATAACTTTCGACTCTGAGCCTTGGTTTCTCTCGAAATATTTGTTAAAAGCTTATCACAAGTATATAATAAACGCAAATATTAAACTATAATGGAATGACAGTTATTTTGAGATGCTAAAAAAATAAGCCATAAGTAGTAACGATTATGTTGAGAAAAACAGTGAAAATAAACTGAATATCGGTCACAGTGACCAACTTGATCGGAGCATTAGGGCTGAAAATTGAGTAGATTCATCCATCACATGCATCAGAGCTGGTTGTACTTTAAATCCTTTACCAACGTCCAAGTTCAAATATGTTTCAACCTGGAAATAATCCCAACTTTTCCTGCCTTGTAGTGAACCTCTCAAGGTCAAACCCCACCCGAATTCACCTTCAGGGGTATCACGCATTGTCACTGCCCATTGGAAATATCCGTGGTCTGAGTTTTTGGTCTCGATCCAGCCTCCAATTCTTGTATTCTCACCAAGTTCTGAGTTTACCATCACAGCAATAGATCCATCCGAGAGGTGACCTTCCCGACCTGTAGGACTATTTTCCTCCCTGGATATCTCTGAAATTCTATTCCGTTTGAATAGGCTAATAGGGAGAGCCAATGCACCAACACTAATCCTCTGACTCGATGACCTAGACACCTGGTGCATGCCAAGAAGGGAGAGCTTTGTGCTTCTAGAGAGTTGCCAAACAACTTGACCAAAAGTGCCAAGTGTTATTCCAGCAGAAGGAACTTGGGTTCGTAGACCAGAAACAAAATGAGCCAATGAGGCAACAACATTTGACTTTCTCACCGTTATGCCAATTGCACTGTCACTATGTTGATTCAGAAGAGGAGGACCAAACTCAGAATAATCAGTAAGGGCCCTTTCCTGCATAAGAAAAATAACTTCAAAAAAGTCACTCAGTGATCACCTTAAACAATGCATAACATGAAAATGAGTGATATGCGGAGAGTGTTACAGGATGCCAAGTTGCCAAGTTTAAAAATTTCACCTGATGAGAATCTGTTCCAACTTCAACATCCCTGCATTGTGCACCAACTGGAACTGCAACTGCAGAGAACCAATTGCTAAAATGTGCTCCATAGAAAACTTTTGTAAGTGAAAGTGGCCCACCAAACGAATCGCCTTGCCCTTTTTCACCAGCCGTAAACTCTGCCAGAAATGTATCTTTCTCACGGACAGCAGTTTCAAATGTAAATCTCGCATCAATACCCGTCCTAATGCCTGATCTTCGTAATACATCACATTTATGTATGTCAACTCCATCCATAATGAAGAATCCGCCCAGCACATCCACTTTTCCTCTCACATGAGTACTTGCTTCCTGAAACGGATTTCCCTTGGAATATTTATGGAAAGTAAGGATCCGTTCCACCTTGTCTTGCCTGTCCCTGAGCTTCATGATATCCGAAAAAGCTTCTCGTTGCAACCGCTTCAAGATTTCAATCTGTAAATCATACCATTTGAACGGCTGTAAGGCCCCATCATATAGCTTGTTTCTACCTATGGAAACAACAAAATCGTTAACCCAAAGGCCCCTATTGAAGCAAGAAGAGCAAAGTTGCATCATCTAGACTGACTGCCATATTCACTCATGAAAAACCTGAATGCTTACAGCTGTACAAATATCACACGATGACTAAGTTTGCTAGAACACTCGAGAGAGATTTTTCACAGGAAACTCTTTCTAGGATTACATGATATGGACAGATGCATTTAAGCTCCATCATTACAGACGCACCAAAAATTGATTCGATCAATCCACACTCGAACTCAATTCAAATTTCTCATAAGCCAATCCAAGTAATTTATAATTGAAAATACATTATAAAAAGTCTGCCAATTTTACTTGCAGAGAAATCAAACATACAGCCCATGAGCCACGACTTAAACACCAGTTTCCGATCAAAACACAATAAGCAGAGAAAATAATGAACTCCCGAAAAATCATCAAGCGAACCGTATCACACACACAACAAACAAACAATTTTTCAGAAAGTAAATCACATAAACTATCCGAACGAGAAATGAAAATATAAACTGCAAAATATGCGAAAAAAAGGTTTACCGGACTTCGGTTGTCAGAATCTTTTCGCCTACCGAGGAGACCGCGAGCAAAATATTGCATAGATCTCGTATATTCTTTCAGCTTATCGACCACTGTGGAAACTGGGTCCATTTTCAAGTTCCAAATCCTTCGTCCAGTTCAGAGCTTGAATTCCACAACGAGCTCCGAACTTCCCAAATGGTACCCACTAAAACCTAAATAATATTTTAAAAAAACAGGAAAGTCAAAAGACCATGTTACCCTTGTTTGAAATGGTTTTCGATAAAAATTGTTATTAGCTCGTTTAAAAAAAATATTAAAAAATTAATATTCTTAGTTAAATATATTAACATATCTATAAATAAAGATATTTGAGTCCATCTTTTCTTAGGACATAGTGTTTTTTTCACATAGTAAAGATTTACTATCATCAACTTTGGTAAATTAAAATTCAAAATTTATAAAATTTTATCGCTACCATATCATAATTTTTAATCAATAATTAATATTGAGATAACTTTTCTAAGTTCATATCTGGAGCCGGAGACAAAAAACCCGTTGTATGAATGATTGAATAACTAAGTTTGATCTGCTCCATCTCCATCGAGTAAAATCAAATGAAGCAAGTGTATATACAGTCGATCAAATGCATTAACCAAAAAAAAATAAAAAATTACAAGCGTTGGGCGACACCGATTATTCACTACCTATATTAAATAGAACAACACTATTATTTACTAAAGAAATTATGGAATTGCAGTTTTTATAAGGACATCTCTACAGAGAAGACGAAAACTCCTCCAACTTGCATTCTTCATTTTGGAGAGTCACATATCCTCCAAATATGGTGGATAATGTATATCCAGGGCTTCTCCAACCTTGCACCAAAACGACGTGAGAAGTCATTTTGGTGCAAGATTTATTCCTCCAATGGGGGCGCAATCTTTTGCACCAAGATAGCGCCCCACCTTCCATTGCACCAAATTTGGCGCAATTTGGTGTCATAATTTTTTTTATTTATAAATTTATTTGTTTTTAATAATTATTAATAATATATAAATAATAATTTAATATTTGTTTTATTAATTTTATATTTAGCATAAAAAATTAAGTATAATTATTTATTAATTTTATAAGTAAATGTTTAATTATTGAATTTTTTAATATTTATTTATTTATGTTAATCATTAATAATTAAGAATATTTCGAGAATATTCTTTTTGGTGTGATTTGAAATAAGTGGGTTGAAGATATATCTTGTATTTGATGCAAAATCACACTATTTTAATGTAAAATTTACACCAAAATAGATTTTGTGGTTGGAGATGACCTCAGAGCACCAAATAAGACGATGGTATAAATTAAACAAATGCCATCATCAAGGCAAAATGAGTTCTTTTGTATTTTTTTTGTCCATTCATATTTTTTCTTTTGAATTTTAAAATTAATTTTATTGTTAGTTTTTTTTATCTCTTTTTTATTTATTTGAATAGTTTTATTTTTTCCATTAATTAATAGTAATTTTACTATTTAAAATAAACACCAGATGAAAATAATGAACAAAGTCATGACAAAAAAAAATTAACACAATTTATTACAAACACTTATTATCGACTTGATTTAACATGATAAATTGAATGCTAGTCGTATGCATTGGAAATGAAAAAACTGTCCAACTGATTGGGTTGGACAATATGCTAATCGTAGCAGAAAATCAATAATCATTTTAGAGGTTGTAACAGATTACGAGTCATGGATATGACATGCGTACTTTGGTTGGTCAGGTTCAAACAACAATATTAATGTGTTGTCAAAATCTCATATCTTGATTAATTTGGCCAATAGGGTAGCTCATTCTGCTACTATGTATTACAAGAAAATGAACACACCGTGTTATACTATCTATCCGATGGTACATGTCCAAAGTGGACCACTCTAGTGCAAACAATTCACAATCCACAAAGTCCATATAGAAATATTTTGCAGCACGACAAGAAAATTGTAGAAATATGTTAAACGAGTATTTGGTGTACTGCAATCAAAATGAGCGATAATCATTTGACCTACACGAGTTAAGAGTAAACGTGTGCTGCATGGTATCATCATTATGATGCATAATATGATTATCGAAGATGAAAGGGACGAGGATGTGTCAGTCACGGATTATCGCGAAGCACTCACCCCATATATTGAAATGACGCGTGATGAGTATGCTCGATTTCAAAAGCTTATTGCATGTCATCATCAAATAAAAGATAAGCCGGCTCATTATGTACTTCGAGATACTCTTATTGAGTATTTGTGATAAGAGTACAATAATTCGAAATATTAGTATTTTTAATGATCAATTTGTGCGTCTTTCTTTAAATCATATATATCGTTTATGTTCGTCTTTATTTATATTTTATATATGTATGATTAATGATGACTGTTATTTGCAATTTGATGATAAAATAGATGTATTATTTTAAATAAATCGAGTCGGATAGGCATTTAATTTTTGTTATGTTAAATAATATAATACATTGTTATTTAATATATTATATCATTTATTTCAAGTTTATCAAATTGATTAATTTAAGTTGAATAATCCATAATGTAATGTGTTTGCATGTGTTTGAAAATGAAAAATATTAAAAAATGAATATTTGGTAATGTTAAGAGGATATATGTCAGAAATTTTTTGATGAGAAGATAAAAGATGAAAATAGAGAATATGAATCAGAATTAAACTAAAAAAATATGATATAAATCAACATGTCTATCAAAATGTGAGAGCTCGAGCACTTCTTGTTGATTTATTTTTCATTTTTACCTCAACTCAAGTGTAGCATTAATATTGATGCGACTAACTAGTACATCTATATCAGGTCAATCAGTAAAAAATTGAATTCGAGGCTAGATTTTTTTAGACGGATGCTGTTATCTAGATAATAAGAGTTTTAGTTACTTTAATACTATTATATATATATTTATACATTATATTTACAAAAAAGAATGGAGTTGTTGCTTTGTTCATTATGCCACATTTTGTGAAAAAAGTGAACATATATTTTAGACGACTTTAGACGAACGAGAAATCAAAGTTTTTATTTTAACTTAGCAAGGGAGAAATCAGGATTCTAACTTAGCAAGGGAGAAATCAAAGTATTTGATAATGATTATTGTAAGAAAAATATCATTAATAAAAGATTAATACACCGAGTTACACAGTAAATTTAACAATCACGGTGAGTAAATCTCAACTAAATACAGAAACGAATAAGTCGAAAGTGTAAGATAATAATGGCGATCATAATCTTCTTCTAATATCATTACGTAAATGAACATAATACGACCATATTTGCAATCGTCATTTAGAACCAAGATCCAAGTAAGGATCATCAATTCATGGACTAAAAATTTATCTACTTCAATTCTTATGTATTAAGGAAAAAAACAAGGGACATCAATATTTTGTTCACGTCTGATTGCACTTGCTTGACCATCATTTTCAAGGAATGAAAGAGTTGCATAATCTTAAAAATCAAACAAAAATGTCTACCAACATTCATTACAACCAAAACACTGTAATTTTATTTCATAATATTGAAGTCCACACAAGATTAATTGCGTTGTCATAAAGGGCCATAATCATCAATAAGTCTTCTCAAATGTTTCTGGGCCTAACCCATGGAACACAAGCCCAATCGGCCCAACTATAAAATTCAAAATGGCGTTCCATCCACGCGTATTTATAACCCTACTCATGAGTGATTTGTTGTGCGGAGAAAGTTTCGTTTGGCGGCAGTGTTCGTCACCTAGGGTTCTTGAAGTTTTCTGAATGAGCATAATTAGTTTCTTTGAATTTATTTCCTGATTCTAATACTTCACCCCTATAATAGTTGGACTTCTGTATTCTCTTCAAATCTTCGATTCGATCTCGTAGGTATATGTCTCGGTGCTTTCCCTACCCGCCACCAGGGTATACACTGAGCAGATCCAGCGAAGATGCCTTGATCGAATCGATTAAGGTTTGTTGAATGGAGAGTCCTGATTGATTTACGCATGAGCATGATTCCTAATCGATATTAATGGTGGCGGTTCTTTGTTTTGTTCTTTATGTGTGGGGGTGCTGTGGTCGAGGTGTAAATTTCAAAGAAAAATATATTGGTGTCGAACGTGTACAAAAAATCTAGAATTTGTAATTCGTTTATAAATTCAAACTTGAAGTCACTAATTAACTCTATGCACAACTATGATTCGGTGATGTGATTTTTTGAGAACTTGATGTATCTCACTTTAACAAATACCATTAGGGTTTCGAGTCACGAATTATCGTGATAGAAATGGATTGGAGGTATTTGTTTTAGATTCTTGTTTAAGATTATTAAGCTATTTTTTGAGCTTTTGGAGGCGGAATTCGGCTCATCACAGTATCGTTTCTGATTGGGATTTAGCGTAATTGAGATGATGGATACAACTTTTTGGGTGGTTTTCATCGTGGAGGAGGCCTGGTGATTGAAATAGAGAAGATTGACCCAGGTATTAGGAGCACTAATTCAGACGTGTCCTGGGGCCTAAGCACGACCATTGAACTGTGCAAAACAAAGGTTCATTAGCTTACAAATAAATGTAAAAGCCTTTAACTTTTGATTTCACTTAAAATACATAACCATTTCATCAGGCACATGCTTAAAATGTGCCTTGAACCTTTGAATAGGTGCAACAAGTTATGGGCTTAATTGTCAAGGTGTGCCACTCGTTGAACGGCTGCACTTTGGCATGCCCCTAGGCACCACAAGGTCCATGTCTTGTGACTTGAATTGAGCTTACGTGCACATAGTGCAGATTTTTATTAATTGCATCTTGCCATCGCAAGTATATTAGTTTAGGATGTTGGTATTGCCATGTTGCTATGTTAAGTGGGGCTATATCTGTATTGTTATGTATGGCTTTTTTCAAACTTATCCAAAAATGGTGTCTCCCAATGAACATTATCTGGGTGCTAGGCTTGATTATGAATGGTCTGTGTATGGAGTGCACTATTCATGCTCTGAGGTTTCCGTTCATTTCCTCGGCCAATATCATCAACTTTAAAATTGTTATTTTGGTGCTCTAAAGCTCCAAAAAGAAAGGGTGAAAGCCAAGGAACAACGGAAGGAGATGAGAAAAGTGAAAAAAGAGAGAAGAAAAGAGGAGGATAAAAGGAAAGAGAGGAAGGATAAGGCAAATCCAAATAAGAACTCAGATAAGTATGATATTTCAAAGGGACAATGTGACAAGAATTTTTGGGCAAGTATCGATCATTTGGAAAAAAGTGGCCTCACTGATGAGTGTGAGCAGCCTATTTGTTTGCGCATTCCTAGCACTTCCTCGGACAGCACCGAGAATAGCACCAAAAGGAAGAGAGAATTTTTCCCCGTTGATTGCAGGCATGACCATGGTAAGTTCTTGTTTCTATACTTAACTAACTTCATGCCCCTTCGATCATCTGTGATCATCCATGACCTTTTGTATAGTGCTTAGTTTATCTCATTGACGGTGAAACAGGCAATGTTATCAGAACACAGATGGCCTCAAAGGAACAAAATTATTCCAATTCGTCAGTTGAACATATCTGCTCTACATCTGGGAGGACGGACATTCCTGCCCAAAATAAAGATGGAATTGGCCATGAAAGCAAGCAAGAGGCCATTGAGACCAGCAAATTTGGTCAGAGTTTTACTGCTAAAGCTGAAAAGGAGGAGATTATCTGTTTAATTTCTAAGATTGATGCTGGTGCTCCTGGCATAACTGGAACTTCATCCGTGCCTGATGCAGTTTGGTCCTCTATCCAAAACGGGAATCAAAGTATAACAAGTTATTCGATACATGGCTTCCTGCACAGCTTGAGGATACATGTCTTGACACAGGTGATCTTGATTGGCTCTTCAGTGGCGACAATCAATGCAACCAGGCCAAGAAAAGGTTGAAATCCGAATGTGATAGCACGTCCTGCTCGAGCAGCTCAACGTTGTGGCAACCTCACGCACGCTTCTTGCCTGAAGTCAATGTTCATACCTTGCCTTTCACGGTTCCATTTGCCTGAGTAGTTTTTTTTTATCTCCTCTCCTAAATCATCGAGCATAGATTGTCATGTAGTGTCAAATAGGAGGAGCCAGATAACATGTTAGGAAAGAGGTGGTGGTGAAATTACATTAGTTTGTGACCCGAGGACATGTTGCCTATTCTAGATAAATTTCCTTTATTTGGAGTTGTTGGGTTGTTATTTTTGTTGATATCGAGTTACTTGTGGGCTCTATGGGATGAACATCTATGAAGCAAAAAATAACAAACTTTAAATTAATCTGGAACCTGAATAAGTTGTGTCGATATCGATGTACACAAATCATTGTATCAGAATTTCGTTGATACGACATATGAAATAGAAGATTAATGCTTGCTGTCGCTTGTTTGTCGGAAGTTGCATTATCATTGTTTCAGAAATGTTCAACAAACGATCAGACGAAAAAACGATCAAATTTATTATCTGAAATTTGATATGTAAGCATTTTGGAACTGATTTGAATATATATTAAGCATGCAAATAGCAAAGTAAATAATACACCACAACTGCAAAAGGTGCATGAGAATTATAGAAGTTTGAATTGAGGTGTAATTTTTCTATATTCTCTCCTCCGTTGTTGTAAATAGAGTCATCTTAGTTTGATTTTAAAAGAAATTTCTAGTCGTTTCGAAAGTTGCGATAATTTTGTTTTCGAAATATTCAAGTTTGAATTGAGCATCGAGATGTTAGATCATGTGTAGTAATTTAACCAAGCAGATGGTCAACTTTTGAACCAAGTTACAGAAACAAGAATTTAGATTGCATTCCCTTGAAAGTTCTTAGTGGAATATGCAGCGGATGAAGAAATCAACTTGAACAATGAATAAAAGTTGCAAACGTCAATATTCAGGAGATACAAGAACACTGAAACAATACAATTCACTCTTGATTTTTCTCTCTCAGAGACGAGAAATAATCACTCTTGAATTGGTTTCTCTTCTTCTCAATCTCTCAACCTCTCTGCACTTGTATCAGATGTGTTCCTCAAACTTTAGGGGTTCCTCTTGTTTTGAACCAGCCCCCATTGATCCCTTTTATATCAATCTCGAGCCACACAGTAACTCCCCCTTCAACACACTAATTGATAACCTATCTTATTTGGTTCACAAGTAACTACCAAGTTGGTTACTTCATTGAGGTGGATGGTTGGCTTAATTCAGGATTTTTGACATTAGTTTTACATCAAGTTTAGTAGATTGAGCGGGGAGATGTCAATATAACTATCTGAAATTGATTTAGTATTTTAAACCTTATTTGAAAATATGCAAATTCTAATGCATACAACAACATAAATACTAAAGTAAATAAATACAGAAAAAATGTAAAGGAATACAATAATTGTAGAGGTTCGAAAATAGAGTAATCGATTTCATGTTTTCTCTTCTTGCACTTGGAAAAAATCCAATAAGTAATATTTAATTTACTCCGAAAATAGTGTAAACTCTAGGCTCGCACATACAACTTGTTACACAAGTCCTTTGGATGCATGTTAGTGTCGGCTAGTATATACTCTAAGTCACCGTTTAGCTTGTGAGATGGATGATGGACCAAATACCTCATAATTTAAAGATGTTGCTCATCCTTCATACCAAACGGTACTTAATACAACAGTGACACTGAAATGGACAAGAGCTGAACAACTTCATTGAAAAATAATATATATCACCACGGATTGATCTATAGAGAACTTTGTTATAAGTATATAAACACTAATCTGTCAAGGTTCTATTTTACTGCCAAAATCATTCTATGTTTTCTACACCTTTCTGCTCACACTGTAAATGGACCAACTGAAAATATACACTATCATGTCTGCTAATAAGTTGCTCATGGCTTCCACTTTCAACCGTTTTTCCATTCTGCAGCACAGTGATAAGATCGGCATTTCGAATGGTAGAAAGCCTGTGTGCTATCAGAATCGTCGTCCTTCCATTCATAAGCTTGTTAATGGCATCTTGAACTTGCATTTCTGATTCTGTATCCAGAGCACTTGTCGCTTCATCCAGAAGAAGAATGGCTGGATCCTTGAGAATCGCCCTCGCAATTGCTACCCTTTGTTTTTGTCCCCCTGATAATTGCACCCCCTTTTCACCAACTTGAGTGTGGTATCCTTCTGGCATTTGGCTGATGAATCCATGTGCATTTGCCGCTACTGCAGCATTCTTTATCTCGATTTCTGATGCTTTCCTGTTTCCGTATTTGATATTTTCATAAATGGTTGTGGAGAATAATGCTGGCTCTTGCTGCACTAGACCTATTCTTAACCGCAGAGATTTAAGGTTTAAGTTCTTGATGTCGCATCCATCGATCAAAATTGTCCCTGAAGTAGTATCGTAAAATCTTGAAATCAGAGAGATTATGGTACTCTTCCCTGAACCGCTTTGGCCTACAATAGCCATGCTCTTTTCCTTTGATACTTTCAAGTTCAAATTATCGAAAACTATTATATCTGGCCTAGTAGGGTATTTAAAGCACACATTCTTGAATTCAATGTCTCCCCTGATCTCAGTCACCATAGTGGACGAGGGATTTTCAGGATCAATTTCTGTGCTTCTATTAAGAATGTTGAACACTGATTCAAGAACTTTTGATCCCTTTACAAAGTTAGGTGCCAAGGCGAGCGTTTCTGCTGCGGCTAAGGCGGTAATGATCAAGATCATGAAGGACTTAATGATGTTTCCGAAGTTTGACTTTCCTTCTTTAATCAGAACAGATGCATACCAAAGTCCAACCGCATAAGAAGAATATGCAAGAAATAGAGATATACCATAGCCGAAACCCAGTATATGACCACGTAGTAGAGCTCTCTTTCTTGGCTGGTGTAGTTCAGAGGCAAATTTGGCTGTCATCCTTTCTTCAGCTCCAAAAGCAGCGACTGTACGGATATTAGCAATGGCTTCACGAGCAACTTCCGTAGCTCGATAGTATGCCTTCGCATAATCTCCTCCAAACCCCTTAAGAAATAGTTGCTGCAAGAAAAACAGAAACCGTTTTAGAATTATAATAATATGAAAAACTGATATTCAAAACAAGGATGTTTCTAGTTGCTTTAATACTTACCTCAGCTATATTTGCACCGATAAGAATAGGAAATACAGCAACCACAACAATTGCAATACGCCAACTTAGTATAAAAGCAATAACAAATGCGGTCAGAGCTAGTGCCATATTTTGGACAGCTGTGGATATACGGTCAGCTATTGCAATTCGTACTAATGTTGCATCTGTTGCTAATTTTGAAGCCAGTGAGCCAGTGCTATTCTCATCCTCGTCAAACCAGCCAATCTCATTGGAAAGAATGGCTGTTAAATCCAGAGAAATGGTATATCTATCAATTTTATGACCAAAGAGAGCTAGGGGCACAAGAGCTATGATCCCATTTAAAAGATAAGGAAGGGAAAACCTGAGAACATGGACAAGCGAACTCGTGCAATAAGGCGTTCTCCCATTAAGGTATAGAAATAGTGCTGCAACAAATATATGAATATAGTCACCAATGCCGCCCCAATGAATATAAAAGAAATCTTTCTGACTTCTTGTTTGATTATTGAATTGTCCCCACTGTAGAATACAGTTAAAATATGTGTGATTGCAAGGGCAAAAATAGGAGTTTCCATGCCAGTAAGCACTGCGCCTAATGAACCCAATACAGCACATGGCCATTCTGGTGCGTTGAGTTTGATTAGTTCCCAAACTGGGCTTCTTAAATTTCTTGGTACTTTTTTATGATCACTACTCTTGTGCAGATCGTTACAGACGATTGGCTTCAACTTCTGCTGACAGTTATCAATGTCAAGGTATTCTTGAGTGCTGGAAACTCCAGATATTCTTGTATTGTTGTCTGAGCTAGGGTTTGTTTTGTATTCAGACATTTGCATGCTCACCAAAGATGCATAATCTCCACCTTTGGACATCAGTTCAGTGTGAGTTCCTTTATCAACAATTTTACCATTCTTGAGAACGAGAATCGTGCCAACCTCTCTAACTGTTGATAATCTGTGTGCAATAACAATTGTTGTCCTATCATTCATGACTGAATTCAGTGCCTGTTGAACTGTGAATTCCGACTCTGAGTCAAGTGCGCTAGTCGCTTCATCCAGTAGCAGTATCTTCGGATTTCTCAATATTGCTCTAGCAATAGCAATTCTCTGCTTCTGACCTCCTGAAAGCTGCGTTCCCCCTTCTCCTACCTATACGTAACAAACATGCCGGTGGATTGAATAAAAACTATTAGACTCGGGGCAATGTGAGTTGTAGTGCGAAACTTTAACTTTTAGCAGAAGTACGCATGTAAATTTTACTTCTGGAAAACGAATTAACCTGAGTGCGATAACCATTGGGTAAACTTTGGATGAAAGAATGTGCATTTGCAGATTTTGCAGCCTCAGTTATTTCCTCCAAGTTTGCGCCTTCTTCACCGAACAAAATATTTTCAGCTATGGTTGTAGCAAACAGAACTGGCTCTTGGTTAACCAATCCCATATGTGATCTTAACCATTTTAATCGAAGTTTCTCCATATCATTTCCATCCAACAAAATTTTTCCTGTCAAATTCCCACTCGTTATTCATTTCCATACCTCATGAGGCACGGACTAGAAAGTAGTGATGCCTCGTAAAATGACATCCAATACCTGAAGTTGGGTTGTAGAATCGTTGAATCATGGAGATAATGGTGCTCTTCCCCGAGCCACTAGGACCAACAATGGCTAATGACTTGCCAGCAGATACTGAGAAGCTCAGATCCTTGAAAACCGGAGCGGGTCGAGAAGGGTAAGCGAAACAGACCTCCCGAAATTCGATATGTCCATCTATTCTTGACAGCACAATCCCCTCATCTGAACTTTTAGAAGCATTAGAATCATTTCCTATCATTTTTAAGATACCTGTAACTGCAGCACGAGCCTTGGAAATGGCAGCAAGATTTGGAGCCGCTTGACCAAGTGCACTACATGATAACAAGTCGTGCTTTTTATTTCAGTAAAAATGAACAATGAACAGAAAACAACTAAACTTTACTAGCGTATATTTTGTTTGTGTACTTACAATCCACTATAAATCACATTTAAAATTGTTGTGAACGCTTTCCCTCCATTCGTAACATGATTCCTTACAAGAACACTGGCATACCAAAGAAGTAAAGCCCAACAGCAAAATAAAAGCCCAAAGGTAAAGCCGATGCCAATTCCCTTCACAATCCCAGTCTTCCTCACCAGCTTGAGGCCATTTTTAAGTGAATTAGAATATATTTCAATGGCCTTTTCTTCTCCAACGAAAGAGTATACCGTACGAACTTGTGATATAACCTGATCAAAGTGGATTCAATATTTATTCAACAAGAGTTTCGATTCTTGAAACAAAATCAAATGATCATTCAAAAAAAGCATTCTTTGTGATTTCCGTTTCACCTCTTGTGCTACTCTTCCAGCCTCTGCATATGCATCCTCTCCTTTCTTGGACAAGGACGACATGATTATTGTATATACTCCTCCAGCAACGGCGATTAAAGGGACAATAGCCAATGTGAGAAGCGTGAGCTGCCACACCGAACAGAATCCCAACAAAAATCCCACAAAAAACGTCGAAAGATGGCATATGCAATGGCATATCTGCATAACAACAGAGAAAACGATAACATTTAGAAACTCAGCTCAAGAACGAACCGGGTAGATAAGAATTATCTTCAACTATTTAAGGTTCTGTCCACCTTATCTCCTATTGCATCCTGCACGAGTATGGCATCGCTCGAGATGCGAAAAATTATATTTTGCTCTCCTGCTTCTGTATCGAAGAACTTAATATTTTTTCCCAACACGGATTGAAGATACTTCTTTCGCAACGAAGCTGTTTGCCTTTCCCCCGTCTGAGTCCAACATGCAACGCCTGAGATTTATTTACACGAGTAAACATATTTTCCTCAAAAAGGCATTGATCTATATCTAATTATAAAAACATACCGGCCCACGCTGATAATCAAATAACCAATCCAAGATAAACTAAGAATAGAGAATACTGCATGGAAGAGGAAAAAAAACACATACCGGCCCACGCTGATAACCAAATAACCAATCCAAGATAAACTAAGAATAGAGAATACTGCATGGAAGAGGAAAAAAAACACTTCAACGATGGAAGTAAAAATTATCTTAATATGCGGAAATATTGATTAATTATTCAAGAAAAAAAAATACTATTGATTTATGACAGGCGAAAACAGAACCATTGAATGTACCTTGGACACTTCTGAAGAAAATCTGTGAGGATCCGAAGACAAGCTTCCTAAAGAATTGATCATACGACCAAACAATACAAAAAATACAGGAAGTGTAGCACCTTGTAAGCAAGCGCCAATGCTTCCAAGAAACATCAAAGCATAGTCTACCTTATCCGCTGCAGCAAATAGCCTAAAGAATGAAACAATTTCTTGCTTTTCCGAAGTTGAATCCATCGATTTTTGGCTTCCGGGCACCTCATCGTGCTCGAAACTTTGTTCGCTTTTTGAAATTTCAACTTCATCCATGGGTTCAGATTTCGGATGAATTTGTCAGAGCGCAAGAAAATGATATCCCAGTGAGAAACTCGATTGCTTGCAAAATAGCGAAATATGTAGTTAGTAACTCAACTACTTCATTCATTAAATGCAGATTCAAAATATATTCATATCTATGCATTCATCGGTACACAAGACTACTATGATCGGCCTTCTCCATTAGTCCTCAACAACTGGAGTAACGAATTCATAGTACATAAATCTTGCTGCATTTTGAGTCACTGATGCATTATTTGCTGGCTATGCGGATGACACCAACTCTTGCATTCAAGTAAATGGCTGACAGAAACAAGGGTGGTTCAGCAGCGAGGGGCCCGGAAGTTGAGTTGGGTGGTGGAGCAAGACGATGAGGTTGCGGCTATTTAATAACAGAGTCTTTAACATTTGATTTTGCCAAAAAATATTCACAAAAATATAAAGAATACATTTTTTTTCATATATTTTAAATATAAAATAATATAACATTTTTCATCAATCTCAGTTATTTAATTCAATATAATTTAGTATTCTTTTATCAATCTACATTCATACATTAAATATATCAGATATTTTCAACAAATTTTTATATCACATTAAATTATTTAATGGTAAAATGAGAAACTAAAGGGTTATTATTTGAAACTAAACGAACCCACAATTCACAAAATCAGAAGGAAGGGAGAGCTAATGGTTAGTGTCACATGTGATTCATTTATTTCCAACTGTTTCGGTGACGTGAAATTAAATGTCACAGCATCTGTGTACAAGCAAGTATTTTTCATTATATTGTATTCTTAACATCCTTTTCTTTTCCAAAAATAAAAATAAAAAATTAGACAGATTTAAAGCTTCATGTTCTTGGTCATGATATAAAAGAATTGAATCGAGCTGTATTATTGAAATATCAAGGCTCGAATTCGTGTCGATTTAGATATATGGAGCTCGAATTTGATTTGCTGGTCGAAAATTATAAAAAAAAATTCTCGATTTCGATTTGAATTCGACTAGCAATATTCGTGAGTTATTCGAATTATTTCCTGAAAATAAATATTCGTAAAGTTTGAATATATAGTTTTTAATATATAATTTTATTATATCAATAAAATATTAAAACTCGTGAACGGTTTGTAAACTATCGAATAAAATAATTTATGCTTGAGTTCGGTCCGGAAAAAATATCAAATATATTTGAGTTCGATTTGAGTTCAATAATTTTAAATGTGAATCAAATATTCCGCGAGTCGTCTCGATTGTTTGCATCCCTAATTTCTACAGAAGATGACTCAAAGAATCAATGAACAAAATGCAAAAACTTGTGTGAGACGGTCTCACGGTTCGTATTTTGTGAGATCGATATCTTGTTTGGGTCATCTATGAAAAAGTATTACTTTTTATGCTAAGAGTGCTACTTTTTATTGTGAATATCGAAAGGATTGACTCGTCTCACAGATAAAAATTCGTGAGACTGTTTCACAAGAGACGTACTCATGAACAAAATTACCATAAACACTTGGGGTCTAGCTAAGACGTTCCGTATATATATTGATAAAATTTCTCAACTCAAATAAAAAGTAAGTTATATATTTTTAAGCTTGATGAATGCGACGCGAAACAAAATATCATTCCCAACTGTAAACGATGCAATTAAAACTTATAAATACATCCAACCATCTTTGGGGCTGCATTTAATTAGCATTTTTTTCAAACTTAGACAAAATTGGGCTACTGGGGAACAAGTCAGCAAATATACATTGACAATTTTTTTTAAATCTAATTTTAATGATGTCTGAATTCCATGTTGTACCTTTCCACCGTCCAACTCTTGTACCTTAACCGACTTAAAAAAAAAAAAAAAAAAAAAAAAACGTACTCGGCACTCACACGCTTGTTAATTTTACAAACCCTAGCCCTAGAAAACCCATAATCAAAGCTTGGGAAAATTACATTTTTTTCATCTTTTTTTCATTTTTGGTCTTGTTGTTACACAATTTACGCTCTTGATCTTGTCCACTATTTTTTTTATTTTAGTAATTTCTCATCAGAGACTGACATGACGTGACGTTGGAAAATGATTACGTGCCACAAAAAATTGTTTGTGTATCCAATCAAACATCAACATTATAAAGCAAAAGACTAAAATTGAAGGAAAAAAACATACAAATTAGTAGATTAAGTGTAAATTAACAGATAATATGATAAAAATGAAAAATACATAAGTTATAGAATCAAAAAATAATTTGGCCACTGGAGCTTAATTTTTTTATGACACCGGTATTCACATTTTCCGATATTACAACGTATGCTCGATAGTAGCTGCATGTGTAAATTCTGGGATCACAGCAAAAGCAAGTTTCCTTTATTCTGCTCAAAATTTCCAAATTCCAAGTATATCCTAATCATATATTCTTCATTTTGAGTTCTAGGTTGACATGGTGCACTTATCCGTATGTGCATAGATCAAATGGCTCAGATCACAAATTTAAAGAAAAATTAAATGCAACCTGACTAGATTTTAAAGTGGAAATAACTTCTAAAACATAAATTTTCTATGAAATTAATATACAATCATAATGTCCTCAAATTCTTGAAAAATCAATTGATGTCAAGAGATCCGTTCTCAACTACTTTTCACCCAATTATTAATATTCATGATCTTATTAAATCCTATTAAGTCGCAATATTCACGATCTTACACTATCGCACTTCCATTATATTAGCTATCAACGAAAACACCAATGTTATCTAATATTGTGTGTTAGACAATATTTTTTTATTGTCTTTATTTTTGCGATTTATTTGGCTCAATAAAATTAAAATATTTGGACGCAAACTTTGAAGGATTTTAGGAGAATCTAGAAAATTTAAATAAGATATTTGTTTGAAGATTTGAATATGACTAGGTTGAAAACATGATAGAGATATTGATGTTGAAAATGCGAAGGAAATATTTTTTGTTTACAACAAGATATATATTGGATCAAAAGCATATAATTCCACTTCTTTAAATACGCAAAAAAAAAAAAAAAATCAAAGCTAATTAACAAAAAATTGAATGCAACAAACCACGTCTAACAACTTCTAAAGTATAGGACTCTCTGTATATTTGGTAAAAGACAACCCGATTTCCTAAATAGTAAAATCACAATTTTGAAATAATGAATTGTAAAAAAACAAAAACAAAAACAAAATCAATAAAAATGCGTTGGATGGGGTTGGACCCGCAACCTTCTATTTAAGAAGCAGATAATTTATCCAATAAGTTACTGACACTTGCATTAGAAATCTGACATTTTATTAATATATTATTGAAAAAAAAATTGAGAATATTAAAAAAACTTCACCAAAACTATCCACCCCGATAAAGTATAAATACCATATGTTTGGTTCAAGCTCCTTTTGAGGTGGGATGCCATTAAGAGCATTTCTTGTTCCTTTTTCTCTACAAATTTTGAGTGATTTCCTTTATCTTGATTTACACTTTCATTACATTATTTTGTAATGACTAAACTTGTATATGGCAGCGGTAACATTCAATGTTGGACTTATCAAACTTTGAGTGATTGTTGAATGATTGTTGTCCCCCGATAATCTAGTGCATAAGAACCTTGGCCTCGTCCATGGCCTCCGCAGCGACCTCTATTTGATCCTTTCCTGCTATATATTTCATCATGAGTTGAAGCCTTCCATGCTTGTTCTTCATTTGAACATGTTGTCGTTCTCTTTTCATGTAATTGAAAGTTCATCAAGATCTTTTGACTATCAATATAACATACCAAATAAGAGAATTTTTGAGGCATTGATCGAAGAATTTTCTCCACTACAGCCACATCTTCAATTTTTTCACCATGAATACGCATCTTGTTTACTGTTGGTACTCTTGGAAAATATTATTCATCAACTGATTCTGCTTGATTCATGTGAAGAATCTCAAACTCTTCTCGAAAAGCTTGAAGTTGCTGCCTTTTCACCCTTGCTGTACTCCATACTTTTTCTTCATTGAATCATCCATTGTCGGGCAAATATTCAAGATAGCTGCCTCAATCTCCAAATCAAAGAAGTTAGCTGCAATGCTTTTATAACCGGACAAGTTATCAAACCGTCGTCGAACTGGAATACCGTTATATTATATTATCCGACGATCTAACCGGAACAGTTGTATTATATAAAATAATAATATAATATAGTAAATAATTATTTTAAATTATAAAGATATTTATATAAATAATGACAAATATTTATCCAAAATTTTAAATCTAAACAACATACATATAATTATATCATTATTTATTCTTTAAAAAATAAATCAAAATAATGTTTAATATTACCAACTAAAATAATTTTTGTAATAAAAATTGAAAATCCAAATACATATATATATAATCAAAGGATAAAATTTTAAATATAAGAATTTCTTTAAAAAAAATTAAAGAAATCAAATTCTAAAAAATTAAAAAAAATGAGTGAATCGGACGGACCTGTTTGAATTAGTTAACCTGTTCAAGACTGGTTTGACCGTCAAAATGATTTATAAAATTGTTCGGGCCGGACCTATGATCGATCGACCCGATCCAATTTTAAAAAAAACATTGGTTAGATGTGAAAAGATTCACAAAATACTTCAAATAACACTTTTTTCCAAACACCACCTACCGTTATCGTCAAACAGCCCTTTGACGTGATTCAAAAGAATGGAATAATTTAGTATTATCATCACCATGGGCCAACTAATTAGCACGAACCTTTGATTCTAATGCATTTTTTCTTGAATCACAAGCTTCTCAATATCATGCTCCACCTCATCTAATCTGGAAGAATTGTTTTTGGCTTGAATCAAAGCCGAAAAACCATTAATCTCTTTTCGAAGAGACACAATTTTAGGAGGCATATAAGAGAAACGGGATCTAGACGAAGCCTAAGAATACCACAGAACTGAGATAATTTACAAGGAAGATCAACAATATTTTCACAGTGCTTCCATAGATCAATAATCGATTGAAAGCCATCCATCATCTATTTATGTTCGAACATATATTATCTCTTGCGCCTTTTTCTGAAAAGAACTTCACAACTCATCTTCATAGAAACTGAAATAAAGTCTATATATGATCCGAGCTATAGAAATCAAGATGATTAACTTCTATTGTAGGATATAGCTATTGCCATTCAAGGTTGCGAACGAACCTATCCAGTTGCCCGAAAACTAATCTCATCATTCTTCCTTCGGTTGCACCAAGTAAACTGATAGCCTTTGAAGTTCAAATTACACAACATACATGAATTGATCACATCATGACTAAAAGTTGACACATGAGACAGAGAACGCGGTGAACCTCCGATTTTTTCACTTTCATTAAGTTTGGATCGGGAGTTAATTTATATAAATTATCAAGCTCATTGTGTGAGCGTGAGAAGGTCAATATAATGTCCAATTAATTTAGGGTTAAGCCCATTAAAATATCCCTTTGAAAACTTATAAGTAGAAAGTTTTAATCTACTTTTATTTGGCTACATCAGAATTATAGGAAGATTCATGTGAATGCTAGATAGTGGAGTACTTCAAGCATGTAATTGTCACTCAGCTTGCAAACACCAAAGTAGAAATGTAGTGTGCCACTTACATTACGAACAAAAGTGTTAGAGACATCCGAGAATATATGACGAAAACCCAAGTTGTACGCTTGGAATAGAGCTACCTCACGAACTTAATGAGCTAGAAAAAGGTATTTTTGAGCTTGAACTCTTTTTTTATATTTTAATAATATAAATTAATTAAGAGCATCATTTTAAACTTAACATATAATATCGTTACTATATAAAAATATCGCCACTACTTACCTTGTTTATTTTATTTATTATTAATAATTTCAACCATATAATCCCACGTATCCCTTATAATTAAATATAATAATTTTATTGTTTTAATTTTATGAAGATATTAATATAATTAAATATGAAGGCAGTTTGGACAAATTATTTAAAAGCTGGCCTATCAAAAGACCAAAAAATAGAAAATAGAAAGGCAAATTAAATCTTATCAAGATACAAAAATTATTCATTTAGATAAGATTTTGGAACCGCGTCAAATAGACAAAAATAAAAAGTACAACGATCGGTTCTTCAAATTGATGTAGTTGATCTATGTGTGACTAATTGATCATACGCAAAAACTTGTGTGAGATGGTTTCACGGATCGTATTTTGTGAGACGAATATCTTATTTGGATCATCCATGAAAAAATATTACTTTTTAGGCTAAGAGTATTACTTTTTATTGTGAATATCGGTAGAGTTGATCAGTCTCACAGATAAATATTCGTGAGACCGTTTTACAAGCATGGCTGTACCTCATGTGAGGCGAGAGAGGCCATCGCCTCAGGGGCCCAAAAAAAAATCATAAGTCTCATGTTATTTAGGTATGCATCTAAATAGTATGTGTAATGGACATTTAAAAAAAATTGGTCATTGATCCATTGAAAATATGATTAAATATGATGATTGTGTTCATTGTGGAATTATGTAGTGCCCAAATAATAAAACTACACGGCTCATTGATTAATTTTTTTAAAATTTTGTATGCATAAAATGGTAATGTTTATCCAATATATGTATTATTTTATCTTGTGTCAACTCATGTGTTAAACTTTTATACTTTACTTGTCGATTATTTGGCCTCTTTTCTTGAATTTACGTAGTACGTTGGACCCATTTCAAAAAAATAAAACACAAAAAATTGTGATACTTACCTATTTTACATATCTTTATTTTCTATTTTCTTGAATAAAATATTATATTTATTATTTAAAACAAATCATATATTTTTACAATATTGGTTCATTATATTTATCATTTTGTTATTTTGATAGTTTATATTGATAAATTTCAATTTTGGCAACATATCTTACAATTTTTGTCAATTTCAATCTTTTCACAATATAATTGTTCATATGATACTGCATTACGTTAGAGCTATGTTGATGTTGTGGTGCACGAAGAAAAAAATCGCAAAGAGATAAATATATAACTCGTAAATTATATTTTCCTTATATCTATTTTTTGGTTATTTTTAATTTGAAAAATGAGTTTTACGATTATTTATCACAACAAGATTTTTTTAACATATTGCCTCAGGCCCTGTGAACCACAGGTACGGCTCTGCTTACAAGAAACCTACTTCTGATCATATGTTCATATCAATATCTCGTTGGAAGAACTTTTCGTACAAAACTTGCTTAATACTATTTATCTGATGAAGATTTATCAGTGTGTATCTATATAGGTAAAAAATTGTGTGAGACGGTCTCACGGGTCATATTTTGTGAGACAGATATCTTATTTGGGTCATCCATGAAAAAGTATTACTTTTTATGCTAAAAATATTACTTTTTATTGTGAATATCGATAGGATTGACCCGTCTCACAGATAAATATTCGTGAGACCGTCTCACAAGAGACCTACTCATCTACAGCTTTAGATTTCCCGTTAAATAAATAAAAAAATATATTTAAATATTAAATAATTAATCATCAAACACTTACTTTTTTAGAGAGAGAAAATTAGTACTATTTTAAATTATTTTCTTTCCAAAAATACTGATTCTGGGGTCCCATTTATCCAATAGAATCAATGGGATATTTTCCCCCTCATATCTGGTTTCCGAGGAAAAGTCCACAAGGAAGGAAATTCGGAGCGTTGTAAATTACTCCATTAACCAAGCACCTGATTTACCGACATGCTTAGCAGGCCCCCACTCTTCGGGCATGAATAGTAAGAGGAAGCCGTTACATGTGGATCTAAATGGGGCGTTAAATGCGAAGACCGATCAAGAAATTTATGTTTCTTTTATCGCTCTATTGACTCCTCGCATCACCGAAAAAAGGAGTGAAGAAATTGTAAATTCATTCACTTTCTGTAATGTCCTTTTGTTTATCTGACTTTTTGTGTCTTATGTGTTTCATGTTTGATAGTTTTGTGAAGTTTTCTTGAATTTAAGACCTGTTTCTTCATCAAGATTTGAAGTGTAGTTTCTCGAGATAGAACTTTGAGGGCACTTCTCGTATACTTGTGGGATTTTCTTCTGTTTTTCTCAATTGCTGAGGGATATTTTGGTTCAAGATTTGATATGGGTATTATTAGCACGATAATGGGTGTTTTCGGATTTGGTTTCGGGATCACAGTTGGGCTTGTGGTGGGATACTTTTTGTTCATATACTATCAGCCGAGTGATGTCAAGGTTAGTTTTTTACGCAAATTCTGAAATCAATGCTAGCATTTGAACTCTTGTAACTTTTTATTTGTTCTTGTTTGGGTTAATCTTTGTTAACTTTTGATGTCTTTTTCGAACACGTTGCTGTATTTTGCATCGTTGATGGTTAAACTTTTACGTTACAAGATAACTTTCAAGTAAAAATGGATTTTTTTAAAAAAAAAAATTTACGGGGGATTGCATGTGTCACTAGTTGTGATGATGTCTTTCTTATTTGGAATTTATATACTCAACAGGATCCCCAAATTCGTCCACTGATAGAAAAAGATTCTAAAAGTCTCCAGAAGCTGCTCCCAGAAATACCTCTTTGGATCAAAAATCCTGATTACGATAGAGTAAGTTTCAGTTTACTGTGGTCTACGAAAGAATCTGCAAGGATAGTGTTATTTCACATCCTCATTTTTTTTATCTTATTTCATAGTTTCAAATTTCAAATGTATCTTCTGCAGATCGATTGGCTGAACAAATTTATAGGATATATGTGGCCTTATTTAGACAAGGTACGGTTATAAATTTGTTATGGAAAGTTGAAAGAAATTAGTCACGTTTTACATACATTTTGTGATTTCTTGAATTTTTGGTTTTTAGTTAATTTTATCATTTAACGTTCGGAAACATTTTTCATTGTCATGCAACTAACATCATAAGGTCCTCAGGCAATCTGCAAGATGGCGAAGAAAATAGTTGAACCCATTATAGCCGAGCAAATCCCAAAATACAAAATCGATTCTGTGGATTTTGAAACACTAACTTTGGGCTGTCTTCCGCCTACTTTTCAAGGTCTCGTCACTGATACATTCTCCTATATCCATATATAGTTTGCAGACAAAATGAACAGTGGCTATAAATATCACTAGTTTGTCATGTTGATGTAAATTCTGCATGTTGAAATAGGGAATTATGGGTTCCTCAAGAAAGGAAACTACTTATCGTTACTTTTTGGTGCATGTCTTCTTTATTTCAACATTTGGTTTACCATATGTGCCAGGAATGAAAGTATATAGCACTGAGGAAAAGGAATTGATTATGGAACTAGGCTTGAAATGGGCTGCGAACCCTAACATCCTGGTTGCTGTCAAGGCATTTGGATTGAGAGCTACTGTCCAGGTATTCTATCTATTAAATATTACACGGATACGGCGTGATACAGATACAAAATATGACAACATACAAAAACTCAGAATACTACATGGGAGTATACAAAGCCGTGGGGAACTAGCGCTGACTCCCTTTTTTACATCTAATTATCTACTTTTGACGACACCCCGACTGATCTAGTTTTTATTTTTGAGAATGCCAGGTGCTTGACCTGCAAGTATTTGCTTCTCCACGAATCACGTTAAAGCCACTGGTTCCAAGCTTTCCTTGTTTCGCAAATATTCACGTTTCTCTAATGGAGAAGGTGTGTGTTGATGGATTAATCTCTATTTCTGATATTTCACATGAAACTCAGTTGGCATTTGCTGAGAGGCCCGTACAAAGCAATACATATTTTTTGTATTGCAAATTGCATGCTAATTTCGTGGGAAATCAACAATCATTCATGGAAGAAGTTAAATATGTTCGGGATTTAGGTAACCATTGAATTGCAGACCTGATGATCTTTCTTCCTTTAAATTTTCTTTGTAGCCTCACGTTGATTTTGGAGTAAAGCTGCTAGGTGCTGATGCTATGTCCATCCCTGGGGCATACAGGTTTGTACAGGTAATAAATACTGAATGAATGTGTTATTTTGTAACAACTGAAAATTCTTTTTACCATGCCATGATACTGGTGTTTGAATTTCATATGTTGCATGCTCTTGTTAAATATCATGGTTTTTTTTCAGGAACTTATCAAAGATCAGGTTGCAAATATGTATTTATGGCCTAAAAGACTCGAAGTTCAGATAATGGATCCCTCAAAGTATGTTTCAATCTTCATGGTGTAAACATTCTCCAACTATAACAAGTTCTTCAATTACTGATATGGATTATTGTGTTTTGGCCATCAACAGAGCGATGAAGAAACCAGTCGGGATTCTCGACGTGAAAGTTGTCAGAGCCCTGAAGCTCAAGAAGAAGGATCTCTTAGGGGCATCTGACCCTTATGTTAAGATAAATCTTACCGAAGAGAAACTTCCGTCCAAGAAAACAACAGTAAAACATAAGAACCTGAACCCTGAATGGAATGAGCAATTCACTTTTGTTGTAAAGGATCCTGAATCTCAAGTTTTAGAGCTTACTGTTTACGACTGGGAACAGGTACATCGATGTCTTTTGCTATGCAATCATGAGGACGTGTTGGCCTCCACATTGCATTGGAATCCACAGTCATCTCTGATGTTCTAAAGTGGTTGCCTATGTTAGACAACAATCAAAATGTGGTGTTTGGGTTAAAAGATATGAATTGGACCATTACCAACAACTTTAGTAGATATGCTGGGAGGCACTCGATGCTACAATTTCCTTCCACTTATTTTGTCCCTGTTGATTTCTTTGTTTAGGTTGGTTTGCATGAGAAGATGGGATTGAATATAATACCATTGAAAGAGCTCACACCTGAGGAGCCAAAGACTATGACTCTTGATCTTCTTAAAAACCTGAATCCAGACGATGTTCAGAATGAGAAATTGAGAGGACAACTTGTTATTGAAGTCAATTACAAATCTTTAAAGGATTCAGAGTTGCCAACCAATCTTGCAGATTCAAATTCAGTTCAAAAGGCTCCTGAAGGGACCCCTGAAGGTGGCGGTCTGCTCGTTATCATAGTACATGAAGCTCAAGATTTGGAAGGAAAAAACCATACAAATCCATCTGCACGTCTACTATTTAGAGGGGAGGAGAGAAAAACAAAGGTAATAGTCTGATATATATGTGTTTCGGTCAAGAATTGCATGCAAAAATTGTTGTGAATGATCCATTTTTCTCCTTAATGGTACAAATTTGGCAGGCTGTGAAGAGGAACAGAGATCCAAGATGGGAAGAGGAGTTTCAGTTCATGCTGGATGAGCCTCCCACAAATGACAGGATTCACGTTGAAGTTGTCAGCACGTCGAAAAGAATGGCTCTACTACAACCTAAGGTAATTGAGAAATGAGCGACACAATGTTAGACCTGGTTAATAAAAGATTGATCTACCTCCGATCAACTTAGAAACTTGTTTTTTCGTAGGAGACGTTGGGTTATGTGGATATATACTTGTCCGATGTTGTTAACAACAAGCGAATCAATGAGAGGTACCACCTCATCAACTCGAAAAATGGCAGGATCCAGATTGAAATGCAGTGGAGAACTGCATCTTGAAGAGGGTATTTCTACAGTTGAAGAAGAGACTTGAGACATTGCTTTTTCAAGAATTGTGGCTCTTGTGAATATCGTTCAGTTGCAAGTTAGCTGTTAGCTATCTTTAGGGGTGGATTTTGTTTCCTTTTCTATTTAGTTAAAAAATTGTGTACTGCTTCAAGATTTTTTAATTCAGAGCTAATTTCTTGTTGTATTATATTAATAGACAATGTTATATTTCACACAATCATATATAATTAATTTTCAAAAATATTACTAAACTATAAACACAACAAGAAATTTATGCAAATTTCAAATCTTAAGATATAAACAGTCAAATTTCATTTAAAAATTTATTGATCAATAAAAACCACATCGAACCATAATTCCATTTAGAGTGGGTCCCTACCCATATTCACAATAAAAGTAATATTTTTCATGGATGACCCAAAGAAGAGATCCGTCTCACAAATACGACTCGTGAAACCGTCTCACACAAGTTCTTGTCTTCCATTTATATCTCAAGAGTTTAATATACTATGTCTAGCAACTCATTACTCAACAAACTACCTTTCAAATTATTCAGGAGAACTCCTGCCGGCTTCATCTGTTTTATTGAAGGATATCAGCAGATTGGAGGTCAACGACGAGGAAGATAAGCCAAAGTTTAAAATTTTCAAACAAGCTAACATTTTTGTGTGTGTATAATATATATTTTTTATTTTCTTCTATATAATATATTTTATTTTTCAAATAATTATTTTAAATATAATTTTCTATATTTAAATGATGACTAAGTTCATTGAAAAATGATTTACCAAATATATAGGAATTGGTGGAGAGAAATGTGGATAAAAATTGATGAAATGTGTTAAAAGTAATGATGAGTAAAAAATAAATAAATCTCTATTTACATAGAATGTCGGGGTAAATTGTAAAATTTTGTGGTGTGATAGGCATACCAAAATATATCACTCTAATGGCCTCAAAATTTATAACATAATACATATAGATTACTCGTAAGTATGGACACAGAAGCACCGAGTTGTAAAATCAATTACACTTCTTGTCTGGCTATTTTGGTCTGCATACAAAACTGGCTGAAGGAAAAAGTTTTTTTTTGCAGAGATGACACTTTTTCAATCCGGCCTTTATTTAGCGTTATAATCTCTTTGATTATTCATCCACAAAAACTTATAAACATCGGAAATTATTAATGCATCGTGCATATCTCTCCTTCATTTACTTGCAACTAATCTTGACAGATGAGTAAATCTCGTTCTTTGATTTTGCTATGGAAACAACTTTGCACAGGCAATTTAGGAGAATCAGTACTCCAATCCAATATATCAGTATGCAATTAAGCAGGTATACAATTACAATACTCTCTCATTTATCTATGTCAATCTCAGAGAACTTGTTTTCACAATTGAAGAAAGAATCCTTGGAATAGAATGAAAAAAATGCTGCATCCTTATTCTTGCATACTTGTAACATTTTCTTCGAGTTTGTCTACCATGTGTCACTTGCATTTGATTATTATGGAGATATAAACAAATAAAAATGACATAAATACTGCTCATTTTGCTAGAAACATGGGGTTGGTGCACTCATATGAGGGTTTTAAAATAAAGATGAGGATTTTTTTGCACATTTTCAGCATACACATACCGCATGCGAGTGTTCTCATGATTACAAACAAGAAAAAATCGTACTTGCAATTTTAGACCAGACGTATCAAAACTCCATATGCTAAATACACAAGTTGCAAAGATAACCAAGTCAAAACTGCAAGGAATTCCTCTAGCGCCAGACCGACTGCAAATTTCACTTATCAAAACCCAGGATGGCAATCGTCGGAAGGATGAACTGACTGGTTAATTCGTCCTATGTTTGCATGTCCATTCCATACAGCAGTGTGCCACCAAAATAGAGCAGAACCAGAACATAACATACTGTCATACCTTTTTAATATATCTGCGCTTATAACTGCACATATAAAACTGTCTTTGTCCGAATAGACGAAAAAATCAAGGCTTGCGTGATCAGAACTAAAACAGAGCCACGTTGAATCTCATACCGTGATTTGCTCTTGAACGATGATTTCTTCCTCCCACCTCCTCCAATTGCTCTTTTCTGCCTTTTCTCACTCATGTCATCTTGGAAAAGTTCCTGCATCTCTTCTGTTCTAGATCTATTCTTTTGGATAGGATGCTTAAACTTGTTATCCGTCTTTCGCATAATCCTGCCAGCATTGAAAAGTCGCATGTCATATTAAATATTAGCCTACAATTGGAACCTACTGTCCGGGTACAATTTTCCAACACAGTGGTGTATCTTTCAAATGAAATTCAGAAAATCAATAGAACACAAATCAAAAGAGAAGAAAATGCCTGCCTTTGTTTCCTCTTCATCCTCTAATGTCTCTCTAGCTGCCTCCATTCTCCTTCGTTTCTTCCTGGGCAAATTTTTCTAGACATATTAGTAGCTTAACGTAAAACTTTTTGACATCATAATTTGTACTAAAATAAATGCTGTACATTAAGTACCTCACGCTCTCGCTCTCTCTTTTCCTTCATCTTCAACTCTTCTGCTTGTTCAGCACTCACCACTTCTTTGCCATTACCTTTATGCTTATCTAAAACTTCCTACAAAATGATTTTGCAAGTGCCATCTCAATAAGTTAACAAACAAAACTAACATGGAAATGTTTTAATAATAGAAAAGAGTCTAGAGTGAATGCATATAATAAGACAAGGGATATGCATCACGCTGTTGAAAACAAGGAACACCACACTTGACGCTAGTCATCGGCTCATCGCCATAAGCATTCAATCAAAGTAACCCAACTCATAAAGGTGGTATCTATCACTCTCATATTGTCAAAATAAACCTCGTGTTTGGATAAGATATGCCTTGAAAACCCCAAAATGATTGCCATCATAAAACAGTCACATTAGCCCTAAACAGCAAAAACAGTAGACCACCTTAATGAATCATAAAATTTGAAGCATTTCAAATGTCCGTAATAACGAACGACTTCCCCAGCCTATTATATGTAAATTCCAGAGAAAGCATTCGTTAACAGGGCAAACTACCTTTGCTGTTTTTGCTACAAGCTTTTTTTCCTTCTCCGTGACGAACCAAGTTCTTTTCGGGGGTGCATAAATTTCATCTTTGTGTGCAATCATGTTTTCAGCCTACAAAGTGTCAAATAAACAAAATATAAATCTATAATTGCAAAGGCAAAAGGAAACTGTCGCTGGGAAAAAACATCTCCCATATTGATTAACCTAGAAATGGTTCTGAGAAAAATTAAGATTCACTAGTCATTATCAAGCTTTTGAGTATTTTAGCGGGAAAAAAATTAACCATTGAAAAGAGAAGATTGTAGGAAATAAAACCTTTGTTGCCTCCATTTCAGCTTTTCTTAGGGCTATCTCTTCCCTGTAGCAATCCAATGATAAAAAAATTAACGCAAACCATGAGGCTTTGGTACACGAAATCAGAAGGCAAAATATGATAATTTACCTTTCCTCTTGAAGAATTGAGGTCACTTGATCCTCCATTTGCTCAATTATTTCAGACCACTTCTTTATTTGTTGCTCAGAAACAATTCGGCTCTTCAGCCTTGAACCAGCTCTTTTAACCTGTCATGTTATTCCGCGAAGTCTTAGAACCAAGATAATTCCAAAGCAAAAGCACATCAATATAACACATCAAAGTTCTCTACATTCAGTAACAACTTTTATATGCCTAAGGGCTTAAGAATAGTCCAACGTGCAATAGAAGCCCATGCATGGTATAAACACTCGGGCATTGACATTAGGTTCTAGGAATTCCTTCGCACATACAGGGACTTCCCTAACTAGCTTTTAAAAACTATGAGTGTCCCAAGTAAGAGATTTACTTGGCTTAATTACCTCAATCACTTTTTTTTAGCAACCAAAAACAACAGTTGCAAATTGAAACAAGAACGTAATCCTGGAAACCAACTAACTCACTTAGATGTAGATTGGCCACATCGTATATATTCTCAGGCCTACAACAGAGGGTCTCGCAAGCAGCTTGATCAAAGTTGGACTGGGCTATTGTTTTCATAGAGTTCGAGTCTAGCGAGAGTACACTTTTACGCCCAGTCAAGCTTTGATGCCTTAAGCTTGAGTAGACGCATACTCAAGCTCTCGAAATTAACTTTCTTATTTTTACAATTTTTAATTAAATTTCAATTTTACCTTTAATTTTATAATAAATTACACATTTTCATATTAAATTTCAAAAAAATGAAGGGCTTTTTGAAAAAACTTTTGTAGGCTCGATTGCACGCCTCTATAGTCCCACCAAATGAGTAGCTCTTCGAGGATCTGTTTATTGAATGCAAACCTTAGGCTGAACCATAAATCAATCGTATGCCATCTTTTTTTAACAATCCAAATATTATTTCAACTTGCCCACCTTGGATTCATGAATTTTAGGAAGCATCCCACACCCCAACAGCCGGAGTTTGATTAGCTCGTCAACTTCCTCAGTCATGGTTGCTGAAAACAGCATGATCTGCCTCCTTTAGAACATAATCTGACCTGAATGGTAGAGCAATATCAATTAGACAATTACCTCAAAATATGAAGTTCAGAACTGATTGAATAAAAGAGCATATTCCAAAGAATAGATATGTTAATGATTAATGCTAATGTTAGTGTTTGTGACCCCATAAATAATAGGTGGTATTAAACAGATGCACTTGTATCCATAGAGTTAGCTTTCTACATAACTACAGCAGTGAAAAATAAAATAAAATAACAGGAATATTGTCAGGTGGCGACTTTCATTAACCAAAATAATATCCACAGGGAACAAATTTCGCTCTTAAACACAGGCTCCAGTTATTTTCAAATAAAATGGAATGATTGTTTGAATCATAATCATAAGGATTTCACAATTAATATCTCCAATGCTCTCTTTCCCTCCTCATAACTTAGATAATGAGTTGACATGCATATACCAATGCATTGACTTAATTATCCCTCCACCACAACGGGAGCATTTATATGACGAAACTAGATTCTTAAGACATGATTCTCACATGTCACAATAAAAACAACATTAAGCATCCATTTTCGGACAGAGAATGAAAAATGGCTAACGATAAACCAGTTCGTTAATTTCAGCACTAAATCCAAGCTCTAGGAGATGATCAGCTTCATCAAGTATTAAAACTGCAAGTTCATCCAGATGAACTGACATAGAGTTGCGTAGGTGATCTATCATGCGCCCTGGAGTGGCAACAACTATATCCGGCAGTGATCGCAAGGCCGCCTATTGCACCTAATACGGTATCACGTCACTATTTACCAAATACCTCAGAAATTGTTAAATAAAATGGTTTATCATGTTGGCATCATAACTTTTGTTCATCAATTTATTTACCAAATCACACAGTACAAAGAATAGGTCTCTTGTGAGACAGTCTAACATAATTTTTTTCGTGAGACGGGTCAACCCGATTCATTCTTAAACTGAAAAGTAATCGTTTAACATAAAAAATAATATTTTTCATCAGATCGGGTTGGAGATCCGTCTCAAAATTAATCTGTGAGACAGTCTCACGACAGTTTTTATGATGTACAAGTAGGATAACTTGTATGCTTAACTAGTTATTTTAAAGATTATTACACAATATAAATTGTAATAATGAAGTTTTCAAATTATTCTTTGGGCTTCATATAGCACCATAAAAAATGAAAGCATTTAACCAGATTCAATAAAGACATTACATCAACGAAGAATGCCATAAAATTCAGCGCATGGTATAACCAGTATACTCTCAATAAAATTAAGTGCATTACAAAATTATAATTATACCCTCAAATCAGATTGAAAAATATTCAGTTACCCATGGAAAAAAAAAACAAGCAAAGATCTAATAGATGTTTCTCTCTGTTTTGTTTAATATTAACAACAAAATAAAGATCGAATAGCTGGATATTAGTAGTTGTTACTGATGAAACCAGATATGATAACCTATCTTAAAACATAGAGGATTGGGTGATGCAGAAATTATTAAAGAAGCACATATAGAAAAACCTTTCACTTTGAAGATAGGGTTAATACCCCTGAACTTTGCCTCTAGGGTTACATGACCAGTAACATTTGCTGACACTGATCCTGCTATATAGATAATACATATTAAACCTTCTTGTCAAAGCATGCTCATTTATATCTGAATCCACCCAACAAAGGAGATTTTCTGATTACCATGTCAGTCACCAAATAAAAGAGGGTTGTGATTCACAATCAGACCTTTATTGAAAGACCACCAACAACCAGACAACATCTGATATCTGTCATAAACCGAGCAAGTTTATCTATCATGCTATGAACCCTGAAAGACCAAATCAAGTATTCAATCAAGGAACACTCACAAAAATTGGTTGAAAAAATAAGTAACGAAAACCAACCAAATGGATATCAACTTAATGTATTAACAATGGTTATTATATGAATACCATGGCATCAAGACGTCAAGAGATCAATACAACTGGAGCAAATTTTTGCTCTTAACCATTGTAGATGAAACCCAACCTCGAACCTGCAGCGTTCTTATAATAATAAGATAGTGTGTGCTTCTCAGTATTCTCATTATTACACATGCTTAATAAACAAACCCAAAATGGGTAAAGCGTAAACGGATTCAAGCCAGAAATTATTAAACCCGTTTAGGGAATTCGAAATTCTAATTGATTTTTCAAAACTTGATCCGGAAATCGGATCCAATCTGGTCCGAGACTTTTTCCAATTCGCTCTGGAATTCCTTTCTCATTAACTTATTATTATATTATAAATATAATGAGAGAATAATTATTTGTAATGATTTTTTTATTTTCCAAAATTCGAATATTGTTTTAGCGTATTATCTATAAATAAATAAAATCTTCATTTTATTGTTTAATATTTGTCCCATGTAGTTCTATACTTAATAAATAAATAAACCGGATGGGTATGGGTTGTGGCGGAGAAAGGAAATGTGGAGTTCAATGTTGAGCGGTTCACATTAAAATTTTGTTTTTAATTTTTTTAAAACTATTAAAAAACTAAAACAATGAGGTGGACGTCAACTCAGCGGCATCCACCGAGGTACACATCAAATGGTGTGTAGGGTATCACTTTCGATCGATATATATATATATATATATATATATATATATATATATATATATATATATATATATATATATCGATTGAAATTTGAAATAAAAAATATATATTCCAAACGAATCTTTTTTTCAAATTTCATCAAAATATACCTAAAAACATTATATATACTAGTAAAATATGCACACTTGATGCATGTGTTATTATTATTTTTAATTTGATCAAATAATACTAAAAAATTAAAACGAAATTATTTTCAATTTAGAAAAATTGTTTGATTTAAGATATGTCTTTTTTTTTATATTTTTTTATGTAAAATATGGAGTGAAAACGAGAACATTTTGAATTTCTAAGCACTAAAATGAGTCGATATCGTTCTAAAAATGATGAAAACATATCTAAAAATCAAATGAAAACATTTTTCTTATCCAAAAAAACTCCTCTTTAACAATAAAAATTATCTCAAGAAAACTAGATGACTCCCGTTTCAAATCTTTTGTTATATCAACTGTTGTGTTTACTTCTACATCAACTTGCGCAAAGCGTATGTATCCATCCAATCAGTCATTCATAAGCATAAAGATGACATTCACATGTTGTTTGGAGGTTCGGAATCTATTATTTCTCGAAAATTAAATATAATAAGGTCGTATCAAACCATCAAATTTATGTACAGAACATGCTCGACATTTTATTACCAAGTACATGATATGAGTCTCAGATACTGTGGCTTCGCAGGCATTACTACTAATTATTATCCAATCCAATATTTCTGCGAATTTTGAATGTTGGCAACTCCAGAACCTAAATCTCTGATGAACGTGATCCATATTACAATCCTAGCAAAATAGGCAAAGACAAGTAATAAGACACAAATTGGTGCGCAAAAACTAAAAAACAGGCAAGCTATTTCCTAGAATCAGAATAGAATCGGCCTATAGGCTATAACATGGCATTAATGATTTCTAGCAAACAGAAATCGAAGATATCATAGAGAAATGCAGAGCCATAGATGTTAGCAATAAGGCACATGAAGGTGCAGGAATATTTTATGGCTGAAACACAAAGTGTAAGGCTACACACATGCCTCAATAAAGTGAGTAAGAATAATACATTAAGACAATTATCTTCTATTTCACCGTTTATGTGTTGTCTACACATATAAAGCACACTTAAACAGCACCTAGAGCTTTTGAAAGCACCAAACATGGTATTTCAATGTTAAGGCATGCGCTCAGTGGCTCGTTTCATGGCGCTTCATCAAAGGGCTGAATCTTGAATCCTTGAGCCTTGAGCCTAGGCACGTGCATCATGGACTTTCAACAACTATATCTACATCATTTGAAATATAAAAGAAAATACCCTGAACGTTTCAGAACTATTGCTACAATCACATACATGAGGAAGACACGTGATCACACTTTAGAAGACATTAGGCATTTACGCCATAACCCTCTCTCTGTGTTTAATATAAGAAATCCATCAGTTAACCTCCATTTATGAATAATAAGTTATGCATCCTTTTAAGAAAAGTAACAGTGACATATACCTGCCGCCAAGATAATCTAGTGAAAGAATTGAAAATCATCAAGTTTCCGAAAAAATTGAAACTAAGTGGTTCTTTAAGTACAATAGCAAATAAAACTTAAAAGGCAGCCGTAAATAAACAATGGTTGTTCAATGTCTCCTTCTAATCTCTAGTCTAGCTTTCACTCTTCTCATGAATTGTTTTGTACTTATTATTGATAAGTTGATGTTCCACCACCATAAAAACTGAGAAATAGTACGACGCTAACATCTTTCAACAAAATCATGTTATGTTCATCATAAGACAGGAAAAAAGTCCTGAATATACTAAAGGAGTGTTTGCAACCTCAAAAAAATTTGGTTCTTCAATAATCAATTAAAAAACAAATTTTGTGTGTTTCTTAACCTCAGATTTTGTGTTAGCTTCTACTTAATTTAATCAAAATTTCAAAGTTGATCTCATGGTGTGATTTTGATTCTTAAAAATTTATTTTGGTATTTTGTTAAATAAATGAAAATCTCTTTAGACAATCTTACCCCAATAGTTTTGAAGAGAGGACAAGTGTGTTACCCAATTAAGGGTATTTTGATATTTAATAAAAAAACTAAAATTAGATTACTTATTTACCAAACACTTTAACTTAAAAAATTTCCAACTTTTGGACTAACCACTTTTAATTTTAGTCACCTCTTTACAATCCATAAATTTAATCAGTTCTCTAAAAACATAATTTTTTGCAAACACTCTCTAAATTTCATAGAAATGTAAAATCTTGGAACAACAATACCATCAAGTAATTACAAGAGTTCGATGCTTGATCTTATCGTATATTTGGTACTCGCAACAACCATTTTAGTATATCATTGCAATTTGCACCCATATCTTTGGACTTCGGTAAATTAAATTTTATGGCCTTTTAAGACATCATTTGCCAAAGTGCTCATAAAAAGCTTCATTTACAGTAGTCAGCCGAGCCGAGCACTTTGTATTGTGCAGTCTGTTGTGGAAAAAAATATAACTGATTTCAAATGCTGGCGGAAGGTCTTTCTTGAGCACTATATTTTTACAAGGAAACCCAGAAAATTTTTAAAACCCATGACATCTAAAGCGATTATTAATTCAACTAAAACACAACCAACGACACAAGAACAAAGTACAAGAAAAAAGTTAAATACTTTGTTGTCCATAAAACTACTCTTAGTGTGTATTTGGAATGAATCAATTTGGCCCAAAATTAGAATGAAGAATTTGTAATCTCCTTTGTTGATTCAATATTTGGTTTTGCTTGAATTTCAAATCCAATCCCCAACCTAATCATTTGATATTTAAAATGTTATTCTAAATCCAAATCTATCAATCCAAACGAAATGTAACCAAAAGCAACAGTATATGAACAGTAACATTTCATTTCCAAACACAAATAACAAGGTAAATACGGAAAAAATTAAACATCTTACCATGGAAAATTAATCAAAGGCAGCATTAGGCCTACTCCCACCGCTGCCAGAAGAACTTGATGGAACAGGCCTTAGGCCAGCCGCCACTATTCTCCTTTTCCTCTCCTCTTCATACTCGGTATCATCCGTAGGCAACTCAAACCTACAAACAGGACACGAGTTTCGCGACCCCAACCATGTTATAATACACTCACCGTGATACAAATGTCCACACGGCAATTTCTTAGCATTTTCACCGGCATTCACATACTCTTTACATATAGAACACATAACTTTTTCCTGTTCCTTCTGAATCAATATACTCTCTAATCTTTCGATCACCCATTTTGCAGCTGGCGGTGCCCCACGCCTCCCTCCGGTATCACTGTCCGCTAGATTCAGCAGCAACGATTCATACCCAGCAGCATCCACGTAATCCCCAGGATTCCCTACATACGTTTCGGATTCAGGAACATGTAATCTCAAATCAAATGGATGGTCCTCGAGTCCCATTAAAATCTCCGCCCAATCGAGAATTCTATTGCGCCGGTTGGTGGCTCGCGTGGCAAAATCCCTAAGCCGCAGCCCAAGTAACTCTCGCCGTCTTCTAAGCATTTCATCTTCTTGATCTTCGCCACGCGGCTCATCCAAGTCGTTTTCCTCATCATTCGATCTATTTTCAGGGTTGTGATCCCGATTCTCCACCTCGTCCTCGTGAATGACTTCAACTGATTGCTCATCATAATCGTCTTCATCATCATCGTTATCCCATCCATCGAGCTCGATGCGAAGATAGTCTTCCTCCGATGGCTCCGATGGCGGGGCAGGTGGAGCGTTGTCCTCAAGCGCGGTTTGTGCGATGAGGCGTAGGACCTGAACTAACGGGTTCCCGGAAGTGGGGTCATCGGAAATAGGGGAAACGGAAATGGAAATGGATTCCACGAAACCGTTCTTGCAATCGTAGCAGACGACATCGGGGAGATCTGAAAGGGTTTCAACGGACACGCGCTTGTTGCATTGATAGCACCAGTATTGCGGCAGGATAGAATTCGCCCCTGACGGGAGCTGGTTCGGGATCGGAGATTGGTCCGGGTCCGGTAGGGCTTCGGCCATCGGAGTAAAAATGCTTTTTTTATGTTTTATGTAAAATATTATTGGTTGGGAATAAAAAGAAAATATGGCTTGGAATCCATAGATAGGGAAGTCCGACTGGCTAAGATTTAAGACCACCTAATCTTAGCGTCGAAATCCCTTTTAATTTATCTACATTGTTTTTTTATTTTTTATTTTATTTTGCTCCTCTATTATAAACAAGTAGGTATTAGTTTTTATTTTTACAATTATTTAAAATAATCGATCATTTATAACTTTAATTTATGTTTTTTAATATATATGTTTTTTGAGTAATAATTATTTTTAATTTAGTTTAGTTTGTAAAACTAAAAATATGCTTCAAAAAATTAGAATATGAATTAGAATATATAAATTTATATTGTATATGATACCTTATACATAAAATGTGTATACAAAATAATATAGGTTTCAAAAAAAAATCGTAATATATAATAATAATATTATTAAATATATAAAGAACAAAGCACAAGCTGCACTAGTGCATTTCCAGGAAAAATTTAAAAAGTCATTAAAATTATTTAATATTTTTTGTTTTTTTTATTTTGTATGTATTTAAAGTCGTTAATATTTTAATAATTTAGTTTTTATTTTAGTTTATAATTTTTTTCACGCAATAATAATATGGTATCGAACATAATATTGATGATGTGTCTAGCTAGTACTTGCTGACTTGTTCGGCTCCCAAAGAAAATGGCGAAAAGTAAACTAAAAAATTTTAAATTAAGAAAAAACTTCATAAATTTTACCTGTGTTGCTCATCCATTAAAGATAAAATATATGCTCATTTCTAAATTATCGAGTAAATTATATATTTGGTTTGGAGTCAATGTCCTAGTTTGTTGCATATTTCTTGAGACTGGGTGACGTGCTACTGTCACTTTTTTTAGAGTTTCTGGAATTGCTTGCTATGTCACGTACATCAATACGTACATCAATACATGCGCATTATTGATGTCCTAAGCAGGTAACGTTAATACCTTTACTCAGGCATTATTGATGTCCTAAGCATGCATCTCCTTTTAAGTAGTATACTGTATCAAATACATTTTTCAATTTTTCCTCCACGAGGTTGAGGTAATCAACTGAAACCTTGAATTGTCTTCTACTGAATTTAGGTTGTAATTATATACTTGAAACTTCGAATGAATATTTAATCAAACCCATATATGCATACAAAAGGGAACTGTAAAAAAATTATTAAGAACCAAATTAAAAAAAATAAAAAAAATTGTGCTCGAGTTTTTACTTTGTAATTAATTGAAATTCTAATTCGACTTGGATCTTTCGATTTTGATCTTATTTCGAGATTTAAAACACACCAAATCTCAATTCGAATTCTACATCCATCATCAACCATTAGGAGAAGTAATCCATGTGAGTTATATTGATATAATCAATCGAAATAAAAGAGAAAGTCCAGAATCCAACCAGATCAGAGGAGTAAAATTTCATTTCACATTACGCAAACGGGCTTCTAAACAAAATTACTGTACATTGTAGTTTAGATACTCACACACAGATTTTAACTGTAGAACTACCAAACACGCACCTTTAGTTCTTCCAAGGAAAATTGCATGTATTTACAAAAGTTTTGATCGGAAGAGGAAGATCGATAGTCACGATAAGAACGCTTCGCTGCGAATTTATCTCCACCGTCCAAAATTACTACGACTGAACCGAAACCAGAAAGTAAAGTATGGACATCGGTATCGGCATTAATAAAGGAGCTCATTGCACGTGTTGCGGAGGGAGGCGGAACCGCACCTGAGACGCCGGCGATTTGACGGCAACTCCGTGCCAGCAGATTCCGCCCCGGCACATCTCGTGACCGTGATCGCGAGTCATCAGAGCATCAGCTGCCTTGCGCGACACGTCGTACGTGAGCGTGGCGATCAGGATCACGGCCACGACCAGCGTGGAGAGGACGAGCACGCAGGCGCTGCTGAAGCTCCGCCCCGTCGCCAGGCCATACGCCTTCATCGCTGCTATCACCACCAGGTAAAGCGTCGTCAAGTTTCCCACGACTACGTCGGAAATCGTCATGATTCTTGCGGAGGCGTGGCTGTAAGATATTAGCAAAAGCAGATGGTGAATGAGGCGCTTGTTTTGTAGTGCGAGTAGGGACGAGGATGGGGTTTGGGGATGATCTTATCTACTTCACTTTTATATATATTTTGATTTATATTAAATTATTATAATGACAAACAAATATGTTGTAATTTTATTTTACATACAACCAAAAATCCAAAAATGAAATTGAAAAGATTCACTCACATTTTAAGATACTGATAGCTCAACAAGCTTAACATACTAGTTAATGCACGCGGTATGTACATTTTTCCTAATTAATTTAATTTATATTAAATTAATATTATATCATAATTTTAAAAATTAATAAAGAAACATAATATAATTTAAGAAGTGTGGTGCTGAAAAGATAATTTTGGGAAATTTTGTAGAGTACAAATGTTACAACCTTTTAAATAAAAATACCATTTTGAATTGAAATTTTAATTTCAAACCATGTATAATGTTACAACCTTTTAAATAAAAATACCATTTTGAATTGAAATTTTAATTTCAAACCATGTATGATCTTACCATGCCTATTATAACTATAAGGTATTCGAGTTCCTCCACGATTATTTTCTTATGTTAGTGACATTTATGAGTTGTGTAAAATCCAGATGTATGAGCTTACCTTGCCTATTATAACTTTGAGAATCTTGAAAGATAATAATTAAGATAATTGAATAGTTTGGTCTTTTTCGTGGTTCGTTTCAAAAACCTAAATTTACGAATCGAATCGAGTCTAAATTTCTCTATATAAAACCTCACACGATCTCAACATAAGAGATTAAATCTCAACTTTGATCATTCAATTATCAATAAAAACACTATTAGTTCGGAACAATTTCACGTAATATCATTTTCAATTATTACGATTTATATAATATTTTATATTCATTAAATTGATATTGTCATTTTTTCCATGTGTCACATAACTAACATATAGTCGATGAGATGATACGCTTTTATGATGGATCCAATGGCCTATATTGTTTTTGTTGTGTGTAATAATCAGACTGCAATACTTTATAATGAACCCCAAAATAATATAGATAGTTAGATCTGCTTCGAGAATATTATTTCCATATCATGAAATCAAACCTTATGATCTATGACATGCAAAAGAAAATATTCTCTACTTCACATTAAAAAAATGTATAATGGTAATTTAAAATAGAATAAAATATGTAAATATATATATTGGTCAGAGACAACAGAGTAAATAAATTAATGTGTGATAATAATTTTAAAAAAGTAGAAACTTATCGCTAAGAGAGACTTGGGCGAAAAGACTTCATATATGATAATATGACGATAATTAAAAAAAAAAAAAAAAACATATCTAAAACGATTTGAGCTAGGAGACACTTGGACCAGAGAAATTAAGATTGTTCTATATTTTATTATATAAATATTATAAAATATTTCATTTATATATATGAATTTTATATGAAATATATATACAGAATATGAAAATAGTTGTTAAATGGATGTGTGATATAGAATAAATAAATGAATGAGTTGGCCCGCATGACTACTGACGATTTAGCCCGCATGAGCTTAGCTCAGTTGGTCAGCAGTAGTGAATCTTGGAGCAATGACCAGGGATTGAGTCTCGCAAGCGACAGTGTGGGAGTTAAATTCCCTCCAATGAGGGGGAGCTCCTTGTGCGCGGCGTAGCATAAGGTCTACCTGCTGCTGGTTGGCTGAGTCACCATGATTTATCTCCTCTCATAATCCTATCGAGCCGGGGGTGAGGGGCGCCGAAGGTGAGCGATTTCACCTTTTGGAGCAATGACTACTGACGATTTACAATTTGTAGGTCCCAATTAACACAGTCGTACGGATTAATCGAATTTAGTCGGTTTATGATTTTTTTTATCCAATTCAATAAATATTTGATTTTTATTTAAATTTATTGAATTAAAATTAAACTCGAATATGTTTAACTTTTTTTCAAGTTGAAATCGACTTAATATTATATTTTGATAATTTACTAGTGTCTTACGAACTTTATTATTATATTAATATAATATTATTATTATTATTATATATCAAATATAAGTACAGTTATTTTTCGAGCTTTTGAACTTTCATTATTGAACATAATTAACATCAGAGCTATCGAGTTGAATATGAACTCGAACTAAATAAAACCCAAACTTCAAATCGATTTCAAAATAAAATATACTTAATTCAAGTGGAATTTGAATATTAAAATTTTAATGATATTCGAGATTATTCGATTCGTTTACTCAGTTGCCCCACGAGAGTTACTTTGTACCGATCAAATTACGCCGCGTTTGGTACGGGTGATTAGGTGGGTTTATTTTTTTTAACCCACCTAATCACATGTTTGGTAGGGGTGATTATTTAACCAAGTCTATTCCTCCTATGAATGATTAGGTTATATTAGGTGTGATAAAATAATCACTCCTTATCACCTATGATTATTTATCTCACTCTTAATTCATCATATTTTTTCAATTTTACCCTTCTCCTAAATCCAATATCACCACCATTTCCCTACGCCGACCGCCGACCGACCGCCACCGATGCCGACCGCCGCCGCCGCCACCCACCCCCGCCGACCGCCGGACCGCCGCCGCCGACCACCGTCACAAAACTTGAAGGGCAATTTTGTCAATTTATCAAAAGATTATTATTTATCTCATTCTTAAAAAACATACCAAATATAATATTATTTTATCCTTATTTATTTCAATCAATTTTTTTATCATTTTTTTCTTAATCATTTCATTATTTAATCACTCTAACCAAACGCAGCTTTAATGTATTATGACTTGATAAATATATTTGTCAAGCATAACGCATATTGTGGTTGTCGTAGTCGGGGGGGACGACCGTTCTTGCCAAGCAAAAAAAAAAATATTGGAAAGTCGCTACACAATTGATTGCAGCTCCTCCCATCAAAATCCTTGGTCCCACGCTATAAGGAAAATTTATTTGGACATAAAAATGATAACATATTTTATTCTAAATGTATATACGATGTGTCCATTACAAATTTGAGTAGCATTTGGATTTTTAGCGAAAGGAAGAGGAAATTTGGAGGATTTTGTGGATTTTAATTTATACGGAGATTGTAGGTAATATATAACTATATTCATTTATTGAATATATAATTTGAATATATTTTATCGTATTTGATAAATGAATGATAGTTCACTGATAAGAACGGTGAGTGAGTATCATATCAAAGTTATATAATATATATATCTATCTATGAGAGATGTGTGTTAGATGTCACATATCGATTAGATTAATTTTTTAAATTGTATATAAAGATTTTGAACACCCTCCATTTGATTTAGCTTTTGTGGTGAAGTAAACAATCCCAATTTTAACACATTTTATTCATGACTTTTGAATAATAGAAATTTTTGAACACAGACATATGTGTGTGTGTGTTGGAGGGTAATATATATCTGTGCGTACTTTTAAGCAATATAATTAATTAATAGCTTTAATATGAAATTCAAAACAATTGATTTTAAATTTATTGATTTGCTCGAACCACAAAATTAAATTAGATTTCAGATATGTCACATATCAAGTCCTACAATTTCAATATGTATTGTGGTAACTTTGAAATTCACCAAAGATGAATCTTATTTGAAATACATGATACATCTCTCAAATATCTTCTTAAATCAAATTATCTCACCCAAACACACACACATATAATTATAATAAATAAATAAATAAAAAGTTTCAAATGCCTCCTTCTAAGCATTAATCACCGGCACAGTGGTTGGTTACTACCCTCTAGATTCCACCCTCAAATTATATATATATATATATATATATATATATATATACTATTAAAAGATGCACATGCATTACATGTGCTATTATTATTTTTAATTTGATTAAATAATACTAAATAATTAACACGAAATTATTTTCGATTTAGAAAAGTTGTTCGATTTAAAAGGGAAGTTTTGTTTTGATTTTTTTTATATTTAAAATATGGAGTGATTTGAAAAAGTTTTTAGTAGAGTAAGAAGGGTAATTATTGAATTAAGTATTTTGGTGTCATCAAATGTAGTTATTCTAAAGCCCTCACACTTAATATAATAGTATAAAAGTATAGATATAGACACACACACCTTAGCATTATTTGAGAATAGTTTTTCATTATGTTAGTGTAATAGTCCAATTTAATCTCAACCCATATAAGTTTTGCATATATTCGGGCATTAGTTTTATTTATTTTGACTTTTCTATTTTCTGTTTGTACGGATCAAGTGTTAGAAAATTTAAAAAAGTGGTAATTAGTACGATGGTTGTGTTTTGATCTACATACCTATAATCAGAAATGTGTGATTCGAATTCGAGTTTGAGACGTAACACATTCAAACTTGATTTAAACATGACTTTGACCGAATCGACTTACATACACTCTTAACAAAGAGTATTGACCGCCACTAATTATCTGTTTTTTTTTTTTGTAATGATCAAACCCTTAAATTAAAAAAGGAGTCGACATCGAATTAAATTAGGATTATTGACTAGGGAGTTGACAGCAATATTCTCCATGAGTTGGCCAAATCTGGTGCACTCGATCCGATCCGCGGTCCGTTTCAAGTTGACCAAGTCGTGCATGTTACCAACAGGCAACAACGGTAATTCGGAAATGTCCGATCAAAATTAGTTTAAAGTCAAGAATGGCGTGAAAAGAATAAACCAAGTCTCGAAAACAATGTATTAGATTTCAAGATCGGAGAGTCCGCATATTTTGTGTACATGTCGGTAGTTATTTGCGATAGAAGAAGAAAACTACGTACTATTTCGTGACAAATTTTAATGAATATGTAAATAACTTGTATGGATCAACAAGTGTTAGAAAATTTAAATAAGGTTAGACGTTGTGTAATGTGGTTGGTAAAAAATCATATTATAACTATAAATTATAAATATTTGTTTTTTAATTAGGTTGGTAAAAAATTCATATTATAACTATAAATTATAAATATTTGTTTTTTTAATAAATATTTTTTATGCCTATATTATAATAACAATATAAATAGGTTAACTTTTTAAAGTACTTTTTTTAAATAAAAAAAATCATCCACCCATCAAAATTTCACGCAATTTTTTCCGAAACAAAATTTAATTATCCAAGAATGAGAAAATCCTGAGACCGCTACGGACTAAAAATTAAATTTAATTCTTCTACGAGTTTTGAAGATTTTAAATCTCTTGTTGGATATCATATTTCCAAACTCCAGCACCGTTCAAACTATTTGCATGAAGTAGAGAAACGAGCAACAACTGATATTTGTTATCAAAACAGACCGAGAACGTGGATTTCGCTACCCGATCGAAACTATATCTCGGTGAAAGCCAGCCTCGACATCCCCCCGGCAGCATGAAAGAAACAAAGTTGGCTTCCATGACCGAGGAAGCTTTGAGCCATGTATATACATTTGTGGGAAATATGGATCATCTTGGAGAAGGTATTATTTGCTTCTTAAAAATGTCCCTTCTGTTAAGAGAACCTTTTAAGTCAGAAACATCAATCATTGCATCAAATTTGGGCACGAAACTATACAAACTCTATGTGCCACTAAATGGATCGTGCAAGAACTGGCTTACCTTCTCGTTCGAGTTGTCCGGTTTTTGATCGTTTCGTGTAACATGATGAGCCTCGTTATCTTATTATTTAATTCGAAACATGACCAAGACGAATCGATCATTTAGCAAAAATCGTGTATCACGATGTATTCACTATTGGGCTAAGATCATTGATAGCATTAGTTTGTTCATATTCTCGCAATTTGTGCGTTCCATGTAGCTGTAAACGGGCCGGTATCATGAGTTTAGGAAAGCGACGGGCTCACACCCAATAAGAAATTGTTAACTCGAGCTGGGCCTGCAGAAATGTCGAAGCCAAGATTTGCGATTATTTATTTAAATATATATATATATAAATGCGAATTTGTATTTAAGAGTCAGGATGGCCGAGTGGTCTAAGGCGCCAGACTCAAGTTCTGGTCCTCTTACGAGGGCGTGGGTTCAAATCCCACTTCTGACAGTGTTTGTTTTTAAATTCTTCATATACAAAATTATATTAATACTTAAAATTTTCATTGGATTTTGTATGAAACATTTTTGTGGATAATTATCGGTAGATATAATAGCGAAAAACATGGTGGTTAAATGACGAAAATTATAATTTCGAAAATTTAGGAAAATCAAATTATATATATTTCAATACATTTTTTATGCCTTGAAATACTTGAAGATGAAAAATGAATCGTGCAGTAAACTGAGAGTCGAGATAAATGTTAATCGTTTTCTCTTTAAAAAAAATTTTGTCCTTGTCTTGGTGCTTTAGTTTATGGTAATTCTTCTCCAATATACAACTTCTATTACAAACACAACCCAGTAATTTGCAAAAACAATAAATAGAAAATTGAATGTACTCTCTTTGAAAAGAAAAAAGTATAAGGATCAATATGATTACGATGATATTCAGAAAATTCTAATACAAATTTATCTATGACCATTTATTTAAAGATATTAATCAATATGAACATATTGTTTCATCAAAATGATGTTCTTTCATCCACAAGTCACGAAAATCTTGTTCCTAATGAATGGAACAATCTTTTGATTTTCCTTGATCTCTTTTTGCTTAATTTCTACGTATTAAACTTTGAAACATTCCAACAACAATAATATATGTAGAATTGTAGAAAAAATAAAATGAGGAAAGGTGGAGACCAAGACAACCAATGCGTCGAGGAGGAGAAATTCTCATGTTCGAAGAGACAAAATAATTTCATTTTAAGAAAAAAAATATTTTAAAAAATCTTCAAAAGGGTCTGGTCATGTCTTCCAACCCCCATCAAATTCGTCCTTGGGTAGAAGAAAGACGAATTTACAGTACACTTCGATGAATTTTAAATGTGTCACGCCCCCGAGCTCAGGTCCGCGCCTGCGTGACTGCACAGTGGACCCCTATAGCAACTAATTCGTATTCGTCTTCGCTTTTACGAAAATGATTAACCTAAGTTGCTATAGAAGTCCATTGCAAGCCATTATAAACTCATTTTAAAATTTTAATTTTTAAGATGTGGGACATGTGCATCAAAATCACCCCTCCTTCAGAACGCGACGTTCTCGTCGCGGCCTGACCATTCGATCTACCAGCGCCGAGAATGTAAATGTGGCTCCTACAGGTTCAAGAGGTGGCTCCCGTCATGTAGCAATTTGCCCCGTTGGTTCAAGAGGCGGCTCTCATGCATGTAGCACTTTGCCCTGTATAGCACTTATTTCCCGGTGTTCTTTGATGGTGACCGGCTGTGATACTATTATGTCACGCTCCGAGCTCGGACCCGTGCCTGCGTGACTGCACAATGGACCCCTATAGCAAACTACTCTATATTCGTCCTTGCTTTTACGAAAATGATTAACTCAAATTGCTATAGAAGTCCATTGTAAGTTAGTATAAACTTATTTTAAATCTTTAATTTTCAAGATGTGAAATATCGGTATCACAGAATGTATGGAAAATGTTAAAGGCAAACACATGGTGCTGTCGTGTAAAGAGGAATCTTCTACTACCTCTTATGTACCTACACATTCTTTGAATTCAAAAATTATAATTTGGTGCATGAATTCATACTACATATGGACATGATTCTTCTAATAGAAGTAGACCACATGGTATGTTTTTTTTTTTTTTGGGTAAATAATCGTCTCTTAATTAAGTATTTCCATACATACACCATGATTGTTTGTAAACGCAAACCAACAACACTAAGAGAGTATGTTTGGATGGAAGTATTTTGAGGTGTTCGTAAAAGTCAGCCTCTACTTCGACTTTTATAATTTTCAACCAAAATCTAGAAGCAAAATTGACATGTTTTTTTCTACTTTTATTTTTCTGTCAAAGCTTTAAAGTTACAATTTGATGTTTATGTTTTTGAAAAATTTATCATATTTCATAATCGTTGTTAGTTTTTATACATTTTTTTGAAATATTTTGTAAAATAGAATATATCAGATTTTAACAGTTTCAAATCGAACTCATAAAATTCTAATCATATTTATTGCAATAATTTATTTTTTAAAAAATATTTTGTATTTTTTTATAATTTTCATTTACATATTTTTTTTATATATATTTTGGTGCATTTATACCAATTTCGTGAGTTTTTTTATTAATCTTATATAAATTTTCAAGTATTTATGTTATAAAAACTTAAATAAATTTTAACACAAAATATACGAAATATAATAATAATTATATAAATATATCATCAATGGTGTGGGTACTATGATTTAGATAATTAAAAAAGATAAATGATCTACAAATTAAGCATATTTTTGTCATTTTACTAAAAATTAAGTTTGAAAACAATTTTTCTCCAAACACTCAAATTTTTTCTTATATTAGCTTTTCGTTTATTTCTAAACACTTCCTACTTTTGTTTCTAACAAACTTCAAAATAATCTCTAGAAGAACCAATTTAATATATAGTACTAGGTCTCTTGTGAGACGGTCTCACGAATCTTTATTTGTGAGACAGGTCAACGCTACCGATATTTACAATAAAAAGTAATACTTTTAGTATAAAAATTAATAATTTTTCATGAATGACCTAAATAAGTGATCTGTTTCACAAAATGCGATCCGTGAGACCGTCTAACACAAATTTTTGCCTTTAATATAAGCAAAAGTTCTCTCAAACACTCTCTAAGTATATTGTTCTTAATTTTCTCTTGAAGACTTGCACTACTATTAAATAAAACCTACTAATTTAACATATTAACAACAAACATGTCATAATTTATAAAATTGGATGTCTAGGCGTACACTTTGAATTCATAGAAAATGAATGTAATCGTAAAATTTATTCAATTTTTGCTTCGCATTTTAAATATCCATCTTCCGCCCGTTTCCTTTTTACCAATTCATCAGCAGCAAAACATGTAAAAAAAGTGGAAGCAATAGTAATATATGAGGTGGATTGTGGGTTTATTTAGGGTAAGATTTAACTAAAAGCAAAACATGTAAAAATGATTTCCCTTGAAAAATTACTTTTGGGTTCCATTTGTGGAAAGTACACCTGAGAATTTAGACATTTTTTTTAATCTAAAGTTAATAGTAGGACCCAAATAAATGGTTTCAAAAAGATTAATTCCATATCCTAAATAAAGATTTAATTTTGTGGTGCGTACATCCGACACAAATAACAGCATAAAAAGGGAAAAAGTACCAAAAAAAGATTGTCACTAAGTCACCATTGTCGCATTTTGTACCAAACTTTACCCCCTTTTTTTGAGGAGCATAAAGTATCAAAACTCAAAAGCTTACACGTCGATATTATTTCCTTCACTTTTGTGGTGCATACATCATCCAAGATAGAAATTGCATTTTTATGTCAGCAAGTCATCGAATTGTTGAAAAGTTCTCAAGTTGCTTACTTGCGAAGATCATTTTTTTTCCACGTATACCTAATAGCACTTAATTACACTTCTTCACTCAACAATAGGCTTGAACCGAGAGTTGCTGGGATAATTCAATTTGAATATCTAGGACTTTAAAGTGACTAACATATAAAATTGATTCAATTTGATGAAGGAAAAAAATATACAGTAAATTTAAAGTTGAATGATCTGATTATCAATATCCTACTGTAAAACTAGTATAGAATACAAAAACTTACGTGAAACTATCTCACATGTCAATTTTATAAGACGGATCTTCAACCTAAATGGATTCATGAAAAGTATTATATTTTATACTAAAAATATTACTTTTCATTTTCAATATGAATTAGATTGATCTGCGAAATAAATACATAAGATCATCTCACATAACATACCTTCATTTTGTGTATTGCATGCACAAGCATGGAACATATGAAATCATTTCAGTGAATTCTCTTAAATTTTGTGATTTGAAGGAATAATACAATAATAGTGCACACGTTGCTTAGCAATGACACCACCTTTACCAATAATGAGAATTATGTATTAAATTAATTTTATGATCACTCGTCATTTTGTTAAATAACTTATTTTGTCGAACGAGTTATGACTCTAGTTTGAATATTGTCCCTTGGTACTTTTATATTTCAATTGAAATTTGATGGAAATTACACTTATATTTTGTAAGATGGTCTAATTAATTTATTTTCATCTCTTACTGTTGAATTAAACGCGAGTGACTTATAAAAACTATCCCAATGTATAAGAAGAAACGAATCGAGTGTAAGACTCTGTTCAATTTGTTGTGCAATAAATTATATCCAATGAACATAATATATGAGACTCGAAAAAGGAAGATGAGGAGATAAAAAAGCGTACTCTAAGCCGCATTATGTTTGTTTGATTTAATCTTAGGAGATAAGGATTTTGTAGTTGAACGATGCAACATGTTAATTAAGACAGAATCAGGGAACCAAAAGATAAAATAAAATTTATCAGTCTTCCACCTAAATAAGGGTTTTGTTATATGTATTGAATAGATAAAATTCACGGTCATTTATTCAACTATGATATATAGATTAGTGACAATAATCATGATGGGGAACTATCATACAAATAGCATCTACCGAGCTCTAAATGCGGTGGTGCATGCACGTCCACATACAATAATTGAGTTTATAATTTATAATCTACCAAATAAATATATATGTGTTTCGTTAAACCCCCAATCTCAATAAAATTAAAAATACAAAAGCGTAATTAAATTACTTAAAACTTGTAAACGTGTTTTACTATATTCCCCAAAACTAAGCTACCTTTCTCTCTTTCTCTCCTCTACTATGATGCTATCCATCTATTTTGGTTTCGTCTACACAAGTCTCCTCAGGGTGATCGAGTTCCTCGTCACATGGGCCCACACCAGGCCCAGATTATGACGGGCCCAATGAAAAATTATAACTGATAACGCAACAGCCACAACGCCGCAGCGATGACGACGGCGCGGCCATACGTGGGCGGTGGAGCACCGCCGCTGACGTCCCATGCGCCCTGGTACACCATGGCGCTGTCGATGGGCTGTTCTGATTCATTTTGACCTCCCCCCGATGACAATTTTTGACTGCACAAACAAATATGTCAGATAAGGAAAACAGCCGACCGTTGGTGTTTTGTAACCTACTAGATGTGTCGTAAATGTGTCGGTCCAATTAGTAAATACGAGATCAAGTAGTAAGTAATCCACTAGCTAACTAAAATTTTTATTTTTGGGTAACAATCTCAGGTGGACGAAAGTGCCCTTTATGAAATAATTTGGGGGTGGGCAATTTCGTAAAAGTACCTGGTGTTGGGTGAAGGGCAAAACATGACGATGTAGTCGGCACCGGTACATGTGAAGGTGCTGGTGGAATCATCGTAAGCGTAGCTGTACGCTAGTGGGCACGCGTTTTTGAACAGCTGGGAATACTGAGTCGGCTGGCAGGATTGAGGTGTGCCGTACGCGCCCACGCAGCAGTACTCGTCGTTCCCGAAGGCCTCGCAAGCGCTCTTGCACGCCACGCGTTCCCCGCCGGAGATCATCACCTGGAGGGATGCCGGGCACGCACTGTTCAGATCCCTTATGCATCCCGTCTTCGTGCAGTTTTCCCCCGAACCGCCCTGTGGTACCAACAGCATCGGGACGTTGTACCCGTCGACGAGGCTTACGTCGTAGAAATCCTTCCCTGCGTCGCCGTCGAGGGTGAATTCCGCCAGAGTTGCAGGCGGCGCGGCGCCACCCCCTGCGCATTCCACCTTTCCGGAGCCACAATCCCCTGTAAAGCAAGAGAATTTCCCGGTGGAGTCGAAATTGCACTGGGTCCTGCCCCAGAAACGCCCACCCCAAGACGGCGGCCCCCTGATGATCCTCGTTTCGCCGGTTTGCAGAGAGAAGCCTGTTGTTTCCAGATGCGCGATACCAGCGTTCGATAGAATGCCTGGCCAGACCGTGTATTCACACTTGTTAACGAATGTGAACGTGGCAGCTGAATATACTCCTGTAAGCAAAAAAACTCGCGTGGATTCATCAAAACCGACACTGACAAAAATTAAATTTCCTATCTCCGAGTTAATCAATCATGAATTATCTTCATCATTAGTCAATGGATTGGAGGTACCTGACACAATGGAATTTGAGAGAACTAGGAGCAGAAGCTGCAAGCAGAATCTCCCCATGGAAGTGGGATAAAATGTAATTGATGGATGATATGAAAGAAAAAGAAGGATCCGCGGTCGGGGAAACCTTCTTCCTCTGAGAAATGAGAGGAGAGATTGGGGGATTTCGCAGGCCGGTGGCGTAGGGATTTATAGGCAGCAGCAGGGGAAGACTAGTTGGAGAGGGGTGTAATGGAAGCAGAATCTCGTCATCGAATTATATTATTTGCTGAAATAAATGACACTCGTGTTCTCCATGTTACACTTAAAAATTAAAAATAGCGATGATAGGAAAAAGTTATAACTTCCGAACCTATTACAATTTTATTTCTAGCCAAACATTAATCTATTATGACCGTTACGATTTATAAAATGAATATTCTAAAATATTTTTTAATGTATGTCTGATAATGATCGTGTAATATTTTACAAATACAATTCTTTTGTGAAGCAATCTTGCGATTCAATCTCGTGAAATCGATATCTTATCTTAATCACTCATGAAAGTATTATTTATTATTGTAAATATGAAAATAATTGATTCGTATTACATAAAAAAATTCAAAACAATCTCAAAAAAAATCTATTATTTGCCGATTATCGATCCCCAATTTGAACAATCTCCGTACAAAGAACCCACTCAAGTGGTTACTGTTGCTTCTATTCTAGTCATATTTGATTGCTTTACATATAATATCGCAGTGCCATCTGCAATTATATTTATATATATATATATAATAATTATCAATTATCAATTAGCAATCAACGTTTGGTGGTTGTATTGGTAAACAAACAATATGGTTTGATTTTTTGTTATAAATATTGAAGTCAAACAAGGGATATGATCGTTTCTGTATTTGACCACTCTTAGGTAGTGGAATTGTGCGAGAAAATGGTAAAAGGCTCGTTTTTTTGAGTCACGTGGAAAAAAATAACTTAATGTTTGGACAATCGTGCGGCTTCCATTTAAAATTTAGGACATTGCTACTTCCACGTTGCAATCCTTGAAGCATTAGATGCCATAAAAATAAGCCAAATGTCATTCATTCTATATAATATAGACGATATTTTTTAAATATTTTTTTTTTGTTTTGTTTTTTTGTTTTGGTGGATGTGTTTTTGTGTGTGTGCACTCCAGTTTTAACAAAATTATTTTAAGTAATTTAAATCCTGATATATTTTATTAAATAGCATCTATCAAATTACTATAATCAATTTTAACTTTCAATTAAGTTATTTTATCAAAATAATCTTTTTATTATATCAAATTACAAAGATATCTTTTAAACTCTACTCACCATCAATTTTTCTCTCAATCTCTTTTCTTCTCTCATAAATTTCATGGTTAGGAGCTTTGAAGCACATCCATTCTAATTCTTCAAACATTTATGAATTTCTTTTTTTTTTGTCCACATAATTTTTTTACACAAATAATGATTAATTTTTTGTTTATAATAATATAAATGCATAGATATATGGCAAAATAGTTTTGTTTCTGTCAAATTTGTTGAATATATGACTCCAATAAAATTTTCTAATTTTGATTTAATTTTTTAAAAAATTTGATTTGATTATTTTCATGATTTTTCCATAATTTTAAGTTTTTTTAATTAAGAATATTTTTAAGTTGAAATAAATGGATGATTTGCGATTTATTGGAATTGAAATATGTGTGAATTTTTTGAGGTTGAAATATGTGTGAATTTTTTTTTATTTGTATGTATTAATGAGTGGAAGATTTGCGATATATTGACTCCAACGAGAATATTTCGAATTCGAAATATGTTTGAATGTTTTTTATTTGTATGTATTAAAATGTTTATATTTATGTATTTTTGTTGATTGTTAAAATAATTATTTTCCCGAGTTCTTGGAAACCATAAAAACTTATCACATAAACCCGAGTTCTAGGATCTAATTATTGGGAGTTGATGGAATGTCACAGGGTTATGATGGACTCAAACTGTCTCCGATAGAACCTCCTATGTTGAATTAAATATTCTTAAGATTAGATTTTTAATTAGTTATCAAATATTGAATGACACAAGAAAAATTGAGAACATGGATCGAACAATGATTGTAAAGTAACTTACTTGAAATAATGAACAAAAATATAGAGCAACGACGGATAAAAGAGAATGAGATCAACGAAAATTGACATGAATCTATCTTTTTATTTAGTTTTTTTTCTTGATGACTAGGAGTAAAAGATTAGAGTAAATAATTTAGAATAAAAAAAGTAATATAGGATATTTCAATTATATAAGACATAATATAAAATGTTTAGTGAAAAATGCCATTTTTAAAATTATAACTTTGAAATTGGTTAAAATAATCAATTTTTCGTAAATTATAAATAAAAAATCATAAAAATAAATACTTTTTTTTTTATCTTTATCTATATTTTTTGAATTTTAAATCATATCATCTATAACATAAAAAAATATTGTAGAAAACCATTTTTGTAGTTTAAAATGTTAATATAATATCTAAATTTCACAAAAAAATTATTTAACACGAAATTTTGATATATACGCACGCGAGACACTAATTTATTATATATATATATATATATATATATATATATATATATATATATATATATATATATATATATATATGCTGGAGCGGCGCTGGCAATAATTAGGTCTGTTTGAGAACAAATAAGCAGAAACGAGTCACTGTCCTTTGCGAAATCGCACATCAAAAGTGACATTTAGAGCTAAAAAAAGTTACGACTTCTGCTGTGGGAACTCGGACGCTAATCATGTTCTTAATCATCATTGAGACTAATTAATCAATTATAAAACAGGGTCTAAATTTTTTTTTTTAAAAATGCGGAACGTAGTGAAATAAAACGTATATACATCTCAGTATAAAAGTACAAGTCATGTACCATATTCATTTATTCAACTAAGGTTTAACAGCTAATATCACGTGTCTAACCCTATCTCTAATCCAAGTCCGGAGCCTCCACTCTAATCACGATCTCTCTTCATCTTCTCAACCCTGCACATGTCCCACCTGTTATCATGCACACATACAAAACAAGACAACAGCCGGATAACTCCGGTGAGAATAAATCTCAGTATAAACAATGTAAACAAGCAATCATATAAAAACATATACAAAAGCATATAACAGTTATCATTAACATGCAGCAAATCAACAAACATGTATGATATCAAAACTGTAAATCAACTAGTCATCACAGACTCGACTCAAACAACGCGTCGTCTCAGACTCGACTCAACTCTAACATAGGGATCCCAATGTCTGGATATTGATAATTATATCGAATCGCAGTCGATAGGAATGAATCAACCCTAAACGGCATCGATATAATTCATATATCCAGTGTCTGGGCGAAACAGCTGCAGAATTGACGAATCAGTCAAAAATTAAGCGAATCAGCCAATAACTAGACGAATCAGCCAGTAATTAAGCGAATCAGCCAAAGTTTAGACGAATCAGTCGATAACTAGACGAATCAGCCAATAACCAGACAAATCAGCCGGTGACTAGGCGAATCAGCCAATGACTAAACAATCAGTAGTCAATACATGCAGTGGCTATAAATCAATAGACTACAAACATCAATCTCATCAATTACAAATGTCAATGCAATAAACTAAGTATGTGATTTAGGAAACTCGAGTCAAACCTCACTCGAGTTGTGCAATCCCAACTCAACATTAATTTATACCTTTCTTTCTGATACTCTGACTCTGTCGAAGTCTCGAACTCAAAGCCTGTCAATACTCAATCTGACAATAACAATATCGAGGGTACGGTATCAATACACCACTCAAACAACACTGGATATAATCAGAATTCAATCAAATTCTGTTTCAACAGCACAACGTCATAGTCTCAATATACCCACCAATATCATCGCAGTCAGATATCAATTCTAACATCTCATAATCGGTTATAATTCAATTCTGATATCAAATCGATTCCAAAACAACTCCGAAAATCATAACAATTCCATATGATATTTATTCTTCAGTCCGGTTTCGATTATACAATGTCTAACATGACCAGAACATCATATAAGAATCATATCAGATTCTGACAATACCATAATTTCAAAACATATCAAAACGTAGCAAAACTTACGTCCAGTTGTAGCCTACGTTGATAGAAACTCAGTACCGCAGTCGGATTCAAAATCAGACGGACAGATCTTTCACAAAAGGCGTAAGGATTTCTCACAATTCTCTGAAGCCCCTTCCTCGATTTAGCTGATTCTGAGGGACAAAATCGTTTTTGATATATATATATTGCATGTGAAGGGCAAATGGCTCACCCTTCACGCAACACGTCTCGCGCATATGCGCGACATCAACTGGCGCATATGCGCGAGACCTTAAGTCTCGGCGCGTGTCTTCCCAACTGCTGGCGCATATGCGCGACACATTTCCGCGCATATGCGCCCAACTCTCTGGACTCGGCATTCCTGAATACACTTGCTCGCGCATATGCGCGAGACTTACTGTCTCGGCAATCACCCCAAATACTTGCCTCGCGCATATGCGCGAGGTGTTCTGTCCTCGCGAAGGATCTTTCGCTTGTACAGGCTCGCGCATATGCGCGACTCACTTCGCGCATATGCGCGAGGTCCTCTGCCCGCGTCGCGCATATGCGCGAGGGTTATTGTTCCTCGCACATTTTCATGCATTATTTCGTCTTTCCCGGTCCGATCCTTTCCGTCTATAATCATATCAAACATCCAGACAAGGTATTATATTTTGGAGCCATTTGTATGTGTTATACTTCAATGAGATTTGTATGATTCTTATGCTATTATTATTACGAGGTAGGTGTAATTTGCATGCAATTTAGTATATTCAACGATGAATATTTATCCTTACATGTAGAATCTACGGAAAAAAAGGCAGAACCCTTAAATAAGGATAATTGTCTACTCTTTAATACATCGTTGAGACAGCATGCACGTGAAAGATAACGGTGGAAAAAATTATTTGAAGGTTGCATTGTACATTGAATGACATAATTCGTAAAAATTTTAAATTTGCTAGCGTCAGTAGGATAATACTTGGAATAAACCAATTTTTTGGTACATTTCAATCAAGTATGACTTGTAAAAACCGAGTCGAAATATAGAGATTACTATTCGTTAGACAATCCCTTATTGGTAGGATCACAAACAAACTGAGTCGCCTTGTAAGATTTTGGAGTCCGATCGCAAACAAAATTGATATGTATGTTTGGATTGATGGATTTCTAACGATAAATTTCAAATATATATTATTTCAAATTACTTGACTTCTGCAAGGACAAAATTTAAGTAGATTTCTAATTTCAATAGCATTGATACTGGTGCATTTTAAATACATCTAAGATAATTGTTGTTTAAAATTCATTTTTCACATCTCTTGTTTCAAATCAAATATATCGATTCAAACTCAATTTAGTCAACTAGAACTCGTGCCAAAATAATGTGTTTTTTGAACATGGAAATGAACTTCAAATCAATAGGAGTTCCGGTCATCAACCTCGAGCAATATGGTATAATAACTCTAAGGTATTGTTTGGTGTATATTACAATAAAGGATTAATGTTTTGTAATCCCTCCTTTATCATGTGTATGGTATGCATGATTAAAATTATGATAGGTTCAGCCAACATTGTAGATATTATTGTACTCTACTGAATGTTTGAATAATACAACGATATATCAACACACCTACAAACTATCTAACCAAAATATCAGTAAATATCAAGGCTGACTTATATGTATAATTTTAAAGGGAAAAACTTGCAGATTTATTTATTTTTTAATTATCAATATGGGTGGGGTTTCTGTCAAATAATTCATGACCTTATTTCCTCCTGATTAAAGACAGGCAACAAACTAGGTGAACAACATTAAATGGTCTTTATTACAACGACATGAAATTCTACCTCTCAGCCCCAGTTCTGAAAGAGATGCATAATTTCGAGATTCATAATATATCGGAATAAAGGAGGAAACACGTGATATTTTGGATAGAGGATACACAGCAGTTTTAGCTTCAAAATAACATAATTTTTGCACCAAATATAAAATTGTTTTTCAATCCATCAACTCTAAAGTAGTACTAAAAAAATTGATTATAAAATTTTCTTTTATAAAGTTAGTGCAATTTTTTTAAAAGAAAATTTCATGATTATTATTTCTAAAAAGAAAATCTTGGGCTCATTTATTCCAAATCATGTAAGTCTTTGAAGACAAGAGATTCCAGCCAATAAGAAAAAGACTCTTCCTTCCACAGTAGGACTTAGGGATAAAGAAGAAAAAATTTCAATTCTATGAGCTACGATGTTTGTCGTAGGACGAACATCAAATATTCTCGATATTTAGATTTCATCAAACATCTTCAAAATTTAGAATGTATTTTTGTGTGTCTTGAGTCATCTTTCGGGTTTGTGACTGGTTACACCGTCAAAAAAGAGAGTCAGTCAAAACCTGTATTGGGTAATATTTCCGTTCCTTTGACATCTTCAATCTCTCCTGGATTGCTGCTATTTGGGATATTTCTTCCAAACGCAAGAACTCCTGTTCCATCACTTCCTCGTATTATTCCTTCCATTCCATATATGTCGCGCTCTTCATTATCAGGTGGCTTCCATTTCAGATCAGTATTTTGCCAATGTCACCGGACATATGGCTTCGCCCAGTATGGTTCTGCAATCTTCCAAATAGGGTATGCACCAGGAGACGCTTTTCCCCATATTCTTAGAAACAATTAATTAAAGCCTCATTTAATCTAATACAAATATTAATTCAAATAAGTTTAATAAAACTCTCATTGTTAAAATTATCTTTGTGTGTTAAATATAAAAACTAAAGTAAATAATTTAGTTCGAATAATGAATAAAACAGTTTAATTTTATTTTCTTTATGACTTATGGACGGATGCAGGAATCGGGTACTTGACATGTTGGCTAAGGAAAAAATACCCGGCTCTGACCCGACAAAACCAGGTACCCGATAAACTCATTTTTTAAAAAAAATTAATTTAAATTATTTCAAATAATAAACATAAATTATAGATATTAAATTATTTTTTAAAATAAATTTTATACTTTAATCCAATAACAAAATTATTTATACAATATTAATGAAAAAAAATATCTATTTAATAACAAGCAGCAAAATACAAGGTTCTTCGGCCGCGGCAAATCCATTCATTTTGAGGTACTTCCGAGAACAAAGCGTCAAAGTGGGACAAATATCAAAATACAGATACCCAGCCCCGAAGAAGCGCTACAAAGGCCAAATCAAATTTCAGAAACAAATTTTTTTATTAAGCACCACTTACAGTGATTTTTGGATAATAAGATTTTAACTTCCACAAGTGAATAAAGGATGTGAAAAAATCATAATTAAGAGATGATCGCTTCTCTAGGGGTGTGAGATTGAGAGAGATCAATGGCGAAGAAATGATATGTAATCCCAAATTTCAGACTTCAACATAAGTTACTGAAGAATCATTAATCATACAGGTGGAACTTTACACAATAGTTGGATGGAAGCTGCCTCACAAGGCCGCGGAGAAAACGAGCAAGTGATCTTCTAGCTTTTGCAGAAGCAACACCAGGTTTTCCATTTTCCTCCGAAGTGGCCTGAGGTTCTAGTGTAGCATGAACTTTTCTAACTAGTTGCCGTAGTTCCTAAATAATAAAGCAGGAATAAAAGAACCTATGAGCAGTATATAATTATTGAAACGGCACATAATCTAATGTAATAAGGAAATCTCTGTGCTTACACATACCAATGATAATTAAAAGAATGTCACATTTTGGCAGATCGTGACTTTTCGCTGCAAATACTGTCACAAGGGACAGTGAGGTACAACCAGAAACATTCTATTGCCAAATTTCTTTTAATGCTGCCTTAGCCATCGGTATGCTCAAGTTGTAGGGATTTCTCATTGTGAAGTTTGTTTATAGCCGCAATGGGATAAATGGGGATGAAATTTGTTGCAGACTATGGTTGACTGAGAAACATTATATGACACATGTTCATAATATCTTTATCAGAATGAATTCAATGACGGAGAAGAAGATATATCAATATATCTCCAAAAATAAAGACATGGGTTTCCATGTTTGTTAGTCAACAATTCAGATTGGAAAATCCTAGCAACTAACCTGTCGATCAAATTCAATTTCGCGAAGTGAATAAATTTCATTGGTAATGCAAATGTCCTTGTTGATCAAACCGTCGTACCATCTGTCGGCTACATCAATGTTAATCGGATCCTGCAAAGGGGACCAGGTAAAAATAAAATATTTTATTCATCCCTTGTTAAACAAGAAAGGAAACAAACGTAATGAAAATAAAATCAATAAACAAGAAGAACAAAGCAATTGATCAAATTTAAACATCACGCGGTCCAATCAAAGTTATCTCAGAAAAGACAGTGGATTTTCTAGCAAACTAACAGGTAAGCATATTTTTGTAACTGCACATACACAACTGATAAGAAAAAAATGAAGTGAAATTTGTAGAGGAAGTATCCCCCCACCCTAAAAAAAAGGTGCAAATTACACATTCCAAGACTGTAAACAAACGGATCACTTTTGCTTACTTCTTCTTCATGCCCCTCTTCGATTTCCTCATCTTCCTCTTCTTCACCATCAATATCCAAGCTTTCTGTACCTGAGAAATCTTGAAACCTACTCTGATCTCCATCTTTGGTGGCCTGAATCAAGCCATCCATTAATTCAGGCTCCACTTCTCGTAGCAGTCTTCCTGAACAAAGTTTCAGGCATTTTTAGAGAGCAAATCAAGGAGGAAATGCATTACACAATCTCACATGTCATAAATCTTTTATTTTAGCCATATCATAAATTTATACAGATTAAAAATAATGCAGACAATTTTTTATCACCATATAACAATACTCTGTTACTGATAACGGAAATTAATTTCTTTACTTCATCTCCCGCAGAGCAAATACATTTTGTTATGCGATGGCGGGAGAAAACAAACTGGTACAAAAAACTATCACTTTGCAGCTTTCAACTATGCATTGCCATGCACAGCCCCAAAATGAATACTCGATACTGAACAAGTCACAGTAACAACAAACACTTCAAAATATCATTCTTTAAGAAAATTGCTTTTCAAAAATTATTTTTGCTCCAAAACTTTTGTATCCAATAGCACTTGAAATCTTGGTTTTTGTTTTTTGTTTTGTTGGATTGGTAATGAGAAACTATTTTTCATACACAGCAAAATCAATGAAGAATATATCCCTTTGTCCTCCCTTACCTATGTAATTAAATTGCCTTCGCTTTCCTTCTCTAACATCACGACCTAGTCTCTGCGACAAAAGACCAAGCATCTTAAATACTTTTACAAAAAACACAACAAGGGCGTGCTTCTAATTTTCTATTTGATCGGCTACAGCATAAAGCATAAAGCATAAAGCATAAAACAAACACCTTAACTAGCACAAGAGCATCATACACCTCTTGCTCCAGAGCAGCCACTCTGCACTAATCGATACACATAAATGCATCAAATGCCAGATGTTACAATATTTACTCGTACTCGGTAAACAAAGGTGAGGAAGATGCAGAGTTGTACAGCACTTCACCTAAGAATGCGTTTAATTTGAGGTGGGGAGAAGCTGGATAGCTCCATAGCCCAGCGTACGGCACGTCGAGCCTCGCGCTTTCTGTCGTTGCGGCTCTTAAATATGTCACCGCTATCTGAAGACGACGCATCGTCGCTTTCGTCCGCGTCGTCGGGCACAGGAACGTCACGCAATTTAACAGCGCGAGAACGAAAGTGGAGTGCACGGAAAGAGATGGAGGATAATGGGAAGAACGGAAGATTACTAGAGACGAGGTTTGAAGATGAAGGTAGGCTGAGAAGATGATAGAATGGCGACGGCCGGTAGCGCCGCCGCGACAATTGCATCAGCGGCCTCAATACGTGAGACATTTTTGTGCAGATCTCTCCACGGGGTCAGTCGTTAAAATTTGGTTGGTGGAAAACCAATTTGTATATGGGCTTTAATTGATGGCCCATAAACTTTTCTTGGCCTTTTTTTCTGGTCAAGTAATAAGGTTCTTTTCTTTCTTTTTCTTTTTCTTTTTTTGATAAAATTTGAATGTTTAAAAAGTTCAAATAAATATGATTTGCCATCGAAGTTAATGAGTAGGCTACTTAATAGTACATTTTGGATTCCCGTCAAACAGGGGAATAACGAATTGATCCGACTTTAAACTGGTTTTTTTTTTATTAACAATTTTAAACTACTTTGCTGTCTAAGGATTGAGAGTTCAGATTACTTAGGTAAAGAATAGTGTCAACTCAGTCATTTTTTCGAGGAAAAAACTTGTGCGAGACGATCTCACATGTCGTATTTTGTGAGACAGATTTCTTATTTTTGTCATCCATGAAAAAATATTACTTTTTATGCTAAGAGTATTACTATTTATTTTAAATATCGATATGGTTGATCCGTCTAACAGATAAAAATACGTGAAACCGAAGAGTATTACTCATTTAATAATTAGTCACTATTATATAAATCACATAAACATTAAAAAAAAACGGAAAGTTTGATTTAGAGGCTGATCCATTCCTTTTTCTTCCCAGATATATACATATTAGTCAGTCTTACAAAATTAACTGCGTAAAACACTCTTTTTTTTCCTTCTGAATTGAACCATATATACACAGCGGATACCCAAGTTAAAAGAAAAAGGGCTATGGTTAAAATAATCGTTTTATCTACCAACACTGATCAGTCTCCCAGTTCCGCCTCCCACGACTCATCACCGGAGAAGCACCGACCGCGAGCCGCGCCTCCCTCCTCCTCCGCCGGGAAAGCGTGATGTCGTACAACGCACGCTTCTCGGGATCAGAAAGAGTCGCATAAGCCGCGTGCAATCTCATGAACTCGTCGGAAGTGGATTTCGCATCTTCTCCACCTCTGGGCGGCGCTACGTCGGGATGCAAGACCCTCGCCAATTTCCTATAGGCTGACTTGATCTCCTGACCCGAGGCGCAGGCTTGGATCCCAAGGACATCGTAAAACGACGAAGTCTGCAGAGCTACTTGAGGAGCCCATGTCCTTTCGGCGGTGGCGTAACCGGCTGATATTTGGATCGGGCGACGGAAACTGAGCTGATTCGGTGAAGTCGGAGCCGGAGAGGCGGAGAATCTGCGACCAATTATTTGACTTGAGAGAGACGATGATGTGCAGGCCATGAGTAAGAAGATTACAATTGTTAATGGATGAATGGAAATGAATTCTAAGAATAGTTTATTTATAGATGAAATTGTGTGTGGGCCATTGATGAACCACGTATGATGCGTGTGAGAATAAAGCCTATCCAGTTGAAAATGTGGATGGATGCACCTTGTGTGGATAAAATGGAAGTTTTTGCTGAGTCAATAATTGTATATTTGCTGCCCACGGTTTATTATTTATTTTTTATGAACACAGTTTTTAGATTTGAATTTCGACGTACGACGTGGCTAGATTCTAGATTTGTTGTACTTTCGTGGTGATCAACGTTAAACATAGTATTTTTTTTAATCAATTATCTTAATCGAGTTTATTTGCTCACTGAGTTTTTTAAGTTTAATTTTAATATAGTATATTTTAATTTCTCATTACTTTGGTTTAATTATTGATATGAGATCGAAAAATATTGATTTGGTATTGATACTAAAAATGTTGAGATGCACGGAAAAATGCGAATGTAACATTGAATATATTGATTTTTCAAATGTCATTTTAGCAAGTTGGTCCAAAATAATCCAAAATTATAAATTAGTATACTAAAGTTAAATTTTAAAAACTTAATATATTAAAATATAAAATTGAACGAGTTAATGAATTAAATAAATCATTTTTCCTTTTTAATGTGACATTCAAATTAATTAGTTCGTTATTTACGTTTTAACGAACATAAGATAAGTCGAGTCCGCCGCAAAATCATTCAAATCGAGCTGGATATTGGTAACTTTAGGGTATACAATCAATATGTGGAATATGTGTTGTACGATCTACGATGATTCGATCAATGAGAGTGACTCTATTCGTATTGAAAATTTATGAATCTCGTTATTTTACCATCAAATTTTATGATACCATCTCACGAATTAATTTTATATGACAGATTTCTGATATGATCCGATTCATAAAAATATATTATGTTTTATATTAAAATTATTATTTTCATTCCAAATATGAACCGGATCAAACCCATTTCACATGTATAAATAAATAAAATTGTCTAGAAACCCTTACATTTATTTAAAACCTTTTATCTCAATTTTTAAAATTCATATTTCATCCATATAATCATTGTAAAACGACAAACGTTATTGTGAGCATCTACATGTGTAATATTGATAGTGGATGAATTATTAATTAAATAATATAAATAAGAAATAAAACTTAGACAGTATATTTATTTTTTTATTAACAGAATTTCAAATGTAAGATTCATATGAAATGTTATGTAGATGTGGTTTTTGCAACCCACAAATTCTAGAAGGAAGATGATTTAATGCTCCAGCCAGGTGTCAACTTTTGCGTGGGGTTGAAGCAGTATTTTGAATTTTTATTTTAAATACAATGGTCTCATATACATATTTTTCCTCTCTATATAAATATGTAAAATTATTTGTTCTTATTTTATAATTTATTGTCTGTATCTAATGTTTAATCACCATTTACATTGATCAATCGATAGTGAGTAAATTAAATGTTGAATCAAAGTGAACGAATTATTTATATAGATAATAAATTTAATATATTTATATAAATATTTTTCATATTACAACACTACGAGTAGGTCTCTTGTGAAACGGTCTCATGAATCTTAATCCGTATGACGGGTAAATCCTACTGATATTCACAATAAAAAGTATTAATCTTTGCATAAAAAATAATATTTTTCATAGATGACCCAGATAAGAGATATGTCTCACAAAATACGACTCATGAGACCGTCTCACACAAGTTTTTGACTAACACTATTACTCATTATTTTTACTTGAATTTTATGTTATTAATTAACAATCCTTTATATATATGTTTAATAAATTAAATATCCCATGAAATATTACATAGATATGAATGTAAATGCTGAATAACTATATAATACGTGCAATCGATACGATTTTTTTTATTTTTTATTTTTTTAAAAAAAGTGGCACAAATGTTAGACGGCTTAGGATTTAGTTTTAAATCACGATTTTTATCGATTAACAACAAATATCAGCGACATCGAATCATATTTAGGTTTTGAGTAGGTCTCTTATGAGACAGTCTCACGAATATTTATATGTGAGACAAGTCAAATCTACCGATATTCACAATAAAAAGTAATACACTTAACATAAAAAATAATACATTTTTATATATGACCCAAATAAGAGATCCGTCTCACAAAATACGACCTATGATACCGTCTCACACAATTTTTTGTAAAAACCAATTCAACTAAATCGACTAAAAACCAGAAACCAAAACTTAATTTGGTTTTATGTATTGGTATGGCTTGGTTTCCGATCATCCTATTATTAGGGACCGATCCGTTGAATGAGTATAAATCAAATATTTTTTGTGTCATAAACTCACAATCCGTTTTATTTTTTGATATCTAAATTATCGCAATTCTAACAATTTTATTTACATTATGATAATCCACAAAATTATTGCACATCAAAATAATCAAAAGTAAGCAATTCAAGTTTAATTTAACAGCAATAGTCATCCTCGAAAGTTCTTGATTGCTCACTCGCTCAAGAAAACATTAAGAATATATGTGCACTCAATATTTCAATATTTTTTCATATACTAATCTAGGTGAACGGAAGACTCAAACCCGAGTCATTACAAAAGAAAATCAAGTAAGAATATTTGAACTAAAGTGTCTCCTCTAAATATTTCAATCTATTTCTTATTTTAAGTGTCATTATCCTGAAAATTGTTCCATCGGGAGCCGACATGGCATGTGGGATGTGTTTTTTTTTTATTGACATGAAAAGATCCGAGGCTGATTTTTTTTTTTTGTGCCATATGATCCATGTTTAAGATATTATAAAACATATATGTGATGAATTTGAACCATGTAATAATCAATAATCCGGACTAAAAATGTTATTGGAAAGCTAATTGAAGAGACTGAGGATATCCAAAACTAGGAGCGCAAGATTCAATGAATTCTTAATTGACTTAGTCAAGTATGCAATGCACCTAGATCATCTGACTTTTATTTTGTGGTTCTCATTTAAAGTATCTTCTTGATGCAGTTTTAGAGGCAAAATTATAAACAATAATATCATATTCAATGTTTTCCAAAAAAATATTATTTTTAATGCATAAAATTGCTAATTCATTCAAGCTATCTTCAGCCACGGTGGTCCGAAAGTAAGATTTTATTAATTTTAGTTTTGAAAAACTAATTTCGACATATGTCACTGCCACATGTATTGTCAATAATATTTTACAATCTCCCATTCAAAATTAACTCATATAAGACCTAACACAAATTTTTTGCAAGTTTATAAAAATACACGACAATTTGATCAATTAGATCATTAAAAAGAAAGAAAATAGAATCACTCAAATTTACGCTTAAGAATTTAAAGAACCATAAAGGTATTATCTTTGAAAAAACAATCACTCAACAAAGCAATTAAATGACAATAATTAATAAAACTATCTGAAATTAACAAATCTATATAAAGACAACTTTCTTTGAAACAAATGGAGATGTAGGAAGACTATACTTGTGTTCAGAGGCGGAATCACATGGTTGTTTACCCGGGCTGACCCAATATATTTTTTTAAATGTATATGTAAATTTTGTTTAAATTTGAAATAATATGATATTAGTTTGGGTAGATCAATTTAAAATATTAAAAAATTTTAGAGTTCAAAATTTCAGCTCGGACGGAACCATATTTCTGGCTCCGCCACGGCTTGTGTTATCAATTTTATGCCCATGATAAAACAACCTTATTATCCCGAATCACATTCACTTCAAACACAATATATCACTCTATTAAATATATTCTTAAATCATAAAATTTTAAGAAAGAAAAACCAAAATAAAACACCATAAAACTGACAAAAAATATAAAAGCTGGCGATGGTGAAAGACGAACTTGTCGACGACTTATCTATTATTTCTTTTTTATCAGCGAAGAGGCCACATGTGTCGAATAAGCTGGTTAAGATTTCTCTTCACGGAGTTTCGGAGAATAAATATTATGAAGATATTTGGTGTATAAATATAACGAGTTTATTTTTTTAATATATCTTTGGATTTCTGTTTTTTTTTTTTAAAAAAAAACTTGGACCCCTAATTTTTTAAATATCTTTTGGGCTCAGGGCCGGCTCTGATGACGGTAGAGTTTCGTGCGATTTAAATTTTTTTATCGGATAAATATTTCTCGAACAGAGACAATTTTGCAATTAATGATGAGTGGATATTTGACAAATGAGAACACGTTGCATTAGAATTCCACATTGGTCTCTGTGCTCCAAATTCTTGGAATCTTTATTTTTGGTTCCAGAGATTCTTCCATCTAGAATCTTTATTCATGAAAAAAATTAATTTTGTGTATATTTATAATAATAAATAATATTTTCATATATAAAATTAATATTTTTTATAAATAATTCAAATAAAATATTTGTCTAAAACAATTGATCATCGCACAAAAGTTTTCGTGATCAAATGTTCTCATGGAAATATTACAGTTGGACTGTATGAAATTTAATTATTAAAATTTAAAAAGTAAACTAATTGAGTTTTATATGAGAATCAGTTAATACAAAATCAAACATCATGAATATCAAAGTAACATACGCTTAAAGAAGTTGTTTCACCTTTTACAGGTTTTTTTTTAAAAATACAAAGTTGTATCCGCCCAATTTATTTTTAAGATCTTGATTTATTTGATATTTTAAAGACTAGAATAACCACACAATTTTTTTCATATCTCAAGTATATTCGTCCAAAATCCAGTGATACAAATCTTTTGAATATGTTAAAAAATTCAGTGATTACGTATTTTTTTATGCTCAATTTGATTTGACAAATACAAAAAAAAAAAAAAAAAAAAAAAACAAGCCAAAGACACAAATATCTCTGTCTCATACGGTCATCTGCAATTTCATTTTATTTAATATCCCATATAAGTTAAGCTCAAGAAATAAAATTAATCCAGCTTGAATGTCGCAGTCCGCGCTTTTTATTGATTATGAATCACTGAACGCCGGCTGGAAAAAAATGCCGGCCTCCATTTTCAAGTCGACCCATTTGCAGAAACCATTTGGCTTTTTGTTAATACTGACTCCATTTTATTTTGTCATTATTCATTCTTGTTCTTTGTTTATGTATTTTCTTGGGTTACTTGTTCAAATGGGCACTTGTCCTCGCCTCGGGCAGTTCTCTAGGATTTTAACTTCTGTGGGCGACGAGTTTCGTTTTCGCGATTAAAAGTTTTGATCTTTGTATCTGTATCTGATTTTTATACAGATAAAAAACACAGTTTTCTGCATAATCCTCGACAGGAATGTGAACACAGTTTTCTGCACAATCCTCGACAGGAATGTGTTAGGTACTGTTTTCTGTTAAAATGTGATCTACTCATGTTTTCTTGCTTGTTTACACAGTGTATAATTTTCAATTCTTCTCTACTTTTGAATACTATTTTTTTTTAAATTTTGGTTTCTATCTCTGGTGTCATATATTATCGATTCTACGATTTGTTATATATACTATTGACTGATGATTTTGTGCAATGAACGATGTGCGATTTAATATGCTGTAATTCCTGTTGCTAGAGGTGTTTCCAGAAATTTGCTAATGACATGTACACATTGATCTTTTTATCAAATTGTGAGCTCCGTTGTTTGCATTTGTGATGATTGAATATTGCAAAATTTAGATCAACAACGAAGGTTTGATGTTGTATTTGTAACTGCTCTTGCTCTTAGTGCTCAAATGGTTCTGTGATCTTTAGTCTTCGAGGAAACAAGTGATACTCATTCCATGTTTGTTATCAGTATTCAGAACCGGTTGTGAGTGGAATTTACCAATGGGTAGGTGTTCTTGACGTACTGAACATGTATGATAATGTAACAGGTGGATAAGAATTTCAGGGATGAATTTGTGATCTGTGACCGAGTCAAGAGAATAAATTGCTCCAATCATGTCTGGGAGTTATAGGTTTGAAATGGACCAAAAGGATATAGTTAGAACACTGATCACCACCGTGGGAAGTTTCATTCAAGATAGATTAATAGATAAAGATCGAAGAACTCAGCACAAAGAACAATGTGCTGAGAGATTAGCGGCCGAGGAAGGAGACAACGATAAAGACAGTGAAGTAAGGTACTCGGATCAAGCAGTTTTAGCAAATCTTGATTGGGGGATTGACGCTCTTGAGGAAGCAATCAACACATCTAATACAGAAACTAAGATGGCTCAGTTGGACTACGCAGAAAAGATGTTACAAGTATGTGCTAGGTTAAATTCAAGTCAGAAAACAGCTGGAGTCCCAAACTTTTACCTCTCGTCTTGGGCTCATTTGAATCTCGCATTCTTGTGGAAGTTGAGGAATAATGTAAATAATTCGGTTCTTCATATTTTAGAGATGTTTATGATAGACCCTTTCTTCTCGCGGATTGATTTTGCTCCCGAGCTTTGGAAATCTCTATTCCTTCCTCAAATGAACTCGATTATTGGGTGGTACTCCGAGGAGAGGAGTAGGATAATGATAGATGTGATTCCGGACATGTCCGACTTTTCGTTTTCTGTGGATTTTGATCCGTATTTTAATGAATCTTTAATCTTGTCCGTGAGGCCTGAGCAAGCCGAGAGAATTCAGCACTTGGAGCAGCTTTATGGGCAGTTTTTGGATGACAATACGAAGCTTTTTGCCAAGTACTATAAGGATTGCATGAACTATGATTCTGCTACTAGCAGGAAGGTGATTCCTATGTTGCCTATTGCAGAGCCACCAATGACTCCTCTACAGGAGACCAGCAGCCGACCGATTCCTGATTACATAAAATTTGGTCCGATTCTGCCTAAGAGTGCTGGATTTTCTCCAGTTATGAGACCTCAAGAAGATTCAAGGAAAGCTTCCGGGTAGAAATTTAGTTATTTATCCTTTATATGTGATGTGTTTTTTACCGTTTGACATTATGTTGAAGTTGGCGCAGAATTAAATGAGTTTTGGTTTTAAACAGATTGAATATATCTTCAACCTCTTCGGAGAATCAGGCGAATTTCACTGCTTGGGCTACTCAGGTAACATCATGAAGTGTTTAGTGTTTTGTACTATTCTTCCACTGTTTTGCACTAGTAATCGAATCGATATATTGATCAGACACATGTGGTAAGAATTGTATATTTTATGAGATTCAAGTTGCACCACATCATGGACTATAGTTTTTGGTGCCAACGGTCTCTTTTACACGATTTTTTACTCATTCTTTTTTCAGGAGGAAATCCCCGATGAGTCTGAAGATTTTTGTGACGGTACTAATGTAGTTGCAGGAACCAAAGATGGAGCAAATGATAATGCTGGCAAGGGATTTGGTGTACTAAAGGTCGATGGCACAATTGTGTCTATTAGCAGCATCAGAATAAAGAAAGACGAGGAAACTATATCCCGAAGACAACTAATTAAACTGAAAAGTTGGGGACAATCACCTCGAAATAGCTCTCCAACAGATTCACCTAAACCTCCTCCATCAAATATTTCTTCTCCAAAGGAGGATACAAGTTCTAAAAAGGTCCGAACATCTATGTTGCGACTCCTCTCCACTCATATGGATTCCTCGGTTTCAACTTCTCGACCTGGTTCTCCACTTTCATTCTGTGATAATTCAAGCATTAGCTCTACGAGACTCCGATGGAGAAATGCCAGTATGTATCAGTCACTTAAAACTAATGATACTTATTCATTTGTCATTTGGATTTTTGGGCTTACACTAAAAGTTGTAAGATAACCAGGTACAAGCGAAGTCCTCGAATAGAAGTACTGGTCATACACGGAGTGTAAGACAAATATTTATAGAGAGGTGTGTTTTTAGCCGTTAGTAACTCCTCCAGTTATGCTATTTCTCAACGTGTATTTCACTTTTGTAACATCTGTTTATTTTGAAACTCCAGTATTCATGGGAATTCTCTAAGTCAAGGTGATGAAGGAAGCCAGAGCATTGCATCTTCTCCACGATCCGAGATGGTGACTCCTCAGTCAAGACCCCCAAAAGATTTTGTCTGCCCTATCACTGGTCAAATCTTTAATGATCCAGTCACTCTTGAAACGGGACAAACATATGAAAGGAAAGCCATCCAAGAATGGATGAATAGAGGAAATACAACTTGCCCCATTACTAGACAGCCTCTCTCCGCTGTTTCGCTGCCCAAGACGAATTATGTACTCAGGAGGTTGATAACCTCTTGGAAAGAACAACATCCCGACCTTGCTCAGGAATTTTCATGCTCTGAAACGCCACGAAACTTTTTGACCAACATGGAATCAGAATCCATTCTATCTTACACGTACAGTCTTCCACGTGACAGGAGCTTCAATAATGAAACAGAACATAAACCTCAAAGATTCACACGAACCGGACTTTCCACATCTCCCACCAGTGTGATATCTCAAGCAGCTGTTGAAATGGTTATCAATGAATTGAAGCCTTACATTCTGTGTCTTTGTAATTCTGAGGACTTGCAAGAATGTGAAGCTGCTGTCTTGATGATAGCCAGCATCTGTGAGGACTCGAATGTGGATTCGGCTATTAATTTGTATTTATCTTCACCTACTATAGTAAGTGGATTTATGGAAATATTGTCGACATCATTGAACAAGGACGTGCTTCGAACAACAATTTACATACTTTCGAAGCTTATTCAAGCGGATGAGAGTGTTGGTGAACTTCTGACAAGTATTGACACGGATTTCTACTATCTGGCAGATTTACTGAAAAAAGGTCTCGCTGAATCTGCTACTCTGATGTATATGCTCAGGCCATCATTCTCTCATCTTTCTTCTCACAATTTAACACCCACCCTTGTACATATAATTTCGAACAAAGATGAAGATTCTGCTCATCTTAAATTTGCTATAGCACCCAAAGATGCTGCTATAGCATTGCTTGAGCAAATTGTTGTGGGAGGAGATGAGAGCGACATGTCACGTAATGCAGTGGATGTTATCTCCGATAATGGAATCCCGGCTCTGCTGAATTGTCTGAATAGGGTTGATGAAAGACGAGCGGTTGTATCTATACTTTTGAGTTGCATTAGAATTGATATGACCTGCAGGAATATGGTGGCGAATGGAATTGAATTGTCTCTAGTTCTCGAGATATTTCACAGGGGAAATGATAGTGCGAGAGGATTATGTGTGGAGTTTCTCTGTGAATTAGTTCAGTTGAGCCGGTATGACACCATTCCTTCAATCTCAAACAAGTCCATCTCGAAATTAAGTCCTCGAGCTTTCCCTTTTCATCATCTACAAAATTATTTGACCCCATTTTTTGTGTTACAGGAGAACACTAAGTAACAAGATTTTGCAAATGATTAAAGAAGAGGGTACGTTTAGTACAATGCACATCCTCTTGGTCTATTTGCAAATGTCTCCAATGGAGCAAAAGCCTGCCATTGCTATTCTTGTTCTTCAGCTTGACCTTTTGGTGGGTTTTTATTCATGATCTCTAATTTAGCAAAATTTATACGAGGAAAGTCAGGAATTTTGATCAAAAAATTTACTTCTTAGGATGCTCCTCGGAAGATGAGCATCTATAGGGAAGAAGCCATGGCAGCACTGTTAGAGGCACTTCAAAGAAAAGATTTCCCATCTTCTCAAATCATGGCCCTTGGTGCACTATCATCTCTTTCGGGACATTCAAGAGCTTCAAAGAAACCATGCATGATGGATGCTTGGCTGCTAAAGACGGCAGGGTTAGACCAGCCATATACTGCCGTGGTAAGAGGGGAGGAAGTGAAGACAGAAGAAACAGAATTTAGTGAAACATTGGTATTACGAAGCCTAATTTTGAAGTTATTTATTGATTATTCGTTATTTTGTTCATTTTTGCCCGTTTGAATTCTTGATCACCGATTATAGAAAGACGAAGAGAGAGCAAAAGGACTTGGGAGAAGAGAATTGCATTCGTACTTTTGAATCATGAGAAAGGCGCTATTTTTAAAGCTCTGGATGAATGTTTTACAAGCAATTCAATAGAGATAGCGAAATCTTGTTTAGTGGTGGCCACATGGCTTGTGCACATGCTTTACAGTTTTCCTGATTGCGGAGTAAGGGACATAGCTCGTAAATCATTGCTTGACAAGTTCATCAACGTGCTACAATCGTCGAAGAACAATGAGGACAAAATACTGGCTGCCCTTGCTGTGAGAGGATTCATCAATGAACCAGGTAAATGTGATTCATCAAATGGATAATTGATTCAGGCTTTTATTATTTGTCACTTAAATTAGTGAACTATGCTTACAGTTGGACTGAATGAAGTCGCGGTGTATGCCAAAAGTATGTGGAAAATCTTGAGGCGTCTCAAGAAAAGTTGCACAGTGGCACATGATATAGTGAAAGCATTGATTGAACATGACATCAATTGATCCGGTGAGTTGTGTATTTACGTCCTTTAACTTGTTGGGGATTTAAAGTAAGGCTTATCTTTAAACACACTGGAGCGTTTTCAGTCAGAGATGTGGTCCTGTGTTGAGGGCCCTGTGCTGGACGTATCCATGAATGGCGAAATTCTCTCTATGCTTCAGATTAAGAATCGCTTGATAAGCAGCCATTCGGACGGAACCATAAAGGTAAGGAAAAAACCATTATTTACCGTTCAATTTGCTGCATACTCGTTGCCATCTTGAGTACACGTGTATGGGGTTGTTTATCCACGTTACCAATCAAGATTCTTGGTTGTTGGAGGTTGCATAAGACTGCAGTTCTTTACATTTAAACAACATATGCTTTACATTTCAACAAGAAATCTTTTTTTTGTTTTGAACCTGTCGAATTTGTCCATAGAAATATACAGAATAGAGAACAGAACAGAACAGAACATAGGATTTGCATGGTTTAGATATAAAGGTCCACATCCACAGAAAAATGGCCGAAGAGTTAAAATTATCATTAATTTCCTTTGGTTTAGATTTAAAATATCACATTTTTATATAGGTGAAATTTTACTTGGATGAATATGGTCAAAAATCTTTTTGATGACGATATCAAAATAAACTTGAAATAGAGATGGATAATAATCTTGATTATCTTATATTTGATTCGATAATATATTTTTCAGTTTCTAATATAAACATTTCCCACTGCATTCAGGTGTGGGACACTGGAAGGAAAACTCCTCGATTAATTCAAGAAGTTCGTGAACACTCAAAGGCTGTTACATGCCTTTATGTCCCACCTTCACACGACAAGCTGTACAGCGGATCTTTAGACAAAACTATCCGAGTAAGGTTTCATATTTCTTATATATATTCATTTATGACTCCGAACTCTATCAGAAAACCGTGAATGAAAATTCCCAATTATAGCATCTACCGAATTTGTGTTTCTTTATCATATACAGGTTTGGTCGATCAAACAGGATGAATTGTACTGTATTCAGGTACACGACGTGAAAGAATCTGTGGTTGTGTTGACAGCAAATGCTAGTTATGCTTGCTTTGCTTCTCAAGGATATGGAGTTAAGGTTGGCGTGCTAATCTTACACTTATTATCTAAACCTTTGATAAAAATACTAATGTTGTAAGCATCAACTTTGTCTAGGTTTATAATTGGTCGGGCGTACCAAGACACGTTAACTTAAACAAACAAATCAAGTGCCTTGCCTTTCATGGCGATAAAATCTACTGTGGTTCCTCTGGCTACACAATCCAGGTAAACGGATTCAACACTAAAATATAATAAAGCATATGTCTGTAAAATTCTGTCTGGGTTAGAGCGCATCCCTTTTATTTCTTGTTTCCATATAGCCAAGTTACCTGTCTCCCTAACGTTCTTCATGATCCACTTCTCGAGATATAAGTACTCAAGATCATCATGTTTTCCAAGAGTCGTTTTCGTGTAAAAAGTATGCAAAATTTGGTAACAGGAGGTGGATTTAAGAACACAAACATCATCAACATTTTACTCTGGTGCCAAAAAGTTACTAGGCAAACAAACAATCCACTCACTTGAAATTCACGGTGGCCTCATATTTGCTGGTGGAACTTCTGTTGATGGTACAGCAGGAAAGGTGTTAACTTCTTTGGTATCTCAACCTGTTTTCAATCCCGAAACATAGTGAAAATTAAATCCAGTTTTATCGACCGTATTTCTAATGACGTTTGCATTTTAAGGTGTTTTCGCTGTCCAACAAGGCTGTGATTGGGTCGTTGTCCACTGGCCTTGACATTCATCAGATTGCTGTAAATAATGATTTCATACTTGCTGCCACAAAATGTGGGCTGATAGAAGTTTGGCAAAAAGAAAGAATGACAAAGATCACGCATATCAAAATGAGATGTGGAGGGAGTGCAAGAATTACGTCTCTCGCTACTGATTCAGAAGGGCAAAAGCTTTTTGCTGGAACCTCGGACGGCAAAATCCAGGTACCAAGAATAAAACATAATATTCTGCAAATGAGGAAATGAAATCAAAGTACAATTTTTTTATCAATTTTTTTCCTTTCTAATTTGGGGTGGTTGCAGGCTTGGAGTTTGGACTGACAATTCTGTATAGTTCAGCGGGTTCTTGATCAGAGGAAATTTCTTCCTTAGTTCAAAGTTTTCTTGCTATATATGTTTTTTCACACGCGAACTGCGTGACTCGAATCTGGACAAGGTGATTTTCATCAACTTACTCGGCTTTATGTGAAAGTGTCTATGATCCAAGCCATTGTATTCTGACAAATCTTGAATAAAGGAATCGTTGTATGTACTATGCGTTTCTTTAAAAAAAAGTTAACTTTTATCTGATAATTTGAAGAAGATTTGATATTCATATAACTGATAACTCTGCTTCTCCGTGCGGAATGATAAAATCAGTATTTTATATATCTAGAGACCAGAATGAAAACAAATTTTTTTTTTTTTAATGTGAACGAGTCAATTCTTGTTCCATGTAAATTACCTTTGCAGAATGTGTAAATCAACGCAAGTAAACTCTGGAACATAGAGATTTTGAGCAAGAGTGTAGCTATCATCAATACGAAGTAAGTTGAATCCGTCAATAAGTTTTGAAGTTGAGCTATCCCTTCCCTTGCATTTATGGATTTGATTTGGGGAAGGGATTCAAACGATAAATAACTCGAGTATATTTGAAATTCATCGTTATTAATATTAAAATAATATATTTTTATGTGGAGTGGAGTTGAAATCCACTTCAATTTTATTCATCCAAGGAAGTAAAATTACATGTCCGGTTTTGGATGGTTTGGCAATTCTTTTTCAATAAAAAGCAAATGAGCACACATAGAAACGAAAAAAATAAATCACAGTACGATATAACTAAAATTTTAAATTATTATTAAAAATTTAATTAAATTTAGAACATCTTTGAAATAAAAAATATACTCCAGACGATGCAAAACATTTCTAAGAGAAGATAAACTTAAGGTTGAAAATTAACAGATTATAGAAAATGAAATAGCAATTGATGGCCAATGATAGATAAGATGAAATTAGATTTTATTTAGTAGTTTATTTTTATAAAATGTATATTTTGAATTCATAGAAAGATTTTTAAATGCATTATTTTTAGTTTCCAATTCTCTTGTGTGCAGGAATGCAAAAAAAAAAAAAAATCTAATGAAGTAAAATTAATAAATTCTAAGTCTTTGATATGTAGTATATTGCACGAGTAAAATAATAGTATACATAAAATTACACTCTGGACATTACATGAGTAAAATACTAATATATATAAAACATAATTTTTTCCCTATTTCAAAATCTTCCGTCAAAAAATTGTTATAAAAGAAAATATTTATTAGTATGAGTATATATATACGTACTTCATTAAATATTTTAAAACAAGTAGATAATAAATGCATAATTAAATGTGAAGTCTTTCAAAGTCTTTTAATTTTTAAAATTCAAATCTGAATTTGATGTTCGTTGAAAATGTTAACTACATTTATCTGTCTATATTGGCTTATCATTTCATTTAATTTTGATCACGATTTTGAGTTTTGTGTTATTTTTTTATATATATAGTTATCACTACTTTTATCATATTAAATAAAATATAATTTTTTATATTTAAAAAATTGTCGTAGTGAATTTTGGTATACTGGCTGTCCATAAATTGTTATTATTATATATCTTAATTAGAATTTCAATATAAATAACATGTTCTGAAACTAATTATTTTCTAATCAAAATTTATTCATGTCGCAAGTGAAATTTTTTTTAAATTTTTGAAAAATATTATTTTTATTGTCTAAAATTTTGATATACAAAATAATATATGATTTTTTAAATTTATTTTTAGTAACAATTTCAATCGATCAAGATAAAAAAAATCACTTTAATATATAAGATTATTATCTTCATTTAAGCGTTATCTCAAATTATATAAACATTTTTTATACAATAATTTATTATTTAATATTTAAAATTATATAATATTCTTTCTTATTATATCATTACAGTCTACAGAGTACCAAAAATAACGTAGGTTCCATTGTTCAACCTCAACTTTCAAGCAATGTTTATTTGATCCGGTTTGGGGCCGGTTCAAATATGTTGGATACCTTTCATTTGCATCTACCAATTCAAGCCATCCACAAGAATAATGTTACGTTGGGGCATCAATTAAACAACCAACAAGAAGTCGAAAATAGAGAATTTCGTCTCAAAGACTGAAAACAATCAGTGGAACCACACGAAAACCATGCGATACAAAGTTCGTCACACAGTTCGAAAATGTCAGGGAAATTTAGTGAGTTTGTTAAGAAGTGGATCATATTTGATGCAGAGGCTGAATCTCAAGTTCCTCTCAAAACAACTACACATTACATAATAAGTAGGTTGTGTTGGAGTAGTTTGGTAAGAAGAACGCTCACAATTAGGTCACCTTGTCTGTCCTCTGCGGTTCAATCTCTTTCCCTCCACTTCTATTTCCCCAGCCCGTAAGTTTCATTCTCTTCTCTCTCTCTCTCTCTCTCTCACTTTTACGTTACATGCATTCGAGATTTGATTCTCTATTGTTGATGCGGCGTGCTTAATTATTCGTTTATTCTTTTCTTGTTGTAGTGTTTATTTGTTACTTTTGATTGCTTGCAATATTTTAAGTATAATATTGTTTTTAGCCGTGTTTATGTTTAAGAAGAGACTGTTCCAAGTCAATATACAAAAAATGGATGTTTGGTTTGGCTTACAAAAGCACCTAACTGCCTCTGTTTTATGTGCAAAACAGAGGCAAACACAAGAGATGCGATTTATTTTTAAAAGCTTTCAAAACCGCTGAAACCAGGAAGCTACTTCTGTCTTTCCATTGACGGACCAAAAAAATAAAAGAAATGATTTTTAACCATCCTATGTTCCTAGCCAAACACAAAACTGCATCCACGAAGTCGAAAAAGGTTTTTGCAGGGAATGCAAATGTTCAAGGCGTTAAGACACACGTCTTTGGTCATAGTTGCTTAAAGTTCATGGTTTTGAAACACTCAAACACCTTTTCAAAATTTACAGAGGTATACGTGTCTTCTAAAAGTATCAAATCTTTGTTGACCTATCTGTTAATTTATATCGTGGTGATGGTACTTTCGTTAAGTTTCCGCAGCTCGTATGTTTTCACGGGGTCCCTTGGAAGGATTGATTACAACTCTTTATCAGTTATCCTGTTTTTATTGCTTATTGCCTTGTTCTTTTTTTGACAGGGGAATACTGCTGTGTATTTGCTGCATGCACATGCTCGAATCTGTTCAATTATCAGGAGATCGGGTAAAGACATGGAAGAGTTGAAAAACGTGAAAAAGGTAGGATGATTTCCTTTAGCAAGGTTCTTCTGATATTAATACGGTGATATACATTCTAGTGTTTCTGTGATATGTTCTAATTGCTTGTCTTATATAAAATGAAACTCAAATATCCAATTCGAAATTAACATACACTATGACGAACATATTTTATGCTTAACCAAATTCAAAGTTTAATGCATGATTCACAGCAAATGTTCGTGTACTTTTGCAACAGATAGGCTCGTCAATAGACTTGGCTCATCCCGATGAACGCAGGTTGGGCCTTCATTTGCTACAGTTTGCAGAGGTAACAATTTTGGCCATGGATATTCCTGCTTGGATGCACTCATTATTGATGGAATTAGATCTAGTTTATATTGAATCAAGAGAATGTATTAAACACAGCTGACTTCTATGAAATAAGTATCAGTCCCACATGAAATACGCATGATACTGATACATCGAACAGTTTATGCCATACAATAAGTACTTTACTTGATGTGAATTGTGATGTTTCGGCCCTGATTAATAATGTAACTACTCTCACATCGTTATATTTCCGTTTGGTCTTACTATACTTTTGCCCTTCTTTAGTGCATGTTGAAGAGTCGTGCACTAATCTTTTGCCCAACGTGCTGTGTGAAATATTTGTACAATTTATCTGAACATTTCACAAAATTCTACACCAACTGCCAGGTATGATGACGTCCTTTCATATTGCATCAAGAAAATTGCTGGTAAATTGATCCAGGGCAGGATTTTTTTGCGTCCAAATGGTCAGGGTCGTGCCATGCGATCAACGGCTATGACATGGCATGTTCCCAACCATTTGGTGTTCGAAATTGTCCTGAACCTGAAATCACGAATAAGACCGTTAGAGGGAGGCCGTGAGGTATCCCGGCGTAACCTCTCCGACGCACAAGTCAGAGATTGAGAATATAGGTGGAGAGCGTGCTGCTGAAAAATAATATATTGAATGAACCTGATATTTATAAGAGAATACATGGACATGTGATGAGCGTTCTACCTTGGCATGGACCTTGGCTAGGAATGGGCCAGAGATCCCAAATTTGGCTTGGGCCTAACTATGAGGTATCAATGTGTATTTTACACGTATAAATAAAAAAAAAACATGACACAATATTTGTACACGTGGCTAGTATATATTATGAATCTAATCAGCACTAATTCAACGCTTTGTGAGAAAAATAGTAATTTTAGTCGCATTAATTTAATTTATTTTTTAATTTCAATAAAGTTTAAAAACCCAATAGTCATATTGGATCCTCAGATTAGCACTTTTGTTTGTTTGTTTTTGTTTATTGGGTCTTAAAAAAGAAAGAAGAGTTGTTGGATCCAACAAAATAATAATAATATCTTACACGTGGGTCCCGCACACGATCTTTCCGCTGTCCATACGGTATCCTCTCTCATTCCCTTCCCTCCAATTTCCCTTCCCTATCAATCATTTTCTTGACAACTCTGTGACCTGAAAACACGATTTCAGAAGAGAATCACGAGCTTCTTCTTCAAATATCAACCTCCTTCGTTAACTCCTCTTCTCAATAGCCACTCTACATTCACACATCAAACGTACGGTTCAAGGAAACGAAGAAATGAGGGAAATCTTGCACATTCAGGGAGGGCAATGCGGAAACCAGATCGGATCAAAATTCTGGGAAGTGATTTGCGATGAGCACGGTGTGGACCCGACCGGGAAATTCGGCGGAGACGGATCGTCCGACACTCAGTTGGAACGGATAAATGTCTACTTCAACGAAGCGTCGGGTGGGAGGTATGTGCCTCGTGCGGTGCTCATGGATCTCGAGCCTGGGACAATGGATGCTATTAGATCCGGCACGTTTGGACAGATATTCCGCCCCGATAACTTTGTGTTTGGACAGTCTGGTGCCGGGAATAATTGGGCTAAGGGACATTATACCGAGGGAGCGGAGTTGATTGATTCGGTGCTTGATGTTGTCAGGAAAGAGGCTGAAAATTGTGATTGCTTGCAAGGTTTGTATTCCGAGCCTTCGTCTTCTTTTGCTTGTTTCCTGATAGTTTTCGTCTGAATTAATTAGTTGATGCGAGGTTATATTCTGTAAATGTGCGTGGTTTGGCGGCATTATGGTTTTTGTGGGCGATTTTTGAAAAATGTGATTTATTATTTACATTTGGGTTCCTTGTTAGCATTGTTTTGCACATTGTTGTTAGATCTTGAGCCTACTGATAGATGCGTTCATGTGATGTTGGTTTGCAGGGAATTTAATCTAGATTTGGAATTATACTAATGCTTTAGTTGTGCTACTAGTTTATTGTAATTTTCAGGTGCTCTTTTGGATTTTTTGAAATAAAATCAGGACATTTGTTAATTATTGATTTGTTCAAATTTATTACCTTGTTTTGCTTAGTGATGGTAGTAGATATTTTACTTCATTGAACAGAGATTTATTCTTGGGAGGTAAGTGTTTTGACAAAATGATTGTTTGTGAAGGTCGTTAGAATGCTTAAGAATTCAGGGTTCTTGAGATTCCCTTCCACATTTTGGTAATCGCCTCACAGAATGTCTGTCTTCTTGAATTGAGATCTATGTGTATAACCATGTTTATTGTAATGGGACTTGGGAGCTCCTTACCAGATGCAAATTACATATATTAGTTTTTATAGTTTTCGCTATTATATTTGATTTTAGTGTGTTTTCATTTTTTCGATATAATTGGGACATTTACCGTACTGTTTAAGTTTTAACACATCGCATTTTGTGCACATGAGTACGACACTGCTCTTTGCCTGAGGATCTCATGTCGTTTGCCTCTTCTATAAATATCGTTGAGCACATATTTAATCAGCTATGCAATTCTTCGAATAGAAACAAGAATTCCGCTGGCAGTTTTTAAGTTTTCATTGTTTTCACTTGGTCAGGGTTCCAGGTTTGCCATTCACTGGGAGGCGGCACAGGATCTGGCATGGGTACCCTCTTGATTTCAAAGATCAGAGAGGAATATCCAGACAGGATGATGCTTACATTTTCTGTTTTCCCTTCGCCGAAGGTCTCCGACACTGTTGTAGAACCATATAATGCTACACTTTCTGTGCACCAGTTGGTGGAGAACGCAGATGAATGCATGGTACTTGACAATGAAGCCCTCTATGACATCTGTTTCAGGACGTTGAAGCTTAGCACTCCTAGCTGTAAGCACCTATTTATTTACTTCGAGAAAATCATATAAAGGCTTGAAGCTTTAGGGCAAACTTGGATACGTAAACATTTTTCGTATACAGAAATACTTTATTAAGAAAATATTTATTGGCCAAGGCTTTTGAAGTATTAATTTCTATGAAAAAGCATTAACACTTTTATATTTGTATATATATGTGTGTGTGTGTGTGTATAACGAAATTAAGAAGCCAAGAGTAAAGAGCGTAAACCAAAAGCCTAAAAAGCCGCATCTCTTGGCTTCTTAATTTCGTTGTTTCTAAGTGCTAGTTAGAAAGTAAAAGCCCAACAAAATATCACCTTTTTCTCAAAGAATCTTCTGTATCAAACAAACCCTGTCTTAGGTCTGCAAGTTATTGAGAAAAAAAATCAATTTTATTTTGTTTTGGCAGTTGGAGACTTGAACCACTTGATCTCTGCAACTATGAGTGGAGTAACCTGTTGTTTGAGGTTCCCTGGTCAGCTCAATTCTGATCTCAGAAAACTCGCAGTGAACTTGATACCTTTCCCACGACTCCATTTCTTCATGGTGGGATTCGCCCCCCTCACCTCTCGTGGATCCCAGCAATACATCTCTCTGACCGTTCCCGAGCTAACTCAACAAATGTGGGATGCCAAGAACATGATGTGTGCTGCTGATCCTCGTCATGGTCGCTATCTGACTGCCTCTGCCATGTTCCGTGGGAAAATGAGCACCAAAGAGGTGGATGAACAAATGCTCAACGTGCAGAACAAGAACTCGTCATACTTCGTTGAGTGGATCCCAAACAATGTGAAATCTAGTGCGTGTGACATCCCACCTCGAGGTCTTAAAATGGCATCCACTTTCATTGGAAATTCGACATCAATTCAAGAAATGTTTAGGAGAGTGAGTGAACAGTTCACTGCCATGTTCCGTAGGAAGGCCTTCTTGCACTGGTACACCGGGGAAGGCATGGATGAAATGGAGTTCACTGAAGCTGAGAGTAACATGAATGATCTGGTGGCCGAGTACCAGCAATATCAAGATGCTACTGCGGATGACGATGAAGAGTATGAACACGAAGGGGGTGAAGAGGCCTACGAAGGTTAATATGGTATCATACTCATTGTTTTCTGCGATCTAAAATCTTCTCTACACAATTGTGTTTCATTTCACGTCTTTAGATGATGATATGTGGACTATTATTTATGACACATTATCATTTATCTATACACATGAGAACGGATGAAATATTATAGGAAATAGGAGATGTGAGATCGCTTCCTTGTTTTTATTTCCTTCCAGGAATTCGTGTAACATTTATTTGTTGTGTTCTCATTCTTCCAGTTTGCTGATGTTTTTCACAAGTTTCATGTTATGAACTGTGTTTAGTAATGAATATTATTGTCAATGTGGTTTTAAATGAATTTGTTTGGTAAATGTAATATTTTCCCCCCGAGTATGATTAGTGTATTCTGCATGGAGATTAATTATGAGCCAAACCAGGAGACCTTCCCGAGTCAGGTCGTTTTAGTTATATGTCCATCCTGCGGAAAACAAAGCAAAATGAAAACTCTTCGTAACATATAGGCTCAAACTCAAGCCACAGTTGCGAAAACATGAAATGTGGCAAAAAAAGTCATTGTAACTTTTGGGGTCAATGGTATTTTGAAAACCAATACCTAATGATCGTGTAAAAAGTGTAAGTTATGGCTAACTACTAAAAAAAAAAAACTAATTAATATCATGGTCTCGGTAATTTTATACCACAAGCGCTCCTCATGGACTTGATCTTGATTAATCCCTTCCTCATCCTCCTGGCTTCAGCAAATCTGGCCCGTTTATCAGCGATCTCTCGATTCACATCCAACGGTTGAGTTGAGTACACCCCAAAAGCCTCTTCAACAGATAGATCCAGACCAGGAATTCCAGATGGGCCAACTTGGTTGTCCGATTTAAGACCATTATTATGTGGGTATTTTGGGCTCTCAAATGGATGATGAAGTTTATGAGCAGTCCGATATAACCGACGAATTGCTGCAGATGAGCAACTTGATAGTTTCATCATGTTGGATAAAATCAATTCCAAGATTCAAAAATCTGCCCATGTCCCTTTGAGACTCTTCTTTACTTTGGCGAGTTTTTAGTGCCTGTAAAAAAGATAAATATGGTAACCAAAATGATAGTAAAAAGACATCTCATATTTTGTCACATTATAATTTGCAATAAATAATGTGAATTTATTATTCCTTAAAAAAAGTCATGAAAGTGATGGGTTCATACCTGTACCTCGAGTAAGTATTAGACGGTCTCACGAATTTTTATCTGTGAGACAGATCAACCCTACCGATATTCACAATAAAAAGCAATACTTTTAGCATAAAAATAATACTTTTTCATGGATGACCGAAATAAGAGATCTATATCACAAAATACGAACCACTGTTCTAAACAAGTTGTTGCCTTGTACAGTTATACCTCTTGTTTCGTTGGTTGAGTTCTGGGCTTTCAACTCGTTTATTTGTTTCTCTCACATTTTCCACCTCCTTCCTATTAAATTGGAAAAACACGTAGAAAATGATTAAGATAATTCAAGAAAAGTCTAGAATAAAAAAAATAAAGGTTTATTTATATTTTTGAATAAAATCTTTTTTGACAGACTCGCCACTCTCCATGCTTGGTTAACTCTTCAATCTTATTGATGAACTCCGCCCTTGACTGCAAAATCATAGGTAAACTAATCTACAAGAAACAAATTGAAAATATTCGCAGTATCAGGGGGGATTAAATAAGCCTGAATTAAGGGATGAAAAGTTTGCAAATAAAAAGGTGAAAAAAAACGATAAATTTGAAGCATAATGAAAGGAAAATCTATTGAAAATAGCAGAAACTGGGGTGGGGAGAAAAACAATTACGCACCCTTTTCTTCAAAATCTTCTTCGAAGAACGCTTGGACTTTCCATCAGGCTCACTAGGCGAGAAAGAGAGCGGAGTGGCGGGACTGGAAGTGGCCGCCGCCGCCGCCGCTTCCTCAGCCAGTGACCTTCTGACTTCAATCTCTTCTTCTGCAATCGGAACCGAGGCTGGCGCAGACGGAGCCGCATCCAGGCAAGATCTCCTCTTTCTGCAACCCCAGATGAATCTCGGAAACGGGGTCAGATTTTCAAGCCCCAGAAGAATCTGAGAGACGGACAATTCGTCCTGTGTAGCAGAAGCAAACAAAAAGCTATTACTCGTTGTTTCATCGAACCATTTTTCGTTCGCTGAATTCATGACTTGTATTCTAATGGAAGCAAAAAAATAAGTGCTAAACGGCGCGTGATACAAATCTAATCTACCAATTATATATTTTAACTGGAGATTTTATTCGGTCTTTCCAAAAATTAAAACAAATTAACTCTGGAGATTTATATATATACTTAGTTATTTTACGGCATGTATTTGTACAATATTTTTTATCATTATCGATGAACTAAGATGAGATTTGATAAATTATAAAAAGACTAAATTGATATTTGAATTTTTGAAATAAAAAAATAAAAATAAAAGTGTATTGAAATTTTTTTTAAAAAAAACTAAAAAACAAAAATATAATATTAGTATAATATAAAGATAAAGTTGGAATAAAAAGTTGGTGTCCTTCCTAGATGGTTACTATCATGTCTTCAATTTTAATAAAATAGAATAATTTTTTTCGAAGCATATATATTATTATTTATATGCACATATAATTCGAATAAATTAGAGAAAAAACACAATGAAAAAAATATATCAATATCTAATCAAGTCATAAAATATTAATCTTGTCTTTTTTATGACAACTGAAATCATCATTACTATTTTATCAGTGTGCATTAGATAAATTTTTAGATCAATGCAATAGCTTCAAATCACATTAATCAGATAAATTATTATGGACAAATTATGTACAATAAACTGGCCTAAAAATATTGGTAAGATTAATCAAACTTCTCATAGATGTCACCGAGAATCTGCCTCTTCAGCCCATCAAAGGCACGAATTGTAATGTCGCTGGAGCGGATGGTTGACTGATCAATTCCTAACTTCATAATAGTGACCCATGGACATACGTTGATGGCCGAGCCATTATCGATAAGCACTCTTGCTACCACCATTTCATTGCACATTACTTGGATATATGTAAGGCCTTATTGTGTCCGGTGATCATCTACTTCACATATTCATATTTTCCATCAATCTCGTCTTATTCAAAACGTTTATATTCTATTTTTATATCGAAATTAAAGTTAAAAAACCCTGAAAATACGATTTAAAAAGCTAGAAGAATATTTTTAGTACAACATAATTTTCATCTAGACCAAAAGAACATGACATACATTTAATGGGGTGTATTCAATTCAAAGTTTTGATGACTTTTAACTACTTTTTTAAATGATAGGCTTTTATGAATTTGATAGATTTTTATTGACTTTTATAGAATCTCACATATTTATAAACAGATTTATGTGGATTCATGTAGACTTTTTTTTCAAGATTTTTATAGAAGTTTGTGAGTTTTTTTTTATATAGAATTTTATAAATTTTGTATTTAATTATAACATATTATTTTTATTAATTTCTTTGAACCAATAATTACTTGGCATATATAACATATTCAGTTTGAAATAGTTTTTCAATATTTATATTGATAAATAAATTTACTTATTTAAAAGTTAAATCATTTAATCCTTACATGTGTATATATGTGGGTTTGTATGCATGTTTGTAATTTTTAAAAATACATCAATTTATTAATATGTAACCTTGTTTTTGAATTAATAATATACATGTAAAAATAATATTATTTATCATTGTGTGGATACAATTTTGTATAAAAATATCATAGCTTACATATTAATCAAAAATGGTAAAAAGAATTTAAAAAATCATGGTTGTTACGAGGACTATTCAATTATTAAGAATTAAGCGGCATATTCTTAGATCATCTTTTATTATTATTGATTATTACATTAATTTGTATAAATCATAAATTAAAAATCATAAAATCAATTATAGAATTCAAAATTTTCTATGATATTAATAAAAAATTATTAAATGAACAATAAAAAAAAAAATAAAAAATTTGAAAAGAAATAAGAAAATATATATAGAGACACATTTCAAATATTTAAGAGAGTGATAGAGACAGATGAGATGAGAGAAGATAAGAAGAGATGTGATGTAAAACGACAGAGAGATAAATAAATAGCGTATGTATGAGTTAAAAGTTTTAAAAATCCATCCAAACCTTTGGGTTTAACATAATACAATTTTTGACAATTTATAGTTGTACCTTAGACTTTAATGTTTGTATATTAATGAATTCCATGAAGTCATTAAAAGTCTATTGAAAATTTAAATACCTCTATCGCTCATCTTTTGAGCGCCATGACGACGAAATAAATTAAAAAGAAAAATACATATATTACCGGAAATACTAAAATATATAATATATAGAGAGCATTTGAGATATGGATTTTAAATAATTTGAAATACAGGAAATTTAGACTTCTTGCTACTAGTTTACCAAAAAACAAATCTATACTTCGATTTAAACAATTAGCCATTAGGATGCTGAGATATGAATTTTGTATCAATCTCCTTTGAACGTACGGCAATTGCAGCACAATACAAATACCATTCAAGAAAAATAAAGGAGAAGATTGACACTCGAAAATTCAGACGCGAGGAACAAATACGAGGCTATTACTGCAGATTCCCGTCTAGTTAAATAGTTTGATGAGGCGAGAGTAAAATTAGAACACTTAAGTCAAGAAACAAAAGAACATCAGGAGAAATAATCCAAAGTTTGGTCTAAGATGTTCTCCGTTTCCTCTCTTTTTTAACACCTACCCCAAAATCTTCATCTGTATCATCTTCTGAAGAGTTGTCCTTGCTCTTGCGTTTCTTTGACTGCTTCGTTACAACTTTCGAACTAGCCGTCTTTTTCTGTACTGAAATGGGGGATGCGGCTGATTTCCTCACAATTGTAACTGATTCTGCTTTCTTCTTGACCACAACAGTTTTTGTTGGGGTACCGAGCTTTTGTTGCTGTGCCCTTTTTTGTTTTTTCTCGAAAACCTTCTTGGCCTCATCCTTTGAAAGTAAACCAGACTCCATCATCCTGGAATTATATTAGCAAATGTTTTTGACTGTATACTTACGTTCGTTCCAGTTGGCAATGCATATTCGCAAATAGTACTGTCGAAGGTAGTTTATATATATGAAATGTAAGCTCTAGTGTTTTGAGCTAGACTACAACAAATGTACAACAACCACATCGTATGATATGCACAAGTGCAAGGGAGGTTATGTGGAAGACCAAAAGATTGATAAGAAAGGGCAATCAACATAAAAAAAAAAATTTCATTTGAACACTAAATTACTCCAGATTACGATTCCCTCTAGCAAAACACATTTCATTCCTTCACTTATAAATATTTTTATCCCATGTCATGTTATAAGTTTATAGCAGCACTTCAGAGGAAAAAACAGGGGAAAACAATAGACTATACTTAAGTGAAGGATCTCGTTCTAGGTTTGAAATTCAAAATTTCAACAGTGATTTGAAAAGAAATATATCTAAATCATGTAAAATATCAACCTGTACAGCGGGAAACTCTAGGGGATATTGTAGAATATCTATGATAGCATAACACCAATGATGCATAGTGCGAGTGCAAAAAATTGCTAATATTCTACTCTGATTAGGTAGAGAATGATGGTCTGAAAGGCTCCACAAGAATCACATAAAAATCCCATACAAAAAAAGTACAAGAAAGAAAAAAACTAATCCATTTTTCTCTTGCATTTTCAGATCCAAGCTTCCATACTATCATCATATAGCAACAGTATTTATAGTATTCAATCAAGGTATTTTCATGAGAAACCAAAGGCAAAAAAGAAGAAGAATAGAGAGATGTGTTTTGTAATAACATGCTTCATTTTGTTTCAAACATATTACCGAATTGACGAATAATTGTTTCTTAAAACAATAAAACTTGAATATACAAAATGTAAAAAAATATATATTTGCGAAGACAGATGAACCAGCTCACATTCAGGCTATTAGTAGAACAGCCAATCCATTAATTATGAACTTTCAATGAGCTTAGCTATCAAAACTAAGACATATAACCACATAATACTCACCAAAACCACACAACACTCACAGGGGATGAAAACTTGAAGTTGCATCTACTCTAGCAAAAGAAAGAACAAAATGAAAAAAAGAAAAAAATAGAAGAGACATTGGGAAGCAATCATGCAGTCAATATCGCACTATAACATCAATGAGATAGATAATGTATTAGTTCCTGGATAATTCCAAATTAACTTGCTATCCAAATGAATAACAAACTAGTCTTGCAACGAAGAAAACAAATCGAACCAAACAAATTTTCAAAAAGTTAGAAAGAAACCTCACCATATTGAGGCCATCTCACTGGTGGGCACTTGCTTATACAAAGTCTCATAGAAAATCCTCAATGGGTCTCTCTGAAAAGCCAATTCAAAACACAAATTCTTCCAAAATATCCAATTTGGAACACAATTTTTAAAACATTAACACATCAAATTCAAACTGAAGGGGCATAAGGCAAGCTTACTTCCTCAGGAGGGTCCCTCTTTTGACCTGGTAAATGAAAGATTTTCCTTTCCCTTTTCTTAATATCCTTATCAGTATCACCTGCTTTACCTCCCTTCTTCTTCTTCTGCATCTCCACCTCTTCTTTCTTTGTTTTCTTTACCTCTCCCTATTCATCCAAAACCCACCGGAAATCATAAACCAAAAACAGCAAAAAAAAAAGGCCAAAAGGATTATATTTTTACCTTCTTATCCGGATTGTTGGAGGAGTTTTTTGAGCTGGAATTTTCCGAATCTTCATCAGTTTCTTCTTTTTTCACCTTTTTAACTTCTTTCTTGACTTTGAGCTCGGATTTTAGTGTGGCATTGCTGCTGCTAGGCGATTTCTTCTTGCGATTGACAAAAGTGGACGCAATGCTCTTTTCGTCTTCCTCATCTTCTACTTCCTCTTTCTTCACGAGTTTCGAATCTTCCTCAGGCATTTCCAAGAAGGAGAAATCAAATATTCATGAAAATTGTAAGTTCCAAGAGGAAGATATTCGTTACTTTTTCCGGATTTGAGAACCCTGAGAGAAATGAGAACCAAGGGTTTCAAATGCCATTTTGCTGAGCTCCGTGTTCCTGGGCTCCTAGTAAACAAATTGGGCCTTGAAGCCCAATCATTATTCAAGTTTTACATGAGTCAATCAGGGTCTTAATTATGCATGGAGTTTTTTGTTGTTGACAAAATCTAACAATTTTCCCCCAATTATTATTATTATTTTCAAAATTTACGGTTAATTAGGTATAGACAATGAGTAGGTGTCTTGTGAGACAATATCACGAATATTTATCTATGAGACGGGTCAATCCTACCGATATTCAAAATAAAAAGTAATACTCTTAGCATAAAAAGTAATATTTTTTCATGGATGACCCAAATAAGAGATCAGCCTCACAAAATATGACCCATGAGACCGTCTCATACAAGTTTTTGCCATAGACAAATTGGGACAGACCGTATGCACAGTCAACGGAATTAATTAGATGCTTCAATTCTGTATATATTTTTTTAAAAAAATTCAGATTAAGCGACTAATATCAACACTCCAATGACAAAAAGAAATTAAAATTCTAAGATAATCGAAGATAAGTCGCTAAAAATAAAATTTTACTGATTGACCAAAAATAAAAATCAAGCCAAGTTATAGGACCAACTTACAACTTTAACTCATCTAAAATAATTATCTATTTATTCTTTTAAAAATATCGGTTTTCTTAATCACTTATTTCCATTAGAAATTTTTCTCCCCTTACAACCACAATTTTCTCTTATTCTTTTATATAATTTTGGAATTTCTTTCTAATCTGAACTTTTTTATTATTAATTTTTTTAAAGCATTCAAAAACAAAAATATTTAAACATAAGTGTATAATATTTATCATTTTATACAAGTATAACATATGAAGGGAACATCAGCACTTTCAATTGTGATTCACAACTAATATGTAGCAATATATTGATCGCTGATTAGAGAATATATTCTTCTTCCTTTTCTTTACTTTCATGATGAATTTAAAAAGGTAAACAACCATATTTGTATCGATCCCTTGCATTATGTGTGTAAATAAATATGACTTATATTTTGTTTGGCATCCATATAATATAATCAAAATAAAAAGCAGAATTTGTGCTAAAGCACACATATTTTGATTATAAACTTTATTTATCCTCGTATATATTCTCATCCATCAACTCTTAAATTTCGAAAACAAGAAATATTTTCCAGACGTTGAAGAAATAATCAAGAAAACGAAATAGAAAATGGGTTGGTTTGTACGAGACAAGAGGGGTATAAGCTGGAAAGATCAAACCCTAGATTCAATATCGCTGCCGCCTCTGCCATTAGTGGTGTTTTTCGGGATCTTCGTCATGTTACTGTATTTTGCATCTTATTCGGAGTTTAAAGAAAAGGTGGAAAGAAGCAAGATGGGGTTGAGGTTCGGCCTCATTCTGCTGCCACTCGTGGCGGTTCTGGTGGTGAACATGATGATGCTCCGCCGCAGGTGGTGGCGCCACCACTTTGGAATCCAGAGGCACGCGTCATGGGCGGAGGAGGAGGGGAGTTCTCCGGTGGGTTTGTTGATCGTCTTGGTGGTGGTTCTTGTTATGGTTTATTATCAGTCTTCTTTCCAGTACGCTTGGTTTAGACGCTTTTAGGGAATATAGTACTGTGCTCTTGTAAAATGAACCTATAAGATATTTTGTTGTTCGAACAGGTAATAAAATATATCTACACTAGTGTAAAAACGTAAATTTGTGTTTTATCAGAATTAAATGTTGTGTCAAATGTTACAACATTTAAGACAACATACAAATTCACTTTAAATGAATAGATGGACGAGATTAATTTTGTACAAGTATAAATACTTGTGACAAGTTTATACTTGTGCAGTGCTTTATGACAAAAATAAATCACTAGAAAACCAAACCGTTTACAAAAACCTATCACTAGTGATTAAGACTAAAATCAATTTCCTCAACAAGTTGAGAAAAATAAAAGCTTTCTAAAATAAAAAAGAGAATTAAAACGTTAACAAGAAAGCAAAAGTGTGATGCCAAAATGAAATCCACGAAAACGATCTTCAGCCAACTTCTTTGCGGATGTTGTCTGTAGATGTTCCCAACATTCAAGGCAACACGCAATCAGCACTCTTCAACATCAACGACTTCGAGAATTATTTTTCTCTGAAATCTCCACTTCGTGTATGTATATGATCGATTGGAAGAAGCAATAACAAAGTCCTTGTTTCTCTTTTCAAATTGGTTTGGTTTAAATTTTGTATAAAAATAAACCAAATCAAACATATTCAAACTATTTATCGAATTATAATATTTCATTCATTAATTCATTATTAAACTTAAAGCTTAAAATTAGTCCTCCAAAGCCGGAACAAACCAAACCGAAATTCATGGTTTCGTTTGGTTTGAAATTTTGTAAAACCGATAAAACATGGTTTGGTTCGAATTTTTATTTAAAACCAAACCAATATGTACTTGAGCACCCACTAGATACACATAATACACAACGTAATCGAAGTAAATCATGAATTTAAATAAATGTTTTTGTTAAATTTTGATTTAGTTCACCCTTATGTTATACTCTTCTCGACTTTTAACTCTTTAAAAATCTTTTATAAATATTTATGTTGCAAGTCAAATAGGTGTGCCGGGAAAATGGCATTCGATACTCACGAAAAAAGTTGAAAGCAAACAAGATACCCTCGCTAGAAGAAAAACGCGGTGAAAAACTGATGTTGTAAGCACTGTTGTTAAAAATCCTGGTCAACAATAACGGATATAAACCATTGTCTTATATAACAAAAACAACGGTTTTGCAACGTTTTTAAAATGTTGTGTAATGTCAGCTACGACAACACTTCAAAACCGTTGTGTTATATCAACTACGACAACCTTTTCGATGCAAATTAAAAACGTTGTTGTTACGAAGTTACGACAACATTTTAACAATGTAGAAAAAATGTTGTTGTTTGTTGTTTATAACAACGTTTACGCAACGAATAAAAACCGTTGTTGTAAGTTATTTCAAGAACAAATGAAAACCGTTGTCTTCGACCTTGATTACAAATTAGTTTTGCATCATTTTATAACCGTTGCCGTTAATTTTTTAAAAACCGTTGTCTTTCATATTTTATATACAATGAACAAATTAATTAATAATTATATAAAAACACAAATTAAAAAATCCTGCAATTAGAACTAATAAAATATAAAAGCATACAATCATCCTAAAACAATTAAGCTCAAAAGTATAACATAAATGGTGCCCACATCCACGTACCATAATCCATAATATTTGATCCAAAATAAGTCTTACAACACCAAAAACACTAGATGTGCATATTTTTTTGAAGCTTTCTTTCTCCTTCTTTCGAAGCTGCAAAGTGTTATCATTTCGAACCTATCCTGTTTTGAAAAACAAAAACCATGGTTATATTTTTCGAATATTTAGCTGAGCTCAAAAACCAATCAACCAACACCTTCAAAACAATTGTAAATATTAAAACAAATAATATAGCCTATGTCAAGGAAAACAGATAATATATCCTATATCTATAGCCTACGTCAAGGAAAACATATAATATTAAAACAAATAATATAGCCTATATCTATACTATATTATATATTCAGAAAACAGAGATACTTATTATCTATATACTATACTATACTATATTATAGCAACCGATTTTGTTCAACACCAAAAAAAATTTCCAATTCCGCCCCGATATCGTATTTGATACGCAAATTTCAATAAACAGACATGTTATATTCTCTGGTATTGAGCTGTGTAAAAATGGGATTCAACTAAAAGAGAACATGGAGCTAATACATTTTGAAACAAAACAATAGATATATGATCATGGTAATAAAAGCTGAATACAACAACAAAATCAATCATCTTTCACTATTCCCAATCCAACCCGCATTTACAATAAGGTTTGGTTAATCTAAACAGTCATTTTCTTCTGCTGAAATTCGAAGAACAAAGTGTTAGGACTCATAACCTACGGGTTCAATTAAATAAATAAAGCAGGGGAACATATATTGTCTAATCATTCCACATAAACTTAATTCCTTACTCAATACAAGACAAACAACCAAGAATCGAATGCAAATCTCACCTCAATCGAACGCAAATCTCGCAAAGCCAACTTCGATTTCTTCTTGATTCAGTATAGAAAATAGGTGCAAGGGCTTGGGGAAGAACTTCAGGAGCTCGACGCTTCTTGTCCGATGTTCTGGGCGGCGCTCGCCGGAAGCCGTCGTACGCGTGAAGGAGAGAGCAACGGGAGTAGGGTTGGGTTTTCTTCTTCCTTGGACATACGGGGCGGGAATGAATATTTGTGGGGATGGGTTTGTTTCCGCTCAATCTTATTTTTTCCCTTTTAATTATTATTTTTTTTAGTTTTTTAATGGTTTTTAACAACAATTTTCCAAAACCGTTGTCATATATATTAAAAAACACGCTCATATTTAAACCGTTGTCTATTACACCTAAAACACAACGAATTTTTACAAAACGTTGTCGTAGCAACCAAAAAATCCGCTCATAGACAACGCTTTTTTTAAAATCGTTGTCTTTGACCTATGAAACATATCTCTTATTTGAGTCATCCATGAAAAAGTATTACTTTTTTATGCTAAAAGTATTATTTTTTATTGTAAATATCGGTAGGATTAACCCGTTTCACATATAAAGATTCGTGAGACCGTCTCACAAGAGACCTACTCTTTGACTATATCTTTGGGTTTAGAGATGGATGACAACTTTTGCCACCAATTCGGGATCCGCGAGATAAATCCGAAGCGGGGACAGAGAACTCCGATTTTTTCGAGTTTGTGAATTTTTTAAAATTTTCGAAATATTTTGGGAATCCTTGTCCTCGAAACAGTCTCGAAAGTAATATTAATAATAATATCATATTTTTAAAATTTTAATAATAATATCATTAATAATAATGGATAATAATAAATTTTGGTTCGAGAAAATCTCAGAACCCGTCCTTGTCTTATTTCGTTAATATTTTTGAAATGTGTATGGGAGTGGAGATGTAGATTTGATCACCGTGGTTTCGAGTTTGAGGATCCATTGAACTCTAAAAAGAGATTGAGATATGTATGAAGGTGTGGATGAAATTCAGGGACATAAATGACAAACCCGCCCCGTCCCGCCCCACTCCGCCCCATTGTCATCCTTACTTTGATTATTGCTCCAATGGTAGATTCAATGGTCATAAAGTGAGATCACGTTTATTTTTTTACGTGAACGAATAAACAGCATCACATGAAATAATGATACGATCTCTCTAATTGGATCTACCGTTGGGACCCCAATAGCCAAAGGATATAATTGAACTAACCATTGAAAACCATGCAGAACCAATACATTGCAGAAAACAATTAATTTTCCAAACAAAGCCTCCGAGGCAATAACTTCCGATTTATATAATTTTAAAAATAAACAGAGTCATACATTCCCTCAAATATCAAATACATATGCTGCATTTTCTTTTACGGTTATCTTGAATATATACTCTAGTTTCAATATTTAATAGCATTTTTCATTGTTTTTTACTATTATATTCCTCTTAATTAAGTCTTGAAAAGATGTACAACAATTTTTTAAATGAATTAAATAAAAATAAAATATGAAATTTGTTTGTTAATTTATTTTTTCAATTATATTAATATGTGTGAAAAAAACAAACTAGCTAGTACATGGATTAAGATTTAGACATAAATCTCAAAATATCTGTCTGAATTGAAAGATAACTGCAGCTGCAGAAAGTAATTATTGGAACATTCAAGAATCCAATCTATTTGATCAACCAACCAAGTAGTTCTACATAATTCAAATAAATTATACTAGATATTTATTTGATTTAAATATTCGAAATGTTCTTGAAAACACAATCTAGATTATATAGGATAAGTATACATAGAAAGCATGAAAAATCGATAAATCGGGAAAATTGAATAGAAACGCATGCGGAATCCTTTAATTTATATCATATCTTCCAATCGAATCTTGATATATCAAAAGGCCGATATTATAAAATGCCATAACCTGTTTAAATGTATTATATTGCATTAAATAACCAAAACAGAGAATCCCATCACTGATCGAGTGAAAACAAGAAGTCCGTCTCAATTAAAAGTAATACGTGGTCAAGCAAGAATCTCTTCCATTCCTTTAGAAATTTTAACATTAACAGGAAGCAGCTTGGTATTGTTCTTCACCTCATCCTCTGCTAATTCAGCTTGCGTCTTTTGAAGATGATCCTTAGCCAATTTCTTAAGCCTTGCATGATCGAGATCATTGCCCATCTTCCTCTTGTACATCTCAGAAAATGTTATCGGTTGTTCGAGTATTGGTTTGTCCCCATATCTGATCTTTAAAGGGTAAACAGTGGCATCCGGTGATGGATTCTGAAATGTTGCTATCGATAATCTGCTACAGTTTGAGTTCACTACCGCTTGGTGATCCGCATTCTTGAACCTCCCATTACTTAGATACTGCATGCTTGAGGACGAAGATCAACATTATTAATAGATTCCCCTAGCTCTTTAATTAAAACATTTTCAACAATAATCTTCATTATTTAATTGTTCAAAGAAATTTTTCTATGTATCTTTTACGTTATGTTGTTAGAACAGTAATTTTTTTATTTTTTTTCTTAAAAAAAATGTTATAACTCACATGACCATGGTCACCAAGATTTACTACAAAAGCCCCTTCAACTGGCTGAACCGTGATCCAAGACTGGCCACCATCCCGGGTCGCCTGCAGCCCACCGACCTGGTCCTGGAGCAACAAAGTGATCGTACCCGGATCCGTGTGTCGCTTCAGTCCGAGTGTGAGATCCGGTTGAGGGCATTTGGGGTAGAAGTTCACCACAACCTTTTGATCCATGTCCACACAGGCCTTACTTAATGCATCCTTCTCAAGTCCCATTGCCTCTGATAAAACCTCCAACAATTTGCAAGCAAGATTCATCAGTTGCTCGCTATAGCCCTCCGTAACGGCCCGCCATCCCTCAGGCTTTTCGGGCCATCTTGAGTAGTCTCGGGCCCTTATAGGGTACGAAAAATATGTCACAATTTCTCTCCAGTCTTGCACTGTTTCACCCTTCAAATAGAGAAAAAGTATTAATTTTTTTATTAGGCTCTTGTTTAATTTTATGTTTAGTCATGTAACTAGTTATGTTTTGAAATTTAGTGCAGTACCTTATTAATATTTGGTTTTCTTCCACTAATTTAGATTTTCTTGTGCTCATTTTTTTTGCCAAAAGACACTAATTCCTTACAGTATTGTTTATCTGATATCGATGTTTTCCTAAGTAGCTAATATAGCGAGAATAAACTCATGTTACACACATCAAAATAAATCTAAGCAAAAAAAGAAGGAAAATGACACAAAAACGTGACCCAATATTTTAAAATGAGAAGAAAAAACTTGTCGTTTCTCTTTATTTTTATTTAGATAGGTTTTAATATATTTAATATAAGTTTTATTATTTATATATGAGCCATGTGGGTGAGTATCAGTTCCAAATAAGCAATATTTAATAGATTTAGTAGTTTCGGATGAGATAAGATCAAAACAAAAAAATCCAAGTTAGTGAATGAAAATCGAATATTGACAAGTTACATTACATGACCAAGACAAAAAACATACCAAACTAAAATTATAATTTTCGAAAGAAAAAATGTCTGTTAGCTTGATTATAATCGATATAGAGAGAAATTTCAAATGAACTTTATGAAAACGTGTACATTTAACTTTAAAATAATTTAAGCTTTACCTAATTAATCTCATCCGTGGAACTAGTTAGCCATTTTCAATTAAATTTATGACAACGGCTAAGGGGTACTTCTGAGGTTGTACTTTACCTGGCCTACATAAATCACTAAAGATGAATTTTCAAATGAACTTTATGCAATGCATGCAAATGCAATATAGAATATGCTTGCGTACCGGTCGATCAAATAAACTTCATTGTTTTTTAACTCTCGTCTTTTTTTCCGTGACCTTCCAATAATATGATTATTGTAGTAAAAAAAACTTCCAAACAAGTAGCATGGCCTTTCAAATTAATCAAAACCACAAGCAATAATAAGGAAATTAGGGGGGAAAAGTAATTATTTTTAACCATATATTCTTAAAATGTGATTTTTTGCTCAAAACTTGAATTTTCATTCTAGCGATTTCTGGTGTGGAATAATTTGTAAGGTCTCACGTACGTATATATATATCACCTTAAGTTATAAACATGTACGTACGTATATATATACAATTAAATTAAATTCATTATGTATCGTATCTTCGAAATATTATATTAATCAAAAAATATTCAATAATGAATGCAAAAGAACGAGTGTATGTATATACCTGCAAATGGCTGGAGACAATAAAACCACCTTTCTTGCCTGCACTCATATCATAACGAAGCTTCTCCTCCGGCGGCAAGTCAAAAAACCCGCGAGCCAAACGAGTCATTTCTGTTATGAGTTTTGCATCGACTCCATGATCGATCACCTGAAAAATCCCCCAGTCTTCACAAGCTGCGACTATTTTTCGACACACTTCATCCCCGAGGGCCCCGGATTCATCAATCCCGGCGAGGGATATCACCGGAATCTCGACGCTAAAGTCGTTATATGCAACCTTCGGCCTTTCGTCTTCGTCCCTGATGAATTTTGGATGAAGGGACTCTTGTTGTGCTTGTTCCGTGAGTGTTTTCGCCATTTGGTTTTGGTATAGGGAGAGTAAATTAAATTAAACGAGAGAACTAGCTAGAGTTCACGGGTTTTAATACCGCGGCTATACCTACCTTTCTTTTTTGTATTTGCACTCAACTTTCAACTAATTTAGTCTAAACTAATAAATGCGAGATTAATAATAATAAATAAAAAGCTGTTATAAATGTAAAATCGGTCGTGTTTTAGCCCATCTTCACAAATCGGAGAGAAAGACCATCAAATTATTTTATTTGATATTCATTTTAAGTAAAAATTAATTTCTTCCAACTAAATAATGGACGTTAAAATCGGAAAAAAAAAGTACGTGATTGAAAATATATCACAAAAAATGTCCTAATGTTGTTGCCATAATATAAGAAACGAATGAATTGAATGATGGTTAAGAAACCTCACATTTAGGGGAGACTGGGGGATGGCAAGCGTGCTTTCTGCACTAACCTAAATTCTAGCCATACCTAATTTTTTTCACATACCTATTTTATTTTATTTTTTTGGTGGCAATTGTTTTTACTTTTTAGGTTTACTAATTTCGGTACTGGGCTGATTTTGGCTCTGTAAATTTGGTCATTAGTACAAATTTCGTTTCAAAACTCTCATTTTTAGAATTCAATAATTCCGACCACCAATTTTGGTTTATAATATTTTAGAGATACTTTCTATAAACATAAATATAATTGTATATCTGAATAAATTTTGTGGTTAAAAAAATTTATTATTTGTAAATAATTGTTTTTTTTAAAAAAAAAGTTATATTCAATTGATCTTACGTGTCGGAAAAGTAGAAAGAGACGTGTGATTAATTTATTACATTGTGTTTAAGTAAACGGGTGGGCATCAAAAAATAATAATAATTTAAAAAAATAGGCCCAAAAGGCCAAACTTGGACCAAAATGAGGCCACGTGTTCTTACTGCCGTTAGGGACTAGGTGTGGTTTGCAAGTCTCAGTTTCTGTAAAACTAACTCAAATGGGTAAGAAATCATTCCGTACTAAAGTAAGACCACTGTAAATTGATTGTGTGAGGGATTTTGTTTATTAGAAACGTTTTGTATATTAAATATTGATGTTGTTTCAAACGTTGTAATATTTTAATAACAATATACACTATGCAGTATAATAATATAGCACAAAAATAAATAACTTAAATAAAAATAACTCAAAGATAATTATGCATAAATATAAATATTTGTTCGATGTCCCATGACAAAATAATATTCAAACTGCAGCGTTCTACGACATGATTATTTTCTCTAAGAATATTTATCTCTATCTCTCTGCTCGCGTGCGTAGCATATGTTACTCATTATTTATATGTATGATTTTCTTTAGAATTGTTTAATTGATTAGATACCTATAAATTACAGTAATATAAAGTTTATAATAAAATAAATACTTTTAAGCATGTCAAATCAGATCTAGAGTCAATCTCTATGAAAATCTAGAAAGACAAAGCTCTTAATAAAATATTTAACAAAATCTACTCAATAAGAAAAATATAATTTAAGAAATAAATTATATATTGAAATCCAAAAATTATTTTTCCTTTCAGTTACTTCATTTTGCCTTTCTGGACAAAACAAGCACAAACACGACTTTCCAAGTTGATGCTACTTCATTTATCTCCCCTTGAATTTGATCATGTTAACTTACGTTTTGTTAGCCGTATTGACAACACGAGGAAAAAATATTCAACACATAATACTAAATCACATGATAACATTAAAAAAATCAATGAATTAAAAACTACACAAACTCATAGTAGATAAAATGATAAAATAAAATCATCGATTGCTATCAGTGTTAACTACTTCTTCTTCAGTTGCATCACAGTGTTTTGTTCCTGATGGTCCCGCATCCGAAGTTTGTGCATTGTCTCCTCCTTTTTTTCAGAATATACAACCACGTCTAATAAAATTCTGTAATAACCACTTGATCTTCATAATGAATGATCAATTCCTTCGCTAGAACATGGGCTAGGAGAAGTGATGGAGTGATCGTTATGAAGTCATGTCTTGAGGCCGTGGTGCCAACATTTGTGGCAACACATGATTCAGACCAGGGTGTAGGTCTATCTTCCGATTACTCTTGAACAAGATAGAGACAATCTTTAGCATATCACTTATATCAGATAACTGCTCATCAACGTCTTTAATGAATCATTGAGACTCAAAGATCCCATAAATCAGTGAGGAAAAATGTAGTTTAGATGGTTTGAATCATCTCTTAGCAATTGGAGTACTATTTTGAAGACCAATTTTCCAGAATTAAAGGTGGCTTGAGTGCGAATGGAAATTAGAACTAAAGTTTGTAGCCTCGTCATCACTGTAGAGTTTGTTGAAGGAGTCCAATTGTGTGTTGCAATTTCATGAAAAAGATAGTAAAACGATGACAGAAATTGGTTGATCAAACTCACAGTTAATTTTGAAGTAACTTCACGAATATCCGGTTGGAGGCCTTCTTCTGCATCAACATTAGTATGGTAGAGATTGTTGATGATTTTGGGACTGAACTCGTAGACTTTACCGTGAAAAAAAACTTTCTTGAATTTCCTTGTCAGTACGACAGTACGACATTACTGCAGAAATCGTCAAAAACAGAGAACTATGCAAAGTCATCAATTCCTCATCCATAATAATTTTTTTTCAATTATTTCGGTATTTCCGATGCCTTACCTTGTATATAACAATAATGAAAAAAAGATGATGAGATATGGGTCTTTCATATAATATAGCCTTCAAATCCAAATGTCATTAGCTCGAGTGAATTTATTGAAAATTATCTGTGAAAACAACCATAATATACACTGATATCACATAAAACAAACGATCATATCACGCATCTCATAAATTAAACAAGAATGTTAAAGGTTTCTTCCTCCGAACAAAATAAAAAACGTGTCACGTTTTATATGGAAAAGATAAATGAATAACAACGAGGTAACTTTAAATTATGTTGTATTTATAATCATTAATCACCACCAGCAAAATGTTCGAACCTTAATTTGTCTTAACATTCGAGCGCTTTATAGATCACAACAAAGCAAGGCAAGATTGCCCTTGAATTAAACACATATAAATCCTCCAGATTTGAGTATATTCCGGTAAAGCTAGCCACCGAATCGAACGAGCCAGCCACCGGCGCCGCAGCACCGTCCTCCTCCCCCGCCGCCGCTTCGTCGCCCACGCGCTTCACCCTTCCAGCAATCACGCGGCATACCAGCATGGCGCGGCGAGTGGCCAAGACGCTGATACTGTCGTGAGCCCTACCGCTGCTGGCTGTCGTGCGAACCCCGCTAATCTTGCTTCCCTGGAATCCATGTCGGATAATTGTACAAACTCCGCAGCCGGGAACAGAGGCGCACAAGCTGGATGATCCACGCGCACCGAGGGAGCACGTGAGCGTGGCGCAGTGGAATCTCAGCAGCTCGTTGCCGTCGGCGGCGCACCTGGCGTTTCTCTTGGAGGTGGAGTTGGCGCGTGCCTTCACCGCGTCTCTGTAGTCTTCGAAGCGTTGGATCGTGCGCTGGGTGTTGTGGACCTTTAGTATCCGTTCGATCTTGCAGATTGGGCTGTTCTTTTTAAGCCAACTTGATTTGAAAATGATTTCAACTATATTGTTGCTCGAATCCTCTGGGCCGAGCTCAGATACTGCAAAATTAAATTAAATCACCAACTAAAATTCGATATTTAATTATTTATCCAACCAGCTATTTTAATCATCATTAGTTTGTCTTAAAGATTTGGATAAAATAATAGAATTGGAAAAAGTCTTATTCCTGTCAGAGTGGGGCGATGCGCCACGTGGTAATGTGTGGTGCTTTTAATTGAAAGCTGTAAAATTTATTGATATCAAGTGGTGGTCCATAGCGCAAAAAATTGATGTGGCTGTGCCCTTCAAAAACACAGGCGAAGATTTATGGGAGCTTAAGAAATACACTTCAAATCACCCACTTTTCATTCCTTTTGGATTGCCGACATTATCCCGTTACTCTTCACTAACGATTTCCAACTTCAAAATCTCGATTTTGAAATAATAATATACAATAATGTCTTTTGAAAAGATCACATTAGAATTGTGTATATACTCCCAATTAATTCCACGATCTTAGTCATTCATGCAAGACCAATAGGATTGGATTGATTACCCCCATCGGGGATTCAAAATTTAGTGGAAAAGAGCCATTAATAGCTAAAATTTGTAATGATAGGAAATAATAACAGGAGACAAAAGACTTCTTAATTAATATTGTGTTGTTCTTTTAAAATGTGATTGATCGATAATCGAGGGAAGAAAATATAAAAGATCACCTGCATGCCTGATTGCCTGGTGATGCTCCAAGCTCTCGACTTTCGGAAACACCTCACCGCATTCAGAGCAAGCGCAGATCCTCGTTCTCGGCAATGGATACCTGCGATCCAAAAACATTTAACGAAAATAAATTGATACATTTAGCTCCAGTAACTTTCGTTGCGTTTGATGTGTGTGTGTGTGTATATATATGTATAAATAATATGAAATTAAAAAGAACTCAGCGTACATGCTTGGATCAACAATTGCGTGGCACTCGTAACAACCCGAGAGCCTCCTAAGCTGCATCCCCTTTCCCGTGTACGCGCCAGCGCCATAGCCGGATCTAACCGACCGAGTCGTCGACGAAGATCCAGGGCTGCTTTTTTTGCTGAGAAGCCTGGTCTCCTGGCCCAAAGAAGTGCTATCTGGGGAGATGTCGCAGCGGTGCACCACCCTGGTGACGTCACGGAACGTACAGATGGAGCTGCAGGACGCGTAAATAGGATGATGAATTTGGGATTCCTCGATCTGCTTGCAAGTGAGCAAGCTCTTGATCTGGTCCCAAGAAGAGACCGAAGCCGGGTGCTTTGTTTTCTGGTGCTTTTTCTTGCGCTTGAGGTTTGAGGCCGGCGGATGGGTTTTGGCTTCCGGGTCGGGTAGGAAAGCGAGGAGCGCCATGAAAAGAAGTTAGAGGGATTGGAGGAGAAGTGGTGATGGTGAAGAATTAGCTCTCTTTTTCATGGAGGAGCTGAGCTACACAGGCTTAAAACAAGAGGGTGTGGTGTTAAATGTCAAAATATTTGGTAGGTTTTCTTTTTAGTGGGGAAGGGATCCAAGAGAGGAATAAGATCATGTTGAGTTGTGTGGGGATCGGATCGTAAGGTGTTTCAATGGCTTCCTTTTTCCAGCATGCATTCACTAAATTAATTACTCTTCTATATATGGAATTTATTATTTTTAATCATTGCTGCTATCATGTGATGCATGTATTTATTTACAAATTAATCGAATAATCTTTTCCTGATCTAAGATGTTTTATTCTGTGTTTTCAGTATGATTAACGATATTCCGGGCAATCAATAATTTATACGATAAACTTTGTTATATATTTGAAATCACAAATAATTGATTTTGAGATCTTTAATTCACTAAATAGACTAACAATAACCTATGTTAATTATTTGTAATTTATGTTCAGATTCGACTTCTTACAAAGAGCGTGCATGCTTAACTTTGTTTAAAGCCAAAAACCTGAAGTTTTACAATATCGGACAAAGACTAGACTTGATGTCCTATCACTTTCACAAACCAATATATATATATATATATATATATATATATATATAGCAAGTGGATATATAAAATTTAAATATGATCACTAGTCTTCATTCGATGCACATATATATATATATATATATATGATCATTTCTAATTAGTCTATGATTATAATCAATTTATCGACATTAATTTGATCGATAATTAATGGTGACAGGTGGATTATATATAATTGTAAAATTGTTGAATTACATGGCTTATGTATCCAACATAACATGCCTTGTTTGTAGCTTTTGTAGGCATCACTTGGAGTTATTCTCTTGCTCGTCCACTTTTCATTTTCTCAAATAAAAAGTGAGTTGCCTGGCTTGCTGAAATGATGCCCCAATCAGTATTTGTCTTTTGACTTACAATCAATATTTACTTACTTAATTTATAATATAAATTTTAATTAAGAAAATGGTATTTTAAAAATATCGAAGATCAATTATTCAAGAATATAATTATACGTCGTATCGAAAACATAAATCATTCATTATTTCGGACAACATATATAGAAAGTAACGTGATAAAAATAGTGTATCACATGAAATTGCACCTTATCCATTTTATTTTGTAGCGTTTAGAATCATGTGGAAAAGTGCTTTTGGCCAGCAACCTTAACCACTCAAACTATTATATAATGTTTTATGAAATAATCATAATACCTATTACTAACCATAACATCAAGGGCGTGGAACTGGTGCGCTCTCGTCCCCATCGAGTCGTTTTTATAAAAAAAAAAAAAAAAAAACCCTACATTATAATATACTATATAAATTATGGACTTGATTCATCAAAATAAAATGAAATATTTTCATTTTTATGATTTCTTTCAGCGTGATATGTCATAAATTAGTAATATTATTTTATGAGAACACACAAAATGTCACACGGTTCAATTTTGTGAAACATATATTTTATCTGATCCGATACATGAATATTTTACTTTTTATGTCAAAAATATTACTTTTCACTCTAAATATAGACATGATCGATATGTTTTGTAGATATAGATCGGTGAGACCATATAAAAAAGATCTACTAATAAATATAAAGCTATGCCTATTTAATATTTTCACCAGTTGCATCCATTTTGTCACAACCACCTAAATCTTTAATTTTACGCATTCATTCATATCTAGCACCCGCAGTCTAAAGACTTATTTAAGTTATTACATGTTATTTCTTTTATATACCAAGTTTAGCATAATTTTTCTAACATATTGCACATATATAATTTATTGAGTATTAAATTCATTTTACAATAGGATAAATTACTAAATTATTAATCAATTAACAAATAATAAAATTTAATAACGTCTTAATGTCACGTGTCAGGTTTCGTAGCATAAATCATATACTTATTTGTTTTTTTTAGGAACTTGATAATATACGTGGTTATATTTTGTTTTAATATGTTATTTTTATTATTTATTTTTTAATATCAATCACTTTGTCCACATGAAACTAAGGTAATGTCGACATGACACTTACAATGTAACACTCACATTTGTAGTGTCACATCTACCGACTACACTATCGATAGGAAATAACTAAAATTACGATATATTAAAATATTTATTTCTTCCATTTTACAAAGGAAGTATGAGAAAGATGTTGAGATTAACTCATTCAAAAATTTGAAATAGTATGATTTTATGCATTCTAAGAATAAAATTGCCTTCCATGAAGCATTATTGCGAAAGAAAATGAAAATTTATATGCTTGGGGGTGATGATTTTATTTTATTTTTGTTGAGATAATCCACATCGATATTTTTTTTAATTAAGCATGAAGCTTTGATAGACTTTATCAATATTTATTTTCAAAACTAGAATCTCAAATCAAATTACACGTCATCCTTAAAAAGTAAAAAATAAATAAATGCTAGAATCGAACAAACCAAAAATGCGGTCTAAAGTGTTGGTGTATAACCATGTAGACACGCTTTTAGTTAAATAAATTCACAACACACGTTTTTAGCTTTAGCTTGCTTCACGTATAAATATGTGTGTTCCACTTGTACGAAGTTTTTGTAATAATATGCTACAGTTTCCGCACAATTCCTTTTTCTTTAACATGGTATCAGAGCCAGGTTTGGGGATCTTGCTATCTGCCACCGGTGGTATTTCATCTCTTCATGCCTATTGTGATTCTGACTGGGCCGCTTGCCCAATGACTCGTCGCTCAGTCACAGGTTATTGCATAAAATTGGGAAGTTCTTTGATCTCTTGGAAGTCTAAGAAGCAAAGCACCGTGTCACGCTCCTTAGCTGAGGCGGAATATCGTGCCATGGCAAGCACCGCATGCGAGGTTACTTGGATTCTTGGAGTACTTCATGATATGGGGGTGACATTACTTACACCTCCAACATTGTTCTGTGATAATCAGGCAGCACTACATATCGCGGCCAATCCATTGTATCACGAGCGCACCAAACACATCGAAATTGATTGTCATTTGATCCGGGAAAAAATCAAGAATGGCTTGATTCAAACTGCACATATCTCTACCACGGAGCAGCTTGCGGATCTCTTCATTAAAGGATTGGGTCGTGACCAACATTCTTATCTCCTTTCCCAGATTGGTGTCTTGAACCCACACCAATCTTGAGGGGGAGTGTTGGTGTATAACCATGTAGACACGCTTTTAGTTAAATAAATTCACAACACACGTTTTTAGCTTTAGCTTGCTTCATGTATAAATATGTGTGTTCCACTTGTACGAAGTTTTTCAGTAATAATATGCTACAGTTTCTGCACAATTCCTTTTTCTTTAACATAAAGGGAGTGAACAACTTTTTTGTAAAATCGTGCTGGTTAATTTAATCAATTTTAGACCACTTCGATTTTCAGCGGTCAAGTATCAAATCTATTTGATGTAAGTTCTATTACTAAGAATGATCAAAAGATTGTGGAAATAGTATGCATAACAATATTATAGAACTGCTTAAACAAACTGCTAGAAGTATGACGTGCAGAAATTAAAACGTGCAATAATTTGTTTATTGTAGTTCGAAGCTAGAAAACTTCTTGTCGTCCATTCTTCCTCAAACCAATAAGGTATCACTTGCGCACATCCAAAATTCTTAGCACGACGAATTACAACTTTATGCGACTCGACTTCACGTCTGAACACTTAGCACGACCAATTACAACTGATATACTAGTGGCTTTGACGCTTTGTCAGGTGATGGTTGACTTTCTTATCACTGTGTAAACATATAAGATGGTGCCTGGATTTAACAGAAAAGATTCATGTTTCACTGAAGCTTTAACCAGAATTCAGTAAAGAATTTTCAACGCCTGTCTCGAAGTTTTTTACAGTTTTTGTTCACTTGTCTGTGTAGGTTTACCCCGTATTTGTCATTCTAAAAATAATCAGTCGAACCGGTAAAACATGTGTTTTTGAATGTTTCAATTTATCTTCAACCAGTTAAATGACTTTGGAAGTGTTGAAGTCAAGATTGATGAAGATGGCCATCCCAATTTCATAACACGGCAGCAGTAAAGAATTCTTCACCGCTAAAAGGAGCTTGCTCCGGTGGCAGGTGGAAGTAGAAAACTAAAGATAATTCTGTTAAACCAGCCAAAACTATTATCCAGGAAAACAAGTTTGGTAAAGTAACGTTAATTGATTTTGAAATTTGGATCATTTATACTTGTTTGATCGGCCATGTCTGAAATGAAATTGAGTTTGTCGTTGACTGCTCCTTTTGGCAAAGTCACTAGACAACTTAAATCCGGGTTCCTGCTGTAGGTATGATAGCTCTTTAGGTAAGCCTAGACGTAGTAAGATACTATAAACTGTCATTAATGAAAATCTAAAATAAGGGATGGTATTTTGAAAATAAAGCTGCATAGTAACTAAGTGTTTAGTAAGTGAAAACAGAGACTATCATGTGGCAGACTTGATGACAGAGAAATTTATCAAGCTGATCCGGGAGGCCAAGGATGCAACCCTTGATCTAAACAGAACTGCAGATATTTTAGAGGTATTGATCTAAGATATTGAACCGACAAGATATGCTAGTTGGATCAATTTTTTATTTTTGCACTTGTAAAAGTTTGCTCATTATTGGTCACTTGGGATATATTAGGCTAGCATATCTTATTTCAACATTTGCTGAATCTTGTCATATCATCCTAATCTTCTCATTCAGAATAGTTAGATGAATTAGAATATTTACAGTATATTCTTGTAATTTTTTCATTTAGGATAGTTAATTATTTTAGAATTCTAGAAGTGTATTATGTATTCTTATACTCTTTCAACTAATGCATTTATGAATATTGTTTCTTTCAAGCTCTTCATAGCATCAGAGCCATCAGCTCAAGCTCCACTTAAATTTTAACAATCCTAGCCTGCCACCACTGCACTACAAACACAACCCGCCGCTTCTCCTTCATTTTTTTCCTCCCCTCTTCTTTCTACAGTCCTAACAGAATGTCCAATGTCTTCATCGACTTAGAACTCTTCTTCTTAAGTCACTCGCACTGTAAGCAAGTACAAATGCTAATCCACTACATCACACCGCATCATATCGTTTAATATTGCTGCACAAGCTCCATTGTGTACCATCAATCCACAAAAATCTGTTATCTGTTTCCCAACTATATATCACTAATAATGTCATTGTTATTATTATACCGACTCATTTTCAGGTGAAGGATTCCTCACTAGGGGCCATCCTCCATCAAGGACCACTTAAAGACGACATCTACTCTTGGTTTCCGTCTCGGGAACGTCAACTTTTTCTAAATAATGAAACATTAAGATTTTTCAAGCGTGTTTGTATTACTGTATAAAGCTACCACTAATCTTCCGAAATCATTGACGATAAATCTCAACAAACTTGTACAGTGACTGAGTAAATAGAATTATTGGATACATATTAAAAACTATGAAATCTCTCACGCCACAAAATCAAGAAAAAGAAAATGTATCCATCAGTTACTTGCCCTCTTAAACAAGCATGAGTACATACAACAGCAAGATAAGGCCTTGAAACAAGTTCAATTACGGTTTCTTGCAAGTTTTTTCCAAATGAAAACCACAACGATTCATGATTAAAAGAATTAATGACATTATAATTGAATGTTCGTTCCATGTTTGTTAATGACAATGAAACAATGGCAAGATGAAATTGTCAAAAATTATATTACCATCAATACCACCACACTCAAGGACTCATTACAGACCGTGTTTTCCTAGACCTTGCTCGGGTCACTGGTCGTATATCTTCCAAAACAATCTCTTCTGGTTGAGTGTCTTCGCTCTCTCTTGAAGGCACTGACGCATTCTGCATTGACTGCATTTCATGAGTAGGGTTTGAAATTTTACTTGGCCCGACAACGGTCAGGGCTGTTGCTATTTTTTGTTCGGTTGAGACTGTACAAGGGGGAGAAGCTTTGGAAGATTTTGAGGATTCTTCTTCTTCTGACGTGTCTTCTTGGTTTTCACTTGAAGATGTATTCAAAGCGGGAGATGAGGGCTGTTCATCCTGTGCTTGTTTTGTAGGGGCTGATTTGCGATTTGATGTTGCCGTGGATTTTGGGACAGCAGTCACTTGCTGTAGTGGCTGCAACCTCGAAATAAAAAATACCCGATGAAAATGGACCAACTTTCCAAAGCCATACACTAATGTCGAATAAGTTCCACAACAATCCAGAGCTATAGAACTAAATCACACAATCAGCGAACTCCTCTGTGATATAATTGTGACAGATTGACAAGAAGATACAAGACACTAAACTCTAAAGAAAAAATAATATCAAAATTTGGCAGTAAAAACCTGAGCCACCCAAGGAGATGAGTGCGAAGTAACATACTGCAAAATCTGAAAAATTCTTGTCTGGCCATAGCTTACAGCAATTTTCCAGTACAAGATTATCATATCTCCAGCTCTTGTCCTCAGCTCTAACAAATTACGGTCAATTTCAGTTTCATGCTTTGCGATGTAGGGTCTGAAAAAGGAGTCATATACATAAGTCGTTCCCTGAAATCAATTGAGACCTAATTAGAATTTATGAAGAGGAAATTGTCAATACCATATGCTGATTTGGAAGGAGATAACGAACCTTAGTTTTAGGGTACCACAAGTATATAAAGAAGGCCAACTTAGCTTCACCATACATTGGAACCCTTTAACAAAATATACAAACATGAACGATAGCCAAAATTACAAAACAAATCAAGTTAAAAATTGAAAATTATAATATCAGCGATTAAAAAATTTACCAGCCAATTAACACATCACAAATTCTTTCACAAGCTGTCAACCCAGCCACCAAGATCCTGTAAGTGAGGTTTAATTTTAAAGCTAGCAACTAAAGTTTCTGAGGCTGAATTAAGCATATGGCATACCAATACTGGCACCAAAATCGAAGTTGCTCAATTTCCGGCTTATTTAGTTCCACAGCTTTATAGCATTTATATGCAGGATAAGCATAGCCAAAAATTAACCTGGAACACCGAGTGTACAAATCCAAGAACCTTGTGAAACGAAAAGGAAGAGAACATAATTTATTACGGAGAAAAAAAGTTGAAACGGCACATACACAAGTCCTCTGTAGATAAAAGATCCAATCATCTTGACTCCCTGAAACGGACACATTAAGCATTTTCTATGTCAAATTCAGCTAATTTATTTGTCCGTAAAAGTAATGAATTAATTGAGCTTGCAAAACTAAATTCAAACTTGAATGTTCTATTTAGTTAATTTTTTTATTTTCAGACACTGGCTTTGGCCAGCAAAACTGAAGTAACAAGTAAGAACTACTTCAGACTCCATTAGGTTCTTCTTGATCCAAAAGCATTGCAAAGGAAAGGGCTTGGCTCTTCAATTTGTTATGCTCATTTTTTCCTCATTTTTGGATCAATTTAAGTTGGCAGGGAACACAGCGACGAATACTTTCAAAAGCTTTTACAATGCTAGATCATTTTCCTCATCAAAAGCCAAGATTCAAATTTCTTCAAAATTCTAAGTAGTTTATAATTTAAAAAGAAATGATCTTACAAGAATAAAAGACAACTATGATAAATCAATGATAAAACATATGTTGGCATTCAGATTCAGGCGTGAAATTCTAGCTGAATAAAAAAGAGGAGAAAATAAGAATGCAGCAACATCAAACAACTAAATCTTCATTCCACACATCAACAACGATCTCAAAGAGAAATGTAAATCAATTCCCAAGAATATCAAATAAAGGCGCGTAACAAATTTGCATTTAGAGAGAAATATCTTCATACATTTACGGAGAATCTGACCAAAAACTGCAAACCGAATATTAAGAAAAAACAATTATCTCGACAAATTTTTTAAACGAGGATCGATCAACACATTGATCCGCACCTATATAACGAAACGATTCCACGCCAAAAAGGTAGAATATAACTGTTCCTTGAGCACCGTGAAGAAAATGCAGATATTCACATTCGACGCCGTAATTGGAGAGTTCCGGAATATCACACCGTCTGCAAAGTAGAGGCGCCGATCCCGAACGGCGGCGAGCCGTTAGATACCGGCGGCGATAGAGCAATCAAACGGGAATGTGATTCTGAAAAGCGTCGTTTAAAAAAATTTATGCTTTAGATTTTCTATTTGTTATTTTACGACTAATGGTTTCTCGAAGGGGAGCGATTCAATGTGTGACAGTGTACCACCATAATAGCGATGACCGTATACATGAAAATTTTGGTGTTAAATGATCTCTTGTAGTTTAAAATTTACGATAACAAAACTCACAAAATCCTATTTTTGATTATTTTGCAACTTTAATAATAATAATAAAAAACTCATCGTCGACAGCAGGGTTCGAACCTGCGCGGGCAGAGCCCAACAGATTTCAAGTCTGTCTCCTTAACCACTCGGACATATCGACTTCTTGTCAAATGCTTAGCAATTTTAACTATTAATACATTCTTTCAAATTAAGTATAAAACTTTTTTCATGATAGTTTTAGTATTTTTAGAAAATAGTTTTCAAATTTTTTAATATATATCAAAATACACGTCCTTTTTTGCTCTCCCGTCCATTTTGTACGTCGCGTATGATTTTTTTTTTTTTGGACATAGAGAGTGACGATGTAAGTAAGACGAAGCAAAACTAAAATATGATAACCCCTTCAAATGTGTAACTAAGCATGTGAACATAACAATTAATTCATATACCGATGTCACATGTTTTAGAAAATCAAGAGGGCTAAATTTGAATAACACGGGATTGATTAATTGTTGAGAGTGAAAATTTCAACCCAAACAGCTTCTCCGCCTTCTTAATCCTCGCCTTTCATCTTACTGGAAAGCTGAACGAGATTGTCCTTTGCATTGTTTGTCTTACCATTGAGAGCAGAGTTGTCAAAATAGATTAAACTCGATAAACTGACCTATTATACAAAATAAGTTGGTTGGGTTGGTAATCCCCAACTCTGCAAAAAAACGGCCTACTGAGTGATGGAGTGCAGTGAGTTGTTTGTTTTGTTATAGCCCGTTTTGACACATCTAGACATTTGATATATTTATGTAGCTATTTTCACATTTGATCATATCAATTTTCAAATTCGATATTAATATAACAAGTTGTTCTTTTATCCTATTTTTAGTCTTTTTTTCACTGATATGATGATTTGACGCAATTGATTGTTCATATGTTCGGTCTCACGTCAACATTACAACAGAAATGGACAAAAGTGAAACAAAATCTCAATTTATTGGACTAATATTGAACTTTGACCGCTTTTGAGAACAAAAGAAAAAACGTACCAATTTATAGACATAATTTTTAATTTTTTCGTATTTCGTATAAAGTATATACGTTATACCAGAAATACTACTCATAAATGAAAAATAGCATAAATTCATATCGTTTTTATATTTTACATTTTTACAACATATACTTGTTGCTTAATGTATATTTTAACTTGAGATATCAGTATCAAAGTTTGTTTAAAATTTGTTCAAATAATAATTCAATATCCAGATTTAAGTTGAACACATTTTACTTTCTTCCGTCAAATCGAAAAAATAAACGTATGAACTTCTAGTCGTTTGAATTGTGATGTTGAGATAGTTGCCCATATGATCATTAAGAAATAAGAAAGAGTAAACGTATAGGGTTTGGCAACGAGTCTATAGGCTGGGTAGAATAGAAGTCAATTCTAATTCCGAATTTTAAATTTTATCTTTATTATTATTTGCAAAACACATTTTATCACCAAAGCATCGCTATATAAAGAGAGTAGTCTCTTGTGAGACGTTCTCATGAATCTTTATCTGTGAGACGGGTCAATCCTACTGATGTTCCAATAAAAAGTAATAATCTTATCATAACAAAGTGATATTTTTCATGGATGTCTCAAATAAGAGACATGTCTCGCAAAATACGACCCGTGAGACTTTCTCATACAAGTTTTTGCTATAAAGATAATATATATATACATATATATATAATATGAAGCTCTCAAGTGTAAAAATGAAATTTTGATTTCAAAATCCAATTACAACATAACTATCCCTCAATTTTTTTAAAAATACAAATAGAGTTTGCTTTTAGTTTATCGAGGTATTAAAAATACAAATTGCTTGTAATTTGTTGAATTTTGTTCATAAGTTTAGCCGTTTTCTTTTGGTGTGTACCTATTTTTTAAATGCTCAAAATTTTAAAGAAAAAAACAGCATTACCGCCCCATTTTTATTTCATTTTCACGTATTTCTACATATGGTTATTTTGAAGTTAAAGTTTCAGTTAATCCCAATAAGTATACTTTATAATTAGTTTATATTTTAAATTCAACAATCTCTATTAACTATTAAAAACAATTTCCAATATTTTTATACAATTTCATCGTTATGTATTATAAATTTTTGTGTGAGAATATTATATATATATAGAGCGTGGACTTTTCGAAGCTGGCCCTAGCATTTGCCTACGCCAAGTAACAACACTACCGACTAAAGACTTCAGAAATGGTCAAGTCGATCGGAAAGATTGGTCAAATCTTCTCTCTCTCTAAATTCACTAATTAATCTATTTTCTGAACTTTTCAACATCTCCACCTTATATATAGCATACCCTAACTCTGATTCTTTTCCAAGCTACCAAGCAAATTAATCTCAGTCCAAAGATCTACATAGCTTGTTCTTGAAATAATCTTTTCAAATCCCATAAAAAAAATGGCCTTCAGAAACTCAGTCTCACAAATCAAGCAGAAATTATCGAAGCACAAAGGGGATGAAACTGAAGATCAATGGCTGCCGTCGGACGTGCCGAAAGGGCATTTCGCGGTGTATGTAGGAGATAACAGAAGCAGATACGTTGTTCCTATTTCGTTCTTGAGCAGCCATGAATTCCAAATGCTGCTGCAAAGTGCAGAAGAAGAGTTTGGCTTTGATCAGCACATGGGGCTCACTATTCCTTGCCAAGAAGAAGCTTTTCGGTCTATAATTTCGATGCTTACTTGGTTAGAAAACTAAAACAATAAATATCTTTCGCTGTAATAAAATCACGGTACTACCTTAGGAACTAGGAAGAGATGCTTATTTCGAGTCTCCAAGACAACCCCACATGTTAATTTGGGGTCCAGAAGTTGGATAGATAGATATATTTTTCGATCGACCATTTATTTTATTTTATTTTGTAATGATTTACGTGTTCTTTTGAAAGGGTTATGAAAAAATTGACATGTTCGGTGTTATATTAAATTTCTGATATTCATGAATATAGATTTGAACATTTTATCTTATGAAAAATATCGAACACTTGATCAATAAAGTTGCTAAAAATTCAACAATTAGACCGATCGATTGTTTATGAAAACATATGATGTCATCAAACATGGATATATCTAGGTTGTGTTCCGAAAACAAAATCAATCTTTGTTTTAGATAAACAAAAATTATTGTTATTGTTGCGAACATATTTCATCATTTAAAGTTTCTTGGTGTGCTAAGAATATGTTAGAAACTTGGTTTGGTATTTATAACGAATATCGATCTCTAACCGGAAAATAAGTTTAAGGTAGTTCGGAAAATGTCGTAAAAATGACGAAGAAACCTTTCGATATAGAAGAATCCATGAAGCTTTTCAGTGGAGGGCATCACATAACATCATTAAGACTTGAGAAACACATTTTTAAATATTAATTACCTAAAAATCAAGTCATAAAAACTTCTGTATAAGAAAGGTAAAGAGAAAAAGTGAGCTGAATTTGGGGAATTGGAACAAATATTAATCCGACCCAATACTTTGTAAAGCATATGTGAACTAGGGCATTCCGGGGATCAAATCAATGAACACATAACACGTACATGAAAAACAAATGCGAAAGATAAACTATTCAATTTTTTGAAGAATCTTGTAGGAAAATTAATCTCCAATATATTATTAAACTCAAAATATGATCTGTAATTTTCTCCCAAAAAAATGATCTGTCATTACGCAGATCTTGTCCAAATTAAATACCTTAGGCATGCATAAAATACTAATTATTAATTGTTAATGAGCTTAATATAAGAATAGTTGAGCCCATAACGCATATTCTCAAATTAAATACACACACTATTATGAATGAAGCCCACAAATTTTGCCCCTGATTTTAATATATTAAATATAAAAAAAGACCCTATGAATTGATAATTTAAAATTCAAGCAAATTAGTCGATCAGCCCATAACAACATATCCAGTAATTGAATACAACATAGTAGGTATGAACCCCACAAAATAACAAAATTGTCCCCTAATTATAATATATTATCAAACAAGACCGATGCATTAAATTTTCAAGCACGATCTTTAAATTTTTTGATCTCTCTGTCTTTGTTACGAATTCATCTTTGATCTTCAACAATTGATAAATGTTAATTATTAAAAATGGTAAAGAAATTTGAAATGCATAAGTGGTCTTTGAATGGCTTATCGCAATCTGATTGCATCTTGGAGGAATATTAATGGAGACAAGTAGCAGAGACGAATTACGCAGCAGGGATTATATCATCATACATTTGGTGAGTGTCATGAAACATGTTCCTCACCGATTGAACTGTCTACAAGAAGGATAAAAACACTTCGAATTCGAGACTAATATTTACGATGATGTGTATCATATTTCATTGATAGAGATATATAGATCTTTAAACATACATATCATATATATGAGTAATGCTCATATGATGAGTTAATCGAACTATCTTTGCTTGAATCCTCCAAGTAGTTACATTTTTCGAGTGGAGAAGTCTATGGTTATGCTTGTACACCATTAGTCTTTATAACCTGAAACAACACCATTACTCGCCCCTATAATTTTTTAGAGAGAAAGTTAAAAAAAAAGTTTAAAAAAAGGCAAAAGGGATTAAATCACGAGCCTCACGTTTCAGAAGCACATAATACAAGACTAACCATGAATTGTCACCCTCTTGTATATCCGAACACGGCTGAAAGCTTAATCTTGAATAGAAAAGCCCGTCAATGTCTACACGCGCTAAACATGTAGGAATATTTTTGATTACGTGTTTCTCTGCAAGCCACAGGCCAGATTTCACAAACTAAGCTATTTTGGGTCGCATTTATTCATTATACATATTTATCCGATCATTTTCTTACAACAGTTTCCAATTTTGTCATATATTGAAATTTAACTAATTTAAAAAATAGTTTCTCTAAAACGAGCTTAACCGGTCCATTTTCCCGAACATGGTCCGTCCATCATCATTTGGTGATGAATCACTTTCAGCTACCCCAAAGATGTCGGTAGCTGCCACAAATTAATGTGCCTAATTTTATTTATTTATTTACCTCCAATCTAGTTGGAGCAATCATCCATAGGTTTCTGCCTCTTTTACTATCCTATTTTATGTGAAAATTATTGTGTCACATATGATTTGTTCTGGTCTACATTGGTCGTTCATCCTCATATATATTCTTTAAATGAGGTTGGAATGGAGGAAAAAGAGCAAACGGATTACTGGGGTTGGCCACTCTTGCCAACACGTACTTTGCCTTGCTGCTGCTTTTGTTTTTTTCTCTTGTTATTTGTAGTTCCGACGCTCAAATTTAGATTTATGATAAATTTTTGAAGATGTTTTCCGACTATAATAAGAACAACTTTGTTTTATGTAATAAAAATACTTATTTCAGTTATGTTATTTTTGTACTTTCGAGATCTAGTTTTTTTTTTTGAATCGTGTTATAAACTTTCAAGGAGAAATGCCGGTGCCCACGATGCGGTCTCAAAACATGAGTGTGCGTGTTATTTACATATTTACCCATCGAATGTAATTAATATGTGATACCCTGATCAAAGCTACCACATCCCACTCTCACAGCGGTTACAATAACTCCCAAGGTAAATGGGTTTTAACCACTAGCTATAATGGGTATTTAGTGGATGGAATGGGGTGATTTATTGAGATGATGGGTGGATCACCACTCTTCACCTCTATAGATACCCCAACGCTATGAGTGATAAATTCACACACAAAAAATTCATCTAAAATTTAGTGTATAACTTTTCGAGCTGCAAATATTGAAGTGATATTGTGTTCCTAACATCTTCACACACCCCGGGGACTATCTATCAACAACGAGAAGCGGATTTACTGTTTAAAACACGCATTTTCTATCAAATCAAAGCCTATATCTTATGGTTTTATGAAAATAGTTGCTACATATGACTTTTTATTTCTGAATGATTATGAATTTAATGGTATAAATACGTATTCTGAACACGCTGATTATTAATTACAGACCTTATATTTTAGAGGAGTAACATATATGAGACTGAAACCATTTTAGCCAGGAGAAATATAGTTATTTCAGTGCTTCTGAAAAAATTTACTTTTATTACTGATTGGTGCAAAATTATTTTATTTGTTGTCAAAATTTACTATCATATATGTATTTTGTTTTTGAAATTGAGAGTATCAACGTCCCCACTTTTTGAACGACATACATATCACTCACTCACTCTTCTCGTTGAAAATGAGAACAAGAACGAGGAAGAAAACAAAAACGAGGTCGAAGAGAGGGAGAGAAGGCCAAGTTTTGGAAATGATAATTTTGGTCTTGGTGGATTTGACTGCTGCTTTAGAGAAGTTTTTGCCGCTACACTTTAGTTAAGTATTATTTCGCTTCTTATAGTTAAGAAAAATATATATTTCAATTATCTGATTGTAAAGACGATTTTATTATGTTTCATGGAATATATAAATTTTCTGAAATAAAAAGATTGGTATTTCGAGTTATTTATGTACTATTGAGACATGGTGTTCTTCAAAACCATGCTAATATTTTGGAGAGCATCGCGGTTGTCACGTCTCGGGTTTGTGGTGTGAGATACCTTCAAGCTAAAGAGGATTGTTTCGATGAAATATGATACAGATAAAGTGTATAGTCCACTCTATGCTTAAATTTTAATTATGAAAACTATACAAACTTAAAAGTTTGAAGAAGCATTAATTATTACATAACCAGTTTGACATACAACTGTTAATTCCATGGCATGTACTCAAACTTAAGACTGCCAACAAGTAAAAGTTGTGAGAAATTCGGTGCTCTTTCATAGTCGTAGCGATCCCCTCGGCGGACTTTGTCACCATATCTCTTAAATATTCAAAGGATTGTGAAGCTATATGGGTTGCAGTTGATCGTTTAGTAGGTATTTTGTGACACGGTCTCACGAATATTTATCTGTGAGACGGATCAACCCTATCGATATTCACAATAAAAAGTAATAATCTTAGCATAAAAAGTAATATTTTTTCATGGATGACCCAAGTAAGATATCCGTCTCACAAAATACGACCCGTGAGACCGTCTCACACAAGTTTTTGCCTTGATAGTTTAACCAAATTTGAGACTTTTATTTTCCCGACGTCTAGGATATATAGACAAGATTATCAGTTTGTATATTCAAGATGTGATGTTTCTATGCAGAGACGGATCCAGAAATTAGAGTTAGAGAGACTTTAATTTAAATAGCTTGAATTTTTTCCCAACCCTTATTATTTATTTTTATCCATCAACGAATAATTAATCAAAATTAACAAATTAAAATTTTTATTAGTCAAGAATTGTAAATTTTAAACCCCCAATCATGAAGGTTAAATTTTTGATGCATTCACATCACACAATGATTACAATATTTACACGATATATTATACATATTGTAATGAATTTCAAATGATTCTACTATTCTAAAGATTTGAAATCCATTGTGATTAGTACTACTATAATATGAATAAGTGGGAAGATCGATTGAATTTCTTTTTGTGTGCAAATTGTCTAGACATTAAAAATATGGAAAATCCATGAACTACAAATGCTTTCATCCAAGCATAGCTTTGTTTGATTTTCTAGTCGCCCATCCCATCACTACACTTAAAATAATCCCGAACATATAATATATTCATTTGAATATTAAGTTGTTTAAATTATTAATTTCCCTTTAACTTTTATGGATAAATTTTAAATTCACCCTCAATCAAAACACTTTTGTGAGTGATAATTATAAGAAAAAATTGCAATTCGGTCCTACATTTTACATTGTTGTGTTTTTTGTCTTTTATGTCGGCATATTTCAATCTTAATCTGAAATCTTTGTTTTTTTGGCACTTTAGTCTTCTCTAACGTGACAACAATGTGGCGTCGAAGTGTTTTTGTTCTACGTCTCCGAACTATATATACAACCAATAAAAATGACTAAAATTGCCAAAAATTGAAAGATGCGAGACTAAAACTTAATAACATGAATGACCAAATCGCAAAGAGGTAAATATAAAATACTAGAAATACAAATTTATGATTTAAAACACATTAGAAGATTTGGGAGCTAGGAATTCAAGTGACAAAGCTTGTTCATACTTAAAAATAATATCATGTTTTTTTTAATATGCATTAGTATTATGGTTCTAAATTTCTTTAAAATAAAACATAAAATTTATATTTAAAGATAAATTTAAGTTCACAAGTGTCCATATCGTGTCGATGAAATGCAACAGCAAACGGTGCCCAAAATCACGTGACATTCTGTTTTCCCCCGAACCCACATAACCTTATCGTTATGTGTTTTCTTTTCAAATCACGCGCGCTTTTAAAATAATAAATAAATAGATAAATTCTAATTCACATAATTTTCTCCACGGTTTGAAATATCCCCACTTCTATATATAGTACCATAGCAGTTTCAGTATTCTATATATCCCAAGCCAAGTTAGCAACGCGCCATATGTAGTCAATACTACTCTACATTTCAAGTTAAAAAAAGATACACGGGCCAGATTTTGTTCGATCATATATCATCTTGAAGTTTTTTTCACTCATAAAACAATTCGAATGGCAATCAGAAAACCGAACAAAACAGCAATCAAGAAGATTCTGCAGAAGTACTCGAAGAAAACGAAGAATGAAAACGAAGTAAGGCCGCCGCTGGACGTGCCAAAAGGGCATTTTGCGGTATACGTAGGGGATAACAGATGCAGATACATTGTCCCAATTTCATTCCTGAACAGGCCTGAGTTCCAAATGCTGCTGCAAAGTGCAGAAGATGAATTTGGCTTTGATCATCATATGGGGCTCACTATTCCTTGCCAAGAAGAAGTTTTTGAGTCCCTATTTTCAATCATTACCTGCAAATACTAAGTAATCATTAATTTGTATCAGACGCTCGCTGATTGATAAGAGATGGTGATCGTGAGTTTTATTTAGATATTGCTTGGCCGATGTAATATTATTTTTTCGATATATATCCCTTAGCTTGTGGGTAGGAAAAAATTAGATGTTCTTCACCTGTAAAGTTGTTAGGTTGTTGTAATCACTATTTTTGTATCTTCGAGAAAGATGAATGTATCAAATTTATGTAAATTGAACTTAAAGATTGGTATATGACTGCGCCACCTTATTTTCAGATTTCATGTTCGATGTACTCCTTAATTTCTCCGATCTTGTTTTCGATGAAAATATGTTACGGATTTTTGGTGCTCATGATCACTTCTATTTTAGATTACTAAAGGAGAATAAACAGCAGTAAAAAAATTTGGTAACTTTTAAACAATTTAGGGCAAAAAAGAAAATTGTACAAATAAAAATTTGGAGAGACATTAATTATATAGTATGCAACCAATTTGACATATAATTATTGGACTACGATATTCACAATAAAAAGTAATACTCTTAGCATAAAAAGTAATATTTTTTCATGGATAACCCAAATAAGAGATCCGTTTCACAACATACGACCCGTGAGACCGTCTCACACGAGTTTTTTCCAACTTTCTTATGTATTGCATCAATTATTATGGTGATGTGTTTGGATTCAAAGGGTTGAGCTCTATTGAACAAAAAAATTTAATTATATGGAAGTTGATGTCAAAGTGATGCCTTAATTATTAAATGCCAAAATAAAGTTCTAGAATAAGATAAAGTATTTTTTTCTATGAACAATTCAACACAACCCCCACTTAGCACGTTAAGATTCCTACTTACTTTTGAAATCTCAAACAGTTCTTGAAATATAAATATCTCAATTTCAATAAGGCGAAAATGGAGGGGTAATTCCCATTTAGCTTAGATATATATAATTTATATACAGACTAAACATATCTTGAAAATTCAAGAATCTCCTGAAAGTCAAGGTTAACTAATGTGTGGTAGAGAAAATTAATGCAGTGGAATTTTAAATAATATAGTCGTTAGGATTTTTTGTTAATTCACCAGCAAGGATTTCATTTATCTATGGGCCATGTCAAAGAGATTAAAAAAAAATGATATAAATTCAATTAACAATACAATTTTTTTTAGGAAATTTAAAAAATATCGTCTGTAAATGTCAGGATTCCATGGAAAAATGATCGTATTATAAACAGGCGTGCATGAAAGTAAATATTTTTAAATTCGCATGAGGTTTCTGTTCTTCAGATTTTATTAATCCTCGTACTCGAATCATGCATATAACTAATGAGTGAACTAGCTAGCTCCCATATTTTCCTCACTACGAGAATTGCTCATGATTAATTTTGAGACAAGATAGTTCAACGCGCTTATGTTTCCTGCGCTTTTACATTTTCTTAGAATATAATGCAGTACATGACATAGGGTTTCGACAAGTTAAGTTCAGCTGGTTCAAGGAGAGTCGATGAAATCACATCAAGATTCTTGAGCTTGAGACTGAGTGAGAGCATTATCACTGCAATCTATAACTCGTCTTCTTCTGTAGGGAGAACGTCTACTAGTTCTTTTCACAGTGGTAGATGATGATTTATTAACAGAACTATAGGATTTCATTGATAGGACATTTTAGGTATGTAATTATTTTTAGTATCTCAAGTATGAAAGATACACTTGCATTTGCAAATCTCAAAGACAAGACTATATTCTATTTTTTATTTTTTTTTGATGGAAGACTATTCTATTTCAACCCCTCGTCTTAACATGTTTTTTTTTTTTTTTTTGACTTCTATCAACAAAATGAGGCAAGACTCTGTTTTCAGTCAATTTTATTAAGCATTTTAGAAAATACCAACATGACTTTCAAAATCTCATAAACTTGGCATTATTTTTTACATGAACGACAGTCAAACTTACATACATCATAGACTCATGACCACAGATTAACACACATGTATATAAGTGTGTTAAAGCGGAAAATGCGTGATAAAGTTCTTTGACAGTGGCCAGCTTTCATGAAAATTATATTTAAATGTATTGGGCCATGTATTTGCATATATTTTACCTCTGTCATTATTTTATGTAAAGAATTTTGAGAAAATTGAAATTTCAGTTTTGTAAGTTGGTATGTTTTGGATTTTAATCTTATAATTTTTCAATTTTGATTTTCATCCAATAACTTAGAATTTTTTTTGGTCTTTTTTTGTCTGAAATGACTAAATCCACCAAATATCGCTTTTTTGCACCGATGGTATCCTACATGATTCATGTAGCTAGAATAGAACATGTATTATATACATTAAAATCTATCTAAACAAAAATTAGAGGAAACGACAAGTTTTTTCCTCCTAATTTGAAATATTGATTTGTCGTTTTAACTTTTTTTTTGTCTTAACATATTTTAATGTGTATAATATATGATTTGTTGGAGTATGGAGAAAAAGAGAATAAAAAAACCCAAGTTACTGTATGAAAACAAAACATTAATAAGTTACATGACTAAAACCCAACACATGTCAATTTATATGATTAAAATTGTAATTTTATAAATAAAAAAAAAACCGACCTTTCTGCCATTAATTCCGATGTTGATGCATAAAATGTCATTTAGAACAGTTTTGGGGAAGGTGGAAGTGTTGTTTTCAACTACCCAAAATTGTTTCTGGAGAATGATTCATTTGTTTCATTACTTATCCAATTTAGGTTTTTTGTCTGCTAAGTTTCAAATTTTAATTTTGATACACTAACTTTTAATTTTAACTATTTCGATCCAATTGCTGACGTGACATCATACAAGTCAACAATTTTCGATGTCATGATACCATCATTTTCCGATGACACGTCATCAATTTATTATGCAACATCAACATTTTTCGGATCCCACTCAGCACTTCGTTGAAATAGGATTGCAGTCAAACATTTTCTAGAGAGTGTATCAAATCCAAATTTTGAAAATTTATTGGACGGAAACCCAAAAATAAGTGAAGCTTGTGGAATAAAAAGTTATTTTCCCAAATATTTCCTTGCTCCTGAAATCATCAGCCATTCAGTTTCGAATGAAAATTTCCAAACTTTATATGATTTTTTTTAAACATAAATATCATCAGTTATGATGCTACAAAAAGAAAACCTTCAAGTTGGCTAGTTTCCTAACTTGTCTCTTTAAAAAAGAAAAATAGAGATTGCACTTTATAATGCACACGTTTATTTTACGGTTTATACATACACACACTCTATCGATTAATATCTAGCTTGCGGATTTGGATCTTCTGTTGTGGCTGAAAACACAGCACCAGATGATCAGTTGATCATCTCATGGATCTCACACAGTGTCAGATAAATTTGAAAAATTGTCAGACGTAACGAGATGATCAGTTGATCATCTCATGTAAAAAGAGCAGAGCACATGTTCAGCCACATGAACGTCGCGACAAACTAATATCATAGCATAATATGTGTGCCCTATTCGATCGTGCAATATGCGCGTCTGCTCACAATCCATATTTAATTCACATGTTTTATTATTTCGGTTGATTAATTTGGTGGGTTCGTTGTTTTATACAGCAGGGAGTTTTGCCTTGTCTTCTTTTGCCTCGATCCATCGGTAGGCCAAATGTTGATCGATGTTGTCGACAAGCACTAGCTAGGCATTGTACACTCGACATTTCAGGGATTCAATACAAGTTAAAATATTTCATTAGTAATAATAATTGTATATCGATGGGATATATATAAAAATAATATTTCGTAAATTGAGTAGTGATTATATATGATCTGGGTTGGAAAAAGACTTTAAATTTCAAATATTGATTTATTTTAAAATAAAGCATCTTTGTTTATCTTGGCAATCTTACATTAGCTAGCTAGTTGGTGCATGCTTTTATTATGTAGACAAAAAAATGTCAAACCCTAAATTTGATTTTGATTAGATTTTTTATCCATCATCGCGTTTAAAAGGTTGGGAAAAAGATAACGTCAAACGTCCTTTTAATATGGACACAAATAGATAAGCACATGACAAATTTTCACATGGAGATGCTTCAATTTCTCGAGTTATAGTCCGGTCAACTCAATCGTCTTATTCATACTTAATATTTAATGATATTCGAAAAAAAATTATGTAGACAAATTTTTCTAATACACTCTTATTATTGATATTGAGAAATCAAACCGAATACAATTAAATATACACATTAAATAAGAGTATATTAGTAATTAGATTATTAAAGGTAGAAAGTTGACTATATATTTGGGACGGATAAAATGGAAACGTGAGCAATATAATTAGGATGAAGGGAGAAATTTTCTCGAATTTAAACTTCTCAAGTCTATATATAAAACTCTATGTAGCACAGATACCTTAAATTTTTTTTTGAAGTATCGGATACGGATACGACACGCGAATACGCGTGTCGGATACCTCAAAATCCGTATCGTTGACTTTGTTTAGGGTTGACCAGCCGGATACGTTTGGACACGGCGTGGACACGCCATGGATACAGCATGGATACTGTTTTTCGGATACTGTTTAGGCAAAATTACAAATATTTAAAAGTTTTAGGGGTTAATTAAAAAAATTTAAAATTTCTAGGGACTAAAGAAAAATAATTTAAAATAAATTTTGATGGGCTTTTAAATCACTAAATACATTTGTCCGTCTCTTTCATTCCATTTCTATAATTTTTACTTTTCAATACTAAATTTATATAAATATAAATATATATAATTTTTATATATATTTTAATGATTATCGTATCATAGCCGTATCGTGTTTAATATTTTTAAATTTTGACGTGTCGTCGTATCCGTATCGTATTCGATACGATACTCGTACCCGTATCCATGCAACATATATAGATAAAACTGCTACCATTATTCTTTCCCACTTAATTTCATACTCCAAAAACGTCCTATAACTAGAGTTTGATTACTTTCGATCGAGTACTCCTTTCTTGTAATTCTTTTAGTCAAAATTAATCAAATTCCATTAAAAAAACAGACATCAGAAATTCAAACAAAATGTCGCAAACTACGGTCGTGGAGCAAATTTTACAGAAATGTTCGAAATTATCGAAGAAGAAAGGGAATGAAAATGAAGAATGGGTGCCATTGGACGGGCCAGCAGCCCAGAATTTCAAATGCTACTGCGAAGTGCACGAGAAGAATTTGTCTTTGAGTAACACCTTACTATTCCTTAGAAGTTGGTTGGATTCGAAACGCTCTGTTAAAATGGGGCAACATTTTGGAACATATAATGTTTGGGCTTAAAAGTCAAACTAATGTCTTAGTCAAAATTTTGGACCGCATTAGATTTGCGTTGGGCCCGATATTTTTTAATTATATCTTCACTTCGTTCCCATTCTTTGTCCAAAACTCCATGCCAATGACAGACACTTAATTCAACCAGTTTTATCCACGAAATATTTTTTAGAAAATTATGTGAAATGAAATTAAGCTTTGCCTGCTTTTTTTGTTTATTTATCAATGGATCATATATAAATTTACATGCTATAACTTAGGTCGTTTGTAAGATTCCTTTGTATAAGTAGGACTTAAAGCAAAAACATGTCATTTGAAGAAATTAAGAGAAAAAAAAGTACACGTTTACTGACGACCATGTGTTCTGATCAAATCATGTCATAATTTGACCATTCAAATTAATCTCCTCTTATTTTTTATATTGACCACACTAAACCCAAGGGGAAGATCTATGACATTGTTCATCGAATATAAAATAATTAAAATTACTAATATAGTAAACATAAAATTGTATTTTTATCATTCATATTTATATATTTCCAATCATATTAGTCGTTGAGAAATTTTTTATGTTTATTTGGTATAACATTAATATATTCCAAGGGGTAAGTACTGAATAATTTTCCTCCTTTCAAAATAGTTTGATAATAAAAAAACTAAATCACAAAGAAACAAATATGTATGCTCAAAATTACAATTTTTTCATTATAAAATGTAAATTTAATTTATTTAAAATTTAGCATAATAATTAAAATAAATAGATTGTTTTATTCTATGTTATAAATCCCCATTATCAAAATGGAGTGAGTTCGGTTATGCTTGTGAATGAAGATTCTTTTATGGAACCAATCATGATTACTGAATTAACTAATCTATATATGAGGCATTATTGATTTGGTTTAATTATAAAATCAAAGTCAAATTAAGACATAATTTCCCTTGCATTACTTGCTATATATGCAATCAATCTATACACTACAGCTCCAATGGTTCATCAATAAAATATCAATAATTAATTATATGTGTTAATTATCCCAATGAAAATTGTTGTATTCTTTAACTTATTTTTATGTTAAAAAAAGTATTGCCAGGTTTTTGATTTAGAAAAATAAGAAAGAAGCATAAATATGGGTGTACACGTAAGAAAAAGTCTTTTAAAAAATTAAACTATAATTATTTTATATATTATAAATTTAATCCTTCAAATTAATATATTAAATCATCTGGCCTGCAGTCTCCAATTGCCCTTCCTAACTATACGGAATCCACCACCTGATCCTCAGAACAAGGAAATCAATAGAGTAATTAAGATGGGGACATGATAATGGTTGACGTCATCATGAGCAAAAAATTGTCAAGTTATGAGTGTTTGCAATAGATTACGATGATTAAATTTATAGATGGTAAAGAAGTGGAAAAAATTAAAAGTGGATAGTGTTTGAAAATAAAAGTGAAAAGCTTAAAATCAGCAGTTGATATTGTTTGATAAATTATTAATTATAATACTAACTTTATATTATAATCATTTTCGAGAAACAGAATCATTATCTCATCGGCTTTTGTATTTTAATTAAATTCAACGTAAGCTAACATATAATCTTGGTTTAAGAAACATTTTTTAAGACCAATCTCATTTTTTTTAGTGATTGAAAAACTCCCCCGATTTCAAAGATGTAATCTGACAAAAATACTGAACTTATCTATAATTATACAATTTTTTTCCCAATTAAGCATTTGTGTCCTACGTAAATTAACGTTGTAAAATATAAGAAGTCATTTCAACAAGATGTCTAGAAATTCGATAACAGGGCCAACTTGAATACACAATAGATATTTGTGTTTGTCCAGTCCATTTTTTGTTACATATTATCGAATATAAGAATAAATTTTATAAACTAAATGGATTTTGTGTAAGATGAATTGTAATATTGAAGCCAATATTGTCCTAATTTGTTGCTGTTTTTTAAAAAATTGGAGATAATTTTTGACAAAATGACCAAGGAAAAGCTTTTAAAGGCGTAACTAGTAACATGGCGTTAGGTGAAATCAAACATTAGGTGACAAATACATGTTACGCCAATCAATAATTAATATGAACTGTTGGATTAAATTTCAAAATTTATTTAAGATCAACTGAAACTATAATTTGTGTTTGTAAACTATTCAAGAACATGGTATACATTTTCTCGAATCCCCTTCACGAATTTCCACTAAATGATAAGAATCACAATTTGATATACAAGAAATGAAAAACTACTCAATCATCACTTCTTTATTCTTCATCGTCTACAGTTGATCTTGGTTGTTGGCTTGATTTAGCTCGAAATCCGGGACGACTCGGTGGTAACTCCCCCACCTACTTGCCATCACTCAGCTCTTTAACGACCCACCACCCCAATTCATACGTACGATAACTTTAAAAGAATTACAAATTATGTGAAAAAATGGTGGGAAAAAAATTTTGTCGACTAAAACCCCACTTTTTGGAAACTTGAGCTAACTCAAACGGGTCGCCCCGAGTTCAGAAAAGTGGAATAGGAATTTTTCATAGTCGAAAACAAATTAGAAACTTAATGCAGAAGGGGACGTGAATCAGCCCAAAAGTCGAGATTACTTCGGAAGCCCAAATGGCAGTTCCCTTGGACCTCTTCAAAGCTCGTGAAACGGGCAGATTTGTTAGTATTCGACTCGGTTCGAGCTAGGTATTGAAGAATATCCTGGAAGCGTGACTCATCGCATGGAATGGCTAATGGGCCAGTGTTGGTGAACCCGTACTCTTCCTCTGCCTCGACTAATAGTTTCTTAAACATGGGATGATTCAAGTATGTGGTTCGTACCACGAACCGTCTATAATTCGAGCCCACGGTCACGGCCACATGGCCAGAAGGCACATCCGAAGGGGCCCGTTTGGCCGCCATTGCCGCCTTCTTTCTCCACCTCAGAAGCATTTGGCGGAGCCGAACGATGTAGCGAATTTTGCTGCAAGCGGACATTTTTTTTTGTGTGTGTTGTGTTCTCTGCGGGGAGTTTTTGTATGTTGGCAACATATAGATGAAAAAGTGGGGAATGAACGAATTGGGATTATATAATGTTGGGAGTAAATGTATGCCCTTGGTTTTTGGCTTAAATTACGACAGTGGGAGTACAAATCTCGGGTACGTTAATTATTTCAAAATTTTAAATTTATTGTATACTGATTTTGTTTAAAATAATGTCAATAATTTAATGAAAAACAATTTAATGATAATTATTTGTATTTCAAGAATTATGTATATGCTTTTTTTAACGTCTACTTTACCAAAAGAAAAAAGAAAAGAAACCGTATGCAAATTAAATTTAAAGAAAAAAAGACTTGAACAATCCAAAATGGTTATTAGAGATAGCTGGCTTGGCCCTATTCGAAAAAATTATAAGATTTTTTCGATATTATATTCCCCAAGATAAAGAGTACGTCTTTTATGAGAGAGTCTCACGAATCTTTATCTATGAGACGGGTCAACCCTACCGATATTACAATTAAAAGTAATATTATTAGCATAAAAAGTAATATTATTTCATGGAGAACCCAAATAAGAGATTCGTCTCACAAAATATGACCTGTGAGACCGTCTCACACAGGTTTTTGCCCAATATAAAATAAAGAAAAACATATAATTTTCAATTTCCAAATGCTTCTAACATTAAATTTTCTATTTGTATGTCTGGACAAGGACCATGTGCAATACTTCCCATTAGAACTTTTTATATACGTTCCTTCGCTAGCTTGTGAAGAAAATTAATCATTGATTGGATAAAGAAACAATATTAATTTTGGCTTGACATGTTGGCTTTCGATTAGTTAGTACATTGAACAATATATTAAGCCTATTTTTGTTACATACAGTGCCATAACCAAGATTTCAGGACTCGGCGAATGTGCAAAAAACTGAAACAGTATTATTTTTTAATTTGTTTTGCATGTTGGAATTGGTAATTACTTATAAAAAAAAAATGAGCAAAGACAGTATCTCATATTATAATTTCACCAATAACTGTCTCATTATGTTCGTAATTTTATAAATTTATTAATTTATGATATTGACATGATTATAAATTTATATAAAGATTTTTTGAAAAATTATTCTTATTAATTTATAAAAATATTAATTTAGTAAAAAAAATATTATTTTGAAACTTTAGAACTTGCTAGATTGCGTGCTGATTATTTAGTAGTAATTATCAATGGCTGATCGCAACGACATTGTGAAGCTATCCTTCCCTACCTTGTGAGGGTTTGTTATGTTCTTTAATATTTTTCCCCGTATAAAATATATCTTAATATAATGTCTAAAATTAAGAGTTGAACTAATCAAATCTTTTATATCATTAATATTGGGAGATTTTTTTTTACGAATTGAGGAGAGGTTGGTTATAATAGAATTTCGAATCAGAAATATCATTCCAAACTTGAGCAAGTCTCTTGTGAGAAGTTCTCACATGTCTATATCTGTGAAATGGATCGATCTGATCCATAACTACAATGAATACTAATATTTTTGAAATAAAATCAATATTTTTAATTAATTGAATCGGACAAGAAATTTGTTTCACAAAATTAACATATGAGACTGTATCGCGTTAAATTTTGTGTCCAAAACTTAGGATCTTGTATCAGATGTAGCCTAATTAAGTCATCCACATCGGGACCAGTAAGAAATTATCTCCAACATGCCATGTTGGACAGACGTACAATCTGGTATAAGTTTACCACAAAAAACAATTATATTGCAACATTATATGTTAGCATGGACCCACTTTATTACAGTTGGCTAAAAACCTTTATCGATAGTGGTTTGCATGTAAAATGTCCAGGTTCTTTGTGTGCTTAGTTGTAGAAGCATTCACAGCCCCACGGGCCCCTATGCTCTATGCCACGGCCCATTTCAACTTTACACTTCAGCAATATATACGAGAGCGCTACATACATTAATTGCTATATTTTTTTTAAAAAAATAATTTTGAGATGGAAATCCGTTGGATTTTCAAAAAGTCTAATGTTCTTAATATCTTTTAATTCTGAAAGAGTTAATGATAATAATAATAATATAACTTTTTTGGGTCTTTTGTATTTTGTTTGAGTACTAAAATTTTAAGATAAGCAAAAACTAAAGATTCTGAAAATTTAAAGTCTACACACTCCTGCACATTCATAATTAATCAATGGGGGATGGGACAAGAAAGAAAGACAGGAGGAGTTGGGGGCAACATGATGATCCCTGTGAAGGATGTAATAACTAACATCCACGTCCATCGATTCGAGACTTCGTCGGCCCCCATTGCTAAAAAAAATAAAAGAATTATTTTAACTATCATTCTAATTTTTTCTAAGAAATTAACTGTGAGTTTTATTATTTGAAATTATGTTAGAATGGTCACTCTCATCACAAAATTTGAGATTGACCTCGTAAATCATGAAAACGTGGTGGTGTTCGGCAGTCGTTTGTGGACGCGCGCGCGCGCACACACATATCTATCTATTTGTGTGTGCGTGCGCGTGTGTGTTCATACACGTATATTATCATTTGTCATTTTGCATAAAATATGAGTACAAATTAATAACATTTTATGTCCGATAAAAAAGACTGGTGCATTTAACACTCTCCGAGACCTGAATATTTAATGCGTGTAATTAAGTTTTGGATATATGCTAAGAAGCTGCCGCAACGCATGTCTCGCGTAATCCTATATATGTTAAATAAATATTAAGGTTGTTAATCCATAGTATTTATTTCTAACTAGTTTTAAGGTAAGATGTTCATGATGTAGACAACACGAACGTGCATGGGGATACTAGATCTTGACATTCATCGACCCTTTTTGACATGCATGCATGTGCTTTAGCCATAGAACGTGTTTTAACATATAAATTTAGTGGCGAAAACTCGATTGATTTTATTTTAAATTGATTAAATCTATATAAAAAAAAATTTATACTTGGAATATTACGGGTGTAGGTCTTGATAACAAAAGTTAGATAAAACAATCAAAAATCTAAAATCATTTATTATTCATATGATCAGATACCTTTAGGAGTTAAATGGATAAGAAGACTCGGATGAAATGAACCTTAATCTGTGGGTGTTGCCTTGCGTTGAAAAGTGCTACGGTATTTAAAGTACTTTTTCATGGCTGAAATCATGGAGCAATTATTAGAATGTATAAATTTGCCAAGTCAATAAAAAGTATAATACTAGGTTTGTTTTAATTTTTTTTGGCAAAAACTTGTGTGAGACGGTCTCACGAATCTTTATCTGTGAGACGGGTCAACTCTATCGATATTCACAATAAATAGTAATAATCTTAACTTAAAAAGTAATATTTTTTCATGGATGTCAAATAAGATATATGTCTCACAAAATACGACTCGTGAGAACGTCTCACACAAATTTTTGTCTTTTACATTTGTATACGTGTCATATAAGAAGTATTGAAATACAATTTAAATAACTCTACCTTTTTTCTTGAACTTCCAAGTTATTCCTGTGCCAACAAGGAAAATTATAAATATCGGTGGCTTCGGTACGTAAAATCATTTCTGTAATTTCTAGGCAGTATATATTATTATTTTATCGACTACCAAAACTTAAAGTTTGCGAGAGCAACTTTATCATGCTTAATTTAATAACGTGAATGACTTTAAGTCAACGCACTCCTCAACCGAAAGATTCCAATTTTTGGAGCTTTTTACACCATCGTTGTTGGGTTGGGGAGGTGACCCATGTTCCACATTCCTCACTAGCCAAATTAGATCCTTACCTCCATTTTGTATGGTTATTAATTTATCTGTAGTTGAACTTTTATTCTTCTTTCTTGCTTTTAACGAAGCGATGGATTAATCACAGTACATTAGTAGGATGTAAATAAATTTACTCAACAAATTAAATTTTGCCTCGTTTGAAGGTTTAAGATATTTTACGATTTCAAATTTTAGACTTACATTGTTATTACTAACTATACTTCTTTTAAAAACGACCAATATTCGACTCTACATAATCTTTTTCATAGTACCAAATATAATAACTCAAGATGACAGTTGAACACATTTGATGCCTACATAGTCCTTTCCACTATACCAACTACCAAACATAAGAACAAAATAGGCACCTAGGAATTTAACACTTTGGAAAAGATGGAATTTAAAGTAACTGGGAAGAGACTCAGAATGGAAAATCAACTGTTTCTGACAAGTAAAATTTCGAAATTCAAATGATTATCATACCATGGCATATAATCATTCTGTTTATAAAGAATTTAGAAACAACAGTTCCTTCATATTATTCGAGGCATGCTCATGGGGGTATTTATCAAATGTCATTTGCATTTAGCAGCCTACAGTTACATCAGCTTATCTTTAGAATTATCGAAAATGATTTTTCTCATTTAAGTTGAGGTTTTAAAATTTAATAGCTCATTCCCAAGAAATCCTTGTAACTTCCATACCGCAGCCGCTGCTTTACTTGTACACACTGCTCTCGACTAATCAACAACATAAACACAAAATAACATAATACAAATACAACCCCAAGAAGAAAGTGAACCCTCCAATTTTTTCATGAGAAGCCATGATTGAATCTCCGAATATCCTTTCAGAATGCATTCTCAACAAGAAACAGATGTCAGAAGTAATTCATTATTATAAATGTATATATATACGGATAAAAGGTAAAAACAAACAAATAATCGAAGCAATCTACTAGCTTCCCATTATAAAAAAATACTCGGATCATGATTTAAAAAAATCCCAACAACATATTGATTGTTTATAGATGAAGGAAGCATGTTAGGAGTCCGTATTACATGGGAAATATTGTCACCACGGCACCACCCTCTAATGTATTCTTCCGATTATATAATCCCAACTCTTAACATGGTAGGAAAATGCATTTCACAGCATTATTTACGAACCTAAAATATTCCATTTTCCTCCCCCCCTCTCACCACACATTCACAGGAAAATACATACTAAAAGAGTCTCAACCTCGTTAATTTAATATCCCTTCTCAAAAGAACCATTTTTAATGCACGACTCATTTTCATTTGGATCTTACAAGGAGGGCCACTTGAAAGAATATGTACCAATTTATTAAAAAAAAGCCACCAAAACCTGCTTTGATCGTGATTTACAATCCCCATTCAAATATGTGCATAGAATGTTTCTTGCTATCAACTGCTGCTTATATTTAGCTAAGCCAACATAAAAAACTTCATGCTCCATGTAAACTAACTTGAATTTTGACCCAAATGGATAACTAGACATCTGTTGAATTGAGATATGACAGACTTGTGTCCCAAACTTCCCGGTAGCAAACAGGTTCTATTTTAATTTCACAAAATCAATCCAAATCACAAGCCTGTGAAACATTATGCTATTCAGTAGAGCAAAAAAATTCTGGGCATGCCACAAAAATGGTTCAACAAATCTAAAAGCTATTAGATATATGGACAAAATGACTTGCTGTGTTTGAGTTCGAAGTTCTAGACAATCCCAAAGCAATTTTTGAAACATTCCACTTCTATCAAATTCCTATCTATTGATGACTATTCTGACGGAAATAAATCATTCATAATGTCAATGACATTTTGAAATAGTTACAGACCCAGAAATCCCAATCAACTCGGCAGAATAATGATTTTCTATAAACCTTTTAAAAGGGCCGCATAATGTATTTGAGAGAATTATTTTAGATGCAGCTTTCTCTAAAGCTGATTACATAAGCAATTACAAATCTTGACTGGTTAAATTCTAGCAAGTCACAGCTACTGAATGGCTGCAATACCATCGTAATTTGGGAAAACTTGCCGACCACATGGATGATGGAACACAGTTTTTTTTCCTACAATTATCATTACGGTCCATCAGTATGACAGTATCAGATAATCTCAAACATTTATCACCCCTGACAATGAAGTTTTGAAATCATGCCACAGTTAGTGACAAAACATAAATGCCTACAATTTGGATACAGGAGCCTCATGCGGCAGCATATATCAAGGATTTTGAAAAGAGGATTGCAAGACTTTTATGACATGGGAACATAAGAAGCAGTTACAGAAAGATAGCTATGTAGAGTTTTCCAGGGATTTAAAGAGTAAGCATTTCCGGGAGGCCAACAAATAAAAAAATCTAACATCAGATATCAAGAAAATGAACTTTGTAGAACAAATGGAGTCAAAATATTATAAGATTTTCAGCTGTGTGCAAGTCGAACTGGAATTAAGGCATAGAAAGCATTTCTGCAAACTTTGAAAAATCGTATCCATCTAGGAAGTAGACTCCTGCTAAAATCAATTTGATATTTAATACTATCCAAACTAATCTACCACATGAACACAAAACGGAAATAGGCCAAGCAAAAACTCATCAAAGAAAATCAAAGATTTTTTAAAAATTATAGCATTTTAAAAAAGATTTATCATTTATATGAACATCAACTTGTTACTCATCTAAAAATCACCGCAGAAAAGTTCATTTCAAAGAGAATCAAATGGGAGAAGAGCACGCATTTCAAATTATGACGGACTGCGCCAAATATGAAATGTATATGCAAGATAACATCAACAAAACACAGATAACGAAATACACAGGAAAAGATACAGAAAAAATATGAACTCTGACCAAAATGGGATCTGACCCAGAAGTAACTATTGCATGTAAACAATGATGTGAGAGAATGGAAGATGGGACAGCAAACAACTCGTGTCAGGAGAAAAAATTACTTACGGAACCCTAAAGAGCCTTCTGTCTCTAAAATAACATAAGCTTCAAAAGCAACCTTCAAGAATGATCTTTTCTCCCTTTCTTAGACCTTTTAATCTGCTGGTCATTTTTTAATGAAGTTGTTTCCTTCTTGACCATTGACATACCTTCCTCCGGTTTTTCATCTTCTTTAATAATTTTCTTCTTGATCATCAATCTATCTCCCTCTGGCTTTTCATTTTCTTCAATAACTTTCCTCTTTTTGGAGGTGCTGTGAAACAAACACGAATCAGTGAAAACTCGAACACATAATCCTACCTGTTCTAAATAAACTTCCATATAGACAGTTTTCAGATTAACCTGTCAGTTTGAGACCATTTATCCAAATTTTTATCCAACCATCGAGCGCACCCTGTGTTGTCAGCAGTCAAAGATCCTGATATATGAAGCACCTCTTCATCAAAACTACAATAAAAATGATGCTGGTAAAGTCAATAAGACGAGTACTTCAAAAAACTTTCCATATATTCTGCAACTGATACCGTCGTATTTACGTTCCTGTCTCCTATTGGTATTTGTTATCAGATAAACATTTAATAAAAGCCCAGGCGATGATATGATTTTAATTCATGCTTGAATGGCTCTGTGTGGGCTTGAACTATGATCTGAACCAAATTAAAGCACAATAACATTAAAATCGAGACTGGGAATACAAAAGATCACCTCTTCACCACAAAACGTAAAACAGTTCCAACTTTTACTTTGTGTTTCCTATAGGATACGCTAGCAAATACTTCCTCTCCACGTTTCTGAAAAATGAGCGAAAACGATATGAATAAGGAGTACAAATCTGTCCCCTTAAACAGTGGTCGCAAGACGCAAATGCATTATACCTCGAGACAAGAGACTTACACTTTTATGCTTGAATTCTTCGCGGATGTCTTCAACTCCAATAACAGCCGCAGAAAAACCAAGAACCACGGCGTGAATCGAATTTCTAGTGATTTTAACCACCTCCCCCTCTGTCCAAAAGACCAGTATGCCAGTGTCACTCTGTTGTAGCTCTTATAACAAACATGATACTTTCTATGAGGAAATAGGAGCGGAAAAATACCTAAAATCATGTCAGGCTTGGGATGGAATAGCAACAATCTAGCTTTTAATTTCACCCCAAAATATGGATGAACTCCGGGCAGTATCCTTGCCAACATACTACGAACATTTGGATCATATGCCAACACCACTCCATCAAAAGTTTCACTATACCTACACAGACGAGGCAAGAAAACCAAAAGAAAAATCATTCAGTCAAATCAAATTCCATAATTAACCAATTTCTCCAATTATATTCAAAGTATAAAAACACGGGACATTAAACTGATCAAATCAGTAACAAGAAACAAAAACACGAAGGCTATACTAAAACTAACGTGAAGAGCAAAGAACTAAGCTCGCTGAGAATGGCGTCCATGGGGGTTTTGGCCTTGGATGGGTGCAAATACACCACCATATTAGCTTCACATTCTTTCAACCCCTCCATGTTTACCAGTTCGTAATATTACACAAGAGGTTGATTGTGTGTGAGGGTTTTAGAGTGCGAAAGATGAGGATAACCCTCTGCCCTTTCCTTCGGTTTGGTTGGCGATTAAGGAGTTTCGTGGGCTGGGCCCATTGGTTGCATTTTACTCGATAAGCCCAATATATATCAATTGTTTTTTTTAAAAAAAAATTATTTTAATGTTAAGATGGTCAAAGCAAATCGTCAACGTGGATCGTTTATTTGGCTTCAAAGACATTTGGAGCTTATCGATATAAACAAATTAATTTAGATAGTCCTCTGAAAACGAATCGAATTTTAAACAAAATTTTTTGTATTGTCTTTTTTTTCAAAAGTTTCATTTAATTTAAATTAAACGACTCATTCTTCTACCCTTTCCCGGAAGTCGATGACTTTACCATTCAATGATCTTGAATGGGATCAATATCATGAATAACAATACCTAATCTATCAAATCAACTCGTAGTCGAGACGAAGTCGCGGTATTTATTTCACTCAAGATCTATTCTTTTTCAAAAAAAAAAAATATTTTTTTAAAACCCTCTTGAAAGAAGCTATTCAGGAACATAAGATTATTATAATCAATTAATTCCTTTTTTGTGTGAGAGAACAGAGAAATATCTTTTTCCTCTTGATGTTTATTGGAATCCAAAATCCAAAACGCATAAAGGTAAACGGCCCACACCATACGAACAGACAAGAGGGGGAATATCTTACATGTATGAAAATGTGCCCTTATTTCCCTACAGTGTACTCTGTCATAATGTCCCTCTCTTTAGCCACGCCTTCTTCGGTCATTTCCTTCAATCATCGTATTTGGGCCCCATTTTCCTTTCTTCTTTTTTTTCTCTTTTAAGCAATTTTTTAGCCCTATTAAATCCCATTATTAACGAATATATTAACAATATTTGAAACCTTAATCATTTGTTGTTACTCAAAAAACGATAATGAAATGATAAATATGGTGTTGGTCCCCCCATTATATCCAGACTAGATTTATTTATTTATCCTTAAATATGACACACTTTTTATGTAGTATATATTTAAGTTTGGATGGGCATTAATTTATTTTGGCCTCTCCGTGAATTGAATCTGACTAGAAACCAAATATGTCTCACATTCGTGTACAAGAGAAGGGATTTTAAAATAAAGATTTTGAAAAAGAAAAATATTAAAATATGATGATCAAATATAATTAATTAATTTATATTTATAATGTGTACATAGTTGAAGTTGTTAAAAAGCAAACGCACCGTGCATGATACCGATATATTTGCCATAATTGATTATAGTCTCGCGTGCGTGTCCTTCATTCGCTTCCATAAATGGAATACCTTTCTTTCTTTTATCTTTTTATCATCGTCAAATAATAATCCGATGGCAAGGAAACAATAGATCATCTTATAGGCTATGTTTGGTTTGTAGAATAAGATAACAAATTGGATTGATGACAAAACTCAAGGTGGTGATATATAATGTGTTGTGATAAATCATGTTTTGTTTGGTAAGATTTTAATGAGTGCGATAAATTTTACATTTTTTGTTGTTGAGACAAAAATACCCAAACTAGCATTGATGGCAATTTAGTATATAAAATGATATTTGTAGCGGTGTTTTCAAAATCATGTGTTCTGTTAATAAATAAATATTTTATCTCATTTTTAATATTGATTTCCAATTATTATTTTCTCTATTTTTTAAATTTTATTTAGTTTAATCGTGAAATTATTTATGTGATGTGTGTGCAAATAAAAAAAATATAAACCATCAAAGAATAGAGTCCAAATCACGGAGGTTCTAACCTTCAAAACTCATAAATTTCAATTCAATTTAAATAATTTCATCCAAGAAAAAAAATTGAAATTTCAAAAATTAATCAGCAAAAATCAAACGCTTACCACCGCAATACCCAGACCAAAGAATCTTTTGATTTCCTAAAACCTGAGCCGAGAGCAAATATAAAATTGTAGATCTCTCATGTTGAGTCTTTTGTGGGTAAAATGGTAATTTATGTTATATTTTAGGAATTAGATTAGTCAATCCCACCAAAGCAATGAGATGTCTTTTCAATCAAATATGTTTTTTTATCATGGGCTTCTTGATTAATTGGGCTTATAAAAAATGAGACAAACATATGTTTAACAATCTATTCTTTACTTATCACCCACACAAAATATACACATAGAGTGTGTTTAGTTGAATGGATTAAACAAGGATATATGAATAGTCAAACACTTCTCTAACGTTTGATTAAAATTTTAAGATATTTTAATAATCATTTTGACCCGATTTAAGACTTAATTTTGTGAATAACTATTTGATTATTAATCTAACAAATCAAGTGTGATAGACTATCAAAACTCAACAAATTACATTTTTCTCCTCTTATTTCTTATTTCAAGTGCGAAGAGCCTACCTCTCTTATTTTATTTATAATTTGGAGGTCCGTCATTAATTTTTAATAAAATATAAATTAAATTTAAAAAATATTTAAAAATTGTAAAAAAAATCCAAAAATTAATAATACAGCAGAAAAAAAATATTTAACTTTTAATCATGTTTATTTATGTTTTTTTAATTATGCACATTTTTTAATTGTATGTGCTTTTTTATTATGTTTAAAATTTAAGTATGTGTAATTTTTAATTTTATTTTAATTATTTTGTTTTTTAAATACAAATTTATTTAATTGAATAAAAATTTCATATTTCAACATTATCTTTGCAACTTCATATCACCAGTGAACATGAGACGAAATCAGCATTCATCTAGAGCTAATTCAACATAAAAATTATGATAAATCTCCAACCAATTGTAATTAGTTCTAATTAACAGTATAACGACCATCAATCAACGGTAGCTTAATAAATAAATAATACAGAGGAAATTAACTTTAAACTTTGAAGCTTGATACTTTTGTCTAGAAGTAAACTTAGCAAGGGTATAATAGTAAACTTATTAATATTTAGATGCTAATCATATATTCAAAATGTTGAACCAAACAATCTTATTAGTATCGTATAATGTTTGATTAATAATATATCAATTTTGTTATCTATAACATAATCAATCATTTATTATCTAAAACACACCCATAATGTTTATATGACTATTTTGTAACCATATAAAGACTTGATGGACGATTATTCTACATTATTTTTCAATTATAATATAATATAATAAAGATAGTAAGATATTATAGAGTTCTAGATGCTAAAATCCTTAATTTATCTTAACACATAATGTTTATATTTTTAATAATAGGAAAAAATATTTTTTTGTACCAAAAAAATTACAATTTAAAAAGAAACTATACGCATGAGGAAAAAAAACTATAGATACACGATTCCATGTCTTCTAAAGTTCGCAAGTTTCAAGTTAATCCTTTATGGAAAATTATCATCTCAGCACGTCAAGTAGAGTTTCACGAATTAATGAAAATTTGAAAGAGGAAAACCAATAATTACTACTTCTATTAACAAATTTGATAATTGGATATATTTAATGACAAAAACTTGTGTGAGACAGTATCACATGTCGTATTTTGTGAGACATATCTCTTATTTGGATCATACATGAAAAATTATTATTTTTTATGCTAAGAGTAGTACTTTTCATTGTAAATATCAATCTCAAAAATAAAGATTTATAAGACCGTCTCACAATAGACCTACTCATATTTAATTTACTATGACAATGATCGTCAAATTTATACTTATATAAGCAAAAACTCGTGCGAGACGATATCACAGGTCGTGTTTGTGAGACAGATCTCTTATTTGGGTCATTCATAAAAAAATATTACTTTTTATGCTAATATTATTATTTTTTATTATGAATATCGGTAGGGTTTACCCGTCTCACAAAGATACCAACTTATATATATATAATATATAAATTTATTTAATAAACAAACAAGATAAAATGTTATCCTAAATTATTATTATAAAATAAATAGACATCAAAATTATTGTAATTAAACAAAGTACACGGAAGTCGAGGCTGGTCTTCTTGCGCCGTATGATTAATTTGTCGTGACACTCACGCGTGACGAACAGTCAACAAATCCGACTCGCAACATAGCCCTATGAAAGCGAGAGAATGAATTAACATATTACGAATTACCACGAAAGGTCCTGTCTTGATCCAACTAAACATAAGAAGAAATGACTCCTCTGTGATTATAACCTCGTAATCTACGTGCTAAGATGCGCCTGTCTTGTTTTTATCAAAATTTCTATAATTTACCATGACCTCAATAGCTAACTTTTCCAAACCATGTTTTTTGAATTCTCGAATTTGAAAGGACCAACGTTTTTTCTTTCCCTTTAATTGAGAGAAAACAAATTCCCTACTCCTTTTAGGAAATGGTTAGGAAAACCATTTGTTTCCAAAGCCTAATAATTGATTTCCCTACTTTGACCTCGCCGATCATCCCTAAGTTTTATTTTAATTCAAATCAAGAGTGCAAACTAATTAATCACATATTTTGACAATCATCCATACAATCAAAATAACATTTTACTATTATTCGAAAGTTTATCTAGTGTAGATCCGAACTATAGCGTCTGCATGTTCTCTTAAAAAAAAACGAAACATTTTACCGCTGGATGATCAAACATGAACTACAACTTGATTTACTTGAAAACTACTTGAGACTAGTTCGAGCATCGAAGTTTTCATTGAGGCAAAGCTCAAGAAAGGTACTATTCGAATTCCACTGGATTTCTGTTGACTTAAAACAATATGAAATATCTTTAATTTAAAGATAGGTGGAAAAGGGAAATCATAGCCAGTTTCATAACTACAAAAAAAAATTTCATGCATGGAGACATATCAACAATAATATTCGCATCTGATTCAAAACACATGAGACAAATGTTTTCTGGCCTACTGACATCACGCTCCCCTAATTTGTGGAATGATCTCTATTCCAGATTAGAAAACTGAGAAACAACCAACTTATGTCATCTAAAGTTCTAAATTTTTCTACGACTGTACCCAGCATGAGTTGAAAGTTGGCATTTAAATTTATCAAGTGATCTCCATGATGACCAAGAAAAAATAAAATGCAGTACTGAACATATAGAACTATAATTATTTCACCAGAAAGACATGGTAATACATCCTTTAAATATATATATATCCAACGAGTGTAATAGTATATAAGTAATGTACATTCTCATTGTTCTTTATCGATAGGGCTTAGTCTATGGATGCAAGCAACTGTCCCTTGTACTTTATTTGATTTCATTACTTCATCTGACTGGTTCTCCGCCGCGTATGCTAATGATTTCGTGTGGGAATGGCTTTGTTCTGTTAATTCCCACTTGTTATTTATTTCAATAGCTCACCAATTTCTCGGCCTAAAGCTGCTGCAACAGAATCTACTATTTTCAGAAAGAGTGTGGGCGCAAGATAAGAGCATGCACTACCCTCCTCACCATTAAAAAAATCAGCATACCAACTACAGTGAAGGTGTGAACAAAGAGTGAAAAAAAGCGAGAGAGAGGAAACGTGTACTAAAGATCGGAATTACTTTTGGTGTTATTTTGATTGAGAAAGGTCGAGTTCTTTTGAGAAAAAATCTAAAGAGAAAAGACGGGGAAAAAGGGAGAAACACTTGATAATCCGACCACTCCTGGCACGTTCCGCGTGCTTTTATGCAAGAAAACGGACCCCTCTATTTTATTTTTAGTTTTTGCTTTTTTCTTGCTTTTGCTGCTGATGGGTTGTTTTTCGTAGAGTGGAAGGGGAAGAGGAAGACCAAGTAGATTTTTCAGCGACTTTTGCAGTGTTTTGGTTTTTAGGCCAGGCTTCTTGGATTGGTTCCTCTCATGGTACTAGATTCTTGTTGAATATTTGTATTGGCCTTAGTCTTCATCACCTCCAATAAAAACGGTGATGGGAAGGTGATGTTTATTGAAATGGGTCGTCTCCCTTTTCATCTTGGTCTTCAAGAGCATGTGAGTGGATGTTTTTGGATGGAAAGCTTGTATCTTTCTGAGGACTGAGAGTGTGATGATTTCTTGAAAATGGGATGTTTTTGCGATTAAGGTAACTTAAAAATAGAGCATAAATACATATACAATATGTCTTCTGTCGAAGAAAAGTTCAAACCCGAAGGTTTGGTCAATGGTGGACATAAAATACTAGAAGGGATGAAATTGTTGAAAGAAATGCAGGATCATACAGGTCTGTTATAATTCCTCTGTTTTATGATGCTGTATAAATTTGTTTTACTGTATTTCCAGAAAATCTAGATTATTTCTAAGATCTCTTCAAATTTGTAGTACTGGGTAGAATTTTAATTACTTGATCATGGTTCTTGATAGGGGCAAAGAAGCCCATGAACTCTGAGTTGTGGCATGCTTGTGCTGGTCCGCTGGTTACCTTGCCTCAGGTTGGAAGCCTAGTGTACTATTTTCCACAAGGGCACAGTGAACAGGTGAGTTTCTTTCCTCATCTTAGCAAATTGCAAACTGGAGTCGTTGAGCACCGTATTTTTGTTTTTGTTCTGGACTAAGGAGCTTGATAAGATCGAAATCGCAGGTAAAGTGAAACTCAGAGGAGGATTTAGAATTGGGATCACATAATCTTTGCTAGATTCATTAATGTCGAGAATAAAGTTGAACTAGGATCATTATGGCAATTCGTTTCAGTATAAACAATTGTGTAGATTACACGTACTTGATGCATATTCTGTTAAAAAATTGCCAATTTAACCATTTTGCCGATCAATTATAGAATTATTTCAGCCATCAAGAAAGCTAGGTTGTTTGAATGCGTTCAAATTAACCTCGATATTACTTTTTAAAGTGATAGTTGCTGCGTGTAATGTTAACGTTTTTGGTGTATATGGTGATTTTTCGAAAAATTCGTCTGGTCATTTTACATGATAGGATTTTGAATCTGTGTGTTTATTCTTTTGTTCAGATTGCTGCGTCCACAAATAGATCAGCAACAACACAGATACCAAGCTACCCAAATCTCCCGTCTCATTTGTTGTGTCAAGTTCACAATGTTACACTCCATGTATGTCCTTGCAGTATTTTTGTGTGCTTAATTTTACACGGAAAAATGGGCTGTTCTGAAATAAACAGATCATTTTCTATACTGGAAGAGAAATATTTATCTAACCTCCTTTTGATCAATAGGCAGACAAAGACACAGATGAAATTTATGCGCAAATGAGCCTTCAGCCGGTGAATTCTGTATGATATACACCATTGCAAGCTAGTTTTAATTGCCTTATGTTTTGTGGTTTCATATTTTGCTTTTTTTTTTTAGGACAAAGATGTGTTTCCTATACCTGACTTTCGAGTAAGACCCAGTAAACATCCAGCTGAATTTTTCTGCAAAACACTGACGGCCAGTGATACTAGCATACATGGCGGCTTCTCGGTTCCTCGAAGAGCTGCAGAAAAGCTCTTTCCACAGCTGGTTCGGTTTTGGTTTATTTGGTTATTTATTACATTTTATTCATAAATATAAGATTTAACTGATATACTTTTTGTGCTACTTTTCAGGATTACTCGGTGCAACCACCAACTCAAGAACTTGTTGTTCGAGATTTGCATGAAAACACCTGGACTTTTCGACATGTATACAGGGGTAGATAAATTGTTTCCTTTTTCATTGTTTCAGTTATTTAGGTAGAAATTTCCTGTTTGAGTTTTAATTTCTTTTTTGAGACATGATAAATTTACGCCAAACGAACCAGAGACTGAACACCAGTTTTCAAATCTTACCTTTCTGCTTATTTCATTATTATTTAGGACAGCCAAAGCGGCACCTTCTAACAACTGGTTGGAGCATGTTTATTGGTGCAAAGCGGCTTAGAGCAGGCGATGCAGTTCTATTTATCAGGTAGTTTTCGTTACTGCAGTTTGTTTAAAAAAGTCAAGTAATGGTCAAGAATGCATATTTGGAATTATTTCCTAAAATAAAGCATTTTTCTAAATTTGCTGTGATTTTATGGATGTTATACACAGAGATGAGAAGTCCCAGCTATTACTGGGAGTGAGGCGTGTTAATCGTCAGCAAGCAGCTCTGCCATCTTCGGTTCTGTCTGCTGATAGCATGCACATCGGAATCCTGGCTGCTGCTGCTCATGCTGCGGCTAACAGAACCCCATTCACAATCTTCTACAATCCAAGGTTTTATGAGATACATTTTCACTTTATTCCATTTATTTTCAGATACACACATCCTTTTGATTGACTGAGCAGTTATGTCGTATTCTTGCAACAACAAAAAAAAAAAACAAGTCTAAATGTTGGTTGTTCTGCAATATTATTCATTTTCTAGAGCATGCCCCTCAGAATTTGTCATTGCACTGGCTAAATATCGAAAAGCATTGTACGGTACACAACTCTCCATAGGTATGAGGTTTGGTATGATGTTTGAAACAGAAGATTCCAATAAACGGAGGTGAACTTTCAAATTTTACCTGGTTGAGTTTGCTGTCTCATATTCTGTTATCTGACTTCTCTTTCACTATTTACACAGGTATATGGGAACCATTACTGGTATGAGCGTTTTGGATCCTCTAAGATGGCCAAATTCCAAATGGCGCAGTCTTCAGGTATTTGTTACTTGTATTAAGTGTAAGAACCTAGGATACCTCTAATTTTGGAAAAATGTGATCTTGTTGGACTAACGTTATACTTATTTTCGGTGACAGGTAGAGTGGGATGAGCCTGGGTGCTGTGAAAAGGAAAGTAGAGTTAGCCCCTGGGAAATTGAGACTCCAGAAAGCCTCTTTATATTTCCATCTATATCGGGCAATCTGAAGCGTCCTTACCACTCCGCTTTATTAGGTATTTTTCTCTCATTTGAAATGGCTTCTGTTTCATGTCTTTTCCGTGTATTGAGCAGTAGGGCTTTTTCTTATATCAGGGGCAAAGCCAGAATGGGAAGCTTTAATAAATCGTTCTCTTTTCCACGGTCCACTTGGGGATCTTCAATGTTCCTCGGTATCAAGACTATGGTCGGATCAGTTAACAAAGATGCTAGTAAAGGACTCAGCACTCCAAGAATCCAAATTTTTGGCGCAATCTGCAAATAAACCGACTCCTCCACAGATTGTTCCTCCTGGAGTGGAAAGTTATCCCGGACTATTAGTTGGCAGCCAAACAAATGTCATGAGCTCAAATGTTTTACTGCCGGCAATCCCAGAGGCACCAGAAAAAGTTGTGCACCAAACTTCTATGGATACAGTAGGATCTGCACTGATTATATATCAGCTTAGCCAGGTTCAGTCACAAGAGCAGTGCTATGATAACAAACATGTTGTTCCAGTCATGAATCAGAATAATGGGATGCAAATGAGTCCAGTGATCACACGCTCTAGGTTGGACTCACAAATCTTTCAAACTCCGCAAAGTGATCTATCCCATGTACAGTCCGATTGTCTTAATGCCCTGTTCCAGTACCCTAGTCAGGTTGAATTTAATACATATCCTTCAATATGTTCCTCCCCATCTGGCATGTTTAGAAATCCGGGATCTTCATTTGTGTTCAAGCAATCCAGTCAGCTTTTTCCATTACCAGAAACTGTGAGCAAAGTGCCGCCTTCAGTAGATCAAGAATCGTGGGATTTTCATTTTAACAATGCGAAGTGCATGTCCCAAACCAATCTCCCGACCCTGTTGTGTCATCAAGAAATGTCGACTCTTCAGTATAATTCATGTGGTTTGAAAGACTTGTCATCAGATGAGAGCCAGAATCAGAGTGACATATATAGCTGCCTCAATCTTGGTGAGAATAACAATGGAAGTACAGTAATTGATCCTTCTGTTTCTAGCACGATCTTGGATGATTTTTGCGCATTAAAGAACACCGATTTACAAAATCAGTCCGATTACCTTGTGGGAAACTTCTGCCCAAACCAAGATGTCCAATCCCAGATTACATCAGCTAGCCTAGCAGATTCTCAGACATTCTCTCTCCAAGAATATGCAGATAACTCGGGAGGAGCATCTTCAAGCAATGTGGATTTTGATGACAAAAAAATTTTGCAGCATGGCTCGTGGCAGCAAGTTACTCCAAGATTCCGGACTTATACTAAGGTAACTGTTCTTGTTTCTCGTACAAAAAAATATTGTTAACAGAGCATTCGATTGCACACACAAGAATTTGACACCATAAGTAAGTTGATGGCATTGAAATGTTAATATATATTTTCAAGTATATGATTTTATGCTGATGAGATGAGTTGTGACAGATACAAAAGGTCGGATCTGTGGGAAGATCGATCGATGTCTCTAGTTTCAAAACTTACGACGAGCTACGTGCGGAAATAGAACACATGTTTGGTCTCAAGGGATTGCTCAATGACATGGGTTCTGGATGGAAACTGGTCTATGTGGATTTCGAAAACGATGTTCTTCTTGTCGGAGATGATCCTTGGGAGTAAGTCCCATTACCCTATTCTCCTCAGTACCTCCTGTGTGTAATTGATCAATTAATCCCATCAAACAAACTGCTCATACAAAACATTTCCTCATAAATCTGTTCTATCAGAACAGACAAAAATTCTTGGAGACTAAATTCTATGTTGACTCGTGTAGGGAATTCGTGGGCTGTGTTAAATGCATCAGAATTCTATCACCGTCGGAAGTTCAGCAGATGGGAGAAGAGGGAATGCAGCTTTTAAACTCTGCTGGGGTGCAGGCTGTTAATGGCTCCAGTATCTGAAGATGGATGCGGTAAAAATGGCTCTAACTGATTTCCAGATAACCTTTTTTCCCTATGGATCATAGGGTCAAAAGGCCTGCGTTCAATATAAATTTGCCCGAGTCTTAACTTGCACCTTCACATCCAGTTCCACAAAAGCATTGGCAAATTACAGTCGAAAGAACCTAAGCCGACTGTAATAAATATTTAGTTTAGCATGTTTGTGAAAATTTGATTGTTGTAATGTATGAGTAGAACTCTTCAGATAAAAATCACATTTTTAGCGTATGATCGATCCAGATCTAGAACGATCTGTTAAAATTAGCACAAAAAGATCAGAAAAGAAAATTCTGATGTCGTTCATTTATTTGACATTACAAAGAGAACTCTATCATGTTAAGCAATTCACTTAGATGAGTCATATTGTGTACGACAAGAATCTATGGAAAACATATATTATATCATACTCTTACTGGTTTCTGTAGAACAGCGGACAAGTAAAGTTCTGGTTTTCTCGATCCATCAAATTTCTCTCCAACAACCCACTTCAACTTCTTATGTCCAAACCGTTCAACCAATCTGCTTACAATCTAATCTGAGCTTAGGAACTGTTTTCGTGAAGCATCTTCTCGGAATAGGCTCACATCCCTGGAGAATCGGTTTCTGACCAAGGCTCCAATCATCAGGGCACACGCCATTAACTTTATAGCTCATGAATTGAGACAATAAATCCACCGATTTGCCACAAGAATGCTCAACAGATGCCACCATTTCAGTAATCTCAGTTCTTGAATCTTTACCCAAGGCAGCTGGTGGTGGTTCAATACCCTAAAAGCTTCTTCTTGAAAGATCGATGCTTTCATACCCTAAAAGCTTCTTCTCTATCTGGGCTAGCTTCCGCTGCGAAGATCCAATCTCTTTAAGGGTTGCACTAATTTTTTCCGAGATCAGAGAGAGATTCGTAAGTGAATTCAAACAGGGGTATACATATAAAATTCCTTCGAATAAGGGTAACTCCCGGGATTGTGGTACTTGATTAATTGTGTTTTAGGACAGTGGGGTGGTAACTGAAAGAACAAAAAGCAAAAAGATTTGTGGTGATTACTGAAAAAGAGCGTCAACACATTTACTGCCGAGGAACAAACTGAACCTCTTGCTGAATCTTGCTGTTCCATCCCCGATAGCCAAAGAAACAGAACCCATACGTTTTCTCTTGCAGCTGTTTCGACCTTCGAATCCAAAAATAAAACTTGTAATACAGTGTGGGTGTGGGTGTGGTGTGGGGTAGAGCAAAAAACATCATTGGGTTATCACATGACAATAAATCTGATGCTTTGTTGGCGTCCAATTTTGATATATCATATTATTATCATGATAATGTTCCCCGAAACAATATATATTGAGAATCATCATTGTATAAATATGCAATTCTCTTCGATAAACGAAAGAAAACGAAGCAAACATGTAGGAATAATGAGAAGTTCAAGAAATGAATGCAAGAACAGCAAATATGGCACAAACTATACCAGGACGAATAGGGTTACTACGGCTTCTCGTCCGCTTTAATTTCTTGGCTGCAAAATGAAATCATATCCAACCAAGAAAATAGGCATGCATCACCCATGCACTTGGTGTATTGTATACGACAATAAGACTATCGAGCGGGCCAGCAACCCTTTTCCGATCACGCTGTAGCAGTGTAGCACAAAGGAAACTCATCCAAAAATCAAAATTCACACGACAAATTCGATCAGTCCCAACAAACGGTTGATGCAATCTCTTTTTCTGGGATAACAGCAAGCCATTATATTTCTCACCGGCCTCGCAAACATCTGCTCCTTCTTGATGGAAAATCAAGTTGTGGATATCCAAAGCTGGAGACGACTTGGCCTTTGTTCTAGATGTTCATTCCTGAACGGGTGTGTTAGTCATCTCACATTAATTGGATTGGATATAATCTTTGTGATTTTCATATATGAACTTGGACAATACTCTCATCTTGAGTTAGTTTTTGAGGTTGACTTAGGACCAAATTTCGATCTAACAGCCTTCAATGCCATTGACCACTCTCTTTTTGTCGTTTAAGCGATTGTGAATTCGATTTTTTGACTTTGTTCACGCTACGCTGGGACAACTCCTCCATGCACGAGGCTATGAGTGGGATGTTTCTCTTTCTGTTTTAACTTCTGATTTTTAAAATAAGAATAAGAGTCTAAAATATATTTTCTAATTTTCAACTTTCTGAATTTCCTGGTTGTGGAATTCATGAAAAATGTCCGTTCCTTTGTTTCAGAAAAAAAGGGTATTTTTCCTGCTAAAACTTTTTTACTCAAACGCACTCAACGTATTATTTTTCTTCCTTAGTTGCATCCAAGAAGGTATTTTTCCTGCTAAAACTTTTACACTCAAACGCACTCTACATATTATTTTTCTTCCTTAATTGCATTCCTTGGATGTCACTGAAAGGAAGAATAAAGCTCCTACAAAAATATGGTCCAAGGTCTGACCGCGAAGAAACTTTTTATTAGAAAAATTAACATACAGTTTGAATATAAATTTTGGAAATTGAAATAATATATGATTAAATAATGTCCAATATTACTTTTAAAAAAATAATGGTCCAATATTAATCATATCATAAAGGGTAAATTAATATAATGATCTATTACTCCATAGACTGCCAAAATATCGGACACGGATCATCTGCAGTGCAGAGGAGAACAGCACTTTGTGCTGTTTTATTTTATTTGGTTTCAATTAAGTTTGGTTTCAATTGGGCTTTCAAAACATAAACTAAATTATTTTACTATTAAAATTAAAAAATCAAAAAATAATTCAATGATAAAAATTGAGTAACTTTACTTTAAAAATTAAACTAGAAAAATTTAATTATAGGCAATAATGTATATAATTTATTTCTATTAAGTTAAATTAATTATTTTAAAATTAGATATTATTATATTAGTAATAATATTTTCACTTGTTAACAAATTTTTCATATCACGAAAAAAAATTCTATTCCAACTTTAAAAAATGTTTACTTGTTAAAAAAAATTTCATACTTGTTAACTTAAAATTTTTACACACAAAATAAATTCTAAATAATTTTAAAATAATTAATTTAACTAAAGGCCATCCACATTAGTAGATGTATTTTCTCCAAATATTTGTGGGTCCCATAATCCACATCATCAATCAAATATTACACTACTCAAATATCTCACATTTCACAATCAAATATCTCACCGATCAAATATTTATGAGTCTCACTGTCACTTTAATTAATAGTTTATTTTCATTTAAATAAAATAACTTACAATTTTATAAAAAATATTAAAAATATTTCTGAATATTTTTTAATATTAAAAAAATGTTAAAAATATTTTTGAATATTAAAAAAATATTTAAATGATTATTAAAATTAAAAAGTTTAATTAAAAATATTAAAAAAGTGAAAAAAAAATATGAATAGCCGGTTACAAATTTGTAACCAGTTATTCACTTTGCACACAATCAAGAGGCCACAATTGTGAATATTTGGTGTTGTCAAATATTTGGATGACATGACACCCACAGTACCCACTATTGTGGGTGTCCTAATAGAAATAGAATTTGTACCTTCACATCCAGTTCCACAAAAGCATTGGCAAATTACAGTCGAAAGAACCTAAGCCGACTGTAATAAATATTTAGTTTAGCATGTTTGTGAAAATTTGATTGTTGTAATGTATGAGTAGAACTCTTCAGATAAAAATCACATTTTTAGCGTATGATCGATCCAGATCTAGAACGATCTGTTAAAATTAGCACAAAAAGATCAGAAAAGAAAATTCTGATGTCGTTCATTTATTTGACATTACAAAGAGAACTCTATCATGTTAAGCAATTCACTTAGATGAGTCATATTGTGTACGACAAGAATCTATGGAAAACATATATTATATCATACTCTTACTGGTTTCTGTAGAACAGCGGACAAGTAAAGTTCTGGTTTTCTCGATCCATCAAATTTCTCTCCAACAACCCACTTCAACTTCTTATGTCCAAACCGTTCAACCAATCTGCTTACAATCTAATCTGAGCTTAGGAACTGTTTTCGTGAAGCATCTTCTCGGAATAGGCTCACATCCCTGGAGAATCGGTTTCTGACCAAGGCTCCAATCATCAGGGCACACGCCATTAACTTTATAGCTCATGAATTGAGACAATAAATCCACCGATTTGCCACAAGAATGCTCAACAGATGCCACCATTTCAGTAATCTCAGTTCTTGAATCTTTACCCAAGGCAGCTGGTGGTGGTTCAATACCCTAAAAGCTTCTTCTTGAAAGATCGATGCTTTCATACCCTAAAAGCTTCTTCTCTATCTGGGCTAGCTTCCGCTGCGAAGATCCAATCTCTTTAAGGGTTGCACTAATTTTTTCCGAGATCAGAGAGAGATTCGTAAGTGAATTCAAACAGGGGTATACATATAAAATTCCTTCGAATAAGGGTAACTCCCGGGATTGTGGTACTTGATTAATTGTGTTTTAGGACAGTGGGGTGGTAACTGAAAGAACAAAAAGCAAAAAGATTTGTGGTGATTACTGAAAAAGAGCGTCAACACATTTACTGCCGAGGAACAAACTGAACCTCTTGCTGAATCTTGCTGTTCCATCCCCGATAGCCAAAGAAACAGAACCCATACGTTTTCTCTTGCAGCTGTTTCGACCTTCGAATCCAAAAATAAAACTTGTAATACAGTGTGGGTGTGGGTGTGGTGTGGGGTAGAGCAAAAAACATCATTGGGTTATCACATGACAATAAATCTGATGCTTTGTTGGCGTCCAATTTTGATATATCATATTATTATCATGATAATGTTCCCCGAAACAATATATATTGAGAATCATCATTGTATAAATATGCAATTCTCTTCGATAAACGAAAGAAAACGAAGCAAACATGTAGGAATAATGAGAAGTTCAAGAAATGAATGCAAGAACAGCAAATATGGCACAAACTATACCAGGACGAATAGGGTTACTACGGCTTCTCGTCCGCTTTAATTTCTTGGCTGCAAAATGAAATCATATCCAACCAAGAAAATAGGCATGCATCACCCATGCACTTGGTGTATTGTATACGACAATAAGACTATCGAGCGGGCCAGCAACCCTTTTCCGATCACGCTGTAGCAGTGTAGCACAAAGGAAACTCATCCAAAAATCAAAATTCACACGACAAATTCGATCAGTCCCAACAAACGGTTGATGCAATCTCTTTTTCTGGGATAACAGCAAGCCATTATATTTCTCACCGGCCTCGCAAACATCTGCTCCTTCTTGATGGAAAATCAAGTTGTGGATATCCAAAGCTGGAGACGACTTGGCCTTTGTTCTAGATGTTCATTCCTGAACGGGTGTGTTAGTCATCTCACATTAATTGGATTGGATATAATCTTTGTGATTTTCATATATGAACTTGGACAATACTCTCATCTTGAGTTAGTTTTTGAGGTTGACTTAGGACCAAATTTCGATCTAACAGCCTTCAATGCCATTGACCACTCTCTTTTTGTCGTTTAAGCGATTGTGAATTCGATTTTTTGACTTTGTTCACGCTACGCTGGGACAACTCCTCCATGCACGAGGCTATGAGTGGGATGTTTCTCTTTCTGTTTTAACTTCTGATTTTTAAAATAAGAATAAGAGTCTAAAATATATTTTCTAATTTTCAACTTTCTGAATTTCCTGGTTGTGGAATTCATGAAAAATGTCCGTTCCTTTGTTTCAGAAAAAAAGGGTATTTTTCCTGCTAAAACTTTTTTACTCAAACGCACTCAACGTATTATTTTTCTTCCTTAGTTGCATCCAAGAAGGTATTTTTCCTGCTAAAACTTTTACACTCAAACGCACTCTACATATTATTTTTCTTCCTTAATTGCATTCCTTGGATGTCACTGAAAGGAAGAATAAAGCTCCTACAAAAATATGGTCCAAGGTCTGACCGCGAAGAAACTTTTTATTAGAAAAATTAACATACAGTTTGAATATAAATTTTGGAAATTGAAATAATATATGATTAAATAATGTCCAATATTACTTTTAAAAAAATAATGGTCCAATATTAATCATATCATAAAGGGTAAATTAATATAATGATCTATTACTCCATAGACTGCCAAAATATCGGACACGGATCATCTGCAGTGCAGAGGAGAACAGCACTTTGTGCTGTTTTATTTTATTTGGTTTCAATTAAGTTTGGTTTCAATTGGGCTTTCAAAACATAAACTAAATTATTTTACTATTAAAATTAAAAAATCAAAAAATAATTCAATGATAAAAATTGAGTAACTTTACTTTAAAAATTAAACTAGAAAAATTTAATTATAGGCAATAATGTATATAATTTATTTCTATTAAGTTAAATTAATTATTTTAAAATTAGATATTATTATATTAGTAATAATATTTTCACTTGTTAACAAATTTTTCATATCACGAAAAAAATTCTATTCCAACTTTAAAAAATGTTTACTTGTTAAAAAAAATTTCATACTTGTTAACTTAAAATTTTTACACACAAAATAAATTCTAAATAATTTTAAAATAATTAATTTAACTAAAGGCCATCCACATTAGTAGATGTATTTTCTCCAAATATTTGTGGGTCCCATAATCCACATCATCAATCAAATATTACACTACTCAAATATCTCACATTTCACAATCAAATATCTCACCGATCAAATATTTATGAGTCTCACTGTCACTTTAATTAATAGTTTATTTTCATTTAAATAAAATAACTTACAATTTTATAAAAAATATTAAAAATATTTCTGAATATTTTTTAATATTAAAAAAATGTTAAAAATATTTTTGAATATTAAAAAAATATTTAAATGATTATTAAAATTAAAAAGTTTAATTAAAAATATTAAAAAAGTGAAAAAAAAATATGAATAACCGGTTACAAATTTGTAACCAGTTATTCACTTTGCACACAATCAAGAGGCCACAATTGTGAATATTTGGTGGTGTCAAATATTTGGATGACATGACACCCACAGTACCCACTATTGTGGGTGTCCTAATAGAAATAGAATATATAACAAAAAAAAGAAAACAACAGCACAAAGTGTTGTTTTCCTCTGCACAACAGAGGATCCGTGTCCCAAAATATCCTTCACAAATTTCATTTCTTGGAAGGTCAAAAACCCTAATGGGTATCCCAAACTTAATCTTTAGGAGACGCATCAAAGTTGAAGGAAGAAGAATGTGACTCGAAAGATCCAAAACTTGGATCAAATGGAAAATTCATTAACATGAATAAACGAATACAAATTTATTCTCATTTCAAGAAGACAGAATGCAAGGATGAAGATGCTCATAGCATTGATATGAACCAGAAATCTATCTATTGATCTTCACTCTCTTTGCACTTTCAACCTCCGGAATCCCAATGAATCTTTGCTGGGCTGATAATTCGTGCTGATAGGCACATTTAGCTCCATTCCTGCAACCCCTTGAACTATTGAAATAGATGCAGGACTTCATTATCTTCTGTTTTGAGTCTCTTGATTTCGCTATATTTGATGATTCTTGACTGGTTCTCGGCTGTACTTCGTTTGTTTGATGAGAATATCGAGGCAAAATCTCCCTTTTTCCTTCTCCATGTTGCTGAAAGAGGCTCTTGTAATAGTTTATGTCCTTTGCCTTGGGAACTCCAGGAGGGGGCACCGGAGCCACATCAGGTACAGATGACCGTAGATTCCGACTTGGAGGGTAAAAAGGTAAATTACTTACAGGCATCGAAGGGGTGGTGAGCTTTGGTCTGGAAAAGTTATCAGCGAGTGGATCTCTTCTATTCACAGCAATGCTGACTGGATTAAATGAATTCTTGGGAGGAGACATCAAATTGGGCACACTCCGTGTGCTGGTCGATGAGAAAGTACTAGCTCCCATGATTGGCATGGTCTGAAAGTTGGAAGTTGGCATATTAGTAACGTGGAATGATTGTGGCATGTCCTGCGTGCTGGACCGTATAGCAGGGTTTGTAACCAGTAGCTCGACCATTTTTGGGTCACCGAGAATTTTTATGAGCAGCTCCCGATCAATCAAGTTTGCTTGATAACTTTTTGATGTGATTAAACTCAATACAACTTGAGCTGCTAAAACTGTATCAGGTCCAACGCCTGTCGCGGCAATTTTATTATCTGCACAGTTGGTATATTCCGCAATGGAGCCAAATGTTGTATCCAATGCAATGTCCTCATCTTCAATTGGTGTGACGGGGATCAAAGGGGTGTTTTGGTCATTAATAGCCGACTCATCCGCACCCACTAAAGTGGAGGGGCTGCCCAAAGATAGAGGCTATAAATGTTCAATTAATTATGGACACGATAATGGAAGATGGAGTACGAAAGATCAATATGTAGTCAAATCACTAAATAAATAAAGTAGGAAATGAAATAATTTATTCGAATAAAATTGGTAAAGATAGTAAAAATTACTTGTGATCACTGTAAGGGATTTTAAAATGCTATCGTTATTCAAGAAAAAACTGACATTGCAAAAAGTTTCAGAGCCTAAAATGATATGGAAGAAAGAAAAAAAGAACGAACTCAAAAATAGTAATGAATCATACTTGGGAGGAATAGCGGATGAGCGAGGATATATGGATTCCAGCACTGTCATCTCCCTTTGCTTCTGGACTTCCATTTCTATGCTCTCTTCTCCAGCAACCACTCTCCATGAACTATTTACTTCGAACTGCAAAACAAGTGAAGAAATGCAGAAGAGTATTCAAGTGACCTGAACTGATCGATCATAAATAATAATATAGTAATAGACTCACGCTGGAAGGACATCTCCATGTAATTAATGGTATTTGAGACAACTTAATCCTCCACAGCTTTGCAGGTTGGATTCCTTCAAAGCCTGGTGGTAAATTGTCATCAATTCCCGTACCCCTTGACAGCAGTGGCCATAATGCCTTTGCCTGGAGATGGTCCTGTTTTCCCAATCCCACAGCCACTTGTGCGGGAGATTCTTCTGAACAAAAAAACCTTACCTATTAAAGGGAATGTAGTATAGTTCATCATGCAACAATTTAGGATCAACCTCAAATACGTAAATTGCAAGTCAACTAATGACCAAAAACCAGTTATGTGAATTATTCGGTAGAAGACCAATCATGGAACTTTGCTGGGAAAATATTACACAAGAGATACGAGCACATGCTTTATGTGTACATAATGCCACTATTAATTACAACATTTGGGAAAAAAGGATGCAAATCTGTGAACTACATACACGGGTTTGATGAAATGCAAACATCATAACATGTACGACCAGATGGGATGAGCACCTCATATCAAAGAAGACTTTTGTTACGCAAAGGAACTGATAAAAAAATTTGTGCGTTTTAAATTAAATTAAACTCTAGTGATCAATGGGTCGCACTTTAAATTAACTTTAAACCCCCTCTCAATCTATGCGTCCTATTTTCCCTCCATTGATCAAAGTTGAATGTTCCTTTACGAGGAACAATCTTTCGACTCCCTTGCATTTTCTTCGAGTCCCGCTCTCCACAGGTGTCTTCACTGGGGAAAGTCGAGCATGCTAAAGCAGCTTACACAGAGGCAACACTCTTTCTTAACCAGCCAAATACACCTGTTTCTTTTTAATATTTAGCTTTCAAAACCCAGGCATGGTCAGGAAAAATCACAAACCTATACACATGGTGATCCATTAATTAATCCACTTCTTTAATTCCTGACCGACAAAGTTTGATACGGAAAGCTAACCCAATACTTCATATTTCATACACGGCGCAAGAAACAGGGGATACAACCACCCTTGCATCAATTTGGTACAATATAGTACAGATATCTCATGGAGAGGATTGACAGAATGAGTTGTGTGATCCAACCACCCTTAATATAAGAGTTTAAATTATGACTGGATAAATCATAAATTTCCCTTGATCAAAATCACCAGCTGGGCTTCATTTATCAATGTAAGAGTTTATATTATAAGCCCTAAATCAATATCATCCAGAACCCCGCAAAGAATTTGAAATTACCTGGATTCCAGGTGCACGAAATCCATTTACTTTCATTATATGATTAATGGCACGAAATTCCCAAAAAAAGTGTCAGCAATCAATTTGATTCACATATTTCAATGAATTAAGGCTGAAGAGTTATCTAGTTACTTCGTATTCGATAGAATGTCCCAATTGAATTATGATGAAATATCCCCATTAATTGAATTGTAAAGGTCATTTATTCTTCTTGTCATCTGTTATTTTCCAGTCCAGAAACGAAGATATTAAAATTCTCAATGTGATATACCTGAAAAAGATGATCGTCGGAAGCCCAAGCAACTCTTCTCGATTTCTTCGATCTTCTCATTTTTTAAAATGACGTTCGATTGTTGATATGAAAATATTTAAGGCAGAACGTCAGTTTTAGTGTTTTTATGTATCAAGGTAATTTATTTTTTATTGGATCAATTATTGTCTTTTATTAAGTTTAAAAACAATTTAAAAAAAATCATATGATTAAATAAATAAATAATGTTATTATTAAATATTTATAATTAAATAATTTTAAAAAAATTAAAACAATAACATATGTTTAACAATATAATTAATAAATTTTAATAATGATATTAACAATTTAATTGAATGATTTCAGGGGAAAAAAATAAAATTAATTATTTAAACATAGATATAATATTATATTTGATTCAATAAAAACAAAAAATATCACATCTTAATATATACAATATTAATCTATATTAAAAATTCGATCCACGTTTTGCAATCATATCCACGAATTTCTTGTGAGACTTTCTCACGAATTTTTATCTGTGATACGGGTCAATCCTGCAATATTTACAATAAAAAGTAATACTCTTAGCATAAAAAGTAATATTTTTTCATGGATGACCCAAATAAAGATATATGCCTCGCAAAATACTACCCGTGAAACCGTCACACACAAATTTTTACCTTTTGTAATACATATTAAAAATGAGATGCTCACATTTGTCCTTGTTTTATTTCGGTAAATAAGGTGTAATATCGAACAATTGTTAAACTTTTCAAAGACTTATAATCATTATACAACTTAAAATTATTTTGATGGACCAAAATAATGTTTTTACTGTATATTCGAATCATCCTCATGGGCTTTTAAAACCGAGTAAATATTTAGCTTGAACTCGAAAATTGATTCCAAGATTTTAACAAGAATTGAAAAGTCATCGGATCCGTTGGGAGGCAATAATATTTTTCTTTCTTGCTACAGTAAATGAATATTTACATCAGAAATTGGTGAAGTCTATATTACCAATTTGTACGATATTAAATCATATATTAAAAAAAACTTATTAATTAGTAATAATATGCAAAAATGTGTTTTTGTAAACAGATTTAAATTGTCGAAATTAATTTATTAAATTAACATTATACAAAAACAGCCCAGAATCAGTGAATCGTCATAATATAATTCCTATTGCCGTATCAGAAAATATTGGTGCACATGTAAGAGAAATAAAAAATGTGGAAAACAAGAAAAGGGTATTTTAAATAGATTATGGTTTAATACACAGACTCCCCCTCCGCGTTCGAGTTAGACTGACATCAAACTGAGGATGGCATTTTGCTAGAAAGGGTTCAAAATTAAAATGCATCCAGAAAATTAAAACGAAATAAAAGTTCAATTAAGATGAGGAGTCCTTAACACTTCAACAATAGAGGTATAAAATAAATCAATCAAATTCAACAAGGGTGAAGCTCAGGTCTTTTTAGGTCTTCCCCTCTTCCCGGTTCCTTTTCCTCCACCAGATTTCTGAGCAGCTGTCAATTTTGATGGATGCCCAGAACCCCGGCCGCCACTACCTTTCTTCCTTGGAGCAGATTTACCAGAATTTTTGCCTCGTCCTCTACCGGAGTACTTTCCGTTCATTTCTTTGTCGCTGTCGTCACTGTCATCAAAATCACTATTCTCCTCGTTCTCACCCTCAGATTCTGAAGAAGCTTTCCCTTTCTTTCGCTTTTTTGAGTTCTGAGAGGTTTTCACAGAACTTCTATCAGGAAGTTTTTCTGTTATTGGGGGTTCAGGTTTATTATTGGGATCTTCAAGGCCTGCACCAGGGAAAGTTTAGAAACAACATACAGTAAAAATTTGCCAAACCAAGTCATGTTGAAACATCGACAAGTTCAACTACTGGGAGAAATATGACATCACCCAAAAAAGTTATATGACGAAATACAAACAGCTGGTTTTGGAAACTGACTCTCGGTTCTTGAAAATAGACCCAATTCTCTTTGGTCTTCCTACTTGAAATAGTAGTGAAATATTTTTGAGGATCTTTACTAGTTTTCAAACATCGCCTCCAAAATATGGCAGGCAGCGCCCATACAAGATGTTATGACAGCATACCTTCACCAGTAGCTTTGCCATCATGGATTTCAAGCTGTCAAGAGAGACAAAGAAAACATCATATGGACTTTGAAATCTTACCATCTTATCAAGGGAGAGGTTTTGATGCTGGCTTTTGATCTCTCAAGCCTTGACCAAACTTCATTTCCCAAAATTGCCTCTTAAAACCAAAAACCCCAAACAACCCAAATCCTAAAAAAACAAAATCTATCTTACAAGAAAAAAACAAACAAAAGCGAAACCTATTTCAACAAAAAAAATTCTTCATATAAATATTCCCAACAAATAAAAAACAAATCCGAAGGAATCTACAAGCAATCAAACGAAATAACAAACCAAAAAAAATCTATTTAAACAAACATTTACTTTATGTAAATATTCCTAACCACTAAAAAATATATATCCATACAAAAAAGAAGAACTATGTAAGCAAACATTTAGTAAACACACGTTGCTTTTATACAGTATATACAAGTAATGTGTGCTATATAGACACTGGCATAGATAAATTTTACAAACATGGCTAATGAAGGTTTTCAGTACCCCATGCAGACAAAAATATTTCTTTTTCGGTAAGCATGTTTTTATGCGCAAAGGGTTGAAATCACCCTGAGTTAGAACACTCATTTCAAGTGTCATAAAAAATAATTATATTTTTTCAATCATGATTTTAGCATAATCTCTCCATAAAAATATTTGAAAAATCTTTCTCACTTTCTTTTCTTTCTTGTTTAAAAAACCACAATTATGCTTTCATTATATTCATATTGATACTTTCCGCAATAGTTTCAAGGGACTTGAAAACATGCGTATCACAAATTGTTTGCAGGGGTTTCAGTTATAATTTTAAAAACAAAAATGAAGTTTAGCTTATTGATTTTCACATGACACTAAATTTTTCCAATCACAAGGTCACAACACTGTCAGAAGCAGAAGAATAAAGAAAGTCAACGCCTCGTCATGCCCCAGACATACTGGAAAATTAAGTGAAAAGAGTTAACCATATACCTTCTCAAGACGATCAGCAACATTGGTTCTATCAACAACCACCAATGAATGGGCAAATCCACAGGCAACACTACACCAAAAAACAAGCCTGGTGTGATAAAAAATGACAAAAAGAATTTCCATATTCACAGGATGATACAAACCTGATAACATGCATGCCCTCTAGCAAGTCTACCTTTTTAGGCGCTGCAGAAGATCTGCAGAGTAGAGACACGATGGAAGATAAAACAAAGGCATCAAAATACAATGACACGTACAATTTCAATAAAAACATTTGTATTGCGGAGCATGAGCCTGCATATGTAGCATGCAAAAATTAGAAAACAAAATACTTTTGTCCAAGAGGTCCGTATCCCAGTTCGCCAGATTGTGCATGGCCCCAGCTTATACATGAAGAATCAGAACCAACAAAATGATGCATAGAGCCTGAATCCATACAGCGTAGATGCCAACCACTGTAGAACAACACAGGTATTAAACGCTAAAGCTAGATTACCAAATGTTTTGAAATAAAGAAAACACTAAGAGATATCAGAAGATAGTGTCATACTATTGAGGTAGAAAAGAGAGGAACTGTCTTGAATAGAGTCAATTAGGTGAATAATTAATAAATATAATAACAAAATCCAAGGCAGTCGTTCAGGTTTTAGAAGTGTATAATTAATCATTATTACATCAAAATCCAAGGAAGTGGATCAGGTTTTAGAAGGGTATAAATAATCATTATTACAATGAAGTCCAAGGAAGTGGTTCAGGTTTTAGAAGAGCACAGTTAATCATTATTACAACAAAGTCAAAGGGAGTGATTCGGGTACTTTTTATCTCTAAATTTTTTTGGATTGAGGGGCTCAAAAGAGAAGCAAAGAACACAGCATCTAAATATGGAAAACACTGCACAAACAAATATTTGAATATAAGGAGGTAAAAGACGTGTTCGGTTCCTTCCAATGCAGTTACTTCTGTATATTGTGACAGCTGTTTCCAAATGCCAACGCGTAGAATGATAGAAACAATATGAAGATATCACCAAATACACATCTTTTGTATCTTCCCGCAAAAGATACAAACACTTTACTTTACCAGACCTGATAGAAGATGAATAAACAAAAGCATTGATTCACATGAATGAAAACAAAATAGGACCTTAAATCCATCAAAGGCTTAGGGTACATCCAGTCATCTCCATTGTTCTTCAATTTCCCCCACATGTAAAGCTGCCCACCTCCTGCAAAATCAATAATTGCAGCACTTTCAGAGTGTAAAATTCACAAGAAATTCTGTTCTCCTGAAACCATCATACGACTAACTTGGTGAATAGAACTACAAGGAGTTTTTCAGCAGCCAGAGAAATTTTAAGAAAGAGCACAATAAATATCAAGTTTTGAGAATAACTTGCTTCCGAACATTACAATTGATTAAAAAAAGTTCTTCACTAACTGAATCCAATATGTTCTCATGTAAAGACAGTGAGAAATTCCATGGAATTCAATTATGCCACAACCACAAACAAATTAAGGTCAACCAAGTATCCCAATTGTATTTCAATATAAATCAATAAAAAAATGGCGATAAATTACGGGACACAAAAAATCAAATGTTACACATAAAATGGACTGGAAAAACCACACAGCAAAAAGAACATGGCACAACCTACCAGCTGTACATGCAGAATTGACAGAACCCGCAGAAACAATTGCATCAGCAGGTAAAACATTATGCCTCGTGAAAACATCAACTCGCCGTGGAGACCATTCGTCCTTCTGTTCTCTATGTCCAAGCCTGTCTCCAGAATCGAATTGATTACACCCATAATAGTGGAAAAAATGCACCAAATAAGATGACAATAGAGGTTACTTTTTACCTTCCGTAACCACCAAAGCCCCACCTAATCATTCATTGACAAGAGAAAATCAGATTACATAGAATATGCAGGCGTGATCGTCTCGCAAATAATCATATAACCTAATACAAAATCCATGAAATGCAAAACTTACGTGTAAACATAACCATTCTTATCGACTGCCACTGAGGCCAAAGAAAAACAAGGAATCAGGAATGATTATTTCACAGTATCCATGATAAGCAAGTTACAAGATGACATGATAATATAGGTACGCCATGAGCAGGCAAACTAGATGTGTGAATACCAGTATGATTAGTTCCACAAGCAACTTTGACTATAGTTTCTCCAGCAAGAGACGCTATTGCCCTAGGGCGAGGTTGGGCTTCATAGGCAAGCCGCACAGAACTATCTTTGGTATTATACTGTCAAACAAAAGAATGTTCTTAAATTACTGAAACGCACAAGCAAAAAGGAAAGATAATATAAATTGCTAAGAAATTGAAATTTTCAGTGTCAAGACATCTAACTAAATTGTAGATTAAGCATCTTCTGTAAAAAGGTAATTCCTAAATTATGAGCCAGTTCCTAAACTAGAAAAACAAAAAAACAATCCAGTCATTCCAAAATGAAACAAGAGGTACGAGCATCATTCAGTTTTTTACTCAATCAAGGTTTTGGTTTAAAATTTTCTGCACTAGCAACCTCAAACTCATGGCAAAACAAAATAATACAAGGGCTTCTGCACACTTGACACAGAACCCATTATAGACAGACGATTTGAAGTCTATGATCACTGAAACTGATATTTACTGGAAAAGAGATCATATTTGGGTAAAATGGCGCCCTGTCTAATCACACTAGCTAAATGTGTACACTAACCACTTGAGAGAATTCCAAGACTGGGACAAATTTGATTTAAAAAAAAGGCCGAGAATGTCTACAAATTTAATGAAACAACTGACAAATTTGGGCATAAATGCCTACAAAAGCACAAAAATAAGATAAGTAGCACTAAGCCCACACCTCATTGTCAGTACCGTGCCCAAGCTGTCCATACTGTGGAAGACCAGCAGTTCTTGGAGAAATAGATTAAAAATCAGTGTATTTTGAACAGATAAATAGAAAAAAATCACAATAAGAAAGTTGCCCAGTCCTTGATTGGACCTTTTTACCCACAATCAACTAAAACGAATTTTAAAAAGTTATGGAGAAACTATTAAAAGACAGTTTAAATCGGTTTGGATAGAGATTTAGTAGTTGATGTTATTTGCAATGCAGTGAGAGGCGAAAAGATTGCGTGAAAAAATTAAAAGAGTGTATGATTGTAAACAGAAGAGCAAGAAAACATAATTGTGCGGCATATTAGCAATTGTGTACTGATTGTGTTTTGAGTGTTAATTTGTAACATAAAAATGTGTTGCGTGAAGATCTGAAAAAAAAAGCTCATGGACGTTAGGGCTCCAAACACAAACTACACATTATTAAGTTACATTCATAATGAGGTCCACAAACCATACAGAATAGAAGATCCTTCAATTGAAGTTAGCCAGACAGTAAATTCACCACCACACACAGCTGCTTTGACTTCAGAAACTGTGCAACGTACTGGAGAATATTCAACCTCTGCCATAAAAGGAAAAAATAAATCACCAACCAAGTTTGTAGCACAAATAGATAAACAAGGAAATAACACTATCGACAATTATGGTGTGTTAACATCGAATAAATAGTCCAATTAAAAGGAGCCACTAGCAAAGTAATAGGGCTTTGAATAGAGACAGTTACTTGATAAAACTTTTATCTATGTTGAAGATCAATCCTTGTACTTGTTTACCCAAATGGTGAGCTCAGAATATAATATATTATCAAATTCAAGTGTAAGAGATTAAACACGAGATTGAAATGCAAGAAGTGTTCAATCAAACTTCCTAGAAAGTAATATGGTTGACAAGAACAACATGCCAAGGGCAATTCACCTGCAGAACACATGTTCGCAACATTTTATGGCAATCAATATATTAAAGTGAACCTTCTGCAAACAATTCATTAATTTGCCTTCGATGTGAATTATGTGTAAATCAATTAATTTAAAGATTTAAACAAAATAAGGATATAGGCACTTGAAAAAACATAGAAAACAAAAAATAAGCCATCAATTAAATTTAGAGGTAGATAAATTTCCTCAAGTTTATTCCAAGATAGATTATATTGACTGAGAATATTACCTATACTGGGCCAGTGGGGCATTGACAGGCATTAAAAAATAAGACAGACAAAAGCAAAATGTTGCAATAAAATATTTTAAATATCTGAATATACATATTATTGTAATCAATATAGTCAAGTGGGCCATTTTTCTACACCATTAAATCTCAATCCTGATAGCAGTTAGCGGTGAACATGTAATTGTCGTTGAAGACTTAAGATTCTCATGAAACGCCGCATTATAATGCCTTTTTCAGACGGGAAGGGGAGTTTTGAATAGGAGAGTTCAGCATGAAAAATCACGTTTTCTGAGTCTTTGTTGATCTTAAAACAATATTTACTTAATTGTGTCATTTAAACAGTTTCAGGAAATAATTATGATTGACAACTTGAGGATGTAATCTGATACTGGAAGTCTGGAACCCACCATTTTTTGCAGAACCTGAACCAAGCTGCCCGTGCTTGTTCAAGCCGAAAGCAAAAGAGAGACCATCCTCAGTTACTACTACTGTGTGACTCCTACCAGCCCCTGCCTTAACAACTTTGTGCCTGGGAGGAAGAATGTGAAATTTAACATAGGGTGATAATAAGCATAAAATGCACGCTCATTCAGCATAAATGCGTGGTCCCTAATAAACCAATCTTTCTAAAAAGCGTGCTTCTGAAAAGTGGAATAGGACAGCAGAAGAAGAAAAGAAACAAACTTGGACAATGCGGAGACAATTGTTGGTCTATCTCGTTGAATCTTATCACCATGCCCAAGCTGTCCCTTCTGTGTATTATTTAAACAAAATTACACAGAAGAATTATCCTAAACACAAGAAAAATAATTAAATCCATCTGGAAAAATAAAATAAAAGTTAACACGCCTCGTTGCGTCCCCAGGTGTAACAGCGACCTTCAATATCCAGTGCCACGCAATGACAAGACACTACATTTTGACAAAAAATAAAGTGAACCTTCAACACTCGTATCTTACTGAAACGTGAAAGCAAGAAACCAATCCAAACAACTCGAAATCTAATCACTGCACAAAGGCGAAAAAACAAAGCCTATATTTTTTATCTCCATACCGCAACCAGAGAAGACAAATCGAATGTCTACCCCCATAAGAGGCCTAAGCCTCGTTGGAGAAACCAAATTTTCCTCCGGCAAGCTCCTCCGCCGACCAATGGCATCCCAAGCTGTTGTTCCACAGAACAGCAGTTCCCCACCCTTTAACTCCTCCGCCTTCTTCTCCTCCTCCATCTACACCTTCACTAAAACACCAAAAATTGAAATAAAAAAATAAAAATAAAACCACAGATCGAGACCAAGGGTTAGCAGAAAACAAAAAATCCGAGCACAAAATAGATAGCCTTGATCACCTGTGGTTTAGGGTTAAAAAGCAGAAAATAGTCGCCCAATGTTGAATATTCGGGAGTTCCAAAGAAAATTTGAAAGATGGAAACCCTAGTACCACTTGCGAATTAATTTAATTTAGAGCAGATTGGTTTTAATTAGGGTTTCCAGGATTGCACTTTATTGGTGGGAGATTTCAAAGTGATTTTACTTGTTTTTTTGTCATTCTCCACTCTTAAAATATACATAAATAAAGAATCATTAAATCTATATATACACACACACAGAGTTTTAAGGTCGTTTTCATAAGATTTTGGTTAGTTCATCATGTCTGTAACATATAAATTTGCAAAGTAAATTGGGATTGAGACAAATATCATATCAGATTTTAATCACAAATTTCTTTGTATTTTCATTATGAAATCTGGTTGAACTATTCCAAAGAAATTAACATTCAAATTATAAAATAATGATTTTCACAGACACCTATTTATAAATAACTATAATATTGTTATCGGTAGAACATCAATTAATATATTGTAAAATCGAGTATTCCCATTTTGTTACCCCTTCGTACCAATAGCATGTTATAAATCACAATAAAAAAATAGACAAATCAATATTCAATTACAATTTTCATTATATTCAATCAATCTGTTTATAAGAAAGAAAAAAAAGTAGGCCTCTTTTGAGACGGTCTCACGAATCTTTATCTGTGAGACGGGTCAACCCTACCGATATTCACAATAAAAATTAATATTCTTAACTTAAAAAGTAATAATTTTAATGGATGCCCCAATTAAAAGATCCGTCTGACAAAATACGACTCGTGAAACCGTCTCACACAAGTTTTGGTTTAAAAAAATTAATATAATACATATCTTTATATTATTATCTTGTCATAATCTAACAAAATAACAATCATCAACAACAAAAAAATTATCTATATCAGTCAGCGAAATGTGCTGGCTGTATTTATTATTTAACGGATCTCCTGTTAGTTGGGCTTTATGCTACACGGGCATTGAGCTTACACTAGTATATATATTGTCCAAAATTCAGATCCACAAAGCCCACTACTCCTATATTTGTCACACCACTCCCTGAGCTAGATGGATAAAAGTGGAATTCAAATATTGAGGTCAAAAAATCAAATTTTATTTTAATGCACCAATGATATGATATATGATGATAATAATAAGGATAATAAGTTCATATATGTAGATAAAAGAATATTACATTATTATAACTATTTATTTAACGCGATCTAACCGTTGGATAAAATAAAGTTGTGTACTAATATAACATCTTACTTTCGCACCAAACCGTAATGTTCTATAATTATTTTTTTTCTCTTATTTATATAGTAGCAGGCGCATAAAATATATTTCAAAAAACTTTTAGTGATGTCTTAATATCGGAATTAGTTTTGGTATTAAATTTATTCATATAGTAGCAAGCGCATAAAATATATAATCACTACAAAAAAATCAGGTGTTAGCGACGGTTTCTCAACAACCGTCGCAATATTTTGTTTTGAATATTGTAGATCAATATGGAAACCAAAACTGGTTCATGAGTGCCTCCTTGGTTTTCATGTTACGACTGATGATAAGACTTACATTTTAAATTTATTTATCGTCTTGTATGTTTAAATTAAGCTTTTATGTTATATTATTTTACAGATTAAGGGAAAAAGACTAATAATAAGTTCCTTTTAGTCTATATTGTTTTGGTTGATTCATAATAATTTCTAAACAACTTTACAGTATTTTTTTAATAGATAAATTCATATTTAATGAAAATACATAACACGATTCCCTGAGATGGACTGTGGATTAATTGAGTATATAGAATATAAAGTTATTGATTCATTCATTAATTATGATATCTTTTAATAGGTTTGGGTTAAGTAGGGCTGAAGTTCTTTTGTTCAAGAAGGCCAGCAGCTAGGGTTGGCAAAATTTCGTGTGAGGATCGATATATATTCATATAAGGGTGAATAAACATTTTTAAATTTTATTTTTATAAATACAAGGGGTTTTGACAATGTTAACTGTCAAAATTCATTCTCCATCGGTTGGATGCACCAGACCACTGGAAAATGATTTTTCAAATATGAAAGAGGTGAGTTGGACACAGTGAATAAATGTACACATATGGCTGGATATAAGACAAAGTTCAAAGCCGCGTATATTAAACAGATAAAGATAAAAATCAGTATTGAGTAAATAAGACGTGATTTTTTTTATGAATGTTTGAACATAATTCTTCTACGTCTCACTTTATTCTTGATTTCACTAGAAAATTTTGATTGATAAATCTTATAAATACCCACTTCAATCAGTCAGACCTAACCGTCAAAAATCTAAAAAAACTCAACACAAAGACAACTATCTGTTTCAAAACAAATTTTTTTTTTCAGACAATTCACTTATTTTAAGATAACAAAAAGTATGAATCAATTCAGCACTTGAGTGTGAGCTAAGAGCAACTTAAGATAAATATTGAACAAGTGCTTGGGAGACTCAGAAAGTTTTCAAAAAGATAATGCAGTTATTCAATGATTTGGAGAACTTCAATGTTGAAAAGATTGGTCTTTATATAATCGACATATCCAACATTAGCATTTGTGAAAACTTTCGACTTTTGTGCTATCAGCAGATAGAATTGCAAGAGAATGTGACGTGTCATTGTCTTCTTCCCAGACGTAGAAAGCAACAATAGATGTTTTATGGACATGAACAAAAAATAGTATCAACGACTCTTTTAATTTTGATTGACGAGAGATAAAAGACTGCAATAAACTTTTGTCACATTATCGATAAAACTAATTTGAGTGACTTGGCTGATGTATAGAGTGTCTGACTGTGTCTAGCTTGAGGCGGGTTGCAATAAAGCTGATTGGCTTGATATAAAAATGCAGTCCAACAGGAGCAGCCACCTAATGAAGTAGGCAGTTCAGCTCGATCATCCCGCAAGAAGGTCTATTTAGACCGTTATCATCAAAACAACGATAAATTTAATTTTTTTTGGTTAAATAGGAGTCCCAATGGAACCTAGTTAATTTGATAATTTGGATGTTTAAGTTTGGTTTTGGTTTTGGTTTGGTTTATTTTTTTAAAAAATTAAATCGATAAAGCAAATCGAGCCAAATTAATTTGAGCTAGACATTTAATCCATATTTCACCAGGGTGTTCAACAATAGTTAGCAACTAATTAGTATCAAAATTCTATGTAAAGATTCAACATTGTGGATCGTCATTTTGTTTTATCTCGTGCCCTAAATTTTGAATACCCTAGTTAGGTTTTCTAATTTTTTTAATCTTGTTTTTGTGATGTCGGTGAGTTCGATCCATAACTGACCAATAATATATTTTTAATTCGATTTATCTTATTTGGTTTTGATGAAAGTTTCGACCGGTTTCATTAGCTCGAGAAACATTCATTAAAAAAAAAAAAAATTGATTCGGTTGACTACCGATTGGAACACCCGCTAAAATGTTTAGTTACGTGAAGGGATCCTTAATTCAATCAACTATAAAAGCGGAAGAGAAGAAGGATTCAACAATACGGCAAAGAGGTCGTAAAGACGAGTTAAGTGGTTCTATCTTTGTTACACATTTGTTGCCCCTAATTGCTTTTCAAATTTTAGAGTAAATGATTTCAGAAACCAACAAAATTATATAATCCAAAGAAGTACGTAACATGTTCTTACAACTGGTCGCTTTCTTTGCATTTATTAAAGCAAACAAATGACGATTTATCAAAGCCATGGAAAATGTTTTATGTTCTAAAATTTCCAAACTTTTTTGCGTTGAAGTTCAAAACAAAACACAATCTTGACAAATAAAAAGGTAAGCTACATATTAAAAAAAAAAATTAGTGGGTTCTAATGGATAGTATGAAAAATAAAATATATTTAAATTTAAATAAATTTTTAATAATAATAATAAGTTTTACTGTGAAGAAAAAGTATCATTTTTTGGCAAAATTAAAATATGTTTCTTACTTATGTGGGGCTTTACGTGAAGGTTGTTCTAATTAACAAAAAGTGTTCTAGAGATATTCACTTCGGATTAATAAATTATTATTGTAGGATGATTTTCAAATTTTATTTGTTTCAAAAGAAAAATCTAACCGTATCAATTTTTTATATTTGTTTGGGTTTTGATTTGTTTCCTCCGTGCTTGAAGGTCATTTTGATTTGCAACCATGCAATAACGTCCTATAACACAAACAAAAGAACAGGTAACGTGAAAAGTTAGGGATATGAATCTCAATTATTGTACGATAATGGTCCTAGATTATGATAAGCTTAATGGTCCATGGCGGCCATAAATTGTTCATTAATTTGTGGGCATATAAAAGTAACGTTTCCTCACTCAAAAAAAAAAAAAGAAAAAAAAGAAAAAAGACACCCATTAATTACACATATTTGTTTTTCATTCCACATTGGACTCAAATTTTAAAACACCCATTAATATTATTACGTGCAGGTTATTTTTTTCATTGGTTTAATAAACTTCACTTAAAACACCTTGGGCATACTAGATGATAATAATACAAATACTACCAATTCAAACCACTAAAATATCCAAAAAAAAAGTATGTCGCGAGCTAGGATTTTCAAGTTATAAAAGCAACGAAAATCTTAACATGCTCGATTATTCAATTCTAAATTTATAGTTTTGAACTTTTTTTATATCCAATACTTTTATTTAATTTTTTTTAAAAAATAATAAGAAAGACCTCGGTCCTACATCATACAACTTTAAAGTAAAGTCAATTAGTTCGTATACGCTAATATGACAGGTAACTAACTTTTATGCTGGAGCTAATTAATATTCCATGCACCATAATTAATATGCCATTAAATAATTTGTGCAAAGACTTATCGTAATCATAATTAGTGAAAACTTAACCAAAAACATGAATCATTCAATGAACCGTATGAACGGTTTGGTAAGGTGTTATAATTTTTTTTAATAACTTTTTAAAAAACTCTTTAAACATCTGAAAATAAAGTGTTTTAATTAAATAGTATTTAAGTGTTTAATTTATGCTATTTTTAAAGTAATCTAAAAATAACTTTTATAATGTGTTTAATTTATATTGATCTAATCTTTGTTTATCGTTTCACGAATAATTCGCTTTAATAAAAAAAACGAATAACTAATATACAAAGAAATATGACTTTTGTTGCATAAACGTATTTGTGTGCCCGCACTTGCTATTGATAAAATATGTGTAAATTTGTAAAAAAAAAAATAATTTAGTTCAAACATTATAAGAATGACATTAATGCCTTTTTCTCAGTCAATTCAAACAAATAAGGCAAAAACTTATGTGAGACGGTCTCACGGATCGTATTTTGTGAGACGGATCTCTTATTTGGGTCATCCACAAAAAAGTATTACTTTTTATGTCAAGAGTATTACTTTTTATTATGAATATCGGTAGGGTTGATCCGTCTCATAGATAAGATTCGTGAAACCGTCTCACAAAAGACCTGCTCAAACAAATAAACAAATGTCAGTGATACCATTTGGTAGCTAGCAATTACGTGGTGGAGACCGTTTCATTTACTTTTTCTCGAGAAAAGACCAAAGAAGTATTTTTGTTTTGCTATTTACCTAAATAAGAAATTATGTGAGAGTCAGAGAAATGTATTGTTTTGGAGTGAAAGCTTAGGAGCCAGAAGCCAGCTGATAAAGACAATGACGTTTGTATGGTTAGAGATTAAATTGTAGTATTAAAATTAAAGCAGATATAAAAAAATTAAAATAAAGGAAACAGTTTGAAAAGTTTATAAAAATGTAAATCTAAGATTTGATAATTTTTCTAAAACATAAGTAAAAATAAATAATCACACAACAAATAAATAATCACACAACAAATTCGTTCACGACTTTATACAATTTCTTCGCACGAATTCTTGATACCTTCATGAACGTAAAAATGAAAAGAAACCAAGAATAAATACAATCTATATTATTTTTTGTTACATGCTTATATATATGCTTTAATTATATATGTGTATATATATGCCATATTTAATCACGTGTGTTCTATTTAGTTAAGTGATTTGGACCCAGATGCCCTCACTTGGAATGCTTTGATGAGACACAAATAGAAGATAATATCCCGACGGCGCCAAATTGACAGAACCCGGCGCGGTAACCTGAATTTCATGTGTGTGCCCCGCGACAATCGCCATATTCCTTCTACTAAGTATCAACAGCCTCTGATTCATCGAAAAGGAATGTGTAGTAAACGAGGGTGCAACCATCGTTACCATGACGGAAGATGCATCTACCCGACCTGGAGGAAGTGTGAAGCGTACTTGGACAGGTTTTCCGCGTGTGATTTTTGATTGTGAAACGGGGGCAACTATTTTCGGACGTAAGGCATTTACATAGGAAGGCGAAAATGCTTCCAATGTGAGATCCGTGGGGAAAAGAACCTTTGTGAACCTATAGAACTCGTGGGGATTGCTACCTCCGACCAGGACTCGACCATCACGTAGCAATATTGCAGTCGAGTGATACATTCGAGGTCTAGAGCTTGGAGTTTGGACTTCGAACCTCATCCCTAATCGATTATAAGGTCTATAAATAACCGGAGATAGAACCGCGTCCCGACCATATTCCCACCCGGCCGTACCCGAAACCCCTCCGTTTATGATCAAGACATTGCCATTCGGTAACAACACCATGTCCCCCATGATCCGACCCATTGGCATGGTCTCCATGGCCCAACTAGGATTCGCATCGTTGATCCCGATCCTCCCACAAGTATTCAAGGCCCCTACAAAAGTACCATGTCTTGCCTTCATAAATGCTCCTCTGGGGGCCCCTCCGCACACCAAGACTTCAGCTCTACCATATTTCTTCAATGGCAGAAGAACAGCGGAACCCGTACTCGGATAACTTCGAGGATCGCCGCCCGGAATTGTCGGGTAGTTTTTAACCACCACCCCTTTACTATAATTAAACAAGATAGCTCGACTATTCGCGAAAATGAATAAGTTACCGTCTTCATTCAGAAAAATAAATGGATACAGATTGTTCTCGCTTCCGGGATCATTCGTCTGCCTCAGAAACGGTGATTCGTAAACTTTATCCGCTCCACGTCTTTTCGGGTAAAATTCATAATTGAACGTCTCCCGCCCGCCGAAAACAATACTCCTGCCATCCGGCAGGATATGGTTCGTAGCGTACCACCTTTTCACCAAGAGCCCCCCTCCATTTTCTTCCCAGTCACAATAATCATCGCTGCATGGTCTGTACTTTCTAACTACGTGTTCCCCGTCTCTGAACCCTCCTGTCTGCACCAAGGTTCCGTCGGGTGTGACGGCGCCGGAGGAGCACCACACGTCTGTTTGCACCATAAGAGGGCGGATGGAATTGGAAGCGACGCTATACTCCACCGAGTGTGCGGTGCAGTCATGTTTGACTATCCTTTCATTCGGGTCGTCGCGACATTTCCCGTGCGGCAAGGATATGTTGGACAGCCCGAAATCAGTTCTATCGAAGATGACGACGCGGTCTGTGTGGAGGAGCTGCATGTGCATGGCTGTTATTCCGATATCGGATTGAAGCAAATCCCACTTTCCAGCGGCAGCGCTGGAGAGAATATTCCGGCTAGATATCAGAAGTAGTATGATCAGCAGCTGGGGTTGGAAGAAGGGAAGAATGAGTGGTGTATTCATTTTTCTGAGTGTGAGGGTTTGGGGGCTCTCTTTGGGGGGCTTTAAATCCTTGAGGCTGGACACATCAATGAAATTAAAGCACCACACGTAAGATATACGCGTGAGAAAAATAAATATCGCAGGTTACTTTTTGTTACAGATCCGTACGTACATGTATATTCATTATAATCAATTTTTTTTGAGGGAAATATTGTTATTATTTTCGTCACCATTTTGTATATATATGTTTTGCTATCCTTGTCATCTTACTTATTATGGCTGTGATTTACAATTGTGGATTATGCTTTTATTCTTGATTTGAAGCGATTACGTATCAGCATAATCCCTGAAACGAATTTTTTTAAAAAAAATTATTATTTCGAGAAAATGCTTTTTAATTTGCTGTACAAGTTTATATATATAAAGTATAGTTTCTCAAATATAAATAAAAATTTTAATGACTGTGATGATTCATATGATAAACTAATTATGTTGTGTATTTTATTACGTTAACGGAAAAGTAAAATATTCTAATCGACTAAATTTGTTTTTCGTGTCTCGTAATTCTGGTAAAGAGTATAATTCAATGCAAAATTTATCATTACTAGTTTACTCACGCATCCAAATCAAATGACATTAGTGAATCATGTAGAAAATTTGTGACATTGTCTATCATTCGATAAAAAAAAATGGTGGTATCGTCTAATTTTCTTGGGTCTACAGCACATAATAAAAAAATTATGTATGTTTTAAACATTGAACAGAAAAAATTAGTATAAACATGCATTGAGTTCTTGATGATCCACGAGAACGTAACTAGAAATTTAAATTGAATTTTAATCAAGTATATATATTTTCAATGTAATCGTAGAGAAAATGTAAATTCACCTTCCTCTACATCTCATGAGTTTCTTAAAAAAAATATATTTTTTAGTTTTATTCCCCTAAAAAAGCAAAGGAGTAAAAACTATATAAAAATATAGTAGGTCTCTTGTGAGACGGTCTCACAGACGAATCTTTATCTGTGAGACTGGTCAACCCTATCGATATTCACAATAAAAAGTAATTCTTTTTCGTGGATGACCTAAATAAGATATATGTCTCACAAAATACGACCCGTGAGACCGTATTATACAAGTTTTTGCCATAATATTATTCATCAAAATAAAACACGAGAAACATATGGTATAAAACACGAGAAACATATAAGCCTATCATTATGTTTCCTTGACAATATTCTTTTTATTAATATTTATGGGTATGAAAGCCTGTTGCTTTTGTTTCACATTGCAGGTGAAACTATTTATGATCATAAATCAGTTAATTCTTCCCAATATGCCTCTTCTTCGTCAAAATTTAGCTGTTTAAATTAATGCTGGGGATGCCCTACAACATAAATATAATTCAAGTGTACCTGCTGCCCAACTTGTTTAGTGGTCCTTGATTTGGATTGGGACAGGGGCCCTGTTTCTCCAATAAGACAACTAAGGAACTTTCTGTTCTTTTACCCTCTCCGACGAAGATAGATTTAAAATATATATATATATATATATATATATATATATGTATATATATATATGGGAGTATTTATCGTTTATTACTTTAGAAACTTGGAAGATTCATAAATAAAATGGTATTGTCATTAATTCACTTCAACTGGTAGAATTTTGTGTTATACCATCAACATGTGAAATATTTCTTACCTTTTAGTTCTGCATTGAATGAAATCAAATACTGTTCAAATTCCTGCTATACGATCTCGACCGACCTATAATCATTTTCCATTTATCAGTGTTTCTAAGGCTGTAAAGTTAGGGTTTTGCATGCTAAAGTACATTCTTTTTATATGCAGAATATTATTTGTATCCATAGCTAGGGAAGTAGTTTCTTAAATAAATAAATATGGATAAGAATGGATTTCTTCACCAATAGAAAGTCTTGGAGAATATTTTTTAAATATCTGAGGATATATTTGTAGAAATTATAGTTAAGGAATATTTTTTTCTTGCTAATGCATGGAGAAAGAGGGAGTAAAACTATACTCTGGACAAGGGAAAAATTAGATTAATCGAAAAAAATTAGAATGGAACTTGAAAGTGCAGCTTTGATCTGCAATTTTTTGTATATTCTCTGTTACATTTTTTTGATTTGTTAAAAAAAATTAAGATGTTATTTTAGTTCCACTCTGTCTTGGAAAATGATAGACAATAACCTAGCTATATATTTTCTTGCAGGCATGTGAAATTCAATGACGAGAAGAATGACAGCAACAAAATGAGAGAAATGAACATGTTGCCTGTAGTTCCGACTCCGATCCACAAATATCATTTTCTAAGAGTGCTGCATTTTTTGTCGGTGTAATGTCCTGCTATATCCAAATTAGGGGAAGGTTTTTTTTTTTTTTTTTTTTTTTTTTTTACTATTTTGGTATTCTATTTTGTAAAATTTTAGTTTTAGTCATCTATTTTTGTTTTTTTAATTATCTTAATTATTTTTCTGACATAACATTGATATAACATCATTTCAAAGCTAATGTGACACTGACATATGTAGTGCAATATCAACACTCTCAGTGAATATAGGAAAAATAAGTTAAATTGCCAATACTCGAAAGAGATAAGAGTGATATTGAAATTTAATAACATAAAAGACCAAAATCACAAAATAAAAAATCGCCAATTTGGCTCACTCCGCCGGCTCATTTTGACATTTCTCCTCGTTAGATTCTGAAACTCTTATTAAGCCAACTATAAATGGACTTTAATCACCATTTCACTTATATTTTATCGAGAGATTTAGATACAACATAAAGATAAAGGCATTACTAGCTCATCATTTTGTCTACAGCACGCACCATACCAAACATTTTCAGACGTATAAAATTGCCTAAAAAATTCACCCAACACACCACGATCATATTTAATATATATTTTTAAGTGTAACTTAATTAACCTCAATTAACGTAGGCAATTGATGTTAAATTTTATTTTCGGGATACATATTTTTGAGAAATGTTATGAAAAATGATTTTGAAAAATAAAAATGTTTGATATTATTTTATGCTGAGACGGTTTTTATTGTGAATGTCAAATAATGTAATATTTTGTTTAGTGAAAATTATTAAATTATCTTGTAAAAAATGTATATTAAATTATGATCGAATTGGTGTTACGTGAATGTAATTGTGAAGGTTTGGCCTTCTTTTAAAATCAAAATTTGGCTGTCTGAATATTCAGAGAGAGTTAAAAATTGACTTGCAAGGCAATAATGATTTTGTAAATTATTGATCTAAATTATTGATCAGTAATGCTATCAGAAGATTTACTCGAGGTATCTGAACAAAATTGACCGACATGTGTAAAAGGGTGTGTTTTTTATGGATTGTATTTTTTGTTCATGTATGATTGTTTATTTGATATTTTGGTAATTTACGTTATCAAATTTTAGTTTTAATCCACTAATGTTGTTTTTTTAGGTATTTTAGTTTTTTTTTTTTTTTGAAATTACGTTAATGTGGTGGTGACGTGTATAGTATCATATCAACACTCTTAATGAATAAAGATTAAAATTTGCAAAAATTGAAAGATACATGATTAATATTGTAATAAGATAAAATCGCGAAGAAGCAAATATATAAGATAAAAAATGTAAATAAGCATGTTAATTTTTTCAAAGAAGTCTTTTTAATTTGGTTAAATGGGAAATAAAACTGTAATTTTGAAAGGAAAAAAAACTATATATATAGTTTTGATATGTTTTCCACTCAACGTACCCACTAATATGGTGACACTCATATATTGAATGTATAATTTGGATATGTTTTATCACATCTAATTGATCAGTGACACTTTATTTATGGATATTGAGGTGAGTATATATATATCTCACTTCCTCATCAAATTTTTTCCACGCTAAAAGAGGCATTCATGCACGTTGTAGCAACACCACCTTTTCTTTTATGATTATCTACTTCTTTTCATAAATTAATGGGGTCGATTTGTTGTTTGAAAATTAAGTTCAGGTTAAATATAATCAAATTAAACGATTAAAAAATAATAGCATTATATGTGACATGATATATAATCTAAAGATCCTTTGATAATGTTTCCCATTCTCTGTGACAAGCTAGCCGTGATCGTAAAGGAAGAATTGATTTAAAATAATACAAAGTAGTTTTAAAATAGATTAAATAATACAAACATACCATGTATCATAGTTGAGAGACTACGACTGCGAAAACCACATAAATGATAGTGAATAATCGATTAGATTGTGATAATGAACCAAATGTTGGTGTTAAACATGTGGAGAATTTTGATCGGTTTGGAGAGCCCAAGTAATCCAACTTGAATACGTAAGGCTCCAACTTGACTTCGGAGTCCATTAAGACTAATTATAAAAGACTTTGTCAGACACATTACTCAACATAATTTTCATTTATCCTCTCTCAAACAAAATTCTGGCACCCTTGTCTTTAATATGTAAGGATTCACGTGCGAGCTTCGATTTCGTCTCAACACATTACCTCATTTGTTTTCTGATACATCAAGTGAGAGAATTTGAATACCCATCATGATAAAAATAATATAAACATGAACCGAATCTATTAATTGTACGGGTCAAACTGTTGCTTGCTTGTTTATATTATATTATATTATATTATATATATATTAAAAGTATTTCTTAAGTCAAAAGTCAAAACCACCCCTCAACGAGTCAAGGCTCAAAACAACCCCAATGGGGCAGCAATGTAAAATCGAGTTCGAATCTCACTCCACCACAGAAAAGCTTTCGACTTCGTTGGGGCATCGGTTTCTCTCTCCAGCTCACCAATTCGCGAATCCTCTCCGCAAAGCAGATCCGATCTCCGCAGAAGCCAATCCAAATTGTTGATAAAAAGATGTCGTCAACGTTCGCCGGCGACGAAACGGCGCCATTCTTCGGTTTCCTCGGCGCCGCTGCCGCTCTGATCTTCTCTTGTAAGCTGTTTTTCGCGATCCATCGCTTTTTTCCCACGGATCTGGGATGTTTATGTTTTATATTTCAATTATCTCTCTGTAGGTATGGGAGCGGCGTACGGAACGGCCAAGAGCGGTGTCGGGGTGGCATCGATGGGGGTGATGCGGCCTGAGTTGGTGATGAAGTCAATTGTGCCGGTGGTTATGGCTGGTGTTTTGGGTATTTACGGTTTGATTATTGCCGTGATCATTAGTACTGGTATTAATCCTAAGGCCAAGTCTTACTACTTGTTTGATGGATATGCGCACCTTTCTTCTGGACTCTCTTGTGGGCTTGCTGGACTGGCTGCTGGCATGGCCATTGGCATCGTCGGAGATGCCGGTGTCAGGTGCTATTTTTTGCTTTAACTCGTCGGCTTTCCAATTGTTTGTTATTGGTATTAGATATGGATGATTAAGCACTGTAAATGAAGTTGCTTGTTTGATTTTTATGTCGATTTGCGTGCAGTTATTGAGCTTGATTTTTCCGAACCTAATATATTATTTTTGTTGCGACTTATCACTATGATTTTTTCAGTTGTGCACTCGTTTGGATTTTCTCAGAGGGTGCACTGTGACTTGTCAATATGGGCAACAGAAAAAAATTGGTTGTGTCATTAGTTGTTTATTGTTTTAATTGTTTATTCATTTGTCTTTTAGTTTATGTGGCAACTAGAATGTTATTTCTCGATTGAGAATTGTTCTTCTAACCATTTATGGTGTTATGGTGATTCTTCCAATACAAGTTCGAATTGAGAGTGGAGTGAAAACTGAATGTTTGGCACGAAAAGTAAGAAGTTGTCGTGCTTGTCCGGTTACTAGATGCCTTTTATTTGTTAATTGACCTAAAGATTTTCCAGAAAGCCTTCTTGTATTGTCTGATGTTTTTACAAAATTAACTTTGACATTTAATGAAATCGATGATTTATTTCTTAATGAGCATGGGTATGAAGGCAAAAGCATTCTGGGCCTGGTTTGAGTTATCAAGCTGAAATGTTCTATTTTGAGATCTTTTGTGAGATAAAGTAAGGATGTCTATCTCTTTGTGAGTCAAAGGCAACTTTGAGTTCAGTGCTCTTGCATTTCATCATTATTTTAATTAGAAGATGTGGTTCCCGTTGTGAAGCAGTATCATTAATGTTGTGATTTATCTTTTAGTACCTTTTGTATTATTCAGATGGTGATTAGCTTTATTCCTTTTGGATTGTCTTTTTATCTTTATGAGATGCAATGACATTTACCACCATCCTATCTATTCCCTGATAGGGCTAACGCTCAGCAACCAAAGCTCTTTGTTGGGATGATTCTTATCCTTATTTTCGCTGAAGCCCTGGCTCTTTATGGGCTCATTGTTGGCATCATTCTTTCTTCTCGTGCTGGTCAATCTCGAGCAGAGTAAGAGAATATTGTTGCTTGACAGTCCCTCTCAAGTAAGAATCATAATATTTTTTTTCCCTTGGTTACCCTGGTAATTTTAGCTGTGGCATTGATTTTAGGTTCATTTATATCAGAATGATTGAGTGGTTGATATGTTGTGGAAGTAGATTTTACATGGGAAGCTTGATTATCCCTAAATAAAGTTCATGATGTTCTTACGGTGCTTTATCTTGCTAAAACAAGATGTGATTTATGTAAAACCACCTCCTGTCGAAAAGCTAAGTATGCTCTATTCTTCTTGTTTACTATGATAGTGTACATGGCTGCGAAGGTCAAAATCCCCAACAGTTCGGCAATTTTCTCACGGGGAATACTGGCACTGAATATTATAGGTCCCGATAATTTTTGAGTTTGCAAGCACGTCTTTTCCCGTTAATTTTTAAAAGCCAGGTCGTGTTTGAATTAACAAGCGTGTCTCGTAATGGTTTCCTAGAAATTAATATTATGTTTTATTTTAAGTGTTTATTTTTTAAAAAATTTGTAATTTATGTAGTTAAAAAGTGAATTTGTTGGAGCCTTGTAGGGGTATTAGAATGATAAATTTGATGAAGTGGGATTAAACGCTCACACAAAAGTCAAAACTACGCAGTCGACCAGCTTGAAAAAACAAATATTCACAACCTTTTGATACTAAAGTTACTAGTATACGGTACCATGTCCAAAAAAAAAAAGTTACTAATATACAATATTTTTTTAAAAAAAATTCTAGTACCGTGATCCAACGTTGACGTGCCTTCTTTCAACTATTATTACCATTTTGTCTAAAGTGATTCTTGATTTTGTGATACCTAGAAATGATAATAGGTTGAGTTCACTAAAGTTCGAGACTCGACCCGTTACATTTTTGAAAGAATTATGTCTGTCTCAACCTCTTAAAATTTAAATTCATACCTGATCTGATGCATACCTGAAAGCTTGTTTAACCCCTTGGATCCATCATGTCGAACAATTATTTTTATGTTATATTATTTACATCTCTGAATTTTTAGTTAATACAATCATAACAAAAACTAAACAATCCGGTTCAAGTTAAAGACTCTTGTTACTCAACAAATTCTCCTTGAAAATTTTCCCCGTTGTCAAACATTGTAAGATGTGTATTTTTAACGTTTGGATTTTTACCTATATATAAACTAAAAGAACGGGGATAACACTCAATTTAGTCTCTCGTTTTATGACACGTTCCTAATTTAGTCTCTTATTTCTGAATTTTATCGAAGTGGTCTTCCGTTTTTCGTGTGTTTTCAGGATAGACCCTCCTTTATGAACTCTCCAAAGCAATTCAATGACTAATTAAGAAATAATTATTGATTATGAATCAAAATCGTATCTGTGTTCGTCAATTTTCGGATGTCTTGGATACAGATCATCTTTGAATCTTGGGAGTGATAGCAGAGCAAGAGGGATGCCCGCTCGAGGATCTGAATGCCGGGCGGGTATTTGATTGTTTCCTCAAAAGAGAAAAAAATTGGAGTGCTGTTCAACGATGTGATAATTTTATTAGGGAAAGGGGGAGACAACATAGGGAGGAGATACAAAGGCAAATAGGGTTTTCAAACGAAAATTGATTTTAGGGAAAGAGAAGAAGAGAGACTTTAGGTGAACTTTTCAGCAAGTGACCATCATATGGGAAATTCTGTTCATTTTAACCCTTAAATTACGAGGTGATCAAATCCGGATAACAAACGAAAAATAAAGGACTATTTCGGGATAATTGGAAACTAAAAGAATCGGGAATGTGAAATAAAACGAGGAATTAAATTGAGTATGCTTCAAAATAATTATATGAAATTTATTTAATGATATAACTTGGCATATTATTATAAATCTAGAATTTAAAAAATGTACTTACCATTGCAATCGTTCTGTGTTTTATAACAAAAAAGAATACAAATACATTGTTTAAATATATTTTGTGTGTGTGTGTGTGTGTGTGTGTGTGTGTGTATACAGGTATTAAAATCTTACGGGGCCGGGTCATATAAACGTGTTAATCGACCCGTGCCCACAAGTGTCCAATTTAATACTCGTACCCATTTTTCATGTTGGGTATCCGTTAAACCTGAACTCAGTGTGTAAGCACCAATCTTGTTTAGAATTAATTTCAGTTTGTGTCAATCTTTTTTGTGGGGTTTTTCATAAAACAATTGACAAAAAGAGACCAAAGGTAAAAATAGATTTTTCACCCTCAACATTTATGAAATTCTCACATATTTATTTGTTTTGTATCTATTTTATTTTTTTAATAAGTAAATGTCATAAAAGTTTATCAAAATTAGTTTTTATTTAAGTAACAAGTACAAATGTTGAATTCGCAAGCAAACATTTGTTTTATGTATGTTAATTAGCTTTTTATCATGTTAATTATTAAACGCCTTATTTTTTTTTTAATTACTGAAAATAATATATACGTAAAGATATAAAAAAACATTACCAGCTGAAATCCTTTCAGTCATTTCAGTAAGGAGTACTAGTTTAAATTTTCATCAAATACTTATTTATTTATTTTTAAAAAAAATAAAAAATATTTCTTCGATGAGTGGAAAAATATTCTTAAAATTAATTTTCACCGTCTGTAAAAGGTAAGAAAGTGGTTTGAGATGACTGATGAATCACTTTCAATGCAAGTACTCTCGTGTCTCCCTCCATCACTCACTCGATTCACAACTTTCAAGACTACGCATTTCCTCCGAAGTTGCTACAGTACAATTCGTCTTTTTATAGTTCATTACTATCTTCATTTATCGTCGCTGTCTTGGAGGAGTGTTTGGCAGTTGGAAAGAAAAAGACAATGGCATCACATGAATGCTGAAACCACCTCACGAGCCCAAGTTTGAAATGTGTCAACACGTGGATTACACCCATGTAACACAATCCTCTTACACTGATGTTTTGATACAGAAGGTGAAGTGTCTGATCTACTATTCCTTGTAAAAAATACGAGATCCATGATTTATAAGTAGATACTTAACACTTTTTTAAGACTCATACAATCAGTCAGACAAGAAATATGGTTCTAATATCATATTAATCTAAAATTATACAAAGCCACTGCATATAATATAATATAATATACGTGATGATTCAATAAAATTTTGTGAGTTATAATCTAGTTTGACCAAACATGGTCATCCCATTCCATATTATATAACTTAACATAAATGCTTTATTATTAGCTTTTGGTTGGATTAAAAAGTAATGCAATAAAGAAATAACAAAGTTTAATACAAATGACATATATATGGCCAAACAACTCCCTAATACCCGAGGAGATTGAGCCCCACATTACTGGTCAAACTGCTAATTTCCGTATAATAGGACCCAAAAAACTCGACCAATCAGATGTAGACATTCCCCTTTCCGATAAAGCTCGTCTGCATATTTTATGTTTCAAGACACTGACCAAAGCAACGGCTATTTTTCTCGTATGTATGTGTGAATGAATACACATGGGAAGATGCCAGGTGCCCTTTCAGTTTTATGATTTCAAAATTATTATCTTGGAGATGTTGAGATGACGAGGTGTTTTGCATGTTTAAGTCCAGATTCGAGATTATTTGGTGTAGCGTGGCGTAGATTTACCCATTATTTTACTCAAAGAGAATGAGAGCTCATATAGTCCTACAGAATTTCTCGTTCTGTTTTTACACACACACACACACACATATATATATATATATATATGTATGTATGTATGTATATATATGTATGTATGTATGTATATATATGTATGTATGTATGGATGAATACACATGGGAAGATGCCAGATGGCCTTTCAGTTTTATGTCCTTTTTCATTTTTAGATTTAGATTACATAATTAATACGTTGCATGAAAGTAAGGGCATTTTTGTAATATAAAATTCGAGGGTATTTGAAAACAAAATTAGCGTGGCTCAGACAATTGAGCAAGCTGAATTTATGTTAAAACATTGAATTGATCTAATAAATTATAAACGAAAAGGTTGTGAAAACATGAACGTTTCACCACTGATCATCAAATGGAAAACTTGAAATTTGATTAAAGCAAGAGTTTGACACATAAGAAGATATCGAATCTCCAACAAATTTCAATGCGAACTTAATCATGATTCATACATGAAAAGAATACACACATGACTACATAAAATGAATGAATTCTAACAGAACATCGATTTTCAGTTGGGTGAAGGAAGCGTTGTGGGATCAGCTGAGGAAGGAAGTTCTTGACCTAGCCGACAACCTTCGAGCATAAAAACTACATCGTTCATAGAAGGCCTCTCCATAGGGTCGGGCATCGTGCAGAGCAATCCAACTTTAACCCCTAGCAAGAACTCTTCCCACTCAGATGACTCGGGGTCGAGCTCGAGCAAACCGGGCTCCAGAAGCTCCGAAACTTGGCCCCTTTGTAACTGCCTCTTCACCCATTTCACAATATCCTCATCTTGAGTGAACATCACCGGTTTTTTCCCGGTTAGAATTTCCAACACCACGATCCCAAAACTATATACATCCGCTTCTTTACTCGGTTCCCCTGTTAGTGTGGCTTCTGGTGCCACATAACCGATAGTACCGACTGGTGTGGTGGATGTGGAAGCTTCAGCGGGAGTTGGTATCGTCACTTTATCCAACCCGAAATCAGAAAGATGAGCTTCGAAATCAGCATCAAAGAGGACATTTTGTGGCTTTACATCACCATGGATTATAGAGACAGAATGCAAGAATGATAGACCGCGAGCTATTCCTAGGGCAATAAGATGACGCATTGGCCAGTTTAAGACATGCCCTTCTTGGTGTGATGCTTCTTGAAGAAGAGTGCCCAAGTTTCCATTTGGCATGTAATCGTAAACAAGAAGTCGCATATCAGGAGGTGGCCCTGCATAATAGCCTCTAAGAACTGTTAAGTTGCGGTGTTTAACTTTGCCAAGAGATTCAGCTTCTTTACGGAAGGTGTTCTCTTCGATAGATGTGTTGGGAAGACGACGAATTGCAAGAACCATTCCATCAGCATAAGTGGCTTTAAACAACAGCCCGTATTTACCCCTGCTCAACACGTTTTCCTCATCAAATTGCCTTGTGGCCTCCACAGTTTCTGCATATGTAATCTTGTTGTTAAACATGATAAGCTTCGGAGCCCCATTCTCACCACTTCCCCGTGCCCCTTGTGAACCGGGACTCGGGCTCCGTTTCTTCTCTCCAGCCGAATCAGCTCGCAACTTCTTGCGCCATCTTAGGAGACTGTATATGTACCCACAACAGCAGAACAGCATTATCAAGCTCCCAGCTACAGCCACAGATATAAAAAGAATCAATCTCCTCTTCCGTCTTCTCGTGCTAATGCAGTTCTTTTTCAAAGGCCTCCCGCACAAATTTTCATTCATGGCATAAATGCTAGGATCACTAAATCGAGAAGCTAAGGCCCCTGGAATCTCACCCTCGAGATGATTAACTGACAAATTTAAGTGCTGCAAGGTAGAGATTGACGAAAGATTTGCTGGGATAACTCCAGTCAGATTGTTTGAAGAGAGATCAAGTTCTGTTAAGTTCGTTAACCTTGGCAATGTTTCGGGAATGTGACCTGAGATGTGATTTGAATCCAATAATAATGCAACCAAAGATGAACAGTTGGAAACTCCTTCTGGGATTTCACCTGTTAAATTGTTCTGGCCCAGGTCAAGCCTCTGTAAATCAGATAGAATGGAAAATTCACTGGGAACATCACCGGTTATGCCATTTTCTCTGAGTTCTAAAACTTCGAGACCCGAACAATTGCTCAATTCGACGGGAATTGTACCATTCAATCGATTGTGTGACAATGAGAGAACGACCAATGATCTCAGAAATCCATAAGTAATCGGAACCCCACCATGAAAACTATTCAATGAAAGATTAAGATACTGCAAACTCGACAAACTACTGAACCCTTCAGGCACTTCACCAGACAAAGAATTATCATCCAAAGCCACAGCTTGTAAATTTGGCAAACCAAAGAGCTCAACAGGCAACTCTCCTGACAAGTTTTGCTTACTCAAATCAACGGTTTTGAGCCTCAAAAGATTCCCAATACTTGAAGGAATCACACCCGAGAACCCACAGCCACTCATATTCAGAACCTCCAACCCCTTCAATTCCCCAACGTTCAGCAGCACTCCATCTGAGAATTTGTTATTGCTCAAATTCAGAGTGCTCAAATTGTTAAGTCTCATCAACTCCGTTGGCACAGTGCCAATCAACTTATTATCACTCAAATCCAACGACTCTAACAAAAAAAGACCCCCTAAACTCACTGGAACCAAACCTGTGAACGAATTCCCACCAAGAATCAAGGTATTCAAACTCTTCATTCCTCCTAAAAAATCTGGAATCAAACCAGAAAATTTATTTTTCCCAAGATCAAGAACTCTCATGGAAACACATTTTGTCACACTTTCAGGAATTCCCCCAGTTAAAGAATTATTACCCACTCTAAACAAATCCAAAGCGACTAAATTCCCAATGAGGTCGGGCAACAGCCCAGAAATTGAATTCCCTGAAATATCTAAATTTTTTAGTGTAGAAATATTGGTTAAAAACCCAGGGAACACACCATTTATCTGATTCTCGTGAAGGTCTAAAACTTCAAGAACACTAACACACGTTCCTCCATCATTACTGTCAATTCCCGTGAACCCGTTAGAGCTCAGGATAAGAATTTTGACTGTAGCATTTAATGCCGAGATTTTACAGAAAAGTGACGAAGAAACCATACCGGAGAGCTGATTACCCGGTAGGGAGATGACTTGAAGACTTCTGAGTGACCCCAACGTAGCCGGCACTACGCCGGAGAGCATATTATTCCCCCCGCTGAAATGGATAAGCGAAGAACAGTTAGCTAGGGCAGATGGAATAGTACCGTATAATTCGTTATCGTCGAGCCACAAGAATTGTAACTGCTGCAATGCTCCAACATCTGCCGGAATTGCGCCGGAGAGAAGGTTGAACGAAAAGTTTATGAGCTGGAGCCGGTGGCTCGACGAGAAACCGTCGGGCATTTCGCCGGAAAACGAATTTGAACTGAGATCAAGTACTTTCAAACTCACCGGAAGTTCTCCGTAGACTCTTCCGGATATGAAATTGTGAGCTACGTTAAGAACTTGGAGATTCGTGAGATTCGAGAAAAATGCCGGGGAAATTTCTCCAGTGAGTGAGTTGTACTGCAAATAGATTACACGTAGAAGCGAGCACTCGGAGAGTGAGCTTGGGATTGAGCCATTCAAGTTGTTCGAATGCAGGCTAATCCGGCGCAGCTGGCGCAGGTTGCCGAGCTGGTCGCTGAGCCGGCCGCTGAGCTGCATCCGCGGCAGGCGGAGCTCGTGCACTCTGCCATCGGCGCACAGAATGCCGCTCCAGTCGCACGGCGCAGCTGGCGTGGAGGCTTCCCAGCCATCCATCATGCCGCGAGGGTCGTGTAGATTGACTTTGAATGAAAGTAACGCCTGGATTTCGGAGTCCATGCCGGCGCATGTTACGGAGGCGGTAACGGCGGCCCAGAGCACCACCACGAAGAGGTTACTAGCCGTTGACATGGGGAGATACGAAGAATGACGACGATGTGCGGGTGAAGTGTTAGGAATGCGCAAAGGGAGCGTATTGTAGCAGTAGGAGAGCAGAAATTGAAACGAGGAAGGCCATGGTAGTAAGAATGGACTGAGTTGGAGTCAATTTTTGAAAAGGATAAAAAGAAACGCCTTTTTGCACTTTCTTCTAAAAGTCGCTATTCTTGGAATTTAGACATCATTAGTCCAACACCACCTTTTCCCCATGTTTTCTTATTTGGTTTCAACATTTGCATTACCATTTTTGTACTTGATTCAATGTTGGAAACAATTATTACACTCCAATATTCTTTAGCCTTTCTTATATTTGATAAGACATTAATCAATTAAATACATTTTTTTTATTTGGTTCACTTGTTTTATAAAAAATTATATTTATAAATCAGTATGTCGATTTATTGTCTCTATACATTACATCAAAAATACATTTTTTTTTAAATAATGACATATGTGAAAATTATTAGTATTTTTGTAAAAAAGTAGCCATACATATTATGGTTGAAAGGAGATAGGGTTATAAATTTGTGAGGAATTCATAATACGACTTATTGTATACAAAATAAACCCTTATTTATGGAGTCATTCATTGAGCAGAACTCCCTCGATTCAAGTTGGGCTATGTCCCCTATATAAATGACCAAAATTCATGCTCTATTAATAATGACGCAAGAATTACACGTTACATTATTGCTACATATAATATTATATTTTCCATATTGTTTTCCGATAATGAATATAAATTTCATAAATAAATATCAAAAAAATATATTATAAAATGGTATATTTGATTATTTAAGGTGTCATCTTCAAATTGTGATTATTGTGAACTATGTGAGCTGTGAGTTCTGACCATATCAGATAAAAATAAATAATCACTTGGACCACTCTCTCTCCATATAATATGGGGGTAAAATTTTTTTTCATATATATCTATATATACTATACTAATAATTAATTTTTGAAATGGCCCTACCCTCCATATATTCGTCGTGAGTTTTAATTATTCCATGCATATAACTTTCACAATCCACCAGTATCTATTAATGATAGGAAACAATCAATTTTAAATAAATTTTACACTCGAATTTTTATGAATGCGCGTCAAAAGATTTCTTCCGTAATAAAAATCCATTTTAATTCGATTTTGAATTGAATGTGGCTTCAAAAATGAAAAAGTGTTGGAAAAAAGATGGAGATTTAACAGAAAAGGGATTTTTTTAGTTGGCGGGATATTCATGAAAGCGACAAAAATTGGAAACGGTGTTGTGTGGATTTGTTTGTTTGGTTGAAGTTGAACTAAAGTTTTTTTTTTTAAAAAAATAAAAATAAAAAATTAATATTTTGAAAATTTTGTTTATTGTGTTACCCAAAAAATTGCTTCAATAATTGACCAATTTAATTTTAGATCTGATTGGATTATTAGAGAACATTATTTTTAAATTTAGTTTTGTGCATTTTTTGAGTAGAGCAGGCTCCTCGTAAAATGAATGATTCATAAATAGGAATGCTTCGAGGAGACCGCCAAAATACACTTTGAAATTTTGGCAGTCAAATGTATGTTGCATCCTAAGGGTGAGCAAGGGAAGATTGTTTATCTTGTAGGATTCGTCAGACGAAGTCTAGACATTTAAGACAGAGCGCCAATTCATGCCATTGAGATCACATTTAATTCGAATATATCTGCCAGTGTCGAAATTTGATTTACATTTTTATCTAAAATTGTCATATGCTAAAATAACATTATATCAATTTATTATGAAAGTTGGAGGCTGGAGGAATGGTTGATAGTTGGAAATTTGAGAAACAAGAAGTGGAACAGTTTTGTGTACTTGTTTGGGCTGCGAGGAGTGAGAGTTGTTGTAGAAAGCATGAAACAAATTCTTCTCATCGGCTTTTTCGAATAAATTGGATCTATTCTTCGGTTGATGAGATCCTACCTACGTGGGCACTACCCTTACTTCATTTCAACGGGTAAGATCTTGTCACACATACAATTTCAACAAAAAAAGTGGGTCCTACATATGCATGGACAAATCTTGATCATCCATCCTATCATGGAGACAATGCTCACATAGGTAGGATGAAATAAACCCTCGTCTTCTATCACTTAATTTTCGAGGGCCTAAGATACTTTTGTACTGCCGGATACTATCTTTGGTAATGTTACACATTTCAGGTGGGAGTTACCAGGAATTGGACAGTTTTAGAGTGGATTTGAATGCGAGGTTTTGAATGATTCTAAAGGAAAATATTCGATTTACCTTATCATTTGAGATCACTTTGGTCATATTGTTGTTACCACAACTTTAATATTCGGAATCCTGGTTCGATCATTGGAGGAAACTCACGGCAGTACTGGATTTAGTATTATTATGCAAGCAATACGACTTTTCTCATGTCCCGGTGTATTCAGACTCGTTGGGGACAGTGCCAACAGAATTTTCCGACCCGGAATGTGTATTAATTAATCAAGTCAAAGACTTGATGCATGACAATATGTTTGATGGCTTTCATTATTTGAGTCACTAGACGAATTTGGTGGCTCATAAATTTGCAAGTTTAGATTATCTACATCTCAGCTGGTGTTTTTGGAATTATATTTTATTTTATTTCTTGGTTATCTCGTATTGTAATGGATTATATTATGATGTAATGATTATTTTTCACTTAAAAAAAATAGTTGGAGAGTTTGTTGCATTTCTTCAATGACTGTAAAATTGGCCAAATTTTTCAAAATTAAGGACGGATGTTAAGTTACTTATTTGAGCCTGCAAATGTGGCCTCCACAACAAAAGAAGATATAACAATTAACACAGTACAGCAAGACCACACAAAGCATAAACGATTTGGTTATTATTGAAATTAGTTTCAATTAAATTTGATATATATATATATATATATATATATATATTACATATTTGCTATTTTCATAATTAGATGGCTCCAACTTAATTATATGGATGATGGCTCGAAACAAATCCTCATTGGTGTTCTGATTGCTACCGCTGAGTACTATAATTTATATTTATTTTGGATGCTGAATATTATTTGAAGAACTCGAGAAATCGCCCGCCCTCCTACGACATATGAGCTGTGCCATCGAAACCAAGAAACGCCACATGCATGATTTCGTCATACAACAAGCATGCACAACATAATCAAACTTGAAGCTCAAAATATACATATATACTTAATTTATGGGATTTATCGCACAAGAAAATCACAAAGCATCCTTAAATATTGTATCAAACTCAGAGGTCATGATCATGAGGTCAATTTCTGTAGTCTTGTTGGTGATGGTGTTGGCAGTTTCAGGAGGGTCATTTCCGGCGCCGCCACCTTCATCAGCGGATGAGTTCCTCCGAGCTCCCAGTCCTCCTGCGGCGGTGATGGAGGAGGAGGACTACGGGATATGGAATCCGTCTCCATATTTTGGTGGTGGAGACTACAGAGGTCTCATTCCTCATGCAATGGCTGCCTGCTTCCCCCATCTATCTTGCTGTTCATACTTCCAGGAATTAGATGAAGTATCTGAGCATTGAGATTTATGAATTAATTAACAGTGATAAATGCGAAACTGATTATGAGTGTATTTTTATTTGATAATAATCGTATAGAATCATGTGTATATTTAATTTAATTACACAATTAAAAGTATCCCATTTCTTGGGGACACTTACAGTAAGAGAAACCATAAAATACTCGGCCTCGTTGAGACTACCAACCAGCACAGCAAAACATGACATGGATGAAATGATAGAAAATTCCATACTTGAAATGGGACTTCAAGACTGTGCTGATCGACTCATCGGAAACTGGCATTTGAGGGGCATAAGTGGCGGTGAGAAGAAGAGGCTGAGTATAGCTTTGGAGATTTTAACAAAACCAGGTCTCTTGTTACTCGATGAACCGACCAGTGGTCTAGACAGCGCGTCTGCTTTTTTCGTGATTCAAGCTCTTAAGAATGTTGCATCTGGTGGGAGAACAGTGATTTCCTCCATCCACCAACCTAGCAGTGAGGTTTACACCCTCTTTGATGATCTTTTACTGTTGTCCTGCGGTGAAATGGTTTACTTCGGGGAAACCAAAATGACCTTAGAGGTACAAAAATTGAAATAATCTTAAAAAGAAGACTTGCGTTAACATTTATGAACTGTTAATGCCTGTCATGTGAGTTTTCTTACAGTTCTTTGCTGATGCGGGATTCCCTTCTCCTAGTAGAAGAAATCCATCAGACCATTTTCTTCGTAGTATAAACACAGACTTTGATCGTGTAAACAAAACTTTGATAGAAGCTCAAAGAATAAAAGTAAGTGAAGGATACCTTCAAATCCCTATGTTGTCAGATAAAAGCTAATCCCAACACCGCTGAATTAACGATGACCATATTACTTTTCGCCGGGCATGCAGGATCTAAAAGATAATCCCAGCCCGCTCATTAAAATAGCAACTACAGAAATCAGAGCAAGGCTTCTTCATAAATATCGAAGCTCAAAAATCGCAGCAAGAGTGAGAACTGGAGTCCATAAATTCTCATCCTCTGTAAGCATCTTATACGACTTGAGAGTCGATAAACTAATTTAAAGACAAACCAATCGGTTTTATATGATGTTTCTTACCCTTGTTAATAGAATCTTATTGATGAGAAATATATTGCAGCAAGGAATTGATTTCGCAAAAACCAGAGGAAGCCAGGCAACATGGTGGAAGCAACTTTCAACTTTGATAAACAGATCTTTCACCAATATGTCTAGAGATTTTGGGTATTACTGGTTAAGAATCATCGTATATATAACAGTGTCCATTTGTGTTGGCTCTGTCTTTTACAATGTTGGACATGGAACCGAGTATAATGCGCTTCTAGCGAGGGCAGCATGTGGTGGATTTGTGTCGGGTTTCATGGCATTCATGACTATTGGAGGATTTCCATCATTCATTGAAGAGATGAAGGTAAAATAATCTCACTTGGTATCAGCGCGTAATAGAAACTTAAAAAGTATAATCAAATATTAGTAACATCCTTGCCAGTGCCAGTGCCTTTTAGCAGAAATGAGATATTCACGATAAAAAGTAATATTTTTCGTGGATGACTTAAATAAGATATCTGTCTCACAAAATATGAGCCGTGAGACCGCTTCACACAAGTTTGTACCATTTTTTTTAGCTTTTATAGTTTCAATAACTTTGATAATCGGTTAATGGAGTATTGATAGTTTTTTAATTTGTCACGGGATATCTCAATATAACTATCTTTATTTATATATTATACAATTTGAGTAACATGATCATTATCAAAATTGATAAAAATATATAATAATTTAATTACTGGACAAAGATGGTAATGCATGAAAGTTTACTTAATTAAATCGCTCTTGCATGAAATTAAACAGATATATAAGAAAAAAGTATTAAATTCCATTAATTTATCTTTTAAAATGGAAAACAAACATTATATCAATAGAAAATTAAAATTTCAATTTATTAAAGTTCATATCAAGAAAGAGAGTAGAGCGTGAACTGAAAAGACCCAACAAATTCAAAATCTCTTTCTCCAACATTTTCACAAATTTCATGGAAGCTATCAGAAAACAAGCATCGAAGCTCAGAGAACAAGTAGCCAAGCAACAGCAAGTACGCTATTCCACCTCTTCCTTTCACACGCACACAGAGTTTGTTCAATTAGTTTTGGTTTTAAGCTTCTTTTTGGTGAACCAGTTTCAGAGGAGTACCGCTCATTTACTGTTTTAGAATATGCGATCTTTAATGATGTTCAGTTGTTTTCTACCGTTAATAAATGTTTTAGTAGATATAGCATTTGTGCGGCTTGCTGTATTTTGTGGAAAATTTTCACATTTTTCTAAATATTAGGAGGATTGCGGTGTTTTTTCTTTATAAATTAAACATGACAAGTAATGGAGTTGAAGTAAACTCCAGGTAAACAAACACTAGTAAGACTGTCGGATTGTCAAACATAGCATTATTGTTCTCTTGAGCTAATAAATAAATCCTATTGCCTAACTAGTGGCCATGGCCTTCTACTTGCTACCATTGGAGATGACGAAAATGATCTGCAATGTATGTGTAAGTGTAGCCAATGTGTGATAATTTTTTCAAATTTGTATATATGAAATAAAATTATGTCATAGCATCTAATATGTGATTCACAAACTAAATGGTAACAATTAAATAAACATTTCTTAAAAAAAAAAAGTAAATTTGAATGGACGTTAAACACACAATGCTTTCTTTTAAGGCGCGAAGTGGGACTTAGAGATGCACCAAGTCACTTGCTTTATGGCTTATGCATGTCCAAGGCACGCATCTTTAAAGGGCTGCGGCTTGGCATGTCTCTTGGTTCAAAAGCTGAGCCTCGCTGTGCCTTCTGGGCTTTAATAAGCTTTGATTGGTTGTAGTTATTCTTGTATAATGACAACAAATCAGATTTCTTTATTTATTGGGATCTGTTGTGGACAAGGCTGTTCTCAAACAATTTGGTGGCGGGCTTGGTGATTCAGAAAATATTGTGACTGATGAGACTGAGCTTCAACGGCATCAAAACTTGTTGAATCTATACATATCGACTCGTGCTGCCAAGGTTATTCAATTGTCTTTACCTATATATGTGAGGAATTTTCCTGTAACCATGTGATTCTATATTTTTTGCCTTTTTTTTTGTTCTCAGCGTTTTCAAAGAGAGATCGTTCGTGGCGTCGATGGTTATATTGTGACCGGAACCAAGCTGGTTCAGAGTGGTAAGTTTCTTTAAGATGAAAATTTTAAGAAAGTTTCTTAAATTTCTCATCTTTAGTGATTCCTCACGACAACCAGAAATCAGAGTCATGGCTAATGAAGAGGTCATTTCTTCAACAGGTACAAAATTATCCGAAGATAGCAGAAAATATGGTACCGAAAACACATGCACCAGTGGCAGTGTTTTATCCAAAGTGGCATTAAGCTTTAGCAGAGCTCGTTTTCAAATAGAAAAAGAGTATAAAAATCTTCTAACAGCTCTGGGAACACAGGTTCTGTGATATGAATAGGCAAATATAATCTGGTGCCAGTTTTGCCAGATCTGATCTACTGCACAATTAAAATATATCTGGCAAATAATATGTGATGCATTTTCTGTTCTAAGTTCTATCCTGTATCAAACTATTTCATTTCGAAGCAAAATTTGTGTTTCCTACGCTATTACTATATCCAGTGATGAAAATAATTCTTCCAGGTTGTAGAGCCTTTAAGAGCCATGGTAGTCGGAACTCCGCTAGAGGATGCTAGACAACTTGCACAGAGATATGATAGAGTAAGACAGGAAGCTGAAGCTCCGGTATAATACTTTGAAATGCGACACATGCCATGTGATGAACTCTGTTCTTCACAAAATTTGGCAATGCCTTCTGAAGAAAAATACGTTTTCATATGCCATAATTATGAAGTTCCATGATGCATCACATAACCATTTTCTTGGGTTGTCCCAGACAGGTTGTTGAAGTCTCCAGGCGACAAGTTAGATTGAGGGAACCAAATTTAAATTCAGATAACATGTTAAAGCTGGAAGCTGCAGAAACGAAACTTGATGAGCTCAAGTCAAACATGACTAGCCTGGGTAAAGAAGCTGGAGCTGCAATGGCAGCTGTAGAAGGTCAACAGCAAAGATTGACTCTCCAGCGACTAGTAACCATGGTAATGTATTTTGTTTGCACTCTATTTTTTGACAAAAATTTCTCCAGATAAATATAGGTATCCACAGGATTGGCATTGTTAACTCTTCGGTTCATAAATTTTCTCTTATTCAAGGTTGCAGCTGAGCGCACTTATCACCAGCATGTTTTACAGATACTTGATGAGCTACGGGATGAGGTACAAATCGATCAAATCATTCTTAAAGTATCTGTTATCATAAAATAACGTCTTTTTATTTAGTTTGAGATAAGGGTTGTCTGCTTACTGAGAGATATTTTTGTGGATGGGCAGATGTTGTCTGACCGTCAATCTTTTGAAGCTTCCCCTATTTCAGCTGCAGATGACACGATCCCTCCAGTTTCAGACAACAAGTTGGAAAATTTATTTGCTTCTCAGACATATAATGGGTTCACTGATGGCATGGGATACTTCTTGGGCGAGGTACTTGATGTTTTTCTTTGTTTTGTCTGTGGCCCCTCATGTCTTATATGGCTGTTTTTGTGATACAATTTTAAAACAGTGATATTTGAGCGGCTCTGCGATGAAAAAATTGATTTATCATGTCGGAAGACCCTTAATCGTGCAGCCTCTTTATGATTATTGAGTGTGCATGTTTCTAATTTGTGTTTTTGAAGTGTCTGATCATGATGCATCCATCTTATTGTAGGTCATTCATTCATACGAAGCTGAGTCTGATGTAGAGTTGACTTTAGCAATCGGTGACTATGTTGTTGTTCGAAAGGTCTGTATTTCAACTTTATTTTCTTCTTGTAATAGTCTTTTGTGTGTGAAGAGTCATGTTTTTTCTGTACTTTTTGTCCCATAATTGATAGTATATTTTGCAATTAATGTGAACCGAGGACCAACGTTATTCCTTCCTACCTATATGCATTGAAAAAGAACTTTGGACATGGGGTGAGGGATCTGATGAACCCTTATGAAGACACATTAGCCTTCACCAATGTATCATTATTATAATCAAGCATTTTCTCAACAAACCTCCTTGTATAATAGCGTGTAGGATCCCATATGAAATTATGTCAAGCTCCACCTGCAATTTTCTTGACGATTCATTAATGTGGTGTTTGTTCTTAGTTTCGTTTTGTTTATGGTGCCGACTATGGTTTGATGATTTGCAGGTGACCAACAATGGTTGGGCTGAAGGCGAATGCAAAGGGAAAGCAGGGTGGTTCCCATTTGGATATGTCGAGAGACGAGAACGTGTTCTTGCTAGCAAAGTAGCTGAAGTTTTTTAGGCTTGATTGTTGGCACTTTCGTTTGTGCCTCCGCATTTTTTTTGCCACACAATCTTTACTTTTATTCGCATGCCCAACTGAAAATGGGTCTTATCAATGCTGGAACTTAAAATGATCTAATATATGTTAAACGTAAGAATCATTTTGAATTCATATAAATGTCGAGTATTTCGTCAGATTGGTAATCTTCTACTGTAACGAAACACGCCACGCATTATCAAGGGGTTATGAACGAAATACTTAGTAAATGTAAAAAATTCATTACATGAAAAATTGAGGACTCAACTTTATATTTTGCTAAAAAATTTCAGTTAAAAGCTTTAACATGTATATCTATTTATAGAAACGTGTCATCGGTATGGGGTAATACCTGTTTGCGAAGTTCAAATTTAGGAACAAAATTAGAAGTTGCTCAATTTTTTTGTCGTAAAATTCTTTCGTACAAAATTCAAGTTATATAAAAGATTTTTCAAAAAAAAGTTTGAGTAAGGTCCCAAATGTCTCCTCCCGCTTCACTAAAACGCAGATTGCAATGCTAGGTGTCGCTGAATTGAAGATCAATGGGGTAGTTTGCGAATGAGATTGAACAAAAAGGGTGGCAGAGGAATGATCAAAGCTGAGTACTGGAGATGGAAATCACGTATATTGTCATGCAAACGCCGTTGTCTTTATTCTACCAATGCAAATATCGCAAACCTGTTCAACAAGTATGTGGACAAGAGTAGTATCTTTTCTTGGAACTCCATCATCGGCGAATTGGCTCGAAGTGGCAACCCAGTGGAAGCGCTCAAAGCTTTTTCTTTCATGCGCAAGTCATTACTCAGACCCAACCGTTCAACTTTTCCTTGTGCTATCAAATCCTGCTCTGCGCTATGTGATCTCAGTTCGGGAAAGCAAGCCCACCAACAAGCCTTCGTCTTTGGTTATGGTTCTGATGTTTTTATAACGTCCGCACTCGTTGATATGTATTCCAAATGCGGAGAGTTGGACGATGCAAGAAAAGTGTTTGACGAAATTCCGCGCAGAAACGTGGTTTCTTGGACGTCTATGATAAATGGGTATGTTCAAAATGATTATCCCCGCGAAGCATTGTTGCTTTTTAAAAAGCAGTTGGCTGAAGATATCGAAAGCAGCTCTGAGGAGGGAGAAGAGTGCATTGACGGGGTTGCCATGGCTTCGATTTTTTCAGCATGTTCTCGAGTTTGTGAGAAGTATGTCACGCAAGTGGTTTATGGCTTTGTGATCAAAAGAGGATTGGATGCAGTTTTGGTTGTCGGCAATACTTTGATAGAGGCTTTTGCCAAGTGTGACACCGTAGAGTTTTCTCGGAAGGTGTTTGATGATATGGATGAAAGAGATTTGATTTCTTGGAATTCTATGATTGCCGTTTGTGTGCAGAATGGGTTAGCTGTAGAGGCCGTTGAAGTTTTCCGTTTAATGGTAACAAGTGCAGAGCTTGAGTATAATGCAGTGACGTTGTCTACTGTTTTGTTTTCTTGTGCGAATTGTGGAGCGCTGCAAATTGGCAAATGTGTGCACGATCAGGTACCTTCAAATTTACTAATTGATGATGCATTTTCCGCTATGTTTTGGTTTGTTTTACTTTAGCAATATTTTGGGTTTCTTTGACTATGTAGGTTATAAAGAAGAATCTTGAGAATGATGTTTACGTAGGCACTTCAATTATTGACATGTATAGCAAATGTGGGAGAGTAAATATGGCAAGAAGAGCGTTCGATAGGATGAATGAAAAGAATGTCAAGTCTTGGTCTGCCATGGTTGCTGGTTACGGGATGCATGGTCAAGCGAAGGAAGCGCTTGAAGTATTCTCTGGTATGATTCAGGCAGGTGTAAAACCAAACAGCATCAGTTTTGTATCAGTCCTCTCAGCTTGTTGCCATGGTGGCCTGGTAGATGAAGGGTGGCACTGGTTTTGCGTGATGCAACATAGGTTTAATATAGAACCAAGTATAGAACATTACGGTTGCATGGTTGATCTTCTTGGTCGTGTAGGTTATGTAACAAAGGCGTATAATTTGATCACGGAGATGAGGGTGAGACCTGATTTTGTTATTTGGTGTTCCCTTTTGGCTGCCTGCAGAATCCATAAAAATGTGGATCTTGGGGAGATATCTGCAAATAAATTGTTTGAGTTGGATCGAAACAACTCGGTTTATTACACATTACTCTCAAATATTTATGCTGATGCCGGTAGGTGGGAAGATGTAGAAAGAATGAGGGTGTTAATGAAAAACCGAGGATTTGTTAAATCACCTGGATTTAGTCTCATTGAACATAAGGGTTGTGTTCATACTTTTCTTGCTGGGGACAGGAAACATCCTCAGCACGAGAAGATTTACGATTATCTGGATGAATTATCTGCGAAGCTGTTAGAGGTTGGATATGTACCCTCTGTAGCATCAGTGCTTCACGATGTTGACGAGGAAGAGAAGGAAATTGTGTTACGAATTCACAGTGAGAAGCTTGCTGTGGCTTTTGGGATTCTGAACACCGTGGCAGGGAGTACCATCCAGGTGATTAAAAATCTTAGAACTTGCGGTGACTGTCATACTGTGGTTAAGCTGATATCCAAGATCACTGGTCGTGAAATCATTATAAGAGATCCAAAAAGGTTTCACCATTTCAGATATGGTACTTGTTCATGTGGGGATTACTGGTGATATTGTACAAGAATGCAAGTAGTAACAGACTGAATCTGCTAACAAACTTATTGATTGCGTATACATGCTATTCAGTTTACGGGAATTTGAATTCCATCCAACTTCACTTCTCTTGACGATGAACCCGAGATCCGATAGGGGCGCCACAAGAATCGCCGTCAATGTGCTTATAATGCTCAAGTCAGTTTCATGTTTTAGCTGGTAGAGTTTACATGCCCTCTATTTTCGAATATAGAACTTCAATCCATAAAGTGTTATCGATTTTCAATTTACAGGGCTAAAGTATGGGGATAGAATTTCGATTGGTTAGGAATAGAAATCTGATCGGTCACCCGTCATTCCCATCATCACTAATGTTGGATATTCTCTATCCAACTGGATTGACGTTGGAAAAGTGCTTTCTAGCTTACTCCAGAACCTTCGTTGTCAGATAGTGAAGAATTAGAATTAAATCCTCCCTCCAAACATAAGGAGACTTGGAAATAGATACTCCTATAATATGAGATATTTTATGAATTCACTTGAGAAATTTGTATTTTAATATTATTGTACTAAAAACAATTACTATATGATAAAAAAAATTTGAAGCATTGGATATGAAAGGGTTGATGGAGAGGTTTGGATAATTGGTCCATGAAAGATTTGATTACGTGGAAATCATGTCTTGCATATCACAATTGGCCCACGATTTTTTTCCCTTGCCTCCTTTGTTCCTATCTATCTATATGTCAGCTTCAAATTAAATCCAACTACCGATTCTTTCCCCTTTTCCTGGCATTTGGACTCCCATATATTTTTTAAGTGGTTAAAAAGAGAACACCGAAAAACAAAAAGGAAAAAAAATCTAATATCAACTCGTGATTCGGGGCTTTTTGTCGATGATATTTTTAAAACCACATATGGTAAGATATATTAAAGAAGTCAAAACCGATTAGTAGGATCAGCTGGTATGATTTTTTTGTCAATTCAATCACCTATTTTATGTGACGGGTGGAACTTACCAATTTGTTTATAATTATGTTGACTATTGTAGCGAACTGACTTTGTAACCTGTCAAAACCCACCGTGGGACGGCCGGGCCTACTCCATTTGACACCTCACCAGTAAGCTCTACAGTTTATTATCAAGAGACAAGAACACCAGGATTCTAATATATCGGCCCTATTTTTCCTTACCTTTTACTTTTCAAAAAATTGTGTGTAAAGGCCAGGATCTATGTTTGTTAACAAAGAAAGTGCGATTTATCAGCCAAAATTTCACTAGTTTTCTTCTCTTAATTTCAAAATTCATTTTTGTTCTTTTTCAACGTGGATGGCTAGTTTGGTCTTTGAGCGTATTATAAAGTTTATCCTCTTTCTAGTTTCCTAATCAAATGTTACGTTTAAAACAATTGACCAATCAATTTCATCAAATCAATTTCATCAATGTCGAAGAGTAACTTTAGACAATTTGAGTCAATTTACTTCGTATTTTATATTAATGTCATTTAAAGTATACCTTCATCCGTCTCACTTAGTTTTTTCATACAGATTAACATGTTATTGGGAAAACAAATTATACATGCAAATTTTTTAAAGCACCATTATTCAATGATATTAAAAAATAAAAATGAATACAATTATAAACATTAAATAAGACTATATTATTAAAATAATTTATTAAATATGAAAAATGAACTATATATTTAAGACGAACGAAAAAAAAAACTTATAATTATGTCAGAAAGAATAAATCATATAATAAATATTTAAAAACTAAATCGTTAGTCGAAAAGTTAAAGAACTTGACCATAGATATTGAAACGAAGCTGATGACAAAAAAGGGACAGTATTCAAGAATACAAACATTTAAAAAAAAAATTGAGGGTACTTTTGTCAGTTCAGAAGAAGATTTACAAGGTTCAAGATTTTTGGAGGAAAACCCAAATGGATAACGTGAAAGATCGAAGGCTGCAAAAGGCATGAATCTTTTTTGTCCTCACAAAGGGGATTTGAACTAAACTGAACAAAGCCTATCCAATGGGTGACGGTCGGTAGTCCACATCTTACAACTCATAAAGATCTTCGTACCATGACATAATCCGAGCCACTTTAAATTTAACATAGAAAATTTTGTTAAAGATTGAACTTTTTTAGAACAATGGAGACAAAGATCGCATTTTTCATGGCAAGTTCCACAGTTTCAAATCAAATTGCATGAATTTTCTTGAAAGTGCAACGCTAAAAACACTTCACTTGATACAATGGAATTTTTCATTGGACGCAACATAAGATAGATGTTAACAGACAAAAAGGTACATCAAGTCCAAACATGGAGGAAAAAGGGGACAAAAATGGGTCATAATATCAAACTACTTCATTAAAAAAGAGAAGAAAATACAAATTGATCAAATAAACGATTCTAGGAAATGGGTTCGTAAAAGGATAATTGTTTTCTTAATGGCACAATCAGGGAGTTCAATATCTTTTGGAAGCAGCCGAGGGTGGACAAATCCACTGTGGGACAGCAGCGAAAGTATCATCCTCGCTCCATTTTCTGCTAGATTTGATACTATTTAAAGCAAATTCCCCATTTGTGGGCTGCATTTGAGGGACCCAAAATCCCATATTTTCTACTGAAAATTCAATCATTTTGCTCTCAGAATCACCCCCAAACAAGGGCTGCACCTGCACACCATTACGTCCATCCTGCAAAATGACCAAAGCAAATTAACTAATTTTCTTGAAATACAGAGTTTTCACGTTTGGAATTAGATTAAGATCAATATATAGACCTTACAGAAACCATAAGCAGTAGTGGAATCCAGAAAGTCTTCAACATGCCAACCAGGAAGGGTTTCCATCAAATACTCTGATATGGTACTCGCTGAAACCGAACCATTTAAGCTCGTAAACTGAACATGACCTTCATCACAAGATTCTAGCGATGTGCATTGGACTGTTGTAATCTTCGAGGTGACGGGTATACTATCAGTAAACGGCATATTTTTGGAGTCTTGGGGCTCGGGATAACTTGGAACTGAATCAGAAACATCACAGAAGGAAGAACTTGCAGAAGGGATGACACCAGTTAGTAGAAATCTGGTGTGCTTTTGAGTGTGCACATTTGCTTTGTGTATCGAAGCATCGCAATCTTTGCACAGAATAGCCCTGTCTTGGTGACAAAACAAGAAAGCTCTTTTCTCCTATTTATGCCATAGAATCAAACACAGATATGAGAAATTGATTCCACAAAATGAAGCCAAAGTAAAGTGGCGCAGAACTTTGTAATACCTTGCAGATGTCACAGACAGGGGATTGTTTGGGGGTGGGTTGGTCGAGGGAGAAGCGATGGTGTTTCCCGGCGACAATGTTGGCGTGGTGAACCCGACAGTCGCAGGCGGAGCAGAGGGCGGCCTCATCCGCCGTGCAGAAGACGGATGCTTCGTCTTGGTTGCATACATCACATTGGATCTTCATTTGCTTGATGTTTGGCTTCGTTTTTCGTTCTCCCTTTGTTTATTTGTATATCATTTCATTCTGATATTCTTGCAAAACACGTCAATCCCATATCTATGGAGTTAAATTGTGGACTGTGTGGATTAGAGGTTCGGAGTTGATTTTATATACAAAATAATAATAATTTAAAATATACAATATAATATAATTATAAGATATGGATATCATGTAACTTTTATATTTATCAATGCATTCTATTCCACTAAATGTTCCAATGAAGAGCACTAGAGATCAGTTGAACTCAATACTTCTCCCTTCAATCCTCTTCTAAATTATATTTTTTTAATAAATCATTTTTAGTATTTTACATTTTTATAGATAAAATACTTTTTAAAATTTTAAAAAAACTTGACCAAACTTGAAATAAATAAGCGATGGTTTTAGTATTTAGATAATTGAATTAGATGAATTACTTTCTGCAAATGTGCCGACCAGTCTAAGAATGGTAACATGGGAAATTAAAATCAACTAGCAATCGAGTGCCATTCATTTGCTGGGTAATAAAATATATATTAATGTTTTTTTTTTAAAAAAAAATAATGGTCAAGGGGATTGCTGGATCGTACGTAAAAATGTTACTAATATAGGCGGAAAGACTAATAAATTCGAAATAAAAATTATAAATTAGTTAGGCGTGATTAACAATAAAATGAGTAGGTCTCTTGTGAGACGATCTCAGGAATCTTTATCTATTGAATCAATCATAACGATATTCACAATAAAAAAGTAATACTTTTTCATGGATGACCCTAATAAGAAATCTGTCTCACAAAATACGATCCGTGATATCGTCTCACACAAATTTTTGCCAATAAAATACTAAGGAAAATATTAATAAGATAGCAGCTTATCTAAAAAGATTTGAGACAAATTACCTTTAATACTCAAGAGTTAAACTAGATTTAAGTTAAAGATAAGAGTCGAACATATATTACATGTGACAAAAATTTGTGTGAAACGGTCTCACAGGTCGTATTTTGTGAAGACGGATATTTTATTTTGGTAATCCATGAAAAAATATTATTTTTTTATGCTAAGAGTATTACTTTTTATTGGAATATCAGTAGGATTGACCCGTCTCACAGATAAACATTCGTGAGACCGTTTCACAAGAGACCTACTCATAACATGTGACCACTTTGTTGACAAATAATCGCACATGGTTTATTTATTTATCATTATATTACCACTTATCAATATCTGTCGTTCAAAAAATAGCAACTTTCACGATTACATGTATATTTATTTATATTATATATTATTAGTTATACATTTAAAATTAAAATAAAATCGAAATCGAGTGTTTAGAGCTCAAGGTTGAATAACTCGAAACGTTATCGAATGGATTAAATTTAAAATTTACAAATTGCACATCGTAAAGTAACGGTTTGATCATAATACTAACAATAATACTCGGAGTTAAATATGATCTGCAGACGGTTCAAACATCAAGCTTGTTGTATTGGAACAAGTCGATTTGGGCCAATAAGCCGCATACGGTAAAGCCCACGACCTTTAATTGGACCATTTTCCCAAAGTCTTTTAACTTTATTTTTCTTCAGTTTCTTATGTTTTTTTCTCTCTAGAAAATATTTCGTACCAATTAATTAATATTCAACAAACTCATATAGCACATAACGAACCAAAGCTCGAAGCAAGATTATCGGGAAAAAAGTACCAAGCATTTTAATAGTAGTCATCATTGCATGCCACCAGTCTCACAGAAATCTTTACCCCACAAAATACAAACAAAATATTCATATAACCACCACACACAAATTAGTTTTAATTCTCCCAACTTCGTTAAACATTTAGTAACAGAACCAACATTACTCGAGCAAAGCAAAAGTGGTAAGATCTGATCCCCCGCCGCTGTGGAGACTTGGATGGTGATTAGTCGGGAGGCGTAGAGCGATTATACGATTCGGGTATCCAAGAACTGAATTATAATCCCCTTCATTGTCAACTAATCCGTAGTGTGGATCCTCTTGCCTTGCGTCCTGAATACATGTGTGATCAAGCATTCAAGTTTTTTAAAAAAAGAAAAATTGTTCTTATAATAGGATGTGAAATTATAGGTGAAGGTTAATATATATTGTCTTGTCATATTCCAAGCAAGCAAGCCTGTTAATGGTGCATTAATGAATTCATTAAACGCTGTTGATTGAGCAAAGAATATGCTTACGAATTCGAGAACGAGATTTCTGTGTATTTCTTCCACGTTCCTTAACTAAATCAAGCAGAGAAAATTATCGCAAAAACCACTAAAACATAAAAGAGAAATATATAGAGAGAAAAAAAAGACAATGTGTAACATGTGTAGCAATATTATGGTACCTTTTTTTTCCCAGTCTCGATCTGGTTGCCGATAACTTTGTACTACATTTGTAAAAATGTTGGAATCAGTGGATATATATTAAAATAAATCTATTTATTTCTGTAAAATGCTAAACTGAAATTCTTAACTATAAGTTTCTAATGGATATGAATTATAGGAAGATTTGTTCTTCCAGTCCGCATACTTTACAAATAACTTATTTATCTCAGAAATTTCAAATTTAATGGCTTTAAGTATTTTGCTAGGGGAAACTTTCATATTTTTCGACAAAGTATCAGATCTAAACCATAATTAATCAAATAGTCCGTAGGGTTCTACTCAAGTCACCTTGATAATGAAAACCCTTTTTTTTTTTTGTGAAAAAAAAAATTGATTGTATACAGTAAAAGAAAATATAAAGTAAACCTTTCTTTCTCGAATGATCCTCAAAGAGTTGTCCATGTCTTCAATAAGATTCACCATTTGATGGTAGTCCAGATCATTCAAGCTCTCTCCCATCCTTTGCCTGAAATTATTATTCAAACTAACATAAATTAGTTCTTAAATCAACTATATAAATAATAATAATTGACATATATACCTAATCTCCCTCCTAAGATTTCTGTTAACCTCCTTAAGCTTCTTCAAGTGCTCTTGCATTTTCTGCAAAAAAAAAAAAAAATTGTACAACAAAAATGTCTATCCATGTGGAGCAGCAGATCTACGAAACTGAATGATGGTCTTGATTGTAACCAATAAAAAATAAATTTGGAGAGAAATAAAATATAAAATCTGGATACTCTTTCATTTGTTGGGTATCGATCTGGTTGGACAAATAGAATATTATATATATAGTTCTCTTGTTCTTGTTTTACTTTCATGTCAAAATATATAAATCGAAAACAACAACAAGAAACCTCATAGTGGGAGCTCCAAAGATCGACTCCAAGAGCCTTCTGGTACTGATCAAACAACTGCTTGGTTCTTCATTCAAAAAAATTGAAAGAGTACAGGATTACAGGCAATTAAATCAAGATTTCGAACTGAATATTAAACAAAATAAAAGGTGAGTGAATGTTTAAAAGGTACGTGGAGGAGGGGCTGATGTATTCGTGGAGCTTCTGAGTACTTGAGATCATGATAATGGAAACCTTTGCATCACAGAGAACAGTAAGCTCGTGAGCTTTCTTGAAGAGCCCATTTCTTCTCTTGGAATACGTCACCTGCCTGTTTGTTTGGTTCTCTATTCTCTTGATCTGGATCTTGCCCCGAGCCATCTTTCTTCTGCTCTTCTTCCTGATTTCTTCTGTTTCTCTCCCAAAGTTTTTCTTAAGTGGTGATAAATGGAGATATTAAAGGAAATGTTTGTTAGATTAAAATTGTCCGAAATAACTATAATTTTAATTTTTTCCCCGGAAGAATAAGTAAATATACTAGCTAGCTAGTAGCAAAGGAACTCAACATTTTGAATATTTAATTAAATATAATAGCGAATTTTTTATTTTTCTTGTAACAAATTGCATGTCCATTTCAGACTCATTATTAACATTACCTAGATTCACTTATCTTAAAGAAATTGAGATTTTCACCACCCAAATTGATATATATTACCATATTGTGATTTGTGTCTATTTTAAGTGTAAAAATTATCACACACACACACACACACATATATATTTATAAATTATATTTGTTATAAATTTGATTATGTTAGCGAAAATTCTAACATCGTTTTATAATCCACTTTCACAACTGTGAAATTATGATGTATGTCCGTATATGGATTTCTTTTTCCCTACCTTTTCTTAGTTTTATTGACTTATTTTACATTTTTTGGTAATAGTAACAATAACAAGAGGAAGGGGGTTGAAGCTAAAGAATTGGAGGGACCATATGATACCAAAAATTGAAAGAGTTTCTTAAATGGTGAAAAGGGGTGGCAGGTTTAGATAAAGTAATTTAAGAATCCGTCAATTCTTGTTATCAACCACAACCAATGCACAGTATTCTGATTTATTGGGGTTTGGGTCCGCTAACCTAACTCTTTTTTCCACCGCCACTTTTGTGATAATGCATCATTTTTATAGCTCGTTACTTAAATCCAGGACTCTGGCTTCTGACTGATTGAAGCTTTGATTTCCCGATATTTCACTCTTACTACTGTCAACAAAAGAGGAGCTCGGGGAATATATATATTCCTAGCTAGCAATGAGGTTACTTATTTTTACAGAAGATAATATGTTACAGTAGAGTTTATTCTAAGGGCCGATATCCTGTGAAACAGTCCGACGGATCTTTATCTGTGAGACGAGTCAATCCTACCGATATTCACAATAAAAAGTAATACTCTCAGCTTAAAAGGTAATACTTTTTCATGGATGACCCAAATAAGATATCTATCTTACAAAATATGACCCGTAAGACCGTCTCACATAAGTTTTTGTCCTGTTCTAGATATAATTTAATCAATGTAGACTGAACCCATTTTTACACTAATTTGCCTAGTTTGAAATTGTTTCATTTTGCTCCAAACGAAAAAAAAATATTATTGCAAGGTTTTTTAACTTATAATATTTTAGTTCAACCATACCACTTTCCTATCAATTAATATATTGTTGGACACAAATTTTGTTCTATACATAGGAGGTTCTGATCACAATACCTAACCGGCTAAAAAATGTATACGTTTGTTTCTATATGAAATGTCAAACCAATTTTTTTTTAACTATCTTTATCATCAAATATAATTCTTCTAAAATAACACGTTTTTAGATGTAACATTGTTATTTCCTTAAAGATACATTATGTTATTTTCCCAAACTAGTACATACAAGTTATAAGTTTTATAGAAAATAAAATATTAAAAATTAAATTTTAAATTTTAAATTCGATAACTAAAATTTTCAAATTTATTTTTCACTTTTTTGTATGTATGTATGTATGCATATGTATATGATTTTTCAAAACCATGTCAATTTTATACAAAATAAATTCGTTAGCACAAAAAAAGGGTTTTTTTTAATTCAATTTTAAATTATTAAATTCTTATATAAAATAATATTGAATGTGTACAAATTATATATGCCACGATTAACAAGTGTGAGCTCCGTTTGGTCAAGTACTTATAAAATGATTTTATAAAATGTATTTTTTTCAAAAAAATTTAAAAGATTTTAAAATTGTTTTGAGAATAATCATACGTTCGAACAACTTATTCTAAAAAAACATTTTTATAAATTTTTTACAAAGATTTGCTATTGTTGGCTTAGAAAATTAAAATTTGTTGGGTCCAAAAAAAATAAGACCAAGCCCAGCCCATGGAGAGAATCAGGGAGCCGGCCCATCTGGGTAAAATAAATTTTAGGTGCTACTCCTATATTTAGGAGAGCGTTTATTATTAAAATGAAAAAGGATTTTTGTTGAATTTAAGATTTTTACTCGTTTATGTTACGTATGATTTTGGATGAGTTTGTTTAATTTAAACTGCACTATTTTTACGGTAAGATAATTATGATTATTTTAAATTTTATTTCGAAAATGTGAGCTTTAAAAAAAAAATTATTTCCGCATTTTTTTAAAACTAGTAGACGTTACAATTATTGAACATCTCAAAATAATACATCTAGCATCCAGATAACAAATATTCGTCACACACTTATATCCTTCCATTGATAGGAGTAATAATATTTTTAATTATCAACTCAACAAATGAGCTGAGTTCGAGCTTACGAGCAACCTAAAAGAGTCAAGATCGAGTTTACGAGCCACCTAAACAAGCCAAGCTCGAGCTCGCGAGTATATCAACGAACATGTTTGCGAGTCTATTATCAAACATGTTTGCAAGCTCACGAGCTGAATATCCTTAGGTTTGAGCTTGATTTGATTAAATTTCGAGTTTGAAATCTAGCTTGAACTTGGCATGATATGATTAACAAACAAACTTAAACGAGCTTTTTATCGAGCCGAGCTCTGAAGAGCTCACAAACAATTTGGTTCATTTACATCTCTTATTTTTGTGTATAACAAGGAAGGACATCATATTTCTAGTTATAAGACAAGTAGATATTCTGAACGTAAGAAACCTTAAATTTACTACCAAACTTGACGTATCAAATATTTTTTTTGTTTCCATAGTTTTATAAAAATATCCGAGTTCATCAAAGATCAAACGGACTCGACGGTGTACGTACTTTGCCTTCGAACACATCATGTCCTTTTTATATTTGACAACTTTCCATCTTTCGACGGTGATTTTATTATTATTTTTTGTATTTGTCTGTAATTTTTGGCATTGTCAACGGTTGAGCTGTCTTCAAGGAGTTCTGAATATTTGTATTATAGTCAGAAGTCAAGATACTCCTGATTTCAACATTATTTTATATTAAGATATAATATCATTTTCTTGATTTGTATATAAAAGTTATTTTAAGTTCACGACCTATATTGATTTGCTAGTCATATCAAGTGACGACTTTTTAGTACTGTATACGGACGTATCACAATGCAAATTTTGTGAAACATGTCATATCTTTATAATTCATCAGTTTCTGCCAAGTCTTAACAATTTAAACCCGACCTCAAGTTCAATCGATTATTTGCCAATTAATTAGTACATAATATTAATTTTTTCAAGAAATTCATAATATCCATCAATTTAGTTCCTCGGATTGTAGGTTGGGGAGAGTGTTGACAATAAGGGGATCGTCTTCGGCAGGCAAAAGCAATTTAGGGTTGACTGCGGTGAAAGTGAGGAGTCCAAATAAGACCAAAACAGATAAAATAGAGAGGGCGAGCCTAATGGCGTGAGAGACTCCAGTTTTGACTTCCTGTTCGTACCTGGCTGCAGTCAGAGCCAGAATTGTTATGGGGTACGAATATGCCCACCATGCTATGTTGAATCTTCTCATTGCTTTCTTGAAAAGGGCTGGCCTGCATATCTAATTTCGAGAAGAAAAAAATATATTTATATACGTGTGTGTATATATATCTCAGTTGACATGATAACTTATGATACTAGGAAAAATATATATATCTAATCAAATTAGTAATCAAGCATTTATCTGTTAATAAAAATCGTTTGATTAATTAGCTAATTACGGAAAACATAATAATCAATAATTCGATATCAATTTTATGTGCTCGAAATTGATTATATTCGATCAAGGTGACAATTAAGTTGAATATTGGGTATTAAGTAACAATTTACTGACTTTGTTTCAACTCGACTACATGTATATCTATATATCTACGTGTATGCATGTAATATATATATGTGCGCGCGCGTGTATATTAAAAACATGTCGCTTTCGAAAACAAAGAAATGCCTTACCAGAGACGCAAACAAAAAGAGTGCGAGGAAAAAAAGCATCTTCGCGGGCGTATCGAAGCGTCCTGCAATGGAGTACCAAGCCAAGCTCGCCACGCTCGGAGCAGCAAAAAACAAGAAGAAGACCGGCCTCAACATCGCCGGAAGCCGATCTCCACCGGACAACCGCTGGTAAAGCGTCACGAAAAGTACCAGGTAATGCACCGTTCCCAGCGAGAACAAGAACGTGGAAACTTCTCGCCACCCCATCTTGGCGGCGGCTCGAGCCCCCACCAAGTTCCCGATCACCGACAGCTGGCTCGTCGGGTTCGCCACCGCCGTCAGAATATTTTTACCCTTGGTGAACCACTGACCGTAGATCTTCAAATCGAGGATCACGATGGGAACAACGAAAAACCACCACAGGACGACGAAGTAGACGTGCTTAGGGGTGACGAAGGGGGCGGATTCAAGGATCAATATCCAGGATATCCAGGGGGCAAAAAAGTAATTCACTCCGACGTGGTGCATGAACTCCGCTTGCACCAGATTGAATCGGAGGATGCATCTGAGGCCGTAAAGAAGGGAGAGGAGAACAAGAGTGAATAAGGAGAAAGCCCATATTATGGTCAAAATGGTAGAGTAGTAAAGTTTGGGGACTTGAAATGTGATTGGCGAACTTTGAGAGGGGTGAAGAAGAATTTTCCATAACAAAGCTTGCCAACCTAGGGAAAGAGAGATCCTGAAATAACCTGCATGGATCCTGGTTAAGATTAGAATCACAAGGTTGGAAGATGAGGTTAAGGTGCCTTTAAGCATGGTGATTTCATGGATTTCGAGTCGGATTTGGGGCTGCGATTTCTGGGTTTCCATTATTCTGTGGCTAACTATGGGGGATACATAAAATTTCAAGTTTGAGGGTTATCTGGTTTCTTGGTCATATAGTTGATGGAAAGAGAGGGAAGGGAATCATTTGGATGATGTTGGATGCAAATATATTCAATTATATACTACTAATTTAATTACTAATCCTCGTGTTTGTATTTTTTAGTTGATCGAGCTTATTTTATTATAAGCTCAATAATTTATTCAATTGTGATTAGGATATCAAGAGTCATAAATTTTGTAATTTGGGCCCCAATTTCCAAGACAAATCAAAGGAGGAAGCAAGAGGAATATCAAATATATATATATATATATATATATATATAATATATATGATTTGCAGCAGGTTACGGGTTGACCCGTCCCACCAAAATTATTTGACTAAATAACGTAATCTTCCAACTTCTTTTGTAGTCTTCTATTCCACTTGTCCCTTCCTTCGCCTGCGCTTGCTTAGAGAGTATGTATACGGACTACCTTTCTGGGCCTTGTTAAAGACCAAGTTCTAGGCCCAAAAAAGGTCGAAGTTCTAGGCCCACGCTTTACTAAACTTGCAGTTGACCCAATTATGTTGCACCTTTCATTATACAATTTCTTTTTCTTTTTGTTTTGTTTTGTTCAACTCATGTTATGTTGCACCTTTTCAATATACAATGAGAATCAATTTGGAAAATGGTCAATCTATATTTGAAATAAAGGGTTGTGAAATGCTGTTGAAAGTTGAATCCACGTGAGTGCACCATCAATATACTTTTCTTTAACGTACATGATCATTTACACCTATTTAAACTATAATAATAGGCCAAAAAAAAAAAAAAACATAATTGGTGTGTAAAACGGTAGAAGAAAGGTTTAAGCCGGGTAATGATGAAAGTTTTCAACGCGAAAAATCCTAGATTGGGAAATTTGAAATTTTGGCCGTCTACATGTTGATTTATTATGATAATGGTCTTTCTATCCGGTCAAAATTCAATTTTAATACCGACGCGATATTGACAATTGTTGACGTATTTGATAGCATATTCGAACTCATGAGAATTTTTGTATAATATAATGTATAGGTCCCAAACCTAATATGGTCTAGGTACCCTTACAATGACCCCTAAATGCAATAAATACTTAGACTGCGTTTGGTTTGGAGTATAAAATAAACTAATGATTAGTAAGTAAATGATAAAGAAAATGATTGTTGTAAGAATGTAATATATGGTGTTATCTTTGGTATGATTTTTAAGTGTAGGATAATTTTGAATTTTTTGATTAAAGGACAAAATTGCCCTTTCTTCTTTTTTTTTTCTTCTTCCACTCCGGCGGCGGCGACGGCGACGTTCCGGCAACGTCGGTGCGGCCCAGCAGTCAACGGCGTCGGCAGCTGCCGACCGGAAGTTATCGGTCGGCGGCGACGGTCGGTGGTTCTCAGCGGCTGCCGGCGGCGATCGGTCGGCATTCGGCGGCGGTTGTCGGCCGGAGCCGGCAGCGGCGGTCGGTGGTCGGTGGCGGCGAGAAATGGTGGTGAGTTTGGATATAGAAGAAGGGTAAAATTGAAAAAATAGAAAGGATTAAGAGATGAATAATCCTAGGTGGTGAGGAGGTATTATTTTAACCCACCTAATATAACCTAATTATTCATAGGAGATATTGACTTGGTTAAATAATCACGCTTACCAAACGATGGATAAGGTGAGTTAAAACAAATAAACCCACCTTATCACCCAAACCAAACACTCCCTTAATGTACAATGTGTACAAAAAATTACCCACAATTTTTTCTTCTCTGTGTGATCTATTTTGGAATGATGTTTGGCATATGGACGGCAAGAAAGGACCCAAAAAAGTTCACATTGACCCACCATGTGATGACAAGGATTGCATCCAAATATTTCATTCATATAATCAACAATTAATTAGTTAAGATTGCTAGTTAGTCAGGGCTATCATCCGTGCGATTGTGACTAACGAAAAATGAGCAGACATCAAATATAATTTCACTATATGAAACATTATTATAGAAGTGGCACACAGGGTAAAACCGGAAGAAATTGAATATAAAACTGAAATTTAATAATATAAATAATCAAAATCATATCATAAAGAAACAACCGTACAAAACCCTAGATTAAAACCGATACCAAGTTTATAGAAACCTTTTGTTTGAGCCAAACTACATGTACAATTATCTTTTCACCAACATATCTAGTTAATCTATTCATACTAACAAATTTCACCTTTTCTCATGATTTATTCTATGTTATATCGGGTGAAATTCATCTGACGTGTCATGACCTTCATATTCATGTTAAGCACCCAACAAATTTCATTGGTGTGATACATAATTTCCCTCATAAAGTCACTCCTTCTATGCCAAGGAAGCGTAAGTATCGAAAATAGATCGGGTCAGATGGTGTCGGGATATTTTCCAACGAATTGAGACAACCAGATTTTACTATTTTTAAGGTGATAATCATTTTATTTTCTATTTTTCGTACCGGGAATTATTATATCTTATGCAAAATTTTATGATTAATCGACATCACATGCTAAAATTATTGTAGAAACTAGTAATCATAAGTCATGACAATTTATTATACACTTAGCCGCATAATAAAGTAATTAGTATACAATATAGGATTTATATTGTCACATTCGCATATATTTATGTGCCCATGATTCCTCGTTTTCAGTAATTTGACCTGTTTAGACGATAATTAAGAATTTTAGTATAATGATTTTGTTACTTTATTAGTTTTTTTAGGGGAAAAAAACTTTTTACCCGTAAATAATATAATATAATAAATATCTAGAAAAAGAACAGATCGGGCAGGCAGAGAGTCAACCCCGTAAGAAAGGTAATCGGACTCGGGGCTCGAGAATATCGTGGGACAAAAATGCCACGCGACATTCTATTTTAATTACTGCAATTACTATTTTTTTTTGAACGGATTACTGCAATTACTATTCATCTTATAGATCAGGACTTTTTTTCTTTCCCACTTCAATAATATTTAGGCCAAATTTTAGAATTAAATTAAATTTACATTAAAACATCTAATTTTGAAGAGTTGATCTTAAAGAACAATTAAGTTTTGAATGAACTCAATCACCAGAGATTAAAAATGAATCATATGTGGTTGGGAAAAAATAAATGGATATAGAATATCAGTACTTGATATATATCCATTGAAATTAAATTTTCCAAAACGTTTCATCCAAACATGGGATAAAATAATTAGCCAACATGTTTTACCATTATTAGCTAGCATAAAATTAAATTAGAATTACACGTTATCGTGGTGGGCGGATGGGATTTACCTTAAATTAAAGAAATAATTGTTTTACGCGTTAAAACCCAAAAAGAATAATTTTTTTTAAAAAGTTTTTGAAAGAATTCGTCTGCCATAATCGTGTTTCGTATATCCATTGCTGTGGGACAACCGGAAGACATAAGGGAAAAAGTTAAACCCAATATTTTCAAAAGCCAGAGTTTGTTCTCGAGTAAATAAATAAACAATCAATTGATTATATTAAAATTTCGATACACAAAAAAGAGTCATAAAAATAATTTTCCTTATATGCTTAATGCTTTGAAAGTTTTTTTTAAAATATGTTTTGATAGTTTTTTAGTTAATATTTTTTTAAAAAAAAATATAATTTTACACTCTCAGCTCTAATGCTTTGCAGCTTTGATAGTTTTAAGGTAGTAGTAAAATAAGTTATATCATCACCAAATGAAATAATTTATTTTTAGACCGAGAGAATATAAAAATGCAAATAAATGAAGCAATATCGGACCCGTCGCTGTGGAAAGTCTAAAACCAGACTCTAATTACGTACATTTTGTTGTGCTCAAGTTTTAAAAATAATTATAATCAAAAAATAAATTTCCAAATGGCATGTTAAATTTCTTCTTTTATATTTATTCCCATTTTCTAATTTAGGGATGTTCTTACTTCTTACAACTGAAAATATTTATCAAGGAAATTTTCAAACAACTATGCATCAATTAGATCAATGATCCTTGGTATTTTAAAATATTTTTAAAAATAAAAAACTCTCGATAGACGGTCTCACGGGTCAATATTGTGGGATATAAATTCTATTTAGATCACATACGAGAAAATATTATTTTTTATGTCAAAAATATTAATATTTATTGAAATACAAACATAATTGAACCGTATAACGAATAAATATAGACAGGTGTCAAAAGGAAAAATAAGAAGCTTTATTTGGTGAACTCATTTGGAAAGACATATATACAAAGGGTATATTAGTCTTAAAAGATTTAGAATAATTAAATGGGGCTAATTTATAAGAAAGCACATTAAACGTAAAAATGGAATATGAATATAATATTTTGGAATGTAAATATCATTACCCTTATTATTACTAGCGTACTCAGGCACGTATTATAAGCTTAATAAATTTGTATTTTAGATAATTTTGTTTTAGTTAAAATATTAAAAATTACAATAATTTGGATAAAAGTAGAAAATTTGAAGATTTTGATTTAAGAGACGATGGTTTGTAAAATATAACAGACAAGTGATGAGATATTAAGAAATATAAGTTTTGGTAGTGTTTAAAATCAAATAAAAGTTTAAAGATATTTTTGTTAAATTAAATAATTTTTCATCAAATTTAATGTAAATTAGTTAATAAAATTATACGCAAGAATATTATAAAATTTTCGTCTTCTCAAACTTTTATTTATTTTTTGTTTTTTCTCCGAGTAAGTCTTGTCAAACGGCTGCATCGCTTTTAATTCGTTAGTTTTCATGAATTAATGTCTTACTTTATTTTATTTCAGCTGATTTTTTTATTTGAAAAATATTAGCTACTCTATCCCTTATTACAACACATGCTACGCATGTCTGTATATTACATAATAGTCCTACGAACCTTTAAGTCGAATACAAAAAACAAACTTCTTCATTTGCAACCACAAATCTCCCACCAAATATAAGGGTTTTTTTTATATTAAATTCCGACTTGGCTCAATGAATTACATTTTTTGGAATAAAAAAGTTACTCCACAATCCCATCACCACGAAAAATGTTTGTTCCTTCATAGAATGTTACAATTTTCACCGGACAACATCATAAATATTTCTGGTAAAAAAAACCAACATTTTTAAATGTAATAATAATATATCGATAGTCATCTTTCAATGTTTATGACACCTAGCTACACAAAGAAGTAGTTCGAGTTAAGAATATTAATGAATCGATGTTTGCAACTTGTCAATGTACAAGTCGGTATAATTTGGCGCACACTAGTTTCATGAAATAAATCGAAAATTTAATCATCACATGGAACTATAAAATGGTGACATTGAAAACATTTAATACGACGAAGTTGGTGAATTACTTGTAAGAAAATTATTATGTTCCAATTTAAACTGCCGTAATTGGAAAGTACCCTATGCAATACAATAAATAACTAATTCCGCCCTTTTGGAAAGTCAGTCAGCTGACTGTATAATTTTTTGTTACCACATTTATATTTGAAAATTAAAGCCAACCTTTAATTTAATCATATAAATTTTCATCCAAAACCATTCATTGTTTTTTAAAAATTCAAATATCTTTAGAAATCTTGCAGAGTGACTATTAAAAAACCTGCGTTGTGTTTAAAATCTTTGTCAAAACGAATATATGCTAGTTATTTACTTTTCTCTGAAACCTGGTGTCCTAAATTCACGAGAAATTCATCCCTTTTGAGGATATCCTAAACTAAGATTGACGATTTATTTTATTTGTTTATGTTTTTACAGTGGGTGACCATTTATTTCCATAAATAAATACTAACGTAGCTTCCACTAGTTCACAATCTCACTATTTCTTTGCATGTGTAAATGTAGCAAACCTTTTCATTGTAATGGTTGAGGTTCGCAGCAAATTTTTTTTTGATCTATTAAATATTTTATTTTCTTGTTATTAACTATCATTCAATATCAATCAATTATTCAACCCCACCCCCACCCCCACCCTCTTTGAGGGATATTAAATCAATTCTGGTGTTGCTACGAGAAGGTCATTTACCACTGAATAGTGCCTATGTGTACAGATTGGTAGTGTTGTATTACCCAAAACAGAACATGAAATTATGTAATATAATATATTATAATATTAAACAATAAGATGAGTCAAATGGAAATGATTAGGGGAAGGATTGGTGGAATACGAGGCGTTTAAGGGTAATGAAAAATATATATATATATATATATATATATTATAGTACCGAAATGAGCATACGAGGAAACAGTCTGCTGGTTTTTATACACTCGAGGATTCTTTAAATTTCCCGAAAGCAGCAAAGAAAATTTTGGGTTAATCTCACTGACTGTGACGTATTTATCATCACAAAGCCTAATTATGCTTGTTTGATTAGCCGGTGATGCGAGGCTTTCCTACTCGATAGCTGTCAGTGTTTCCTCATTTGGTTAATTGCTTTTGAAAGAACAGCAGTTGATTGATTTTTACGTCCACAACCACAAATACGTCCAGTACAATAATTTATGCGTTATTATTTATTTATTTATTATAATAATATACTTTTATCAATAATTTTTTTTAAAAGTAGGTTTGAGGATTTTTAAAATCCTCGAACTATGAGTTTAGTTAAATATTAATTTATGATATTGGCAGAGAGTAACACAAAGGGATTCAAGAAAGTTAATTATATATTTCTAATTTATTGAAATGTAATGTTAATTTATCCTTTAAATCTCAACCTTCTCTCGAATTAAATAATATAATAAAACTTCCATAAACTAATAATGTTGGAATCACTAAAATTTATTAATTGAACGAGTTATTAATTAATTGATAAATTAATAATTTATTATTTTAAAGAACAATTTTTTATTCAATGATATTCATTATTTTTAATAATTAAATAATATTTATTATATTGATTAATCAAATAAATTAAACAAAGAAAAAATAAAAAATTAAATTAAATGTCATGAAAAACAAACAACAACAGCGTTATATTTTATTAAATTTTCATAGTAATACTTGTAATTTTAGAAAATTATTAATCTATGATTTTGACTATACCATAGTTTATATATGAGTTTCACAACAAATTATTATCTTATACTAATTTATCGAAATTATTACTTTTGTACACCAGCCAAGTCGAGCTTAAAAAAATTATTTTAGAAAGATGATTAATTAATCGAGTCAATACATATTTAACGATGTACTTATGATATGCCTTAGTATATACTAATGATTATCAAATATTCTTAAATATTTTTACATTATATTTTCTACCACATGATAAAAAGATGCTCACCATATACTCCAATATTTGTCCCTTTTTGATACCATATTTGCTATAATTGTATGTTGCATGCCTGAAACAATTAAATTGTTATTATTTTTATGTAACTTTGTTTACAAACTTGTATAATACATAATATTATCAATACATTCAAAATGATTTTTATGGGTTTTTTTTTTTTTTTTTTGCCTGAGTAATACTACTAAAAGTCATCAACTTTAGAAGTTTGGTGTTCGAATTATCGTATCAAAATTTCAAAATAATTATTTACCATCAAATTCGAGGAAAACCGTTCAATTTTGATTAAAAGTGCTTAATTGCACATTTCTTTAAATCGAATATGTCTAAAAAAATAACTGGTCAACGAGGGAAAAAGGTTAGAGCGTGTTTTACGGTGAAGGGACGAATAAGCAAAAGCTGAAGCAATGACACGTGGGTGAATGATGGGCTCTTGGATGAACATGCAAGGGCTGGGATTGAATCTTTCCTTCATTGCAAACTGAGAGAACTGTATAGGAAGTGGCCAAGATTTTCTTCTGGAAAGGAAAAGAAGAAATAAAATAAAGCACAGTGGCAGTCCCATTCAAGATTCACCACACAGTGAGTCCTGCGTGAGAGAGAAACACAGGGTGAGTCCTGGCGTGAGAGAGAAACAAGGATGCCTTAAATTGAGGTTGCAGAGGAGGTGGCTAATGGCCGCTTTTGCAGGGCTGTTAAGTTAATGCATCAAAAAAGAAGAAAGACAAAATAATTTAACCCAGCACTCTCTGGAGGCCGCTATCAAAGAGTTTCTTTTATCTGTTTCTCCGTTCCTATGCACTCTTACCCTAGAAGTATTCCTAAATTTTGGTTCTGAAAAAAGTCTGCAATCAGAGAACCAACCCCCAAAAAATCACACACAAAACACACACAGCGTGTCAGTCGCATCTTTCGCCCCATGCTTCCTAGTATAAACTTTTATCGCTGTGATGACATAAATTGCGAATTTACCACTCAACCCACCCGGAAACACCGAGTTTCTTGGTTTTTTTCTGGGGTAACAATAACCCCTTTTCTGCCCTTTTAGCTCGAGGTCTTGTTCTTGCTGGCTATGGATTTTTTTTCAAACTCGAGCTTAGATTTTGCTTGTTGGGTTGCGAAATGTCTGGGTTTTTCTCACTAGGAGGTAAGGACCAAGAACAAGACCAGCAACAAACGGATACTAATAACAATAGCTCGTTTCTGTTCAAGAACGAAGAGATCTACCACAAGGGTTTCGAGATATGGCAACAGTGTCATCAACTGCATCAACAGAGAGTTCAGCAGCAGCAAAATCAGCACCACAATTTTCAAGACGTGAGCTTTTCGATTGGGCCAAGTAGTAGTAGCATCGGAAGGAACAGTATCATATTCGGAAGTAATATTGGTGATGATTCTACGAGTAATAGTTTCAGATCAGCGTCAGGGTTTAGGATGGCAAGGCAAGGTAGAGGTGCAAACGAGGGAATAAACTGTCAAGATTGCGGGAACCAAGCTAAGAAAGATTGCACGCATTCGAGATGCAGGACCTGCTGCAAGAGCCGCGGCTTGCCGTGCCAGACACACGTAAAAAGCACGTGGGTTCCCGCCGCTAAACGCCGCGAGAGGCAGCAACAGATCTCCGCTATGCAGCAGGAACAGCAGCAGTTGACGATCAGAGTGGAGAATACGAAGCGGATGAGAGAGAATTCAGGCGGCGGCGGAGGTAGTGGTGGAGGTGGATCTTCGATTCTTGCTTCAACTACACGTTTGCCTGTTACCACGTCAGGTAGTACTGTCGTAACTACAAATAGTCATTAAAGAAAATTCGGATCTTTGAAACAAGAGGGCCCAGTAATGATCATATGGATTTGAATTCTTGAGTTGTATGTTATTGGGTGTCGAACGATTTGAGGTAATGTTCATTCAAGAACTGTAATACTTACCAAATCTGCGGGGACAGCAAAGAAATGCAAAACGAGTCCTACACTATTAGGTCATTCAACAACGATATTAACTGCAATTTGATGATGATAATATCAATAAATATATATTCATACGTATCATCTACGTGCGATGAACTCTAACCTCCATATCGTCCAACCACCCTTTTTAACTTTCCCTTTCTTTTTACTGTTACCGAGTAAAACTGACGTGAAAATTTCTAAAGGAACTACTACAGCAGAAAATTTATTGATTCTTTATTCAGAATTTCTGTTTTTTAAAGCTGTGTCTGGAAGAATTTTTTTTCTTATTTATACTTTCTTGGGCTGTGATTAGGGTTTGATTTGGGACAGTTTCCACCAGAAGTTAATTCTCCAGCAGTTTTCCGCTGCGTGAGAGTTAGTGCAATGGATGACGCGGAGGAACATTTGGCTTATCAGACTGCTGTAAGCATCGGAGGTCATGTCTTCAAGGGAATTTTATATGATCAAGGACTCGAAAGCCGGTACCCTGGAGGTGGCGGCGAGAGCTCTTCCGGCTGCGGAGTTTCACAGCAACCTCTAGATTTCATCGCAGCTGCGTCAGCCACCACCTCGGCCGCCGCTACAGCCACCACCAGCCAACTTAATTTTACGATGCTTGACCCCTCCATTTACCCGGCTCCTCTTAGCGCTTTCATGGCTGGTACGCAATTCTTCCCACCGCCACGGCCTTAAAAATTAACTTGTATCTGATAAGCTTTTGAAAAAGGTTTTTGGCTGAGAGATTTATTCTCACCTTAGAGTGCTTCTTCTATTCAAGTTCAAGTGGATATATATTATCCTTTATATTTTACTCTCATTTTAACATCTGTTAAATTCAATGTGAGTAGAGCTTTGAGTAAATGGATCAGTGGAGAATGCCATTGGGATGTTTGCTACTTATTTTTTTGAATTTCAAGAATAATGTTTGTGTTAGCATTAAACCTAAATATTAGTTTTTTTGGTTGTTTCGATAACCCTTTTACCCTTATTCTCTTGGTTTAAATATTATGTTTTGGCATTTTTTGCGGCATGACGATTTATTCATTTTGCATGTTCTATTTAATTTGTTTCATATATCTATGTTACCGGCCATTTCCCTACCTTGGGGCTTTTTCTCACCTATCTGCTTTGTTGTTTGTCTTCGAATTCTATGCTGCTTGCCATTTTCTTCATTGGTCAATGTCTTGTCAAATAAAAATAAATTCTAGGTTACACGATTAGTTATCTTATATATTTATTTGCGTTACATTGTAAAAATAGTAACAATATACAAGAAGTTTGTGTGTCTAGGTTATATCTTGTCATGACATGACGCCTGTAATTTCTTTTAAATGAGTGGCAATAATAATTTATTCATATAGTGTGGGCGATCCTATGCATTGCTAGTTTTCCATTCGTTTGCAAATATCACTTTTTCATACTTCATTCCCAGATATAGAGTGCAACGAAATTCAGTATTCTCCTTAGACAACTTTCCAATTTTCATCCGAAACAATCGATTCTGTGCATCATCTGTTATATATATATATATATATATATATTTATTTATTGAATTCTTATCTCATAGTTTATATTGTAATCAAATGGTGAAGTTCAGTTTTTATGCAACTATATATGCATGTGATGATATATATCATAAATGGTGATGGAAGTAAATATCAAGGTACATATGATATGGCAAGATTAAAGTTACTTTTTTCTATGGGCCTTCAAGATATTGTACATGTGGTAGGACACAGAAAAATTGAGAAGTTACTATTATTTGAATTACTGTACCTTAGAAAAAGTACCATGATCTTTTAAGATATGGTCTACTCGGTTCTTGAGGAGTTGAGACAAGAAATTAAGAACACAACACGTTTATGTATTATACTTCCTCTAGTTTTTGTGTATATATATATGATACGCACAATATATATTCTCTCTTTTTTCTTGTTGTTAGTGGATCTTCTATGTGTTGGTGTTTTAGTTGAATTTGTTTTCATGGGCACACTCAAAATGGGAGACTGAATCAAGCAGTGACTCCAACGCTATTATTTTTTATATTGGGACTTTAATGTGAAATAAATCTCATTCATCAAATGAAGTGGTTGTAAATCAATTAATTATAATAACTATTTGGTTGGATGGCTAATATGGTGCATGCTATATATATGATGTGTGTGTATTTCAGAAAATTTGAATGCGATAAAACAGGTTTTTGAGAGTATTTGATTTCTCAAATATTGTTTCGATCAAAAGGTTCCTTAGGCGAGATCATGTGTCAACATGCACCGTATGAGGATTGACATCTTATTTTTCTTTCTTTCTTTTTTTCAATTAAAATAAATAGGGGTTGAATTAAATTCGGGTATTGACGAAGAAAAAGGCCAACCGATGCTAGACTAGGGTTCTAGGGCGTGGAAATTTTTGGGAAGATAGGGTGGTTTAGGGGCACAGGCGCGTGCTTAGTTATGGTGTTTGCTTTCATGGTTATTTATGCGGTCCTAATATACCACTTGTAATCGAACCCATACGATATGTATACATACGTATAGTCAATGAAGTGTGTGTGTTGTGTGTGTGTGTGTATATATATATATATATATATATATTGGGTTGGTACTTAGTGTAGCCGCGGAGCCATAAATTTAATACTACCCGAGCTTCTTCTTTTTTTTTTTTTTTACAAAATACAAATAATGCATGTCAATTAACTTCATACTAAATAGATTTTTTGAGACTATTTTTTTAAAAAAAAATACAAATAATTGGTATACTAATCAGATTTTCTGAACCCAAATTTAATTTAACTGGACTGTCTTTTTTTTTTTTCTACTTGAAATACTTGGACCAAGTACAAAAATTTTAACTTTTGCATCTTTTTTTTATAAAATGGAATACCCAAGCTAAGTACAAGTTTGGACCGAAATCTCGATAAAAATAAAAAAAAAAATTAGAAAGCCTGAGCGGTTTTTAAGATGTCTCCGCCCTTGGATACTTTGTAACTCGGAGATACGATGACCACGCTAGTGAACGTAGACATGCTTGTTCCCTTTGACGCTTCGACCTATTGTTTGTTTAGTCCACTTGCATTAGGCCATTAATTATGTGCATTTCGTAGTACTAAAGCTTTTTTTGTCCGGATCTTGTAAGATGTTTAATTTTGAATTTATAAGATATACATTAGTACTATATAAACAATTTATTTTTTATAAATAGTCTTATAATATTTTCAAATAAGTTAATATAAGTTCTTAGAGTAGGTCTTTTGTGTGACGGTCTCACGAATCTTTTTCTGTGATACAGGTCAATCCTACCGATATTAACAATAAAAAGTAATACTCTTACCATAAAAAAGTAATATTTTTTCATTAATGACATACATAAGATATTCGTCTCACAAAATACGATCCGTGAGATCGTCTCACACAAGTTTTTGCCAAGTTCTTATTAGTTCTTTCAAGTTAAGACTATATGAATTTTATTTTTAATAATAGCTTTATTTCAAAATAATTAATGTATACACTTTATAATTAGGATCTAAAAACTTATAAGATGTTCAAGATAAAGTTGGCTGATTAACCACACTCTTCGTTAGGTCTATACTTAATTATGTTTTTTCCGAGACTTGTATAAAAATGTTTTTTTTTTTAGTAAACTTCGAAAGAGGAAATTCTTTATGACGTCTTAAACTACATCTTACGGGTTATATTATTTAATCATAATATGGATAGATCAATTAATAATAATAATAATAATAATAAATTGTTTAATTCGTCACGTACTATTTTCATGAAGGATTTACAGGAAGGCCCAATGTAATAATAATAATCAAAAGAATGCTACAGAAACCCGACAAGGCCCAATGCCTTCCAATAGAAGTTTTCTTAAAAAGGCCCTTTGATGTATCAACAAACATGCAATTCTCTTGGAATGATCGATTAGGAGTTAACCCAATCCAAAATGTTTAACGAAATAATGCTCTGCGAGTAAGGCACAAATAGTATCGAGTAAAGGAGAAGGATGCTCTTTATCCTTACGTCAGAGAAGTTAGATTGAGGATGACAAATTCTTGAAAATAGTTCCCATTGCTTGAGCTTTTTCTACTACATATGACTTCTTTTTGGGAGGAGGGGATGGGTGTGGCGGCTTTTGGTGGAAGATTCACTCTGTCTTTGTTTTATGGCTATTTCAATTTTTCAGAGCATCACGTAGAGATTACTCAATACGACAAAACTGCCTCTTATTTTCTAAAACTCATCATGGGAGTAGCAGTCCTTTTCTTTGATGTTCCAAGGTGCATTTTCGTGTTAGTGCGGCATTTGTGTCAATCAGCGCCATTTTGAATATGCTTACTTTAATGGGTTCCAATGCGTTGATCTTGATTGATTCCATTAATATTTCCGAGCCCGTGCAGTTGAACCTGCCATTTCGACTTGCCTAGGGGATAACTTATTTTAGGGAGCCTCATTCTGATGTGCCGTGTTTCTTTCTCAGAGTAGGACAACTTGGAATCCTGCGCATAACAAGAGCATACTCTCGGTTGCGAAAAATATTTACTATAGTTGTGGTTGTGTAAACTTAAGATTTCACTATGTGAAAAATAAAAAAATAGCACTGCCCCCTTTTTTTTGACAAATTCGAAACATTATCTTCAACTCTCATTTTTTAGGATGGCTTTTTCCTGATCCCTACAGCATTTGGATTCTCTCTTCTTTTTAACTATCACTTTCTCTGGGTAAATTCTAGATAAATATCTCTTTCATCGAATGTTGGATTAAGTTTCTGGGATTTTCATCGATTCATGTCATCTATCTATTTCACATGAATCTATTATTGAAACAAGTTTCATCAAGAGAAGTGGGAAGCAGATTACCTAGAAATTAGAATGAGTGCTTTTCGAATGCGAAAGGCCACCCATGTGTCTCCCACTCGTATAGCTTGTATTATTCATGCGTAACAGGATTAGTATCATGAAAACGAACGAGGAATCTTTTTGTCCCATTTGGAAGGTCTTAGTGCTTATTAGGATAAAGAACACTTGCACTATCTTCTCACCGGTTCTATTTGTTAGTAGGGTGAACTGTTCTTGATCAATACCTTGTAATGGTGGCTCCGGGGGCTGCCTGATTTGGGACCCCCTTTTTCCAAATGGTGCATTGTGAAAGGACTGTTAACGTAGAACTTGTCATTCCCATGAACGTGGATGTCAAAAATGGGTAACAAATGAAATAATTGAGAAATTTTGTCAAGATTATTGATCGAGTTTAGTGGAGGTCCTACCATCGATGGCTTCTCCAAAAATTCTTCTTTTTTAGGCAAATTTCTGATTACCGTGATGGTTTTGCTAACAACTTATTGTGTCAGTCTCGTTAACTTTATTGGACGCACTCCTCAGAGATCCATCGCTACTTGTTCCATGGCTGCAGTGTTCTTGTTTGTATGCTATTCAAAGGCAAAATTTTGTAGGTTGATATGTGTAGATCTCCGTCAGTATGATGCATTGAGCGGTTGGAATTCTTAACTGGTTTCCAAACATTGCTTTTCTGAAATATAGGCACAATTGAGGAAACTCATTATCTACCCTACCGTTGCGAGAACTTGAAGGGGCATTACTTTATTTGTGAAATGTAGGCGCAATTAACTGGTTTCTAAATATTTCTTTTGTTGATATATCTCTGCGTTGTTTCCTGTCTTAAAACGGTGGAATTATAACATGAGTTACTTTGCCTTGATACGGTAAAAAACCGTTGTCTTGATAATTTTATTCATTTGACGAGGGAACCACTTTTTTTTATAGGACAATTAAATTTAGAAAGCCCGTGTTATCATGGGATACTTCAATATTTCAGTGAATCGTTGTTTTGGCTTTCAATCTTTGGGAACCGACTGGCAGATTTTTTTTTATGTTTTTGGGTTCGAAGTAGGAAAAAGCGATCTCCGTTCGCTCTATCCACCTCTGATGAATACTTTAACCTTTTGTATTGGAAAGATGGTCACAAAATACACACTTGGAAGGATATAAACTTGACCACATCAATTTTACAAGGAAAAAAATCAGTGTTTTTACTTGATTTCTGGTTGAGTTTTTGCTGTGGGTGGAATCTCTGTGTAAAACATGCCAAACAAAAGCATTGAAGAATGGTGAAGTACGTCTTTCCTGTAAGTAGGTTGATACCAGAAAGTGGCCAAACTGAATGAAGTCAAGCAAAACCTTCCCAAGAAGAGAGTTCTAAAAAATATCAAATCCTTTTCGGAAAGAGAAGTTGAAATCATATATTTTATGATGTTGATATATCAGTCAGAAATAAAAGTAACATTATTAATTGGGTTAACATGTCTTAACGCAAACTTTTATGTTTGGTAGTATGTTGTCTCATCACTTTATGTTCCATTGAGATCTACCACTTTGATTCCATTTATTTGATGTTTAAAGTACAGATTTCCAGCAGGATTCGAGCTTCGCAAGCGAGCTCGAAGTGCCTTTGTAGGAGACGGCAGCAACAGCGTCAAGAGAGCTCCACCTCTGTTCATTTGATATCGTTAATCTGAAATTTTCAACAAAATTATAGAGTTGTTGGATCTCATCCACCAATAATCTCGAAGCAATGACCATAATTTTTCACATTATTAATGAAAATAGTAAGTAAAACTTATCGGGTGAGTAGACATGCTAATGTTGAAACAAAGTTGTGAATCAAAGATTTAGGCAACTGCCACTAATTGGACAATGCTGCATTCTATATATATTGTGACCCACTCCTTTGCAAATGAATGACAGAGGATAAGTGCAAGACGTAGCACTATGAACGACTATCATTACTTCAGTACAATTTTTAAAATTTTTAATGCATGGAGGGGCTTATACATGATCTGCAAAACCCAAAAAAATTCAAACTTGGTATCAAAATCTTGCATGAATATTTGTGGAAAAATATGAAGAAAACTTTCAAAAAATTTGGCATATTCATCATGCCGAAGACTAGTTAAAAAACCAGGGAATCTTTAATAGTGAGGAGGGCTCACCCATTGTGAGAGAGATTGATGTATTCGAAATTATCGGAAAGGGAACGAGTTCAAAGAACTAAAATATATGCATCATCGTGTTGGAATTATTGAAATTTGAAGATTATTTTTCTATATTTTGGGATTGGAATATAAGTTACGTCAACTGGGTTGGTGATTTAAGTATTATATTGCATTATGTAACAAAAATCTGGATCATATTCATTTTTAAATTTATGCACGCCTTCATCAATTGATGTAATTGAAATGGATGAACTTTAATCTCTTTTGGCAGGTGGAATATTACTGTGTTCTCTTTTTTACTCTCTCTTCTTCATTTCTCTGCTACAGAATCTATGTTATGATTAATGGTGGCAATAGGAAAAATATAATAGTTAAAAAAAAAAAAAAGTGTCACGCCTCTTGATTTTCGAATCTCCATGTCTGTACTTATTTTTCCTACACCAAGATATCAAATCCCATCATTCTGATAATTACAATTTCATATCTAATCATTCTTACAAGCATGTATAGTTTAACCTTAATAATAGTCATAAATTTTATTTCCTTATGATACATACGTATATATACAGTATGCGTATATAGAGTTTAAGCATTGTATTATGGATTTAATTAATTTGTTGCATATAATATTTAAATAATTAACTGAGTATGTGAGAACCTCATATTCCAACAGTAGCAGCAGCTAGCAGATTTCAGTAGAAGCTATCAATTCCAACAGCAACTCATATTTCAGAAGATGATATTTTTCAGCAGACAAAATCCAGCAGCAGAAGAGTTCAGTAGCGAGATTCCAGCAGATAGCTACTGGTTCTGCTCAGAACTTGTAACTGAAGCATTTAACATGGAATAAAGGCTGTTAATAGCAGATTATGGTCATTAATTGGAAGGACTAACAGTCAGATTTTGGGCTATAAATAGCACCCTCAATCTCTGAAATGCTTGTTACCAAAATCTTGAGATCACTTAAAATTAGAGCGAAGAGAGTGCATTTTTCGGAGCAGTAGAAACCAGTAGCAAGAACAAACAGATTTCCAGACTTCAACCGAAATATTTAGCAAATTACTGTAAGTGGGCTTATTGAATCCAGTTTGATGATTTATGTTTTAAATCAAAGTTTCTGTATGATCGATTTCTGATATCTGAATTTTGAAGCACTGAAACCTAGTGAACTAATGGTAGGAATATATATTCTGAACATTACTGATTACTGATTATTGGCCTCACCCCTTAGAGGAGAGAACATATAGGGGACTGATATCAGTTAGCCATGAAATTCATGAACGTGCCCAGTGCTTACTTGTTAAACTTCTGATTTCTGATTACTGAATACTGATTACTAATTTCTGACTACTGAATACTGATTTCTGTTATGAAAATAAGAATTTCTGTATATTATTCGTATTACTGTTTCTGTATGAAAACGATTTCGAAAACTGGGAGTTATTCCCGTCCCCGCTTACTGAGTGACAATCATATCACTCACCCATCCAAACCCACAGATAAGAACGAGGAAGAGTTGTTAGAAGAAGGGGAGCAACTTCAGTTTTGGGGCTGGTGATGAAGATCGCTGTTCTTAGTTCTGTTTTGTAATTAGATTCCGCTGCATCTGTTAAGACAGTATTATGTTCGGTTTTACATTTCCGCTGTAAGACATTTGTATCAGACAATGATTATTATGAATAAAAGACTGGTTTCTGAAATTTGTACTTCTGAGGCTTGTTGTTTTCGAATGTAAATTTGAGAGCAACGCCGATGTCAACTAACCCCTGTCCCGGGGCGTGACAGAGTAAGTATATGGTCTCACGTATCAATATTTGTAAGACGGGTCGACCCCATCTATACATTGAACGAAAAGTAATATTTTTAACATAAAATAATAATATTTTTTTCATAAATTGGATTAAATAGAAGATTTGTCTAAAATAAGCTGACGTGAAAGACTATATCACATTTGTTTTTTTATTTTAACTAGTTTTTATAATTTATTAAAATACTGAAATTGGAGCCATCTCCTTGTTCAAGCCCTGGCCACAAGTTGTTTTCTCGTGCAATTGAAATCACACACACACACACACACACACACATATATATATATATATATATATATATTTATATAAAATAAAGCTGTCAAGCATGTAGTTGTGCGAATGTGACCCATTAAATTAAAAGAAGAAGAAGAAGATATGGAGAAGGTTATCAAGACTCCAACCTGTACTGGTCAGGCAAATGTCCGACCGGGTTGGTCTGCTCGGGTCAGCCCATGTACCCTCCACTCTCCTCTTTCTACCTAAACCCTCTTAACTCTGTCTAAATTTTATATTTTCAAACAATCTTTTAGTAACCAATAAGTATATATATTTGGAATTAAATTTACCTTATTTATTGGAAACAATTAGTCGACAACTTTAATACTTATATGGATTTGAGACATCTCATTTGACATCTCTTATCATTTGCTTTCACGTCGAACAGATTGATCATTTTTGATGCATTTGAAATTGCGTACACATGATTAAGTTGAAGTTGAATTTAATAAGAATATAAATTTCATCTCCACTAGCTAGTATATATCTCTTGCCCCCGAATCACTCATTTGAAGATATTATCTATCAAAAATGGGATGATATTAATGGCGTCAATAGAGAGGGGACACAATGTCCTTTAAAGCAAGGGAGTTAAAAAAGGGAGTCCAATATAGAGAGTGGGTTGTTAGTGGAAAACCAAGGGATTAAACTAATAATTTACTTTAAGTAAAAGATGATTAATTATTGTCCCTCGTGAAACAAAAGCGCATCTCCCCTCATTACTCTTTATTAATTTCGTATGATCACCACTTATATCGCATAAAATGGGGAAGAAAAAGTGATGGTTTCTTTTTCAGATGGCTGCAGCTTTTTGTAAAAGGGTTTCTTGATTGTAGAGAGGGTTGTTATTGTCCCAACTTAGTGTTTTATATTAAAGTAACTTTTTACATATAATTTTATTTTAATGTTTGTTTTTATTAATCATATTTTATGTTATTTAATTCAATAGACAATAATGTGTGGTTAAGTGGGGGTTTGATTGATAGCGGGCATGGGGTAACCCACCTTCGACACTCGTGTGCGTTATCTATTGATGGCGGCTCACCACCTCCCAACCATCTAATTTTCATCATTAATAATAGCATGCTTCCCAATAGTAGCCTCCATCACTTAACTCTAAACAGATACCACTGTGAATACTCTGGATCTCTGAGATAGGAATAATGTGCAGTAACATAACAACAGTAAGTCGAAGCAATTATCTATCTTTTGTCCGCAAGACGAAATTGCCAGGATAACAGTGTTTTAAATTGTCGGCAATCACCTCCAAGATACAACGACTTCGAATCAAGAGAACGTAGCACGACGACTCTTGATAACAGAGAATGAAATATATGTCAAAACTTTGAAGCCTTGTAAACGAGAAGAGAATGCAGCAAAGATTCGAGAGAGAAAAAGTGTGATCATAATGCAGATGGAGGGATTATTTGTAGTAGTTCACCAGTTGCGTAGAAGGACCGCAACTTTCTGTAAAAGGCCAATGGACACACTGGATCAAACTCAGTCTTCTGGACGGACACTCTTTGGATAAAGACGGACGCGTTGTTTGGTTCGAATAGAACTGTGATAGGCTACTGTTTCCGAACGGGTGCAGTCTTTATTCCGGAAATAAAAAATATTTTTCCAAATAAATTTTGTCTAAAAAGATTAATATGTTCACCATACCAGACCACACCACACAGGATGAGCTGCACGCATGTGTATTTCACCGAGACACAGCCTATCAACGTCTTCCCCCTTCTAAAAACTTCTGGTACCCCTTGGGGCCCGAACCCTTAGCTCAAACTTCGAGCTAATAAAAAATATTATTCCTGATACATTTTTCATTGTGAGACAGCTCTCATTTCCTTTCATTCATTACTTTTCATTTATCCAACAAATACTATTTCAATATATACTATATATTCACTAAATTCAAGAACACATTATTATTATTATTATTATTATTATTATTATTATTATTATTGTTATTATTTTGATATTGGGAGATGAGGTTTATAAGGTCTGAAACTCAAGATTTAATCCATTTCTAGAACACATGATTTCAGTATTACAAGAGACACATGACACATCTATGATTATTTTGTTCAGGTATTTACATGGTAAATATCTTGTCGCAAAATATATTTGGATCGTGAAGTTTAGATTCACACGACTGAAACTCATTAATCTAATCACAAACCTAGTTAATTATTTGCAGTTTCGAATATTTAAGGATGCCAATATAATGGATACATGTACGCAAGTTGTGTGAATGTGTGCTCCAATATTTCCTTTTTGTGGTTTGGAGGGTTTTCTAGTCCGTCCCACAACTTCAATATTAATAATCATACTTCATAAGTATTACATTATATGTATCTAACATTTGGTTATTAGGTTTTAAAGATATCGCACGGAGGCTTTAATTCACTGCAAAATAGAGGATCCAAAAGTTATATTTATCACATCAAAATCGAATTAAATAATCATAAACTAATTAAAATTTTAAGAACTGTTTATTAACAGTAGAATATATACATTTATATCATTGAAATTCTTTATGATCCCGACAATATTCAAAAGTAGATAAAGGTATTCTGTAAAAAAAAAAATTAATTAATAAGCACAAACGCTTTGTGAATTTAAATTTAAATATATATGAATATGACATATACTTATGATTTGTTTACTTTTTAAATTTGGGTCCCTAATAACTCAAAAGACAAAAGGATCTCTTACTCTGTTGAAATCGAAAAATTCGATTGATATATTGCATACATAACTAAACAAAATCTTTTCTTTTCTTTTTCCATAACTAAACGATGTGGTTTTAGTCATTAGGGGAAATTCGAAAGCTGAAAAAGATATTGGCAGATGAAAATGCATAAAAGTTGACATATATATCGCAAGGATAAACCATCGTGCTAACGCGATAGTCTGCAAATTATGTTAGTCACTGTAAACCACATTAGCTAAGCCTTGTGTGACAAACTCGTCCGAAAGATTTTGGTTACGAAAATTGAACTCTTAACCATTGACCAAGCTGATATATTGGTTTTTTCAATTTTTATCCTCTATTTAATCGCATTCCAATTTTAATGTAACAAATTTGATTTTTTTTACAATTTTAGTATGTATTTCATCGGAGTGCAGATGCGGTGACACATATTATTTATGAAACATCAATAGTTGTTGATGTGATATCAGATATTGTTAAAGTGTCTACAGCTACGTAAAGACTTTAACCAAAAAAATTTAAATTACAGAAAAAATAAAATTAATTAATTGAAATAACAATAAAATCAAGACCAATTTTATTTTAGTATGTTTGTATGAAAAGGTTTTACAAATCTAAATTTGTGTGTCAGATCAATCCGATTATAATTTGAAGTGAAATAACAATAAAATCAAGACCAATTTTATTTTAGTATTTTTGTATGAAACAGTTATAACAAATCTAAATTTGTGTGACAGGTCAATCCGATTCTTATTTTAAGTGAAAATAATAATTTGACATAAAATAATATCTTTTCATGGCTCGAGTTGGATAAATGAATCACCTCACGAAATTGATCGATAAAAAAATCTCATAATTTTTTTTTGTATTTTAAACTTTTCAATATATATTTTTTAGGTATACAAAAACATTTGAAGGTATCCGGATTGACGATACAATTTTTTCGGGCCCCCGGTTAGGGTACATTCCTCCGCTTCTCAACTATATTTATATCACCCTAACCTCTAGCCTAGAATCATCACAATTCAGCACCACTCTTTTTTTCACCAAATACCCTCAATCACTTATTATTGTAAGCTTCTTTGTATCTGTCCAATAATGGCGGATTCCGGCGGTAGCTCGGCGGTGGCAAAAAGAATGTGCTCCATACCGGAAAAGTTCCAGCTGCACTTGGCCATGTTAGCCTTGCAGTTTGGTTACGCGGGCTTTCATGTGGTTTCACGAGCTGCACTTAACATGGGCATCAGCAAGATTGTGTTCCCTGTTTACAGAAACATTCTTGCCTTGTTTCTTCTATTGCCTTTTGCCTATTTTCTTGAAAAGTAGGTGGTTTTTCTTGAAATTGTTCGATCTTAGTTATTTTCAAGTAAAGGGTTCTTATTTTGTTTGATGAATGATCTCAGGAAAGAAAGACCACCTCTTTCTTGGAACTTACTCCTCCAGTTCTTCCTTCTTGCCATTGTTGGGTATGATTATGTAATTTTTTTTTTATTTAATATACGAATGTGTGTGTGAGAGAGAGAGAGAGAGAGATAACATGCCATGTTTTACTTGATAGACATAATGCATGTATTAAAAAATTGAGGAATTAGTTTACAAAAAATGGCAGGATTACAGCCAACCAAGGATTCTACTTGTTGGGACTGGACAACACATCACCGACTTTTGCTTCTGCGATACAGAATTCAGTTCCAGCCATTACATTTCTCATGGCTGCACTACTCAGGCAAGCAAAATTAACCGACTAAAGTTCAAAACTTTCAACTTCAAGAAAGTCGTTTTTGTTGAGCAATGATATTAGTTTTCAGGATAGAGAAAGTGAGACTGGATCGAAAAGATGGCATCTCAAAGGTGGCCGGGACAATCTTCTGCGTGGCGGGGGCATCCGTCATCACACTATACAAAGGCCCCACAATCTACAGCCCGGCTCCCCATCTGCGCACGGCGGTGGAGGTGGCAGCTCCGGCGGTGGTTGCTCTTGGTGACGCCAAGGGCAAGAACTGGACATTGGGGTGCATATTCTTGATAGGCCACTGCCTGTCTTGGTCCGGGTGGCTCGTGTTACAGGCCCCGGTTCTGAAGAAGTACCCGGCTCGGCTCTCCTTCACTTCTTGCCAGTGTTTCTTCGGGGTCATCCAGTTTCTTGTGATCGCTGCTTTTGTGGAGAGGGATCCTCAGGCTTGGCTCGTGCATTCTGGCGCTGAGCTTTTCAGCGTTTTCTATGCTGTAAGACTCTGAAATATAAACACGATCGCTTTCAAAATTTTATCAATATTCTGTCTCGATCGATCACATGAAAATTAATAATGGTCGTTGCAGGGAGTTGTGGCTTCGGGGATCGCATTCGCTGTACAAATATGGTGCATTGACAGGGGTGGCCCGGTGTTCGTCGCGGTGTACCAGCCGGTTCAGACACTCGTTGTAGCAATTATGGCTTCCGTGGCTTTAGGGGAGGAATTTTACCTGGGAGGGTACATATTCACATCATTATTCTTCTTATATTTTCGTTTTACTAATTTCCAAATTCAAATAGCTGGCTGGGCTTATGTGCTATTTATTTGTTTTTTCATAAACTGTTACATGTATGGATCGCCGTTTTTCATTTAAAAGATAATGATCAATCGTGCATTTTTTAAAATCCCAAATACTCATTCATATATAACCAGATAGTATATCTTTGAATGTATGTATAATAGACGAAATATATGAGTTCGTTACCCAATTATTTCAAACCTATTCCCCTCTTCGAAAATCAGGTATTCTAAAATTTCATATAGATAATGATACTACATCTCTGTCTCTAATTTGTGAAATATTTAATTATGTTGCACAGGATAATTGGGGCGGCGGTGATTATAACAGGATTGTACTTTGTACTGTGGGGCAAAAATGAGGAAAGGAAGTTGGCAGCGATCCAGTCCCCCGCGGAGCACGGGATTAACAGAACAACCCCTCAAATCAAGTCGTCCATCACCCAGCCACTTCTCCCTCAGTCAACCGAAAATGTTTGACCTGGAAAAATACCTGACTTTAACTACCTTTTTCTGGAATCAACGATCTTTCAATCCAGTTCAGCTATATATATGCTATAATATTATATATAATATGGCTTGGATTGTGTATTAGTTATATTTTATCAGGGTTAATCTCTCTTTGCTTTTTTTGTTTTCGTTTTTGTTTTTTGCATGTGATGTTGATTAATCATATATTATGATTTTGTGAAATTGGGTTTCTAATTATTAAAGTGTGATATTGTTTTTTTAATATGGTAATTAAAGCTTTAAAATTGTCCACGCAGAAATCGAAAATTTAAAATAATTTTAAATTATTTTCAAATCCATGAACATCGTTAATTTGAATTAGTGATATTAATTACTGATGGGTTCGTGAGCATTTCTAGCTTCTATTTCCCTTTTCTTTTTCTTGTCTTGTCCAATATTTATTTAATGTGAACTTTTCGGAATAAATTAAAAAGATACAGTGACAAAAAATAGCAATTAAATCAAAGTTGAAATTATGTGGCGACGTGATCAGACTGATGGGTGGTCTTTCTTTTGTCGAAATTCACCAACCAAATCTTTATATTCTGATCAGCCTGACCAAATGCTTAAAAGAATCATTTTGCGTTAAAAATTAGACTAGTTGAAATTCAATCTCGATCTCCAAATATATATTTTAACTTCAAGTCTTCGGGTACTAACTAAAAATATTTCTTTTTTTTTTTTAATAAAATGAGAGTGCTGAATTATAGAAGTCAAACGTGTCTTTGAATTGAAAATTATTAGAGAAAAATATGGTTTCATTTTAGGAGAGATTTCGGAGGCAGAAAAACCTGTTTTCTTTAAAAGAAGATCTATGGACTCAATGTCCGGCCCAGTTCAGGAGCCTACACTCTTGCATTAGTTGATTCCCAAATATATAAGAAAAAGCCTCCCCCTTCCCTCCCCATTCAACATGCCACATCTCCCCATCTCCCCCTTTCCCTCCCCATTAATTCATGATAAACTTATTTAATATGAACGCATCACATATGACTACGTTTTACGAAAATCATACAGGACATGGTTCTTTTTTCCCTATGTGTATGCCTGAATGGTTTACACACTTTAAATATTTTTATATGGAATGAGAGATATGAAAATAAAAATGATATTTTGATATTATACATGTCCTTGTAGTGATAGCACGAGAATAGTATTCCGGGATGATCTCGGGAGACGGGGCTAATTCAAACTTATACGGATGGTATTGGCTTCAGCCAGTGCGAGCTATGTCAGATGATATGATTATGTTGTCCATGATCATGTACACGATATGAGCTCATATGAATGGTTACCACAATTACATTATATCATATACGTACAAAAAATAATGTGTGTTTCGAAGTTAAGTTTATAATCATGTTCCACGCATATGATATGTTTTTATGTGTATTTGTTAATATTTGAATATTTTTTTGATTGATGTATGTGAGAATATTTTTAATGACAATGTTGCTGATGGACAGGCGATGGAGTAGTTCGAAGAAGTGAGAAAAATTGCATGGCATGGCACTCATCCGAGAATCTTTTGTTGCCTAAGATTTCTTGAAGAGTTGATACAATCTTTTTTTATATATAGTTACGCATATATGTGAGGTTGCCTAGAATAATTGCGCTTCTTTGTTTATTATGTGAGAATATATGATTAGATGTTTGAAAAGTCTACGTGGAGAACAAACATATGTGAGAGGGATGAGTCATGTTTGTTTTTGACAAAATTTATAGTACAACGTGGTTTTAAGTGCTATGAAATGCTTATGAATGCATGTTCACCTTGTAAAGCAATGAAAAACTTGAAAAATATCGCCCAACGGTCTTTTCAGAGGTCCTGGACAGAACCCCGAGTGCTGAGTGTTCCCACAGTTGATCAGAGCGTTGGGCTGCCCGTTTTCAGAGGTCGGGGTGTTGCCCTTGCTGCCTAGAAGCATTAAAAAATGATTTTATATGTTTGATATTCATACGTTTTTCTTCTGTATCTAGCTTGTGATACATTATGTTTTGTTTTTATATAAATATTTCTGCACTAAGAAAATGAAAGTAAGACTACAAGACGTCTAGAATATCATATGTATGTTTGCATCATCGCGATTTTCTTTTTAAGATATTGTCAAATTTCATTTTTTTTTTAATTTTAACAATTTTAGTAATTTATTCCACCGGAGTGTTGATGAGATACCATATATGTAAGTGTCACATCGATGTCTTGTCTACATTACATCGATATCACGTCAATGTTATGATCGATGTTATATAAATTGAATCTACTTTTCATTATTGACAATTATAATCTTCATATACATATAAACCTATATTATATAGTCTAAATTATTATGTGGAGTTATTTAAAGATCCATGCGGAAGGCACACCATTTTTGCAGATTCCAAATAACTCCCAAAAGCCCCGAGATCACCCACATTCCTCAAGGAAGTATCCTTGGCAGCCTCAGCCCACAACGATGGAAAGTGATTCAAATATTTCGAAAGCCTGATAGGATATATATGGATATATTAATTATCACAAGAAAATTTCAGAAATGACACCAAAAGATCATTTAACACCTTCTAGAAACCCTTCGTTAAAAAAAGAAGAATATCAAAATCATATATTCTATATTATACCCTATAAAGTATGATATATATTAAAAATATTATTATGCTTCCGAGTTAGAATTAAATTATTTATGACATACAAGGATAACAGAACTCTTGAGGGTCAAAGTCCTGATTTGATAAGTTCTTTTTTGAGATTATTTTCTCGTCTTCGAAACTTTTTCATCATTTTGCTATGATGAGATATCGCTGCCGTTGGTACAGTTATCTAGTATATAACGAGCAAGCATTGTCGAAATAAAGAAAGATTTGATATTAAAAAGTTAGCATTTTTAATACAGTAGTTACCTATTCATTTACTAATAAACTGAATACATTGATTCTCCACATATATAGTGAAAATGGCTCATTTCCAACAAGAAGTTAACCAAACCAATCCCTCAAAAGGTCGTGGAGGCTATCGCGGCGTTGGTTCAAGGCATCCAAATCCGAGCATTGTCAGACAGACAATGAACCAACAAGTAAAGTGTGAGTCTGGAGTAGTGGACCAGAAAATTCTGGTGAGAGAGAGATCGATCAAGGGGTGAGAAAAATGAATTTCATAACCAAAAATTTGAAATCATCTATCACCACGTTGCTGGATGGGATTCAGGAAGGTGCTGCTGACATTTGCTCTGATTCACTACTATCTCTGCATTTCTGCAAGGCTGCCTTTATCTCCTTCAGCATTTCATTAACCTTCATACCTTTCCTGCATCAAATGACACAAACAAATGTTTATTCCAGACTTGTTCAAAACCAGAATAAAATCCCCAAGCATCACCGTTTTATAGCTCAATAATCTGAAATAAAGAAGATTTCCAGATATGCTGTATCAAGAATTCAAATGAGCCTGAGTGGAAAGCTGTGCAGATATTAAAAAAAACTTACAGAACACTGACACCGACGACTGAAAGAGGTTGTGGGTATTCATCAATTTCCTTCAACTTTCCTTCATCGTTAAGAAAAGAACATCTCTACATGCAAAGAAAAACCCAAGCACATACCTCAGGTTTGTCAATTTTATTTAGAATCACAATGTGAGGTCGTTCAAGGTAATCAGGATTGTACATACGCAGTTCCTGCAAAATTGAGGTACTCGGAACTTAATAGGAACACATATGATCCTAATCACAAAAATTATCCAGAAATCCATAGAAAAAGAAAATGTATAAGCACTCACTATTTAAACCGTAAAAAGCATTAGGATTTGGTGAAGTACCGAGAATTTGTTGCTCACAGGTTTGTAGAGATTGGTGTCTTACCTCTTTCAGTGTCCTGTAATCATGTATAGGATCCTCAGCAGCTGCATCGACAACATGGACCAACATCCTAGTCCTCCTCAAATGCCTTAAAAAGTTGCGACCAAGACCCTGGAAACTAACGAGTAATGCATAAAATTTACAGTCAGTCAAAGAAATAAAATTTACAAAACCAGATACTAAAGAACGAGAAACTTTACATGCAAAGTACGAAATTTAAACATCAAGATTGTAAAAGAAATACAACTAGAATGAATACCTTTCCCAAAGGCGCACCTTCAATGAGGCCAGGCAAATCTGCCAAAGTCGCCTCAGATGAAAACTGCCCAGCCCCCAAGCTGGGATCACCGTTAAGGCGTCCTAGATTAGGCATCAATGTTGTAAATGGATATTCTGCTATATCAGGTTTTGCAAATGTGATAGCTGCCAGTAGGGTCGACTTTTCAGCATCAGGGAGTCCCTTAAAATCACAAGGCATCAAATTAGAAATTAAGAAAACGATATTTATCGAAGTTCGACATAAAATTTACAAAAATTCCATAAAATTTGAGAAGAATGAGAAATTGAGGGATATTTGTGTTGGAAGATTACACCGAAGCGATGCCGATCACGATGACAATATAGTACCCAATAATTGCGGAATAAAATAACCAACAAGAACACAAAGATTTATGTGGTTCACCCAAGATAGGCTACGTCCACGGAGCACTGCAACTTTTATAACTGGAATAAATATTACAACAAGTGTATACACCAATACACTCAATATTTCTCACTCTCAAAACCCGAATATACCGAGAAAATAATTTCTCTAACTCACACAAGAGAATTCCCGCACTCAAGAAAAAAATACACTCTTTTTTTATCAAAGCTGATAAGCTTTTGATTTTGGGATACAATAACTGAAGGAGTTGAGCTCTATTTATAACCAGAATTCTTAAGCCAAAACAGAAAGAAATCCGATGTGGGATTCTGATTTCGGAATATTTAATTCAGCGTGGGCCCCACCTCATTAAAAACTCATCTAACAATTCTCCCACTTGAAGACTTGATTTAAATCATGTCTTCACACCATCATTGCAGCAGCTCATATATCTCCATTTATACTTGCAGTCCGACTGAAGTTGAACACAACTTCAGTTTGTCAATGGTTACTGTCTTTGTGAGCATATCGGCTGGGTTCTTACTTCCAGGAATTTTCTCCAGCATCAAGATTCCATCTTCCAACACTGATCTGATGAAATGGTACCTAACCTGTATATGCTTTGTCCTAGCATGATAAACAAGATTTTTTGCTAAATGAATAGCACTCTGACTGTCATAGTGTAACGTGCTATCTTCAAGCTTCTGACCCAATTCTTCCAGAAATGATCATAACCATATCATCTCCTTGCTAGCTTCTGTAACTGCTACATACTCAGCCTCAGTAGTCGAAAGCGCAACAATCTTTTGCAGCTTAGACACCCAGCTTACACCTGTACCACCTAATGTGAACACATATCCAGTAGTACTTTTCCTGTCATCCAGGTCACCACCCATATCGGCATCGACAAAATCCTGTAAGCCCAATTTTGACCTCCTGAAGCATAAAGAACAACTAGCAGTACCTTTCAAATACCTGAGAATCCACTTAACTGCTTCCCAGTGTTGCTTTCCTGGATTACTCATAAACCTGCTCACAACTCCCACTGCATATGCTATGTCTGGTCTTGTACACACCATTGCATACATGAGGCTTCCGACAGCAGAAGCATAAGGAACCTTATTCATATAAGCCTGCTCCTGCTCCGTCGATGGTGATTGTGCTTTGGTTAGTTTGAAATGAGTAGCCAAAGGAGTACTCACAGATTTAGCTTCATCCATATTAAATCTGCTAACCACCTTTTTCACGTACTCTTCTTGAGATAACTTCAAGAATCCATTCACCCGGTCTCTAAAGATCCTCATTCCAAAGATTTGCTTTGCAGCACCCAAATCCTTCATGGCAAATTCCTTTGATAAATCTTTTTTCAGTTTATCAATTTCTTCCAGACAAGCTCCAGCTATCAGCATATCATCTACATATATCAGTAGTAAGATATAAGAACCGTCAAACTTTTTCACATAACAGCAATGATCAGCTTAACACCTTAGGAAACCATTATTATTCATAAATCCGTCAAACTTCTTGTACCACTGTCTTGGAGCTTGTTTGAGACCGTACAAGCTCTTCTGAAGTTTGCACATCATTCTCTCTTTTCCCCGTACTTCAAAGCCCTGTGGCTGCTTCATATAAATTTCTTCATCTAGGTCACCGTGAAGAAACGCAGTCTTTACATCCAACTGCTCCAAATGTAGTCTTCCTTCGCCACTAGTCCAAGTACTGTCCTGATAGTGGTTAATTTAACCACCGGAGAGAAAATCTCGGTGTAATCAATTCTTTCCCGTTGTTGGAAGCCTTTTACAACAAGTCTTGCCTTGTACCGCTTGCTACCATCATGCTCTTCTTTTAACCGGTACACCCACTTGTTATGTAACTCCTTTTTGCCTTGCGGAAGTTCTGTCAACTCCCATGTTTGATTGGATGACAGTGAATCCATCTCATCTTCCATGGCCAACTCCCACTTGGTTGAATCATCATTTTGCATTGCCTCTTCATAGGTCTCCGGTTCACCTTTGTCTGTCAGCAAAATATAGTGAAGTGCAGGGGAGTATCTCTCAGGTGGTCTGATGGTTCTCAAAGATCTCCTGGGTTCAATCACCGGAGTTTGTGGGTCATCATCTTGTGCAGTTAAGCGGTATTTTGATTTTGGGATACAATAGCTGAAGGAGTTGAGCTCTATTTATAAACCAGAATTCTTAAGCCAAAACAGAAAGAAATCCGATGTGGGATTCTGATTTCGGAATATTTAATTCAGCGTGGGCCCCACCTCATTAAAAACTCACCTAACAATTTGGGGCATAAACACAAGTTATACTTACACCAAGACCAACATCAGCAACGATTCTTAGTATCAACTGCAGAGTGACCTCTTCTCCTGGATGACCAAGAACTAGAACCTGAATCAGTTGAGTAAGTGTCAAGACGAGAAAACTAAAGTATAGCAGAATTGAAGTCACACTTTCCTGATCTTCTTAGGAAAAATAGCTTAATACATAAGCTAACAATTTGTCAGCAGAGTTCTCCGTAGCTCTCTTCACCGGCGGAAGTGTCCAAACTCGACGTCTAAACTTTTTCAATATTTTCTATTTACGTGAATTTACAAAATTATATTGATATATTTTATTTTGGGAGTGGCCGAGTGGAGATGCCACTCGACCAAAGGGTTAGACTCTACAGGCTTATTTATTTATTCTATTTCTAGTCATTTTAATAAAATTATTTAAAAAAATAGGTATTATAATACATATCTCTATTCAAATCGATTTAATTTACATTTATACTAAAAAATAATATTTTTTATTTTTTCATTGATCATATTAAATCGAACATGTGTCCGACAAAATTGACATGTAAAATCATGTCATAATAATTTTATGTTTTAAAAACATTATTATTTATGTCAGATTATCAATATAGTCTTCTGTAGTTTAATAATTTTAAAATATTTTTTACTTCCCATTTTCTGTGACAATAAATTATTATAATTTAGAGAGAGTATAATCACTTTTCAAAATAATTGAAATAAATTTGTTTCGTTACACATAATTTTTTTTCTTAATAATAGAGAATTAGTTAAATAATTGTTTTTATGATTAAAAAAAATTAGATTGATAATTATAACATTAGCATGTCAAGATGCATGTAGTATGATCTAATAATGCAAGCTAGACTACAATCGAAGGCATTTTCCCAAAGTATTTTATCTACACATAAGAACATACTATCTTGCCTCATTTACTTGAAACACGGACATGGTTCGTTTGTATAACCACAAATTCAACAAATACAAAAGGTTCCATCGACGGGTACCGTGCCAGAGTCACCTCAAGCCAATCTGCCAATGCACCAAATATCTGTCTTTTATCATTCTCCTGTGAAGACTTCCCAATAGCAGCTCTTGAGAAAGTCTTTCAAAGAGAAGGGTTGATGCCCATCCTGCAAAATTTTTAAAAAAATCCGAAGACAATTTCAGAGCACGAGACTTGGAAGAAACAAAAGGCCAACAGCGTGTAAATTTGTCTATTCGGCAAGCACACGTATAAAGGTACAATTGCTGTCAAAAGACGGAAGGATCAACAGAGTTGAGAATTTATACATGACAAGTTCTACGGTTAAAATTTTTTTTTATCCTTAAGCTTGGTAAGAACTATACTACGACACAAATCCATAGAGAGTAACAAACTATTCGAACCAGGGAGCAAGGTGCAATAAATGAGAGTGCAGGGATTACTCAGCGTCTGAAGGAATCAAGTACATGGATACTCAGCAACAGATTAGCAGCAAACTTCAAACCTTGCCAGATTCTTGATCCAAGCATTGTTTGACAACTGTAGTCTGCTGAATTAGCCTTTCCATTGCTGAATAGCTTGGCAACTTAGTATGTGCTGAAATCACAATGTGTAGGCACATATTTAAGAAACAATCCATAATTCACAAAAAATAAATAAAATTCCAGGCTACAACTTTATGAACAAAGTACCGAGAATTGTTCTGTTTAAACCATCAGCAACACGCTGTCTGTAGTCCATGCTGAGAAGATGGAACATCGGGGACTTCTCTGGTTCTTCATAAGCAAGCAGAGCCATAAAGTCCTATATAAAAAACAATTACTCCATCCTTTAGCGATTCACGGGGTATGAACCAATGAAATCAGAGACAGAACAACATACTTCAAGCTTTTCGACGTATTTCTGTTCTTTCCCAAAAGGAGTCAACTTGGTTTGGGCAAATTCCAGAGCTTCGGTACTGCGAGTAAAATTTAAACCTTAATATGCGTGAAAGCAAAGATGATATCATAAAACGACACTAGATATTATTAAGATGTTAGCAAATTTTTTATCCCATTTCATTGTGATTTAGCCAAAGTTCCAACTTACGGAAGAATAACAAGAGATTTATCCCCTGGCCACTCGCCCCGTGTTTTAGACCTTATAGACAAATTTCATAAATCATATGTTACATGCTTTCAGTGTATTATATGTTAAATAATTAAAATTCGGCATTTATTGACATCATACTCACCAATTTCTAGAGCACACAAGTTCAACAAAATGAAGGCTCAAAAGATCAAAATGCAAATCCTTGTTTTCCTCCAGCACACCAGGAGCAAATTCTTCGGTCAATTCTATAGCTTTCGATGCATTTCCATCCAATGCAAAGTGGAAGATTCCTGTAAACGAACTACCATATTAGTGCAATAGATACTTGTGGGACATTCTTCTCACGTTTAGTTTCTTCAGTGAGCTGAAACTACAAAAATGTTATTGTGAAGTTTCTTACAAAGATAACACGTGCACTTAAGAATTGGGAAGATTAGTGTACGTTTTAAGTAGTCATGCAATGGTAACAACCGTTTTCCACCTCTTGAATTGACTCTGTGTAGAATTAAAGATCAATTCTCCTCTCATTGAATTACCAAAAACTATATGATTTCATTTTATTTCAAAAATTTAAACCAAAGCATTCTTACGAATATCAAATTAAATGTTCATATAAAGTTAATGACACCCTCACTCTTTCTCCCCATTTTTTAACTTATCCTCATATCAATTTGTACTTTTATCATAAAATTATATTACAACACCATTAATCATAACACATATCATATCACTTTCAAAATCACTGTGACCATCATTTCAAAATATATTTACAGAAACACTAGAACCCTTACATCCAAATCTTTTCGTAGAAAGTACCCCTACCATCCTCCATCAAATTTTTCATCTTCTTCTGAAGTTGTATTCATTTGTGTACAAATTTTTTAATCCTTAAGCAAGACCACTTAATCATGAAGGTACAAGATATATTATCATAGATATCGGTATCGGTAATGGATAGAAAATTAATTGAACTACCCACACCAGCTATGACACCAGGCACATTTAGTTTCTCCCAGCATAAGATTGAGTGAGATAAATAGCTATATTTTTTGTTGACCGATGTTTAAAATGCCTTATCCTCGACTCATTTCTCCTAAAAGAAACTCACCAGCAAAAGTTAGAAGCATAACTTTTTTCCCTCCTCTACTGAGAAATTGATTCACTGATGTCAAGCACGCTACCATTTAGGCTCATTTAACATTTGTCACCTAAAGACTATGCTTCCACCATTTCAATTACTCCTACAAAGGAAGTATAAATACATTGGAAAAGTGATAGCCACTAGAACTTTACTAAATTTTTCCATAAAACCATGTGGAGATCCCTTACTTTTCCTTTTCTCCATGTCCTCCAGATGACCGGTAGGATGCTTCATCCCAGTACAAGTAATGAAAGAATCCACTGTATCTTTGAAGCAATGGTGCACAAGATATGACAGAACGACCTTATGAATGTCTTTTTCATTCACAGCCTGTGAGGAAATAAAAACAATTATGCAATAATATATTTTACATTTAAAAGCATACACAAAAGAAGTAAGAGTAAATCCCTGATCAATTCATACAATAAATCTTGTGGATTCACATAGAATATCCCAAAAAAATGAAGAAATCTTGGTCAATAAGAAATCAATATGTGATCAGGCCACCATAAGATGAGAGTGGTTAGCAAAATTTCAATTTGTTATGTAAAATGTTGATTGGCAAAACACAGTTCCCTGTTTGATTGACACCTTCAAGATCAAGAAAATGGACATTAGCTGTCTTCAACCATATATAATCCTCTGGAAACGGAATTATATAAGGTTGTGTTTGGATGAAAGGATTTGAATTTGTTTTCAAATAATTAGGTTGGTGAGGGAATTTGAAATTAGAGCAAAAACACATACTTGAGCAACACAAGGTATTTCAAATCCTCTTTCTTGGACTTGAAATATATTTGAAATCAAATCCACTAAAAACATTCCATCCAAATGCAATCTAAGACAAATCTGAAGAGTGTGAAGCATAAAATCTATGTTAAAAACAATGACTTTTGTTGCAACTCGAAAAATATTATGCAACCAAAAAATGCTGTTCTTCCCACCATTATCGAGGCACCCAATGTCAAAAAAATTGTTGTTTCGATAGTTGGCGTTGAACTTCTGAATTAGACAATGTAAAAAATCAGCATAAATCAATCAGTGAACAAAACCAAAAAACCTTAAGTCTACGAACCAACCGAGGTTCATTTACCATGAAGGGTAAGCCAAATTAGTCACCTTCACCACAATAAAGCTGAAAGCCCGTAATCATCTAATTTTAAATTACTTTAATAGAATGACAAAACGAAATTACTATAAACTTCATTCAAACTAGATACAGCACTTCCACAATGTATTTAAAAAGAATGAACAGAGAACATGTATCAAACTGAAATGACAATCATAACTCATCAAGAAAGTTTAAATGGGGACAAAAACTCAAACCTCGGAGGAAATTGTCTATGATAGAAAAGAAAAAGAAACTCATACAAAAAATAACAGTGTTCCACACCAAAAACTGCATAATACAGGCCAATACAATCTAGAGTGTCTTACAATGTTCTCGTATTGCCGCGAATCAGCGTCCATCTGTAAGCTTCACAAGGAAAACTTTTTCCCCTTTATTTTGTGGGAGAGAACCAAAAAGTGAAAAGAAAAGGAAGTAGAGACATATAATTTACAGCGAGAGTTGAAAAAACCTTCCAGAATATGCAGATTTTATAAGCGTTTGCTAAATCTTCAGTACATATATAGTAAACGGAGGGGATCGCTTCCCGAAGACGGAGAGGAATTTTGCGAGAAGGCCTGGCCTGTCTGCAGTTCTAAAAGGGTATGGTAGTTGTGGAAATATCTACGGAACGCGATTTTCATATCAAAATTTTCCACGCTATTTTTGTTTTTCTTAAAAAGAGTGTAAAAATATTCAAACACGATTATTAACATATATAATTATTAACATAGATCACAATATCAAAATTTTATTAATCTAAAGCTACGTTTGGTACGTGTAATAGAATAATTAAATGATTAATTATTAATCTAAATGTCTCAAACTTAATCATAAAATTAATTTAAATATATTTATTAGAAATATATTTGAAAATATTACGGTAATCATTAAATACAATAAATTAGAATTTAATAAATATTTATCTTCACAAGAGATAAAGGATAGAAATGTAATTTGTGGTTTGTTAGATTAATAATCAAATAATTAATCATAAAATTAGGTGTTAAATCGGATCAAAATGATTATTAATATATCTTAAAATTTTAACAAAACATTAGATAAGCATGTGATTATTCATCTATCTTTATTTAATCTAAATGTCTCAAACTTAATCATAAAATAGCATAAAATAGAATAGATGACGAAAAAAATACTTCCATGAAATTATAATTTGAAAAACCTTTACTAAACATAAAACGTTAAATTTAAAATATACATAGTGCATCTCCATCCTCTTTCACTTGGGTTCATCAAGATTAATGAAAATGGCAGCTAAGAAATATTTTCTTTATCGCAGCGTGTGGGTCGTGGCGCATGCCGTTATTATTTTTGAGTCTGTCACGCATTTACCAGAAATGCTGACATGACAGTTTGCGAAAAAACACTTGCTGCTTTGGCTTTTCCTCACACATGGATTGTCGAGACATATTATGTATAATTTTGGTAAATTTGAAATTCTGAATCTATGATGTTATGACATGTAATAAATCTATTCGATCATCTAAATTTTTTTTATCATGTCATGTCATGTCATTTTATGAAATTATGATATGATACAATAATAATAATGTAAAAAAAGATATATTAAGAAGTTCGCGAAGATAAAAGACACACACAAATCTAGCTTTCTCTGTCGTGCATAATACTATGCATAACGGATGGTTTTGCAGGAAACCGCAGGTTAATGCATTCAAAATTTTCTGTTTTCATTCGAAAAGATGGTTTTGTATTCATTTTCCATATACTTGATATATTTGACAATTAACTCGGTAAAAATCACAAGGAGTTACAAGGTCAAATACATTAGATGAATACAAAAAACCTCATTTGAAAACATTTAATAATTTGAGAAGACTAAACAAACAGTAAACACATTTAAAATTAAAATCACGTTGTGTTTGGAATGACAAAATTCAAATTAATCCTAAAAAGAGGATCAAAACCAAAGTGACAATACCACCTTTGAATAATTCCTACATGAAAAGCAATGAGAGAAAGTAATCTATGAAACTTGAAGAAGATGAAACCAGGCAAAAAGTTGAACAATTGCAAAGTAAAATAGCACACATGGCAACCAACAGCACGCTGATCGAAGGGGGTGGCTTTTGGGAAATTCAAGGAAAGGAATGAGAAAGAGGTTTGAAGAATGGTCAGCAAAACTGACACTGAATTGCTCCGCATCCAAGTTTCAATATCTAAATCTTGGAGCTGTATAAATTTTACTAGATTTAGAAGAGTTTCATACCATATTTCATGCGAGTAGATGAAAAACACACATATGAACATACAACATATAATTAGTCTGATCAAATTTATTCTGAGTGCAATATATTATTCAATTCACATATGCAAAGACTGAATCAGATTTATGAACTGTTCAGAAGTAAAAACAACATACTTACTGGACCAAAAATGAAGAATGAGAAGGGTATTGCAAATCTTGTGTTGTTGAATGGCTAAAAACGAGTAGAAGGACAAGTAATTAGCAAGCATTTTGTAAAGTAACCGATTCCAAAGATATGCCGGCACAACTTAAACTTCGAGAAGAGTTTGGGTCTGGCAATTCTTTATACATTTACTCGTTTAATCTCGGATGTGTTCTCAACATTAAAGAATAGAAACCATACTCCTTCAAACAAAATTCGTTATTTTCCTAAAATTATTAGGAGGAGAGTTGTCAATGCCCTAATTTTAGAAGTATAGCTTTGAGTTTACCATGACATAATGGTGCATGAATATTAATAGCAAAATGAAATTTTTCACAAGGCATATGACTGCAGTCCCAACATTAGCACTTATCCTCATCTTTGAACTCGCTGAACAACATGGAGATATCGGAATAACATGCACAGCAATACAATAACAAAAAAATTACACCTGAATACCTGATTCACTTCCCACATGATAATTGGTATGGTGAAGGGAAACGGATGTAGAACACGATAATTTCAACCAAATCATCATAAAAGGAAATGTTGAGAATAAGATGTCTATTCATTTTCCGAAACCTCTTCATCCTTAAGGAGATGTGCTCATTCGCCATTCAAGTCACACCATAAACGCTATCTACAACATTTTATATAGCCGCAAACACTCAGTCCAGTAATTGCTATCAAAATTCGAAACTACTCACCTGTGTTCAATTTCTCTGAGTTGCAACTGGTGCAACTTTGAGGTGGGGAATTTACGGAGATCAACAATTAAACCTTATTCTACATGACACAACAATCAAAATATGATGCTAAGACTTCACAGTTAAAAAAAATTGAGTAATACCTTAACCATAAACTACAGTTTTGGACAATAAGTGTTTGGTCCTATATTCAAACACAGGATATGTCACATCCTATTCTCAGCTAAGAGGAAACATATTCTGAGCAAAGGAACATGCTCCTAAATCTCAACCCTCCTTAGACCGTAACATATTGGTATAAGAAATTTCCTAGCTTAACCATCCACTTGATGTCAAATTTTTAGCCTTTTAAGCATCCCATATGCACCGTATAGTTCCTTATTAATCTATATCATATTGGCAGTGTAACCCGTCCATGCTAATAAAAAGAAGAAATATTTGCCAAAGGATTACCACTTCCATCTACGCGGCATCAAAATTTACATATTCCCACACAAATTATAAAATTTGAAAATCTATATGAAGTCACAAATACCATTAGTAGAATATAATAGCACCCATGGCCCCTATCTCTCCATCTTGTTACGAGGATGGAAAAACATCCTTAACAGCAGATGCAGCAGTCAAGTAATTCAATGTGTTCCTCAGCGTCTCCTTCTCCCTTTTCAACCTCGTCGCAGTATCCTCCAATTCCAGCAATGCCTGCTGTTCCCTGGGTGCGCCTTCGAAAGTACTTCCGACAAAGAACGAGAATGGAGTCGGAAAAAGATTCCTCCTCAAATCTTGAACCTCCTTTTCCGGCTTCCCATTCAGCCTATTCGACAACCTAATCACATCTTTCATGTACAGCTCTACTTCACTGGCCAATGCGTCCAAATCCTCCACCTCACCGGAGGGGCGGTCCTCGAGCCAAGTCACTTCCGCCACTAGGTAGGGTTTGGGGCGGACTAATTTGGTGACCCGGAAACGTTCCTGCCCCTTGCAAATCAAGAAGAACCGGTCGTCAACTAGGCGCTCGTGTTTTATCACTTCTCCGACGCAGCCCACATCGGCAGTGCCCGTGGCAGAGTCAGTGTAAATGACGCCGAATCGGAGGTCGGTTTGGAGGAGCGTGTGCATCATTATGCGGTAACGAAACTCAAAGATTTGGAGGGGAAGGATAGCACCCGGAAACAGAACGAGGGGAAGAGGGAAGAGCGGCAATTCAACTACATCATCAGATTTCGGGGAGTTGGTATGATGTTTCTCCGAAAACGACGAGGCCGAGCAGCAAAGCGATTCGGGTTTCCGCCGCCCGTGGCGGCGGGGGCGAGGCGGAGCGGGAAAACTATAACTGGGCTCCAGGTGATTAACTGAGTTTAAGCACGGTTTGCGAGAAATAGCATAGGAAGAGGAAGAAGTAGGGGAATGCAAGAGCTGCGGCAGAGCCATTGCACAAGTGTTACTCAAGCAAGGTCTCGGAAAGGGGAAATGGACATGGAAAATACAGGCCAATAATTGAAAGGGAAACGGCGGCCTGTCATGTAGAATGGGGATTTTTGCGGAGGTAGTCCAAGCGAAATGGTGAAGTGAAAATAAAATGTGTGCCTGTCAGATGTGGATAACGGGAGATGCTGCCAATGGGCATGTGGTCTTCAAGCTTTACACGTACAAACATGTCTTTCTTAATATTTGGCCTCAAAATAAATTTTCATATACTTTTAATTCCAAATATTTTATTTCTTTGAGGTCAAGTTTGGCAAACGATAAATATTAAATGATTTTATTTCTAGTTTCGTTTTACTGAAGCATGCATGAAGGTATAACTTGTACGGATTCTACAAATTGTTAAATGGTGTAGTCTGAAAAATTAAATTTAATAAAAAATAATTCTTAAGTTCAACTTGACATAAATAATGTATCAGATGGTTTTGATAATTACCAGCCGTTCAATTTAATGGAATCAAATTCTTTTTCTTTACTATATATCCACTCCCTCCAAAGTGGAGAACCAAGAATTTGCTTAATTTTCAAAAATCCAAATGAACCGTCAAATTTCATTTCAGAAACTCCATGGCTTCATATAAATTCCACCCAAATTTCGTTTCACACACCGTACGCTACTAATAGTTGATTGATCAATCACGGGTGCATGACGAGTGTGCAAGTTTGACACTCAAGTTTGAATGCTTTAACTATGTTTGCCAACGTTTTCAGGTGAAATTCGAGTACCCTTGCGAAGTTTTAAGTTGCATGAGTGGATATTACCATCCCATTAGAAAAGATCATAAAATAATACAAGTGATCCAATCCTTGAGTTTTTATACTAGTAGAGGGAAACATGGTACGTTCGGGGAGGAAACCGGCAGGTATTTTTCATCTGGGATTACTGAAGGTATGGTGGTTGGGTTCCATGGTAGAAGCAGCATGTATTTGGATGCAATTGGGGTTCATATGCAACACTGGTTGGGATATCAGAGATCAAGTAAACCACTACGTACTATGTTGAATATTTTCTGTCCATATGTTTCTTAGGCTAAATAATGAAATTTGACAGCATTTTCTAGTTTAAATTTTCATTTAATTGCTTTTCATGCTTAATGGGTATCATTATTTTCCACCGAGTTTGATTCTCCTTGTTCAAAAAAATTTGAATCTTGGCTGGATTGGTTGGCATATGAGAAATTGAGCAATAAATATACATGTCCATTGAAGCTCATCAAGATTGTACAGATACTTTAATCAGTGAGTGGGCCTTGGTGGAATCAATATTGATCAACAAAACTACAAAACAAGACGGAGAAATTGAAGAGTCAATGTTACAGAAATGGAAAATCATTATTACAGCATCTAAACTAACCAATTCGATCCAAGAATATATCATGTATCAATCAACCTCACACCAAAAAAAAAAGGAGAACATTTCATAAACCCATCCTATACCACAAAGTTGGAATATATGAATGGCATTTGCTCCCCAACTTTCAGGAGATGTTCGGACTAGGGTGTTCGGATTTTAAATCCTAAATTTAAAAAACTTCATCGATCACGTATAACTAGTTATCTTTTCAAATCCTTTCAAAATATCAACAAAAATACGTTAGGAAAAAAATGGGGAATTTGAAATAGCCATGTAAATTATTTAATCAAACATGACATTAGATAATTGAGTCATTTCAGTAGTTGAATGACTGACTCTTGTACGAAAGTATACATTTAATGAGATTCAATTCTTTTTAATTGTGCAGGCACAAGCAAGCACACATAATAGTAAGATTAATAATTATATATTATTGCTCATCTAACTAATATGATTTGCAAATATTAGCGGCTTTGGATTCATAGTATATAAAAAAAATATTAATAATTATTTCTCAACAATTCTCCTTCTAATCTTTATACAAGTTAACAACTCTATCCTATATGCAGGTGAAGAAAAAACACATATAATAGTGGCTAATCTTTCTGTTAACTGAGATCTAGAAGCACCGGTCTCCTATCCTGAAAATGCAGGTGTGTCTTGAAAATGAATCATGAGTGGCCTATTTTTAAGCTGAGTTCGGCGGGTTCGAAAGTAAGTACCGAACCGGCTTCAGACATACGTGTCATGCTCGCTTTGACACCTCATGGGACGAGTAATTAGGAGGTCCGTTCTTGGGTTCGGAAGGTCTGAATTGTTATGTGTCGTAGCTCGTTGATGTGCGACTGCCTTGCTTTGCTGGCTTCGAAAGGTCCAAACCGATGGGTAGTTCCGAACTTTGCTCCGGTCTTTCAGAACCGGCTTGAAGTGTCGGGTTATTACACATTAGTTTACTGATCTGGCCATCCACATAATTTTCTACCGAGTGCAAGTGATTCAATAACTAAGTCGGATAAATGGCATTATATATGTATCTTTTGGAATATCAAAACCTTTGAATATTAATAGGTTTTTAACTCCTTATATTTTAAAACAGAAGCTCGTGTAATCTCAACTATGAGAAGGCATCGCGACAACTCATCAACTATGATAAGTCAGCTCTTTCCTTCAGTCCCAATACTCATCCGTTGCTTATGGAAATGATAAAGAATATCTTGGCTATTCCTGTAGTACACCAGCATGAATTATATTTGGGCCTTCCTACAGTGTCTATGAGAAGCAAAAGACTCCAATTTAAATATCAGGTAGACAGAGTGGTACAGAGAATTCAAGGATGGAGTAACAAGTGGTTTTCCACAGGGGGGAAAGAGGTGCTCATTAAATCGATTCTACAAGCTATTCCTAACTTTGCTATGTCTTGCTTCAAGCTACCCACCATGGTCTGTGAAGATATTGAACGGGAATGTGCGAATTTTTGGTGGGGTGTTGATAATGGTAAAAGGAAGATGCATTGGCGAACCTGGGATTTTCTTTGCCAGTCTAAAGGAAGGGGCGGCCTTGGGTTCAGGAAACTAGCGGAATTTAATAGAGCTCTGCTAGCTAAACAATTATGGCGCCTCATCCGTAATCCTGATTCTCTAGCTGGTCGAATTCTGAAAGGAAGATACTTTAGACATGGGTCGGTGCTGCAAGCGGGATTGGGTAGTAACCCCTCTTACATCTGGAGATCGATCTTATGGAGTAGAGAAATCATTGTGAAGGGTCTGCTTTGGCGTGTTGGAGATGGTACAAAAATTAACATCTTCGAGGACAGATGGATACCAAGCATGCGTTCTAACCTGCATGGATCTCTAGTCTCTCGGGATCAAGGCAGAACGGTAAGTACTCTAATCAGGAATGGTGGGTGGGATACTAATCTAATCATTTCTAGCTTTAACCCTCATGTGGCTAGTGAAATCCTCAAGATCCCACTTCCTGCTACTGGGGTTTGTGACACCCTATTCTGGAGGTATGACGCAAAAGGTCATTATACAGTGAGAGATGGATGCCGCCTTCAGCGTGGATTATTCTTACCTCCGAAACATCAGTCGGCTCATCCTAATGAGGATTGGTGGTCTTTTATATGGAGCCTATCTGTCCCGCCGAAAATCCGATTATTCTGGTGGAGTATATCACATGATTGTATTCCGACTAATCTAAACCTATCTCGCCAGCATGTTCCGGTCAGTGAATCTTGTAGTCTGTGCAACTTCCCGAGGAACTCTACTTGACATGCTCTATTTTTCTGTGCTGCAATCAAGCATTTGTGGAAGAACACGTCTTTTGCTTTTGTCTTGCGTAGAGCCGCGCAATCTTGCACTCTGGAGCTATGTTTGTGGTTGAAGGAGCAATTACCCAAACCGGCTTTCGAGGAGTTTGCGATCCTCACATGGGCAGTTTGGCGCGAGAAGCAAAATTTCCTGCACAGCGATAAGAAGAACCCATTAGCAACGACCGTTTCCTGGAGCACAGCGATATTACCAGATTTCCGCAAAGCTCGAGTCAAAGAGAAAATAGTCGCTGCAGCTCCAAGGGTTAATATGGAGAAGAGTTGGACGCCTCCCAGTCCATGTTCGCTCAAGCTCAATGTAGATGTAGCGGTGAATTATGAGAAAAACCATTTTAGCATTGGGGGTGTAGTTCGAGACAGTCAAGGTCGCTTGTTGCTGGCTTTTGGAAAACAGATCAATCAGCCCTTATCAGTAGTTCATGGGGAATTATTGGCGATCCGGGAAGGAATTATTCTTTTGTACGATAAAGGCTTTACTGATGTTCAAGTAGCTTCGGATTCCTTATTGGCAGTGCAGGCAGTCACTACCAACCAAGATGATCTTGGGAACATTGGTATTTGTGCAGCACATATTAAAGAGCGGTTGAAGAAACCTGTGATTTCTGAGTGCATTCATGTTCGTCGTTCTTCGAATATAGTTGTTCATAATATAGCTCATTTTGCATTTTCTTCCCCGTCACCATTTGTATGGGTGAATGGTGAATTTCCACCGTGGTTGGTCAGGCTTGTAATTGATGATTTTATTCAATAAAGTTACGAGTTTTACCTTAAAAAAAAACTATGTAGTTGAAAATTCACACGCTCTAAATAATGTGTATTTCACATTTTATGTTTCTAAATATATAAAATTACCCTAGTGAGCTCAATGAATAGTTACAAGAATGATATATTCGTAAAATACAATTTCACTCAGTGCCGAATTGAATGAATACCATTCATTTTGCGATTTGATGTAGTAAAATTAAATGTTCATAAACGAGGTAGGTGCATGGGCAGCAAGAAAGTGGTCATCGGTCATAATTTATTATGAAAAGGAATTCTTGTGTTTTAAAATCGATTTATTTTTGAAATAATTATTTATTTACTCTGTAAACTTTTTTTATTTTATTTACTTTATTGGATAAATTTGTGAAAAATTTTTCTGTCAATATTTGAATTAAAATTCAATACTTAACCACAATTTTATCAGAATCAGTATCTGACAATGTTATACTTTTAGTTTTAACTCCCTATAAACTAAAATTTATCATTTACCCTTTATTATTTAAATAAATATATTATTTTATTCACAAAAATTACATATGTCTTCTCTATTTAAAATATAATTTTTTGGTGATTGTTCTCCATCTAAAAGACCAACAATGACTGAATTTATGGTGATTGTTCGAAAATATAATATTTTCTTATACATTTAGAGTATTCAAAGAGCGAAATCAAGTATTTGAAACCTCATAATAGGTACTTTGTATGTCAAAATAAGTATGTACTATTTTTTCATGATAATTGAGAAATAATATTTTTTTTAAAATCATATTTTAGATGGAGAAGACACGTGTAAATTTTATTGATAAAATAATATATTTATTTAATTAATAAAAAAATAAAATTGTAAATTTGGATTTATAGATAGTTAAAACTAAAAGTATAATATTGTCAGATACTGATTTTTTAAAAATTATAGTTAAATATTAAATTTTAATTTAAACATTGACATAAACTATTTTTCTCAAATGTATCGTATTTAATATACTTCTGATTTAATGTTTCAAAGAAGTTGTTTTTTTTAAAAAAAAAAAAGAATCAATAATGTGGCTAAGACATGGACTTGACAATTGACATTAGAAATTAATTCCCATCCTCGAATATTAAAAGTGTATTTCATTTCATAAATCATGATATGACGTAGTGATTGGGGGTACGGACTATTATTATTTTAGCATGGCCCAACTTACGTCAACAACCTGTCTAAATTATTATTCTTATTATTATTATTTTATAGAAATCGTTGCATTTTTTTCATTAAATCAAAACGAAGTCATTGCAATCGCCAAGCAAAATATCATAAATAATGTCAAAATGTCATATAAAACTCACGTATGAATTGGTCGCTCTAGTCAGTGTCTTAAATTAAGATTATTTTCTAGTGACTCTTTTGTTATTTATGTTTAATTTTATATAAGTAAAACTTAAATATTGTGCTTCCAAAAAATTTTAATAGTAAATAAATAATATAATTAATATTTGACGTTGATCAAAAAACTCAATGCGATTTAGAAATTATCCATCACAAAATTATGTTTTGTGCTGAGTACATGTTACTTTTTATTTTAATCAGATATTTTTCCCATTAATAATTTGATCTATATAGATTTTTTTATCTTCTAATTGATCTAAATTCATTTAGTTTGAATCGGTGTTCTGATCTATATCTATCTATAATATACGTTACAAAGCACGTTTCCTCCTATATACTTGTTTTATTCAAGGCAATAGGTAATCTCAAATCAAAGATAAATTCATAAATACTTTGATTATCCAGGATGGTAAATGTGCAATCGAGTCAGTCATGAATAGCTATATAAAAGTAAAAATTTATTTGAGACGATATCACGGGTCGTATTTTGTGAGACAGATCTCTTTTATGAGTCATCTATGAAAAAGTATTACCTTTTATGCTAAGAGTATTACTTTTTATTGTGAATATCGGTAGGATTGACCCGTCTCACAGATAAAGATTCGTGAAACCGTCTCACAAGATACCTACTTTTATATAAAAGTTCGGCTCTAGCTAAATTTTAATGAACTCGAGTTGTTTTCGAGTAATTTAAGCTTTATTAAAGCATTCGAAGTTGAACTAATAACCAAATTTTCGATTTTAATTTGAAAGTTTAATTGTAAAAAATTAAAATTATATTTACTAAATCAAATAAATAATTGTTAAAAAATAAAAAATATACAAAATAAATATTAAATAACGAAAATTTATCATATAAATTAAATATACAATAAATTTTGTTTAAACATACAATATATAAAAATAAAGGTAATATTTTTTCAAAAAAAATAAAAAAATTCGAGTCAACTCGCGATCCAACTCGAAACCCGTCTAACCTGACCCAACCCGAACACACCCAACCCGAATCCGACCCGAACCCGAAAAACCTCAACCCGAACCTGATTTTTTTCGTGTTGGGTCGTGTCGTGTTGACGGTCGTGTTGCATTTTGCCACCCCTACAGTCTCACGAATCTTTATCTGTGAGACGGGTCAACCTTACCGATATTTACAATAAAAAATAATATTCTTAGCATATATAAAAAGTAATATTTTTTTCATGGATGACCCAAAAACATGATCCCTAAAACTATCTCACACAAATTTTTTTCAAACTTTTAATACTCCATGCCAAATCAATCAGACAACATTTGAATTATTTCAATATTTGGAACCCCATTTCCTCCAAGTCCCAACCCCCCCGAAACACCCACCAAATGGGCAAGAAACCGAAGTTTCCATTTCTGTTCCGAGCCACCGAAACCGCCCCTTCCTGGCCGTGGCCGCCCTGCACCACCACTCCCAAAACCCTCTCTTTCCGTGCTACCAACAATGACAGCATAATCAAAACCCTAAACTCCGCCTTTCTTGATGACACCCCAGACTCATTTTCCAGCATTTGCAACCATTTCGAGCGTGAAAGTCTTCACGAAAATTTCTCCGGCGAGCAGAGGTCTGACGCCGACGAGTCCGCGGTGGTTCGTGGTCTGCGATCAGGCAGGCTGTTCTTCGAGCATGGGGAAACGAGTTCCATCCTAGAAGAAGCGAAAACCCATGATTTCCCTTACAGAGACAGTGTGTCAGTCTTAGCCATGGACTCCACCGATCCGTTCTCGGATTTCAGAGCTTCAATGGACGAAATGGTGGAGTCCCATGGGTTAAAAGACTGCGAAGGTTTGGAGAAGCTTTTAGCTTGCTATCTCAGAATCAATGGCAGAAGTTGCCATGGTTACATTATTGGAGCTTTCGTGGATTTGCTGTTGCATCTTGCTTTTGCTTCGAACCCCGTCGTTGATGAACCTTGTTTGTCTTGTTCTTCATCTTCAAATGCTACTCTGGGTTCATTCACTTCCCCGTTTTCGTGTTCTTCTTCCAGCTGTTCCTCCATTAGCCCCTGTTTATCTTCCCTGGAAAATGAAGATGAGTTAATCAGTGTAGAGAAAAATGGAGGTTCTTCTTCTTCTAATTTTTCTGGTGTTTGATGATATGTTACATCATCGCCCGCCGCATCGTCAATGGGTCACCATCAATATTATTGTTCGGTTCAGCCAACTTATTTTCTTGTGTTTGATGATATTTTACAGCAGTGAGCGACGCAACTTCAAAAACAAAAAAACGTTATTTTTATATTTACATTTTTGTTTGTAAATCTGTAAAAGAAAATTTAAGAAACACTTTTCTGATTTAGAGATCGCAGACAATCCCTTTTTTTTAGGGATGAAAACTGATTACTAGATTGTTTTTTTATTATTGATTAGTTAGTTGACAATTTCATATATTTTAAATATGCTAGCTCAAGTTATAATGTTTTTTGTAAAATTATTTAAATAATACAAAAAATTTGGTGTAACTAATATCTTATTTAAATAAAAAATAAAAATATGTCAAAAATATTATTTATTATTGATAATATAAAAAAAATTGATTTTTATTACGGTTAAAGATTGTCTCATATAATATTTATTATTTAAATAAATTTCGAAATAGTATCATTAGTTATAGTGTTGGTGAGACGGATTGCATCCGACCTTATAATGGGTAGTAGAGTACCAGAGTTAAATACCGTGTGACCGAATTTATCAAATCATGATTAATAAATAATTTATAAAAATATTTAAATTACATGATTACAATTGATTATTAAAAAAAATAGTTGAACTATTGTGTCTGCGTAACTCAACATTTGTCCAGGTGTTATTCAAACCCAGATTATGATAAATAAATTTGACGATTTAAATTTTAAAAATCATAATATAAATTTGTCTGCGACGGGCCATCAGAAAGTCAATTTATAGCCTGTTGTCTGTACTGAATGATACACACACAGTTTTCAGTGGTGCTGCCTGCCTGCGGTTCTGTCTATATAAATAAATCTAAAGATGATACAGAAATTAAGAAAAAGACAGATACACGTATAGAAAAATTGTCATATTCATTTAATTTCTTTGTTATAAATTGACAAAATACCCTCTAGCTTTTGATAAAATCCTTCGTCGGTGAATTTAATAGAGGGTTTTGAGTTGGATTGTTTTTTTTTCTTTCCAAATTTAACATGTTGCAAAAATTAAATTAAATTAGAAAAAATAAATTAATAATAATGTAAACATAATGAATAATATATTACATTAATTATGGTTTTTCTTTATATTATTATAATCTTGTTATTACGTGAATTTTGAAAAAAAAAATTATTAAATTTTTTAGATCATTATTATTAATTGACAAAAACTTGTGTAAGACGGTCTCACGAGTCGCATTTTGTGAGACAGATCTCTTATTTCGGGTCATCCATGAAAAAGTACTACTTTTTATGCTAAGAGTATTACTTTTTATTGTGAAAATCGACAGGGTTGACCCGTCTCACAGATAAAGATTTGTGAGACCGTCTCACAAGAGACCTACATCTTATTAATTTATTTCATATCATTCTTATTAATGTTATTTTCAACATTATTAGGATGGATAATAAGTTTAAAAGGGTGAAAAAAATTTATTCAAAAATATTGTGATTTAAATTTATGTGAGTAACTTCAATCGGGTTAAAAGTTGGAGTTGATATCTCAATCACTGAGTCTGCTGGACTCAGTGAACCAATATATACAATCAGCTTGCTAAACAACGAGATTCATCTAATAAGAATAAAATATTTGAAAGCATAGTGCAGTAAGTAAAATCAGTCAGGATTTTTCATAGAAGATCGAATACTCATTTTCTAATTGAGAATCACCTCTTCCCTTGGCCGGATGAGGAAAATGAAACTTTCTTTAAAATGAAAAAAAGTTCTGCGACAATCGCTTTTGTATCTTCCTTCGGCTACATACTGAAGCAAACTCAGCGGGTTGGCTTTTCGGGTTGTGGACTGACCTAGCTTTATATGGTCGGATCTTATGGGCCGACTCCCTCCCTCCATGGATCAAGTTCAAAACTTAAACTTTAACGCGTACACATGAATCTATATATGTATCTATTTTTACAAATAATCAAATATCAAATGTTTTTTAGTTATTGAATATCGCAAACACAACCAATCATGCCCGAAACGCCAAAAGTCGACCCGAAAATAAGGCCCATATAACACTGGCTCGGTTATTAATAAAATAATTTTTTTTTAAAAAAAATAGTTAAGTCCAGTCTTAAATACGCTCGTTTTCATAGGCAGTGATGAAATTTGAAAAATATTACTGACCTCAATTTAAGAAACATTGTTTCATAAACAAACAAAATTCTTAATTCCAAAAACAATTTTGCCAACTAGAAAGTTTTTTTTTAATAAAAATTTATAACCATATCAAATTACATTGTAATTAGGGGTCATTGAGTCAATAATTAATGAATTTTAAAAAATCAAGTTCTTGTACATATCATCCCGTTTGTTGTGAAAAATTAAATTATCCATATTAAGGTCGTGAATAGTGATCAAAAGATACTACATAAGTCGTCTGGTTTAATACAGGAACGTTCGATCCTACCTGTGGGGACCTAAATCTGGATCATCTAAATCCTGTGGGATTTAGCCACATTTGTGATTTTAAAAAAAAATAGTGGATCCCATGTACTTGTGACTAAATCTGTACCCTGGATCTACACATGGGAGCACTGTCCCCACATGTAGGGTGAAATATTCCTTTAATACATTTATATTGCTCCGTTATTACATGTGGATTGTAACTTTTAATATAGAGACAAATAACAATTTTATATTAAGTTTCAAAGTTAAGAAAACGTGTTCTAATCCAATTACTATGAGGAGAATTATCGAGAAATAATTATCTATATTGTGAAACGAATGAAGGATGGTGCTTAGGACCCATGCAGCGAACAAAAAATATTAGAGTTATACTATTGACTCCGACTACAAAAACAAAAAATGTTTTATCCTATGTTATGTTGGTTTTTAAAAGATTTGAATTATACTGTTATTATAAATTATAACTTTTAGTAAAGTAAAAAACATGTTTGTAATTATCTAACTATTAGAAAAAATATAATTGAGAATCAATAATTATCTATGTTGAGAAAGTAAACAAAACACGGTGTATTGAAAAAGATACTGATAAAATATTAAAATTATACTGTAATTTCTTACTATAATTTGTGAAGCAACAAAAAATGGTGGATCCTACACTATTTTACATTAAGTTTATGTCGAGTGAAAAAATGAACCGAGACCCCACCATTCCAAATTCCAATGTGTGATGATTTTATGTCCATCGAAGGAGATATATATTTTTAGCGCGTTACATATATATATGATAACACCAATAAATATTTTACAGTTAATTTGGACAGCTGCACTGGCAAATATATCAATCGGTCCAACATGCAAACAATGAATGCAGCATTAATATTAGACGATGAACTGGCAAATTTCATAAATTCGGGAAGCAAGCACTGTCAATGGGGATAAGTCTTTCAACCTCATTCTGAGACCTTATAATGATTCAGTAAACGATTTTTGGTAATTTATTTATTTATTTTTTGTGGGGAATTAACGAGGTAACTGACCCAAGCTTCGTGCAATAGATGTGAGATCCAAATTTGAGGGAAAAATTCAGCTATCTTTCATATCAGTATCAACGAAGGCCAAAACAAAAAAAAAAAAAAGAGAAGAAAGTTCTTCAAGTCTAATTTTATAAAAACTCACCCCTTTTCAGGTGTCATGTCGAAAAAAGAATTAAATTTCAATTAAAAAAACGAAGATAATATATTAAAATTACAATTTTATACGTAAAGAGCTAACATAAAAAAACGCCACAATTATAATTTCCTAATATAAGAATATACTATATACTCAGTATTAGCTCTTTCGATTGGAAAAGGAAAAAACAATGAAAAAGTAGATCACCGGAGATGATAATCAATTTTCATGTTAGTAAAGTCGCATTTTTCAAGGTCGTTTCACTGAAGCTGATTCAGCAACTACTGACTTGTGCATTGTATGATCATCATAGATAAAAAAATGTTCGTACAGAAAGAGTCAACCTGGATCCACTCGATATCAAAATATGGAATCTACATTTTGATTATGGATAGTGACTGCACATTTTGAAGAGTGGTTTTAGATACATAAAATATTATTTTTATATTTATGTCATAGATATTCCATTTTTAAAAATTTATATACATTACTAAAATATGAGTAATACAAATTACACAAAAATTCTCGTAGCAATTTCACAAGACGCGCGACTAATAAAAAAATTTATTTTATTTTTTCGTAAATATGAATAGATTTGACTCATTTTACCAAAAAAAAAATCCTTTAGAATATCATTAGTTTGTTTTCATAAGTCATCATTATTGTTTTAATTTCATATCGATATTAACATATACACACGCACACAATTTCACCACTTCTTTATCTATTATTATGTACAATTTGTATGGCTCTTGTGATTTGACAATGGCTTGTTTGGACTTTCCTTTGAAATACTTTGGTTCAATATTATACCCAAATAAAAACAAATATTTCAAACAGACAATAACCTAAACAGAAACAGAGAAAGAAAAAGAATCCAAATCAAAGACAAAAATCACATTTATATTATATATTAAAAGAAGACAACAAAAATATAATAATTGGTTGTGTCCGAAGACAACAAAAAAGAGAGCAAACTACATAATGAGAGCCTGCAGAGCAATAAGTAGCCATCGGTCAGAGAGTATCATTAGAACCTTTACCCAGCAGCGCAGGTAAAACCCTACGCTTATTAAGCAGCCTCACAGCCATCAGATATATAAGATTATATATGTATACATACATATTTTATCTATATATATGTGTCACTTTGTTTGCTAATTAATGAGTATCCGATCCAAAGATTTGGGCATGATTATTCGGGATTAGCCTTTCACACCTAAAAAGATTTTCTCATTTGTACGTTGAATGGTTTGTTCTAAAGATTTGGCATAAAATCACAATCAAAAGCAATAAATGTCCATCGATATCGATATACTGAAATATATAGGATTTTAGGTTGCCATAGATCTTGGCCCATCTTCCGAATGATACAGGTCATCAAAATCGGCTGGTCTTAACAACTTGAATTAGTAAATGACTGCAAAATCAATAATTTTATTCTGTTAACAATTTCGAGTATCCTCCACAGTTTCGTGCAATCTGATATTGTCGCTCACCGTTGGAAAAAACTAAAAACAAAAAAATACATAGATGGCTAGTATCGATTAGATTGTTCGGGCACCAAAGAATTTGATTAGGAGTAACAGATTTGAATTTAAAAAAAAAAAACAAATAAATAGATGGCTGGCATTTACAAAAGTTAACGGTGGGTTGAATTAAAAATACATCTAGTATAAATTCATTCAAGCAATCAATTAGATTTGAAATATATAATAATCTTATACCATCAACTCGAACGCATGAAAATTATAGCTGGAAAAATCTCTCAAAATCCCGACCCATCCCAAATCTCGTTCCATTCTCGCTCTAAAAATATCCCGAGATGAATTTTTTCCGACCCGAGTTTTCAGGATTTTTTCCGTCCCGTGGGAGGGGTTGAGAATATAATATCTTCTCGATGGGATTAAAGTCCCTACACGAAACTTTTTAAAAAATTAAAAATAATATTATTAACACATTAGACTAGGAGATTATAATTTTAAATATAATATTATTGTGCCCAAGCCTATACAGAAATTAGCTAACACATTTAAAAATAGCTAGTACGTATATGAGAATTTTAGCACGTATATTAAATTGTTAAATAATTCATCCAAATAAATACATTAGCATAAAAAGAAAGTTTATATTGTAATACATTCAAAGTTTTTTTTCTAAATATTTAGTTTCAAGAAAAAGGAATGACATCGATTCCTTTTTCCTACTTCTCGACCCCAATTTATCGCTCTCGGTTAGATATTTTTCCTGTGTTTTTTTTTTTTTGTCTTTTTGTTTTTTATCGTGTGAAGTTTTATATTAGATGATTGTTTGTATCAAATAATGAACAAATTGCAAATTTTGGATTTTTTTTCCTACTCATTTTTGTATTTAAATTATATTGTTTCGGTTTTTTTTTTTTTGAGAAAAAAATAGATCTTTGTGATTAAACATCTTATTAACTTGTGCATAAATCTTGTCATGGAGATGTTTGAGATTTCGCGCTCCTAGGCAGTGGGTGGTGAGTAGGAAAAAGAATTATATGGACTTGCCCAAAACTATTTTGATGATACTATACATTGCGTCTTAAAAAATATTTATTTTATATATTTTTTACTTATCCGACAAAGGCAAAATCTTGTGTGAGACGGTCTCACATATCGTATTTTGTGAGATAAATCTCTTTGGGTCATCCATAAAAAAAGTATTATTTTTTATGCTAAAAATATTACTTTTTATTGTGAATATCGGTAGGGTTGACTCGTCTCACAGATAAAGATTCATGAGATCGTCTCATAAGAGAAATACTCCCTAACAAAATCCTGAATGTTCCTGTCTCATCAATTTTCGGGTACGCGATCAGAAGGAAGAAATACTCTGAATTTTTATTAGGACAAAAATTGAGCACGAGAGTTACGAGATGGGTCCCTGCCCAATCTCACCCCTAATGAAAATCATAATTTTTACTCAATTTTTATGTCTGTTTTCCACCTCGAGTTGTAAAGAACGTTCGTCCTAATTTATAATAAGATGTCACTATAAATTTTTAAAATCTTAACATATTTAGTTTGTCTTTATTTTTAGTTTTTTTCCTTGTATCACTAACGTTGTGTCAGTTAGAGTAACAATATTATGAAATTATGTCAATAATATCCGTGTCATATCAACATATAATCAAAAAAATTAAAAGTGAAAAAAAACACCGTATTAGATTAATACCAAATTTAACAATTGAAGAAGCTAAAAATCAAATCAAAAGATAACAATTAGTGGAAAAACGAATTTTTTTAAAAGTTCTTATTTTTACATTTGGTTCTCGTTTCGATAAATTGTATATATTCATTATATTCCAAGTTGGGATTGGACGGAGGGAACTGCTAGAAAAACCCCAGAACAGTGAAAGAGAGTCCCAATTCACATGCAAGAAATTAAGAACAATCAAGCGGATAAACGAATGGAACCTCGACACGTGGCTTCGCCGGATGGAGACAAATTGTTAACGTTAATGGCAGTACTGTAGGGATAGGGTGAGGGGTTCCAGAAAATAATAAATTTTTTCCCTGAATCCCAACGTCTATCTTTCCACACCCGAGATACTATTTGACCAGAGATTTTCAAATCGTATATTTTGATGTATTAATATTGATTTTGATTTTGTAAACTTGTCGCTTCCTTATTTTGCACTGTCGAATTCAGCACGAATTTTTCTATTCGATAATGATTCATTGAACTTGATTAATACTGTATTAATCGTAGTATAAATTCACTGAACTTAATCTTCTAAAATTTAATGGATAAATCAAGAAAATGCACACGCGAGAACTCAAACCAAATAACATATACTAAAATTTCAATCAACATTCGCTCATTAACACAGTTGTCTGTTACAACATGCTAGATATATATATATATATATCTGTTACAATTTTCACAGAATTTTTGAAGACATTAATGTGCATTTATTTATCTTCCATATGTATACTAATGGAAGATAAATAACGACGGAAACTAGTTGAATGTCATAAAAAAGGCTGTGAAAATCAAATCCTTCGACTACTAAATTAATTATACAACGCTAAACATCAGGATAAACACAGTAATTAACTATAATTAAAGCTGGCGAATTAATTAACATCGTGTAACAATTTAGACATAGTTAATCGATAATCACCAGCAGCAGTCATTAATTATCCTGATACATCCACATGCCGTGCATGTTACGGGAGCCACCGCCGCTGCCGCCGTTGCCATAAATAGCCGATGAGTACGCCCCATTCCAGATCTCTGTGAAAGCTCTGACAATAATCCCGTGATAGTAGGGCGAATTCAGTTGCAGGAAACAGTTGAGCAGCTCCTTCAGATCATCTCTGGAGTAAATCTGTTTCTCCAGGATCATTTGCAGCATGGACTGGCGGAAATCGAGGTAAGGGTCGTCGGAGTCTTTCTCTACCGCCACGCTCTCGCCGCCGAATCGCCCGAATCCCTGGACAGCCTTCAGGCTCTTGATGTCCGAGTCAGTGTCTTCGGAGGAGAAGGTGGTGGTGGTGGAGTCCCAGGAGCTGGAGGAGGTGGAGTGGTGGTGGCCGGGATATTTTGCGCGGTGACGCCGTGGCCGTGGATGGAAGAGGGAGGATAATTTCAGCCCTCTGCAGCTGCTGCTGCAGCCGAGGTTGACGCTCACAGTGTTGAGGTTGATGTACTTTTTCTTTGGGGTGGACATTGTGGAATTCGGAGGAATGGAGGCCTTTTTCACTGTGTATTTGTGAGAGTTTGTGGAAAGGGTAGAAAGTTATTGCAAAGCATTGAACTTGGAGCTAGAGTGCATGTGGTGATGCTTATATTCTTCACGTGAGCTGTGAGGGACCCTTTCATGCATCTGTGTGTAAGAAAATTGAGTGATCAGGTAATATTATTTTTACTTTGTTTTTCATACAAATTGAAGGGTGGTTTTGATTAATTTCTAAATGTGTGGACGTGTAAGTGCAATTTATCCCATTAAATGAAAAACATTATTAAAAAAAAAAAAAAACTATCTTCTAATAAAATATGTGAAATTCAAATTCAACCATCCCTTATAGTTTTCTAAACCAATATATTCGAATAAAACAAATTATTTGATCGATTCAAAACAACACCGGAAAATGATTGACAAACTTATATCATGATTATGAAAAGATGGAAAATACTGGAAACTACACCGATGATAAGTTGCATAGCATTTGAGCGATTAGTTAGTAAGCTTGCAAGAATTACCTCAACTTCTCATTATTTTCATTTTGTCATTAATTGTCTCACCACTTTCACTCTAAAGTTATCTAATAGATTAATTGACATGAAATATATTTAAAGAGGTGATTTTAACTTTGAACATTTTAATCTAGTTCACGATACAATAAAAACTCTGAAAATTGAAAAATTAATAGCAAATTTTATGAGTTTAAATTAAATGATTAGGTATTTTTTACGTTCACAATTACCAAATTTAGAGGGCGGGATTACAGATTATATGAAAAGCTGTCAATTTAGGCGTTGAAATCCTAAACTAGGTGTGATTTTCTTGGGATCATTAATTTAAGAAATATCAGATCTGTTGACTATTACATATATATATTTATATGTACGTAAGATTTACATGTAATAATTAAGATTACGAAGCTTCTCTTTGTCAGAAGCTGCAGTTATTATATGGGCAAACTCCTCGAAAATCCCCAAAAATAAACAAAAATGTTTTTTCAGTCCCCGTGTAAAAAAAAATTGTTTTAAACTCCCTGACCCATTTTAATATATGTTTCAGATCCCTAAATCGCATGAAGTTACATTTTTGCCCTTGATATTTTTTAAAAACCCTTAAACAGCCTTTGTATTTCTTTTTTTTCCCTTCCCTCTTGTATCTTCCCGACATCTCCTCAGAAATCCCAACGTCTCCCAAACTATATCTACTTCAAACCAGTGTGAATCGGAGGAAAATATTGGCAAAGAAAGCGAACAACAGAGAGACAAAATGGGTAAAACACTCGAGTACAAGAATCCGAAGAAGAGTATAGAAGCAAAGGAGATAAGGACAAGTAAATCACCACAAAAGAAGATAGTGAAGAAAGTTATGAAAGAGAGAAAGCAGAGAACGCGGAAATCAGGTCTGTATATTTCTTTTATTTTGTTTCGTAATTTTGGTTCTTGTTAGGACAGTGAGCGGTCGAATTGTTTTCCCATTGATTAGGCACATTTATCCCCAATTTCTAGGGTTCTCTTTTTCATATTGTTCTGAACTTGGTTATTTAATTATATTGCATTATTTCTGAAGATCACAGATGAAGTTTATAAATCATGTTAAAAAGTGATGGCTTTATGAACCAATTATCCCCAATGGCCACGTAATTTTTATGGTAATAGTGATATGATTGATAGTTCATCAACTCTCTGTATTTGTGTATATATTTAGCCTAGATTCTTTGTAAAAAAAAAATTCAGGTTCTGATATATAAATATAGATATACATCAGAGATAGATTCCTTATCTTGTTCTCATTTTTTAATGTAGAGTTTGTTGTTGAGAAGAACCTTGTTGAATCTGGTGATGAGCAGAAGGATGAAAATGAATTATGTTCAAAGCTACTTTCACGTTGTTCCCCCCATTTCTTTAAATTCGTGATGAAAAAACTGAAGCCTGTCTTAGGTGAGCAACAAATTGGGCGGTTAAAAGATACGCCTTTTGCGAAGTGGATCGATATTCCTGTCCTTGCGATAAGTAGTTCAAGAATTGATTATGTTCTCAATAGATTTCAGTTTGATTCGTGCTCGTTAGTTGTTGGTGAAGATATCTCAATGCCTTTTACTTCAGCGGATTTCTCTCTTATTCTCGGGCTGCGTCATGTTGGACAACCTGTTGATTTGGACCTGAAAGTGGATTCTAAATTTTTGTCTCGTCATTTTGAAGGAAAAATGACGAATGCCAAACGTGCAGATATTTTTAAAAAACTAAGTTCGCTTGCTGCCAGTGATGATAGCAGTGAAGTCGATGATTTTGTTCGTTTTTTTATCTTGTTTGTTTTCAACTGCATAATTATTCTCAACTTGTAATTATTCAACCCCTGGTTTTATTTTCCCTTATCTCGATGACCTTTCGACTTTTTCCGAGTATGCTTGGGGAGATGCTGCCTTCCGATTTTTGTGCCGAGGTTTACGTGACGTCGGAAGTAAAAACTATTTAGACGGAAGCACTGTTGGTTTAATGGTTAGTATTGTGTTTTATTTTTATGAAACACTATTTTGTTCTTAATAATTTTCCCGTTTTCTTATTTGTTTTAGGCGTGGGTATATGAGAGGGTTCCAGTCTTAGGAGTGTGCACCGGTTTACATGTTTTCCCTCGGTTATTTCGATGGGTGGAAAGCAAGATTCCATTGAAGTTTGTTGGAGCTGAATCACTATTGAATTCCATAGATTCAACCCAAGTTGGTGTTATTTCATCCTGAGTTCATTTTAAGTAATCTCGCTTTGTAAATATAATGGATGGATGAACTGACAGAAATATTTTTTTTTGTACTGTTGAACAGGTTCTACCAATTGCACCATTTTCCTGAGGAGAGGGAGTTGTTGGACATAAAACATGCAACTGAGCTGGAAAATGGTAGATCTCAAGTGAGAAAATTTGTAAAAATTTTAAAGAAACAAAAGGATGAACTGAAAATGTTGAAAATGAAATGTGTTGAACTAGAGCGAGAAAGTATTTTACATATAGCCACAAGATCGTTGGTTTCTAAGAAGAACGATGAGATTAGTGATTTAAAGTTGGAGGATGTTGAGCAGAGTGATAAAGCATTGGATGAGATTATTGAGGAACAGTGGGAGGAGGCTAGGCAGCTTGATAAAGAACGGGCTGCTGAGTCTGCAAAATATGTAGCTCATAATTTTGATGATGTTGTTGACGTAATGGTGAAGAATGTTGTTGCTGATTTTCATAAAGAAAACCATGAACCGAGGGCAGCTGATTCTATGAATTATTCAGGTAATAAAGAGCATAACGAAGTGAAAAGAACTGATTCTGGAAATCCTTCAGCTGATAATATTGCAATTGGACCTAATGCAAATTTGATGGTGCATAATGTTGATGTTGATTTGGAGATAGAAAACAACAAAGTATTAGGCCCTGAATTTGCAACCACTTCATTTGATGAAAACAATTATGTGTTTGGTCGAAATAGCGAGAGTGGAACAGATGACGATGATGAGAATGATGCTGGCAGTGGCATTGGTACTTCAGAAGTGCCGAAGATCACCATTTTTCAATCTTCAATTGTAGATACCGTGAGGACTAGGGATAATCGTGTGAAAAAGAGAAAACCCACGAGTTTTGTGACTCCACCCAGCTCTACACCAAAACGGAAGAGGCGTTCCAAAAAACAGGTTTGCCGATCAATGTTGCACAATTTAATCCCCGAATAGTTACTTTTATCTCAATAATATGTCAATTTTCTTATTTATACCACTGCTAATCTTTTTTGCATCTTATATTAAAAATATATTGCAGCATAGGAAAATTCTGTCCAAGATGTTGACGAGGGAAGTAGTCCTCTTAAGACTTGCATGTTGAAATTCAAAGGTAGAAGCGATTTTTGTGGGAGTGAAGATATTTCTGTAGAACAGAGGATGTTGTTGACAGAATTCCTGAATACTGAAGAATTGGAGTATGTATATCTTTGATATTTTTTTTTGGTTCATAATATTTTTTTGTCAATGTTTGTAGTGAATTTTGTATTCTATTCCTGTAGTGTTACAATTTGGATGGATGAGCATATTTGTTTGACTGGACCAGTGTTTTGTGACTTCTTGTTTGGTGAGCTCGTCAGTAGCATTATGATAAATGTGTACATGAGAATAATGCAAAAAAAAAAGTATGGATTATGGATTTGAGACTTACTGTAAGGACACGTTGGTACATGTGCGATTGAAATTGAATTCTTGTTCAACTTAATGAATTATAGAGAATGAGTATATATTTTTTTTGAATTTGTAGAAGGAAGTGCTGGAAGCTTTGGTGCGATACGGTAAAAGGAGACGTATAAGCAAGACAGAGTATGGAAATTTCATTGGTAGGCTGACATCCGCGACACGAGAGAAGTTGCATGAACTAAACGAAGATCTTTTTAGAAGATGCAAGTATATCATTTTTCCAATTAATGACAGATTTCATTGGTATTTGCTAGTTTTCAAAGCATCTGAAGGGAAATTCCTACTTTTCAATTCACTTCACGATCCATTTTCAGTTGGGACTGCTAAAGTAATGGTAAGTCTGACAATATTATATTCAATAGTAATGATTCCAGTGTCGATCAATTTTATTTATTGCAGGCACGTTTTTTGAGTGGTTGTGTGTCACATATATCCGGATTCACCACTAGGCAGTGATGAGGTTTTGAGACAACGATGCCGTCAACAAGGTACATCTCTGGATTGTGGCGTTTATACATGCATGTGGATAGAGTGTCTCTGTTGTGATACTGAAGAAATTTGGGCATATGAACAAGATGTGAAGATGGACACTTATCGAGCCCGTGTTGCCGCCACTATAATTTCTGATGGTAATGGACTATTGAAAAATACATTTGTTTAGTACAGAAGATGTTTAAACTTGGGCTCCTTTTTGTGTTAATGTGAGGTTTTGTGTTGTTGCCTCTTTTGTACTGTTGACAAACATATGATGGTGAAAAATTAGTAATCTAAAGACCACGTCGACGACCATGCGTCCATGTACTAGTTGTGTGCACATGTCCTCCTTTTCTAAAATATTGGCGCAAAGAAACAGAAATACAGTACAGTTTGTTTATTAAGGAGCACCTCATTAACCAATTTGTGGTACCATTGTCCTAAAATTGAGCACCACGTTTGTGCACCCATGTCCTCACTTTCTAAAATATTGGCGCAAAGAAACAGAAATACAGTACAGTTTGTTTATTAAGGAGCACCTCATTAACCAATTCGTGGTACCATTGTCCTAAAATTGAGCACCACGTCGACGACCATGGGTGCATGTACTGGTTGTGCGCCCATGTCCTCACTTTCTAAAATATTGGCGCCAAGAAACATAAATACAGTACACTTTGTTTATTAAGGAGCACCTCATTAACCAATTCGTGGTACCATTGTCCTAAAATTGAGCACCACGTCGACGACCATGGGTGCATGTACTAGTTGTGCGTCCCATGTCCTCCTTTTCTAAAATATTGGCGCCAAGAAACAGAAATACAGTACACTTTGTTTATTAAGGAGCACCTCATTAACCAATTCGTGGTACCATTGTCCTAAAATTGAGCACCACGTCGACGACCATGGGTGCATGTACTAGTTGTGCGCCCATGTCCTCACTTTCTAAAATATTGGCGCAAAGAAACAGAAATACAGTACACTTTGTTTATTAAGGAGCACCTCATTAACCAATTCGTGGTAACATTGTCCTAAAATTGAGCACCACGTCGACGACCATGGTTGCATGTACTAGTATGTAACATGAATGAATATTAGATAACATGAATCAACATTTATGTAAATTGAATACATTTGTTTAATATGAATCAATATTGTGTAACATGAATCCCTAATATGAAACATGATTCCATATGTTTATAACTAATCAATGTTAGGTAACATGAATCAATGTTAAGTAACATTAATCAATGTTAGTCAATATGTTTATTGTCAGTGAATGTTAGATAACATGAATAAACATTTATATAACATGATTCGATATGTTAGTATGACTAGATGCTAATTATATAATGATTTTTATAAATCAATGTTAAGTAACATTAACATTGATCAATGTTAGTCAATATGTTTATTGTCAGTGAATGTTAGATAACATGAATAAACATTTATATAACATGATTTGATATGTTAGTATGACTAGATGCTAATTATATAATGATTTTTATAACACGACCTCCATTGTTGCTGAATGGAGTTCAAGGATGCACCCGAATGCCAATGTGGCTATGGAAAAATGAATTTACGAGAAGCTGGGCCGCGAGCTACCCGTCCGGAAAAGTATTACTACATTTGCCCTCGAGAGCTACGACACCCCTAATCGGTTTTACTGGTGTGATGAATACCACAGCCAAGTACTTGAAGAAAATACATCAAAATCCAACATCAGTACACCTATGAAAACAACGTTCAGCTGCTTGAAATCTGCCTCTTCAGCGACACATGGTTTGCCATCACATGATGATAACGTTCTCTCTGATAAGAACGACAACATGGTCAACAATATGGAAGGAATTTGTTGTTGTTTCGGTTGCACATGTTTTTTAATTGCAAGTTTTCTCATGGTAGCTCTTGTGTTTGTTTTAATGTCCAAGTGAAATGGTCATCACGGACAATGTGTTATTATACTTTGCATGCTTCAATAATGTTTGTATTAATGTCTAGGTGATTTGCGAAATATTTGTACCAGAATTTTGCCAACGGTGTGCAATATCGATATATATATGATACTAGATTCAGCCTATTTTGTGCTACATTTTTTTTCCCATGTCATATAATCGACCACAATGAATACAAACCAAAAAATGGACAACAAACAATCAACCACATGTACCAGTAGGTGTCCCGAACACAATAACATACACATATTATAGGAGCATCCAAATCCCAACTTCATGAAATATTTGTACCAGAATTTTGCCAATTGTGTGCCATATCGATATATATATGATACTAGATTCAGCCTATTTTGTGCTACATTTTTTTTCACATGTGATATAATCGGCCACAATGAATACAAACCAGAAAATGGACAACAAACAATCAACCACATGTACCAGTAGGTCCAGAACAACATACACCAGTGGAAGAAAAATAATTCAGAAATAATATTGGATCATACAACTGTGGCACAACATCATTATGAAACTGAACAACAAATTATATACATTACAAAGACAACACATGAAATGTGACAACAGAATTCAAATTCAACAAATCATATAACACCTGACAACTCAACACAAACAGTATGCAAAAACATACTAATCAACTCAAGGCTACACTGCCAATGCTGCCTCTGGAACGGGTGTGTCTCCTCTTGTGCACGTACAAAATTGAATCCACTGTTGTCCTTTTCCTGTAGAAATGAGCAAATTTGTATCAACTTCAAGAAAATAATAAATGAAAATGATATTGGAAATGGTCAACGAAAAGTGAACAAATTTCTACGAGCAACATTCAAAAAAACCAAAAAGACAAAATAAGCTAGTTTATAGCTTCTTTGCAGCTTCTTCGGTTGTGTCCTCGTACATGACAGCGACTACACTTTGACAGACGTGATTGAATTTGGGATGGTATTCTTTGAGTCTTTCTATGCCCTGGCTGACTACGCACATCAGGAGCATTGATTACATATCCTTCATCGCCATTAAACTCATACATGTCAAATGTCGGTATGAGATTAATAATGCCCTTGTATGTTTGACGATACATATCAGTTTTGAAAAATTTATCACAGAAGGCGTATACCGACATTGACTTCGATTCTATGGCAGCACAAGCATGTTTGGAAGGGAGCATATGGATCTGCCAGGCTCTACATGAACAAGTTCATTCATTCAAATCAACATCACATGTTTTATCACAATCAACTACTTCAAACTTCCAACCACATGAACGGTGCACTCTCAAGGTGCGAGATTCAATGTATGTGCTCAGAACAGCCTTCTCCTTTGCTGGGCTTAATTCTTTCACCATGCCTAATGTTGCTTCGCGTCGTCAGTGCATCATATTCATTATTTGCACACGTATATGGTCAACCATAGAAACAACATGAAGATAACGAGCTGGTTTAACCCAATTATTCCAACATTCAGCGATGTTATTATTTATAACACCCCAACGATTTCCACGAAACAAAGCATTAGCCCAACTTTCAGGCTCAGACTTTTGAATAAATGCTATTGCAAGTGGCATTGACTCAAAGATATTATTTATGTGCTGTGAAAACTCATGTTGTGATGGGGCATATGCAGCTTTTTTGAATACCGACGACCAATGTTTTTTGTTATGTAGAGGATAACTTCGCAACACCTGTAATGACAAAAAGACAAGTAATAAATTTTTTTTCTAATAATAGTACATAAATTATAACTATTTAATCATATAATACACACAGAAAATATTAATTAAGTACTAACCGTCTTCACAAAATTATCGACCAAGTGTCTCAAACAATTCGCATGATGACTACCCGGAAACAAAAGTTGGATAGACTTGATAATCCCAGGATGTCTGTCTGAGAAAAAAGTGAATCTGTCGAATCCCATGATATGATGCGTAAGTATGACACATCTCAAATGATAACAAAACCATTCCCAATTAGAATCATTCTCCGCATCTACTACAGAATATGCTAAAGTGAAAAGATCGTCATTGGCATCCTTTGTCACAGCAAGTAGCATACTTCCTTTGTATTTATTTTTTATGTGAGTGCCATCCAAAAATATCAACGATCTACAACCAGTAGCAAAACCAAATGCACGAGCATTAAAACAAATGAATAATCGTTTAAACTTATTGTTTACCGGATCTATCTCACATTCAGCAACACTACCAGGATTTGTTTCTCTAACGGCTTGGCAATACCATCTCAATCTATCGTAGCAGCCCTTTTCTAAACCGTGAATATCATGCATCGCTATTTCCTTGCCCTTCCACACCTTGCGATAACCTATCTCTACTCCATAGTCCCTATGTAAATCCCTCATCATTGAACAAGGACGATAAGAAGGCTCTCCCCTCAATTTATCCTTCAATACATTAGCAACCCAAGCTGCATCAGCTCTAGGATGCCCTCTACTGCGTAAATTATCCTCACAACACGAGTGTTGTAAATTGCATTTTCTAATCCCAAATAGATTGTCTGCTTTATGTCGAGAAGCATAATTCCTCCATTTACACCTTTTTACACTACAAATAGCGATAATCTTTTCTCGATCATTTTTTTTATATAAATATGAACGTCTGGTAGCAATCGAATACTTTTTAATATAGGTCCTACATTCTGCAGCATCCTTGAATATTTGCCCCTCGCCTCGGATGCAATGAAACCAAGCGTCAATGGAATTTTGTGCGGGGGCATCTTCGAACTCGTTATCACTACTGGAATGTCTGTCATCTTCCTCAACCCTTACCAATATCATAACCATATATTCAGTAATAAATAGGTAAAAACTAAGTTTTCTAATGGAAAACAATAGTACTACAATAGATACTGAAAATTTGGGCATCAATTAAATTACTCAAATGGAAATAATGATACAAAATAGACTACTGCTTCAATTAGTCGAACACATACACATCACAAAACCACTGTATTCTTATCTTCCAGGATTATCACTAAAAAAAATTGCAATATGAACAAATAAAACATACCAATATAACACAACATACAAAATAGAACAAAATAACGATACTACCTCTCCACAGATTTTCCACCTCCAATCTGTTCTTTTTTCTCTGCCAATAGTTCAATCAGTGTAAGCTTCATACACATATGAAGATGGATCATATTAAGCACATCATCATCATCGTTCAACATCACGTACATCTTATGTTGGGGAGCTAGGTATCGCAGAGTAATAGATTCTGGATTAATCTCCTCGTTTTTTTCCCAAGACTAGCAAAAATATCAAACAAACTACACCCACTGAAAATCGAAATCACAAAGAATTGGTTATCGAACTTGCAGGTACCAAGAAACGCAAGATTCGATGATGACCCAACTCCAGCAAATTCCATTACACAGCAAGGTAAAAGAACAAAAGGGACGAGAGATTGCAGAAAACGAAGAGATATTGGGTACAAAGTTTACTCTTGTTTAGTCGTTGAAAGGATTTTGCCACAATTTTTTCCAATCATTTTCATCGGCAATGGGAAGATCGGAGTGTTTAAGGCCCAAAGTTTACTCTTGTTTAGTCGTTGAAAGGATTTTGCCACAATTTTTTCCAATCATTTTCATCGGCAATGGGAAGATCGGAGTGTTTAAGGGTTGAGGATAATGAGAGCCGACCAATTTGGGTTTCTTGGGAAAGATTTTCATTTTTTTTTAAACTTGCCCATATAAGGGTATTTACGGTTTTCAAAAAAAATTTGAGGGCACCATGGTAACTTGTTACCAAGTAGGGACCTAAAACATACAAGGAAAGATGTCAGGGACTTGAAACATACTAATACTGACATGGGAGTGGAAGCAAATGTATGTTTACTTTTAGGTATTTATGAGCAATTTACCGTTATTATATATGTGTATATATATACATATATAATTTGAATCTAATCCCCACATGAAAACAATTATTACACGTATGAGAAAGTATAATTAAATCCCATTAAATCCACTGTCACCAGCACTCATTGACAAAAACTGACATGTTTTAATTGGCAGTGTTAATTATGATTTAGACAAAACATAAATTAGAATTTTCATATTTTTAACTTTGTACTGTATGAATTACCTCCATGGCTGACTCTGATTCAATGTTCGCATAAAATATACAGCGTTATGAAATATCGAGATCAAATATTATAAACAGGCACATTTCCTCAAAAAAAAAAAATATAAACATAAATATATTTTTTATAGAATTAAAAACATAAATACATTTAAATGAATATGTGTATTTAATATATATTGAACGTTTTATTAAATTGTATATATACATGAAATTTTATTAATAACTTAATTGTCGCATATTAGTCAAAATTTCTAATCAAATTTAACTACGATAGAAATTATTATTAAGATTTTATCTGATGTACTTGTAGATATTATGTGTTAGATTATTATAAATAAATTGATAAGTATAGATAATAAGTTAGATACTTTTATTTAGTAAAATTTATATAAGCATAATAATTTAAGACTAAAAGAATATATATTTTATGTTGAGGGAAAAGAAATTCGCCCCATGTTTGGGAGAATAATTTCTAATTGTCTAGAACACTCTGAAAATGTGAACATTATATTTTGTCAAAAAATATTAGAGTAAGCCTGCGCTTTTTAATTTGCTCATGATGCGTGCTTCCTATGATCGACTCTCTTTGATTGTTTTTTCCACTTTTATTCAAAACGTCTAATTTTTCTTTTTCTCATTTAGTCTAAGTTTTTTTAAAGATCGATCTAATTACATGATTTAATGAATAATGATTGAAATAATTATTGAATTCGGAGCCGACCATGCCTAACATAAAATAGACAGATAGGTTAGTGAGCATCATATCATATCTAAAAATAATCACGTGTTGTATTTGACCATATCATATATTTAATAATTTATCGAATATAAATATAAATATTTGACAATTTATTTATCGAATTATTTATTTAATTAAATAAAAATAATAATTAATAAAAATGTGAAATGTGTACGTAACATATTCAATTATTGTATTTTTTGGGAATATACGATATGGTCAATGGACATGAAATGTTCCGAGGGGCTAAATTTAATTTTTATTGAAAATAATAAATAGAAATTACAAAAAAAATTGAAACTTTATAAATATGGACGTGTTTGAATATTTGTGTATAAAAGTCCTATCTATGTCTTATTTATTTTAATTATAACATATTGCTTTTTATTAAACTACGACAATAATAACGTACGCTTTTACTTCTTAAACTTGAGTTTTCACGCTTATGCTCAATGTATTTATGAAAGGCACACTTCGATGGTTAATGTACAGACAATTCATTTTATAGTTGTTTATAGTTCAATGCACCAAATAATTAATCATACGAATATCAAATTTTTATCTGATTGAACATATCAAATAATGGTAAGAGCTTCTAGTAACATCATCTTATTATTCTCTACGTATAACTGATAGTGTCTTCAAAATCAATCGATCATGATTAGCATACAATAAGATCTTTTCATCACATATATATCGATCAAATATACAATAATTTTTATATCGATGGTTGAATATGAATTTGACAAACATGTGAAGTATTTTTGAGTATTCATAATGACATCACATCTACAACTAGAAAAGCTCATTTTCCTAAACCACACATCTTACTCTTACCAGATACTAAATGCACTATGATTTTAATAGATCACATATGATATCTAGTTCATAGACGAATGATGAATCCTCAACTACAATGTACCGTCATTTATATGTGTCGTAATTACACAAAATCTCATCACTTGATGACCCTCGTGCTATCAATAAACAAGTCAAAACATAACACTAGAATATAGAGCATCAATATTATATTGGGTCATAAGGACTATCCATGTACAACCACAACCGCATACTTATCAATTTGATAATGGTAACGACTTGGAAATTTCGAATAGAGGTAGTTCGATGAACTCATCTTATAAGCACCCATCTGTATGTTAAAATATTTTTATGTTCATACCAATGAAGCGTTATATACAGCATCACAAATATTAATTTCACGCTCAAACGATATTTATTTTTCTTTCAGACGGTTGAATAGATTAGAAACGATAAAAAATATAAATTAATTAAATATTTGTTTCATGACAATCATCATTTTATATCAATGTTCTGAAAAACGATAGACCGTGGACATATAATTGTCAAAATGATTGGCCATGAAAGTACCTGCACCACAATCATCGTTAGGTACTCTTTCCTGAGTCTATGCAACTTCCCCAAATCATCCACTTTGTAGAACTTGAGTATGACAATCATAACTTTTTTCTTCTTGTACTTGATCTTCTTGGGCTTGGTGTAGGTCTTTTTCCTTGGCTTCTTGGCACCACTGCGTAGGCGGATGACAAGGTAGAGCGCAAAATCCAGAAGTCGGCGAGGGTGCGACAATCCTCGAGCTGTTTCGTGGCGAAGATGAGGCGCTCTTGGTCCGAGGAATGCCTTCTTTGTCCTGGATCTCGGACTTCACATTATCGATGGTGTCAGAGAATTCAAGTTTTTTTTTTTTAAAAAAAAGAGATCCGTCAAGGCCACATCCCAGTAATTCGGTGATGCCTCTATCCAAAAGTCGAGGCGGTGGTTTCCCACCACCTAGACGACGCTTTTTGGAACACGGTTTATATAATGAAGCACATTCAAAGTCTTTATCTATGTAGAGTTAACATATCAAGGTTTTGCCAAAAAAATGTAAATTATATCAAAATAAAAATTGTTTTACAAATAGTTAATAAAAGCTCTAACCAGTATTTGACTTATAGGACACCTACTTTAACACAAATTTGATGACATTGATCTATAATTGAGTCGTTTTTGTGTATCTTATGGTTTAAGGTGTATCAACATAGTTTTCTAGGCATGTTTGACCATGTGTATTGATTGAAGGTTCGAATTATGTTGTGTCTTGAATTTATGAGTTTTACAGATTACACTAAAAGCTGTCTTCTGGGCATTGGGGCGCTGCCTCAGCAAACACAACAATACACAGCGTTGAAGCGCCCCCGTTCCCTTGAGTTAAAAATTAATTTTTTTTTATTTTGTATGTCTGACATTGATATGTTCGTTGCGGTACGTTATGTTTAATTTTTATTTAATTTTTCTGCACTAACTGCAAGAAACAAGACTAGGAAAAGTACGAGACATCACATTATGTACATTAGTTTTCTGGAATTTTGTTTTTCCATATTGTTAAAATTGATCTCAATCATATATATTTCAATTTTTTTTTTGCAATTTTAATAATTTATTAAAGGAGTGTTGATGTAACCTCACGTCAAAAAAAAAAAAAAAAAAAACCAAAATTACAACAAAAAAAAAATAATACACTAAGAGTGAAATTCGACATGATAGATTAGTAAAACCGTAAAAAACATAAATATATATGACCAAATTTATAATTCCCACCTTTTATACAATGTATAATTGTTCGTTCATAAATCAGGTAAAAATCCAACATGGACTCTGGTTTCTGGAAGAGGGGGATTACATCAACAATATTTATTTCTAAACCTCAGAATTGAACCAAACTTTTCATATCATTTGACAAAGTCCAAGGTCAATTAATCCCACTATTTTTTTTTATTTAGCCTGGACGACGTAATTGCGATATCTTAATACATAGTTCGTCATTAGAAACGTAAAAAGACAGATTCACCCTTCCCAGAGAAAGTGAAAACCTTCAAATAGAAGAATCCTGCAATGGATCACGCGTAAATAATTTTGAACATACGTCCCTGCCAAGAAACCTTCTCATTTCCTTCTTTCTTCCAAGTTATGTATATATATATACACATATCTTCCTACAATTTACCAAACTTGTACTCTTGATTTTCCTGCCATTTCAAATTTCTGGGATATATTTTACTTCTCAAAACAAGATTCATCTTCCTTCCACACATTAAGGTATATTTTTCTTGAACGCTTGAATTATGTTACTTGCAAAACACAAATTTAACTCAAACGAAGTTATATTTTCCGAAAAATAACGCCGAATTCTGAATGTTTTCGCTTCATATTTTATCGTTTCATTCGTATATTTCAGCAAAGGAGCTAAAGTTTTTCTGCACGTATCAAAGATGATCGGCGAATTCGTCACCACAACCTTAATGTATGTGATCCTCCTTTCAATCCAAATATTCACTCAGTGAACGATTATGATCGTTTAGTGAAGAAAAATCAGAAGTTTAATTTAATGGCTAATTTTTGTAGATTGGTTCTTGGATACGCCTACCCTGCCTTACGGTGTTTCAAAACTTTGGAGAAGAACAGAGTTGACATTCACGAACTCAGATTTTGGTGTCAATATTGGTATGTTTTAGGCAAAAAAAATTAAATAATAATTTATTATATGCGTAAAATAATTTGTTATCACTGTGTGCTTATGCAATCTTTTTTTCGATTTCTTTTTCATTTAGATGTTATAAACAATTGCAAGCTTGTATTAAATCAAGAATTTTAGTGCTCATTTTTCATAAGATTATTTATAATTATTTAGATAAATTCTTTGGTTGGGGAGTTAATTTAGTTATTTTAATGTGCAACAGTTGTATGAACTATCATTGGTCAGAATTGTTATCAAGATATATTGGATAGTTTAAAAAATTTGGATTTGTTGGTCATTTTATTGTGTTATTATTATTACTAGTGCATCGACGCACGCGTTGCATACTTGTATAATATTTTTTTATAATTCATTTGATTTATATTTAAATGAGGATCAAAATATAATTATAAGAAATAGTGAGAGACTACACTGTAATTTTGATATATTAATTAAAAAATAAATTGAAAAATAAAAGAATAAAAAAATGACCTCAATAAAAATTGAACCTATATCCTGAACCGCAAGAAACAATGACGATATCCGCTGAACTACATATAACTTACAATAAAAGTTTAACATTTTATTAATATATATAATTATTAAAACAGACCATGACATCAAAATTAGTTACTCTAAGTATCTCAAATTTAATAAAATAGTATAGATTATAATATATGTGGATTATCATTAATATTTGAACAATTGGTGTGATAAAAATATTTTAGTACTTACAAAATTTGACACGGCAGGTTAGGAAGCATCGAGCCAATCAAATTTTTTGAGTTTAAGAATATATTTATTTATTGAATATTTTAAATTATATCGGTCACGTTAACCAAAAAAGTTTATATTAGTCAACTTGGTATTAAACAATGACTTGCTTTTAGTCTTATTATTATTAGACAATGATGTAGGTTTTAGGTGAACAAAACATTATTATATATTTTATACGAAAAAGACTGTTTTATTTTTTTTTCTTGGGGTGTGATTAATATTTTTTTAGGGCAGTAAATTTTCTATACCATGTAGAACATGTAGTCTGTAATAAATTGTAAGATTCGAATTTATTCTCTATAAATAATTATATTTTTTAACCAATAAATATATATTTATCAAATTTTATTATTTTTTAAAATCGCTAGTCTTATCTTATTATTTTTTTTATATTTCTTGATCGACCCATTTATCAAATTAGTGATTATTGTTTTTGCAGGATTATTATCGCAGTGCTAACCATTCTTGAAAGAATTGGCGATACATTTATTTCATGGTATGTTAATAGCTGCCTCTCTGCACCGTTCGATCGACTCATCTAATATTTTTCTCCGAGTTCATTAATTAATTTTCAAGTTCTTTTTTTTTTTAAAAAAAAAATTAAACTCTTCCACGTACAGGTTGCCTATGTATGGCGAAGTGAAGCTGGCCCTCTTCATCTTCTTGTGGTATCCAAACACAAAGGTAAACTTGATTGCGTAATTTAGTCATACAGAAGTTCCAAAGTTTTTATGTTACTACGAGGATCGTGACAGAGTCTTTTTTTCTATATCAGATTTGAATTTTAAAAACTTGAAGGGTATAGTTTTACATAGAAAAGATAATGACAATATATATAATATAATATATATATATATATATATAATATTCAATATTGATTTAAGACAAAATTGAGTCGAATATTGAATATTTTAGGGCACTGGATTTGTGTACGAGAATTTGTTGCGGCCGTATGTATCCAAGCATGAGACAGATATTGAAAGAAGCTTATGGGAATTTAGAGAAAGGGCGTGGAACTTGGCGATTTATTTCTGGCAGAATTGCACTGAGTTGAGTTCCACCAAGATTCTTCAGTTTTTTCAGTTTGTCACTTCCCAGTCTGCAAAGATCACAGAATCCACTTTTCAGGTATATATATATATATATTCCCATTTTAATTCTTGCCACAATAATTATTAAAATATATTTTTATTTTATTAAATTGAATTCGAGACGAAACAATTTGCTTCGTCTTAATTAGAACCTAAGCACAAGAGTGGGACATGATACTTTTAGAATTTGAAATTGCAGGATTAGAACCGAAAATACTTATTCATAAAAACAAACATAATTAGTGATACATAATTTTTTATAAACTATATACGTATCAATCTAAATAACATGTTTCGATTGTTTTCTGTTTTAAAAAATGATCAAGGCTATATATATAGTTTGGAAATATTTAGTTGTCAACTTCTCTATTCAATTCATTATTACCTTATAATTTACCATCATTATGTTTCACTATTGCCACGCCAATTAAAATTATATCACGACTATTATTGGCAGAACACTGAAGGTCAACATTCAATGGAAGCTCCCCCGCCAAGTATGTTGACCAGAATATTTAGCAGAAATAGACCCAACAAGCAGCGGCCTCACCCAATTCCGCCTCCGCCTGTCGCATACCATACCCAAACACCCATCTCGGAATCCATGCAACCTCATCTTCACCACCAATCACATTTGATCCGACCCGAGGATTCTCTCATTCCTGATTTGGGCATTAATAATGGGTTTGAGAACAATTTTAATCTCAGAGCTCGTCACTCCGAAGGCCGTTACTAAATAACAGGATATGAATAAATAAATGGAGAGTTGGAAGATTGATAAAAATGAGATTGTTGTAAAGTTTCAAATTTATTTATTTTATATTTTTTGTATTTTCTTTTTCTTTTTCAACTTGACCTCTGTGTAAAACTTATACCAATTCTCTTAATAGTAAAACTGTAAGATCGAAATATAAGCTAAGTTTTGAATATTGACTACACTTAAATTACCACAACTAACGTATGTGATGAAAACAAAGAAAGACTCGAACAAAGACCAACAAGAAATTCAATAAAAATATCAAACATTACATCAGATCAAGAACAAACTAGTACACTTCGTAAACAGCGGCAAAAGAGAGTTAGAAGGAATAAAGATCAGTGGTAAAGAACAGCATATTTATCACATCCGAAACAAGAGCAGAACAAATCATTGGTCAGCGCACAAGTACTAAAAGAGAAGAATAGCTAAATTCAAACAGATCGGAGTAATAAGTCATGCACTAAATCAATGAATTAAGAAGAGTGATAGTCAAATCAAGAGCTTATCAGATCAATCAACAAAGTCTCAAGTGATCATCGTATCAAATTCAGAGCTTGTCAGATTAGATCAAGACAATCAGATCGGATAAGCCAATAGTACCTACGAGAAGAAGAATTATCAGAACAAGGCTTCAATTGTTTGGGGAATAAGAAGAGATCATGGAAGATATATGATATCATGCAGAACCTAAAAATTGGTTTGCAATCTTAACAGCTATCATTAATGAAGTATTTGAAAGACAACGATCATACTCGTACATAAGCATTTTTTATTCAATAAAATGATTATTTATTTGTGTCAACAAATACCCAGTATTGTATGTAATTAATTCATTCATGCACAACATTTTTTTTCCAGTAATTACTTGTTTTCCACATTTACTACCCACTATTTGACTTATAAGACGTCACGCCGAAAAACAAATATGTCTGCTTACCAGCATGACCTATAGATCAACAAATGTGTTTTTATAAAAAAAAATTTATTAATATTAATATTAATATTAATATTAACAAGAAAGTTATGAATAAATAAAAAGGTCGACAAAGTTCAAAATATCGACGTTTCAGATTGGGTCTTTTTATGGGGCTGAGCTTCTTGCTATTCGAATTGGGTTTAAATAACGGGCTAAATGTCATCCTACTTCCCTGTCCATTGGCATTCCGGCCCTACCCGTATTCGTGTACTCACAGGGGCGGGAATTTCGCGAGCCCTCTGATTCTCCATCTTTGGTCCGCAGTCGAATTGTCTCTGTAGATATCTGAATCCGTACTTTTCCACAGGAGATGTATGGAAACAGCCAATTCGACGGCAACGCCGCCTTCTCCGGCGGAGGTTTCATGCCTTCTCAGGCCACTCAAACCGCAGATCATTCCTTTTCTCCTGCCAAGGTTTGCTTATAAAGTCCAGAAAAATTGTATCCATCTCGTTGTTTGGAACTTGACAGAACGCTTACTTGATTAGTTTTCAGTGCTTTGCGTGAAAGCCTAAGCTGCGTTTTATGTAATTGGTTTTAAGGTATTTCAAATTTAATAATCTAAGCAGCCGGTTTAGGTTCTAGGGTTCTCGGTTTTCCTTTTGACAGTTCTTATTCTCTTTTAATGAGTAGCACCAAAATACTGAAGTAATATGTTAATGTTCTGTTTCTGGGGTTTTATGCAGAATCGTGAAGCACAGGCGTTACTGCCTTTAACCGTGAAGCAAATAAGTGCAGCGTTTCAAGCTACCGATGACAAAGCGAATTTTCTGATTGATGGTGTTGATGTGAACAATGTGGGGATTATTTTAAATAAATATGATCGATGTTTGAATAACTTTCATTGTGACTCTTCTCTATTGATGATGCTTTGAAATTATGTTGTGCGCAGGTAAAACTGGTGGGAATGTTATGTGAGAAAACCGAGAGGGTAACCGATGTTTCATTTCTGCTCGATGATGGAACTGGTCGCATTGATTGCCACAGATGGTATTTTGTGCTCCATTTCTTCAATTTTCAGTGAACTAGAATTGTCGAGATTTTCTGAAAGTAAACATAATTTTAAATTCGTAGTGAAAATCTTGTGTTTTGTCACGAATTCTTGGTGAAAGATGTCTTACTTTTTTCTCTGCATGCATTTTAGGGTAAATGAAGCTGTTGATACCAAGGAGATGGAGCTATTATCGTAATTCTCTTTTCAGATTCATTTAATATTTTGTTAAGAGTTGTAATAACGCTTACCTGTTTCTAATTTGGTTTTGGTATGCTTTGTGATTAGAAATGGCATGTATGTGAAGGTTCACGGTCACTTGAAGGGATTTCAAGGCAAAAAACAGTTAATGGTCTACTCTGTCAGGTATGGACTGTTTGAATCTGTATAGAAGATTATCTTTGCTGCACCATTTATTTAAAAACTCAACCATTGCGTGAAATGAATGTATTGTGAATTATATTTGTTTCCCTGCATGTGCTCATATACCTGTATCCACATGCCCCAATCAGAAGAAATTAGGAGCCTGTATTTGTATTTCATATTGGTATACATTATCTGACTCCATGTTAAGTGTCTCGTGGAAATTGCATAACATGAATCTACAGCTATCTGCTATTGCGTGCTATTTCATTGCTGATCTTTCTGTCGCTAATTAGACACATTATCGACTGTTTTGGTGCATCTTAATTACCTCCATGTTTCACTTCCTTTGACCAGATATCTATTTGATCCCGAAACTGTCTTTGTCCTAAATCACAAATGAAAAAATTGTTTGATGGTAACTTCTTATATTGGTAGTATACTAATTAAATTTTGTGGGCTGGTATCATTTTTCTGGTTTTGCATTTTTACATTTCCATACTTGCAGTATACGTTATTGTGCATGCTGTTTCTTTCAGGCCTGTGACAGACTACAATGAGATTGCAAACCATTTCGCAGATTGCATATATGTGCACTGCCAAAATACCAGGTTGCAGGTATGGTATAAGTTAATTGAAATCTATCGAGGTAAGTGTAGAATTGAAAGAGAATATACGAAACAGGGAGTCATGTGTTTATGTTGGATCGTACTTTTATGTAGAAGCTGCACGATGCTGTCCAAGTTACAGGTCACACGCCACATTCAGCTGTTAATATCCCTTATAAGGGTTACCAATCTACCCCTTCAAATCAAGTAAAGTATACCCACCCACACCTTAATGATATTTTGAATTATTATCCTTTTCTGATCTCGTTTGTTGATGCTTTGGGTTTTTCAGTATTCCGTACAATATAACACGGATGGACTTAAGGGCCTTGATAAACTTATCTTAAACTATTTACAGCAGCCATCTTGTATGTAAGTAGTACAGAATACTGGCTCATCTGCATATGCCTTTTTAGTTTTCTTCTGCATCTTTCCTGAAATTTGTTTAGTGTTTATGTTATGTCTACATTCCAGAACATTCTCATGCCAGATTTATGCTATATTAATATAGTGAAATCATACCTCGGTATTTCATTGGTGCGATTTCTGTGTAAAGTTTAGAACATGTTACTATTCCAAGGCCAGTGCGGTTTCTGGATGATATCTGTACTCAATAGAATATCGGCATTCGTCATTTTGATATATTTTTGGTCTGTACACAAATTCCTACGAATCCTGCATCCATCAGCAGGTTCTAAGGTTTATACCAATTACTGTTTGTTGTAGTGTAATATATATTGGATTTATTCGTGATAATATATAACAATGATCATTAGAAATTATTATATCTAGTGGAGAGTTTACTGTTTCCTTTTGTCCACTAGTGTGTGGCATTCTTTACTCTTAGTCACTGCTTGGCTGGTGAGATAGGTTGATAAATATCTATTTTTAACTTGAAGTAATGTTGAACTCAAGCCAAAAGCGGAATGAGGCAAGGACAAGAGTTTTTTTTCCTTCGCTCCAAACGGTGACTTATTAGCGTATGCCTCTATTTGTTGTAAAATGGAGTGTGACAGACATCAGTATCTATCCTGCGGTCACATTCTATTGAAATTGTGTGTTGTTTGTATTAGATGGTCTAAATCTATTAACAACATCAACCATATACTTGGAAAATACATTATTAAGTCTTCATCTTAAAGTTTTTCTACGTTGCAGCGCACGAGAAAAAGGAGTCCACCACAACGAACTTGCTCTACAACTCAATATACCTCAGCACAAGCTCTTGTAACTACTCTCCCATGCTAATGTTCCTCCTACCTACTTTCTCGTCAAACATTATTCATGATTTGCTTTTCTTCTACCTTTACAGAGAAGCTATTGAATCTCTGGAATCAGAAGGCCTAGTTTATTCAACTATCGATGAGTTTCACTACAAGTCGACCACCAACGGATAGAAATCTAATATTAGAGTAGACTCTGGCTAGTGGAAATATAAGCTTGTATTGGATTTATGTAGTTTTTTTATTTGTGTCTCTCTCCCTCCTTTTCCGAAATATTGGTGATCTTGGTTTCTTAACGTAGCTGGGGTGAATAACGGCAAATGTTTATTTTTTTTTTACACAATTTGCTAATGCATGAGTTTCGTTGTTTCGAAGATATACCAAATGTTTGCTTATTACACAAGTCCTTGGTTAAATTCTCTTTTAAATCGTCATAGATTCAAATAACCAACAAAATTTGTTTGGGTGGATAAATAAAGAATGAAAATGAGAATTTTGATAAGATTTAATTTAATGCATTATATTAATTAATTTTATTGTCCGATGATGCCATGAGTTTACAAGGTATTATTTTCTACATCAGATGTTGAAAATATCAAAGACCAAATTTCGGAAATTTGTGGTGGAAAACTGTAAACCGTCGCCCCTTTTCCTTTTAATATATCAAAGACTAATTTCGGAAATCTGTGGTGGAAAACTGTAAATCACTTATAATTGTCAGATAATAATATATTATTTTTTCAGCACATTGTAAGATATTTTTACTGAACGGAGTAAAAGAGATTTTATTATTGGGATCACAATGTAATTATTATCATATAATATTCAATCAGCCTTATCCTCCTGTGTTTACCCCCCAGCAAGTCCTACTCCAATCATCACCACATCATGTCAGCGTCTTCTCCTCTTTCAATGGCGGCTACCGCCGTGGCCATCGGCGCTTCCTATCATCCTCTGCCTTCCACCTCCCCAGACCATAGTTCTCTTCATTTCTTGTCATACAAGCCAAAACCCATCATCGTAAAGACAACCGGAAAGTTCAGTAATTATCCGAATTACTATCCATTTTCGTCCCTCTCTCGCTCTTTATCTTCCACAGCGTTCGATGGCGTTGAATTGAGCCAAGAAGAAGAGGGCATTGCTCAGGAAACAGTTTCCGTAGAGGAAGAAAATGTGCAGCGTCAATCTGCTGAAGCGGGCAGGCTGTATGTGGGCAACTTGCCGTTCTCAATGACGTCGAAACAGTTGTCTGAAATATTTGCAGAAGCTGGCCGTGTACTTTCTGTTCAGGTTAGCCTTTTATCTTCGCTTGGTTTCTCTACGTCTTTGTACACACCTCAAATCAATTAAGTCAATAAATGCTCGAAGAAGGATGAACCGTGTAACGACAACGAGAAACAATATTCAATTTATCATATAGCTGACAATCAGACACTCTTATTTATATTATATCCCAAAAGCTTCTCAATTATCAAAATACATGGATCAAATAAAGTTCAGTAGGAATGCAAATCTACCAAATAGAGTTCAAATACGAATGCATCTTAGCTGTGGGCAACAATCATTGACGTCAATGAATTTGGAAAAGTTACTTACACATTGATTTTCTTATCTTTTCATTTGAGTGGTCTCCTTATTGGGTCTGTTCCGGGCTGCTCCATCCGATTTTATAAATATAGAAAGTGATCGTTGTTAAACTAGCATTCTTGTATTTGCTAAATGAAAATGCAGAAATAAGGGATTCGTAACTATTTTCTTGCATTTCATTTTGTACGATACATCACTGATGACATTAGCTTGGTTTCTCCCCATTCTTTGCAGCACATAATGATACCGACCTTTTATTTTTATAAAGATTGTCTATGACAGGCTAACTGATAGGAGCCGTGGATTTTCCTTTGTTACAATGGGTAGCGTTGAAGAAGCCAAAGAAGCAATTCGTTTGTTTGATGGAGCTGTAAGTTTGTTCTTATCATATTTTTGTTTCTATGCGGATTTGAGTTTCTGTATGACTTTGAGAACGCGAATCTGAGTATGACTTATTGTGAGTTTAGCGCTCTGTGGTTTAAAAGATATAAAATTGTACCATTAACACCAGGTGTAACTTTTGGTATGAGTCCCCTAACAAGATAATTAAAACTGTCGTTTTTTTCAGCAAATTGGAGGTCGGACGGCAAAGGTGAACTTCCCGGAAGTACCAAGGGGTGGTGAGAGGGAAGTATTGTCTCCACAGATAAGAAGCAGCTACCAGGGATTTGTGGACAGCCCCCACAAAATATACGCAGGCAACCTCAGCTGGGATCTGACATCTCAAGGCTTACGAGAAGCATTCGAAGCGCAGGCCGGGTACCTAAGTGCCAAGGTCGTCTATGACAGGGACTCTGGTAGATCCCGAGGCTTTGGATTCATCACTTTTTCATCTGCAGAAGAAGTAGAATCTGCACTCAACAACATGAATGGAGTGGTAAGAGACACTTGAGTTGTGTTATAATCATTCATCCTGAATCTTTTTCTTTTATTAAGCTCTTTTTTCACTTGAAAACTGTAGGAGGTGGGAGGACGACCATTGAGGTTAAATTTAGCAGAGCAGAGAGTTTCTGTGTCTCCTCCACCAGATATTCTGAACGATGCCGAAAGTGGTGTCGAAAATGGCGAGATGCTTTCAGGCGTTGGTTCCTGAGAGGTCTGCAACGTGGTTGTACTTCATTGGACTATGGAGAAGTGAAGAATTGACGTGATCCCGAGTGCTGGAGAACAGTTTTGATCTTCCTGGTGGCTCTAATTTCATAAGATTCTTGTTCCGGTAAGTTTTATATAGAGATAAGACAGCAGAGAATGTATTTCTTGGGAGAATGTCTGTACTTTCAGATGTTAGTTGGGTAAAATGGGTGAGGGACTTGGATTTTATGTTACTGGACTTTAACCAACAATATTGAAGTTCGTTGTGTTTATTTATAACTGCTTTTTTTTCCTTAAATTTTTAGATAATACAATATGTCAATTTACTGAAATTAAGTGGTAAAATAAAAAGTTTAAAAGGGATTATTGTATGCTGAGAATTTCTTCTTTATGATGTGATCAAATGTCGGTTCTTTGATCGTCAATATATATGTCAATTTTCATAAAAATGTAAGGGACTGCAAGATTTAATGATATTGGAATAGGAAGAGAAATATTCTTGGTATAACGTAGATTAATTATTGTACACAACAATTTCCTTATCAATAATTGCGTTCTTTGCAATCAATGAGAATCAAACTTATGATTTAACCTCTGATACCAAACGTAGGATTGAATGCTTGCTGTTTTACCAAAAGCTATAGTTGGAGGTAACGGTGCAACTCAAATGTTTAAAACTGTACAACAGTTCATGCACTACGTTTCGTTTGCTCTATTCAGTAAAGACAATTATTGTACCCAACAAAAAAATTTGGTAAACAAACGTTAAAACAAGATTGTAAACAAAGTAAATCGAAGTTAGAGTCTGACTCTATCTCTTTAATACAAATTTGCTCTATACAAAGTTATTATGAAACACGAAAATTTTCTCCCAAGATACGACGTTTTATGTCTTATGGTGTGAGCACTCTAACTAACAAGACCGAACGAACAAAAGATGTTTTTCGACCACTAAAAGAACTCAAATATTGACTCTTACATATGAATGACATGTCTAATTATCTCTTGAATTTAAGTGTTTCATTCTTACAAATTCAAATTTAATAGTTTATTTCTTAGAAATTAAAACCTAGAATTATTCCTTAGAAACTCAAGACTCGGAATTAAACATGAGAGGAGGAGCAAAGGGTGGTCCATTCATAATTGTTGAGAAGTTGTGTAGTCGTTGGAGAATGAATGGTCACAACCATTGGATGAAACAATTAAAAAAGAGTTATGATCCTTCACAATGACGCATGACACACGTGTGTAAAACTTTGCGTCCATATGGCCGACACTAGATTTATAAAATCTTTCAAAAACTTCCAATGATTTTAAAAAAAAATTGGAAACAAGTTTAAAAAATTGCACTCTCTAGTGTAGAAAGATTTCAAATACAAGAGAACAAGTATATCCATATATTTAATTAACAATTAGAAGAATAATAGCCAATAAAAGAGCCAAAATTGAGGGTTTGGATGCATAAATCGTACTTGAATCTTGCGAACAAGAAATGGTTTTGAATCACATTGAGTTACTTTTTTCTTTATTTAAAACAAAATTTAGAGGTACACACATTGGGTTTCTTCGATGAATATATTTGCAAATTGAGTGAAAAAGATAAACAAGTAACATAAAAAGGGTATTATTGGGTTTCAAAGGGATTACAATATTTAAGATGGATTTAGGGAATTAAAACAAATAAGAGTAGTTCTATTCTGAAACGATCTCACGAATATTTATCTGTGAGACGAGTCAACCATGTCGATATTCACAATAAAAATCTCTTAGCATAAAAAGTAATATTTTTTCATAGATGACTCAAATAAGAGATCCGTCTCACAAAATTCGACCCATGATACCGTCTTATATAAGTTTTTGCCAACAAATAAACGCTAGCTAACAGGGAGTTGAAAAAATTTTAATCTACGAAGAGATTGATTGCAAAGTTTTGTTTGCTCTCAAGTATTTTAGTATAATTCACTCGTAGAAGATGGGCATTAGTGCATGTGTATACTTAACATGATGAAATTATCCATTAAGTAAAATGTTTCAAATTTGTTATATTTTGTTCAACCAAACTTTGTTTTGTTTGTACGAATTATTAAAAATATAAATAATCAAATTTTATGTAGTAAACAAAATGTAATAAATCACTGACAAAATAGTTTATTCAAATTTTTTTTAGAAAAAAATATCAAACATGATATATTTTTAAAAAAACAATTGATATGATTAAAACAATTATGTTTGCATTTAGTTTTTAATAACTAGTGTAAAGATGAATTATTTGATAATAAGCGAAAAATATGATATCGTCTATATATTTGTTAATTGTTAATTGAATATATATATATATAATGATATCGTCTATATATTTGTTAATTGTTAATTGAATATATATCTATATATATATATATATATCGGAGTTTTGTTAATTTGTTCTCTCCTCTGCAGGTGCAGGTGATTAAACCCTAACAGTATCCCCATTTGCTCCCTGCTGATTCAATCGGATTCTCTTCAGCTCGGGTCAGAGCAGAGGTAAATATGGGTCGGACCGAACCCTGCGTGCTCTACGCCCACACATTTGTTCACCCGCATCTCGATGAATATGTCGACGAGGTATGCTTCACCTATTACCCGCACTTATTCTCAGTTGTTTTTTTTTTGGTGGATTGATTGAGTAATTTGAAGCCAAGAACTCTTTTTTTTTTGTTTGGATATTGAATTTAAAAATTATCTTTATGGGTTTTTCCTTTCACTATTTTGGATGCGCGTAAACTAACTATATGTTTTTGAATGATATGATGCTTCGATTATGCTTATGCATACACTCCGGTTTCACGATATGCAAGAGATTGGAAATAGCAATCAAAGCAAATTCTTTGGAATTAGTGATAATTAATATGTAATTAGAGTTGGCTAGGGGTTATAGACGTTTTTATACGATCCTATTGATATACCGACCTACGCTTCCGTCTTAGCCCATGATAGTTTAGAGGAGCAGGAATGTGAATAAACAACGAACAAAAGGGGATACCTTTATCTAAAGGCACTTGCATGGTATTTTGGGACAAACTAGGTTTCTCGATCTGGTTTGCCCTGGCTCTTTCTGGTTATCTTCTTCATTTCCTCTTTCGGAAAGTACTGGAGTCCAGGCTCAAACAGTTCGACTAGTTAAGTTTGCAATTCATCAAGCTAAGAAGGTTAATTGGCTCCAAGCCGTGTAAGAAAGTGAGTTGAGTCAGTTTTTGGGTTCGGTCTAAATATGTGAGGAGACTAATATATATCCCTAGGCAAAGACCACAGAAAGACTGAAACTCCATATTCCAATTCTGCTGCCTCACTTCTGGGCTTATGCTGGCAGTTGCATGGCGGAGATTCTGTAGTGTGTCATGAGCACCGTTTCATGAAAATTAAGCTCCATATTCCGTGTAGAAATCAGTTTTTTGTCCATTCTTCCTCGGGTGATCAAGTATCAAGTTTTTATTTATAGTTGCTGTGATTATGTGGTATAACTGGAGTTGCCTTAAAGTTCGGGTGGTGATGGGGAAAGATGGACGCTTCAGTTTGTATTATCAAATCTGTGGAAAGTTTGTGTATATGCATACCTTTAAATTAGATCAGTAGATTAGTTAATGGCATGAAACATCCAATTAAGTTGCTCAGAAAGCAGGCATATTTTTCCATCATTTGCACTAGTCCAAATTTTAAAGAGTTTTACTTATGAATCCAAAAGCTAATGTTGAATACAAAACTAGTTCAAACCAGCAGGTTATACCTTTTGATTTGCTGTTATTCACTAATCTTATGTACTGTGTCGGTCCTAAAGTTGAATAAAAATCCTTGAAAATATTTCTCCAATTCTTGTGTTCATCGCAGGTGTTATTTTCAGAGCCTGTTGTAATAACTTCTTGTGAGTTTCTTGAGCAGAATGCTGCATCACTTTGTCCTGCTGTGAAACTCATAGGGTAAGGCGGATATCCACACGTTCATATCTTTATCTCAAATGAATATGTAATTTATTTCGTGAAATGATGGCTTCTCAACACTGTCCGTCCTGAGGATAAGCTGCAAGGCTATTCTTGTTTTTTGCCCAATTTTCCTTTTTTTGGTGGAACTTTTCCAGTTTATGTTGTGTGATTTCTTGTTCCGGTAAGTAATTCAATATTCAAATCTTTTTTGTTTTTCTTTATATAAAGGGCCACTTCACCACCATCATTTGCTTTAGAGGTTTTCATCCAATGTGAAGGAGAAACGAGATTTCGGCGGCTATGCATGCCTTGTTTGTATTCTCATTCATCATCAAATGTTCTTGAAGTTGAGGTGATGCATTTATTTTTCTCTTTCTTTGGTTCGTTGGTTACTTAAACAATACAAATGTCCACTTTAAGTCATTTTGTTTGTTTATTTTCTATTTTTTTCCTTTGTTACAAAGCACGTTCAGGGAAATTTTATGGCAGAATGGTTGATAATCGTGTAAAAATTTCTCATTGGATTGGATAATTCGTGTTTACCCTGCAGTGCTTGCTGTGTATATAGGAAGTTTAGTTGAAGATTGTTTTTTATTTGTGTTTTATTCTGTTTTATGCATTTGATAATGCAATATAATTTGTTGTAGGCTTTGGTTACCAATCATTTGGTCATAAGAGGTAGCTACCGCAGCCTTAGCATGGTTATATATGGAAACACGGCTGAAGACCTAGGCCAGTTTAACATTGAAGTAGATATAGATAGCTCATTGATAGACACAGTTTGTGCTATCGAAGGAAACCTGGAAGATTTACCTCCTGCTTTTCGTTCTACGAAGCTGACAAATAAGGAACTTTTATCTCCCTTGAATATATTAAATATTGCAGCTGTTGCATCGGACGTTCCTCTCGAATTAAGGCTATTTCTACAGCTAGTCCTTAAAATTTTGGACTCTAAGAACCTTGGAGGAGCAGCTGATAAAGTTTTCAATTCCTTGTTATCAGTGGCCTCATCTTATCAAACTATTGATCTGAATCAACTTAGAATTGATGGATCAAAACATGGTGGGGACACTTATCACATCCTTGCCGATGCTTTAAAGGAACTCTTAGATGTTGATAAAGCGTTTCAGAATCTATCTGGAAATCTTTCCACCGAGTATTCAGCGAAAAGCTTGTTTCTCGAGTCTGAGGCACATGTCCCTTCTTCCAAAGAATTGTTGGATACCTTACAAGAACACTTTTATTTTTGTGGCAGTGCTGGAAAAGTGGGATATCAACATCTTTCACAGGTAGCTGGAACCTATGTTGGTTGTCACCTCATTGCAGCCGTTTACATATTCTCAACATTTCAGTGAGACCAGCCACATTGTTCTATATCATATTATCCTTTCTATTTTTCTGCTGCATAGAATGATTTATATTTTTAGAATTGATTTAGCTGTGAATTTGTTTTCAGTATACAAATACAATTCTGTGGTTGAGTGTGGCTCGTTTGCTGTGCTCTAGTGGGGAGAGCTGCTCATACTTTGTTAATTATGGAGGCATGAAGCAGCTGGGAAATGTTTTTACTTTCAACAGACAAAATTCTACTACTATTACTCTATTGCTTCTTGAAGCCATTGAACAGGCTACTCGACATTCAATTGGATGTGAAGGTTTCCTTGGATGGTGGCCTCGGGAAAAGGAAAGCCTGCCATCTGGCATCAGTGATGGTTACAATCAGTTGTTGAAGATGTTGTTGAAGAATCAAAGGCACGATGTTGGGTCCCTTGCAACATACATACTTCATCGGATGCGTTTTTATGAAATTGCTTGTAAATATGAGGTACATGGATTGCACTTTGCTCCGTGCTTATGATTACCAGATGTATGTAATTTGCTTATGTGAGAAAATTACTTTCAAAAGATATGATTACTCTTGTCCATGACGATTAGTATACATTTAATAAGATATGATTGCTCTTCTTGGTAAGCTGGTAATATGTCAACTTAATGATAATAATGGCCTGACATCGAATAGATTAAACTTTATGACATGCATTATTGAAAAGTGAGCCTATGAAACTGGAATCAGGGAGTATATTCTGTTTCTTGCTGGAGATTTTAAGTGTTGGTTGTGTGTTCACTGTTCACTTGGGGGCAAGACATGTCATTAACCTCACTTTTTTATTTTCTTTCATACGGTCAGTGTTCTAAATGACAGTCGAGGAGGCCGCCTAGGCACCCTCGACCGCCCCAACTTTGTCTAAGGTGGTCCGAAGCTATCCATCCGGTGGCGGAGGCGGGCGAGCAGGCGGCTGAGATGATCAATGATTTAAAATCTTCGTAACTGTCAAAGTCAAATAATTTTAAAAATCAGTCAAACTCAATCTATTTAAATATCATAGATATGATAAAAACACTTTTCACACTCTTTTGTATTTACTTTTGGTTTTAAATGTCCTCCACCATCAGACACCACCTGCCTCAAACATTATTTAATAAAAACCCTTTTGCACTTATATATTTATTTGCACTTTGTCTAGATTGTATTTTATTGTACGCAGCTTTTTTATGCATAAAATTTATTTAGTTACATATATTACATAAAAAATGATGATTATTTGTAATTATATTGCATTATTATATATAATAACATATAAAAAATTGCTAGCCTCTCGCCATTTACAACATTGCCTACGGTGTTTGTTCACCACAGTGAGTGATATCTTGAGCAAGGCATTGTATTGTAACATACTTTTAACATATTCTCCTATCCGCTCGACAAAGCGACAATAATCTCTTAACTTGCAGTTCACTGCACTGTCCATCTTGGGTGGTATATCTGCTGTTGGCCGGGTTACAAATTGTACTATGGAGATGCTGACCTGTGTTAATATGCAACTCAAGACACTGCTGGTTAGTTTTTTTGTACTATCCACTACTTTTGGATTCGTACAATTGTCAGTGATGACTTATTTAGTGTTATGTTGGGTGCATATTATTTTATTAAATTAGCATATGATGCTCTCTCTGAACACACATTTATCATGGCAGAAATTGATAAAGTTGAGTGGTCCAATTGATGATCCTTCTCCAATGGCTGCTGCGAGCAGATCTTTCCTTCTCGTTGATGGCGGAGTATTAACATATAAAGCAACCAATGGCTTGATTAATTTGTCAAATTGTTGCTTTTCAAATGCGGACATTGACTCTCATTTGCTTTCACTATTGAAGGTATGCTGATATTAAGCTCTGTATAATTATAACCAACAAAACTAGGTTAATCTCTGTAAGTGGGAGCTCTTTTAGCCTCTAGTTGCAACTTGCAAATTTACTTCTCTTCTCAATCTTTCTCTAACTCCTTAAGATTGTTTTGCTTCTTTTTTTAACCACCCCAGTGATATTGTATTGCTGCTGAGTTTTCATCCTTATCTTGGATCTCTTTAAGGTTTCCTCGTAACCTGTTTTTCTTCAATCTCTCTGTTTTCATGATAAAATATTTTACTTTTCTTTTTTAACATATTCCTCAATATGTCTTAGTATGTGATCTGGAAATGTTCATAGGGAAGTCCAGACAGATGGAATAATAGAAGGCTGAGGGAGAGAACCAAACCTCACTTATAATTAATTATAATAAATTCATAGTTTCCGATAAAAAAAATAAAAAAAATATCATACTATATAATTGTCAAACCAAGCAAATTTTTTAAGGATGTTTACATGGAAGTGAGACTTGGTGGAGTAAAATAGCAAAAATGATTTTTTTAACTCACTGTCACCCAGATGTACCACTAAACTAAATTAGCCTTGTAAACAGCTTTATTACTCGCTGATAGTCGATGCGAGTGTTAGTTTTAATCAGGCTGTTCTTTTCTTCTTGCTTTGCATAGTGTGGCTGTGTCCTAGTTTGATTCTTATTTAGGTTACAACTCTTTGAGAGCTCTCAAGTAAGATGCTTTGATCAATTTATTTTGTTCATGCAAAGGATAAGAGCTTTGCAATTTGCATCCTCACATACCATTTTTATGATTTGTTTTTGGAAGCAATGATTATTTTTAATTCTTTGCATATTTGCAGCATTTGATATACTAAAATGTAACTACTAACTAGAATAAATTTCAGCCTACTGATTGTTTTAGTTCAAGAAAGCCATTAATTTCCGAGTTATTTAATAAAATTCTGATTAGGATTTGACGATTTGTTTATAGACCTTAAAATTTATCTATTATTATCATGAGTTGTGATTATGGAATCTCCTGTAGCATTCTCAATGGATTTTGTATTTGCATGTATTCAAACGAGAAACTCTGATGGTTGTTGGCTCGTACTGCTAAGTCACATGATTGCGAATTTGGGAGATCCTCTTAGCAATTTTGTGTTTTTTTCTTATGCAATACCTTACCTAGGCCACTGCCATTTCCTTTCTATTTCATTTTCTACGCGTAAACTGTTGTTTTACACATTGGATAGTTTTAGACCACCACAATTGTATAAATTGCTTTTTCTTGGCACACATGTCTTTCATTTTAATCCTTGTTTTTCCCTACTTCAAGGTGCATTTTAATCTTCCCGTGTTCATTCTTGTATTGTATAGCAATTCACCTTTTAATTGCATGATTTTTCACTTGTTCTTCAAACAGGAGAGGGGTTTCCTTCCATTGTCAGCTGCATTGCTGTCATCTTCTATTTTGCGATCTGAAACAGGACGAGCGGTTGACTTGTTTGTGGATATTGTATTGCATATTGAAGCAATAATTCTTTCGCTCTTGTTCTGCCGTTCAGGTTTAATGTCCATACATTTGTTGTATTACATACCCTTAATAAAATCCCACAAGGCGTGTGTCTAGACTCAGGGCTTGTCAAGACTCTGCCTTTGTGCTTGGAGCCTTTGTGACAAAAGGTAAGGTGCAGTCGTCAATGACGCCGGATCCTTAACCATAAAGTCCAATTCTTGGTGTACTTCAAAGGCTCAAGGCTGCTTTTACGATCCATCATTGTAGAGATATTAAATCCACGATTAAATGCAAGTTAACAAACATCCGTTTTTTGCTTATGTACTAAGAATATTTGTTTCATCGTTCTTCAAAAATTTATAAAATTTACTTTTTATTATAGTGGTGTTTTTTTTCCAAATATTTAGATTTTTGCTTATCATGTTAGGATGTTTCACTTCAATAAATCACATGTCTATCTTTGCGCCTAGGCTCTACAATACGTATGAGCCTTAGTACTCCACCGCGCTTCTGATAACTATGTACATACCTTATAGTTGATGGATCCTGCCATTCATGTTTACTACTTTTATTTTCAGGACTAGCTTTCCTGCTGAATGAGCCTGATGTTTTCTCAACGGTTATGCGCGCATTGCGTGGTAATGATGATTTTCAGAAGGAAGACCCTATATCCCTTCGCTATGCAACTTTTTTGATATCCAAAGGTTTCTTTTGTCCACCCAAGGAAGTTGGTGTTATTGCTGAGATGCATGCAAGGGCAGTAAGTTCTGTTGTTAAATGGGTTTCTTTGCCCATATGCTGTAAATGTATTAAGCCATTTATGATTTTGGTTCCTCTCAACGCTAGATTTGATTGTGGTTAATTTGTTCTTCACTTGCTATTTATCTTAATTATTTTCTGTTTCATTACAGCTTCTTTTCAAAACAATTTGAATTTATTCTTTCGCATCTTGTCCAGTTAATTGCTGTAGATAGCTTATGTGAGTTGACTCCAAACACTGAAGAATTTCTATGGGTGCTGTGGGATCTATGTCGCCTCTCTCGGTATGACCGTGCCTACTGTTTTGCTTAGAGGTGGAACATTGTGTATTTTGGAGGTGTCTTAAGGCTTTTGGTTTACGTTTCTGGTGTGTTACAGGTCCGAGTGTGGACGCCAGGCTCTGTTGGCGCTGGTGAATTTCCCCGAGGTATAGTACAGGCTTTCAGACCATCATCTATAACCAATGGTCTTATGTTGTTTTATTTATTCGCATGGCATATATTATCACCTAGTTATTTATAGATAAACCTATCTTTTTTGGTGATATGTTTGGAAATTGGATATCTTAATGGTTTAAATCTAAATGTCATTAAGAAGCTCTGTCATCCAGTAAATTTCTGCATTTTCTTAATTGTGATGTTTATGTCATCCCCGGTATTTTTAATTTTACTTTATGAAGCACATATATCTTTTCTGCTTCAGGCTCTTGCAGTTTTAATGACTGCTTTGCATTGTGGGGTGGAATTTGATCCAGTTTCCTTAAACACTGGTATCTCTGCAATTTGACTTGTAATTACTGTATTTTGATTATATTCGTCTTCTTGTGTTTTTATAAATGAGCAAAATTCTTAACTTACAGGACTGTCACCCTTACATCTTGCAATCTTTCACTCGGCGGCTGAGATTTTTGAAGTTATTGTTACTGATTCTACTTCAACTTCTTTGACATCTTGGATAGACCATGCGAAGGAACTTCATAGGGCATTGCTTTCATCTTCCCCAGGCTCTAACATGAAAGATGCTCCTGCACGGCTTCTGGAATGGATAGATGCTGGTGTAGTTTACCATAAAAACTGGGGCTATTGGGCTATTACAGTATGCTGCTGTTTTGGCTTCTGGAGGAGATGCTCACATGGCGTCAAATAGTGTTCTAGCATCTGACATGATGGATGCTGATTATGTTGTTGGAGATTCTTCCAGTATTTCTGATGGCAATGTCGTTGATACCCTAATTGGAAAACGTATTACTAAGAAGGATTTTCCTGGTGTTATTCTACGTGATTCCTCGGTTGCACAGCTTACTACAGCATTTCGAATTTTATCATTTATTTCAGATGATCTGGTATGAGAACTCATTTTTAGCTTTGGTGCTGTTTGTAATTTACCGAAACCGAGACATCTAATCCTTGTTTTATAAATAAAGGCTGCTGCTGCTGCTCTCTACGATGAAGGTGCCGTGATGGTCATTCATGCAGTTCTGATCAATTGCAAACTCATGCTTGAGAGGTCATCTAATATATATGGTCAGTGTTTTTCATGATTTGATGGTATAATTGCAAATCCTTCCAACGCATAAACTTTCCAAAAATCATCATTTAATGAAGGTTGATGTACCCATCATATCACAAGGTGTTATGTTTTATCTTATGTCTGCATTAGTAGTCATCTTGAAAATGTTCCCAACAGCTAGTCTCAAAATTTTGTTAGTTTCTCTAATTACAAACTGTTAAATATGAAATTATTATATTTATTTGGCAATAGTCCACACGCACACCCACCCACCCCATTTAATGTGCATGTTAGGAAAACATATAGTAATTGGGTTTTAGTTTCCAAATTGGAAAAGCATCCAAGTGTTTTCTGATTTTTTCTTTTTTTTCTAGGGGTGGGGGGAGATGGGCGGTGGTTGTTAAATAAGTCTATCTGTCATGCTGCTGCTTACTTGGATTTAAATGGACAAATTTTATCGTGTTCAACTTTCATCATACTACATACTTATTAAGACAGTACTCAATTTCTTGTCTTGGGTAGATTATCTTGTCGATGAGAGTATCGAGGGTAATTCAACTTCTGATCTGCTCCTGGAACGAAGTCGTGAGAAGAGCCTCTTTGATCTGCTGATTCCATCTTTGGTCTTGCTTATCAATCTGTTGCAGAAGTTAAAGGTTTTTTGGATCATTCCAGTAATCCTTGCATGTGACTGGATTTCTAATAAAATATTTCACTTTTTTGGTTCCATGCTATATTTCGCTTTTTTGGTTCCATGCTATATTTCGCTTTTTTGGTTACATGTTAGTGTGATAATTTCTGGATTTCTCAGAAAATATTTCACTTTTTAGTTCCATGTTAGTGTGATAATTTGTATTGAATGGCTATGTTTTATAAACAACCCATAAAATTAATTTGACGAATCAATAAATTTTACTTCCCTTGGCATTTCCCGGTACAACTCGATTCCAGTGGTCATTTTATTTAAAAGATGTTTTCAAGCGTTCTTGATTGACGAGTGAAGGAATGGGTAAAATGATATACACAGTAAACCTTTCTGTCCCAGTTCGAATCCAGTAAAGCTAATCAGCTGGCTGGGCGAAGCCTTTTCTTAGTTTTGTTGAAGTGGGTGTTCAATTTGAATTTTGATTCTGCTGGATTTGTGCCATTTTTTAAAATAATCGCTAGATGCAAGGTTCACGGGACTGAAAAGTCAGTTTAGAATGATAGACTTCTTAAATTTACTAGTGTAATTTTAGAAATAAATGGGTTTTAGGTTCCCTTTTTTCCCAATAAAGTGTGTTCCAGTATCAACTTACATTAAATTGATTGGCTTCCTGGCAGGTTTTTTAACCTTATTTGAGAAGTTATTTAAACACATTTCTATTATTATCAATAAATTGGATTTCGTTTAGAAAAGGAAAAAGAAAAGAAACAAAAGTAATATGATTGTCTACCTTTTAAACCATATTGACTTCGGTAGAAGTTGCAATTGTACTCGAATACGTTGTGGAAAGGAAGAAGTTAACTGTATGTTGAAGTACTAGTAACAAATCCGTTTATGTGGTATGAATTCTATTGTACCTTTTAATTGAAAGCTCATTATGGGCTTTTACTACTTTGACTTGTACCATTTTTTTAAATGGTTGCTAGCTTGCTTGGTTTCCATTAACTACTTACTACCCGACGGTGTCCATCGAAGATTCCACTGAATTTTCCTTACACGCTAAATGTTTCCTTATTATTACATGCCATTACTTGATTTGTATTGGTTTTCTATTTAGCTGTGTTGATGCATTTTCTGATTTTAGGATGTGAAGGAGCAACACAGGAACACCAAACTAATGAACACACTTTTACAATTGCACCGAGAAGTGAGGTATCTTGAAATTTCATTTATTGAAAGTTCAAATACGTTAGTTTAAATATTGTTGAGTAATTTTAAATTTGCAGCCCCAAGCTAGCTGCATGTGCTGCAGACTTAACCCATTCTTGCCCTGAATTTGCACTTGGCTTTGGAGCTGCGTGCCATCTTCTTGCATCTGCACTAGCCTATTGGCCGATTTGCAGTTGGACCCCTGGACTTTTCCGTTTCCTTCTTGACAGTCTGCATGCAACATCATTATTGGTGATGGGTCCCAAGGAAATCTGCAGTTTACTTTGTCTGCTGGTATGTTAACCTTCCAAAAGGATTACTCATTCTGAAGCTGTGAGATGGAAAAATGGATATTTTACTTTTAGTAACAGCTTCAAAGAGACAAATATTTAGCTATCGACTTACTCTGCCACATTTTCTTCCATTTAAGAATGATCTATTACCGGATGAAAATATTTGGATGTGGAAGCATGGAAGGCCGACATTTAGCGTCTTGCGTGCCTTGGCTGTGGGGACGTTACTGGGCCCTCTGAAAGAGAAACAAATCAACTGGTATCTAAGGCCTGGACACTCTGAGAAGCTGATAGCACAATTGTCTCCACAACTTGCAAAACTTGGTGAAATTATTCTACATTGTGCTATCAGTGTATGTAATCTGATTAATTTTTCTGCTACGTCTTTTCTTGGTTTGGCTTTACAATGTTGTGAACATTCCATATACTTCTGTTACAGACCTATTGTTAGTGGGCTGTAGCCTAGATCTAAACAGCCTAAGAGTCACAAAGCTTAGAAGAGTTTAGAAAGAGGGCAATAAATAGATAAGTAATGGAGGAGAGTCATTTTTGGCATTCTGTTCATTTGCTTTTGCTTGGGTGTTAACTAGCTTTCACTAGGGTACATAGATTATCTCTAGGTTTATTTTCACTATGTTCATCTACTATTATTATATATAAAGTGTGGTTGTAACAATTGATCCTACTTGCCGGATGTCGGTCGGAGGGGAAGAAGGTTTGGCATCCGCAGAGATGTTGATGCATTGGAAGATAAGATGTTGAAGCTAACAGAGGATACGAATGCAATGGTGCTGAAATTACATGAGACTGTAATATCAATGACCAAGTTAGTGGAAAAATTTGCAGGTCTTGAGGAGTTGGAGCCGTCCTTAGAAATATTGGTAATGTGTGCAGTTAAGAGGGAGGAGCAGCAGTTCACTGACAAAGTTGCTAATGAGAGTGAGGAGGAAGGGGAAGAGGGAGACCATGGTCCAATTGCAGCGATGAAGATCAAGGACTCTGTTGGGAAGAATGGCAGACAGGGAAGTAGAAATTGAGACTTTTGGGAATTGAGGCCCAAGATTGAAGATGGCAGACAGGGAAGTAGAAATTATTGCCGCACACAACTGGATTTTTGCTGTAGTAGAACGAGGCAAAGCATTGGGCTAATCAATGAATTGGACCTAGGTCTAGTGTTTCTGCACGGTGCCTTTGACGATTACGTCTACCTTCTTCTCCGAGAAGGTGTGGTGCTCGAGTATAATGTGGAGGGTATACCCGTTGATGAGGTGTGGAATAATTCTATTGTCGAGGGTATTTCTGATTTTAAATCTCATCTCTTGCATGGTTTGATTCACGACCATGGGTCTGTGAATGATGAAGGCTGTTAAATGTGGGAAGTCTATTTAAACTTGAAGGAATATGCTGCAATGTTGTCAAATTGTTGAGATTTGCCTCACTTTTTGAGGAGATTAACTTTATTTTGTCGATTGAAGAAATCACTTTGAAGGTTATTAGCATAGAAGAACAGGATGCTATGGGCCTTCTTCTTGTGGAAGTTTGATACTCCTGCAAAGGATGGCATATGCCAAAATACAATTATTTCTACTTGTGCGCCTGATTTATGTTTGGATAAAATTAATAAGCTACTACCAGAAGATGATGCCGAGTCGGTTAGTGGTAGTATGAAATGCCAATCAATCACCAGAGAATTTGGTGCCCTTTTGAGCGTTGACGAGGATGTTTTGGACGAGATTAACACCAGGAAACTTCTTAAGAGTTATGGCGGATTTCATGAATCGGTATTCTTTGCAAGTGTTAAAGAGCAATACGAGATTGGGGTTTTGTACAGCTGTTCTATCTACATTAAAACATTGGAGGCAGCTTGTTATGCTTTCCCTCAACTTATTTTGGCGTTAATTGTTGTAGTAAATATTACTTGTATGGGATCTAATCTATTAGACTCATGTGCAGAATCCGTCAGTGCCCCTTTTGTTGCTTCAATTTCATTTCTTTGGACAAATCATGATTTGATTGCTATGCTGTATCTCCCCCTACTCAGCTCCAATGGTATTATTTTGTGTTTGTTGATCACCTTGTTTGCAACTAACTTCTTTGAAGTCAGTAATGTCGAAAAGATTGAACCAGCATTACAGAAGCAGCTTATTATCTTCACAGCAGCCATAGCAGCTAGAATTGCTGTTGTCACCATCATGGCCCTACTGTCCTCTTTTACCATATTTAATTTCAGAACCCAGAAAGATATCAAACGTTGGCAATTGTTATTGCGTAATGTTGTTGGTTTTTGGGCTGGCGGTGTTGGTGGGGTGCGCCGTTCTCTATTCGTGTTCCTAGTGATCGAGGAAGGACTGGATGCATTGGAACTAGAGCTGAACAAGTTATCTTCAACTCTTAGCCTTGAGGACAAGGCTAATTTTGAAGGCAGGTGGTATTGTTACGGACCTATTATTAGTGGGCTGTGGGACTAGATCCAAACAGCCCAAGAGTTGCAAGGCTTAGAAGAGTATAGAAAAAGGACAATAAACAAATATGCGAGGGAGGAGAGTCATTTTGGCATTCTGTTTGTTTGCTTTTGCTTGGATGTTAACTAGCTTGTTCTATGGTACAGAGATTATCTCTGGGTTTATTTTCACTCTGTTCATCTACTATTATTATATATAAAATATAAATTGTGGTTGTAACAAATTCACTCATCTTTTTTCTTGGACCTGAATATAGTATTTCTTTTCGTTATATTTTTTAAATCTAATCAGTTTTGTCATTGACCAGATGTCGATTGTTTTACAAGACATCCTACGTATCTTCATTATTCGTATTGCGTGCCTAAATATGGATAATGCTTCTGCATTGCTAAAACCATTATTATCGTGGATCTCTCATCGCCTCTCAGACCCATCGGTAGTATTCGATGTGGATGCCCACAAGGTTATGAACAATTCATGTTTATGTACGTTTTTTAAAATATTTGTTACTTGAAACAAATTTCTCCTCTTGCTGTTACATTTTTTTAATGTTTTTTTTCAGGTTCACCAATTGCTTAATTTTATTTGCATCTTATTGGAGCATCCAAATGCTAAGGTATTCTTGTGTCTTGGAACTTGCCATTGTTGCTTCATTTTATAAACCAGCATCAATATGACCAGCGAGTGTGTGTGTTTTCTCTTTATCCAACTCACAGCCGTTATTATTGAAAGAGGGTGGCATTCTGATGCTCACAAAAGTGCTTGACATGTGTATCGAAGCTGCCAATTCTGTTGTGAAACATTCCCCTGAAACCATAAATGTAGCAAAATATGGATCATCCTTGCTTAGTTGCTGCATACCGGTGTTCAAATGCATTTCATTAATCTGTGATGGCCAGACATCTGTTCAACATTCTAGTCCGCGTGATAGGTCAGAAACATCACTTTGAATATGTATATGATGCCGCTGTTACCCCATATCTACTTGGTTAGACAATTGTAATTGCCTTACAAAAATATAATATCTGTATTTTTCAGGAACGTTACTGACAAGTTTACGGCAGAAACATGTTTCATATTTTTGACGTATCTCCTTAAATTCTGCATGGTATGTTCACCTTTTATCTCCTTTATGTATTCATAAGAACAAATGATAAGTTCAATTGTTCTGTATAACTCATAGCTATCCAATGTTGCTTGTGCCTGGGTGGTGCAATTGTTCCATGAAAAGGCTGTTCATATGGTATGCATAATATTATCTTATGAAGTTAAGTATTAATTAAAAGTGATATCACATAGACTGGTAGCATCATGTATTCGTTCCTGTTGATAATGTTTACATTTGTTTAGGAATCTCGAAAGCAATTTAGATGTTATAAGTGATGGCTTACTCCATCGACTAAATTGAATATTCAGTCTGTTTTTTTTTGTATGAGAAACAATATTTGATAATATTAGGAAAATTAACGTTAAATGTTACAAAATGAGGATAAGTTATCTTCAACTACTTAAAAGATAAAAGACGCTTCGTTACTTCATTAACAAATAAAACTTCAATCCTTAACTAGACCTGAAATCGAGAAATACTTAAAATCTGAGTGCTTCTTTGTGCAAACGGCAACCCTGAACCTGATCTTTTCCCAAAATTCATTAATTTCATGCCAAAAAATCCTTCCCCTCTTGCCAAGTTCACTTCCAATATCTAATACGAACATTTCACACGCTAATCATGGAACAACTGACATCAAACCCAACTCCTCCAAAGCTTTGGACCAAATACAATTCATGAATGTACAATGCATAAGTATATGTTCTTGAGGCTCCTCTTCTTCTCGACATTGGACACACCTATTTGGACATAGTGCACGATTAGGCCATTTTTCTGCAACATGACGCAAGTTGCAAATTAACCAGAGCCACAATCCACGAGAATACTTGAACCTTGTTTGGAATTGTGGATTGATTCTTTCCAAATAAATTGAAAATGAGGAAAAGAAGGAAAGACAATTATAAAAAAGAATGATTCATAGAAAGATTTAATAAAGAAAGATCGTGAGGAAATTCCTTTCCAAACCTTGAAATCCTCACCTTCCACATCCAACCTAACATTTTCTAAAACTCCTAACAAAGAACTCAACTCACTTATTTCTCCATCACTCAAATCCCTTCGGAAATGCGCGATTAGATGAATATTCAGTCTAACAAAGTGCTAAAACACATTTTACTTTTTCTTTCATTCTCACTCCAAATGTTTTCATACTAAGATTCTATCTTGAAAGAAGGCTGTGCACAAAATGCAAGTGGGATGATGTTTACAAAAGGTGGAGGCACGCCTCTTCCTCAGGCCGCAAGTTGTGACTGAAGTGCAGTGAGGCGCGCTTCAGGCCCTTACAGTTAAAAAAAACCCAGTGGCATATATTTTTGTTTACACCTAAGCCCAAAAGTCCCTGCTTCTATTGATGTTAAAAGAAAAAAAAGTCAAGGCCCAGTCCAGAAATAAACCCCGAGATCAATTTTAGAATCATCATATTGCGATTTCTTTCTAGCCTTCCCTAAACCCTCTGCCGATCTAACTCCCAAAACCCAGATGAGTTTTGTCTTTCGTTAGTATATGTTCTGTTATTGTTTTCTTTGATTCGGTGCTTGCTATGGTTTCATGTTTTATTGTTTTAAGTGCTGTTCTCAAGTATATGCCTCTTTGCGGTGTTCCTCGGTTATATAATTGTCCTGCCTTGGGCTACCTTCTTTGAAGTTAAACATTTGTGCAGGAGATTGAGAACTGTAACTTTGTTTTTGTAGTTGAAAAAACGCTGTAATGTAAAATTATAATAAAATTCACATATCATGCCTGGTGGGCCGACATTCATGCGTCTTAGTGCACTTTGTACCTTAAATAACTTTGTTAACAAGTGCATATTTAATTCACTATTTCTGTAATGCTTTTATATTATCCAAATTTGCTAGACAATCTTGTTGTAGGTTAGCTCTTCCTTTTTCTTTTTCTTTTACCATGCGCAAGAACTTCCCATTCCAATAAAAACCTGAAGTAATTGGCTGTCCTTGTTTCCTGAAGCTTGAGTATTGAAATTGTTTTTTACATTCCTTGGCCAATGCTTTCTTGCATTTTTATCTTGCTCTCCTTTGATTTACCTTACCCTTGGATTTATTTTATCCTTCTGTTTTGCCTTTTATTTAACTTTCTAATTTCTGTCATGATGCCCTGAAGATAGAGTCTGTCCATAACTCCTGGAGTTTAATCGAAATTGATTTTTCCACCCCTCAATTATGTTTCTTGCCTGTTTATCTTGAATACCCAGTTGGTAGAGGTTATCCACAACCTTATTTAATCCTTTGGTTTACTTTTTCTACTTCCATTTTAATTGTAGGTCTTGCCTGTCGGAAAAGAATTGTTTGCTTGCCTGTCAGCTTTCAAAGAGATGGGTTCCTCTGGTGAAGGCCAAAGTGCTTTACTGTCTATTTTTACACACATCCAGTCATTGGCATTGGAGGATTCTGAGTCTCGAGTAAATCGTGAAAGCAATGCAAGGTTCAACATCCTTAATGCATCTGAATGGATGGAGCATCCTCCATTGTTATGTTGCTGGAATACTTTGTTAAGCTCATTTTCTTCAAAGGATGTGCCTGCAGTACATGTTGCATCTGCAATTGACACACTATCTTTGGGGGCATTTAATTTTTGCATTGATAAAGAAAGGTATGTTTATGACATCACTCTTTTTTCTGTATTTTCTTGATACATGAAAGATTTATTCTTGAGCTAACTTGATTTTTACGTATCAAAGATTTAGTCTCGAGCTAACTTGATTTCAATATCAGTTAATTTTGAGTTGGATAAGTTTTTCTACATCTTACATAAATCATGGTAACTGACACAAGGATATCACTATTGTGGCTTTGTCAATGCTACAAATGGATTAATACAGTGTAAATTTCCATAAAGGACCCGTATCATCCACTAGTTGTAGGGATATGGGGAGATTGAAGAATTACTTTGGGTGTATTATAGAGAAAGCTTACTATTGGGTATGTATTTCTACTATACTTATTTTCGAGGTACAACCGTAAAAATCATTGACTGTACTTGAGAAAGTCACTGGTTTTTTAGCTTAGCTTTTGGTTTTCTTGAGCTGATAATCTAAAGCTCAAGCGCTGCTTATCATTTTTCCCTATGTTAAAGCTTAACATGGTTTTTATGGTATTGGATTCTTTATTCAAGTTCAGTAAATTGGTGACATGCAAGCGAGTTCGGAGTCTGATCCGCGAGGGAATTTACGTGAAACCAGCTCAAATATTAGTCATAGTTGAATAAAAGGTTTCTTTTAATGTATTCAAGATCAAGGGCAAATTTTTTCACAAGTGAATATTCTGTAACCTATACAAAGGCTGAATAGGTCCTACATGTGGAACAACGTGTTTTAGGTGAAGTGAGGCCTATTTGGTTAAAAAAAATTGTACCGGTCTATTTGTGCAAATCATCTACAAAGCCGTGTGTTTAGATCTAATAAAATAATCTCGCAATAAAAATATGATGTTATGAGGATTCCATCTTCAGAGTGCATTCTAATTAGTTTAAGGATTAGGTTGGGCCGTTTATATAAGTTAATTAAAACAGATAATAGGTTTGATATTTTCTTAGCTTTTCAAATAGTTAAAATCAATTTGCTGCGGAATGTGTAGCTATCTCATTAGGTAGCGAGTTTTAATGTCCTAGTTTCATTTAATCATCAATGTCGTGTATCTTAAGTACCATGCACAGCTTATCTAATGGAATTTATTACGCTGCAAGAATTTGCAGATAATTGCATGCTATTAAGAATGGTCGTTAAATTACCGAGTGATTAACTTCGATCAGTCATCCAGGCTTTTCTTTCAGTCTGACGGAGGAGCAACGTAACGAATACTTAAGAGATCAGGATGCTCATATTTGTAAAGCAATTATTATACTTGCAGTAATTATGAAACCATTGCTTGCTTTGTCTGACATCTGTTATTATGTTATTCTGACTTTGCTCTTTCTTCAGCTTGAACTGGGAGAGGGCTTCTGCAATCAAGTACCTTTTCGGAGTCAAGGATGAGAATGCTATTGATGGTTTCATTGAAGAAAGCCTTAAACATATTGAGGACCTAAAAAATTTGATAGAATCAGAGACGAGCAACAAAGCAGTATGTCACACCCTCCCTTCATTGTATCTGGATATATTGTACTCTCACTCAACTATTTTGCCTGATGAGTTTTGCTTTAACTGCTTATTGTGAATGTTCAGCTCATAGAGTCTGCAAATTTGTTACTGCTTTTATTGCAAAAATCTCCTGGCTCCGGGGAGGAGGATGCTACAATTACCAGAGGCTACATTTCATTATATCCTCCTTCAGTTTCCTCGAGAATACAAAATATTGAAGACAGAAGTTTGCTGCGGATTGAAGAGTACTGCACGGCAGAACTTGTCGATAGGTTGGGTTGGGAGTGTCCTGAGAATTTACGTGATAGACTAACACAGACGGGCCTTCCTGCAAAAAGAAAGATCTCTATGGAGGGAAATAGGCATAGCAGAGGTGACATTTCAGTAACTGAGGCTACTACACAAAGTTCATTCTCTAGGGGATCAGTACCTGTTGGCACGCCCACTGGCCCTACTCGTCGGGATAACTTCAGACAACGTAAACCAAATACTAGTCGGCCTCCTTCTATGCATGTGGATGACTATGTTGCAAGAGAAAGAAATGCTGATGGTACTAATAGTTCTAATGTAATTGCTCTGCCCCGGATAGGAACTTCGAGCGGAAGACCACCATCCATTCATGTGGATGAATTCATGGCCAGACAAAGAGAGCGCCAATGTGTTGTGGGAATGGCAGGCAGTGATGCAGCAACACGAGTGAAAACAATAGCTTCCCAGAACAGTGTAGGCGAGGAGAATTCCAGTAAACCTCAGCGGTTGAAACCGGATCTCGATGATGATCTTCAGGGTATTGATATAGTTTTTGATGCTGAGGAATCTGAACCTGATGATAAACTGCCTTTTCCACAATCAGATGATAATCTACGGCTACCTGCACCTGTTGTGGTTGAACAACTATCTCCTCATTCAATAGTGGAGGAGACAGAGAGTGATATAAATGAAAGTAGTACATTCTCACACATGGGGACTCCATTGGCATCAAACATGGATGAAACTATTCCAAGTGAATTTTCATCAAGATTATCAGGATCTCGTCCAGGGATGCCATTGACTAGAGAACCAAGTATTTCTTCGGATAAGAAGTTTTCTGATCAGTTGCAGGACTCGAAGAATTTTTCCAATAGAGTTCCTGGTGTAAACGGTTCCTCTGAAATAGCCAGCAGTTCAGGAGTTTCTGTTTCAGCTCATACTAATAGTCCATCCTCATCTGTACAATATAACGTTGATTCCTTCATCCCTCCTAACTTATATTCAAAAGAAAATCTTCAGAATAGTAGAAATGTTCCTTTAGGCAATACGCAAGTTTACTATGACCCGAAATTTTCTTCAAATCAGCCTCCTTTGCCTCCAATGCCGCCGCCACCAGCAGTCTCACCCTTGATGTCTCGAAGTTTGGATCCTGCTATAAGCCAATCTTCATCGTTTGCCAAACCTGTAGCAGATATGCAGGCTCAGGTTCCTCCTGGATTTCATGTAGGAGAAGATCTAATCTCATTTTGATTATTTATTTCTTTTTTGACTATTTATTTATTTTTTTTGCTTTAAAAAAATGATTGGAGTATGTTTATCTATGTATTGCAGGTTCAGTTAGAATATGGGCCTTTGTCTACAAAGAGTCCTACCCCACCTGCTACCTCCATCGCAGTACCTCCTATGAAGTTTGGACGGGCATCGCTTTCCTCCTCGGTTTTATCTACTCGGCCCCCACCTCTTCCTCCCACACCACCTCCTTACTCAGTCAATGCTTCTGCTTTATCTTCATTGAAGAATTCCACTTCTCAATCACCTCAGTATTTTCAAACCGTTAGTAGTTCTGATCTACAGCAAATCTCTGTTGCACCAAAAGTTGATAGCGGATTTGTAAACCCTGCAGCTTCACGTTCAATGCTCTCTTCTTATCCCCCACCTCCTTTAGGTCAACCATTGCTTTACATGTCCGGGTCCATACCTGCCAATCTATATGGAAATAATTTATTCCAGCAGCACGGAGACAACTTGCCCAATTTCTCGCAGAATGTTTCCATCTCTCTCGCTTCCATTCACTCCATCCCAACCCTCTCTCAGCTGCAACCTTTACAGCCACCACAAATCTCTCGCCCTCCGCCGCAGCATCTCAGACCACCCGTTCCAATTTCCTCACAGTTGGATCAAGGCCCACCACCTTTGTCAAAAGTTTCCCCACGAGTGCAGCAACAGACATCCCAGGTGCTGCAGCCTCTCCAAGCCTCCTCGTCTAATGTGCACTATCAAACCCCACGAGAGGAACATTTACCACTTATATCGCAGCAGCAGCAAATGGATCGATCACAACTTCTACAACTGCCAGGGGACCGCACATCCCAGCAACTAGATCCTGCATTGTCATTACAAGAGTATTTTAAATCACCTGAAGCTATTCAGGTACTTCGTATGATGGTAGTACATATTATATAACGGTACAAGTTTGGTGAATGGTTCATCATGTTTTTGACCACTGGTTGTTTAACTTGAATTACAGTCCCTTCTGAGTGACCGGGATAAACTCTGCCAACTTCTAGAGCAACATCCAAAGTTGATGCAGATGCTGCAGGTTTCACTACTAACATTTAGCTGAAACAATTTTGCTTTATTGTTTTGGTCTTGATAACTCCTTTGTTGTATATTCCTGTTTGATCATTTTCTTTACGTTTTACCAGGAACGATTGGGTCGACTATAGTGGTATTTCGATGATGATGAGCAATCCTCACCATGACTGAGCCTAGGAAACCTGTATTGCTATGCTCCCGAGTGGCAACATCACCTTCCGAGTTATTTGTTTGTGCAACCTTTATGTTATATTTTCTTATCCAATGAAACTGTAAATTGAATTAGTATTTGTGGTCCGCCATTTTTTGATTGCAGGACAGTTTAGTTAATGTTGTATAAATTATTAAATGCAATTTTTTGGTAATCATCTCGCTGTAAATGGAAATATTTTTGAAACCCATTTATGATTAAAGATGCAAGTTTCTCTTCGGAATATAATTAGTCACCCTCGCTCGTCAGAATTTATGGTTTTATTTCGAAAGCAAGTTTTTCTTGCTCTAAACAGGTTGCAGCTCTAAGCATGCTAGGTAGAAGGGAATGAAAAAGAGAATGAAAAGTTGATAAATAATTATTTTGAATTAATATTCTTTTCAAATAGAGAATATTACATTAATATCTTTTATTTTCTAAAAGGTTACGTATGAAAAAAAACATTTAAAAAAAACCGAAAAATGAATAAACAAATTGTCAGATATCATGCTTTTTCAAGGTGTCCTCGTAAATTTTATCATCATATCAATAATCAAGTAAAATATTAGAATTGTGATAGTGAAACTGTGGAAAATGTGAAATTTTTTACTAACCAAAATCACATTAATTAATGAAAAGTAAATACGTAATTAGTTATTAATTCATAATTTTAATATAATCTTAATCAATCAAACTAAACAAATTATTATTTATCTCACTATTCCATATCTATATATAATCTTCTCATCCAAGGTAAATACAGCCAATACAAGGAATCGCAAGGGTTTCGTTTATTTGGTTATGCGTGGATGATACAAAGCAGTGAAGCAAGGGCAAATTATTCACTACCAGCGTGAAAAGTTTAAAAGCAAAAAAAAAAAAAAAAATGCCAAATCAATGATTTTTAAACGTAGCACAAATTTTTTTTGCTAAATCAATTATTTTTAAACTTGTCTATTTATGTTTAACTTTAGATGGATCTATGCATGTAATTGGAACTATAAAGTTTTAAAAATGTATTGATTTATGAGGAGTGTTACTAAATGTAAACATTTGGTTATATTTTGTAATTTAAATATATCATTAATTTTAATTTAATAAATAAATCGTATAATTTTATGATTATAATTTAATCGTAATCTATACATATTATAAAAGTGTGAATCAAGGTCAAAGTTTTTCTATTGTGTATTGTCAACTTTGTCCTTAGTTTGTACACACAGTAAAAATTTAGTGAGTATGTTTTTGTCAAATCAGTTATTATGATAAGGACAAAATTGTCAAACTACATTTTTGTTAGATAATGATCAAGTTGCCAAAAAAGCTGAAACTTTAAAATTCTTTGATTTTTATTTTCTTGTAGATGAATTGAACAAACTTTTTTCACAAAAAATATTAATTTGAAAAAATTGAAATACCAAAATATATTGGTTTTATTTGCTTATAGATGAAGTGAAAAAAAATTTTTCACAAAAAACTTAATTTGTAGATTTTTTCACAAAAAAGTTAATTTGTAGAAGATTAAAATAACAAAATTCTTTTGTTTTATTTTCTTGTAAATAAAGTGAAAATATTTTTTCCACAAAAACTTAGTTTATATAACGATATGATGTTAAATATATTTTATTTTACGTTCATTAAGATTAATTATTTTAAAATGAAGAATTAAACTAATGAAGTCAAATAATTAAACTAATATTTTTCACAAAATATTAAATTGAATATGATTTGTTTTATTTTGTAAATCTATAATCTTTTGAATGAGTTATATATGCAAGAAGTTTCTCAGAAAAAAAAATTAATATATACAAATTTAATACTTCCAATAATATAGTATGAAATATAAAAAAATATATGTTATCGTAATTTTGAATTTTTGTATTTAAATAACATTTGCATAAATATGTTATATCATTAAGAGTTGAACACTTTTTTATAAATATAATAAAATATTAATTAAATCATATTTTGTCAGTTGTCTAGCAGATAGAGTAACCAAAATTCATTGATTTTATTTGCTTGTAGATTAAGTTAAAATATTTACAAAAAATAAATATAAATATAATTTGTAGAATACTGAAATAACAAAATTCTTTGGTTTTATTTGCTTGATGAAACAAACTTTTTTTTCTACAAAACACTTAATTTGTGTGGAAATTTGTAGAGGCATCAAATAGAGAAGAATATACATTTCTTCTCATAAGATTTGCTAATGAAGATGGCAAGAATATTGTTTTTTCACAGAGAAGAAAAAACTGATGACAAAAAGAAAAATCGTGAAAGCAATATAAATTGAAAATATAAAAGAAGAAAACATTTGACACAATACTTTAATTTAAGGTTTAGAATATATTATCTATATTATATTTTTATTTTTCATAAATCAATAACACGTTGTAAAATAAGTGGTCAACATTATGTATTATACTTTATTCTTCTCTCAAATTTAATTTTAATAACTATTGTGATATCAATTTTATATTATATTTTCTCCAATGTCTAATTTATACAAAATTATAATATTTATTACTACTATGTTTTTCAACAATTATTAATTTATTTAGATTGCGCTTGGATAAATTGATTTCAAATTTATGGATTAGAATTATAATTTTATTGTTAACAATGAAATAATATATCAAATATTGAATATACACATTACTTATTTATATATTATTATTTATATAAAGTAGAATAAATTTCAAATAACATTATTATTGGGTGGACTTGAAAAATATCATAATTAACATGAAATGAGTGGATTTGAAGTTTATGATGTTACTTCTCTAAATAACAAAAATACATTTGAATGTATTTAAATCCATGGATTTGAAATCCTTCCATTCAAGAATAACCTTAGATTTATAACACATAAAATTTTTAAACAAATATCTTTTGCACTCATTTTATAATACATGTAGTACAAATTATATTACATTGAATTTCCTACGTATAATGCTAAAGGTACAACCAATATATCGTACTGCGATATTTACAACAATTATATAGTGAGATTTTGTTATTATCTAATGAGATTTTATATTTAATTTATCATGAGATTTTGATAAATGAAATTTCTGTATTGATTTTTTTGAATTATAATAATTATTGTACAAATTTGGTTGCACATGTAGCATTACTCATTTTCTATCGACTAATATATCATAATCATTAATATATAATTTTTTGTAAATTAATCTCTTTTGATCGCATTTCTTTAACAACAATTATTGATAATAGAAATGTATTTTCACGTGCGTCGCACGCGTCTTTGGCTAGTATATTACAAAAGAATCTATTAATGAGGTTTTTGTTTTTGAAAAATATATTGAATAAGCGATATAATTCATAGTTCAAAGAGAACAAATTTATATATTAATAATATAGACGGGTTACCGAAATGGAATATCCATATAAATATATAATGATAAGAAAAGAATCTCAAAAAATTTCGGGATATACACAAATTTATCTCAACTCTGAGCAATGCAAATCAGGCTAAAAGTAACCTATTTGGAAGAACTTTCCTAACTAAAGTACTTCTACTAGGTAACCAATCCCTACATTTCTACATACTTCTAGGGTTTAATATATTTACATATGGCAAAAACTTGTGTGAGACAGTATCACGAGTCGTATTTTGTGAGACGTATTCTTATTTGAATTATCCATGAAAAAGTATTACTTTTTATGCTAAGAGTATTACTTTTTATTGTGAATATAGGTAGAGTTAACCCGTCTCACAGATAAAGATTCGTGAGATCGTCTCACAAGAGATCTACTCTTCACATATTGCTATCACACAACACTACTTTTCTCGTACTCTTACGTCTTGGCTGAATATTGACTTAAGCATCGGAGAGTTCACACATGAAACATCTATGATACCCTCTAAATATTGCTAGTCTGTGCAGATCCACCCAAGGTCCATATTTGCCGATCCGAGCTCTGAAGATTGCCGAGCCCTCTAGGTTATTGAAAATTTTACTCAACGGACCAAACCAAAAGTAAGTTTTTGGTTGCATCAAAGATCATGAAAACAAATCTTTCCGATAAACATTCAACTTCCCAAAAAATTTGGAGTCTCAAACAGTATGTTTTAAGAAAAGAAATCAATTTGGACACATTTTCTGCCTTTGTCTATACATGTATATGCATTATATTCATTTTCTACCTAAATTTCTATAGAAAACTCTAGATGATCAATCATTTACTCCCATCACTTAAATCTTACATCCATTTCAATTTGGATATGAGAAATTCAAATTGCTAGGTATGCAAGAAGCGTTCCTCCAAGCTCGAGCATGCAACTTAAGAATCTCCCTAGCTCTATCCTTGGACTTGGATCCACAATCAACTTGAAGCACCAAGCACAATTTATTAACAACACCAATCTGCAACATCTCCTGCAAAATCCTATGAGTCGCAGAAAATTTGCAAATGGAATGAAGAATTTTAACTGCCCTTTCGCTAGCTCCATTGGAAACCCTGAGTATCTTTTTCGAAACGATGGCTAATCCGGCGCCGTGCTGGAGCAGCTCGGATCTCCCCTCGGCGATCTGGCACAGCGTTTCCAACACCGTTAGGATCATTTCAGAAGCCCTTTTGTCGGAAGAATTCAGCAGAAGATCGATCAGTAGAGGCACTGCTCCGGCATTCACCGCTTTTATCCTGTTCCTCCCCCATGGGCAAGAAATGGCCAACGCTTTGAGTGACGATTTTGTGGCTTTTTCCGAGATTTGATCTCTCAAGATTTGTGTTAATTGGGTGAAGAATTTTGGGCTTAGATGAATCAGTTGATCTGGTTCAGCTACTTCTAGCATTGACTTTAACAGCATGATTGCGCAAGCCCGCGATTCGTAGCTTCCCGTTTGCATCACGCGGGTCAAGGATTCGATTAATCCGGTATTGTTGAGTGATTTCAGGCCCGATTCTGATAACTGCAGACTGTAAAGAATACTCAAGGATTCGTGGGAGACTCTTGTAAGTTCCGAGGAATCTTCAAATACTTCGGCGCGCGATGTTTCGAGGGTTTTGTTCATAATCAACGAGGCCAAGAATTCGGCGGTGCCCACCGTTTCCATGGATCTTCTATTGGTCTGATTCTGAGAAGCAATTGACTTAAGTCTCTTCAAACACTCCATCTGCCTTTGCGGGGAAGCGGCAGCATCATCAGCATCAGTGATAAGCTTCAGAATCTGGGATTTGCAGACGGGAGATTTCGGCGTCGGCAGTTTTTCGATGTCTTGTGAGGCGTGGACCGTGCACCATGACTGGATGAGCCGCCGGAGAGTGATGTTTGGGATCAATTCGGGGTCGAAAAGAGCCTGCATTGTTACCGGGCAAGTATTGTTATTCTGAGAAAATATCCATTTCTCGATGCTATCCCTGTCGTATGTTATCCCGGTCGACACTGTTACCGGATCTTTCATGATTTCCAAAGAAATGGGACAGACAAAATATGGGGGAACTTCGATTTCAGCCATAGAAGATGGAATGAAAATCGAGCTTATAAAATTGTTGAAGATATGTTAATCTGCTTGAGTGAATTGAGTTGAACATGTTTGGAGTTGGGAGTGTGTGTTTTTATAGCTTTGGAGAAAGAGGAAAGATTCCAAGTTTGTGAAAGTCAAAACACGGAAAATTTTAGTATTTTAATAAAATTGGGTTGGACTGAAGACTTTTCTTAACTACGTAGTCCAAACTGTGGCCTGCATGTTTCTTTGACTTCCACTTTGTTAAATAAAAATTAAAAGCACGTGGTAGTTCTTGTTCTAAATTATATTTCTTTAAGAAAAAAGGTGAGATATTAAATGGATAATGGAAAATTTTTGCTCATATATATAATTCGCGTTAACAGTTCCAACGAAATATGATTAAACAAATTCACAGGACATAAACCCAATTTCGACTACTCTTTGAGAACTAAAACACCTATGTTTATCAAGTTTTTTACGAAATAACTCTAGTTGAATCAACAAGTTCTATCTTCTTTCCAATTTAAATTGCAATAGATTGTAACATAAATTGCTGAGTGCATGCATTTGACAGCCGATTTTTTAAACAACAAATTTTTTTATAATATAGTTTTCTCTGATGAAACTAGTAATGATGACGATGAGGAGAAAATAATTAAAGCTCGTGCTTTTGTTGAGTGCATGCATTTGACAGCCAACAATTAAACAGTGGGCAAAGGATATATTGAACTAAACCTATATTTACGAGTAGTCTGCGTGCAGTGTTATATAAATTAAATTTTTTTAAATATAATATTTATTGGAAATATATAAGAAGAGCAAATTTCGCTTGACATCCGGACTTGTGGAAGTCATTCCCCCAAACGTGATTAATTCTTTTGGTGATATGAATTCTAAAACATCTTATGAATAGATGTTTATTAATGCATTATATGATCCATACGAGCATCCAAGTCTTTAAATGATAATTTTTTTAAAAACTTTTACTGTCCTTTGGATTCGAGAAACACGAGTACCGACAGAATTTATTGTACTAAAACAATTATTATTTCAATAAAAAATAATTTTTAGAGTTTGTACAAAACAAATTACTTATCATAATAAATTTGTACGAAAAAGTATTAGTTTATGCGTACACAATGTTTGAACGTGATAGCTAGTAAATTAAATAAAGATTGCAAATATGGGGTTGACTTTGTTTAAATTTGAGTCCAGTTCGAGCGCATATTTTGAGTTGACCGTTAGTATACTCATTTTTAATCTAAAAACTTTGGTTATTTTACAATTTTGATCTTTTTTCTCCGTATATTAACCAAATACCCGAAACCATATTGGTAGCAATGCACAATGTTATATTAACAGTATATATCTAGTTTCATGTTAGTAATTCATGAAAAAATTAAAATTACAAACAAAAGAAAATTATCAAACTAAACTTTAAATTTTACTAATTAGATGGCGAAAATTTAAAACTTTTGAGTGCAATTATAAAATTCTTAATAATGTACACTTTTCGGCCTCGCATTATGCCTGGTTTATTCTTAGTTAATAATGGTTAGAAATTCGTACTCCTAACATGGAAAATGGTCGTGCAAATTTGTCTATAAATTTCTTATATTTACTTAGGACAAAATTTGGTTTTAATGCAATAAATTACTATTTATTTCAAGTTAAGTCCGAGTTTTGTCGGAATGTTGACATGATGTCAGACATATCAACAATATGACAAGATTTGGTTTTAATGCAATAAATTGATATTTATTTCAAGTTTGGTCCGAGTTTTGCTGGAATGATGATATGATGTTAGATATATCAGCAATATGAAACGTTATATAAACAATGTTCATTGTCATGTTTGTAATATTTGATGTCGTGTCAAGAAAAATTATTGTAATAAATCAATTTTGATCGACTATTTAGAATATCAAAAATTATTTAGACTAACTTATTTTATTGTGAGAAATATAAGACATGATGAAGCAAATCTTACACAATAAATCCCAGAAAATATATTTTTTGGGAAAACAATTATACATATATCTCGTTAAGGGAGCAACTTCAATGGAGGTGACTCCTTCCAAACATCGTAATGTGTCCTCAAAATCTCCCTCACTTTATCCTTAATATGGGCCTCGCGATCCGCCTGCAACAGCAAACAAAGCTTCGGCACAACTCCGACCCTAAACAGTTCTTGAATCACCCCATTTGTACCAGAATACCTGCAAATCTGCCAAATAATAGTAACTGCTCGATCATCTACCGCTGGAGAAACCTTCAAAATCCTCCTCGTGACAACCGCGACACCATCTGCATGATTCAGGAGCTGAGCCCGACCATCTGCACATGAAGATAAGTGACACAAGATTCCCAGAACAAGTTCCGTCGTTTTCTTGTCCGAGTTTCTGAGTTCAACGTCAATCAACCCGGTAACCGCGCTGGATTCCACCATGATCAGACGGTTTCTTCCCCAGGGGCAGGAATCGAGTAAGGCGTGAAGAAGAGCGGTTGTTCCCTGTTGGCAGATACAGGCCTGTCGAATATTTGACACCATGTTTCTGAAGAATTCCGGCTTCAGTCTCTCCAGCATGCTAGGGCTCGTCTTCTGGACAGTAATTTTCACCGCATAAGCTGCGTGAAATTTCACTCCTGAGTTTTCTTGAAAAACCGAATTCTCCATAACCCACATTAAAGACTCAAAGATTTCATCGTTCTCGGTCAAATTACCCTTCGACTGGCTCAATAATTTCCGAACAATGTAAAACAAACCAAGCGCTTCTTCCAGGCCAATCGTTTGTCCAGTTTTGTAACAAGAAATGATGAAAGATACCAACACCGCACCTAATCCAGCTTCCACCATGTAAACCCGATTTCGGTCGTGCTCCAGGGCGAGAGCTTCCAATTTCTGCAGCGTCTTTGTCTGCAAATCCGGGACATACAGGTCCCTGATTAGATTGATTATGTAGAGTTTGTCGCGAGTCGGCTTCGGAGTTGGGATCTGATCGATTCCATGCGATGCATTGAGAGTGCACCATCCCTGGATCAATCTTCGCAAGGTGTGATTCGGCGTCAAATCCGAATCTCTCGGCAGGGCCTGTTTACTGACGGGGCAGATCGTGTTGTGGTTCTTGAATAGCCAGTGTTCGATGCTTTCTCGATCGTAAGTAATCCCGGAAATGGCCGTCACGGGATCTTTCATGATTTGGAGCGAAATTGGACAGATAAAGTACTCGGGGACATGCATGTTATCCATGAATACAAAAGAAATTTTGATTAAATGATCATATTTCAAGAAATTGAACTGGATAATATGACTGTATCAGTGTGTATATGTGTGAAAATTTGGAAGAACGAGATTGGAGTCAGATAATTCATACGTCCAGTGGAACGAGAATTCAAATGAGGGAGAAGTTTACTGATTCAAATTCCAGGCATTTAATAATACATAGGGTATAATAAATAGGACAGTAGCATTTAACATGCTACAAGAAAATATTACTGGTTTTTCGCATGCCAGGCCGCGCGGAGCGTTGAACTCGTTAAATTATAAAATTATGTTTGAACTTTGAAAAAAATGGTTTCTACTATATTACATATTTTTTGAAAATTATATCCTTATAAGATAAAATTTAATTTTTAAAGTAATTGTATCCAATTTAAAACGCTTGTATTGAACGAAGAAAAAATTCATTGATTTGTTTTTTTTTTTTTAAGTTGTACAATTTTCATTGATGAAGTGTGAAGGATTGAATATGGAAGTGTAAAATTTTAATTTTTAAGTCGTATGCTCTTACAAACTGAAAGAATCTTTTATTTTTTTAATCAGTTGTTAGCATTACAAATTTTCACTCATATATATATATATATATATATATATAAATTGGTAATTATAGAATTAATATATTAAAGAATCAAAATTATAAAGTTTGATGGCATAAAAAATATATTATTATTATTATTATTATTATCGTTATTATTTATTTGACATGCAGGGTTTCCTTAGGTTAATCGATCGATAAACAAAACTTGAGAAATTTTTCTCAAAGTAAAATCTTGAATAATTTGAAATTTCAGTCAAATTAATAGAAAAAAAAAATCAGATTAATCAATATTTTCCTTTCCCTTGTCAAAAGCTGAGTCAAAGATAACAGACGCATTCACAAGGTCGCATCCACTGACAGTGGGCATCAAGCGGCATCAATTTTCAAATTTTTATTTGAGAGTCAATTGAAAAGTTTTTAATTTGTGGGACAGTGAGAATAGTCATTCTAGAATAAAAATATTTATTTTGATTAAAATACACATTAATTTATCAATTTTGATACGTAGTTTATCGATCATGTCAATCTTTACACTCACGATTAAAACAACACTCGTCTAATAAATGTAGAATTTTAATATATTTCATCATGTCGAATAGATGAATGTCATCTCGACGATGGATCCGCATTGTTGGTGAGCACAATATCAAAATTGACTAATTTATTATTTAAGTTTTGAAATTTCTGGTATTAGATAAAGTTCAAGGCATTTATTTCAATCCATCTTTTGGAAATTTTTTATAAACCCGATACTCGCATAGTATTCCATGTTAAATTTATTTTAATCGTCTAATTGGTCAAATGCGATTATATTGCAAACTGTTTTTTTTATTAAAAAAACAAAAAAAAGAAGTTATTTAGTATGACTTTAGCCGAAATACACATGCGTATTCCGGTGTCAGGACAATATAAGGGTAGCAAGATTGGTCAACACTTCAGCTAGAAACTAATTAAACGCGCAAAAATGTGATAATTTTGTTTAAAATTAAAGTTAGACTAATTTGATAATCTCGCCACAGTCTCAACAGAATTTATAGACGAGTAGGTCTCTTGTGAGATGATCTCACGAATCTTTATCTGTGAGACGAATCAACACTACCGATATTCACAATAAAAAATAATACTATTAGCATAAAAAGTAATATTTTTTCATGTATGACTCAAATAAGATATCCGTCTCACAAAATACGACCATGATACCGTCTCACAAAAGTTTTTATCTGTATAGACACTTAAATTTTCCAATAAATTTAATTTTTGAAAACATGAATAGTTATAGGTCCATTGACTTGTAAATGAAATATTGCTTTTTTCCAAAATGTTGATTCGGTTATCATCTAACACAAAATATTTTTTTAAAAAAAGAAAATTGATGGTTGGCCTAACATTGGAAAATAATTGGAAACCATATTTTCGACCTTTCACAGTTATTAATTAATGGTATACTTACAAAACGACTTTGGAAAAAGTGAAAGCAAATCAACTCATTAGCAACGTTTTAAATTGTCGGTTTGAATTTCATAAGAAAAGTCTTAAAATTTTGACAAAATGGATCAAATTATTTTTTTCCAAGGGTCCAGGCAAACAATTCTTGGAACAATTGATTTTTTTGTCCTCCATGTTTATCTTTATGGAATTTTAATATTGTCGAACAAAATACCAATCCGAGTTAGGATTGATATTTTTTGATAATTTTAGTCATTTATTTTAAAATTTCATTAATTTTTCAATTAAAGAATTTACAAACCACTGCACGTATCGCCGCATCCTACTGTACCGCAATACTACTGTCCATTAGCCGAACTAAGACTCTTACTCCTGATCCTACTAAGACTCTTAGCCTCTTAGGCTAGCTTCTCACAGTAATTCATTTCACAACATATTCCATCTTGATCTTGTCCATTCCAACAAAATCTAAGTCACTTCTAACTGCAAAAATACAGTCCCAACATCTATCAAACTCCATCATTTCTTTAATATCACGTGTTTCATTTTATTATCTTTGTACAAATCGTCAAGAAACTAGGAGCATTGAGCTTTCATCTCGGTTTTAATCTTGTGGAGTATGTTGCATTTGGATACAAATCTCCCATTCTAATATAAGACAAGACCAAGGGGGGCAAAAAGCCTCCCATCAAATTTTCTGAACATCACAGTTAGAATTGAGTCGAGTCACACTCTAAAATATGATACTTTTGGTTTAACAAAGTATGCAGCATATGCATTGTCTTGCGTATCAGGACAGAGGATTTACAACATTTTTAAAATTACAAACTTCGTGGCTCTATTCTTGTATACCACAAAAAGCCATTAGTTTTTCGATATTCATATGATCACAGTCATCTATAGATAACAAAATTAATATACAATATTCCCCAATTATATATCCTCTAAAATCCTATGCTGTCCAAAAGAACTCAAATGCTTCTCCTCATCAAATGTGTATACATATACCCCTAAGTATCTTTCCTTATCTGCACTATCATGCAACCCCTTTCTTCGAAGTTAAAGAAAGGGACAAAAACAGTGAAGAACATGTGTCGAACTCGTGGATCCAATAAGCTGCAAAGTCGAGCAACAGCTGCATAGCAAACTTTCTTGGGCATTGATTGTCGATGTTTTCACACACAATGGTTGAGTGTGTAAGAATTTGGAGTGCTATTCATGCTGCTAAAATCATTTGGCTTACCTAATTCATTGCCTCTTCCGAGTTGTATGCTTTGATTTGGCATAAAGTTTTGGTGGGAATGTGGGAGACCTAAGGTGAGAGATACTCCATTGCCCGAAAATTGTGCTTGGATATGATCGTCCACAAATGTCCCAAGTTCCCCTATCTGATAAGAGCCAAACCCGGCACTGAAATTTGTAGGTGCCCCCATTAAGGTACCAAGGGAATGTAACATGTCTGTATTGCGCGGTTTCTTTGGACTTCCTTGAGTAAAGGTCCCTGTTTCGGATGATGATCCAATGAGGAGGAAGCTGTGATTGCTCTTAAATCCAGGAGGGGACATTAGAGCTGTCGACGTTGCGATTGATGCAGCAGCTGTGTTATTTATGGGGTTGTCTATTTTTGAGGTTAAATCTTGATTCTGGCTGAGTATGGCTGGCTTTTTGGTTTGTGGAGCAGTGGATTTTGAGGTCGAAACTTCGTTTTGCTCGGTTTTGCCAGATTTATCATCTGATCCATTTTTTTCCTGTTCCTTGATCTCTTCCATGTACATTTCCTCCACCATCGGCTTCCATAGCCGAACTCGAGCATTAATAAACCAATTGGAGACCTAAATTTGAACTGCCCTACTTCAAGTTTCTGCAAATTTTAGCAGAAATATTGATCAAGAATTGACAGAAACTATGATTTTACCTGACTCCTGGTAAGCCCTGTCTGTTTAGCAAGCATGAGCTTATCTGAATCCTTGGGATATCTGAATCCAACATTCAATTTAAATATTCAGTTAATATCATGACTTATGAGTTTGAAATCGAATGGAAAATCTTTGTAAAACTTACGGATGGAGAAAATGCTCGAAAAGCCAGGCACGAAGAACGGAAACAGACCGTTCGGGTAATCCTCGTTGTGGTCTCCAAGCATTGTTCTGGATCATTCCCAATTGCTGCAACGCTCTCTGCTGCCGAATCTGATTATCCACGTATTTAAGCCTGGAGCCTTCGATTTTCCCTACGAAACTGTCTTCTTCCCCTAAGCTTTTGCTCGAGGCTCGGATTTGGGCGAAGATTGCATCTTTCAGGCATCGAAATTGCTTCGAAATTGTTTGCAAAGCCAAAGCCGTGTAAGTTCTAGCAGAACCAATTCCGGCTGCTTGTTCGAACCAAGATATTACCATCTGCATCTGGTGATGATACTGACCGTATCTTTGCTCGACCTTCAAGAGAACAAACAAAAGAAAGAAGATTAAAACCCACTATTTTTTTTTTGGCAAAATTGTTTTAAATTACAGAAACAGGGTGGATGGAGTAAAAAGAAAGCAACTGATGTGATCGAGGCATGAGTCTCTTTCAATTCCTACTCTTCAGCAAACAAAAATCCAGATTTATTTATAAAAGAAAAAACAGATATCTTTTACCGGGTTTTTAATGTTTGGAGTCTGAAAATTTTAATAAAGAAACACATGGCTGTACGGTTTGAGATTTCAGATATTATCTCATCAAATTCGTCAAAGCTTACCTCATCAAGCATGTTAACAAGCTTTGCTTTCTTCATCTGAATTTGCTGTCTCTCTGCTGTGCTGAGCTCAGCTCCACGTTTTTCACTGCCCTCTTCTCCACCAACACCCGCCGCCGTGTCTGCGGCTGAATCTCCAGTTTTCTTGGGCTGTTCACCAGCTGGTAATTCAGCTGTACTCTTTGCTCCTCTCCCAACCTTAACAACTTCATCAAGAAGTTCTTGCGCAGCCTTCAAGTATTTTGAACTCAAGATCACACTCTGCACTCCATTCCTGCTGTTGCAAACACCGGAAGCCGGAGAAGTTGACCCTCCGGAAACCTTGACATCATTCGCCCGAGGCTGCGACACGGCGGTGACCAGCGGTTGAGCTGTCACCTCCCTCTCGAGCATGAAAGACCCGTACTCCGACGGCGGTTGCTGAGAAGAAAGGCTCAAGGAAAGCCCCTGCTGGGCGCGAGTGACCTCACGCGCCTCCTCGAGGTCCATTGTCGGGTTGGTGTAAGGATTGTAGTGCACATGTGGGAGGAAACCCTGGAGCTGGAGGGCGCCCGACACGTCATGCTGGTCGGTATCCTGTGTTGTGGCTGCGGAAGTGGTGGCACCATGGAAAGGGATGCCAACAAAATGGTGGCTCTGAGACGGCGGCGCGTGGGGGAGGTGAAGAGTATTTACCGATGAATTGGGGTTGAGGAATACGAAGTTGCTGCTGGTGGCTGGCTGCGGCTGGCTGTCAGAAAATCCGACGTATGCAGGATTCATGAAGATCAGGGTTTGTAACCCATCGCTACTTCCTTGGATATCTGAATTCCCATGAAAGTACGTAGCCATATGTACAAAATCTTGGAAAATACACAGTACCACTTAAATTATTATCCCTTCAATCAAACTGTAAAAGAAAAAAAAAATCACTTAGCTTCCATTTCACATCCGTTCATTCAGATTACACAGAGATATATATACCAAAATTTCAAGAATGATCGGATGAAATTCCCATGAACATGAAGAAGCAAATGATAATATTTCCGAGGGAAATTCATCAGATACCCTGGAATCCAAGAAATCCAACACTCTAAACAAGTACAAACAATAATAATCATCTTGTTCAAGTATGCTACCATAATCAAATCAAGAATTCTTTACAAAACAGATTCGCTTTTCCATGATGAAAACCATATATAATTAAAGACATATATGATCTTTGTAAATATAATTTATATATATATACAACAACGACTTATATGCACATAGTTAAGGAAAGCTTGATTGAGCGAGGAAGAAAGGGATTGGTTCGCTTAATATTATTAGCACCTGGTGCGACGGAAATCTGATTGTACACGTGCTCCATCTCCTCTATCTGAAAGACAAAGAAAGCAAGTTTTATCACACAAAAACCGTCTACAACAGCTGAAGAAATATGAACAAAAAACACAGAAACATGCGCTTATACCCGCACAGGACCAAGCTTTTTTCGACAGAACTGATAAAGTCGTGAATTAGCTAGAACATAGCTACATACACAGATTATATATGCTTATCCATATATATGATCAGTCCCGTCAATTCAATTGTATGTCAGACTCGACATTTACTCTACAATCTCTGCAACACTCTCACAGTAATTGATTAGGAATGAAAGAACTTGGAGAGAGATAGATGGCCTTAAAAGGCTGGGAAAAAGATGCCTGTCTTTATTCACTCGTTTATCCACGCATTAATTTCTTCCTCTTTTCTCTATAATTTTTTCAAAAAAGCATATGAAAATATTAAAGGGCTCTTCAAGAAAAGCATATACATACACATATATATATGATCGATTATATTGGCGTATATGTATGTATACATACAGGTGGAATTTGTTTCTTTCTTGAATTTTTCTGGTGTATTTTATGTGATGTACCTGCGAATGGATCGAAACAAGGGAATTGAAGTTCGGTGATTTGACCCTCTCCCTTTCAAATCATTTGATGCTGCATCTTACGAAGAGAGAAAGAAATTTTAAAAAATATGAAACTTTTGCAGAGTGAAAAAGATGGGGGGGGAGTGTGTGTTGCTAAGGTTGATGTATGTAAATGCCATTATCATGTGTCAGAAGATATACATACACATACAAACAGGTGAATAACGAGGTGACGTCCCATTCCCGTTAAAGATAACCGAGCCTATGTAAAAATCAGCACTGTACTCAAAATATCATGTGAAAAATAATTGTCCAGAGGGTTCGTCCGCATCATGTATAACTCTCAACTTATTGATCTAGAGAAAATTGGGTGAAAGCTAAGGTAGAGGTTTCGTCCGCATCATGTATAAATCGTGGGACGTGATCCTTGACCGAGTCGAGATGAAAAATCGAGGGATATGTACGAGTAGACAAATACCATAGAGATAGGAACACAAACATCAATCCCCGGATCATACCTACAATATTTCAATGAAGCATATACTACACGAAAATTGATCATGCATTGATGGGATATCTCATCACGTCACCCCGGGCTTACTAACTCGTCTGTCTCTTGGGGTTGTTCTCTTAGTTAAATGGACGAAATATATCTGTATTGCATATTAAAAGAGAAAATTACAATTCTCATTATATATATTTTTTGCAATTTTTGGTCTTTTATGTTATCGAATTGAGTTTTGTACCTATATTTTCAATTTTTGATACTTTAATAATTTCTTATCGACAGTGATAGTGTGTTTTTATACCATATGTAAGGTCATACCGACGTGGCAACATCATGTTTGGAAAAGAACTAAAATTGTAAAATAAATAAAAATAACATATTAAAATTAAAATTTGATAACATAAATAATCAAAATCATGAAAAGAACAAATATAAAATTGCAATTTTTCTTATTAAAATTGATAAAAACTATATATGAAAAGGTTAATGAGATCATACACTGAGGGTGTTACGTTCACGACATATCAAATAGCAATCATTAGTCCAAACAAGCTTCAAATGTTCCAACACTTGGAAGAATTCTAAATTTCTTCAAGATTCATATTAGAAAAGTCGCATGATATCTTGATATGCTAAAACAAGCGGTTTGTGATCTTATCAGCTACCAGAAGAAAGAAGAGATCAGCATACCACGACACTAAAACTTTTGATAAAGTGGTATTCAAATTTATGGTTATCCAAAAAGATCATTAATAATGAGACAAGATAGATCATACATTGGAGATATAGAAGAATATTAACCATCCAACTCTTGGGCAGTTGGGCCCTATGAATTGCATCCTTGGAAAAGCATATCAAGTTCCTGAGAAATACAAGAATAATACAGAGGAAAAGAGTTTACAAAATGGTGCACAAAAATTAGATACAATATTTGAAGCAACAGAGAGAAAAAAGTGAGATTTTTTCAAATTCAAAGATTCAGTCATTTCAAACTAATGGTGTTGATTCCCCCTAATTGACTCAACCACTTAAAATATCCTAAGAGTGAATTCTTGTAAACAAGCCAAAAATCATCTTGCAAACATCACATTTGTGTTGCATTCTTCTCACTTGTACAGCTTCATGACGTGTGATATTGACTACTAGTTTGAAATTCATGTTGTAGATTACCCTAGTGCATGATCTGAACGTAAGTTTTATAACATAGAGAGTAATTCTTCCTACTGTATGATATGAACGTTACTGGTGTTTTCTTCGTTGGGTTGATGAAGAAGAGGAGACTTAAAAACAGTTGGATTCAAACTTCCATAAACAAATGTTTATGGATTTGAAATTTATTATCTTCTATAAATAGATTTGAAATTTAACAGCCTAGATCAACTTGTGACTAAATGTTTTTAAAGATGATTAAAATGTATTAAGAAGTCTATTCATACCTCTCTAGACCGCATTTCTTAATTATTCAATCCTAAGAAAAAACACTAACTAGAATTTGAAAATCAAGCTACCGAGTATTTTCTTTGTTTGACTACTGGAAACTCTGCCGTTATCTCAAAGTTGTTCAATGTAAAATTAATCCAAGAGATTGTGTGTGAAACCGTATATTGGTTCTAAAATATAATATGGAAGTAACAATTGTGACATTTGCGAATTTTTTTATGGTGCGTGGGAGTTAAAATATATATAACACACTGTAAAAACATATGTGTACAATGGTGATATTCCTAAAATATGGGACGTTAAATAATGGTATCAGATACGAATTCTCTCTGTATGGTGTGGTTCAGGTAAGAACCAAGCAGAATCTGGTGGGAAGAGCTAGCAAGGACAAGAAGCGACTCCTAGCAAGCTTCTAGGTGAAGTGAAATTTTAACGAACTAATCTCACGTCAAAATAAGAGAGATTTCAAGACTGTGTCGTATGAAACTGAACAGTTGCGAATGACTTAAAAATTTGATAAATATTACTCATATCAACAAAATAAATTTTTACTTTTGTGAGCCTGCGACTTAAAAACTTAAAAGTCAAGTGTACTAATTTGGGACAATTATTTAAAATCTTGATACACAAAATCACATATATTTCGTTAAGTTAGTCTTAGTGAATTTTTTTATTAAATAATATTCCACCAATTCTTATGTACGTCTTAGATTAAAACCTGAGCATATATCCCCAGGTCTCAATTTTACATTCGATGGATGTATTGAAGTATGATTATAATTTTCGTATCATCTCCCATAATTCGAGATTTTGGAAAAATGGCTCAACAAAATGCCCACGTAAATATAATGTGTTTATAATATTCCAAAGTCTCATGTTATTATTAGTTATGTATTTGTCACCGCATATTTCAACGTCACGTAAGCGTCTCATTGATAACACATTAACATCATGCCAGAAAAAATGATTAAAATTACAACAACAACAAAAAAAACACATTAAGACTCACAAAAATTCTCATGAATCAATTTCACGGTTCAATTTTGTTAGATGTATTTCTACTTGATCCAAATTATCGACTCGTCTCACATATATACATCCCATAAAATGCCTAGTCATTGAGACTAAACCTGATGACATGTTCGACCAAAATCCTAACTACACAAATATGAAATTGTCCCAATATCTAAATATATGAATTATTATCTTAGAATTGCATAGGATGACGCTTGTCAACAAACGTGCTTAGGTGATTTACACATTAAAAAAAATTCTATACATTTTATCTAAAAGAAAAGCTGTATTTTAATAAGTGAATGGTAACAAAAATTAAAGTAATGATATATATATAGAATAAAATTATGCTGATAATCTTGGTTTTGTTATGTGGGTTTAGCTGTTTTTCTTATCCAAAATTAAATGGTATTTGGAGGGTGGGGGTAAGGGGTCCCCTACTTCATTATTGATTTCTCTTTATTATTGATTTCTCTTTTGTCTCGTTTCATTATATTTCTACAATATATTCCTAAAAATCGTGGTATATTTTGTGGTGGATGGTATAGTTTGAAGATAAAGTCATTTAAATGCCAATGGAGTCAGGTCCAACTACCATTACACCTAATAAAGTTCATAATTTAGTTTAATAAATATCGTTTGGAAAAAAAAATATTAAAATTTGATAAACTAATCGACAAAAAAAAAAATTCATCGCTAAAATTCGATAAATAACTCAGTGAACCATAAATCAGAATCGACCATTACCCTTTACCATATATATGTGTGCGAAAAAAAAAATATATAAATATATTGAATGTATTATTTTACAGGGATAGTTCGCATTTATATCCTTATAGTTATTCACAATTTTGTCATTCAAATTTTGTGTGTGCTAATTATATAACTAAAATTTTAGATTGTGTCTCGATTTCATCTCATTCGTTAGTTCGACGTTAAGAGTTCACGACCGGTGCACATAAGGACCATATGATTTCATTTTTTGCCCCAAAATCGATCACCATCCATTATCCCTACTTTAACCCATAAATTGAACGTCTGAGGCTTAGATATGCAGAGCGAGATGAAATTACGCATTATGAATGCTAATAATTCAATTTGGACGCAACTAATAAATTCATGTGGTCTCCATGTATGCTTCCCGTCAACTCTTTCACGGTTGGGGATGAAAACGGGACACAATATAAAATTTTAAGGATATATATAACTAGTACACTAAAACCAGATGAACAAATTAAAAATACATACAAATTATAAAGACATAATTATGAATTATCCATATTTCATAGCATAAGAATTATATTTTTATCAAAAACTTGAAATAAACATGTTAAAGATTGGCACTTGGACCTAACTCAACCCCAAAAGCTAGCTCAAGGGAGGAGGATTGTCCAAGCCCATATATACAACTCCCAAGTTATTAAGCCAACCGATGTGGGACAATTAACACACCCCTCTCACGCCCAGGAATGAACATCTGGAGCGTGGAGTTTACAAATGACCCAATTATGGGCAGAACGGGTGGCCTAATTATAGGCAGTCCAACACATAACGGTGGAACCCGGGCTCTGATACCATGTTAAAATTGACACTTGAACCTAACTTTTGGGGTTGAGTTAGGTCCAAGTGACAATGTTAACAAATCATCATCTTCACAGGGAGCTAAAGAACCCCATGTGCATGTTCATTGGTCAACAACTTTTAAGAATCAAAGGCAGTGTGGTCCTTGAAAAGCCAATAACTCAAGGAAAAGTACTTGAGTGCTTGAATTTTTTCACTTTTCATTTAATAGATGTGTGTTATCTACTTGAGATTATTTATTTCTGAAAATATAAAAGATATCAGGATCAATTATTGAATTCATTCATTTCAAGTAAAATATTAAATAATTTAACTGATACTAAAATTTAAAAGTTTTCTGCAGAAACCGTGCTTGGAATAAATAATATAGTAAATCGATAATATGCAATGAAAAATGTTATAAAATAACGTACAATCGAGCTAGGGTTAACCATTTTATTAAATAAAAGCTATTTAATTTGTTATAAATGTGCAATTGAAATCTTTTAGACTATGTAGCAATCTAGTTACCATGTTGAGATCCTAACAGAAGTGATAATTGTTTCTCAACAATCGTACTCCCAATAATTGGGACATTTTGCAAATAATAGGAATCTAACATGCTTTACCTCTAATATTAAGTGTAAGACCAAATATTTTTCGTGTTATTAAAAATTATACATAATGCTAACAATATGACTTAAACATTTTAGAGTAGGTCTTTTGTGAGACGGTCTCACGAATCTTTATCTGTGAGACGCGTCAACCCTATAATCACTATTCACAATAAAAAGTAATTATCTTAGCATAAAAATTAATATTTTTTCATGGATGAGCCAAATAAGATATATGTCTCACAAAATATGACCCGTGATAGCGTCTCACAATTATTATTATTAGACTGAAACGTGGTGAAATTGAAACTCTGGAATTTTCAAATTATTTGATTCAATTACACCCTAAAATTACTTTCATATATACCCATCTGGAGCTTCCAAAGGAAAAAAATCATAATAAAAAATAAATAATGATAATAATACGTTTTGTCCTACTAATAAATAATAATAATAATAATAATAATAATAATAATAATAATAATAATAATGCGTTTTTTCATCATTTCCACAACTTTAATTAGCAACTAAACTACTTTCAAATTCATTAACGAGCTAAACAATATGGTTGTGGGAGTTATTTAATAATTGGGGCTTCTTAACAATTCTGGTGGAGAATATACTCTGTAAGGAGAACGATTAATTTATAAATTTTTTTTAAGAAATCATAAGTTTTTATTATATATAAAAAAAGAATATAATTATTATTATAATTTTACTAACAATTATTGTTATTGTTATTTTTTGTAATTTATAATCACCGTTTTTATTGTGTGTGTGTGTCTGAAATAGATTTACGATTGATACTACAAAAAAATGGTGAATATAAAAATATTATATCACATTTCCATGCATGTAATTATTAAGATGGTACCGACAGCTATAAAAAATGTTGGAATTTAATCACAATAATAAGTATGAAACAGAAGAAATTAAGGGGTCTTAGGGGTGGATATATGTCTAATCCTCGAGTACTGATTCATACATATATAGGTATAAGGGATGGATATATGTCTAATAATCGTGTGTGTAATTTTGATATATTGTTCATCTACCGATCTCCGTGTCAATCAATAAAATGACACTCACTTAGTGAATATATATAATTTTGATATGTCATTCACCTCTGTGCCCACCGCTGAGGTAACACTCATCTATGTAATTAAACATATCCGAATTATAAATTCACTATGTGAGTGTTACTTTAGTGTAGACATGATATCAAAATTATATATATATATATAGTATATATTTATTATAGGGTCCAACTATTTTACTATATTGAAGATATATTTTAAAGCAAGCTAGTACAATAAACCCTGCGTAATTTTAATGTTATGGCTCAAAAAATACTTGGAAGAAGTTTTGCCTATAATTTAATGATACCCCAGGGAGGAACCCATCAAGATTCGGTCCAAACTCTCGGCCCATATCTAAGGCCCGCAGGTGAATGACCCATAACAAGCCCGGGTATTCTCCTATAAATATCAGGTTTGAGTGTATGATATAAAAATTCACCATATTGTTTTCAGCAGCACCCTTAGCTGCTCCCCCCATATATCCTCAGTCACTGACTTAAGCGTCGGAGGGGCTACGCCAGGATACCCTCCTGGCCCCCTCCTAACGGTCTTCTTCTTGATTTCAGGCTCAGGGTAATCTTAAAGTCCACGTCTGAACTAGTGACGCTCGTTGGGATCGGACCCTAAATTTTCCGTGAGTATCACTTGGCGCCGTCTGTGGGAAATATTTGAGTTGAGACGTAGAGATGGTAGGGAGAAGAGGGAGGAGAAGAGTTAACTCAGCGTCATCGCGTCCTCAGAGGGGACCCAAACAGTCTCATGCTGAGGCGAGGCAGGAACAACCCCATCAGGAGACAAGAACCGAAAAACCTCGTCAAGAGACCAGGGTCGAGCAACCCCGTCCTAATGAAAATGTGGGGAACTTGACCCTGGAGCAGTTGGGTCAATTTATCACTCGGACAGTGGATGAGGCTATAAAGAGGATCCAAGAAGCTGTGTTCATTGAAGAGCAGGCCGCTCGTCAGGAGCGAGAGGGAAATGTTGAGGGCCAGCAGAGCAGAATTGAAGAGACCCAGCCCCTTCCAAGCGAAGGGAATGCAGAGATTGGAGAGATGTGGAAGGAAATACGGATGTTGAGACAACAGGTGGAAAGTAGAGCGCCAGCCCCCAAGAAAAGAAGTCCTTTTTCGCTTGCCATTCTGAAAGAATGACTTCCCCCAAGTTTCCGACAACCGAATGTTGGAGAATATGATGGACATAACGACCTCGAAGAGCATTTGGGGAGATTTGAGAATGCGGCTCTGTTACACCAATATTCAGATGGAGTCAGGTGTAGGGTTTTTATGGGCACGTTGGTGAGGTCAGCCCAGCAGTGGTTTAACACTTTGCAGCCCAACTCTATACGTTCTTTTGAGGACTTCTCAGCTGCCTTCTTGCACCGATTTGCTAGCAGCAAAAGACACCAGAAAAATTATTTGAGTATGTTCGTGATGAAGCAGCAAGAGAATGAAACTTTACGAGAATTTGTCCAGCATTTCAACAGTGCAGCGCTGGAAATACCAGCGGCTACTCCTGACATCATGATAAGTGCCTTCACACAAGGATTGAGGGGAGGGGAGTTTTTCAAGTCGCTGGTCAAGAAGCCCCCGTCAAGCTATGATGAACTGTTGGCTCGAGCTGAGAAATATTTAAACTTGGAAGATGCCCAACGGTACAGAAGGATGGAGAACCGGCACGGAGGAAGTAGAGTTGAGAGAGTGGAGAAAGGAGGAAGGAAGAGGGGTGCGGGGGAAAGAGAGGAAGACAGAACTAGAAGTAGAGGACAATTCTCATCACATGTTCCCCTGGATAGGAGTCTTGACGAGGTGATGGAGGTGAGGGAGCCCGCGAGGAGGTGGGAGAAGTCACGAAGGGTTGAGTGCAGTGCTAGATTTCCTTCGCGGGACAGACGAGAAGGATCCGCATCCGTGAGTCGATCGAGGTCTCACCCGTCTCCTAGACGTGGTCAAGGCCCTCCATGGATAAATCAGGGGGTTGGGGAGCAGGGAGGGGAAGGTCGAGGTCAAGATGTCCTTCAGGAGCCCGTCGAACCGAGGAGGGGAACGAATGAGGATAATCACCCTACGAGAGGAATGATTCATATGATCTCGGGCGGTGCTACCGATGGAGGCTATGAGCGAGCTCGGAAAGCACATGGGAGAAGATTGGAGAACTTTGAGATATATAGTGGTGCAGACTTACCACAAGACCCCGTCATCAGCTTTGGGCTGGAAGACCTCCGAGGCGTTGTGACTCCACATAACGATGCCTTGGTGGTGACGGCCACCATTGCCAATTATGATGTGGCAATGATATTTATTGATAATGGAAGCTCCGTGAACGTCTTGTTCAAGAGCACGTTGGATCAAATGAAGATGGGAGAATTTGAGTTTGAGCCAGGTATCAACCCCGCTGTATAGGTTTGCAGGACACGCCATCCCGCCTTTGGGTCAGATTGTTCTTCCCCTATCCTTGGGGACTGATCCTCGGCGGGTAACAAAGATGATAACATTTACCGTAGTGAATACTCCCTCATCGTATAATGGAATCCTGGGGCAGCCAGCCTTAAAGGATTTTAGAGTCGTAGCTTCCACTTATCATCAGAAGCTTAAGTTTCCTGTGGGAAAAGGAGTTGGAGTCTTGTGCGTGGACCGAAAATTCGCACGTCGTTGTTATGAAAGAATCGTGAAGGAAGAAGAAAAGAGAGGTCGCGAGCATTCGCATGGAAGCTTGAGCTCAGTCTTACAGTTGTAGAGTCATTCGCAGAAGCTTCTAAGTGGGTAACTTTGTTCTGTGGAGATACAAGAGGAGCAGAGAAGAAAGTTGGAGAATGCGCTGGTTAATGCTCTAAAGAGGCCCGGGAGCACTTATTATCTTAGAGAATATTAATCTTGACTTGAATTTTGCTGTATATCATTTCTGAATATGTCTTATGTTATTAGTTGAAATATAATAAAGCCAAGTTCTTATATTAAGTTCATGGATGTTGTTGTATTGTGAGATTGAAATAAATTTTATTTTCCTTCTAAGGCATCGCCTAGCAGAGTTGGGGAGGAGATAAATTTTATTTTCCTGCTAAGGCATCGCCTAGCAGATGAGAAGAGTTGGGGTGGAAGAGAAATTTTATTTTCCTGCTAAGGCATCGCCTAGCAGAGGAGCGGAGTTGGGGTGGAAGAGAAAGTTTATTTTCCTACTAAGGCATCGCCTGGTAGAGGAGCAGCGTGTAGAAGAAAAATTTTATTTTCCTACTAAGGCATCGCCTAGTAGAGGAACAGCGTGTAGAAGAAAATTTTTATTTTCCTGCTAAGGTATAACCTAGCAGAGGAGTTAGAGGGTGGGGATGTTGAATTTTAATTTTTCTGCTAAGGTATCACCTAGCAGAGGAGTTAGAGGGTGGAGACGTTGAATTTTTATTTTCCTGCTAAGGTATCACCTAGCAGAGGAGTTAGAGGGTGGGGGCGTTGAATTTTCATTCTCCTGCTAAGGTGTCACCTAGCAGAGGAGTTAGAGGGTGAGGAGGTTGAATTTTTATTTTCCTGCTAAGGTATCACCTAGCAGAGGAGTTAGAGGGTGGGGATGTTGAATTTTTATTTTCGTGCTAAGGTATCACCTAGCAGAGGAGTTAGAGGGTGAGGATGTTGAATATTTATTTTCCTGTTAAGGTATCATCTAGCAGAGGAGTTAGAGGGTGGAGGCGTTGAATTTTAATTTTCCTGCTAAGGTATCACCTAGCAGAGGAGTTAGAGGGCGAGAGTGATGAATTTTTATTTTCCTGCTAAGGTATCACCTAGCGGAGAAGTTAGAGGGTGGGGGTGTTGAATTTTTATTTCTCTACTAAGGCATCGCCTAGTAGAGAAGCAGCGTGAAAAATTTTAATTTTCCTGCTAAGGTATCACCTCGCAGAGGAGTTAGAGGGCGGGAGTGATGAATATTTATTTTCCTGCTAAGGTATCACCTAGCAGAGGAGTTAGAGGGTGGAGATTTTATTTGCCCTAGCAGGTTAATAATATCATATACAAACTCCGAAGAAGCCATAAATTCAAATGCAAAATACTCAAAAAGCGGCAAGGATGAGCCGATGACAAGCACAAATGTGTTGCACGCTTGTGCGGGGCAGGGGTGCCCCGGGCGAGCGTGCGCTGTGGCGCGAGGTGGGCGGCCAAAGGCGGCGTGGCTGGGCGAGGATGGTGGGGCGTGGCGAGGGGCGAGCAGGCAGCGGCGGCGAGCGTAGGCGAGGCTGTCTGGGCTCGGGCGAGAAGGGGCGAGGGTGAGGCGCTGGCTAGTCGAGGCTGTCTGGGCTTGGGCGAGGAGGGGCGAAGGCGAGGCGCTGGGCTGGTGGGCGAGCTCGACGAAGGCGAGGGAAGCGTGGCGAGGGGCGAGCAGGCAGGGGCGCCGAGCGTAGGCGAAGCTGTCTGGGCTCGGGCGAGAAGGGGCGAGGGTGAGGCTGGCTAGGCGAGGCTGTCTGGGTTTGGGCGAGGAGGGGCGAGGGCGAGGCGCTGGCTAGGAGAGGAAGGGCGAGGATGTCTGGGGGGCGAGGAGGAGTGAAGGCGAGGCGCTGGGCTGGTGGGCGAGCGAAGGCGAAGGCGAGGGCAGGGTGGCGCGCTGGGCGAGCGTGTGGCAGACGGGCGAACGCCCGAGGAGGTGAGGCGCGCTTGGGCTGTGCTCGGGCGAGTTGTTGATTTAGTAATATCACAAGTTGTTGATTTAGTAATATGAGATTACTAAATAATTAATGATTTTTAAAGAATGAAATATGACATATTCTGGTAATATGAAGTCCAAATGATTTGAAATTTGGATATAACGTAGAAAACTCAAAGATACAGAAATTTCATGTTTTGAGTTTTGGAAAATTTGATCGTTTGATGGTCCAAAGTGATATATCGACGTTGAAAATGTTAAATATTTTAAATTATATTATATTATATTATTTTATTAATATAATATAATATAATTTAAAAAAAAGGATAAATTTGAATGTGCAGTCGGTGATTTCATTCTGAATTCATTTATCAACAATCGAAATTTACAGTGGAGGGGTAAGAGAAATAGAAACAGAGTTTTGGAATTTCTTTTCGATCTTGCGAGTTATCGGTTTATCCAATCGACGAACCGACTTCAGTTCTGGGATCGTTGACACGAGGTCTTCGATTTGAGGTATAAATTTTATATTTTCGGTGATGTTTGAAATTCGTCGATTTCTGGAATAAATCCGATAAATTGTTAGATCATACTGAAATTGAAGATTGTTGAGTAGTGTATGATTTTAACGAAGTAGAGAAGATTATAGTGGTGTTATTTGAATTATTTCCAATTTATTATAATTAGGGATTTTTAATCGTTGGATTGAGATTGGAGAGTTGTTTGTCAGTTGTTATTAATTCTGATTATATATTCGGAGTCTACGAAGTATAGGCTACACGTTGATATAAAGTTTTCGTAATTTGACGGATGTTGTAAAATAGCCTATTATTTGAAGTTAATTAATTAGGGTGTATTTGATGGTAGTATTGTGAATTAAATACACCAGAATATTAAATTGTTGAACGATAAGAATTTATAATCGAGTTTTATATTTTGTTGAATTAATCGTTGTTGGGCTATTTGATGCTATATATTGAGGTTGTTATGATTGTGTTGATACGGTGAGAATGATATGATAATTGTTGTTGAATTATTTAGATACATCACAAGCCTCGGGATAAAATAAATAGCCAGATTTTATATATACTCGATTATCAGGTACGTGTTGACGTACGAGCATATGTTGTTATTGTTTAGTATTGATGAATATTATTGTGTTGAACGACGATAAATCACTGGATTTGAGTGATTTGGTATTATATTTGTTGTTTATTATTGTTGATATTGTTGGTTATCGTTGTTGGGAGACGTCTCGTTGATGTTGTCACGTTGATGTTGTTCGTTCAACGATATTGCTGTCGCCGGTGTTGGGGTGCGACGTATCGTTGATGTTGTTATTCGTTCGACGATATTGCTGTCGCCGGTGTTGGGGTGCGACGTATCGTCGATGTTGTTGTTCGTTCGACGATATTGCTGTCGCCGGTGTTGGGGTGCGACGTATCGTCGATGTTGTTGTTCGTTCGACGATATTGCTGTCGCCGGTGTTGGGGTGCGACGTATCGTCGATGTTGTTGCATTGTGATGTTGTTGAGGTTGTTGTTGGCTGATTGTCCAAAAACGGCAAAGGGGGTATTTATATTATGATTTCAGTTATATTTTATGTTGTTAATATAACTGTTATGTATTACGATGATGATTGTTGTATATGCTCACCCTTTGAGGGCTGTTTCTGTTGGGCAGGTTACAGGACTATGCGTGAGACAGGATAGAGGTGAAGGACTAGGTGTGTCTAGTCAAACAGTCTTATAGTTGATAGTAGATAGAGACAGTATAGTTCATTGTTTTATTTGAGTTGTATGTGTGTATTTATTATACTGTTTTTGCTACACTGACGTTGATAGTGTGGTGATTGCATTATTTTGTCGTATATGCATTATATTATTACGTCGTCGAAAAGAAAAAATTTTATGCATATGACGTCACATGTTGCATGATTACGTGGCGAGGTTTGGGGCGCCACACCTACGATTCAGTTCGACTCGGGAGGGGGAGACTGGTGATACCCCAGTGAATGAACCCATCAAGATCCGGCCCAAACTTCCGGCCCATATCTAAGGACCCGCAGGTGAATGGCTCATAACAAGCCCAGGTATTCTCCTATAAATATCAGGTTTGAGCGTATGATATAAAAATTCATCATATTGTTTTCAGCAGCACCCTTAGCTGCTCCCCTCATATATCCTCAGTCACTGACTTGAGCGTCGGAGGGGCTACGCCAGGACACTCTCCTGGCCCCCTCCTAACGGTCTTCTTCTTGATTTCAGACTCAGGATAATCTTAAGGCCCCACGTCTGAACTAGTGACGCTCGTTGAGATCGGACCCTAAATTTCCCGTGAGTATCATTTAAGATTCTTTATTTTTTATTTTGGGAAAAAAAATCAAAGAAAGTAATAAACCAAATAAATAATTTAATCAGGATTACACTAACAAACCTGTTAAAATATGACATGATCCTTAAATGCCTCAACTAATTAATCGGTACCATTTAATGCAATCTATAAAATATTAATATTGTGTTGAAAATTATGTGAGTAGCTAGCTACTTGAATGTATTTCAGTTGGAACGGAATAGGATGTTATTTAATATTCATTACGATATGATTTTCGACAGATTTAACCCACGTGTAAATTAAAATATTAGGCACCATAATTAAATTAAACGACTCTAAGCACAAAATGGCATGCCGCTATTTTGGGTAATTTTTGTGTACCATCTATCTTTAGTGGAAAACATTTTTTGTTAAGTATTATACACTTAACACAAAAAAATTTGTAAGAATCTCGTGAGTCAATTTTGTGAAACGAATCTCTTATTTGGGTCACTAATGAAAAATATTACTTTATAAATCAAAATTATTACTTATTGTAAATATAAAAATAGTTGACTCGTACTAACGAAAGACATCACATCTTTGAAATCCAAAGTTGTGCACACTTTATCTCAGTAAATATTAATTATGAATCCTTGTTTCAATAATGGATACAAGTATCTAAAGTGCAATATTTGAAGATTTTGGTCTCAAGCCAGGATAATATTGAGTTCAAATCTTAATTGTTTGGATGGTAGGTAGATAAGATAGAAAATTTCATCACCCCATTGTATCAAAACAAAAATAATTGGAAATTTTGGTCTCTTATTGGTGGGTTAAATTAAATAGAAATGCAAATCAATAAAGATCGTGGGCAATTATAATTTTAATAACTTAGGAATTATATTCAATGGGACAATATTGTGTAATATCACGAGTTTTCACTCATAGACGGATATATATATTTAATTTTTATGTCAGGGAGATTTTGATTTATGATCTTCTGAATTTTTAAAATATTTCCTACTTTTAGGATTACGTATTTATATATACATGTCAAAACAAGAGAAAGGGACAAGTTGATGGCTTTTTTTTAAAACATCATTTTAGAGGTTCGAGATATTATCTTTTTAATCCATTTATTTTACATGATAGAGTGGGTTGGTCTAGTTGTCACAACTCTATATTTATATGACAAGTCAATGTTCAAGCATTATTTTATTCATAAAAAGTTATTTTGAGATTGTTTCATGGATCAATTTTGTGTTATGTATCTCTGAACCGACCTGACTGACCTGATCCATGAGAATAATATTTTTTATATCCAAAAGATCACATTTTTACTGTAAAAGTATCAATTTTTTTATTTATGATACGATGAAATATTGTGTAATATATATTGATTTGAGTGAAAATTATTATTTTCTATGTTAAAAAAATATATAAAGTGTATTATATGTTGATTTGAGTGAAAATTATTATATTTCAATACGAGTATGGATTGATTCGATCCATCTCACGAATATAGATTTGTGATACAGTCGCACATGATACATAATCTATTTTATAAATCAATATCATGAATAAAAAAAGTCAAAAACTTGATAAATCAATTGAAAAAGGAAAAACAAATTGATGGAAAATGATCGGATATTTAACGGTGTTCTAAAAAGTCTACTTAAGCACACTTAAGCTTGAAGCTCGACAAAAACGTCTCGCTTCGAAGAAAAGTTTGACCGAATTAAGCGTAATTAAGGTGTTTAATTAAGTATACTTAAGCACAATTAATCACATCTATTTATTTTTAATTTTTTATTTTGAAGGTATGTCTTTTTAAAAATTAATAATAAATTAGGTTTATAATTTATATGTTTACTTTTTAATTTTAATTATAATTAAGCATGTCTGATAATGATTTGACAAATATTTAGCATTTTTTAATGTGGCCTAGTTGCAAAAAAAAATAAAGATTGTAATTTTGTGATTTTTGTGCTTTTATAAATATGATAATTAAAGCATCATACTTAAATTTATCATATTTATGTATTATTTTATCTATTTATTGGTTTGAGATAATTACAATTACACTAAAAAATGAAAAACGTTTTTTCACGCTTAAGCATGTACTAATCTCGCTTGAGCTTGAAAAGCTTGAATCTCGACATCCGCACTTCTGGGCGCTTCACGCTTTTTAGAACCTTGATATTTAACCAACTCACGTAGCTTTGTGTAGCCTTTTTATAGAAGTTTATTAAAATTTCTCTTTTCTTTTTAATGAGAAAGAGACAACCATAGGTAATAAATTGATCAAAAGATAGTTTACTTTATAGTTTTATTAATTTGAAAACTCAACATCAACCCCTTCTATTAAATGGAAGTAGGAAAGAGTGCAAAGATAAATAGGAATGTCTTTAAGCCACAAAAACATGAGATGCCCCTGACATGCCTTGTATGTAAGTTCGTGCTATATCCAGTACTTGTGACATTGCAATATTTAAAAATGTAATATAAATAAATAACATGTAATATTATTTTATTTTTGGATATATTTTTTTAAAAAAAAATTATATATTAAAGTGGAAAACAATTTCATTCTAAAAGATATGAATATATATGTATTAGTGTAGGTTATAACACTTGTTGATTTATACAACCGATAAAAACGACGTGACTTGAATCTTTTAAATCATATATCGCAAATATCATGTTCGACATTGATAATTGTTGTTCCAAAATTATCTTTTTCCTAATCGTTGCATCACATTTGTAACATATTGGGGTCGAACATATGATATTAATTACGTGATCAAGTGTCTCGCGTGATTATATAATGATTCAAATTTTTTAAATCGCGTAGGATTTCCAGCTCTATATTTTAATCGTTCTCGTTGCATAGGTAAATGATACTCTCAAGATTTTTGTTTTCGTCAGATTTTCCATGTCAAACGTGAAAGATGAATGGGGAAGCGACAAAGTGTTAGGTGTTTATTTCCATGTGAATATTAATTGTAAATTTAGTGTAAGGTCAAATTATGAACAGAAAATTTTGTGAGTCTTACTTATTAGTTACTCGAGTATTTAAATGAGTTGAACAAACTTTTGACCCAATAATTTAATTTTATTTTATTTTTACATGAATATATTCCAAACCCTATCACGTTTTGTATTGAAACTCTCCACGTTTTTTTTTTTTTTTGACTTACACCAATAAGTGAAGTTACTATAATAATCTTTTGGGGCCCACTATTGTATTCGAGAATATCCCGATTCTAAATATTTTTATGTATATTTTACTTTTAAAAATATTTATTTTATTCATAATTTTAAAATAAAAAATATTTTATATGTTTAGGTATTTAAACCAATATTGATTTAATAGGATTATAATATTGAAAATTATATATATTTTTTTTGGCAAGTGGGTCCGCGTCTTTATTTTATCATAACAAAGGATAGCGCCCTCGTCGCTCTCGTGTGATCCTTTCTTCTGCTAGAAACCTGTCCAAATACGCAACACAAAAATAAAATCAGATTATCCAGCCAAAAATCCTCAGATTTAAACAACATTTTTCCATTAGTGGGACTTCATTTTTAACACGTGTATACGAGGATAGAGTACCTCAGACTGATTCTATGCTCTTATGGCTAGCAAAAAGTATTCTCCGACTTCCTTTATAATTTCGTGCGTATTTACATAAGAATGAGTTTATTTTTTATAATGTTTCCTTGTATCATTTACCCTTCAATTTTATTTTTGCGTTGCAATTCATTACATTGACTTAAATATCGAAGAGGTTTGGAATTGAGAGTCCTCTCAACATTTATCAACACCCCAATCATATTAGTTTTATCAATAGACACGAGGACATGCTCTATTCTTAACATTGCAAGGGCCGTGTGATGCATGTATGTATTAATATATAACATTACGATGATAAAATATTCATGTTGCGTTCGGATTGATGGATTTGAATTGGGAAAAGATTTAACGTATGAATTTCAAATGACATTAATCTTGGATGCATCCATTATAATTAGTATTGAATATGAAGTGGATTTTGAAATCTGCTTGAATTTTGTTCATCAAAGAAAGACCAATAATTTGAAATCGATGGATTTTAAATTTAGAATCTCAAATATATCTAATGGTTAATGACTCAATTTAATTATTCAATTTATTATTGAAGCCCAAATTGTTAATTATAAAAGCTCAAGCCCACAATTAATTATAAAAGCCCAAGCCCACTATACACTCAAAAAAATCTATAAATATGAGAGGATTCTCATTATTCAAGGGAGGATGATTTTATGCTTAAACTTTTTAGCTTTCAGTTAACATATTTTTGAATTATTTTCTGACTTGAGCGTCGAAGTGTTTGCCCGACGCCTCTGACATTTGTTTGTGACGCAGGTGATAACCCACAAAGATTTTTCTCCACCAGCTACTTGGACCCATTTATGAACCAGCAGAGTAATTCGGGTAATCACAATTTTTGGCTACGTCAATATCCATCCAAGCATTACCTCATGTTGAGCTTTGATGAAATGATTTGATTTCTATAGAGATATGCGTCTCATTTCAAATTCACCATGATTAACATTATTTTTACATAGAGTAGTAATTGATGGTTTGAAATTTACCAAACATAAATTCATCCAAATAACTAAATGAATTTAAATTTTACAGCTTCAAATACTTCCATCCACACACAATCTGAATGTAAGTTTAAAATGTGTTTGGATGAATAAATTTTACTTTTCTGTAACCAAAAATATCTGGTTGAAACCGAAGAACTTGAATGTTATTATTCTACTTTAATTTTTTTTAAATAATTAAAAACTATAAAAGTGTAGCCTTTTAAGAAAAAAATAGAATATAATAAATTAATATATTAATGAATTTTTTAAGTGTTCAAATTGGATATACAAACGTTGTTTATGATATGTAGTAAAAACACGTATGCATTGATACGATTAGGTTGCACTTTAGCTGAGTCCCCAGCATCAACCAGCAGTTTAAATCACGCGCACATTTTGGGAATTTCTTCCGCTGATTCAAACAAGGAGAATTGGGATAATAAATTTAATCAACTATTTATAAATAAATAAAAAAAACTTCTCCAAGTGAATTTTAAATACATTCAAATACGCAAAAAAATGTCATTTTTAAAAAATAATGGTTAATCAATCTTAGAGAACAAAATACCACGATTAAAATACTCAATAAATGAGACCGAAAAAATGTAATCATGTTGATATTAACTAAAATCTAGAGAAAGTCTCAAATTTTCATAATTTTTTTGAAAGATTATTTTTAATTATCTATATATATTTGATTTTATTTTCATATAATTTTTTGTCTACAAATAAATCATCCACATAAAATCAATAATATAACATGCTATATTATCCGTATAAAAACTATAAACATATTAAAATAGGGTTAATTGTAATTTTTCGATGTTTATAGAATGTTTACATATTTTATGAAATTTCATAAATATATATATTGGAAATTTCATTCTCTTAATTAATGACATTTTTACCAAAGAAAATACAAAAAAAATCTTAAATTCATTGAAAAAATGTACAAATAAATAAATTAGTGATTGATTTATAATCACGCGGCGGTGAAGTGCACATCAGCTGTAGGGACGTCAACAAATCTAATCAAACTCTTTTGGACTGTCTGAAGAGCCGTGTAATGTTATTAGCGAATAATTGGGCCCTACGTGGGCTCAGCCCAGAGAAAATCCGGAATGGGCTATAAGTCAAGTAGCCAATGGGAAACGCAGGCGTGTGGAAGATGCCAACTGCCTTTTTTTTTTTGTAATGTCCGACAACGTCGCTGTCGGCTGGACACATGTCGCTTCTTCTGGCCTCGTGAAATTCTATGCATCGGTTACAGATCATCGCAAGATAACAAATTGCACTTTTTAGTTGTGTAAAAAATATGTATGAATTTTATAATCTGTCGTCTGTGCAGATATTGATGCGAAACGCGAGCTGTTTTCATTTTTGGGCTGAAGTTATATTTTCTTTTTAGACACTGAATCTTTGTAGTAGTCAGGAGGGGACCAATGCCCTAATCTTGACAGTGGGTAGTTGAAATTGGGCTTTGCTGATCTTTGGATTCGCAGGCTGATGGGCGCGGTGTGAGTATGTCAGCTCATAGCTTTCTTTCCATGCTAGCTATCAAACCGAGTGTTGTATCAGCCCAAACTTGGTGATGGAAGACTTACTTTTGGGAGAGGAAAAACACACTAATATTTTAATATCTAAAAATGAGTTGAATTAAAAAAATTTCCGAGAAATAGTCGTTGGACGGTTTCTGTCATGTATTGGCCGACGTCGTGGACGGCTATAGGTATAGATGTTTGTCCAATCCGTGGCTGTTTTTTCAGAGACGCTCCATTGCTTTTGACATCGATTGTGTTGGTGTCCCATTGAAATTCAGAAAATGCATTCGTATGTGATAAAATAATTGTCCAAATATATAGTCAATTGTAACGACTTGAATTGATACCTCTGTCGAGAAATTAATCAAAACCTCGGTATTTGAGTTGATGAGCGATATTATTTGGATTTTGGTTCAACACAACTTTGTTTTGTTTTGTTTTTTTGTTTTTTTTTTTGTCTTTCGCTCATATTTCGTTAGAATGTTAATGTAGCAGCATCAGATATGTAATGGTTTTTCTGATATCAAGAACCAAAATAACCAAAATAAGAGCTAGTATACTAAAATTTGAAAACTAAGTAAATCAAAATCCAAAATTGAACAAGTCAGTAATTAATTTAAAGAATCATTTTCCCTTTAAAAAATTTGTTGCATCGTTAGTTAATGCCAATTGGAAACGCCAGAAAAATAACGAAGAACAACGCGTACAAAACCCGTAATCAAGACAAGATCTGATAGAAAATATAAACTCTATAATCGAAAAATATGCATGAATTTATTTTCGATCGCAAAAAAGGCAAATTTTAAAAACAATTAAATGATCGAAGGACATTGAATAAAAATGTGAACCTTAAAATTGATGAAATTTTGGATTTTGTAGAGAATATGAAAGATGGAACATTAGATTATATGAATTGGAATGACTACTAATCAAAGCGTTCGACGTTTGTGACTCGTGAGCAGAAAACTGTATAAAATGTTACATGTTGTCTATCTAGATAGTAATATCAAGTAAAAATTTAAAACTCAAGCTAAATTTTGTGTTATATAAAAAAAATTTGTTCTTTTTTAAGTTTAGTGTAGTGAGTTAGGCATAGAATATTAGAAGATAAAATTTTTAAATTTCTGGTTTAAATTATATATATATACTTCTTTCATTAAAAAAATTGTAATCTATATATACTTTTTTTTACTTGCATATACTAGGCTTTAGGGGTATGTATTCAATCTTGGAATTTTAATTACTTTTATTGACTTTTGTAGAGTTTAAAAGTATAGAGGTATTGAACATAGACTTTTATAAACTCTATAAAAGTTTAGTGATATTCAAATTAGATTTCTCTGGAGTCTTGAAAAATCTAGTGGTATTCAATCTTAAATTTTTAAAAATCTATAAAAATCTACAGGTATCCAATATTTTCATAGATTTACAATGATTATAATATAATTTTTTATGTACAAACCTTAAAATTATAGGTACAACTATAGTCACTCAAAAATTGTATTCTATTCAACCTAAAGATTTTGGTAGACTTTTAATCAAATAAAATATCTCTTAGTCATATATCTCTATTCTTCATTCAAAGATGACGCTTTTCTCCTCTCTAAAGATAAGTCGAAGGTTCCTCAAATTTCAGAGGTATGATTCCTCTCTTGAATCATTATTGATTTGATAAAAATAAATATTATGATTTCTATGTATCTCTTTCTGTGTTCCGTTCGTTGTTTGTTTATATCAGTTTATGTGTGTGCTCCAAATTTTTGCATAGATTTTTATTGTTTGAATCAAACGGTGTGTGATAGACAAATAATTTTTTTACTAGATTGTTCTTATAACATTGGAAGACTAAAAAAATAATAGTTTCAAATTCACAGTTGTTTTCATAATTTACCAGATACATTTGTATTGAAGTTTGTTTTCAAAATCTGATGTATTGAGTTTGTATATATGAATACAAGCATTTGTTTTGTATTGAGTTTTGTTTTCAAATTTTCTCGAAAAAACAGCTTATCTTAATCGTCACGGGACAATTTCTCAAAAATTTTAGCAGTTTTTAACTTTAATTTAGAATTTATATATGTGCTCAGTGGCCGGGAAGGATCTACCCATGATTCAAACATATTTACAGATGCTTTATCAAAGAAATAACAGGCTTAAGGTGCTACAAGGTATTTTTTTTGTTCTATATGCTACTTGTTTTAAAATTTTGTAATTTTTCAAGATTATATATGTTATCTCATGATTACTTGATTATACAAATACTGTTTGATAGGAAAAAAAATTTTAGTGGATTGTGGATATGCAAATCGACGTCAATTCTTGAATCTTTTTAAAGGTGTTCGTTATCATCTCCAAGAATTCACTGGTCAATGTCGTCACCCTGAACATGTAAAAGAGTTATTCAATCTTCGTCATGTCTCTTTGAGAAATGTCATTGAGAGGATATTTGGTATATTTTAAATCGCGGTTCAAAATATTCAAAACTGCTCCTCCATTTCCATATACAACACAGGCAGAGCTTGTATTGGCTTGTGTTGGATTGCACAATTTTCTTCAAAAGAAGTGTCGATATGCTGAATTTCCAGTTGAACCAGAGAATGAAGTTCCACAACCTTCATCAGAACAAATTTACGAGGATAACAACTTTGATCAAATATTTGACACTGAAGAACAACAACGAGAAAATTCAAATGCATGAAGGGATGATATAGCAAATCGAATGTGGAGTGACGTTGATCATATTGACATTAACGAATCTTAGATTTTTTCCATAAAAAACTGCTTAAAATTTATCAAATTTCATAATGTTTTAATTAGTTATTTCTCTATATTGATTAAATTTTTATGTATGCTTATAAATTAAAATTTTATTGATTAATCATTTATGCATGTTGAATAGATATGGGGATTGATTTTATTAAATTAATTGAGATTTTTTCATATATTAAACATATTTAATTTTTAAATAAGTAAATTTATTTCAAAGTGAAGATGTTATCTATGTTAAATAATTATTAGTTTAAAGAAATTATATATATATTTATATATATATTCATAAAAGTATAAAATTTGCACTATATATCAAAAAATTTACAAATATTTATCAAAATCTTGCAAAAACTTTACAAAAGTTCATGGAATTCTGTTTAGAAATCTGTAAGATTCCACAAGAGTCAATAAAAATTTACCAAATTCACTAAAATCTATCGTTTAAAAAAGTCATTGAAAGTCATTAAATCTCTACATTGAATACACCCCACTTAGTTAGCTCCACACACTGTGTGACCATCGATTATAATTTTTAATAAAACTGCAAACCTCTTAAATAAAATTATAATGAAATTATTACATAAAACATTGTAAATAAATTAATTTTATATACAATTTTATTACGAAAAATTCTTAAATTATGAACGGAACTGAAATAATTTGACAAGCACTCAGAGCCTGAATGGCTTGATCAAGTATGGCCAAAAAAGCTGGTACCTGATAGCGACACCCCCGAAAAAAGATTTGGTTACGTTTGAACGAAGTAATTTGCAATTGAGAACATGATTGATAGATGAATTTCGGAGCACTTTATTTTTGCTAGATTTTGAGATCCATGACGTCATTGTTGTGTATTTGTTTACGCCTTTTTTTATATACAAAATTTTGATTTTGATGAATAAAAAAAAAAAGAGTAAAAAGTTAAAAATGGAATGAGATCGTTTCAAATTTATCGAATTCCAGACTATCCAAATAGATCCGGTGGAGCTAAATATCGGGTTTAAAATTCTACCTAAACAGATCAGATCCACACTGAATTAGCCTCAAATTAAATGATCGTACTTGTACATGGTGAAGTTAGAGAGGGGGAATTATATTTTTTGTTTTAGCAATTTCCATTTTTTTTAACTTTCGATCTTATTGACAATGAATTTATTTTTGATATTGTAATTTGCATATTTTTTCATATATGACTATATATTAACGGTGTATTTACATTTTTAGTTCTATAACTAGCATTTATTTTTATCTTGTTAACAGTGATTTTTTTAAAAAAAATAATATAACTTGCATGTTATTTTACATTTTATATTGATATTTCCTGTAATTGATTATGGGAAGGGGGCTTTCTTTGTTTTATAAAAAGTGGTGACTCGACCCATATATATTAATTATATACCCGTCCTTTTCGTAGGTTTATTTATTAGAGATATGCATAGTTCAAAGCTCACCACTAATGTCCCTGTAACCGATACAAAACATTCAAATCCACACAATACTCACTTTTTACAAAATATATATGGCTCACATTTTTTTTTAAGTTACTGATTTTTTTTTTTCCAAGTATTAGACAAAAAAAGGGAACACAATTGCAACTTTTTGCTAATTGTTAAATTAAATACCGTGATACATCACTCACATATTAAAAACTTTTGATTAGGTTTCATGTGCAACGATATTTCGGATATATATTCTCGAAAAATGAGTGACATGGTCTATACCTAAATTGAAAAGTAATATTTTTTATGTAAACAATAATATTTTTCGCCTAAATCAACATATTTTACACAATATTTGTTTATAACATAAATAACAAAAAATGATATTTTTGTAATTAAAAAAAAATACTTTAAACATAGAAAGTAAATGTTATGATCAAATAAACAAGAATAGCGGTCTAGAGTGCGTGAGTAGACTCTTTCAAAAATTAAACTAGTTGAATTTAACGGATTTTAGATTACTATGATTCTAAATGGTTAAGCTTCCAAACTTTTTGATAAAAAAATTTTCATTAAAGATAAAACTAAGATTGTGAAAATAGAATAAGTAGAGTTGATAGAAATACTAAATAAACATTACTAATTAGTATGTCACAAAATAAGATATTTTTTTTAAAAAAAACATCACAATTAGTTATATCTCGGGTTAGAGTATGTTATATATATATATATATATATTGATGTAAAAATTAACATTCGAAAATTCTCGAATTCATTCCCCACCTCCCACCGTCTCCTCCCATTGTAAAGCCTATAAATTAAATAATGGCTATATGATTCACATATCTCCATTTCTCCTCCCACTTTTTACCCACGACACCACTCTAACTCCGCCGCCGCCGCCGCCGCATCCATGGACGAGAAAGTCTGCAGCCACCACAAGAACAGGAGGAAGAAGTTCTTCCAGCGCTGCTGCGCCACCGTACTCATCATCATCTTCATCATCCTACTCACCATCCTAATCGTCTGGGCCGTCCTGCAACCCAAGAAGCCCCGATTCACCCTCCAAGACGCCACCATCTTCAGCCTCAACGTCTCCGCGCCCAACATCATCTCCACCACCATCCAAGTCACCGTCTCCTCCCGCAACCCCAACTCGAAAATCGGTATTTACTATGACAGGATGTACATCTACGCCACCTACAACAGCCAGCAGATCACTTACTTCACCACCATCCCGGCGGTCTACCAGGGCCACAAGGACGTCAACGTATGGTCGCCGTTTATCTACGGGACCAACGTCCCGGTGGCGCCATACAACGGCCCCGGCCTCACGACGGCCCTGGATAACGGCGCGGTGACGATGGTGATCAAGCTCGAGGGCCGTGTCAAGTGGAAGGTCGGGTCTTTCACCACCGGTCGGTACCATCTTCACGTCAGCTGCCGGGCGAATATTCTGACCGGAAAAAGCAAGAACACCGGATTAATCATCGGAACCGCAGTTAAGTATCAACTTCAACAGAGCTGTAGTGTCAGCGTTTGATGCATAATATAGTTCCAAAAAATATAATAAAAATTGAAGCAAATTTTATGATACACGATAATTTCCATGAATCGGCATCGAATTATTTCGATGAAATTTTACTTTTTTAATCTTGCTTCCTTTGGGTTTTATAATTTACTATGGTGCTGAAGAACTGTAAATCCTGGTAAGAATAATGTATGATTATTGAATTAATTAAATACATAATATATTGTGCAATAATTTTTAAAAATTATTATTACCTTCTAGTGGTTGTTAAGCTGTTACTTTTTTTAATATGTTAAGAAGCAATTTTTTTAAGAAAATTCTCGCAGTTTTAGCTTTTTAAAAAAATATTATTACAATTTATTCTATTAGGATGACGTTTATTGTTTATTCTCACTTAATGCTTACTGGAAGGAATCTTATTGAATTTTAATCAATAATCGATCGATTTCCTATCTCTTAAGTCGTTAATTTCCACTCGCATTTATTTTTTGGTCAACTTAGATAGCTAACGTGAATTGGCAAATTTGACGTTTTATTTTTTTCATCGGCCTATACGACAAATTATTCTCTTCAGTAGAGTCAAAACTCTATTATTGTGTGAAACAATATAAAAATCTACAAAACTTTCATATAAATTAATTTATTTTTTATATTCATCTGTCATTTAACTCCTATGTTTTTTGAACTCGAATACATTTATCTCATTTATTTATGTCCAACAAAAGGTTTCAATTTTTTTTCGTTTTACACGATCAATTTTTACATGGAAGTGCTCATGCAGTTTATATACTAAGTTGGTTGGTAGGGATGAGAATGGGATCGGGCGGGACGGATTTTTCATCTTCGAATTTCATCCCTATCTTCGTTTATGCCTGATCTTCAGGTCAAATCTATATTCTCACATTCGTCTTCGTTTAAAAAATATTAATAAAGCAACACGAGAGATGAGTATGGAGAATATCCAAATTATTATATATTATTATTAGTGATAATATTAATAATAATAATAATATTATTATTATTATTAAATATTATTTTTGAGGCTAGTTCGGAGATGAACATAATATCTTCGTATTTGTCTTGGACTATTTCTGAGATTTTAAAAAATCCACTAACCCGAAAAACCAGAGATTTATATCCTCGTTTTGAGATTTTCTCACGAGTCTTTGAACTTATAAGGAAAATCGTCAACTCTGTCAATTGTTGATTTAATGACATTGAATACAGACCACAGACGTAATATCATGTTTTCGGCAATACAATTTGGCATTAAAGCTGGAAATTATAAAACTTAAAAAAAAAAAAAAAAAAAAGCCAACAATAGAAAATAGACAAGCCATGTGGCGGCACGTAGAGCCAACCTAAAATTGACCTTTTCCTCGATTTATTTTTTATATCATAATTCCTTATGTCAAAATGCCCGACCCAGATCCATTTATTTACTTGAATCCGTTGAAAAAGTTAAAAAGAGAGAACGATATCCCTCTTTTAAATTATCATATCTTTAAACTCAATTTTAAAACACAAAGCATAAATTATTTTAAAAAAAAATTGACTTTTCCCTTGCAATTAAGTCTTTTTTTAGTCCATTAACTTTTTTTTTTTAGTTCTTTGTTTGTATCATTCTAGTGGAGAAATTAATAAAATAAAAAAACACAAATATATTACATTGAAAATTAAATTTAACTAACTGTATCACCAAAATCAAAATTAATTCAGCTTACAAGATCAATTTTTCTATTATCCCACGGTAGATCCCCTAATATCGAAAGTTGCATATCATACATTTTGATTGCTTAGTTTTACAGAGCGATTAGTTTTTTTTTTTTAAGTATAATATAATATATTAATTGCAAATGGAAGTTGTTCCATTTGAATAAACGATTAGGAGTGTTAAAACTTTGGTTTAGGCCGAAAATTCGTAAATTCAAAACGGAAAAATAAATTGAATTGTTCAATTTTAATATAAGTGTTAAAATCAAAGTTTATATGATTCGATTTCGGATTATATATGTCAAATCCGAACCGATCGAAAAAACCAAAATTTAATTATATCAATAAATTTATTTATATTTTATTTGGATGATATATTTTTATTAAATGATATTTAGTGAATCTAAAAAAAAATTTTGTTGACTTTTTTTTATCATTATTTATTTAATACATTTACACATTATATTTCATATTTTACTAAAAAATTAACTAAAAATAATATATTATATTTATAATTACTAATTTTATAACTGTCATAATTAACTGAAATGAAATTACTGAACTGTTTTGCTAGAGAACAAAGTCAACATGAAGAAAATGATTCGAACATATTTTAAAACCGAAATGTATTATATAAAACGAACAAAATCGACAGATGAACACTTTTAATTACAATAAATTATTTGACCTTATGTTTTGTCTTGGAGAAAGTTAAATCTGTTTTAGGTTATAGTTATTATAGAAAAATGGGGAATAATATTAGGGATCGGAGACCTAATTATAAAAATAGAACAATTAAAATAAAATAAAATATGATAAAGTGCTCAAAAAATTCTCCCGGGCGGTGGATTTGTGCGTAGGCTAGGTGAGACGTACGCTTTCCTTTCCCAAGACGCCAACCGCCAACAATCCATTAATAATCATCAATTTCCAACTTTATTTTGTTGTGTTATTCAACAATTTAATTATACAAGGGATCCTATGTCACGGATTAAATAAATATAGTGCTATTACTAATTTAAAAGTTTATAGTTATTTTTTATGTCAAACAAATTTTATGTAAAAAGGTTTGCGTGCCATATAATAATATAAATTTTTAATTTCACCTAAACTTATATGATTCTAATAAAACAACCAAAATCTTTTAAATTATTCAGCGTCTAATTTAATTTCTAACAGGATAATTTCTTTTTCCCCAACAACCATTCTGACGAACAATGAAGTTAATGAAAATCAAGCACTTAACTTTGGTTTGGATAGCAATTGTAAAATTGAGTATTTTATCAAAATTTATTGTTGATGGTAATCATATAACTTAAAAGGTTTTTAAATCACACGGTAGCTTGAGTACCTAATTTTTATCATTCTTTTAGTAAAGAAAATTGACAAGATTCTATGTTTTGGCATAAACAAAGAACATGTGAGTCAAATGATTAGCTTTGCAGAGACATCGATTGATTCCAAAGAAAAAATATCAGGCGAGACACTTTAACCCAGAACCGATGAAATCGAGTAATTGTTGATACGGAGGGCGACAACTTTTTACATCAACACAGAGAAAGAACGCGGATATGGGAAGTTTTTCAAACTACGGTGCAAAGTCTCGAAAAGATCAAATATGTATGTTGAAGAAACCAGTAGAAAAAGAAGAAATCTTGAAGAAATATAGAGCGATCATGAGCACAACGATTGTCTATTGATGTACAAATATCTTGAATCACCATGGATGTCCACCTTCTCCAGCAGAGAAACATCCGGTTCGTATGCTCACACATAACTTCTCAATCACGCTAGGAGTTCTAAATTGTGATTATTACTCACTTAGAATTGAATTTTGACTTGCATGGATATGTTGATGTTGAAAGATAAGTTGTGCATATCTTTCACATCTTTTATCTTTTCGATAATTAAAATTAGAATCATAATTCCTAACAATATTCTGCAAAAAATAAAATAAAAATTTTTTTTTTACAAAACAAATGTTGCATTTATATACACATACCTAGTTTGAAAGAGTACTTGCACTCGAATTTGATACGATTGAAAGGTTGAGGTTGTGGAGAAATAGGCTGTAGGGGTCTACGTGTCCATAAGCTAAACAAGTCCTTTTCGATCCAGTGCTCTCCACTTGCTAATAATAATTGTATAATAATAAATAGAAAGGGACATTTTAAATCATTTTTCTACCACTTTAATTATTCATTTATCTTAATATCGTGACGAAAATGTTATTCCAGTAGCTATAACACCATACACACTAGTGTGTTTAAAATAATTTCAGTTGCCTCAAATATTATCTTTAGCATTTCAAATTGTTGAACTTACCACCAATATTTAACCTCTCTCTAATATATTATGTCAAGTCGTTCAACAATTTGTCCTAAAATTGAATACAGAAGGGATATCTTGCAAGCTTGCTCGAGGTATCTTGACTCGATTGGGTTCGAAATTATACCAGAATATGTCAAGTTTAACTCAAATTTGGATTCGGATTAAGCTCGAGTCAGAATATGTTGAAAGCCAAACATACTTCTTTTCCGCTTTTTTCGCCGCCCGGACTTACACTCTGGAGCGTTGGGTCGTCGGTAGAAGACTCGAAACAAATTTTGAGACACCTAGTGCTATAAGAACATGAGCTGGTGAATTTATGATAATGAAATCAAACAAAAGCTTTTGGCTGACCTCACAATAAAATATAGAGTATTCTATGCCCTATAATGTGGTCAGCTCCCTTATTTTGAGAGGTTGATTTATGATATACCATGAGTACTAGCGTATTTGTACGAGATATTCATATGAACATCTCGATTCAAACAAAAAATTCTTATGAACCCCACTTTTTTGTTTTGAATTCAGATTTTCATCTAAACACATTGTATAAAAAAATGAACCGAGATCAGAAATGTCTCTTGAAAAAGAGGTGTTCTAATTAATATTAATTACATCAGCTTCAATGTTATGCCACAATATTTTTTCTTTAAAAGTATGTCTTCAATCATGTAGCAGTAACGTTGGTCATTTATGCAGGGAGTTTGTTTATAGGGAACCACTCATTTCAAAGAGGGTGTATCCCATACGACTGCTTTTTTTTTTTGGGTGGCCTATTAGTACTATCTCCCGGTATAATCCACAGGAGATTTATTCCGATGATTGCAAATTTTCATGTCTTCGCAAGAAATCACGAAGATAAATTAAAAATTCGAAACTAGACGTCTCAACGTTAAATCATTCATAACTATTTGCATCAAATGATGAAGTTTCACTCGGTCACATTAAAACAGAGCTTAGCCTCATCCCAAGGGCCATTGATCTCAAATTTATACTCCTGAATCCTAATAAGCCAGTAGGGGCAAACCAGATTAACAAAAACCAGTACACTGAACAATAAAATAAAGAGCAACCTATGCAACCGAGCAACGAAAAACAACGTTACCACCATCAACGTTACCGTGAAACACAGGTGCAATCGAAAAGAGAATTTCTTTATGCAGTAGGTTACCAACGGAGCAAACAGAAAGATTTGCAAGGAAAATAGTACGATAGCAAAAACGTGAAGCCTTGATGGAAGCCGAGAAGCAATTAGAAGTGAAGCGACTATAGAAGCATTAAGAGAGAGATTGCTCGTAAAGGTTGCATTTTCAAGAGCCCCAGGTGGCTTAACATTGGAATCAGAGTAGTTGTGCAGAAAGAGGTGAAGTATGACAAGAGAGGCTGTTAGCACCCAAATCGAGTCCGAAGTTATGGATCGGGTAAGTGTTTGGTAGATAGGCGACAAAAGATATAAACCTGTTATGAAGAATGAGATTTTAAGAACATAATTGAGTAAAAGATTGAAAGACAACATTTCTGCTGTTGAAAGAACGACAAAGAACCCGACTCCAAGAAGGACGATGTCAAGTAACAAGAGGGATGTTCCGTTGAATATTGATCTAAGGGTGCAAGTCCAAACCAAGACAACGAGAGCGACAATGCACAGATATTGTGAGATGGAAAATGAGTCTAGAATCACTTTAACCAAGTCTCTTTTCACAACATTGGCATTCGTAATCATGTCTTCTAGGAAAGATTCATCAGTATGATTGTCAGCGAAACCTGGTTGCATCCCTCCGTATGCAACTTTTCTCCATTTAGGATAGGTTGGAGATGAGCTGCTTGAGTTGGATTCCATTTGTATCAGAAACTATATCAAACCAGCTAATATATCTTTCGGATTTTCAGCGCCAGCAGTTTGCGACATAGCACGATCTTACAAGCATCACAACCAGCTTTCATCTAAAACCGCATCACAACCAGCTTTCATCTAAAACCATGTCTGCAATCAGAAATTCGAAAACTAAGTAAAGATGGATGCCAATCAAACAAGGAAAAGGGCCCTGATAATACTTGCAATGCCAAAATGATAACAAAATATCATCAAGTCTGATAATAGAATTCTAGATGCTTTTCATTGTCCTATTGTTGGTCCGTGGAAAAGCAATTAGGAAACGTTATCTCGGGATTGCGCGAGTGCCAAAACACCAAGAACCAATTGTTATTTTAGATGGATTTAGTGTATCAAACAATTTTATCGAAGTCATGAGAAGTGATGCCACGAATTTTGGCGATCCTGATTACTTAAACCTGAGTTTTTATTTTCCTTAAAGTTGACATGGACTGGATGGCGCTCAACCAAGAGAGAGTCATTTGGCTCCAAATAACACCCCTCCCCCTACAGGGTCAAAACTTAGATAATAAATTTTAGTCTGCGTCTAGGTCTAACCAAATTATGTTCCAATTTTTGTTGAACAAGGTATAAAGCTTTCATGACCCATTAGCAATCTTCCTCCATACAAATCATGAAAGAATAATGAAACAAAAATCTCCAAAATTTGAACAGACAACCGTTAACCATGATTTCCGAAAGTGGAAACAGTGCTACAGTGTATGCTACGTGATGATGGAAAACAACACCCAAATACCACCGATTTGAACCAATCAAATGGTAATAAAAATTTGAAAACTCTGGAATGAGTTAACTAAGGTGTATTTGATAATCCCCAATCAAATGACAATAAATATGTGTTCGATATGATTCAACAGTTGGCCAGCTACATACATGAAAAAGGGTTTCCAAAATTATAATTTAAGAAGTTTAATTAAACACACATGAAATTCAACTTTACAACTTCATTATTCTTGGAGAGTTGTAGAAAAATAACAACAGATCTAAACTTGAATTAAATCGGCATAATTTAAACTCAAAAATCTAAAGTTAACGCTGTTTTCGAAACAGACAATTGGATTCTAGAAAACTTGATGGTATAAATTAAATTCCAACAAACAAAATCAACATGAATTTAATAGTTTTTGAAATCATGTTTCAACATCGCAATAGTTTACTTCTGAAAGATACAACATCTTACAACTCAAAATAGAGGTAGAAAAAGGTGGTGGTTCAGTCTATCTCTGGCTTAATTCACGTGACGAGAAGCTTGATCCCTCGATTTCCTGTGTTAATCTTGCTCCACGATTCTGAATATGTGATTTTTTAAATGTTGGGCTTGAAGGGCGAGGCAACAATGAGAAATAAAGATTGGAGCTTTAGATTTTATTTCCAACAATGAGTCTTTTCAAACCTAACTTAGTCTGCAAATAGGTTTTTTCTGCAGTCCACTTACCAGGTAATAAGATTATTTAATTTTATTTTTTTTGCTGAGATTTTATTATATATGAATCTCGAAAATAGATCATGCCTAAAACTTGGTGTCAGATGGACGATAAAACATCGATAAGATTATTTGTTCTTCATTTTTTAACTTAAAGGCTCAATTTATATCAATATGTCCATAAATTTATGTTACACAATTTTATAATTCAAAATAGATTTAAAATTTTCAAAACATAAACATGAGAATATATCATATTTTTTTCCATATTATCCGCCCACCTAGCATTTGAGATGTTTGATCAAGTCCAAATCATGTTAAATCAGGAAAACAAAAATCAAGCCTAGGAAAAGAGATCAAATATCTCATAGAGGATCCGATGAACATTCTAGAATGCCATCACACTGTAGGATTAAAACAGACATTGAATCTTTGTTTAGGTTATTCTATTATTAATGTTACCTCATAGTCATCAAATTTCATAGTATTCTTAATGATAGTGAAAAATTCTTCTTTATAGTTTTATTAGTATTTCTGCAATCTAATATCGTGTTTTTTCTTTTTGTAAGATTTTTAAAGTGTTGCACGATACTCGAGTCTGAATATTAGCACATGGTGTACACAGACAAATACATATAGAGAGATACCCAGCCACAGAGTGTGTTTGGATACAGAAGATACTGAACCATTGCACTGAGTGCTAACGACCAAAGAACTAAAGACTTCGTAAATATACCATCAACACAAATCACTGAAGCTTCAGAATTGAAATATCGAATATAAAATGCTCAGATAAAAATCAAACGAGTTTTTCATTACCAATAGGGGATTTCCCAGTGCAGGACTGAGATTCTTTCATACTGTTTTTCTTTATTTGATGTAAAAAAAAAAAGCACATGGATTTGCTAAAATAGAGCAAACCCACATCAACCACCAAAATACAGTAATATGATTCTCGTTAATTTTTTTTTTAAAAAAAAACCTTCTATACCAAATTTCACCAAATATGATTCTTCATCATGGTTTTTTTAAAAAACAATTAAAAAAAGAATATTAACTATCAAAATAAAAGTATGATACAACGTCATTCGGGATGGTGAATGGTGCCGTGCAGTTTCCGCCGTTGCCACAGACGGATGCTGCAGGATTAGAGTCGACTAATGACTTTTTTACCAGACAACATAGAAAAAATTGATGCAAGCTTAAAATAAAAAATAAAAATTTTCTACAAAGTATAGGCTTTGGATTTTTTGTTGACACAAGGTTGAAGCACATTTTTTCACCAACACTTTCGCCCGACATAGAATGCTAGGTACTCTGTCGTGTTAAACCTAAACAAGTGTCGGGGAAAAAGAATAAAGATAATAAAAATTGATAGATATTGCACAAATACTTTTGCAGGCGATGAATTGATAAATATCAATAACTTACAAACTTTATAACCGAATTTGGTGACAAAATATCTCGAACCTCATATCAAGCTACAATTTGAAGGCTTTAGGGAGAATTTCTAAAAAACAGGGAGTTTGCACTTGATTTTTATGTGTTAACTAGTCAAAAAGAATCAGTCGACACAGTGGCTGCAATATCCACTACAGCAGTGGCGAACGTCGCAGCCTTCGCTTTTTCTTTAACGTGACTAAAGTCTGCAGGTCCCGCCGTTACTAGGACCCTGCGGCCTGCCGTGTAATGCTTCTAAAATTTGGTCTGAACATCTAGATTGAGAGAGCTTCACGCAGATGAGGAAGATCATAATTTTGATGTTCAGAATGGTGTCCGATAATGAACAATTTGAAAGTTATGGAGCGCATTTTAAATTTGTTTATTGGAGTTATAGAATGTAATTTATTATATGGATATCATCTATCGGCTCCTAGTCCCCCACCTAGGTAGCCGAGGCTGGTCTAATGCCGACTAACGCAATCGAATTTTGGAACCTTGCATTCGATCCTTAATTTAATAATTCTAAATAGATTAATGATTTTCAGAAGATTCAATAAACGCAACTTAAACCATTTTTCCTCGAAGATTAACTGCCCAATATTTGGGCGTCCTATGGAAGCTCGAAATCATATAGCAGCTGAGAAACAAAATCGGACTTATGAAAAAAGATCAAACTGGGAAAAAAAAAGCGAAACAATATAAATTAGATCTTGTATTTTAGCACAGGTACCAAAAAAAGCAAAAATCTGATTTTTAACGTACCCAGCAAGAGAACGAAGCGAGAAGAATGAAGAAGAGACTCTGGTGGAGGCTAAGGAGGCCGATAAACTTACGGCAAGTGGAGGCGGCAACGGCGGAGGAACACATTCAATGGCTCTGCAGTAGAATCGGAGCATGAACACTGAGAGGACAAAGGTGTTTTAGGTCGAAGGTTTTTGCTGAATTGTAAACCGGGTTAATTGAATTGGGGCACGAATAAATATGCTCTACTATAATTTTATTTTTTATAAGGTGAAACTGCAATAGCTATTTTTTTTTATTACACTAGAAAATCATTGTATTAACGCATATAAACTATGTTTGAGTTAATCAAAGATTTTGGTAAAAAGAGAAAATTGTATTCATCATATCAATTAATTATAATAACATACTTTTTGAATATTTCTTGTATCTATAATCATCGTATTAGTTACTTGTAATATCCTGCCCGACTCGGATGACCTCCCTTTTGTCTATCAACATTAAAAAAAAAAAAAAAAAAAAAAAAATAGCGACGTTCAAACCGTCGTTAAACGCGACGGTTTGGCAGTCCGTAACTGGAGATAGCGTCGTCTTCTACAAACGACGGTTTCTCAACTCCCGTCGCATGTAGCGACGGTGTTGTTAAAGAATACCAACGCTAATTAGCGACGGTTTATATGTCAACCATCGCTAATTTAGCAACGGTTTATATGTCAATCGTTGCTAATGTAAGCGACGGTTATAGCGACGGGTTTGTAAAAATCGTCGCTATATTAATCGGCGATTTTTTTAAAAAATCGTCGTTTAATGAAGCGACGGTTTGTATATAAACACTGCCATAAAATTCACAAATAAACTAAAACGCAAAAATTAAATTCATGTATTAAATTTCTGTAAAAAAAAAGCTTTAAAACCTGATGTGCGCGAAAATATGGAGAACTGCACGTAACGAAGATCGCACCGACTAGCAAATCTACGAAATAAATACGAAAAAATGTTAGTACAAAATAAAAAACCGAAACTTCGAAAAATTTATAGAGTTTCGCTACTACCATAGATAGGCGAAAATTGCCTTGGAATATATAGAAGCATAGCGACGGTCTTTGAAAAAACTGTCGCTATTCGCGATGGAAAGATATTTTATTTATCTTTTATTTGGATATTTTGATTTATTTTGGTATCATATTTATAACTCATTCAGATATTTTGTTTAGGATTTGAGTTTATTCAAGTATCTATGTTTTTGATCGAATTTATTCTTGTTTCTTTTTATGATAAATAAAAATATTTATTTCTTATTTATTATTATAAAATATTTTTATTCTTTTTGATTTTATTATTGAGAATAGAACACGAATTTTGAACATGAAATGAATGTTTATGTCTTGTTCACACCGCAACAATGCATTCTATACTTAAAAATAACAAATATTATCATATTTGCATATGAGAAAAATTAATGTCAACACAGTTTATGACAATTAACTAACGATGTATTTTTAGTACAAAATAATCATAGGGAAAAAATATACTGCTGAAAAATTACTCATGTTCCCTTGTGACTGATACCACGTAAACAAATATAGCGGAGACGAATGCAATAATTAATAAGTTCACTAGAATTAATATTTTTATGATTTGACATGACCTATTGAGACATCTCATTTCTACTATGATGCAAAAAATTATCGAGAAATCAGCGTACATTAAAAAACAAAAAGATTTTAAATTTCAAAGAGTTCTCATGCGGCGTTGTATTGAAGACAGATTAATCACAAGAGTTTCACCCGCTAAAATTGGGGTATAAAATCAACATATTTTTAGAAAGAATACAATTCTTGTGCATCGACTATTTTATAATTTAAAATCATTGTTTTGAAAATGCGTGGGTTGTCCACTCGTGCGACCTACCCAAATATTTCAAGCCTTTGTTACAATAAATATAAACTTGTTGTGAAAAAGTAAAAATTTATGGTAAAAAGTAAAAATCTCAAACTCTCAAAATTTACCAAACTACACACTTTATAATATTTTTCTCTCTACTCAATTGTAATTTTCTTCACAAATGAGAGATCTATTTATAGGAAATCTTTACAAATAATCCAAAAATAAAATACATCATTACCTACATCATCACACACTAATTTTCAATATTTACAACTCTTATTTTCAACATTCAAATATTCAACATTCAAATATTCAATACACACATTTTAAATATTATTTTCCAATACTCCCCCTTGTGATGATGATCATGATACGATGATGTCTTCATTACGTGTTTTTGTACTGCCTCGTTAAAAACCTTACTTGGAAAAACCCATTGGGATAAAAACCATAGTAAGGGAAAAAGAGTGCAGTCACGTAAACTCTCCCTGATGTTGACATGAACAATTCTTCACAAATTTCGTAGATTGCGCATCCCAATATTATATATGTGCTTTCTGAATATTGACGTAGGAAGTGCCTTTGTGAAGAGATCTGATGAGTTTTCACTTGATTGAATGTGACGAACATCAATACATCTATTCTTCTCAAGCTCCTTGGTGAATGCGAAGAACTTAGGAGGAATATGTTTAGTTCTGTCGCTTTTTATGTATCCTTCTTTCATTTGAGCAACACATGCAGCATTATCTTCATATAGTATCACAGGCTTCTCATCAGATGATAATCCGCATGAAATTTGGATATGTTGGGTCATTGATTTTAACCACACACATTCACGACTTGCTTCATGTAGTGCAATAATCTCGGCATGATTTGATGAAGTTGTTACGAGCGTTTGTTTCTGAGAACGCCAAGATATTGCAGTGCCTCCACGAGTAAATACATATCCAGTTTGGGAACGTGCCTTGTGTGGATCAGATAAGTATCCAGCATCAGCATAACCAATTATACTTGGATTAGCATCTTTTGAATACAAAAGTCACAAGTCTGTCGTTCCTCGTAGATAACGGAATATATGTTTAATTCCGTTCCAGTGTCTCTTTGTTGGATATGTGCTAAATCTTGCCAACAGATTCACGGCAAAAGATATATCAGGCCTTGTACAATTTGTAAGGTACATAAGGGCACCGATGTCACTTAGATATGGTACTTCTGGACCAAGAATATCTTCATCATCTTCACATGGACGGAATGGATCCTTTTCTATGTTTAATGATCTAACAACCATTGGAGTACTTAAAGGATTTGCTTTATCCATATTAAAACGTTTAAGGATCTTTTCTGTATAATTTGTCTGGTGAACAAACATTCCACATTCTTTTTGTTCAATTTGTAAACCCAGACAATACTTGGTTTTTCCAAGATCCGACACAGCTTCTTGAATTTCTTTATTCGTTCCAATGATGTTTAAATCATCAACATATACAGCAATAATTACGCATCCGCATGTTGTTTTCTTAATGAAAACACAAGGGCATATTGAATTATTTACATATCCCTTTTTCATCAAGTGATCACTTAGTCGATTATACCACATTCGACCTGATTGCTTTAACTCATATAATGATCTTTGTAATTTCACAGAATAACATTCCCTGGGTTTTGAACTTTGTGCTTCAGGCATCTTAAATCCTTCAGGGATTTTCATATATATATTACTATCAAGTGATCCATATAAGTAAGCTGTAACAACATCCATAAGACGCATTTCTAAATTTTCAGATACCGCCAAGCTAATCAAATACCGAAACGTAATTGCATCCATCACAGGAGAATACGTTTCTTCATAATCAATTCCAGGCCTTTGAGAAAAACCTTGTGCAACAAGTCGAGCTTTATATCTTACTATTTCATTTTTCTCATTTCGCTTTCGAATAAAAACCCATTTGTATCCAACAGGTTTTACACCTTCAGGTGTAAGGACTATAGGTCCAAAAACATTACGTTTATTTAGCGAATTTAATTCAACATGGATGGCATCTTTCCATTTTATCCAATCCTGCCGATTTTTACATTCACCAAAAGATTTTGGTTCATGATCTTCGTTATCATTTATGATGTCGATTGCCACATTATAAGAAAATATATCATCAATTTCATCTATATCTTTTCGGTTCCATATTTTTCCAGTATTAATATAATTGATAGAGATTTCATGATTCTCGTCAGTTTGTGGTTCTGACAGAACATTTTCATCATCATGTGTTTCTTCAGGAACACCATTCTCTATTTTGTGATCATCATGTGTTTCTTCAGAAACGTCATTCTTTATTTTGTGATCATCGTGTTTCTCTATGAATTTTCTTTTTCGAGGATTTTTATTCTTGGAACCGACTGGCCTTCCACGCTTCAGGCGTTTAATGACATCATGAGTATCTTCCATTTGTTTCTTTGGAATTTCAATTCGAGCAGGGGCATTTGCAGCATGTATATATGATTTAGTTACCCCTTTTGTGTCAGCAAATGCATCTGGTATTTGATTGGCTATTCTTTGCAAGTGTACAATTTGTTGTACATCTTTTTCACATTGTTTTGTTCTTGGATCCAGATGTAACAATGATGATACATACCATGTAATTTCTTTTTCGGTATGTTTCTGTTCTCCCCCTAACATTGGGAAGATTTCCTCATTAAAATGACAATCAGCAAAACGTGCTGTGAACACGTCGCCTGTCTGAGGTTCAAGATATCGAATGATTGATGGACTATCATAACCGATATAAATTCCAACCTTTCTTTGAGGTCCCATTTTCTTTCGTTGCGGTGGTGCAATAGGCACATACACCATACATCCAAAAATTCTCAGATGAGAAATGTCTGGTTCTTTACCAAATGCAAGCTGCAATGGGGAGTATTTATGATATGCACTTGGTCTGATGCGAATTAATGAAGCAGCGTGTAAAATTGCATGTCCCCATATAGAAATAGGGAGCTTTGTTTTCATAATCATTGGTCTAGCAATCATTTGCAGACGTTTAATCAATGATTCAGGCAATCCATTCTGTGTATGTACATGAGCAACATGATGCTCAAGAATGATTCCCATAGACATACAATAATCATTGAAAGTTTGGGAAGTAAATTCACCAGCATTATCAAGTCTAATTTTCTTGATTGTATAATCGGGAAATTGATTCCTCAATTTTATTATTTGAGCAAGTAATCTTGCAAATGCAACATTTCGAGTTGATAATAAACATACATGTGACCATCTGCTGGAGGCATCAATCAATACCATAAAGTATCTGAATGGTCCACATGGTGGATGGATTGGTCCACAAATATCACCCTGAATACGTTCAAGAAACATTGGTGATTCAGTTTGGATTTTGACTGGTGATGGTCTTATAATAAGTTTTCCAAGAGAACATGCTTTACATTGAAACTTATTATTCTGAAAGATCTTCTGGTCTTTCAGTGGATGACCATGTGTATTTTCTATAATTCTTCGCATCATTGTTGAACCAGGATGTCCCAATCGATCATGCCAATTGGTTAATATCGAAGAATTATCAACTACCATGTTTGATTCAATGAGACTTATATGTATATAATGCAATCCAGTAGGGAGCATTGGTAGTTTTTCAATCACATATTTCTTTCCTGATTTATATGTGGTAAGACACATATATTTCTCATTCCTTTCATTCATTGTTTGAGTATCATACCCATGGGAATATATATCATTAAAACTCAACAAATTTCTTTTCGATTGTGGTGAATATAAAGCATCATTGATCAAAAATTTTGTACCATTAAGTAACAAAAATTGTGCTTTACCACATCCTTTAATCAAGTCTACAGGACCTGATATTGTATTCACTGTTGTTTTTGTTGGTTTTAGTTCCAAGAAATATCTTTTATCTCGGAGGATAGTGTGCGTTGTACCACTATCGGGTATGCAAACTTCAGCTTTGCTCATAGCATTTTCCATATTTGAACTTCAAAAAAATATGCAATGAAATAAATTACTTGCAATATATATTTAAATATAACACAAATCATAATTATACAATAAAACATTAGTCTATGAATACATGAAAAATAGATTATTGTACATTTATATTCTACCATTATATTGTTCATTTTCAGAGAAATCGTTGAGAAAATCTGCAGCATCAATATTGTTCATTTCTATCCCACCAACATATTGATCATTTCCAGAGAAATCATTCATAAAATCACCAGCATCAAAATGAGTTGAATCACTCAAACGGTCACTGCGTTCAGTGAAGTTGGTCTCCTTTTCTTTCCCCTTTAATGATTCTTTATAAAGTTTACAAAGGTGCTCAGGGGCTCGACAAACTTTGGACCAATGTCCTGGAGTACCACATCTGTAACAAGAACTTTCATATCTTTTTGAGTGCTTCTCATTAACACTTGTATTCTCATGATGCCTTTTATGTGGATGGTTTGGGACGTTCTTTTGAGATGAGTTATAAAAATAACTATCTCGATTATTTTCAAAACCACGGCCTTGACCACGACCACGGCCAATTCCACGTCCACGTCCACTTCCACGTCCACGACCTCGACCTCGACCTCGACCTCGACCAAAACCTTGTCTTTGAATTTGATTTTGGTTTCCAGGTTTAAATTCATTTTTACTTACAGCATTTACTTCTGGAAATGCTGTTGATCCAGTGGGTCGGGACTGATGATTTCTCATTAATAGCTCGTTGTTTTTTTCCGCCACAAGAAGACAGGCGATGAGTTCAGAATATCTCGCGAATCCACGTACTCTATATTGTTGCTGTAGAGTAATATTTGATGCATGAAACGTGGAAAATGTTTTTTCAAGCATCTCAGATTCTGTGACCTCATGTCCACAAAATTTTAATTGCGAGATTATTCTATACATCGCCGAATTGTAATCACTGACTTTTTTAAAGTCTTGGAATCTCAATGTATTCCATTCATCCCGGGCGGTCGGAAGTATAACTTCTCTTATATGTTCGAATCTTTCTTTTAATCCCTTCCACAAAGCCATGGGATTTTTTTCAGTCAGATATTCACATTTCAATCCATCGTCGAGATGTCGACGCAAAAATATCATGGCTCTTGCCTTTTCTTGTGACGTGCATATGCCATTTTCTTTAATGGTCTCGCTTAGACCCAATGACTCAAGATGCATTTCTACATCTAGAGTCCATGGCATATAATTCTTTCCCGTGATGTCGAGCGCAACAAATTCGAGCTTTGTTAAATTTGACATGGTGGTACTAAAAAAAATTACGATGCATTTTATTAGTTAATAATTATTGCAATACAAAGTAACGGATAAACAAAAAGTACAAGTATTTGTAAAAATAAAGAAAACGCACGAGGAGGATATTCTCCGATAAATACAAGACTCGTGAGTATGACAACCAAAATAATTAAAAATATCCTTGAGAAAGCCATCTTCTTTTTTCTTCGAAAAATTTGATGATGAATAATTTTTAGAGAAGAAGAGAAAGTTGGAGTGATGGAATGTGTTTGTGAGATCATATTTATAGGGCAAAAACTAGCCGCTTTTTATCATTTATGACCGTTGGGGTACAAAAAAAATAAATGTATGTATTTGTATAATTTTATGGTAATAATATGATATATATAATATTAGACATGTTTAAATAATTATGTATATCATATCATAATATTATAATGAGTGTCATAATTTATTTTGTTTAAAAACCTTATAGGCTTTTATACTTGTCGTATCCCTTACCGGGAGTGTGGGATGTCGTCTTAACATCCTCCCAGGATTTATAACAATTTTATGAAAAATTTATTTTTATTATTTCTAATAATAACATTATATTGTATATTAAATAAATACACAATAAATAAATAACAGTAAAATAAATATAATTATTTTTGTTACCTTTTTCTTCTGTTTGGAGCTTGGAAAAGTATGTAGGACTTTTAGAGCTTCGTGCTGATAACGTGTCGTGAAAAAGTAAAAATTTATGGTAAAAAGTAAAAATCTCAAACTCTCAAAATTTACCAAACTACACACTTTATAATATTTTTCTCTCTACTCAATTGTAATTTTCTTCACAAATGAGAGATCTATTTATAGGAAATCTTTACAAATAATCCAAAAATAAAATACATCATTACCTACATCATCACACACTAATTTTCAATATTTACAACTCTTATTTTCAACATTCAAATATTCAACATTCAAATATTAAATACACACATTTTAAATATTATTTTCCAATAAAACTTATATTTTTTGCATTGCGTGACCAAACAACACTTGCGAATCTAGACAAAATGTAAACCTTATTTACACAACTCTCCCCGGAATCCAAGCCTGCTGTTTTCCAAGTCATACTCCACGTAAAAATTCTGCTGCTGATAATTGCCCAAAATTATCGCCGGCCCCGGCCCTATTCCTCCATCGTCTGGGTTATTCGTCACCATAGTCAAGCAAACCACGGAATCTCCGAGGAACGAGTAATAATCCGCCAACGGCAACTCCATTCTTTTACCGCCTTTGAAATGGAAGCTTAATTCTGGTAAAGTAAACGATTTTTCACCTGAAACGTTGAAGCATGGCCTTAATCCCGACTGGTTTTCTATTTCAACCGCTCTACTGTAATTTTTACGCACTTGCTTCTCGAATTCTTGTGCTATAGGTTCAAATATGTGATTCTCCATGAATGTGAAGGTGGTGCCGGAGTCCAACACCGCCCCGCCCTTGCCGAAGGAGTCCGGTCGTAGAAACTTGCGTGGAACTTTCACTTCAATCCCTCCGACGGTGATTCTTTTAAGCGTTACGTAGTAATAATCTTGAAATGCGGAGTTCCCAGTCGTTGGGTTTCTGCCAAATGGAGTGTAATTGATGCCACTCTTTTTCTCAGTGCCGCCGGCGCCACCAACCAGAAGTAGATCGCTGCTCACCGGATTGTCGTCGAACCGGTGAGAAACCAGGCAGTAAGAGAATTTCTTGAGCCCCATCTGAGCTGGCAATGACTCCGGCCCGCGTCCGAAACCTGCGATTCCGGACGGCTGCCTGGATGAAAACAACGAGCAACCAACGATGAAGTTATCGACGGATTTTTCCTCGAAAAATAAGGTTTCAGATAGTAATAGCCCGGTAGTTGAACCGGAACCGTATTGAATTATGTACGGTGGACAAAATTCAGTGCAGGTGGTGGATCTGTTATCGCAGTTTCTGCATTGAACGTCGGGGAAAATCCATCCGCACTTGCGGTTCTTGCACCCAACAATCTTGGAAGAAGAAGATGATTTTGGTATGAAAGTGGATACATTTTTCACGTTCTGGAAATTGCACGAACTGCAGGAATATCTCGGCGTGCATGGGAACCACACCAGGCTGCTACCGGTGTCCATGACAAAAGACAAGGTTTGCGGCGGAGTTCCGAATCTCAGAGAGATGGAGTAGCCGCCGTAGGATCTGGGAAAGACGGGGACATTGGTGTTAGATATGTTGGTTTTGGGGTGTTTGAGATGGTGAGCTCTGCTGGCTGATGCAGCGGCAAGGTGGCTGAGCCTCTGCCATGGGTTGGTCAGCGGCGGTGCTGCGGCTGAGGGTGTGAGAGAGAGGGTGGTCGTGCGGGTGGAAGAAACGGAGATGAGAGTCAAGAAATAAAAAAAAAGGAAAGACATTTGGAAGAATATGAAAATGGTATGTTGGGTGGGAAACAAGGTCTGCAACTTTATCACAAGTTAACGGGTAAGTTCCAAAAAAGAATTTCTTAAATTGATAATTATTTTATTATTATTAAATCGATAATTATTTTTATGGGTTGGCCTGACTCCATTAAAAAAACTGGAATTGGAACTGCGTGGAATCTAGCCGTAACTTTGTAAATCAATAAATCATAATTAAAACCAGAAAATTAATATTAAAAATATTAAATTTGAAAGTTTTATAATACACGTTTTAATTGTCGTTATTGAAGTATTTCATTTATATAATAACCATATTTTTATTTTAATAGAAATTAAATATTTGTAATATGTCGTGATATAATTAATTAATAATTTACTTATATTATTTTTATCATCACATAGATTGTACGTTTATTTTTTCATATCATTTGACGTTGAAGGAAAAATAAATAAAGTTAATACATAACCAAATCAGAAGGTAGTAAAAAATAGAATTTTGGATTTTTCGTTCATGGTAAACACACAACCGCTATCTTTCGATGCGTACTAATTAAATCTCTGAACCAACGCAAAAACTTGCAAATTATGCTAGTAAGATAAACTACACCGAGAAAATACTCGTTTTTTTGTAAACTAATTCTTTATGATCAATTATTTGACGAAATTTTATAAATTCATACCTCTTCACCAACTGAATTTTTGGACCATTAATTAACTTTCGGTGTGTTTTTTTAAAAGTTTGGCGGACAACTAACGTTGACACGTTGCTGGAATCTTGTTGGATGTGGTAAAGTAAATTCTTTAAGAATACTTGGCTTCGCAACAAAACGGGCATCAAGAACTTTATGATATTGTTTGGTGTGCATAGTAATAGATGATTGATTTTTTAATTATTCACTTATCATGTGTTTGGTGTACATGATTGAGATTGCGATAGGACCGTTCAGCCCATACCTGACCCGCACTGTATGTATTATTATCTTTTTGTTGGTGATTATATAATCTTTTGGGGGAGAAGAGATAATGTTTGATGAATTTAAATTTTTCTTTAATATCTTTAAGTTTAAAATAATTATAAATTCAACAAATTTAATAATACTTAAATATAATTTTTAATTTGATAAATATTATAAATAATTTAATTATTATTGATCATATTTTAATTATTATTATATTATTTTTAACCATAATATTATAATTTTTATCAACCATTATTTAATATTCAAATTTGTATTGCTATTTTAATTATCACAATAAATGCATATTTACGTTATTATTAAATTTTAATTATTTTTTATAATATTAATCTATTTTTAATTGTTTTCGGAAATTGAAATTAATGAAAATTTAATAATTAATATAATAATTTAATTTTATTTATAAATTTTTAAATAAATTAATTCTAGAAATTTTATTTATTTTAAGAATATATTAATAGTTAATATATGATGAGAGCATTTTAATAATCATAATATAATTAACAAAAATAATCAAGTACGTTAAAATCATGTCAAACATCATATAATTTATTATAATGTGTTATTTATCGTTACTTTTCATTTTCTAATCACTCTTATTATATATCATTTACTTGATTTATCACACGAAACAAACGAAGTCTAAATGTTATATCACATTAATTTACCACTTTAGCAACAATTTATAGTTGCCGCATGTTTTTGCATTAAACTTGAATTTTTCTATCGATAAATAAATTACAAGAATTTGACAGATTACAAAATTCAAAATTTTTTTTTTTTAAGTTTCCTTGTTTCCTTTGTGTGTAAATATTGTCCGACCCTGGGACCATTATGTATTTTTTTCAAGAGGATAACGATACGAAAAAAATTAATAAAAATATATAATTTAGTTAAAAGAATATGTCGTGTTTCTAAAAAAATTATGGGAATGGACGACTAATTTGTCCTCCTTTTGGGTGGGGTATGATTATGTTCAAGTGATGACATATAGGAAAAAACAGGATTTGGAGCCCACTCGGCCGTTGGCTAATCAGAAGTGTACGTTGCTTTGATTTAATAGTCAACTCTCTCATCCAGTGTCTCACGAACCGATGGAATTATACTATTTGCTTTATCGGATCAAGAATTTGATATCCCAGTCACAAGAGTTAGCTTCGACTGTAGATTATGGTCAGCCTCTACCAAAAGATTAAAGATTCAATCCCTCAATACTTTTAATTTTTAGATTTTTCATGCATGAATTTATCTGATCAGCGTGATTTACAAGTTATTGCGTTGACTTTTTGGTTTTACCTAGAAAACATCAATGATAGCTTTTAAAGCTTTCTATAGTTTTTTAAAAAGTGATATTCCAAAAATGTATTTATAAATTTTTTTATCGAAAATATCATTTTTTCATATTTTAATATTTAAATTTATATTTGGGCAAATTCTTATATTATTTTTCGTAATAATACGCTACAAAATTCCAGATTCAATGACCATGGAACCTAGTTTTGGGTTTCAGAGCGGCGCATATGAAACTTGAAAAATATGTATATTTTGAAAAAAAATAACCTTTGTGTGTGTGTTAAAAAAGAGGGCCTCCCTCGTGAAATAGAGAAATCCTTCATTTTTCAAGAAAACAAACATTAAGGTTATTTTTTAAATGAAAAATTTCAATGACACCATCTCACATATAATTTTATGACATGAATCTCCGACTTATTAAAATGATTAATTTTTATATCCGAAATATAATATTTTACTGTAAAAATATTATTTTTATTAGTTATGTTATAAAAAAATATTGCGTAATATATTAAAAAAACTCCTTTTCGACCAAGTTGTAACTTGATTTTCTATTTGTTCATTGCATGGGATGATCACATTTGGGCTTCATGTTGGCTTCCTTGGAGATTTTCGTTCATGCCTTGCTCCAGCTCATGGTATACTAATTCATCTTTCTTCTGATTGTCATAATATTACAAGTTGCTTTCTTTAGCACCGCCACCTATCAGATTGCTTATTTGATATGAATCTTGAATACACTTAAAGTCCCCAAGAGTCGTGATTTTTTAAGTTTGTTGGGATTCAACGATTTTCTCTGATATAATTTTGTATCTGAGGCTTGGTCTGTATACAGACTTTTTGTTCTTTCTTTGACCATTATGTTTTGATATTTTTGAGCTTCTTTGATCTTTCTTTGCTCTGATCTCATGGTCATTTGGTTTGACTCTCTTATGAAATGAATTAATATTTATTTTTATTGTCCTCACTTCTTGAGCTTATGTTCCATGAAAGAATGATCTGATTTGATTAAGAAATCTATTATATGAGAATCACTCTGGTACATTGTTGAAAACTCTGATTCTAATAGAGTTTTTTAAAATACTAAAATATTGAGACACTTATTTCGTTCTTAATTTTGAAATCTCGAGCTAGCGAACTACTATGATCTTCTTGTGTATGTTTAACTACTTTTGATACATTACTTGAACTCTGATATAATGTCGTGCATACTACCCTTGATTGACCGCTTGCTTCTTTGATCATTTGACTTATGATATGCTATTGTGTTTTTTTTTCGACATTCTTTGACTGTTTCTGCATCAATTATGTGAGTCTCAAATAGTCTTAGTATTTTTAATCTAAAAAAACAAAGTGGAATATACAGTGACAATTACGACGGGATATTTGGAAAAATAATTTTAATAAAATATTATTTTGTAAAAATAATTTTTTAAATGTTTTCAAATACACATAATATTTGATTAAAGATTATTTTATTAAATATTTCGATTAGAGTAGAGTGATTCGATCGCATTTGCACACTCGTTCTTGATTCATCACAAAAGGCCGGATCTCGCATCTTTCAAATGGCGGCGGCTTCAGCATCTTCAACCAGCCTCAAACCCTCACCGCCATCCGCCGCCATCTCATGTCTTCGCCAAAGCAGTCTCTCCGCCACGTTCGGCGTCACCACTCTCTCTTTACGCTACCGCGGTCCCCGGCCGCCCCGCCAGCTCGTTGTCCTCTCCATGGATGCCAAGCCGACGATCCTCGTGGCTGAGAAACTCGGTGATGCGGGGTTGAAGCTTCTTAAAGAATTTGCTAATGTGGATTGCTCGTATAACCTCAGCCCGGAGGAGCTAAACACTAAAATCTCGCTTTGCGATGCGCTGATTGTGAGGAGTGGGACCAAAGTGACTCGCGACGTATTTGAATCCTCCGGAGGGAGGCTGAAGGTTGTCGGACGAGCTGGTGTTGGTATAGATAACGTGGATCTGGCCGCCGCTACTGAGAATGGGTGTCTTGTGGTAAACGCGCCGACGGCTAATACTGTTGCAGCCGCAGAACATGGGATCGCACTTCTAACTGCCATGGCAAGGAACATTGCTCAAGCTGATGCCTCTGTTAAAGCTGGTTAGTCGTCATTTTGATTTATTAACAATTTTCGACATATCAACCTGTTCCATTTTTTGGGTTAAATTTCTATTTCAATTCATGTTTAATTTTTTCCTTCCTTCCGACGGGTACTTTACTTTTTAATTTGTTCTTTGCTGTTTTCATGTGATAAGGTTGAGATTATTCATTTTTTAGATATCAGATTTTTTCGGCCTTGAAATCTTTGCCTCGTTCATGAATAACGATGGTGGAGCCTTTTCTTCTCCATGGAGTAAAGATGGTCTAATTGACTCTAAAAATCAGCCAAACTTTAAATTTGCAAAACAGGGAAAATTTTAATGTGGAAAGCAAAGATCTTGTGATAATGCCTGTCTGTTATGTACCGCGTACACACAATTGGCTGAGTGTTTAACAAGTGCAGGAAGTTCTCCAACTATACCTTTGGGTTTTGGCTTCGCTTATGGCCTATCATTAATACTTTTGTTGATCTTAGATGCAATGAAAGGAGTGACCTCGGAAATGATTTCCATTAGTTCGATTAAGGTGCATAACCGGAAAAAGCTGATTGCAAAATGATGAAAATGTACAGATGTAATCTTTACAAAACAGTATTAAATAATATCACTTGCAATTATAAATGAGGATAAAGCAAACAAAGAAATGGTTTTGGGAAGAACTGGGTTAAAGAAAGTTGATATTTACACTCCAATTTGTGTTATATATACTCCACTTTAAGTGTAAAATATGTGTCAAATTTATTCACAAATGGTGTGTAAATGACAAAAGATGGAGTGTAAATATGAACTCCCCAAAAAAAAATCGAGGCACATTATTCGTATGATACATCATTTTTGTATTTCATTGGTCCTCAAAGATGAATGAGAATTGATATGCCTTTGTTTGATGGCTAAATTCTATAACCGATCAGTTTTTACCTAGTACGATCTATCTGACGAACAATATGTTACACTTGCATCACAAACAATTGGATGATCTGCTAAAAAGGTGCAGACCATTTTATTACATCATCAACTTGATTTTATTGAGACACATCCTGTGGTACCAGCTTATGCACAGGGATGCAATTGTCATGCTTTCTTACCGACATGGATTGTAATTAGTACAAATCTAATCATCTTTAAAGATCCAACACTACAGATATTTGCCACCTAATCTAGACATATTCATCATCCTCACTAACCTTTTCTGACATCTGAAATCACGAAGGATGAATTGTCAAAGTGATATCAAAAACCACAGACCTATCCAAATCATTCATAAATTTGTGATCTCGATGAAAATCTTACAATGATACACTGAATTTTTTTGATACAAAATTTCTGAACAATGAAAGTGTTCAATTATGTTCGGAAATTTCTTTGAACATTGCAGAACTCTCCCAACGACATGCATCAAATTTTTATGTTTTCGATGATAATTTCTCAGTGGAAGCAGCGCTAATTGGAAGTTGATTTCTATTGATTGATTTACATACGCTCCCGGGGCTCAAACTTTTTGGGGAAAAAATAGGGAAGGGTAGAATAGAAGAACACAGAGTTGGGAAGAAATACATTTCTCCGGAAGTCCCATTATTTACTTGCTTTATTCCCTATTCATACTTGTGCATGATATTATATATTGTTTTGGTAAATCTTTCTCCGAAAGTCTCATTATTTACTTGCTTTATTCCCTATTCATAGTTGTGCATGATATTGTATATTGTTTTGGTAAATCTTTTCTCTGTAAAAGTTGCTATCACTTCTGACATTTGTACTTTCATATGGGAACGATAGACTCCTAATATATTTAATAATATAATTTCAATACAGAGGACTATTATAACTCAAGTACACAATGCTTCCGTTTGCCCAGTAATGTTCTATCTTGATGGTACAGCAGTACTAGTTTTTAAAAAGATTCAATTTATTAATTATTTAGGGTATCTTCTCTAAAGTTATCGTTTTTCTTTTTTTTCATGTTTCATTTTACTTATTTGTGCTTCTCCTGATAGCTTGTTAAAGGCAATGAATTTTTTCCATATCCACGTAATTGTGGTATTTGCTTGTGCATCTTGACTTCCCATAACCCCGTGTATCTCTTGCTGCAAAAACAGTCAAAACCCAACTATACACGTCTTACCAATTTTGCCCTCTAATAATTTGTTCTTCAATATGGAATTCTTCATGCATCATTATGGCAACTGTAATTATGTTCTTATTATTAGATCATGCTTCCTTATGTTATGCTGAAGCTTGTGGACTCTTGTTTGTTGCACGAACGTCTAAATTCTCAAATTAATGTACTGTGACCAATGCAGGTAAATGGGAGAGGACCAAATATGTTGGTGTATCTCTTGTTGGCAAAACGCTTGCAGTGATGGGTTTTGGGAAGGTTGGATCTGAAGTTGCTAGGCGTGCCAAGGGGCTTGGTATGCATGTCATTGCGCACGATCCTTATGCTCCTGCTGACCGTGCCCGTGCAATAGGTGTAGAGCTTGTTACCTTTGATGAAGCTATCGCATCAGCAGACTTCATTTCCCTCCACATGCCCCTGACTGCGGCTACATCAAAAATTATGAACGATGAAACATTTGCGAAGATGAAAAAAGGTGTTAGAATCATTAATGTTGCTCGTGGAGGAGTAATAGATGAAGAAGCATTGGTGAAGGCCCTTGATGCCGGCATTGTGGCCCAGGTTTTTGCTAATTTGATTAAAGAATAATTGATTTATGAAATGCCACTTTATTTGGAACTACAATGAAGTGAACAACAGTTTTATTTGCATTTAATAATTCTCGGAGTGTTATTATCAGGCGGCCCTTGATGTCTTCATGGAAGAACCTCCAGCAAAGAACAGCAAGTTGGTGCAACATGAGAAAGTTACTGCAACGCCTCATCTTGGTGCGAGTACAATGGAAGCTCAGGTTTGCCGAATGATTCTCTATATTTTTTTTTAATGTGATTATGTGCATTGTTTAAATTCCAGCACCATTCTGTTTTAATCCGTTTTCCAGGAAGGGGTGGCTATTGAAGTTGCTGAAGCTGTTGTCGGTGCATTGAAGGGGGAACTTTCTGCCACTGCTGTCAACGCACCTATGGTTCCTGCTCAGGTACTTGTTCTCATGCACAGTTATTTTTATTCCCCATTTTCTTTTTTGACTTGTGAATTAATGGTATACATAATGCATGTATTGCCTTCTGATACAAGTTCTTTACAAGGCACTGTGTTGTCACATGTGGTTTTGGGGGCATGTGGAGGGTCATGATCTAGTAAATTTATCCAGACATGAGTAATAGGAATCTATTGAATATTTTTGGTATCATTTACTTTTCACAGGTTCTCACTGAGCTGAAGCCTTATGTTATCCTTTCCGAAAAACTCAGTAGGCTTGCTGTCCAATTAGTGTCAGGTGGGAGTGGGGTGAAATCGGTGAAAGTCACGTACGCATCTGCACGAGCTCCTGATGATCTTGACACGAGGGTGCTTCGTGCCATGATCATCAAAGGTCTAATCGAGCCTATCTCAAACCTTTTTGTGAATTTAGTGAATGCTGATTTCACTGCCAAACAGAGAGGACTCCGCATAACTGAAGAACGAGTTATCCTTGATGGCTCCCCTGAGAGCCCACTCGAGTCAATCCAAGTTCAGATAGCTGACGTGGAGTCGAAATTTGCAAGTTCAATGACCGATTCCGGGGAGATCAAAGTAGAAGGTCGAGTTAAAGATGGAATTCCACATTTAACGAAGGTGGGATCCTTTGAAGTGGATGTCAGTTTAGAAGGAAGTATCATACTTTGCAGGCAAGTTGATCAGCCTGGAATGATAGGAAAAGTCGGTAGCATTCTTGGCGAGGAGAACGTGAACGTGAGCTTCATGAGCGTTGGAAGGATCGGTCCGAGGAAGCAAGCTGTAATGGCTATTGGAGTCGACGAGGAGCCAAGCAAGCAGTCATTGAAAAAGATTGGAGATATCCCAGCTATTGAGGAATTTGTTTACCTTAAATTATAGATGGGGCAATATTTAAATATCATGTATTAGTTGCACGGAGTGCCAATTTTGATTCAGTTTGCTTATGTTCTCAATAGCTTTTGTGGTCTCAAGGGAATTAATAATACGGCTGTGCGATGGGACTAGTGGATTCTTTAAGTGGATGTTGCCATTATGTAAAAGTTTTCGTGTGGGATTGTACCCCTTGATCATTTCTCAAGTATCATCTTTCGATATGTTAGGCATGAAAGAAAATCAATCGTGCTTTCGGAAAGGGAATGCCTCTTTCCGTCTTTCAACGCATAAATGGAAATGCTACCTTATTTATTGAATTTACAGGTTAAATCATTTTCATTAACACGCACGTGAGAAGCGTTCAATCAAAGAGTTGGCTAAATGGTATGGGATGTCCACAATAAAGTGTTTCAACATTACCAGCATATCTATGGCATAATTGTTACTTGTTATTAAGACATCCGCATCATGTATAGGAATCTATCATAATAATTCAACCAGTCTTTTCCAATACAAAATTCATCGAAACTTATTTTTCCACACCTGGCTTGAAAACTTGTTTCGTTTGCTGAATCCGTGCTGTTCCATACAACTCTAAATATAGAACCTACCAAGGATCTATAGGTCTAGTGACAAAAGTGATGCCCCAAAACTCATGTGGTCAAACTTGTGCGGGTAAAATAGAATTATATTAGATTGGATAACACCCCAACCCCATTGTGTGTGTGTGTGTGTCTGTGTATATATAGCACCTCAAGGGTGCAAGAGAGAAGAAACGTGTAAAGGCAGAAAAGTCGAACTAATATGGTTTGGTTCCACATGATCAATGACAACCAACTTAAAGTATGTTATTGCTGAAGTAATCAATAACTAAAATACCGATGAAAAGAGAGTGATGAAATATTAGAAACTGTGACAAAAATACCGATGAAGAGAGAGTGATGAAATATTAGAAACTGTGACAAAAATTCCATATATGAGTACAAAACTCAGATCTCCATGGACTGAGAGGTTTTCAACTTGTTCACTTTTGCTTTCTTTTTCCCAGTTTTACTGTCCCTTCTCTTAGGCTTCCCATCTGTGGCAGGCTGTGTATTCAGCAAATGTTGAAAAATGGTACCCAAGGGATCGGATTGGAAATATGGATGGTTAATAACCGTCTTCAACTGATTACTCTCTTTCAGCCTGTGAAATATCACCATAATAAAAAGTCAAAACATAGTGAATATAAAGAGACCATGGCAGCATCTTCAACACTTACACAAGGCTATTTCTTCTTTTACTGTTAAGTTTGAATTCGGTTGGCCTAGACTCCCGGGGAGCCTTTAACTCGGGAAGGTACTCTGAGAGGGATGACATATCATAAGCCTTTATCTGTTTTTGCCTACTCCGTCTCTTCTGTTGTTTTCCCTGTAGTGCAGAACATACATAAGCAAATATGGCAAAAAAATTACTATTAAAACGGACAATTGACCGTTCATATCTCAACCAGATACAAGCCTTAGTCTCAACTATCAGTGATTGGCTACACTTTAACATATTGATTCGAGATACAAAATTTAGATCATAACAACCACAAAATTAAGGTTTATTGCAGAAATTGGCACAACCGAACATAGTTCCTTACTCGTACATGCACAAATTCACAGGGTCCAACAAAAAAAATGTTTTATTGCACTATTCACCAAAAAACATAGATAATTTTCAGATATACCATCAACAAAACCCCAAAGCTTTAGAACTGAATTTAGAAATACCATAACTAAAAGTGAAATGGATTGTCATTATCAAGATACCACAACCTCAATGTAAAGCCAATAATACCGAACAAACTACCAATGACATCAATTTCAGAATATCCAATTTATCCATTGGAAAAAGCAGGTTGAAAACTGCACCTTAGTAATAGCTTTATGGACAACTGAACTTCTAACAGCTGCGAACACAACAAAACCATGATAAGAATTTAATATTATAATATTTAACCGAAAATAACTATCCATCGATGTTATTCCACATAAAATTTGTAGTTAACCAAGCAGGGAAATGCAAGGTAGGATGGATGCACTACTTGGAATTTGACATAAAATTAACGAAGATGCACCATTCATCAAAATTTCTAAGCTAACACCAGTAGAAAAAAAATTTGACAAGGCTGACAACACAATCAATGGTGAAGGCCGTAAATTGACAGTAAAAAGGCATAATCTTACATTCGTAGAACTGCACTTTCTTCTTGAATTTGCGTTCCGCAGGAGTCATTTTATCTGAGCTGAAAAATCAACAAAACAAAAAAGTAAACTAAAACCCGAACTGCCTTTACAATAAACCAAACGGAGGACACTGCGTCAATTTTACCTTGAGCTGGTTTTCCCCATTACCACAATTTAATTCAGTCCTGCAATTCCAAATCTTCGAAGCTCAATGACGGAATTTCAACTAAAAACATGAATTCAATCAAGGACTCCAAAACTAAAATTTAAACAATTAAATTAATAAAAAATATAAAATTCAACTTCGTGACTGACTTATTCTTTAAAACCTGTAAAATAACTACGAGTCTGAACATGAATTGAATGACATAATGTAAGTTGAAAATAACAAACAAATCAATAGTGTTTTCAAAACTTGGAATTGGGGTCTATCGTTAAAATTTATGACAAACTAATTTGAATTAAAAACAGCAAACAAAAGGTCATTTTTTTTTTATAAATTTTCAACATCCCAATAACTGAATTCCTACAGTATCCTATCTTACAAGCCAAAACAGAGGTAGATGATATGGTTCTTCTTCAGTCTATCACAATGGCTTAATTGACCCGACGAAAAGCTCGATTCTTCCATTTCCTACGGTCCAAAATCCCAAAGCTATGCTTTGAGAGCTGGGTTTGAATTAACTTTCATATTTGGCACAAACACTAAAAAAAATCCCAGACAAAGATATGTATTTCAACGTACCCAGCAAGAGTGTGCAGAGTTGGAAAAACGAATAAGTTTCTCGCAAGGAGCCGTCAGAGGCGATCAACTGCCGGCAGGTGGAGGCGGCAATGCCGGAGGAACAGTCGCACTGTCTCTGATCAATGTACAAAGGTTTTGCAGGAAGTTGAGGTCGAGGGTTTTTCTAATAGGCATTTTATATGATCTAATTACATATATCATAACGTTAATTATATTATATAATTAATTAACGAGTAAATTTTATATTGTCAAAATTAATTGGTAAATCTATGCTATTCTATACTTATTGTATTATTTTATTATTAAGGAAAAACGGCTAATTACTTTTTTTTCCTTTTCGTTTTCTGAGTTGTCAAAAAAATTAGGTGTTAAGTGTATTTTCTTTCTTTGATGGTATGGTCACGTCATGATAATTGAACTAAAAACAAAAAAAAAAAAAATAATACATTGTAAAGATCAAAAGTAAAAACTTGTGTGAGACAGTCTCATGGATCATATTTTGTGAGACAGATTTCTTATTTGAGTCATTCATGAAAAAATAGTACTTTTTATGCTAATAGTATTACTTTTTATTGTGAATATCAGTAGGATTGACCCGTCTCACATATAAAAATTAATGAGATCGTCTACGTATTCAATATCAAAATGAAAATAAATCAACTTATAAAAAGTATTTAAGTATTTTTTACTATTTAATTTTGATATGATAAGATACTCTTATTTAATACAAAATGTACCCTAAATTTATTTCATTTATTATAATTATAATTCGATGTTGAAAAAAAATATTATCTTAAATTTATTAGCTTACAAAATTTTCTCAATCATATCCAAATATTATCCAATTCTAAATGATCATATCAGTATCACTACTCATTCAAAAATTATTATAAATCACCACTAAAAATCAATTTATATAGTTTGAAATTTGAATATAATTCAAAAAAATTATTTAACACATAAAAAATTTATTGCGGATAAATTTATTGGTGTTATTTTATCCTTGTTAAAAGACCAACTCGTTTTAATTTTTAATCGTGTATAATATTTTAATTTTTCTACGGATAAATCATATCGCATGACTCCTCGGGTCTCTCACTTCGATCTTCCAATGTCCATCGCTAAAACTAGCATTCTTTGCTTCATCTCTCCACTGCCAAATCCTGGCATTCATCCCAGGAGTTAGCGAACAAAATTCCTTTAGATTCTTCGGTAAAGTATCGTAAATCCGCCACCATTTTTCATTAGCCGAATCACTCGCAAAAATTCGATACACCACCTGATCCCAGTTGCAGTCGTAGTCCCTGTAACACATCCATGGCTTCAAACCAAGATAATGTACTGCATAAGCATCGTCTGGTATTCGACGAATATAATCATCCGTCAAACCCGGAAAATACTTCATGTAATTCAACTTGTCCGGGAGGCGATGCCACCAGGGGAACATTTCATTTAGAAACCCTTGATCACCGCCATTATATGATGCCACCACCAATCTTTTCTTCATTAGTGTCTTGAAGGTACATTTAGATGGCTCGAGTAACATAAGCCCGGAATTGAACAAATGCCTGCCGTTCAGTGAAGCTGAGAGCTGTGGGTATACGAAGAAGTGATCCAAGTTCTTCAACACGATGAAATCTGAGTCGATGAAGAGGACTTTGCTGTATTCTTGGAGTTGCCAAGCTCGGAGTTTGCTGTAGTTCCATTCATTGTAGGCGCCTTTCTGAGAAAATGGGCTGCGGATTCGTTGGATTTGTTTGGTTTTCCAGCCGGCTAGACGGAGGGCGGCGAGGGACTTTGGAGATATATGTTCGTCGGCTAAGAGTAGGAGTTCCTTGGTTGAGTTGGATAGGATGATGCTTTGGGCAAGAGCTATGGCGCCACAAACATAGGCTTCTGAAGAATGGAGTATAGTAACATAAGATTCTCTTGACTGGGGCATGGTGTGATTGTCACTTTGCCGCCTCCAAATTTCTTCACCTAAAATTGAATAAAATAGTCGATTGGATCAAAACCAGCTAAATAATTTATTTCTTAAAAAAAAACTTTATTTTATGAGATTACGGTCGTCAAAGTTACGGGGTGGGTTTAGGGATGCAAATTAATTATCAAGCCAGCTGTCCGACTGATCAAGTATACGTCAGGTTGACCTGGAATCTATTCAAATTTTTTATCCAATCGGATTTAAGTTTAAGTTATTTTTTATTAATATAATATAATTATGTATTATATAAATACATTTTGAATCTTTATTTTCACGTAGTAGTTCAAATATAATAACTCATAAACAAGTTAAAATGTTTCGAGCCAAGCTCGAGTTTTAACCTTAAATTTTTTATGATATTCGATTTGATTACACTTCAGCAAAACTAATTTTAGACCTAGTTTTTTAGGCACTGGTCGAATCAGTTACGATCTAAAACTATACTCATCCTATCCCCTTATTTTTCTTCTAACAAACCATAATCATGCTTGACCTCTATTTCTTAAAAAAATAATAATAAAATAACCCAGAAAGTCAAAGGACAACATATTAATGCCTCTCGCGTGTATGAGTTCTCATGTGTTTTATGAGGGTATTACATTATATTTTTGTGATCAAAAAAGATATTATCGCAATTGGAAATGAAACAGAAGCATCGATAAACCCTCTTGTACTTATTGTGCTTAAACAAATGCGAAACTTGAATTATATGCATACAAGAATTTTTTAAAGGCTAAGGACAAGTGCATGTTTACATTTGAGGAACACAAACGACATTGCTTAAAAAACTCACCTGTTGGCGCGAATGGAGGCGCGAGTTGGCACGTCCCGACGGGCATCAGCAATTTTTGCTTGATCTTGTTCAACTCGGGTTTATATATCCTCCAACCTTTTCCATGCCATAATAGGTCATCACACTTGAAAATCTCCCGCATTGGAAGACAAGAACCTAGAAACACAACGTAAACATCTCTATGTTGTCTGCCGCTGCTCTTTATTAACAAGTTAGCTACCACCAAATTCACTTGCAACCTCAACACATTCCTCGGTTCCTTACCCTTAAATCCATTACAAGGAACTTTGGCAACTATCACATCCAACTCCTTAAAATCTTCGAATCTTGGCATCGGGATCTGTGGACAGTTCGAAACTTTGCTTCCATCGGTCGACTGGGGAAACAAATCTTGCCACCCAATATCGTCCCCCACCTTTTCGAAGCTTACCTTCACAACCTTGGCTTTTGTTCCTAGTTCATCTAACATTTCATCCATGTTCACCAATCCGACGTTTATGTTTTTGGCTCCCACCTCCCCTGTAATGATATCAAACCATTCCGGATTTCTTGCTATGTTAGAATAGGAAATAGTATTTTCGAGCTCCTTTTGTACTTCCTTGATATAGGTGATGGTAAGAAATATGAAACAAATGGAGAGGAGGATGAGGGAAAAATTGAAGTGCTTTGATTTAGGGGGTTTGGATGCCATTATTAGTCTCGCTAGCCTTGTTCTCTCCTATAAATATATCGAAAGATTTTGTTTGTAGGATTAGGGTTGACTGCAAAGAGTAAGTGCATGGCTGCACGTTGCAGTTTATAAAAATCAATGGTATGTTAGATTCTTTCATGGGTTATTAAATATTACACTATTGCAGAATTGAGGGTGGCATGTACTAAAATGTCAGGCGATTGATATTGTTATTGAATGATTAGTAAATGAGTTATAAAAATGATAAATAAAAAAAAAATCTAATATATGTTGATAATACCATAAATTTACATCAAGATTTCTGCAACTTATTGGTTACTCAATCAAGTGTGAGATCATGCAAACCGAAATTTTGAAATAACTTTGTCTAAAAATTACATACCAAAAACCAACTAATTCACCCCAAAATATTTTAAATACATTGGCAACTGAAAAATCAATCTAATAAACTAATTAATAGACTTCTTGTGAGATGGTCTCACGAATATTTATCTATGAAACGGGTCAATTCTATCGATATTCACAATAAAAAGTAATACTATTTGCATAAAAGTAAATATTTTTTCATGGATGACCCAAATAAAAAATGCATCTCACAAAATACGATCCATGAGACCGTCTAACGCAAGTTTGTGTCTAAACTAATTGTACATTAATTACCATTAACAAAACCACAATGAGCTATGAGAATAGCATGGGTCAGGCGATCAGTCTTTCTTCACCTCAGAAAATCTCATGTTAATGCTCACGAGCCGCTGCAACAGAGAAATCTTTGCCTCTTATCATCTCAAGATTCTAGGCTTCTTCGGTGGGAAAACCATGGGATTATTATGGCACACAACAGACAAACGCATAGGCAATACTTGGGTAAGCTTTTGCTTTCGCCACCTCAAAAGATCGATAATCCTATTTCCTACTTTAAAACCGCGCATGCCCAGATCATTACCTCAGGATTTGAGTCGAATATTTTTCTTATTAACGTCCTCATGAAAGCTTACTCAAAATCTGACGATTTGAAGTCCGCGTCTACCCTGTTTGGTAGAATGCCTGAGAGGAATTTAATTTCTTGGTCTTCGATTATTTCCGTGTATAATCAAAATGGATGTTATGAAGAAGCCTTGGTGTTGTTTGTTGAGTTGAGGAAAGGTGGCTTTGAGAATCCAAATGAGTTTGTTTTGGCCAGTGTGATTCAATCTTGCAGTCAATTGGTTAGTCTTGAAAATGGTTTGGGTTTGCACGGTCTAGTGATTAAGGATGCTTATAATCGAAATTCCCATGTGGGTACTTCTCTTATTGATTTTTATGCAAAAACCGGTGATTTAAATGCAGCAACATTGGCTTTTGATGAGCTGGAAATGAAAAGTGTGGTAACATGGACTGCGATAATTATGGGATTTACCTTAAATGGAAGAAGTGATGTATCACTGGGTTTGTTTAAGGAAATGGTGTGTAGTGATGTTGTTCTTGATGTGTATGCCCTTTCTGGAGCCTTGAGCGCATGTTTGATGCTTGAGTTTATTGAAGAAGGGAAACAAATTCATGCTTATGTGCTGAGAAGGGCTGCCGACAGGGATATATCAGTGAGTAACATGCTAATAGATTTCTACGTTAAGTGTGGAGAGCCGAAAATGGGGAGAATAATCTTTGATCATATGGTGATTAAAAATGCTATTTCTTGGAAAATGATGATTTTTGGGTGCATGCTGAACTGTTTTCACTGGGAAGCCTTGGATCTATTCAGGGATATGAATAGATTAGGGTGGATGGCAAATGAATTTGTTTGCAAAGGGGTTCTAAATTCATGTGGTTCTGTTGGGGCTCTAGACCAGGGCATGCAAGTGCATGCTTACACTGTGAAGATCAATCTTGACTCTGTTGAGTTTGTGACAAGCAGCTTGATTGACATGTATTGTAAATGCAATTTCTTGATTGATGCCAGAAGAGTGTTTCTTGACACTGCAAAATGCAGTGCCCTCTGTTACCATTCAATGATTGATGGATACACAAGACAAGGAAGTTTGGATGAGGCGATTAGTCTTTTTAATGCATTGAATCATAATGTCACACCACCAAGTTTATCATTATTCATCTGCCTTTTTAGTTTATCTGCTTCACTAGCTGCACTGGGAGTAAGCATGCAGCTTCACTCACTCATGATCAAATTTGGTTTTAATTTGGAAAGATTTTGTGGATGTGCCTTAATAGATGTTTACTCGAAGTTCTCCTCCATTAGAGATGTAAGACATGTATTTGAGGAGATTGAAGAAAAAGACATTGTGGTGTGGAATTCTATGTTGTCTGGATATGCAATTCAGTCAGAAAATGAGGAGGCACTTAGGCTGTACTTAAGGTTACTGCATACGGGAGAAAGACCAAATGGTTTCACTTATGTGGCCGTCATTACGGTATCCAGTAGTTTGGCAAGTTTATTACATGGGCTCCAATTTCACAACCAAGCTATAAAGATAGGTCTAGGCTTTAACTCATTCGTTGCCAATGCATTGATGGATATGTATGCAAAGTGTGGAAGCCTGGATGCAGCTCGCTCATTATTTAATTCTATCCTCCATAGAGATATTCCGTGTTGGAACTCAATGATATCAATATATGCACAATATGGAGATGCAGAAAAAGCTCTTCAAATATACGAGGAAATGAACTCAGAGGGTGTAAAACCCGACTATGTCACTTTTGTTGTATTAATGTCTGCATGCGCCCATGCGGGGCTTGTTGAAGATGGATTTCGTCAATTTAAGTTGCTGACGAAATTTGGCATTGAGCCGGGAATAGAACACTATGCTTGCATCGTTTCTCTCTTAGGCAGAGCAGGTAAATTAGATGAAGCAAAATTACTTATTGAGAATATGCCGATTCAACCAACTGTAATAATCTGGAAGAGCTTACTTAACGCATGTAAAGATACCGGCAATCTTGAATTGGGTCAGCATATTGGTGAGATGGCAATTTTATCTGATCCAAAGGACAGTGGTTCATATACCTTACTTTCAAATATTTTTGCATCTAAAAGCATGTGGACCGATGGCATGAAGGTGATGGAAAAGATGGACAGAAACAATGTATTAAAAGAAGCTGGGTATAGCTGGATCGAAATAAACAAACGAGTGCACTTGTTTCTCTCACGAGACAGAACTCATAAGCAGGCATGCTTGATTTATTCTCTCATTGATGGCTTGGTTCAACATATAAGATGGGAAAATAATGATAATGCCGCTGCAGTATATGCATTTGTGTGACACATCATACTTTAAATTCATTATGGTATGAGAAATTTTTCTTTCTTTTTCTGAACTTTTCATAAGGATTTCCCGTTATTTTGTATTTAAGCTAATCTTGGACTTTTGAAAAGTAGTACCAACTACCACACATCCTTTGCCTCCCATTCAAGTTCCATGTCTGTTACTTTACAGGATACTCCATGCCCCATGCATGATTTCTAATGGAATAATAGGATTGTGAAATAAGTGTTTTCATAGAGATCCATGCTATAAATAAATATTGTGAGTTTAGAATCTTATTATTGTATCTTGTCTAGTTCAGACATTTGTTCCACTCGAAAATGACAAGTTGACAAGTATTAATGAGAATTTTAGCCAATGAAATATCGGCCGAATTTCATGTTTCGTTTTCTAGGTGAAAAAATCTGTTAAACATGCCATTTGGGAGTGGATGACAAATAGCTTTTCCTTGTCAAGTCCCTAATTCACCTCTAAGGAAGGAGCAGCACTACTGGAGTACGCTCTGCAGGTTGGATTGTCGTACTGGAGACTTGTCCATCGTCTTATGTTGAATGCAAACGTAGACTCTACCTTTACACATCACAATTTACGTCCCATTCTCTTGTCGAGACAAGGTGTTTCAATGGAAGGTGAAGTCTAGAACTTTGTCAAGTGAGTTCTGTAAATCTTTCATTGACCCAACTATTATTTACGGTTGGTTCTTCGGGTGGTTCATACGTACGTTTCCCTTGTTCTAAGTATAATCTATGAGGATCGTGATGCTGACATCTGTAGTATCTGATGCTTTGAGGGATTTGTTAGTATTTTGTTTTTATATGGATTAACATGATGATTTATAACTCTAATTTTTTTTAGAATTCAAGTCAAAGAAACAAAGATGTGTCGTCCTTTGCTCCGGACGGTGGCTGGCAAGTGGCAGGGAATCATGGGCAATCACCCCCTTTGGATTCTCATCTGTCGTGTATAGAGAGAGGCTTCCATCTGGACTGTTTTCACTCATGATCAAATTTGGTCCTGCCCGATTATGTACCAAGGAGACATTGTTCTCTTTTTTTTCAACATCGAGAATAATTATTGCAATGTGCCAAACCTTAATTTCCTTTAAGTCAGTGGGCATGCTCCACTTTAACTGTTGTGATTTAGAAAGGCAACCTTAATCTGTGTATCTGTGCCTAATTAGTTTTCAATTTAAACTAATTTTCATATTGTAAAAAAACGACATAAAAACATATAATGGACGAGATTAATATCGAACGTTAATTTAGGTGGAAGGACATTGTGGATAGTTATTCACCATTCGTGCTTGATCGACATGATTATTAGAGTTATCCCATGTTTTTATATTTTTGTATATTAAATTTTATTATTATTTTTAGTGTAGTAAATTTTTTAATAGATGATTATCAAAATCTTGTATTTTTCTGATTGTATTTTCACTATTTTATTTTATAATTATTTATTTATAAATGATTATTAGTTGTACAACTTAAAAAAATATGATAAGTACCAAAGTTCATTATTTTCTATTTAATTATTCTAATTCAGATGAAAAAATTTAGTGGCATTTGAACATGAGGATTGAAGTACTTAAAAGAATGAATTTCAAATAATACTTATTTTGAGTGTATTTGAAATCAATCACGATTATTATGAAAATATTTTTAAATTTTATTCATTCAAACAAATCACAAAATAAATTTCAAAATGCATCGACCCAACGCAAAAATTCAACCAAATTCGCTCACAAGGATAATGCAATTTATGGGTATTTTCTTGGAAGTTAGTTGATCGTGTCACCCACTCAACAAGGCGATATTAATTGTTATTTGTTGAAAAATATATTTAAAATGTGTGTATTGAATATTTGAATATTGAATATTTGAATGTTGAAAATAAGAGTCGTAAATATTGAAAATTAGTGTGTGATGATGTAGGTAATGATGTATTTTATTTTTGGATTATTTGTAAAGATTTCCTATAAATAGATCTCTCATTTGTGAAGAAAATCACAATTGAGTAGAGAGAAAAATATTATAAAGTGTGTAGTTTAGTAAATTTTGAGAGTTTGAGATTTTTACTTTTTACCATAAATTTTTACTTTTTCACAACACGTTATCAGCACGAAGCTCTAAAAGTCCTTCATATTTTTCCAAGCTCCAAACAGAAGAAAAAGGTAACAAAAGTAATAATATTTATTTTACTGTTATTTATTTATTGTGTATATATTTAATATATAATATAATATTATTATTAGAAATAATAAAAATAAATTTTTCAAAAACTTGTTATAAATCCTGGGAGGATGTTAAGACGACATCCCACACTCCCGGTAAGGGATACGACAAGTATAAAAGCCTATAAGGTTTTTAAAAAAAATAACTTACGACACCTCATTATAATAATGTGATATGATATACATAATTATTTAAACATGATTAATATTATATTCACCATATTATTACCATAAAATTATACAAATACATACATTTATTTTTTGTACACCAACGGTCATAAACGGTAACAAAACGGCTATTTTTTACCCTATAAATATCATCTCACAAACACATTCAATCACTCCAACTTTCTCTTCTTCTCTAAAAATTATTCTTCATCAAATTTTTCGAAGAAAAAAGAAGATGTCTTTCTCAAAGTTATTTTTAATTATTTTGGTTATCATACTCACGAGTCTTTTATTTATCGGAGAATATTCTCCTCGTGTGTTTTCTTTATTTTTACAAATACTTGTACTTGTTGTTTATCCATTACTTTGTATTGCAATATTCATTAACTAATAAAATGCATCGTAATTTTTTTTAGTACCACCATGTCAAACTTGGCAAAACTCGAATTCATTGCTCTTGATATCACGGAAAAAAATTATATGCCATGGACTCTCGATGTATAAATGCATCTTGAGTCATTGGGTCTAAATGAGACCATAAAAGAAAATGGCATATCGACATCCCAAGAAAAGACAAAAGCCATGATATTTTTGCGTTGGCATCCCATGGCTTTGTGGAAGGGATTAAAAGAAAGATTCGAACAAATGAATTTAGTGAGAAATCATCAGGCACGGCCCACTGGTTCAACGGCATTTCCTGAAGTAAATGTCGTAAGCAAAAATGAATTTAAATCTGGAAACCAAAATCAAAGTTATAAACAAGATTTTGGTCGAAGACGAAATCGAGGTCGTGGTCGTGGATGTGGACGTGGAAGTGGTCGTGGATGTGGACGTGGAAGTGGTCGTGGTCGTGGTCGTGGACGCGGCCGTGGTTTTGAAAATAATCGAGATAGTTACTTTTATAACTCATCTCAAAAGAACGTCCCAAACCATCCACAGAAAAGGCATCATGAAAATATGAGTGTTAATGAGAATCACTCAAAAAGATATGAAAGTTCTTGTTTCAGATGTGGTACTCCAGGACATTGGTCCCGTATTTGTCGAGCCCCTGAGCATCTTTGAAAACTTTATAAAGAATCATTAAAGGAGGAAAGAAAAGGAGACCAACTTCACTGAACAAAGTGAACCTTTGAGTGATTCAACTCATTTTGATGCTGGAGATTTTCTGATTGATTTCTCAGACAATGATCAATTTGCTGGTGGAATAAATATGTAAAATATTTTATGTACCCATATGATAATGTTTTATTGTGTGCTATATTTTTGCATTTTATTGTCAGTAATTTTATTTCATTGCATATATTTTTTGAAGTTGAAATATGGAAAATACTATGAGCAAAGCTGAAGTTTGCATACCCGATAGTGGTACAACGCACACTATCCTCCGAGATAAAAGATATTTTTTGGAACTAAAACCAACAAAAACAAGGGTGAATACAATATCAGGTCCTGTAAACTTGATTAAAGAATGTGGTAAAGCACAATTTTTGTTACCTAATGGTACAATTTTTTTTATCAATGATGCTTTATATTCACCACAATCGAAAAGAAATTTGTTGAGTTTTAATGATATATATTCCCATGGGTATGATACTCAAACAATGAATGAAGGGAATGAGAAATATATGTGTCTTATCACATATAAATCAGGAAAGAAATATGTGATTGAAAAACTACCAATGCTCCCTACTGGATTGCATTATACACACATAAGTCCCATTGAATCAAACATGGTAGTTGATAATTCTTCAATATTAACCAATTGGCATTACCGATTGAGACATCCTGGTTCAAAAATGATGCGAAGAATTATAGAAAATACACATGGTCATCCGCTGAAAGACCAGAAGATCTTTCAGAATAATAAGTTTCAATGTAAAGCATGTTCTCTTGGAAAACTTATTATAAGACCATCACCAGCCAAAATCCAAACTGAATCACCAATGTTTCTTGAACGTATTCAGGGTGATATTTGTGGACCAATCCATCCACCATGTGGACCATTCAGATACTTTATGGTATTGATTGATGCCTCCAGCAGATGGTCACATGTATGTTTATTGTCAACTCGAAATATTGCATTTGCAAGATTACTTGCTCAAATAATAAAATTGAGGAATCAATTTCCCGATTATACAATCAAGAAATTAGACTTGATAATGCTGGTGAATTTACTTCCCAAACTTTCAATGATTATTGTATGTCTATGGGAATCATTGTTGAGCATCATGTTGCTCATGTACATACACAGAATGGATTGGCTGAATCATTGATTAAACGTCTGCAAATGATTGCTAGACCAATGATTATGAAAACAAAGCTCTCTATTTCTATATGAGGACATGCAATTTTACACGCTGCTTCATTAATTCGCATCAGACCAAGTGCATATCATAAATACTCCCCATTGCAGCTTGCATTTGGTAAGGAACCAGACATTTCTCATCTGAGAATTTTTGGATGTATGGTGTATGTGCCTATTGCACCACCGCAACGAAAGAAAATGGGACCTCAAAGAAAGGTTGGAATTTATATCGGTTATGATAGTCCATCAATCATTCGATATCTTGAACCTCAGACAGGCGACGTGTTCACAGCACGTTTTGCTGATTGTCATTTTAATGAGGAAATCTTCCCAATGTTAGGGGGAGAACAGAAACATACCGAAAAGGAAATTACATTGCATGTATCATCGTTGTTACATCTGGATCCAAGAACAAAACAATGTTAAAAAGATGTACAACAAATTGTACACTTGCAAAGAATAGCCAATCAAATACCAGATGCATTTGCTGACACAAAAGGGGTAACTAAATCATATATACATGCTGCAAATGCCCCTGCTCGAATTGAAATTCCAAAGAAACAAATTGAAGATACTCATGATGTCATTAAATGCCTGAAGCGTGGAAGGCCAGTCGGTTCCAAGGATAAAAATCCTCGAAAAAGAAAATTTATAGAGAAACGCGATGATCACAAAATAAAGAATTATGTTCTTGAAAAAACACATGATGATCACAAAATAGAGAATGGTGTTCCTGAAAAAACACATGATGATGAAAATATTCTGTCAGAACCACAAACTGACGAGAATCATGAAATCTCTATCAATTACATTGATACTGGAAAAATATGGAACCGAAAAGATATAGAAGAAATTGATTATATATTTTCTTATAATGTGGCAATCGACATCATAAATGATAATGAAGATCATGAACCAAAATCTTTTGGTGAATGTAAAAATCGACAGGATTGGATAAAATGGAAAGAAGCCATCCAGGTTGAATTGGATTCGCTAAATAAACGTAATGTTTTTGGACCTATAGTCCTTACACCTGAAGGTGTAAAACCTGTTGGATACAAATGGGTTTTTATTCGAAAGCGAAATGAGAAAAATGAAATAGTGAGATATAAAGCTCGACTTGTTGCACAAGGTTTTTCTCAAAGGCCTGGAATTGATTATGAAGAAACGTATTCTCCTGTGATGGATGCAATTACGTTTCGGTATTTGATTAGCTTGGCGGTATCTGAAAATTTAGAAATGCGTCTTATGGATGTTGTTACAGCTTACTTATATGGATCACTTGATAGTAATATATATATGAAAATCTCTGAAGGATTTAAGGTGCCTCAAGCACAAAGTTCAAAACCCAGGGAATGTTATTCTGTGAAATTACAAAGATCATTATATGGGTTAAAGCAATCAGGTCGAATGTGGTATAATCGACTAAGTGATCACATGATGAAAAAGGGATATGTAAATAATTCAATATGCCCTTGTGTTTTCATTAAGAAAACAACATCCGGATGCGTAATTATTGCTGTATATGTTGATGATTTAAACATCATTGGAACGAATAAGGAAATTCAAGAAGTTGTGTCATACTTGAAGGAAGAATTTGAAATGAAGGATCTTGGAAAAACCAAGTATTGTCTGGGTTTACAAATTAAACAAAAAGAATGTGGAATGTCTGTTCACCAGACAAATTATACAGAAAAGATCCTTAAACGTTTTAATATGGATAAAGCAAATCCTTTAAGTACTCCAATGATTGTTAGATCATTAAACATGGAAAAGGATCCATTCCGACCATGTGAAGATGATGAAACTATTCTTGGTCCAGAAGTACCATATCTAAGTGCTATCGGTGCCCTTATGTATCTTACAAATTGTACGAGGCCCGATATATCTTTTGCCGTAAATTTGTTGGCAAGATTTAGCACATATCCAACAAAGAGACACTGGAACGGAATTAAACATATATTCCGTTATCTACGAGGAACGACAGACTTGGGACTTTTATATTCAAAAGATACTAATCCAAGTATAATTGATTATGCTGATGCTGGATACTTATCTGATCCACACAAGGCACGTTCCCAAACTGGATATGTATTTACTCGTTGAGGCACTGCAATTTCTTGGCGTTCACAGAAACAAACGCTCGTAACAACTTCATCAAATCATGCCGAGATTATTGCACTACATGAAGCAAGTCGTGAATGTGTGTGGTTAAAATCAATGACCCAACATATCCAAATCTCATGCGGATTATCATTCGACGAGAAGCCTGTGATACTATATGAAGATAATGCTGCATGTGTTGCTCAAATGAAAGAAGGATACATAAAAAGCGACAGAACTAAACATATTCCTCCTAAGTTCTTCGCATTCACCAAGAAGCTTGAGAAGAATAAATGTATTGATGTTCGTCACATTCAATCAAGTGAAAATTCATCAGATCTCTTCACAAAGGCGCTTTCTACGTCAATATTCAGAAAGCATATATATAATATTGGGATGCGCAATCTACGAAATTTGTGAAGAATTGTCGTGTCAACATGAGGGGGAGTTTACGTGACTGCACTCTTTTTCCCTTGCTATGGTTTTTATCCCAATGAGTTTTTCCTAGTAAGGTTTTTAACGAGGCAGTATAAAAACACGTAATGAAGACAATCATTATGATCATCATCACAAGGGGGAGTGTTGAAAAATATATTTAAAATGTGTGTATTGAATATTTGAATGTTGAATATTTGAATGTTGAAAATAAGAGTTGTAAATATTGAAAATTAATGTGTGATGATGTAGGTAATGATGTATTTTATTTTTGGATTATTTGTAAAGATTTCCTATAAATAGATCTCTCATTTGTGAAGAAAATCACAATTGAGTAGAGAGAAAAATATTATAAAGTGTGTAGTTTAATAAATTTTGAGAGTTTGAGATTTTTACTTTTTACCATAAATTTTTACTTTTTCACAACATTATTAAATAATCCAACCAATGAAGCACATTAATTGAGGCACCCGTGAATTTCTCTTTCTTTTCCCCGATAAAAAATTGACTTCCATGTATTTATTGTTAATGACTTGTTCATATATAATATGTCCTTCTTTTAACTGAAAGAAATACTTGAGAAATTGCCAAAAATTGAATAAATTATTAGGGTTAATTTATTGAAGGGATAGTTGAAAAAAGTCATACCAAGTGAGGCCAGACAAACTTTACCGTCTAATCCCATCTATTATGGTACTAATTTTAATTATAAAACCTACGTGATGTCCATACGGCATAAACGTCTCTAAATTAGTTGTGTGTAACACAATGGTATTTTAATACATAGAAGTTTACCGTGTCGGTGTTGCATATCTTTATTCGGAAGATGTGTCAATTTTTCTCATATTTACAATAAAAAATAATATTTTTGTAATAAAAAATAATATTTTACCATGTGTGACTCAAATAGAATATTCGTATCATAAAATTGACTCATAAAACCATATAACATAAGTTTTTGTGAAAATGAATTTATTATATTATTGTCGTCGTAAGAGATATTTTGCAAAATAAAACAACATATTAAAAATTATGACATAAAAAATATTTAACAATTTTATAAGTTAATTAGAAAGACCATTATTTAAATAAAAGTATTTTAAAATTTAGAAAAGAAGAGACCAAACCTCGTCATATGCAAGCTTAAAGCACTAATTAATGTAATAAAGGGATATTTTAACAAACTAATGAGCCACAAATTTTTTTATATAAACAAAATACCATATAGCTTTTGTTATCAATAATCTATAGATAGATATAAATTATCTGTTAAATTGCCCTCAAGGAACTTTACAGGAAGTGTGATTGGTAAATGTCCATAACCATTTTTTTGAAATGATTGTGCATAACTTTTGATAATACAGTTGTTCTCGAATTCTGTAATTTTTATCAAAATCAAGATTATGTAATCAATCTTCAATAATTACAATCTGGTATAGTTATTGAAAGAGTAATGATTTGAACAATAATAATTATTGTTGTTGAGTGATTGAAACATTATATTTGTATAGTTTGTATTGTTGTAAGATTACAAATATAAGTTTTAAATAAAATTTGGTGAAAATAGGAATGGATTTGTCATTTGGGCTTTGAACTTAATTGGTTGGAAATAGTGCCATCAATTTATTCAATATGATTAACAAGTAGTATCCCCCTTAAATCTTTACATTCAATAAATATTGGAAATGAGACGGTAAAATAAAATAATATATGTTGTCTCGAAAAATATTTTTTAATGTTTAATTTTTCTTCAAATTTTTTTTGAGTTAATGTATTATAACTCATTTAAATATTTTTTTTTACAATTTTGGTAATTTATGAATCGAGTGTCGTGATTTTGATTTTCTGTATTTTTTTAATTATAGTTTTAGTTTTTTTTTTCTTTTTTTTGTTTGTATTTTTAGTTTATTTTTCGACGTAAAATTAATATGATTGACAAAATGATGTTATAACGCTGACAATTGCAGTATCACATTAATAGTATTGTGGAAAAATAAATAAAACTAAAAAAAAATTTAAAGATATATTACAAAACTAAATTTTTATAATATAAATTATTAGAATTATATATATAAAGATCCGCTATGAAAATATGACTTAATATAGGAAATATTACAATTTTGGTTCATATGTTTATTTTATATATATTTACGATAAAAATTAATACTTTTGAGATAAAAATTAATACTTTTTTCGTTGTGAGACAAATAGAATATGTTTAACAAAATTGACTCATGATACTGTCTCACGAGAGTTTTTGTGTTTTCGTGTACTTGATTGGATCTATCTAATTGAGTTCATTAGTTTTTTATTTTTTTTACAAAAATTGATATTTGAATTTTATTTTGTTGAAATGAACTGATATTTGAGTTTTGCACGCGTGAACTTAGGCTTCAGTTTCATTTTTTTTTCTAGAAAATAAAATAATATCAAGTTTTAAATTTCATATTAAACTATTAAACATTTTTATTCTGGTACAGAAATTAGTGTTTTAATAAAAATATTAACGCTAAAATAAAATGAATATTTTAAAGTAAGAGTTTTCTTTTAAAGTAGTTGATTCAACTGCCGTCTTCACTTGACCATAGAGCCAACCCACCAATCTCCCATGGCAGGAAGCACGAGGCAGTACTGCATTCAGAATATGCCATCTAGGGTTTCAAATTTTGTTTTTCCAGCTTTCCCTCCATGTTACATCCTCTGATTTCCCTCGATTTCCCTTCGATCCCAATCGTAATCTTCAATTACGGGCTAACTATTTTCTCTCCGGATCAGAATTTGCTGCCGATAAACTCTTGTGAATTTATCCATGGACGAAAAATAGACGATGGGAAACGTTTTCCCGGGATTTGCATCCTTCTTTATACAAGTTGCGAGGTAAGCTTTTGTGGTGTGAATATGTTGATCTGAATTCGTTGTTGGGTGTTGATGATGCGTAGACAGGGGCAAAGTTTTATTAGTTATTGCTGAGGAAGGTGTTCGTGGGTTGTAACTGAATTATTGATACTTGTTTAAGATTTCAGTAGTGTTGGTGTAAAGATTGCTTTTTGACTCGAGTTTTTATTTGCTGGGTCGAGATTTTTTGGGTTGTTTTTTGGTCTATGGAGTCGGAGGATTCCCATCAAGCATCATTCAAATGTTGCGATTGCGGATGCAGTTGCTCGGTTATGAATCTTGCGGGGGAATACACGAGGTCTGTGAAACGAAAAATTGAAGAATTCGAGGAGGAAAGCGTTTTCACTATCCCTGGTTTTGTTGTTCCTCAGAATGCCCGTATAGGTATCGATAATGAATGTATGGCACTACGTGAAACAGTCAGCAACCAGCAACAGACCATTCAGGATCTCATTTCTGAGTTAGATGAGGAGAGAAATGCCTCATCTTCTGCTACCAGTGAGGCCATGTCTATGATTCTGAAGTTGCAAAGGGAGAAGGCAGATATTCAGATGGAAGCAAGGCAGTTCAAGAGGTTTGCAGAGGAGAAAATGGCTCATGATCAGGAGGAATTGTTGACATTGGATGATTTGTTGTATAAGAGAGAGCAGGTCATTCAGTCTCTTACGTGTGAAGTGCAGGTCTGTAAACACAGGATGACCAGTTATGGGATCACTGATGTTGGAACCTATGAAGATGAGGGTATGAGCCGAAACACTAGCATGACTGAGAACTTTGAGGGCCAATTTGAGTTTCCTCCTTATGAGATTTTTTACCCTCCACTCAAGTGCAAATTGAACGAGTCACAAGTTTATCCTGATGGTGATGATGAAACTGTTGATGTTGAGAAATATGCATTTGGTGAAACTCCTGGATCGAAGGATCAATTGAAGGATTTAGAATATCGTATTGGTCAATTGGAGAATAGTTCAAGGACCATTCAGCCTGATGGGGAATACATTGAAGAAATAGATGTGCTTGAAAAGGTAGTGAATGATCACTCTCCTAGGGAGCCCGGGAATATCCGAGAGTTCTCAACTGACTGTTCAAACCTGATGAGTAAAGACATGGGCCTAGATTCTTCCCCAGATTCTCCAAATTCTGGTAGCAGTTTTAAGAAGATGGGCTTTCTACATGTGGAGGAGAATTTGAATTCGGGGAAGGTTGATAATGCATCAGAAGTTGGAGATGACATGAGCGACAGGGTTTACACTATTGATTCTATTCATCAGGCATCACTGGAAGGTGTCATAGATCACAGGACTGCTTCTGGTATCTGCGGTAATGACTTATCGGTTATGTCTAAGGAGTCACCAAATCATTCTGAAGGCAGGGACCTGGAGATCCAGAAGCTCTATGCCAGGCTTCATGCTCTCGAGGCTGACAGAGAATCAATGAGGCAAGCAATTGTAACCATTGGGAGCAAAAATGCACAACTGGTATTGTTGAAGGAGATAGCTCAAAACTTATGTAAAGAAATGTCACCAGCAGGGAGAATGACAGTGAGGAAGCAATTGGTGAATAGGACTTTTTCCTTCTTATCAATATTCAAGGTAATTACAATGTTGATTATTTGGCTATTTCGAATTGGCCTTTGTTGTATTGCAAATAAAAATCGAGTACATGTTACTTCAAGGAAGATCATTTTACGTAAAACTTGAAATATTTCAAGTTCCTGTTGTTAATAAGTAGGATCCATCCAGATTCCAATCCCCTTGTGTGAATGAGATCATAAAGATTTTACACAATGCAAACCTTAGGGTGTTATAAATCATTCTTCAGTTATAGGATTGGACAATCTTAAGATCGGAATCACAACCTTAATAACCATCCTTTCATCTCAATAATATGGAGGGATTAAACCGAAGTCATCTTTGATATAATTTTCCATTTACACCTCCATGTTATAAATTCTTCTCCATTTCTCATCATCTTGAGATTGCCGATCTTCTTGAATTATCACGTCAAAAAATTTGTATTTTCATGCTAAATGTCGATATAGCATGTGCTTATTTTCTATCACCCCTAGAGCGAGCTGTTTCATTAGTACTGACCATTTTCTCCCATTCTTGTACAGTGGATACTTTCTTTTATTTTATGGAGAAGAAAAACACACAGATTCAAGTGAGTACCTATTTATTTTACTATTGCACATACCCTTACATGTTCGTTGCTTCAAATTTTCGATTTTTGTGTAGATTATCTTTTATCCATATGTTTGCTATCCCTTATTTATGTTACTTGATAGCTGCATATCATATACAATTGCAGGGTCATGTATTCTCATGAGGTTGTATTAAAATGTTAAAATCAGGAGGAAAACGCATGTTACATTATACATTTTATATGAAAAGCATACAAGTATTTTGAAATTTACGAGGAAATAGATAGATATCCGTAGTGGCTCCCTCTCTGCCATTCGCCATTGGTTCTTTAAACATTGTGATAGAATGTTGTTGTCCACATTTATGAGATCTTTACTTAAGAGACAGTCTTTGTTGCAGTCAATGACTAATCTCATCATATTTAGGTACTCACTCGGGCTGTCAGCGAACAATGCAGGCTTGTTAATGCTTTTAGATCGAAGTCCTCGTGTGGGACAGTGGAGATCCATATCTAGCACATGAATGCCCTCTATCGGTCAATAACATTGATGCCACTGAATTTGTGCTCTTGAGTTATTTTGATTGCCATTTTCTTCTTCAAATGTTTGCATACTTTCGCTGGCTTCCTAATGGATGTGGGTTGGGTTTGTGTTTATCTTATGCAAATGTGATACCTTTATTATGTTGAGAAGCATTGTGGATTGTATATTGTATGTTGTAGATCCTTACGGGCATCAATGTCTTGTTGATAATTCAGTTTGAGGTTTTTGTTTAGCTAGTCTCCATTGTGTGTATTACAGGTTTTATGTATGAATTCTCAGTCAAAACAACGGTTCATATTTTCCCTTCCGAGTTTAATATATATATATCGATATAAGTGAAAAATATTGTTTTTTAAGTCAAAAATATATTGTGATATATATTTTAATCTAAATAAAAAATATTATTTTTTATATCTAAAATATTGTTTTTCATTATAAATATAAACTGAATAACCCCTCACATATTTAGATCCATAAAACCGTTAACACAAGAAATTTATAACTTTGACAATATAAATATCTTATTACGCTGCACACACAATTTTTAAGTTATTTAAAATAAATTCGTCCAAACATATTAATAACTTATTTTTAAAATAAAACTATCTAATTTATAAATTATTTTAAATAAGCTTATAAAATATTTTCAGCAAGTTTAACCAAATACACGAACCTCAAAACAACTGATAATCACCCACCTGGGCTTTGATCCGATCACATGATAAGACAAGACATTCATCCAGAGATCTCATATCTCCATATTTCTCACATTCATGTAAAAAAGGTTCTGATGTTGTGAAATATTCGTGGGTGTTCTCGTAACACTCACGTACCATAAGTATACTTTGTTCGCAATTAGGATAGCACCAGTCAAAAGTCCCAATTCAAATGCGTAGCACAAACATTCTCTCAAACTCTTATGCCACAAACTTCTGCCGCAGCATGAAGTCCTTTTTCCCAGACCGGATGGAGGTACAGCACCCACAAATAAACGTGTTCAAAGACGCTTTGCTCTCCAATCGACTGTGAAGTTCTCATCGTTTTCTTCATCACTTGATGAATTTTCCCGAATAGAATCCTCAAATGCAACTTTGGGATCTCTAACTTGAGCAACAGGCTTAGAAACTTTAAGCTCCATTTTCTTCCTTCTCAATATTTCCACCCTATCCCTATAAGACCTGCAGACTCGAGATGAAAGGCGACATAAGTATTTAAGTAGAGATGCTCGAATGCAGTAAGATCCTGATAAAATAAAAATTCACATATACATGCATGTATAGTGTTTCACATTGACAAGTTACCTTTGTTCTACAGATTCTGCCTCTTCGATCGTCTCGGCAGCATCAAACTGCAAGATGAACACCCGTACTTTTATATGACATACAATATTAGTATATGAATCAAACGGTTGGTAATATGCAAGATGAGTCGCACCTCTTCTTCTTCCAAACGATTGTCTATCTCCTGCAAATCATCTTGGATTAACTTTTCGAACTCCTTGTATTCATCCCTGCCCGGATTAGAAATGGAGTATTAATTCAAACTGAAAGAAGAAAGATGAGATTATACCTCAACGTAATTTCGGGTCACGGAAATCAATTTATAGCAGTAATAATTATCGTTAAAGCTACACCTATTTGCATGATAAACTTTAGGCCGCCGCCGGTCAATATATTTTTATATAAATCACTAATATCAGCTAATATGAGCAAAGCATTTCTCTGCATTGTCCTTGACAAGAAAATGAAAAGTCTCTAGCATCAAAAATTGTGGATCAACTACCACCGTCCAATCCATAAAAGCCATAATATTCCCAAACACTCCACATCAGATATCAAATGAGAACATGAAATTGTAGAGCCCATTTCCTCTCAACACTAGTTGAACAACTATAAAAACCATTCTCGAGCTCACTTAAATGTATTGATCTAATTTGTATATTTAAATCCCAAGGTTCAACCACATTATTATATTATTTGTTTCTCAAAAATAAATAAATATACGTTCCACAAACAAGTAGCATGCTTATATTGTCACACTCCTCTAACAGCGGTTAACATGTTGTCACCCGCGAAACTAAATGAAAATAAAGATGCATTATGTGCATGTGAAAAAATAAATAAAGGAAAAGTGAGAGGCAACTCACTTGACATCTGGCTTCACAGGAGTAATGCCTCGTGCACGTAAATCAGAATCTTTGTCATCAAAAAACCCTTCAGGAAGAGCTCCTCTGACTTGTTTGTCTTCAATGCCAACAGCTATTTTTGAACCCCGCCTTAAATCTTTGGAAGATTGAAATTCAGGATCGTGTTCACTCTCATACGGAGCCATAGCTGATACATTGTCTATCCCACTAGCTAGGACAAATGGCTCCACTATTTGACTTTTTGCAGCAACCGATTCTTTGTGTGACTCACGGTCTCTCAACTTTCCCGAATCCCTTTCTACAAGAATAGAACAAACTCAAACATGGGTTTACTTGAATGAATAAAACCACAAAAGATAACTCTTGTTCATTAGGATTGCAAATGTTAAATGAAAAAATATATAACGGATTTCTCGAACTGTGATAGCACACCACATTATAACACAAACTACTCAAGAAATTTAGGAAACAGAATTCATTATAGGGCTGGCTAACAGATCAAGGTGACAAAGGTGAGCGTTCAGACAAATGGTGCTGCCATTTATTATGTCAGACTGTGTCGTGTACTTTTAATATCTGTTATACTATTAAAAATTATTTCCCACATTGATTAGCTCATCCTGTACCACTGGAACATTGTGGAACACCAACAAAAATTCGAAGTCTTCCATCACTGCCAGCAAGCTGCCCCTAGTTAATACTAGTTTATTCACCAGGTGGACATGATCATACATCTTCTTTTGGAAAACAGAAGCCCGTCCATTTAACAACTCTCCCAGATCAACTTCTCATCTATACACCCTATGCACAAAAGATTGAAGGTTCCTACAATGTTTTCACACAAAGGATTGGAATGAAATCCCTAACGTCAAACATACAGCATTGAAAAATATGTGATCAGGCAGTAAATAGAGGGGATTGAGAAGCCAATGTGCAAGACATTCAAGAAATTTATAATTGATAAACTATGGTTCATTTGACTTCATTACAGTCATAAATTGGCACAAGTATATAAAAAATCAAACAAACGATGAGCCCATCCAACAATATGATACCAAAAAAATTAAATGGTAATATTAAATCAGATCGTTACCATTTTTCCGCCTTTTTGGCTCATGATTATCAAAAAAACCAGGAGGGGGCATAGATGGTCGATTCTTAGGCAATGCAACTGATGGTTTAGATTTCTCCAGCAACTCTCCGTGAGACTCAGGTTTAGACTTCGGCAACTCAGGTTCAGGTTTGGAGCTACTGACCTGATTTAGTGCAGCTGCACTAGCTTTGAGTTTGTCAATAGCCTATACAAGTATCAGTATCCCATTAAGAAAGTTGAGTGGACATAAAATTACTACAAAAGCAACAACAAAGAAGCTTGGAGAAATTTTGCTTCCCAGATGGGATCAATAAAAAAGCATGGATACTACACTGTAATTGCAAGTGCACAACACTCCAGTCACTACTTAGGTTTTATCAAACATCTAGGGCAACAATTATCAAAGCCCTAAATCCAAACTGTGAATTGCTGATTTACATGAAAGAAAGGGGTCGGAGGGGCGAGAAGGCATGCCTGAGAATATCAATGGGATTCAGTTTTTCCACCTTTATATTTGGATTAGTGTGGAATTGCGTAGAGGAAGGACGGCAAGCTTTAAATGTTGGAGAATATTTGTACTTCCACAAACAAGTGAAACACAAAGAGCATATAATGTCAGTGTTCAGCTGCACGTAGTCTAAATCTTAGCCATACAGGAACAAGACCTCAACCAAACATAAAATTACCACCAATTTTAACTCAATGCGCTACTGTGAAATCGGGAGACAAATTGGACTAAGACATTAAACACCCTAGCTTCATCCTCTTACAATTCCACTGTCCCAGATTTGATTCAACATTTACCTCATTATGTTTACGAGAAGCTTGGTGTGCAGGCCATAGGGACTCGGACTTGATGACAACATCACAAACCCTGCATACTGGTTGATCATGTTCATCGTACCTGCATTTACAATTGGCAAAGAATCAACTTGTTTGAATAAAAATATTGCACCAAAGAACACATTGTGCTTGAATCCACGTGCAATATTAAAAATGGCCAATGTTAGTCAAAACGATACCACCCATTGAACCAGGTTTTTCCATTTCGGTGATTTGAGAGCCTGAATACAAGTCAATCTTACGAGATATATACTGGAGGATGACAAATTCTTTAAAACTTGTAAGTGTCCCTATTGTTCCTAAGATTAGCAAGTTTAATCAAATAGAACAACATGACCACTACTATAGCATCGGAAAGGCCAAAGAGAATGCACAGCTACATTTTATTGCTCAACTGTAAAACAATGCAAATCATGGAACAGATGGATGGGTATATAATGACAAAACAGAAGAGAAGCACATAGGTATGTATTGATTTAATAGCAAAACGCTGGAAAACACTTTTTCTAGAAGCTCAAGCAATGACAGATTAACCATAATTTTATACTTTTATATGTTCCCCTCGCATGTAAGTCAAAGGAAATGGAGACATATAGCCAGAACTGATTTTCAAGATGTATCCTGATTGGATATTAACAAACAAAAGTCCACACATAAGCACCCAAGACCAGCTTCATGTTGAATTTTTTACAACCTCACTCCGTCATCATATTATATTCACATTTCTCAAAGGCTCGAGCTCATGGTGGGCGCCTCAAACAATGATTTAAATGGTGTTCGCTTAATCTTATTACAACTAAAACATGCTACTAATAGATTATTCTAGCACTTTATGTATAATCTTGAATAAACTGCAATAAAAAATGTGTTGCCATGAAATTTGCAGTACCTAATGAGAGGAGAATCGATGCGCTGCTTCTCCTGCTTCTGTGCATTCAGTTTGGCTCGAAACAAGGCTTTCCTCTTTGCTTGCACATCCATTTTCAAATACTAATACTACATGCAAACCAAAGAAAATAAGAAAACTGAATTTAATCCAACTACAAAAACTTAACCACAGGGATATCAGTCCAAATTTCAAATATCTAACTTCTAGAACTCCTAATAAATGGAACAACCTTAGAATTTGCCACCAACAATATAATCCAACAGTACTAAACAACACAACAGTCAGAACTAAGCAATCCACAATCCTTAAATCATGAAAATCAAGTATTGTTTGGTCTAACATACAGAAATAGGAAACTATAATCAACAATTGCAACCAAAATTACACTCTTAACGGCAAACTGTGAAGCCCTGGGTCTTCTATAAAACGGGCAGCATCTCACCTATATTTTGACTATATCAAAGCATCATCTTGCAACCACAATTCTCAAGTACACCTAAGTCCCACAGATAACTCTAGAGAAAATAGTAAGTGTTCAATTATCTAAAGGAAATACAGTGAGGCCCCGTTACTCTACTCGTATTTAACTAACATGCAATTAACGATTTATTAATGTAAGCAGCGGAAAACAATTTCAGAAAAATTTCATCACGACCTCTCCACAAGTTGGACATCCTGGAAAATCAAACAACAGTTTACAAATATAAATTCTGAAATTTAGAATACAACATAAAACAAGTAACAGCTGCACTGGCCAGGACTAAATAGTAAAAGTCACATGCAGAGCACACCGGCTCAGTCACACAAAAACAAATAAACTTTGAAAACAAGATACAACTACTCGGGGAACCTCTCCGCTAATTTATAAAACTCCAACGTAATCTACACTATCTATACTATATTATAAAGCTTGAGGCCATTAGAGTAGCCGTTTTGGTATGGCCTATAACAAACAATCTCACTGGCCTCCACTGGCAGAAGATCTACCTTGCGGATCATCCGAACCTGAATGGCCTGCCATGGTGCCAAAAAGCCGCCACGGCAGCTCTCGAGAAAGGGGTCAATCTTCTGTATATACAGTTAAACAACAATGCTGATAAACATAAACGATGTATACGCATTCTATGAATGACATATGCAATCCATGTTTGGCTCAAATGCAACATGTAAGAAAGAGTCAATAAATGATACGATAACAACTGGAACAATGCCCAAGCTAACAATAAATAGGGAATCACTTCGTCACACAGCTAAATCGCTCTACCCAAGTATGTTAGGTATGTCGTGATGTGTCCGATCTAACAAGAACGATAACGCTCAAAATGAATGTCTTAATATAACATGTACATATTTCTAAATGCCATAAAATGTTTCAAATAAATGAACATATAAACAAGGTATTTAATATAGGTATACTAACTAATCACACAAGTACAAATAACAGTACATGAATATGCATATATGTAATTTATGTGTTACCATTACTCTGCCGTAACATATCTAACCATTCAATGGCGGTCCAAACGATCAACTTGAACTTCCAACTTCAAATCTTTGGCCTATATTAATTTAGGTTGCAAGTGGATGGATGAGTTTGAAATCTAAGGATTTTGATTATATTTATATTGTTAACAATGAAACAACAAATGAAATCTTAAATGCAAACCTTAGTTATTTAAACATTAGATACACAAAATAAAATAAATTTCAAATACATTCACTATTGGATGAACTTGAAATTTATTTTAGTTAATATAAAACATTATATAAACATAGAATGAGTGGATTTGAAGTATATCAATCCAAATGTAACCTTAAATAACTCACTAAGCTGATAAATATTTAATTCCCAGTGATTCCAGTAATTCAACTAAAATTCCTAATTTCTCAAAGTTGGATTATTCTCCAAAGTTTGAAGCCATTATCGGTCAATTCTAGTCAAACATTCAACTCATTGATCCAACAATAATCGCGACCAATTTAATTTCCCAAAATATCACACCAACTAATTCGGCAATTATTTTAGGTTGTCGAAAATATACCTTTAAAACGTCCAAGTTCGATACCTAAAACATTAAACCCAAACAATAATCAATATATTGCGATAAACGAGTCAAAAATCAAATTAAATTGAATGGGTAAATTCTCACTCCCCGGCAGCCTGCGAATCTTGAACAAGGATGTTAGAAACAAGCTGGAAAATCGAGTCTAAAATGCTCAAAAATCGAAGCAACTCGAATTAAACTCGGAACAAAGGCTGCTCGCGGCGGTACATCGGCGAAACTCGCCGGAAAAACAGCTGGGCGACGGGAAACGAACTAGGCTTGCTCGAAATTGATCTAGAGCTCAAATACCATCGACCCTCCGCCTAACATCGAATAAATCGCGGGCGAAATGGTCGGAAAATCGATTAACAACAGCTCGCAACTTGGGCTCGGGTTGACGAAATGAGGCTCAAATTCATAGATTCGTGGCTCGAATCAAATATACAGGTAATGTGCTATCACTCGCAGTGGTCTCCGGCCACTTTCCGGCCAAAAGGGGCGATGGAGACGCGAAATGGGGAGAGGGAAAGAGAGACCAACATGAATGGAGTTAAGGGGTTAGGTTTTCTATTTGGGGAATTTTGGTTTCCTTTTTTTTTTTTTTTTTATTCGCGTGTGCGTGCGTAGACTACTAAACTGGTTTATGTTGGACGATTTTGTCGTGTAGTAATTAACTCGAAAAAGTATTTTATGTCATCTAAAATCTCATACTAAGTGATAAGTGAATATGAGAAACTGAATCGATGTGGGTGTCAATGTGCTTGATTGTTAGACATAACGTCAATTTTTTATAACTCATATAAATAACTAAATCAAAAAACGCAGCTTTAATAAGAAAATGCACGAGAGTATTTCTTATGAGATCATTCATTTTAATACTTCTCTCATCCTTACATTGTTAATCCGACAAAATATCCTTAGACATTTGTATTTTTTATTCCTTGCCACGTTTCTAGAAACTTGTAAGGCTTGTGAATCTGGGTTCGTTCGACAGTTTCTTCCTGGTTTTAGCCACGAAGCCTGCAAGTTCGGAAACATCACATGTTGAAAGAGACGTGGCATGTCAGCTCGGGCTTTTGTCTGGCTTTTCTGGTTGGACAAACCTTGTATAACCAAATGCTAATATTATAAAATCTTGCTCCTCGACTGCTATGTTAGCCGCGGAAAATCCATTCGCCTTGGTCAATCTTGTCTATTTCCTCAAAACCAGATAACTGCGGCAAGGTTAGTTTTTTTTTTTCCAAAGAAAATTTCCAACTTGGATAGCTTGATCTACATAAGGGAGGATATGATGAAAACATGACAAAAATCAAATCAATTTTCTTTATTTAAACCAGATTTATAAATAAAATAATATAATCTATACTTTTGATATATATATATATATATATATATAGAGTTTGGCCGAGGATTGAGATTTGTGAAATAAGAATTGCTTTGGACGATTTTTTTTATAAAACAATTTGATTTCTTTGTGTCTTCTAATAACTAATATATAGTTACGACCGTGTTTTTGTTACATTATTAGATTTATTGTTCGTAAAACTCAAATAGTTGTCTAGTGTCAATTCTTCGTGATAGATCTGTTTGGTTGGCAGACCTGATTTTGTCGAATCGTGGTAGCACAAAGTCTACAATTGAGCTCATGATAAGAAAAACCGATGTATTATCTTTGTCGTGTGATAATCTATGTTCATGTATTTGATTTATTATTATTATCATTATTATTATTGTATGCATGTTTTATTCATATTCGTACGCTTTTGTTTGGTACAAATTAAATTGCATCACTTTTTAACTTTTTTAACCTAATCATCAGTACAAACTAAATTTTAGTAAATTCAATTGGTAATACGATAAAAAAAAATCCGCGAATTGGGTTCTTACCGGTAATACAAGTGACACGCCAAAAAGACTCAAATTGGAAAAACACATTTATGGTCCTCAGATCAATGGATAGCATTAAATACGTTACCAAATAAGTAAATTTTCATCCCATATTAGGACAAGCAAAAACTTTGTTTAAAGTTGGAGGAAATTACAATTTATATGGTACATATTTGTGTTCTTGTCGAGTGTATTGTTAAATTTAAGTATAAGTTCACTATTTTTATTTACGTTACACTCATGTGTGCGTACAACATCAATTCTCGCGAGAAAAATAAATAAAATTGTTTAAATTTGAAAGATACATAACTCAAACTGAAATTTGTCAGCGTAGATGATCAAAATTGTATATAGACAAATATACAAAACCATTATTGTGATTTTTCCCAAAGTTTAGAACAATATGTTCCATCCACGTATGTATAGTTGAAATGTATGTGAATTGCATATTACTGTGCCGACCTAAACTATCGAAAGCGATTTAAATGGAAAACGTCCATAATTATGCTATTCATCGCAATTTTACTCATTGTAGTTCGCTTGGTAGATGCTAATTATATGAATAATGTCTTCATCCACTCAAAACATGTTACGCGTGCTAAGTGAATGAATCAGTGTTTGCTCATTTAAGATATGCTAAATGGATAAACACAATATGTTTATATACATTATTTGAGACTGAAATCCAATTTCGCAATATTAAATTTTAATATATCATACTTATATATATATATATATATAAATTTTATATTTGATTTTTTCTTCTTGTTAGCCAACATAATATGCAATATAAATTGCTAGGTATAGCAAATGAACAGATAAATTAATACACTACAGTAAACAAATGAAATTCAAAAGTAAATCAGTACAGATTTGTGTTATGGTAGTTAACCAATGACACTGATCTTGCTGCATAAACTCTAACACTAGAAACAACAAGAGGAACATGAAAAAAGAAATGCAGAAGACTATTACGGAACGAAAGTACAATTTTCTTAAAATATGTACGTCTCTTCCCGTTGATGCTATGAGGATTATGTTGGACATTTGTTTCTCATAATACAACAGTAAAACCAGTATAATCTGAGCTTATATTATCTCAAATTAATCAATATTTCTGAATATGATCGATTATGATATTTTATATGAGTTTTTCCATTTTTCTAGATTGCAACATTTTCATAGAAATTTTGAAATTAAATAAAAAAATATGATTTGGGATAAAGGATATTTAGTATATATTCTCAAAAATCAAAGATAGAAAACATCATGACGAGACACAAAAACTCATGTGAGACGGTTTCAAGAATCATTTATGTAAAACAAACCCAATTTATGAAAAAAATTATTTTTATGTCAAAAGTATTGTTTCATTATAATTATGAATGAGGTCAACTCATCTCACAATTTTTTACTGCATGGATGAGAGTAAAGACGGAGTAATTTTGAATTTGAGTTATTATAATTGAACCAATCAATCATTCCCTTTTACAGAAAATTTATACTAAAAAAGACACGATAGAGTGAATATATATTTGTCACGTTATATCGTATTCGTTATCTATTTATTCTAATTAAGGATAAAACGAATGTTATATATTTTTTTTTTGAAATGAAAACGAATGTTATATTAAAGAGTCAGAATTGACAATATTTATTTGTATAAAGATTAAAAAAAAAAAAAAATTGGTTATCATCTACTTTTCTAGAATCCATTTTTAGATTAAAGTTTATTTCTTTATTTTTTTTGGCGGTTCATATTTTTGAAATGTGTATACTTACAATAATGAGCTTAGACCGTGAAAATGAAATTACATATTTTTTTAAAAATATATTTGGCAAGACGAATGGCGATATTCCATCAGTTTTAATCAAATGAAATGGACATGTATCTAAATTACCTAGGAAACTGAGTTGCAAGAGTTTGATTTGCGCTAGCTTTATCCAATTATTTAAATTGGTTAAATGGAGTTTACGTCTAGTAAATAACTTCCAATATACATTCGGAAATGTGAACAAAGGAGTTGATGCCAAGTAAATGTGGTGGCAAAAATGAAGAGGTATAAACAAGAAAAGGAGCTGTAACGACCCAGACCAAATATCCGATTTGCAAGTAAGTGCATTTTGGTTATAAGCAAGTGACATTTATTATATTTTAGCATGAACGATCAAGTGAGAAAGAATGAACCTAAATCCAAATAAAGCTCACAAAGTAACAATCTGAAGGCTTTCTAGTCAGGGGGAGTTAGTAAATTGTAGCAGATGAAAAGTGTTGAGCAAATATAACTGGACATTGTCGGCAAGAAACGAAGCACGAGAAAAGGTTGTTCATGTCCGAAGTGATTGCAGCAAGAACAACCGAATAACAATAATAAAAAACCGGAGAACATGTGAAGGCACCATGATGAAAATCTCGGGTTTAGCTGCGATGAGTCACGATTAGGAAATTTTGTGAGCGATTTGGCTCATAGTTAGTAGAAAGAAGTGAAGAATGACTAAAATCAAGGATTTCTGCAACATAAAGACAAACAATTATAACGTCTGGGTTTCTGCAAATCAAGGATTTCTGCAAATCTTTCCAATATTTTTGCAGGGATTTAATTCCAATTTGGATTTTTCCTTGTGCAAATACGTACCTCAAAATCTTTCCAATTGGGGAACGGGACCCCATTACACCCGGCGGCTGGGTTTCATATCACTCCAAAAAGCGTTAAAAGCGTCATGTTGGAAAAACAATCCTAATCTCAATTAAAGGAAAATAAAATAGATAAGGTTAAATTTGTGAATATATACTAAAAATATTTATATATAATCTACCACCATATAATAACTATTACGAGTCAGAGAAACCATTTCGTAACAGGCAAAAACTTGTGTGACACGGTCTCATGGGTCATATTTGTGAGACGGATCTCTTATTTGGGTCATCCATGAAAAAATATTACTTTTTATGCTAAGAATATTAATTTTTATTGTGAATATGAGTAGGGTTGACCCGTCTCACAAATTAAGATTCGTGAGACGATCTCACATGAGACCCACTCTTCGTAACAATTCTTTCCAAATTTATATAAATCTGTATTTTCCTCAGTGATATTTAATTATCAAGATTAACAATCCAAAGAAACAAAACAAATGAAAAATACCAGATAATATTCTGAAAAAAAAGATATTGTTGTTCTTAATTCCTACAAGTTCAAATCCCTAAATAAGATCACTAAAAACAATTTCCAAAATAAAATATAATATGTCAAAATAGAGCAGATTGGTGCAAGGATCTTCCTTTCTTGTAATTTGACTTGAAACAAGCTTGCCTTAGTTTCTTGGTTCTCTCGGTCAACTCCAAAGTCAAAGACTTGCATCCCCATGTATGACAACTTTCACGACCTTATTTTCAGTTGAATTTCGCGACTCTTCACTTAAAACTGGATTGGAACTATTGGATTCGTTCTTGTTCATGTTCTCATAAGAAATATGATTGTGCTCGAATTGATCGATAAAATTGTTATTGGACGTATGTGTACAAAGTATCGGAATCAAAATTAAAATCATGGTCAGTTGATGATAAATCAAGATCCCACGATGCAAATCACTAGAAAACATTTAGCTTAATCTGAAAAGAATTGTTATTAATTATCTAAAAAAAGTCCCTCGGGAAAGAAGTTAAGAAGATGGTTGGTGGGGCGCCTGAATTTCATTTCAAAATTATAATTTTGATATGTATACATGCATCACCGCTTATTCTGATTTAGTTTATCCATTATTCATGATTTACATTACAATAGAGAAATGAGCTAAGGGGAAATTAATTTTTGGTTTCGAGAGCGATCCACCAAGAGACGACAATGCATCGGAGAGGCGGGTGAAATTGTGGGATTACAAGAGAGAATGGATACTGAAAATCTTTGATACCTATTAATCCTTCAAATTGTCCCATGCAAACACCGAGCAGCGATATATATATATATATATATATGTATGTATATATATATATATATATATAATTTAAAGAAAATTGCTTTAAAAAAATTTACGAAGTAATTCAAACATTTGATTTGCATAGATATGCCTATGTCAGGTTATCCAGATACATACATGTATGGAAAATATTTCAAATGAATATTTAACGTACACATAAGACCAATGCTTTTCAGTCTGGTTTTGTGGGTAGCCCATAGTTTGTGTAAACCACCATGTGGGAGATCCATGAAATTGAAATTTTTTGGGTGAATTTGTGGAGAAGCCTTAGAGAAGTGGAGTCAACTTGGTGAAACTGTGACTTTTTGAAGTTCCTTAAAGAAACTAACTTTGTGTCTATCGATCAAAATGTTTTCATCAGAGGATTGTTTCTTCTGCATGGGGACATGTTCAATACTCCTTGAATTCCAAGCACGAGGGCTCCTTCTGGTGTACACAAATGTTTGAGGGCAATTGCTGATGCTATCCTGTTGTATTTGACTCGGACATAGGATACAGTGGTTCCTTGCTGATTTTGGGGGGAAAACTGAAAATATAAAAAATAGGGAAATTATTGTACAGAGCACCATTTAGGCCTTTAAGTTATGGAACACCACTATTTTATTGTTTTTTCCCCATCGCCCCAAAATGTCTAAAATTTCTCAAAGTAGCCTGATCATATATGTTAGTAGATCTCCAACCCGTCTATCATGGAAAGATCCATGAACTGAACATAGTTAATCAAATTGATGGTTTTATTAAACTTAATAGCTATTGTTGTTTTAGTTATTATGGATTGATTTTAGTTTTTTTTACCTTTACAAAACATATCTTGTATTTTTTCTTAATCCATTGCGTGGTTAATTGCTCGGAAGAAGGAATTTTATGAAGTTCATTTATATTTTATGTTTTAGATTTTTCTTATCTTGCATCCCTATTTTCTTTCAAATTCTCGCAAATTTGGGGGTGTGATTGTTCTATGCATGTTTACCACTAGCGCTTAATGTTAACAACCTGAATATGTGTAATGATTTGAAATATGATTTTGTCATTCAAATTTGTAAATGAGTGAAATTGGTGTATAAAAGTTTGATGGCATTTCATGAAGTGTCTACAATTTCCTGCCTTGACAGTGCTATTATAATTGACTCGGAATTTTCAGCTAATGTGGAAAAGGTGATGTCAGGGTCATTTTATATTTTGTAATGTCAATTTTCCTTTAAATTGAATTGAATAATCTAACAAGGGCACTGGTGATATGCGTCAAATTGTTTTTCTATAGAAGAAAACAATTGAATGCTTGGTGCAAGAGTTGTTTTCTTCTTCAGTTTATTGAAAGATGTGGAGAATTATGATTGCCCGCAGTCATATCGAGTTTGAGATTGCAGCCATGGTGATGAAGACCAAACTGCATGATATTGTCTGCTTTTTGATATCCCAGCTTCGTGATAAATATGCAAACCAACATGTTTCCTACAGCATTTTTATCTTTTTTTTTGGTCAAATTTTTTGCACTCTATGTGCTTAGGATTCATAAAGACCGTGGGCTTTTTTGGTTTATCACTGGGAGTTTTGTGGAAATATTGAAAGTACATGGTGGTTGTTTTGTTTTTAGGAAATTGAATTATTATTGTAAATATTGAATCAGGACTGAAATTATTTTAGAATATTTTATTTTGTTATAATATATTATTTTTTGGAACGTGACTAAAAATTTAGTGAGTATTGATTGTGTGGAAAGATGTGAAAAGTGGAAAAATTTCTTCTTGGAAAAGAGAAGGAAAATGAATGACGATGTTTATTTTTGCTCTGGGATGAAAAATTGTTTCTCCGAAACAACGCCCATTCTTTTATGCAGTTGGATCTGTTTTCAGGTTCTAATCCAAACATAATATCAAAACTTTGAACTGCGATGTGCGAACCTTGTCATATGTTGATCTTGTCGTATGTTGACGTATTAGTTATATGTTTTCTTTTTACTCAGGCCCAGTGAGGTGGTTGAATCTATCGAAGAATATGTTGAGGAAGATGTCGCGGACAAAATGGCTAAAGGGTCATTCTCTTTGGACTCAGCAGATCCCAGACCTCCATCGGGCTCTTATTTCCCTGGGCTACGTGGTGATATTGAAGCCATTGAACGTAGTTTCTTTGGGGGTTTTGGTCGATTTTTCGAGGCAGCTGAAGAAATGAAGAATGGGTTCTTCAATTCAGTTGGGTTTCCTCCGATATATGACGGTGATTCTTCATCATCATCTTGCAAGAAGCATGGAATTCATATTGAGCGCCATCCTCGCACCATAGCTCAACCCAAGAAAACTTCTGATGAAGAGATCGATCTCTCTGGTTTAGCGAACGAAGTTTGAAACCTGGTTATGTGGAGACCTTTTAGTTCATGTCGTATATAATAAATTCGAGCCCTATTCTTGAGTTGCATTTGGAGGGGACATGGATTTGAAATCGATTAATTTGGATATAGTTTTAACACTAACAACAAAGCAATACATGAAATATAAAATTCATATTTCTTTACATATTAATTACAAAAAATTTCAAATGTCTCAATCATTTGCATTCATCTTAATTGACATGAAACATTATATAAACATGAAAATAGTGAGTTTAAAGTTTATGATATTGTTTCTTTTTTTTAATTACAAAAATATATTTGAATATATTTCAAATTGTGAAATACTTCTATCCAAATGTGACTTTAGTATTCTTACAGAAAATGAGATAATTTTCTCATAGCTTACTGTGGAAGAGTGTTTTTTGTGGGCATTGTAATTTTTTTTTATTTTCTAATTGGACATGAAATGGAGCTAGTTTTTGAAGTGAGTTGTGGCAATGCTTGTAAATAAGGTTAGGAGTCGAGTATATGAGTTTTTTTTTTTTTTTTTTGGGGATAAAATCCAGTGCAAACAATGATATATTAGTTTATTACTAATTTTTGTTTTGTCCAATAAAAGATTAAAGTTAAAAATCATTATATACACACACACACTTATTGATAAAATCCAATGCAAACAATGAATACATTAGTTTATTACTAATTTTTGTTTTGTCCAATAAATTATTAAAGTTAAAAATAAATATATATATATATATAATTATTTTAACATATATATACACACACACTTATGATTTCTATATTATTATTATTATTATATTATTAAGTTTGAGATCCTAATAACTTTTGGTGTCATAATCTGTTTTAATAATTTATATATATTAATAAAGTGTTAAAATTTTAATGTAGGTCGCATGTAACTTAGCGGATAGAATTTTTATTTCTTAAACATCAAGTGGTATACTTCAGTCTTTTTTCCCCTTTATTTTATTTATTTTTTTATTTAATATATCAAACTTACAATATAATCTATCTCTATTTATTGTAATTATATTTTAATCATCATTTAAATATAAATTAAATAAATTATACAAAATACGGTACAGTGCATTAAGTATATATTATACATAATTTCTCTATCATATTCACAAAGCCAAATGGTGTATTAAACTATTAATAGTCGCACAGTGAACCAAAAGAGGAAGAAAAAATAGTCTTATACATAATTTTCAAATTTTATTTCTCACTGACCACACGTTTTGCACGAGGATTAAAGACCCCATGACCTTAAATAACACTAAAAGATGATACCATTTATCTGTATATTTATCATATACACATATGATCATCATGAGCATGAAGTGGAGCACTAGCTAAGAGCCCTCTCCTGTCATAAAAAGTTTCGATATATTACACACAACTAGGTTTCATTCCATGCCAAAATGAGGTTAAAAAAAACGTGTTTTTCTGCACCACTTTGTCGCACTAACGAAAAATCAACCATATACTAATTATTATTATTATTATTATTATTATTGTACTTATTTTCCACCAAGCTCTCGAGTAAATTGAGTCTTAATAATTGGATCGCCAAGGTAGGTAAGATACATACATAGCGAAGAGACTCGACCACTCGGTGTGGACCAAATTATGAATCATGAATGAAGGCATTGAAATTTCAAGGTTTGCATCAAATCGAAGCACCTTTCACCATCACAGTCAAGTGTCCAATTTGTAAACTAATACACATCCTTGAATAATCGTTTGTTCACGTTCATCAAATGTTAAAAGATGATATTTTGTAGAAGATTTAATGCCTATATGGTTCTCCCAGGCATAGAATAGAAGATTAAACATGTCGATGAAAGTAAAATGGAGCAAAACGTGATATTTATGGATGTATTTGATAAATTTTTTTCTCGTCGAATCGAGAAAGTAAAATGATATATCTACATAAAAAAAATTTGGAATGTGTCAGAGATATCTATAATCAATATTTTCTTCGATCTAAGCTACAACTTGCACTTCACATATCATGGATCATGGATGGGGTTGTACACAAATCAAGTAGGTCGCGATCCTTTCGAGCCGACTCAATTAATAACACGTGAGTTGTATATATAGTCTTTGACAATCCTCCCCTCTTGAGCTAGCTTTTGGGGTTAAGTTATGTCCAAGTTCCATTCTTTAACATAAATAATATATAAATATGCCCATCAACGTTAATCTCTTTCTAAATAAAAATTTAAATGAGACGCTTACTCAAAAGTATGAAATGCTCCGAAAATTAAATTGAGCCTTGCGGATTCTCGAATACAAGTACAAATCATTTTGGCAACAATTTTGAATGGTAACAATTGGATTATTACGACAAATACTAAATGGGTTAGCGGGTCATCTTAAGGATTGACCCGACCTAAATAATTCAAATCCATTTTTTTAATATCTGGAGAGGAATTCAAAGACTTTTTTTGTCAATAATTCAAATACATTTATTGGGTGAGCCGTTTTTCCAATTTTTTTGAAGGGAGAGTGGTTTGTTTGTATCCCATCATGACTTTCATTTTAACTCCTTATTTTCAAAGGATGATTGATGTTAAATTGTTAATAGATATGTCAATGGGGCGGGTATGGGGCGGGTTTGGCTAAACCCAAGACCCTCCCCATGAAAAAATTTTGACCCATTACCCGCCCCTCCCCGGTTAAATATTCTTCAGACCCGCCCCACGTCGAATACGAAACGGGGTCTTGTAGACCCATGAGACCCGTGAGACCCGAATTTGTTTAAAATAAAAAAATAATCTTTCTTCTCACATAACTTAATTATGAAACAGACAAACCTCTAAATACAATATTGTGGAAAATTAATTCATGTTTTCGACCACATTTAATAATAACAAACAAAGTATTTTCACGACATAAAGACTTACATAAAAAAAGAGTTACTAGCTCTCCAAAAAAATCTTGACATCCACAAAAATAAGTCATAACATAATTTAAACAGATCAATATAAAATCAGCGAGTAGGCAATATTTCAGACACATTCTTCGGGATCATTTTCCTCTTCATCAAGAATGGTGGGACAAGTTGGTAAACTACTTGAAGAATTAACTACAAAATTAAATAGAGAAAGTACATTAAAAAAATAAAACTGTAATTTCAAATTGTAAAAAAATTAATTTAAAGAGAGAAAATACAGTAAAAAATTAAAATGAATATACAATAACAAAATAAAACTGTGATTTATTTACCTTTCACTTCACCCCACAACCATCTTCGCGAGCACATAAATGCCTCCAAAGTTGTTGGATCAAGTCTACTAAGATGGGGATCAACTATTCTTCGACTATTGCTAAAAACAGATTCAAATGCAACAGTTGACATAGGAATAGCTAAGATCGTTATGGTTGAGGTGAGTTACTAAAAAAATGAAAATTAATAAAATTAAAATCCTATAATATTTATATCCACATATATGGGGCGTGTATGAGGCGGGTATTATAAGACCTATGACCCGCCCCATATCTGGACGGGTTTGAAAAATTGGACACGAGACCCGCCCCATGACCCATTTAGTATACCCAAACCCACCCCATACACACGGGTCCAATGCGGGTCTGGGTAAAACCCGGACCCACTGACATCCCTAATTGTTAATGATACTTTGAAATATTTATATTGAAATTATCAAATATAAAGAATGATTTTCTGTTCAATCTAAAATTATCCTCATTTTATAAACTTTGATGAGATTTTTAAACACATTTCGTATCCTCTGGGAAGGAAATATAGTTAGAAAACTCAAGAATGTTTGGAAAAATTGCATATTTTCTAAAGAGTAGGTCTCTTATGAGACGGTCTCACGAATCTTTATCTGTGAGACGGGTCAATCATACCGATATTCACAATAAAAAAGTAATACTTTTAACATAAAAAGTAATATTTTTTCATGGATGACCCAAATAAGAGATCTGTCTCACAAAATACGACCTGTGAGACCATCTCACACAAGTTTTTGTCTTTTCTAAATACCATAAAGTAAATCACTTATAATACGTACCATGACAAGAAAATATATCATCGATGATCGTAATAAATATTGTGATAAACTGAATTATTATTTTGGCGCTATAAAATTTGATATGTGCAATAAGTGATGGTATATAATTATGATCACAATAGAGAATTTCAACACAAATAATGAGATATATAAAAACATAGTAATTCAACTATTCCCATTTTTGAAGGATGTGGTTTTTCTATCCATAACTCCCACTTTAGTTTCATATTTCAAAAGAAGGCCAAAACTTGTGTGAGACGGTCTCACGGGTCGTATTTGTGAGACGGATCTCTTATTTGGGTCATCCATGAAAAAGTATTACTTTTTATGCTAAGAGTATTACTTTTTATTGTGAATATGGGTAGGGTTGACCCGTCTCACAGATTAAGATCCGTGAGACGGTCTCACATGAGACCTACTTCAAAAGAATTAGAATACCATTAAGATCAGCATAAAAAATATTTATTATTATTTTAGATTAGAAAAAAGTTAGTGATTCAAATATAAAATCTTATTTTAAAATCTGATTTTTTAGTCTTAAATTTGTTATATAATAGTTATAGTTAGTGGATGAATATTAGCCAGCGTAGTCCGAGTACAGCGACACTTGATGATGATAGTATCGCACGGGCTCCGGCCGGCTGCCGATAATTGTTGGAGGTTTACATATATTAATTAAATCTCAACTAGCTTTAATTAATCCATAGCGGACTTATTCATGTTCCTAATTTATTTGTTTCTTGTTTAAACCAAGACTATTTCAGAAACTTCATCGGTCAAAATTAATCTTTTTTTAAAGAAAATTTATACATGATTTTTTATGACGTGAGAACTCACAGACTCAATGAGTAAATTTTAGACTAACGCAGTAGCTTGTAAACTACGTTAACTACACAAACCAAACTTTGTAAACTTTGTGTGACAAGCTAACCTGATAAGGTGTTTGTAGGATAATCAAATTTCTGATCATTGATCAATCGTTTACCTACTCAATCAACTCGAACACTATAATCAACAATTTATGAATTATTTATAGTAAAAGAAACGGCTCTATATGTGAGGCCCGAGGCCGAAGAGGGTGGGGGGTGATCGCCGGTGCCATGAGGTTGCACAGACAATGAGCGGCTCCTGGCAAGCTTCTAGGCAGAGGGAACGTGAATGAACTTATATTACACCGGAAGGAGAGGGATTCTGAAACTATTCAGGTATGAGACTGTGCAATTGAGAAGATCTTAATAGATTTGATATGTACTACTCATATCAATAAGGTGCATCTTCTTTTCAGTAGCTCATCACATAAGAATTCTAAAGTTAAGCGTGCTTGACTTGGGGCAATTTTGTGATGGGTGATCTCCTGGGAAGTTTCTCAGGGTGCGTGTGAGCGAGGACATAAGCACGCTGGAAATGCCCATCTTGATACAGTGAGGACAGTCGTCTAAGCACGCTGGAAAGGCACATCTTGATACAGTGAGGACAGTCGTCGAATCTGGGGCGTTACAAGTGGTATCAGAGCCTACATCTCCGAGTACGGTGTGGTTCGAGGACGAACCAAGAGGAAGCTAGTGGGCATGTGAGGCCCGGGGCCGAAGAGGGCAGGAGGTGATCGCCGGTGCCATGAGGTTGCACGGACAATGAACGGCTCCTGTCAGGCTTCTAGGCGGAGGGAACAATCTTACACCAGAAGGATATGGATTTTGAATATGTTCATGTATGGACTGTGCAGTTGAGGAGTGCTTAATAGATTTGATATGTACTACTCATATAAAGAAGATGCATCTTCTTTTCAGTAGCTCATCACATAAGAACTCTAAAGTTAAGCGTGCTTGACTTTGGGGCAATTTTGGGATGGGTGACCTCCTGGAAATTTCACATTGTACGTGTGAGTGAGTACATAAGCATGCTGGAAAGACACATTTTGATGCAATGAGGACAATCGTCGAATCTGAGGCGTTACACTATCCATATGTCATTTGTTCCAATATCGCCTAAAAATCACTAGCGAATGATAGAGAATTTTCGAAGTTTTTTCAACCAAGTCCATTCGATGCTTAAATTAGTAAGAAGATCGAAGAAGAATCAGGGAAAAAATATATATATGAAACCTAAAAAGTATCTGAAGTACTATTAACAAAACTTGTTTTTATTTAATGTTTTATGTAAAGTTATAACATTAGCACACAATAGGTATATAATTTTTTTTATACTTTTCTTGAAATATTTTTTAAATAAATAATTAGAATAATTATTCAGATAATATATTGCTTATTACTTTATAATGTAGTTTTTTATATTATACGTGAGTAAAATTCAAAACTATAAAGATAAAATATTTTATCTATTTTAAAATTTAGGAAATTGTATGAGGTACAATAATTTACAAAAAACAGAATTATTTTTATATTTTTTATTACATAAAAATGATTATTTTTGTAAATTGGTATTTTAAATTTAAAAAAATAGCTACTATCAACACTCTATACTTTAAAACGTAGTAAAATGTTGGGACGTAGGTGGCTTCTTTTGTTGGTTATGAGAGATCCCAAAATTTAGGGAATATTATAGTTGAATGTCAAGATATGTATAGTGATAAATCACTCACCATGACTTATGGATTCATATTTCAAATTATTTGTAAGATATTTATAGCATACTTTCGTTATATATGATTATTCTATATTATAATCGGAGTATTTCTCATCTATGATATGATTAAATGTTAGTTTTTGAATCATCAATATCAATGTCAATTTTCTAAATCACATCATATATTAATATTAGAATAGAGAATGTAACACTCCCGATGTAGCATTGAGTAACTCCGTTGTACATATCTATATTATATGTTAACTTACAACAATTTATTAATATGCTGAAATTACACTAAATGACAATTGTTTATTATTTGGCAAGCTATTATTTCATCTGATATATCAAATATTTAGAATTTAGTGTTGAAATTGGAATTTCTCGATGTAAAACAAAAGCAAACCAACTGTTCCATCCATGATTTTTCTTAATCTTTTCATCTATTTTAATTTTTATTGAACAATTAATAATTAACACAAAATTTTATTTGACGATGTTACATGTCAGTTTTATGTGACATATATTCTATTTAGATCACTCATAAAAAGTATTATTATTTGTATCAATTATATTACGTTATATTGTAAATATGAACAATATTGATCTATCTCACGAATAAAAATACGGCACAAGGATATCGACTCAATACTTGATATTCTCGTATTATCGTTACACACTTCAGAACATTCCATTATTTTGACCGAGAAATACCCGCCTCCTATAGTCACTCACAGTTGCCACACGCGTTTACACGTCTGTATATATACAATGTGACTTGGTAAACCGAGTCTTCTCCATACGCAACAGCCGCACTATTTCCATTTACAAATCCTCGCTTTCCTTTGCTCCTTCGTTTATCATTCTCCTCTGATTGCTAAGTCATCGCTTTGATTGTCTCCTCGTATTCAACGCATGATTTTTCTTTATACACAAGTATTTCTTCTTTTCGATTATGAGGGTCGTGGAAGGTTCTTGATTCTGTACTTCTACAAAACAAAGAATTCACGTGATATAGCCCAAAGGGTCTGAATTTTTTACTCGAAGTTCTGTGTTTTCATTTTTTTTCCGGAGCTATTTGTTGTCGAATTTTCCCACTTTGAGTGTGTATTATACTATTATTTCGAAGTTAACTTTCTCTCAGTGACTGTTATTATTGTTTTGGAGTAACTTTAGCATATAAGTTGGATTTTCTTGATTTCTGGTTCGATCTGTTTCTTATTATTATGCTGAAGATTGGATTCCAGTACTAGGATTTTTTCAGGGGAGAAAAATAATGGGAAATAATTGTGTTCATGGAAAGATTGACGAGGATGGTTTCTTCTACACAGGTTTCACGTTCATTATGGTGGTCTAAATCACCAGAAATGATTGTCCTGTGCGATAACAAAGAAAAAAACCACAATTTGCCATGTTTAGAAGCGGATGAGGCTCCGAATTCTGTCAAGAATAAGCCCCCGGAATTGATCATGATTGAATTGGAGGATATCTTAGTGAAGGGAGGGAGAAAACAACCTCAGGAACTCGGAACATGGGAGGAGGAAATGATCAAGAAAGATGTCATTAAACCCGATCAAGTGATCATGATGATTGTTAAGGAAAACCAGAAGAAGGTAGATCCCTCCAAGCCTGAAAAACCGAAGAGTTTCAATGGAAGCATGAGTGTAGGTCTTCAAGTCGATTCTGTGCTCAAAACCAAGACAGGGCACTTGAAGCAGTACTACAATTTGGGTCGGGAACTTGGACATGGGCAATATGGGACGACTTTTCTTTGTGTGGAGAAGAAAACCGGTAAGGAATATGCTTGTAAATCTATTGCAAAGAGGAAGCTATTGACCATGGATGATGTCTATGATGTAAGACGAGAGATCGAGATCATGCATCATTTATCTGGTGACCCGAATGTAATTTGGATTAAAGGGGCGTACGAGGATTCTGTTGCGGTTCATTTTGTGATGGAATTGTGTGGAGGAGGCGAGCTTTTCGATAGAATTGTTAAACGGGGGCATTACTCGGAGAAAAAAGCTGCGTATCTCACTAGGACTATAGTTGGTGTTATAGAAGCTTGCCATTCTTTGGGAGTAATGCATCGAGACCTTAAACCCGAGAATTTCCTATTTGTGAATGGGGACGAGGATTCGCCTATGAAGACCATAGACTTTGGTTTGTCGGTGTTTTTTAAGCCAGGTACATTCAAAATTATCATGCATTATAAGCTTTTGGGATGGCAAAACTAGCACTTTTAGGAAGATCGAACAAAAATTCAACTTTTTTCATCCTATCGGCTATCGATTACCCTTGTTTGATCCGTGTTATTTAGCCATTTGTTTTGAATCCAACAGGGGAAATATTCACGGATGTTGTTGGGAGCCCTTACTATGTTGCACCAGAGGTGCTTGGTAAGTGTTATGGACCCGAGGCAGACGTGTGGAGTGCTGGTGTTATACTCTATATTCTTCTCTGTGGAGTGCCTCCATTTTGGGGTGGTAAGAGATATGCAAGATTCTTGTCACTTAAACATGGTATAGAGTCATCACCATCACAACAAAAACTTTAGTTGACGGTATCAGTGTAACGGTGCCTTCTTGTGTTATGTAGGCAGTCAACAAGAATAGCATGAACAATTGTTGATCCACATTACTATACTTTTTTTTTTCTGTTTTCTCATGTTTATGTTTCCATCTGACACAGAAACCGAACAAGAAACTTTCGAAGAAGTTTTACGTGGTGATATAGACTTCTCATCGGATCCTTGGCCAAAAATCTCCAATAGCGCGAAGGATCTGGTCAAGAAAATGCTTGTAAGGGATCCAAAAAGGCGATTAACGGCTCATCAAGTCCTGTGTAAGTTCGACTATGAAATCAAACACTTCCATTGATCTGTAAAACGTAAAATCCTGTAGAAATTTTATGATTGAACTGTTCTTTATCTGCAGGCCATCCTTGGGTGCAGGACAAGGGAGTGGCTCCAGATAAGCCTCTCGATTCTGCAGTTTTGAGGCGATTAACACAGTTTTCAGCCATGAACAAACTCAAGAAAATGGCTCTCAGGGTACATTTAACAACCTTAAATTAAGGGAAGTATATCATTAGAACAAAATCTTGAAACTGCTTTTTTTGTCTTTCTGTCAACAGGTGATTGCAGAAAGTATGTCTGAAGAAGAAATTGCTGGTCTGAAAGAAATGTTTAAAATGATTGACACGGATAACAGTGGATACATAACTTTTGATGAACTCGAGGCTGGATTAAAACGATTTGGAGCTAATCTTAATGAGTCCGAGATACACAATCTGATGAAAGCTGTGAGTATTGTGTTTTTTCCATGATAACTTATATCCGAGCGGTGGCAGCTACCTACAAACTAAGATTCTTACGATGATCAAGCCTAATGATGATATCATTTTCTTGGTATATTTACAGGCAGATGTAGACAACAATGGTACAATTGAGTATGGAGAATTCATAGCTGCAACATTGCATTTGAACAAGATTTACAAAGAAGATCATTTATTCGGAGCATTTTCATTTTTTGATAAAGATGGGAGTGGATATATAACACCAGATGAGCTTCAAATAGCTTGTCAGCAATTTGGGATAATGGATGCACACTTGGAAGAAATGATCCAAGAAGCTGATCAGAACAACGTAAACGCCTACACATTTTATTTAAATTTTATCGATAAAAGTTCTAGATTGTGGTAATTATACTTACAGACTTTTGTTCAATCTTGCAGGACGGGAAGATAGATTACAACGAGTTTGTGAGCATGATGCAGCAAGGGAACTCAGATTTTGATAAGAAGAGGTTTCCGAGCAGTTTTAACATCGGATTCATGGAAGCAATGCCTGTCTACTGATACGAAGACATTGTTGTTTTTATTTTTTGAGTTCTATATTCTTTTTATTCATACAAAGATCATTAACATCGTTACATCAAAACGTCAAATAATATTTGGTCGAGTAACCAGTTATTTGATCGGGTAACCAGTTGGATTTCATGCAGTCCATGCACACCAATGACCCAGCTCTATGAGAAAATATACAGAGTAACAGACCCCAATATCATATATATAGATTTTTTTGACCCACTGTGATTTCTTTCTGGTTAGTAAATGATGTGTAATTCAACTTTGCACTAAACAAGTAAATGATGACCACCATATCCTGAATCATGCATGCATGCACTTGAAATTTTAATTCAAGTGCTTTAACTGAATTAACATGGAATCACTAGAAAGATTGTAATTTAGATTAAACTGGAGTAAGAATGGTTGCGAGACCTAAAACCATGATTACATCACACAGTAGTGGCTAAAGAAACCTTTCAAATTAACTATCAAAATCGGAACCGGTAAATATGAAGTGATACATGAAAGTTTATCGTCCTTGGGGCGATTTCAAGCCAACTCCCAGCGCTTTAGATCAAGCCTGAGGCTGGTGCACGCACCAGCTTACCGGACACCAATAAGACATGTAGCCTACAAGCCATATAACCCACCATGACTACAAAATATAGACAACCCATACACGCAACACGAAAGTTCCGGTGGCAATGCTATATAAAATTATGATATTTAAAATTTTATAACAACAAAAAACTTTCCTGTGAGGTTTAAGGATAATTCAACGTTCAGGCAAGCACCTCCACCAAAAACTGCAAATTAACCTATTATATTTTCTATGTATCATTACAATCGCGCAAAGAAAATTAGAAAGAATTTTTTTTGGTTACAAGTACTCACCATATTTCTGCTTTATTGCATATTATTTCCATCTTTAAAAAAAAATGAATTTTCCCAGAAGTTCATGATTTTAAGAACAGCCACCGAGCATTGCACATGCCATTTCCAATAATTTCCCTGCAAAATAGTATAAAAATAAATTAGGACTTTAGAAAAATTATTCTAGAGAAAATTCACCAAATATGATGGATTTTCCAAGTGGAAATAGCGCAAAAATCACTTAGAGAGATTAAAATCTTATCTTCGCATACAAAAAAATAACTAGATTTATAGGAAAAAATTAATAAGATGGCAATAAGAAATCTATTTTTTCACATGGATTATCAGCATGAAATTAATATAATCAAAAGAAAAAATGTCTTAGGTGGGTTTCATTGGCACTCACTGAGAAATAACGGAAAAAATATCGTTACTTTATTAAGTGCATTAAAATTTATTACAATGTCGGGAACTATACATTAAACAGGAGCCAATATAGATACTGAATAATAAATAGAACAGCTAATAAAAAGTGTGATATTTCTTCAAGTCAATCAATTGACAGGCTGGTGAGCTTAGAATCAAGAATTAATACCAAACTAAAAAATCACATACTAAAAAAATAAATTCATTGAAGTTTACTATTAATAATTAAATCATAAACATACAAAATTAATAGATTTGAAAAGCTCGCGAACGGCCTATGAGCTATCAAACACAGCTCAAACTCAACAGCCAAACAACTCGCAGGTCGACTCGATTCGTTGTATAACCCAGGATCGCTTTTAACTAAATGATAACTAACAGCTTGGCTCCCGAATTCACTATATACAGCAGATTTAAGGGTATTTACAAATATTACACTAAGCCAAGCCGAGCCGAGCCGAGCGACGAACGTGACCAATTATTATCCAATCGGTTTTTCAGTTGACTTTTTTGTGAACACCACGGGATCGAGAGCTTCACCGACAAAACACAAAGCTTTATGTTAAATACTTATAAACTCTTTGCCTAGCCAAGGGTCGTGATCTCATAAACGTTCGATAGAAGAAAAAGGCCAAAAACAAGTTAAATATTAGTTGAAAAAAGTGAAGCTTGAATACAACAGCCTGCCTAATGAGGTCCTTAGACCTTAATCCACCTAATCTCTCCCAATTATCTAACATAATCATATAAAAATAACATACATTATTAAAGAATTCTCACCACAATTAACCCATCTTTTTCATTGAATATCAACAAGTTTGTAAAGTTATGAGTTTTACCTTAAATAAACTGAATCAAATGGTTTAATAAACTCCACTAAAACCAAGGCCGTCTTACAAGCTATAAGGTTCTTCTCCACCACCAAGTCTTTTCCCATTGTTCTCCAAGTTTCTCATATATGAAACTTGAATCTTTTAACTCGTACACCAAAAGTTATTAAAGTTCTCAATTCAGCCATCTAATAATTACACTATTTCGCTAACTCATAAAAGTCACACACATCACCTTGGCTTAAAACTTTCAGTGTTTTGATTCTTACATTAAAAAAGTAATTATATTTAGTTTTCTTTAACTACGTGTCTTTGGCTACAACTATATGAGTCGGCGGAATACCGAACAAAGCTTGTGGTTAGTGGTGACAACTTAAGTATAGAACTACAGAAGTTGAGCTAAAAATCAAGCAATGGCAGCTGTAGCGCCTAAGACTACCATTCCCCCTTGACTTGTACATATCTTTATTCTTATCCACCGACATGACGTATTCCGGCCAAATTCTTGGTACTATCAAACACTCCGGCGGTCACACCAGTTAAGTATAACAGATATTTAACATGATTCAAGGCATTCTTAACATAAATCTTTCCGAATCCCAGGTAAATTTATTTAATGATTAAGTTTATAAAAAAAAGGTCACCTCTTTTTGGTTTTGAAACAATCTTAGCAACGGGAGAAGATTTAGCAGGAGGTTTGGTTTCCTCCAGCGGAAACAGAACCCCATCAATTCCCTGAACAGAAATCCTTCCATCTGTATATATATCTGGGTCGAATAGATAAGCGGACCCTTCTCCTTGTCCGAATTTGACCGACCCATCAGCCTCCTCCGCCGCCACCTTGTGCGGGAGTCTCAAGGTGTCGTACTTCACCTTCCCGAATCTCCGCACAGCATTGTACATGCTTTCCTCCGTCTGGTATTCCGGAATCAGATGATAATACATGATTTGCTCCGGTTCTCCAGGTTCACTCAGCTGATCAGTCGTCAATTTCGCCATGGCTTCATCATTCGGAGCAAGAACTGTGAGAACGTATCCTTCCGATACCAATCTTCCCATTTCCGAAGCCAACGAGGTGAGATTCACCAAAATATCAGCCAGCTCGTTGTATCCGCCGTAAAGCAAGAGGGTCTGGATGAAGTCCTTGACCTGACTCTCGCCGTCGAAGTGGTGATGGGGTCCACCCGGGCCGGGAGCTGGCGACGGGGCCAGGGATGGGCCGGGGGCCATGGCGTCGAAAATGGGCAAGACCGGAGGCGCGCCGACAGGCACAGGCGGCGCAGGTTTCTTCAGCCTGTTTGTTCTTGGGTCAACTTCTGGCGCGCCTTCCGGATATACGGCTGCGGTGGCCCTCAAGCTCCGCCGGGCGTTGAAATCTTGTTGAACGGATTTGGGAATTAGCAATCTCTCAATGCCGTGGATGACTCCGTCGGGGCGAATAATGTCATCTGATTTAACAATCTTCGCAGTTCCCACGATTTTCTCACCATTTCTCTCCGTTAACAGAATCTTCTCATTAGTAGCATCACGGCAGAGACTAGTATGATGAACGGGCTTCTTCTTCCCCTCGACAAGCCAATTGTGGGACTGAATCCTCGCCGGAATCATATGAAACAGAAGAAGGTTTTGCAGGGACTTGAGATTCCCAGGCTCGAGCAAAAACCGCTTAAACTCAGGTTCCAAATCCCGTTCCAGGGCCTCGTTTCTCGGAGCAAAAATGGTGATATTATGGTTCGACACAGCTTCTTCAAGTGTCTGCAGCAAGAGCGCTTTCTCCACAAGCTCCGAGAGCTCAGTGTAGTGAGAATCCAAAAGGGCCACTAGAACAGAATTGGAATTTATCTGCGGAGTCGAGTTCCCGGGCTTTGCAAGTAAATTTTCGAGCAATGCAGAAGATTTAACGGCTAGAAAAGTGAAGAATGTGAGGAAAATAAGATTTGGGACGCCATAGATCAGAGAATCCATGGATGGAGAAGATTATTTTCTTGCCGGAGAATATATATTTTAGATTATTTCGTCCCTCTCTCTTGGAAGAACAGGGGAGAGAGTATCGTGTGGTGCAAGGAAATGAGTTTACTTAGCTTAGGAGAGTGGGAAATATGGTTTGTCTGGTGGAACATTATAATTTTTTTACATTTATAACTATTTATATTGTTATATTTATCTTCTATTCTTTATATTAAGATTCCATATATATATATATATATAGTCTTTATTTTATAATTTTTATCAATCACAATATTCTTTATTGATTTTCCCCTTCTTATGATAAAGTTTATTAATTTTTGTTAACTCCTACAATAAATATTCTATAACTTTAATTACTCATATTATTATTTTTATATTTAAATGTGTCAATATTCGTAGGGATGTAATCGAGCCGAGCCGAGCCAAACTCTTGAATGTTTGAGCTTGGTTCGTTTATAATCGAGCCGAGCTCGAGCTTTATTTAACGAATATATGCATGGCTCACGAGCTTATTCAAGCATTTATCGAGCCTAAACAAGCTTAATAAATATGAATTATACATTTAACTTTTCATTAAATTAATTAAAAAGTAAATTATATATTTTTAAAAAAAATATTATTCTTATTACAATTTGTAAATTTATTATAATAAATAAATTTAATAAAATTTTCTACATATTTCATAAATAATATGCAAAATCAATAAATAAATATCAAAAATATTATTTTTTCATCTAAAAGATTACTCATGAACTTTCCAACGAACATGTTCACGAGCTAACGAGCCGAATACTGTAAAGCTTGAGTTTGGTTTGTTTATCTTAACGAGCCTCATTAAACGAGCTTTTATCGAATCGAGCTTCGAATAGCTCAAGAACGGTTTGGTTCGTTTACATCCCTAAATATTCGTAATAGAAAAACGGATGACACGAATTAAGTAATATTTCTATTAAATTAATTGTAACATTTACTTTATTTTAATTTTGAGTTTATTTTCATATTTTTATCATGTGATGTTTAGTCGTTATTTATTATTTCCGGTCGTAAAATTTTACATTTTTATTGTTGATTTTTTTTGTGGAACGCATTTATATAAAATAAGTTTTTACTGGAAACTATTATAATAAATTTCAAATTATCGCCCTCCATCTTTTGGGTTTTTTCCTGTGCTGATGCCTACCCAAATACTTGAAGAATTGGAAAATGTCAAAATAATAAATATTGAAAATGTAATATAATTTTAGGTAATTTAAAATTGTTAACATGATTATTATTTTTCACCAAACATATCACTTACCCTCGATTAAAAATCATAATGTGCGTTGTGTTGGAGTCGTTCAATCGAATCGAATCGATTTGACTCGAAAAACAATTGATTTATAATCAAATTATCGAAATTCGATCCGAACTCTAACATGTTCGAACATTTTTTCAAGTTGAAGTCAATCCAAATTAATTTGTTCGATAATTTATGATTATCTCACTAGTTTTAATTTTGTATTCATTTTATATGAAATAATATATTTCTATGTTTTCGAGTATTTATCGTGGAACAATAATTTGAATAACTTGTGAATATATTTGAATATTTCGAGTTGAACTAAAACTTAAGCTCTAATTTGAACCGAATTCAAGCAAAAAAAAAAAAAAAAAAAATTATTCTAGTTTCGAATTGGGGTGGATTATATTTAATTCGAGCTTTAAAAATTCTTCATATTCGATTTGTTTACACTTATAAGTTGGACATATAATTTATATTTTTATAATCGCTTCGGTAAATGCCCGAATGATATATGAGAAATTTTGATGTTACTCTTCGGGTTACCCGGACCCTTTGGGTGAAACCCGAAGGATAGCATACGTAGATGTAATTAGAACCGACAATATCGATGAATTTGTGTGTACAGAGCAAATCTTCATATACATCCCAACTCAAATCTATTCATCAAAATTAAATACTTTCATCTAACCGCAACTTGCTAGTTTCTTATAAAACGTGGAATTTGATCTCTCGAAGGTAAGACATGAGATCATACATGTTATTTTAAACTCTCTTACTATTACAGCTCTAGAGCTAGTAATCATCTCTTGACTACCACTGATGAAAATGAGATCATAAATGTATAATTAGTAGATATTAATATTTATCATCTATCATCACCTTGATATGTAAAATAAATAATAAAAACGACGAGGCCATCAGTCGCCTTCCCATGTTCGGATCCATCCCTTGATGGAGTGAATGCAAGTGACGAGCCAGACAGATCGGCGATCGTATGGATGCGGGAGTTTTAACAGTTATTATCAAATGACTCACAACAATCAACGAGATATAAGCTAAACTAACGCCAGTTCATGGAACCACTAAATAAAAACATCCATCAAATACATCCGGGTCAAGTTCTACTTCTAATGATTCAGTTTCAGAGTCAATTTTTTTCGTAAAGATGAATAGGCGTGCACGTTCGCGAGTGTTCTTACCATGAAAATGAAAGTTGGGTCTATTTGTTCATTGATATGAAAGACGGTATAACTCCCTCTAAACTTTACTATAAGCAAAGCCGGCCAATTATCTCATCCTCATCACGTCATATTTGGAGATGGGAAACGTGTATCTGTGAAAGAATTGGCAAATGCACGAGTGTATGAGATAGCGAGATATGGAAGACAAAAAATTTAATAATAAATATAAAACTTGTTAAGAATAGAACTCCCAAGTGTTACTCGTTCAATCATTCGTAATCGCGGATCAAACTATTGAGTAGAGGCACTGGACAAAATATTCTTCTTTCCTACATGTGTATTACAAAGTAACTCCAAGGCAGATGCACAATAAGCACAAAAAGGCGACCCATAACAATAGGAGAACCCATGCCAGTGATTTTAGTAATATAATGTTTAAACACACATTCTTCATTTGTTATGAGTTTTATGAGTGGCCTACCGCTAATTTTAACCACTAAATTAACGGAAGGACCAACCCAGTCAAAATTTTAAAACATTTAGGATTAAATTGGGAACGATGAAACATTTGGGACCGAATCGGAAAAGAGGCCAGACATTTGAGACTAAACCGGGTCTATCCCTGCTTCTCATTACCAGATGTATTCATATGTCAGGCTTAAAAGAACTCAGTGGGTCTTATCCCTGTTTCTCATTACCAGATGTATTCATATGTCCGGCTTAAAAGAACTTCAACTAATGCCATGATCTGATTCTTTTCATCCTCTTAGACAAATTTTGGCATCTTAACGGTATAAAACTTTTGATCGTCTACTATTAATATTGTACTAAATTATTGTTACCAAGAGCTCTCCTACCGCAAGAAAAATGGATTATCATATCAAGTTGGATACATAAGACAACAAGAAACAACTTCATTAACAACATGAGAAAGAAACATCAATTTCAGCCTTGATGAAATACTTGCATCAATGTGCGGTCTATCAACAGATCAAATTGACCAGTAAAATAACTTGATATTGATCAAAATAGAAAATAAAGTAAAATAACTTGATAACTCACCTCCAAAGATGAAATGACGAGGAAAGATTCGCCTTCTTAATAGCATCATGAGATTTAAATTGAACTTGTTACACAAGAAGAATTTACGCCACTCGATGAAGTTTCATTGATCATATTTCTATTCACAGCGTTTCTCATTCCAGTGCCTGAAGAATCCACCACGTCATTTGCTAATGGAACATTACCAGGTCTACTGCCATCTCTTGTTTCAAGGCGCTCCATCAGGTGAGATATATTAGCAATTCCAGCACTCACCTCTTTTCTAACCTCATTACCAATCTCTGTCATGGAACCAGTTCGGGAAAACAGCTTTTCCTTCCATCCTCTAGTACTTTTGGTAATGGACTCTTTGTATCTTACACATGATCAACATAAAACAAAATTCAGAATCCACAAGTTCCCAATAATAGTTGAAACAAACTAACGAATAAGATAAAAAAAAACAGGGATCTGAAAAAATAGAACAAGATCATGTTATGCTGAAATTTATACCTTGTCGACACAGCATTGAGTCGAGATTTCCAAGAGTCTGAAAATGACAACTCTGAGGGTCCTGCTCTGTCTTGATTTGGCAAAAAAGCTTGCCTTACAGAGCTCCTAAAAATGGATCATGGAAAATCAAAGCATAGAATATTAAACAACTTTCATCCAAATACTAATTAACCAGATACATGATACTAAATAAGCAAAAATTTAAAATGCTAGAAAGTAACACCACCTATTATCACTAGGTATTCCATGGTATGTCCTAGGAATGGCCGGAGATGCAAATGCTGAAGCCAAAGCTCCATCACTTTGAAGAGGAGACGTATGTGGTGGTCCTTCATCCCGAATAGATGTTGGTGGAACATAAGTATTAGTTTCAGTGGCTGCTGTTGAATCGTATTCTGTTTCAACAGAAGCAAAGGAAGCTGAAGTCTGACCGGGAGAAGATGCATTAGGATGAGATGAAAACACTACAAACTGTGGATGAGCATGGGATGAACGAATCCTTGAGCCCTCCCTCCGAGCAATGAGGTTAGTCCTCCCCATGGCGGCAGCAGCAGCCAAATGTTGGATAATGTTGTCCTCAAGTTCTGGATCATCAACTCCCATTTGTAACTGCTTGGTAGAGAAGTCATTAAATACCAACAGAAATATAACTCCTGATATATATATGATATGTAAATGAATAATATAGTTGGACAACACACATCCTGCAGTTCAAAATCCCCCAGTGTGGGATGTTGAAATATGGTTGCATTCCTCCTTGATGAAGTAAACCTTAAATTTCTCTCCCTTTCCACTGCTTCAAGCAATTCTTGGCTGCCAAACAACAAAATAAGATGTCAGATCAAGATGCGCAAGGAAACAATTCAATAAAAAGGAACTCGACTGAAAACTGAGAATGCATGTCAGAAACAAACCTGGAAGGATCTTTCAGACTGAAGGGTTGCCAACACATTGGACAGTTAGAACTTCTTTGACACCTATTCATTATTCAAAGAGTTAATTTATTTCCACCCTAACATCCTCATGAATATGTTTATAGACACAGATTTACATTTACTAAGGCTTTTTTTGGGAGTTGGGATTCGGAAGTAAAAGAAAGGAAAGGAAATGAAGTAGATTTAAATTTTGGTTGTTTGGGAGATTTTGATGGAAGGAAGAGAAAGGAAAATGTGTTTAAGATTTAAAGGAAAAGTTTCCTTCCAAATGTGGGTCGGTGGAAGTGGAAGGAAAACTAAAAATTTCTTTCTCCGATCGAGCTACGAACAAGAGTAGGTAGGCGGCTCTTCCCTTCCCTTTATTTTCTCTCCCCACTTCCAAATTAAGCCTAAATCTCAGCCTCGTACTGCAAGCACAGAGACTAACCTCTCGCAACCAAAATGGATAAATATTTCAAAGAAATTGCTCTTGTTAAAGATCCAATTATTATTGGACTTAGATATTTAACAAGAGAAGGATCGAGATCCAAGTTAAGGAAGCTCGCAGCTAATTACAGTTCACATGCAAGGGAAGGAAGGGGGAGAATAAAATATGAGCACGGGGGAGTGATAATCATTCAGTTATTTTGATTTGAGAGTGTCATAAATAGCTTAAGCTAGGGAATTGCTAGCAAACTGCTAGGGTTTCGTACACAGAGTTTATTGACGGGAAAGTATTTTAGTTTCATTTGTAATATAAATTTGGTTCTTGATTTATGGTTGCAACAGTTTTGTACAAACAGATTTTGACGAATTGCAAGCATGGGAAACTACCAGAATAGCAGATTCGTCATCATCGACTAGGATTTTACTAAAACCTGCTTTCTTATGTCAAATTGCAAGCACTGAATCAGTTTTTAATTCAGTAAAATTTGGATAAGATGAACTTCAAGTTATAGAATAATCTATGCATGACAAATATTATCATAATTCAAAAGCTTGCCATCAACAACTAATGGACTCACTTAAATTGTTGATCAAATTTGGGAATTTCACAACTTTCTGTTCAATTTATCAATGGTACCAGTTCTTGACAATTACTGTTTACAGGTCCCACACCAAAAAAACAGCCAGGACAAGTTACCCATAATGTGCAAGCAACTATAAGGACGTTAACACAAAGCAACCGCATGGACAGAGGATCTCAAACAGATCGATTAAAGCTCACAAATAGCAGTGAAAACTAGGAAAACATTAAGCAAATCAACTACAAGTTAATCAAAGAGCAGGCATTTAGGCAGCCTAAGCTATATTGATAAAGCTCGCTCATTATGGAAGACTGCCAGTCTATTTCAAGGTTTACTCCGCTTTTGCCTCACAACCACCCACACACACTGCATGCCTTTTTAGAAGCAATGGATAACCAACGTGGTTTACTTACTAATATGTTTGTGTGTGTGTGAAAAAATTCTGCTCTTGTACATTTTTACTTCTTAGTCCCCACAATGTGGTCATTGTTTTTAACAATGGCCTCAGAGATTTACATATGATAACATACAAACACAAAAGCTAAAACTTAATCCTATAATTAGGACAAAAATGCACGCATACAATAAAATACCATAAAACCACAATCCAAATCCAACCCACAAACAAGCGGCAAATGCATACCACTCAAGAATGCATTGAAGGTGGAACTCATGCTTGCAGCTTGTCACCTGTAAGGCATGATTCAAAAACTATCATAATAAGGCTAGCATAAAATATAATCAATGGCCAAAATAAATAATCTATTGGCATTTCACCGAGGAAGGATCGCTGTCACAAAAGGCCTCAAAGCATATGCTGCAAGCATCATCACAGACCTCCTGAATCCCTCCTTCTACAAAAGCCGCTGCTGATGCCATGTGACTCCCTCCATTCTTGACCTCATCCAATTGCAAAACCTTAAAAAACAGCAGAGAAAAGAAGAAAGAACATGTTTAAAATCAATGCTAGCAAACTATAAACAAAAGGGCCATTTAATATCTTTTTCAATATGTAAATCATGAAGGGTCTTGTGCAAATAATTTGGCACGTACGATTTCTCAGTTAAGTCATAAATGTGAAAACGGCTGGAACTATCTCATCATATTATAGTTTCTGTTTTTTACCAACTTGTATTATATTATAGGTTTTAAACCCCAAATAAAATTAAAATGCTGAATTAAAATCATGAAGAAAAAAAAATCAATTCTAGCTCTGCAACAAGCGATGATGATTCCCATCCACATAAATTCGTTCGCATGATAGTAATGAAAGAAACTTTCTATGCGTGCAAAGCTATTACAAAAAACCCCACGACCCAACAACCTAAAAAATCACCAGTAATCGAAACCCACAAATCGAAACTAAAAGACCATAAATTTCAACAATCGCCCACCATTGATATGCGATTCAGATCGGAGAATTTTGATTACCATAATATCGCAAATTAAAGCCTTACCTCCATGGAAGAAGAAATATCCAGGAAAAACAATTAATGGGTCAAGAATTTGGAACCAGAGCAATCAAATCCAACAAATTCAGCGATTGATTTCCTTCTAATGCCACAAATTATGCTGAGGTTCCATTCAAAAAACCTCAGAGAGAAAATTACAGAGAATTGGGATATATATTTGCATAAAGGAAGAGAGGGATATGGGGAATAGGTCACGTTTTGGCATTATTAGATAATTATGGTCTTTTTGTAATATTAAGACATACCTTCAATTCCCATAAAAAAAAAATTACGAGTAGGATTATGGTCTTTTTGTTAATATTAAGACATACCTTCAATTCCCATAAAAAAAAATATGAGTAGGTTTTTTGTTAGACAGTCTCACTGATTTTTATAAGTAAGACGGGTCAACCTTACCGATATTTACAATAAAAGTAATATTCTTAGCATAAAAAGTAATTTTTTCATTGATGATCTAAATAAGAAATATGTCTCACAAAATACGATCTGTGAGACCGTCTCACACAAATTTTTGCCAAAAAATATATCTTTAGGTTATGTTCGGGCGAGGTTTGGATTAGACCCGAGGATTTCGTGGGATTGAAATTCATATATTTGAATTTATTTATTTTTTAAGAAATTTTCAAAATGGAATTATATGCTCCGTAAGACATGTCTTAACAGGAGTCATGTATTAATTACATGTTTTGAGAATAATTTTGCAATGAATTGTAACGTGTTGGACGATTTCCGAAATGAATTCATTAAATGCTCCGTAAGAAGTAATACTACACATTAAAAAAAAAACAGACAACTCTTTCTTCATCGAATCACGAGGCCCTCTCTTTCTTCATAGAACCACGAGGCCTAGCTTGCATGTGTTCTATTACTTCTTACGGAGCATTTAATGAATTCATTTCAAAAATCGTCGAACCACTATACATTTCATTGCAAAATTATTCTCAATCAATTCATCCAACAAATTTATAATATTTCAACATCGACTACCAGTCTACCTATGCACTCCTTAAACCATATGATCCATATAGAGCGATATGATCATTATATCAAGTACGCGACTTTGCTCGAAGAATAACTACCCAAAGATCGTTACGTGATCAAATCTACGTGTTGGAATATCAAATAAGGCTACGATATTTTGAATCATAAAAATTGGAAACATAGCAAATTTGGTATTATAAATGAGCTTAAATTGGATTTTGACTCTCTGAGTAGTAAAAAAAATGGTTCTTGGTACAATAATTTATGCGCTTTTAATCTTTCTTTCGTTGAAGTGTCGGCAACCAAAAATTTCTATTTTTCCTAAGATTGATATCTCACAACTATAATTTGGAATTCTCTGGTTTAATTAATTTATGTTGTATTTGAATTGAAATTTTTGATTTGAGGAAGTGATTTAATTTTAGTAAGAATTCGAGGATTAATGGATTGATAATTCTTTACAACTACATAATTTAGAGTATATGAATTTGAAATCATCTTGATTAAATCAAGCCAAACAACTATAAGGTGTGTTTGGATGAAATGATTTGATTTAGAATAGATTTGAAGAATTGATTTAAAATGACACTCATTTTAGGGATTTCAAATATATCATAACCACCTTTGCATTTATATAATCAAGAGCGTAATGAATTTAAAATACATTCAATATAAATCCATACAAGCAACTAAATAGATTTTAAATCCACGGATTTGGAATTCATAACTTCAAATTCATTCATCAAAGTAGAAGCACGATGTATTTCAAACAACTCGATCCAAATGAACATTTAGAAAATTTCAGGGACGCATTGTTCAATTAAATCTTGCTCATAGACGCAATTATTTTATATAAACGGCCCTCGATGTATACTTATAACCATCATATAAGATTAAACACTTGTCGATATTTAGAGTAAGCTACAAGTAGTGCTAAAATTATAGAAGATCACGTAACAATTTAAATAACATGTTTCAATAGTTTGTGTCAGGATTAACTAACATGTTATTAAATATAAAATATGCTGAATTATGAACATCAATGTATCGAGGACGTGTCACTCTAACCGAGTCCCGTCAAAATATCGTAGATTTGCGTTAGATTTTATTTTGGTGGGGTGAAATTAAATATAGGGAAAGTACAACAGTGGGGTGTCATTTCAGGTCCTTTTTGCATGTGAATGGTGGAAGTGAAATTAGATGAGAGTACAATTTAAGACGGGCCAACTCACAGTCACCGGGGACCATCGCACCATTCTGCTCCTAACCATATCTGAACCCACCTGGACTGCCACCATTTAGACCTCCCCACACTGACCCGTCAATTTCCCACACTACTACAATCTTTAATTATCAACTCAATTTCATTCCACAAAGTTTTACTTTTCTGAAAAAAAGAAAAGAAAAAAGGAAAGAGGATTGGGAGTATGATAACACATTCTACTGGCCAGGTTTTATGTTACACCGAATAAAATTCACTCGATACAGTTTTCACCGCGCAGATTGAATGGGTCTTCTTCCAAAAATATGGGTCGACGCCATGTTTTGTAGAGTTCGTGGTGTATTGCCTACCTCAGTCGGTGGAGCGTATACCATGCCATGTTCATCATTTTGATGTGATTAGATAAGAAAACTTGTAAAATATTAATTTGATGCTAGCAGATGCATACTTCAGAGGTTGCAAAGACAGATGCATACTTCAGAGGTTGCAAAGACACATTTCTCCTCTCATAATCAGCAGGATTCTCTCTGATATTGGAAACAATTTATGCTAAATTTAAAATCTCTACACTAATGTCATTTTTATCAGAATAATTTGGTAGGATTCCACGAGCGATACTTGTAAACTTGGGGTCGAAAATGTCTAGAGCAAGATGAGTAAATAAAATATGTAAAAACAGAAAATAAGGTTGGATATTTATAAAAGTTGGAGCTCTGAATGTTATCTTATGATATGTTAGTACTTGTAAAAAGAAAAGCATTTGAGTTCGTTGGTGGATTGTTTCAAAAATTTTATTGAGCAATGGGTGACATTCCTTCTCCCATGTTCGGAAAGTGTTCAGTTCTCTCTTCCATATACAGTTTTCGTTCCAATTTAGCAGAAACAAGGTAAAACGCAGTATTGTAGTTAAGGTAAAATTAGGGATATGGAGTATCAAGAGACAACCGAAAAACATACTATATCAGTCACATTAAAAACCAATCAATCGAATCATCCAAGAGCATAATTCTTGATAGCAATATTAATTACCAAATCTTTTATACATATTTAATCTTCTGTACAGCATAATAATGTCAAAGAAAAAAGAAATGTTCAAATATTAATGAGATTATTATTATTATTATTATTATTATTATTATTACATATAGATACATAAAAATAATTTCCCCAGTAAATAAAGCGGTGGTTTTTTATTTTTATTGGTGTAATGTTTCACTTCTTTGGGAAGAACTCCTCCAGAAACCAGTGCTGTAAAATTTATCACACATCTCCTTTTCCAGTTCCAGCACTTCTTTGTTATCCAATACCGATTCCAGAGCATTAACAATAGCGATGGGGCTTGATACCGGATGAATTTGTGGCTCCTTCTCATCGCAGCCGCACTTCCGCGGCGGCAGCAGCCCTTTCTTCATCAGCCTGCGGCGGCGCTTACGCCTCATGGCCTTCCGGCACAGCCCTGCCGGCACCTTGTACACAGCCAGCACGAGGAGGTTGACAATCCCGCAGGGACAGCAGCAGCACACAACGGCGCATTCCGCCGTGGTCCCGCCCGCCACCTCCGCCAGCCTTACCTTCCTCAAGCCACCCCGCGATGAGTAGTCCGAGTTTTGCAACAGCGGCTGCCGCCTGTCCACCATTGAACCCGGCTGGCGCAACACGACTTGCCTCGTCATTTCGATTTCCTCTCCCTTAATTCCGCTGTTTTTACAAATCCCAAATTCTTCCCCACGAGAACACAGCAATCAGCTTCTTAACTTCTCCGAAATCCTTCAAGATTATCCCTATATTCAAAATAACAAAAATCCCAAGAAAAAAACTCATATATTCTATTAACCAAATGAAAAGATCCATCCAATGAACAAAACATAAAGATCGAAAATGAAAAAAAAACCTGGAAATTGAATGTCAAAGTATTTCGCTACAAAAAGTGGAGAACAAGCGATGAGCCATGGTCAGAGGCAAGGTAGAATCGGCGGCGGGGATATAGAAAGAACACGGCCAATGTTGGTAGGAGGATGGGCTATTTTCCTTCTATTGTTGGATAATTTAAGGAGTCCTCAAAACACAACACTCGGATTTTTGACAAATTCAACGTCTCTGATGAACGGTTCCCCCTATTTATTTAAGCTTTCTTTTTTCCATCATTATATACAGAGAGATTTTGTTGTGCGGAGAGACCTGCTAACATATGACGATTGTAAATACAACGTGCGTGTGGATTTATTCGGGTGTATATCTAATGGTCCAAATATTTTTTCACCCAAAGCAACGCATGGACCCACATAAAAATCATATATAGCTCCATATGAACCGTTGGATCAATGGATCTATTTGTAGGTATGTAATTGTGTATAATTTGTGGATATGATGCATGTGTAAGTGTGTGTTTGCATGTATATTTATTAATATTTTGTAATTGTGTATATTTTGTGGATAAATATATTTTTGAAATAGTATTTCAAATATAATTTCATCATTTCAAATGTATTTTGTAACTTAGTTTTTAATCCTCATTATCCATATATCATTTTTTATTAATATATATATATATATATTCTGAAAATATACCGAGGATGTGGTTAGGACAATGAACATGTTTTAGACACAATAATTTTGTTTCAAATATTTCTCAATTTATTTTTTTAAATTCATATTTATTTATAAATGATAATTAATTTTCTTCATTTGTCAATAAATTGTATAACTTAGCAATTATTCGGACACTTGGAAAGAACAAACAAATCGTGAGAGGAACTTAAAATTCGAGAATTTTCGAGATATTTACTGCATCTATCAGGATACGCGCGGATAGTGAGATCGTGATGTGTTTCTATCGGTTAATGACTCTACAGACAAGTCAGTCAATGCAAGATGGATTTTATTGCCCGTCTGTTTCACATTTTTTGAGAGATTATTATTGATTGATTTTTACTATCAAATAGATAGAGCTGTTTATTTGGGGAAAGACTACGACCCACCAGTGGTTCTAGACCGTTTATTGTGCAGGGGCACACACGATGTATCATGGAGTCGTAAGGGCTATGTTTTGTTAATATAATAGAGGGAGCAACACTCTTTTTAAGTAGAATGGGAAAATCAATTATATAAATGGTAATGCATAAAATCGTTTATCTAATTTAGGCTTGTTCATGTTCGATCTCTCAATTTACTCATGTGCTAATTTAATATCATGTTTTTTTATGTTAACTCTGATTTAACATATTGAACATGTGAGGATCATATGTTTTCAACTAGCCCAAATTAAAACGATGAAGTAATACATAAAAGTGTCGCTAAAATTTAACTATCTGCGCATTTCAGTCCTCAATTTTACCCGTGTCGTGTGCTAATTTAGTCCCTCGAGTATATATGTTTACTGATGAAAAAATTAATGTCGTGGATATATATGATTGAGACAATTAAACATACTACGAGGACCAAATTGGTACATAGATAAATTGAGGGACTTAACTGAGAAGGCATCTAAATTATGATTTTATGTATTATCCCATTAAATATCGAATGATATATAAACTTCATTAGTTATCGGTTGGATGAGTTGTATTTTAATATTTAATTCATGAACTGTATGGTATAAATGAAGTAGATAAGGTAATGAATCTGGAAGTTTTAATTGGTGTGTGGTGCCGGGGGACATGTATAGGTGAGGAGAGCGGAGTCCAAGGGAAGTAGAAGCAGACACACGGTATTAATTGGCTTGAAGATTATCTTGATATTTTGTGGGATACACGTTATATTATACTATAATATTATTCGTTTGTCAAATATAATTTTTAAAAGTATCTTTTTCATTAGAAGAACTAATATTAAAAAGGTTTATATCATATTTGTTAGGTTGAGAGTTAAGTTTAGAATGAGTGGATAAATTTTCTAGATAATTTGCAAATATTTCGATTTGGTCAGCAACAATAAAATAATATCTTCGTCAGTTGAGTTCTCAACAAGTATATATTGAAGACTGTGTGGAAATAGACTGATTGAAACTGTTTAAATAAAATGATTTATTAAAAATCAGTTGGATGAGATATCAAATGAAATGTAAAAGCTTGTTGACTGAAAAATAAATTGACATAAGTTTGTTTATCAATGTTCGAACATTTCAATACTTCTACATCACTTTTCCTTGCTCACAGAAGGATTGTACCAAAAAACCGATTGTTACAAATGTTGAAGTTGTTCACTTTATCAGGACTTACCACACAGCCTAACTAAAATACTTAGTAACATTTCTTACCAAAACGAGAAGTTAGACTTCTCTCAATTACAAATATTTCACAAATAAATTCTAAGCACAAATTGATCTTCAAATAATAATATAATAACTTGTCGGTGTCTGTTTGTTATCGGTTTGATTCGCATTCAGCTTTTTCAAGAAGATACGAGAGATCAGATAATTCTGAATTTTAAGATATTCAAAAGCTTGTCAAACTGATCTGTTTATAGACTTATCTGCATAACAATCATATTTTAAATCATATATCCGTTTTCGAATACAGAGATTGATGGTGTCAGCATATGAATGCTGGCATTATGTTGGAGTATATGACTATTGATATGAAAAACTTCATCCTATATTTTAGTTGGTATCTGATTGTCAATAACTGATATTTTTCAGAAAATGTTTGGATTTGAGTTGACTGATCGGCTGACATAAACTACTATCAGTTGGCCTCCATCATTTGTCCTAAGATCAATTTTCATATCAAAATATCTTTTGTACCGTCAGTTTAACTAAGTAGTCCGTTGGACTTCTTGCTACGTGAATATTCAGTTTTCTTTTTTAATTCAATTAAGTTATACTCTGTAATTATCTTTTGGATCATTAACATTGTTCAATCACAAAAACTAAAATGTTCTAACAATATTGTTGAAAAAAAAAACTACAAAAGATAAAATATCTCAAAAACTCGGTGTATATCGTGTGTTTGCTGTCTTGATATTTAAACATATAATGTTTATAATGAAACTATGAATATAATTATAATTGTTTCGTAATAAATTTCATGCAAAGTATCACACAATATTTTTTTTTTTAAAAAAGCTGAAAATTTTGGATAATTTTTTTCATTAGCACAATGTTTTGGGCTTTTCTAAAGAAGGGAAAAACCAAGTCGAAAGTCTATTATCCGAACACAATTTGCAGTATTCAAATGCCAATTAGTAGATACTGCCAAATTCTTTTAATAGCTCTAGTTTTGTCGACTGTGAAGATTCATGGCCGGGTTTGTATTATATCACTATTAAATATATTTTAGAAAACTGAATGGCTTAGAGACATAATTATATAATATAGTTGATTTTGTCACAAATACTAATAAACAACACTTATTTTTTCATTAATATATTAAAATATAATTGAGATTAATTAATACTTTGTACGTAAATCCCAATATTGTGCTTTGATCCCTAGAGATCATTTGATCAAGTTTATGTGATGATTACTTAATTAATACACAATGATACATACGTTTAATGCATCATAACACGAATCTGTCTTGATTTTCAAACTATATATTCAACTTGTTTTTTTTCATGATTTTCAATTATATAAGCATTTGTTACAAAATAATTGAGACCCAACTATGTTGAAATCTTATCTCAACTATTTATGATTTAAATCGTTTTAAATACTTTTTGTTAAATTAATTTTCACATTCATCGAGTATCGTTTTTTTTTTATTTGTTTTCCCTTTATTTTATTTTTGCAGAGGTGTACCCTTATGGAGGCTACTGGCTAGCCAACCCATACGTACAGGTTATATATAATTATATATTTGGGTTTATTAATTATAGTTTTAATGGGCTAAAAAATCTCTAAATTAATCTAATAATGTTGAGATCATAAAATTTATTAATTTGTAGAAATATTAATTAATAATTTATTATTTTAAAGAGTTTTTTTTATCAAGCAAACATAAATTGAATTAGATAAAAACTTATTGTGTTACATCAATATATGTATCATATTCTTTGAATTAATATAAATAAAAAATTCATTATACACATATATTTATAAAAATAAATAACTTATATTCATTGTTTTTTTAATTCAATAATATTCATTATATTTATTGATCAAATATAATAAACTATATATATAAACACTATAAACAGAACAATTAAATTTAATTATATACCATATCGCTATTACATATGATTGTTCGACGTATAAGTTTGATTTACGATGAATGTTCCCTGCATCCGTACAAGATAATTGAAAGAAATAAATTTGGCATCATATGACGTATTCAATACGTACTTCTAAGTATTCGTTGGATCGGGACCGATTAATCAGGTGGCATAGAAATGGGCGGAGAGGACATATATAATATTCAAGGAGGTACTTATTAAACTTGAGAGGATTTCCTTAAGTTCAAAACTCAATTATACCAAACACCTCAGTCCAAAATAAAAATAATAATAAATGAAATAAATTCATTAGGAAAAACATAAATTCTATGTACAAGTTTCTTTCTGCATACAAACTACTTAATAAAACTGGAACTACCCAACCCTACAGATGTATACATACACATGAGCGAAGTATACAGGAACAGCAACCAAGCTGTATTGCCTTCTACAATTATATATGCCTATATCTCCTATGCTCTACGAGTATACATGTGTCGAATTATTTATTCGTTCTATGTAAATTACTTATACCCCCTAAGATTCTTATGTTTAAGGATCCCTTTGTACATAACTTGCCAATTTAGGGGCATCGCCTCTAAATTTTCATCGTTTTTTTGACCAATAACACTGGTCGGAATCGACAAGTGCGTACAGTCACGCCCTTTCTCAGCCACGGAGTACTCCACCACGTCGTTGGAGAACCTCACCTTTTTCTTCCCATCTCTAGCTTCACCTAATTAAAAAGTCCATGCAAAATTAATTAACCACATATTTCCCAATAGTATCTAAGCTGCATCGGGTGAAAGTCATTCATTCCTAGTAGGGTAGGGGGAAGGATGATTGTAGTTACAAATCGGCCTTGTCCAGTGGTAGCTAGGAATCGGAATTTCGTGGACAGAAAACAAAAATCGAAAAATTATGGGGCAAAATATTAATTTTAAATATCTATATAATTGTTTAAGAGAAAGGAGAGGCGACCTTTGTCCCTATCCATCCTAATTTTAAAATTAATTTTTAACAGAATCTCATTTTATTTATACTTATTTTTTAATATTTTAACAAATAAATAAAAAAAATTTAAGCAAGAGAATTAGTTAGTACCTGTGGAATGCTTGATTTCGGATTCCATCTTCTTCATGAAATCGGAGAGAAGGCGCTTGTGGGCTTGCATGGCTAAGAAAACCACGCTGCCGGAAACTGCGAAAACTGTCATGAAACCTGTTCCCAAAGAATTCTCCATCTTTTTTCCCAGCCCCTTTAATTAAATTTTTATTATTTAAATCTGTGTTCAAAAGATCAGAGGATTGATATCCTTTACAAGAAAAAAATGAATCATTTTCTTGGTTTAAATAGGGTAATGATGAAGACGAGAGGAGGTTGAATTTGAAGGTGGTTTCGATGAATAGTGTGAACGGGGATGAAGAAAAATTTAATGTCGCAGTTGACAAAAAAGAAACGATTTTCATTGGAGGAATTTTACAGTTTTGTTTGGTTTTTACAACGTCAAATGCCATGAATGGATGAGAAAGGAGTTGGTTATATTTGATGGTGTTTCAAAACTGAGAATTTTGTAGGACAATGATTAAATTATATTTTCATGGTGCTAAAATCAAATTAAGGGGAAATTACAATTTTGGTTATTTGTATTTTTTTTTTTTTTGGATTATGGTCATCTTGTTAAAAGCAAAAACTTGTGTGAGACGGTCTCACAGGTCGTATTTTGTGATACAGATCTTTTATTTGTGTCATCCATGAAAAAATATTACTTTTTATGCAAAAAGTATTACTTTTTATCGTGAATATCGGTAGATTTGACCCGTCTCACATATAAAAAATCGTGAGACCGTCTCAAAAAAAACCTACTCCTTGTTAACTTGTCAAATTTCAGTTTCCATTCGGTATCTTTTCTTTTTCATGCTATTTTGTTCAAAGTTCAGACGCATCAGTGACTTTGACATCCATTAATGTTTACATATGTAGCTCAACATCAATACCACCGTTGAAAAAAGACGAAAATTATTAACAATTGAAATAAAATTACTAAGAATCAATTTCGATAACATAAATTATCAAAATTGCAAAAAAAATAAAAAGACAAATATTGTAATTTTCTCTTAAATTAATTTTAAGCAAAATCGTATGTTATGAGTCATACGAATATTTGAAAATTCAAAAGTCTATCTTTTCAAAAATAATCAAAAGTATAGATAAAGATAAATAAATATTTTACTATGATACAATAGTTGCCTATATATAGATGATATAAAATAATCGTATGAAATATTTTTGTGATTAGAGAAGAGTGGTATCAAAGATGAAGTTTTAATATTAAAAAACAAGCATAAAACATGTTAGTTTTCAATGCGTGGAAAAGTATACAGCATAAACTACATATTCAATTAGAAGATAATTGAATTCTTCACGTTTAGTTTGGTCATGATGGGGGGCTTATCACCTGAACCGTGGAGTATGAGCCACGAGTTCCAGAGTTTGTATATTGGCAAAAACTTGTGTGAGACGGTCTCACGGGTCGTATTTGTGAGACATATATTTTATTTGGGTCATTCATGAAAAAATATTCTTTTTTATGCTAAGAGTATTACTTTTTATTGTGAATATCCGCAGGGTTGACCCGTCTCACAGTATTAAGATCCGTGAGACGGTCTCACATGAGACCCACTCTTATATTTTTAGCATTTTTTAAATACTTTTTGAAAAAACAAATAGCGGAAATTAAATCAAAAATTGATTTTTTTATGTATTTATATCTACTTATATATGCGATTTTTGGTACGCTATATTTCCAAAATTAATTTTTTTAATTTATTTTTCATTTTGGCGATTTTGGTCATTTTCTTGCAAGTTTATTTATTTTTTCTATAAGAGTGTTTACGTAACTGGAAACATTAGTGCTACGAATAAAAATGTTAAAGTTACAAAAAATAAATAAAAAATAGTGGATTAAGACAGAAAATCACAACAATTTTTTTAAAAAAATGTCAAAATTACAATTTTCCCACCACAAAACAGGATATCTATTTGGTTATAATTTTTTTGAAATGATGTGGTTATATATATATATATTTTTTTTTATATATTTTCAAAATAAGATATTGACCATTGATCATGCCAAATATTCTTGATTGTTTAATTTTAACCATAAAATGAATATTATAAAATAAAATATTATAATAAGGTCCACCACAACCGAATTATGTGGAGTTAGTCGCTCTCATTTTGGGACCATGATCCTCTACTGTGTCATCCCCACAGTAGAAGATGTTGTGCCACAAATTTTTTTTTTCAAAGCTTTTATATATGTTTTAAATATTTTTTATCATTTTTTTGGATTTTTTGTTTTAAAATTTTTTTTACTCCCACTCAAAAAAATATTTTTTAATATTTTTTGTTCCTTTTAAAATATATTATAATTTTTTCCTTCTTTTTTGTTAGCAGAACCAAGTGTTTACCACATTAATGAAAATTCGATGTTTTTTGGTAGAATTGATTGATGACGAAAACAAAACACAAATTTTTAATCTTGTTCGAGTATCGATGAAAATGGACGAATCAAGCATGCGAAAAGAACTAAAATTTAAACATAAAATATGTTTTACTTTCAAAACAAACGAGGTAAACAAAATGTCAAAAAAAAATCAAAAATAGAAAAAAAAAAGAGAATTATAATATATTTTAAAAAGAGCAAAAAAATATTTAAAAATGAAAATTTTGAGTGAAAGTAAAAGAAAGATTAAAACAAAAAATCCAAAAAAATGAAAAATAAATTAAAACATACATAAAAAAGCTTTTAAAAAAAAAAAAAACTTTGTGGCACAACATCCCCTGCTGTGGAGATGCCACGGTAGAAGATCCAGCTCCCTCATTTTGCACTAAAAACGTGAATTTTCTTTGCACTAAAGGTTGGTCAAATTAATTTGGAGTGAGTCGCTATCATTTTTCCTTTCACACATCGGACGGAGAAGCGCAAAGGATCGGAAATGGAAAACAACGTGAATATTTCCCAACTAGAGACGTGCTAAGAAATACACGAAAACTCATTATATTATTCATTATAATATAAAAAAACTATATAAATAGATTTATCATAGTTATTTCGAGGAGTTGCAAATGGTGACCTTACTCTCTTTCTAACGAGCTTTCAAACCGATACCAGAAAATTCCATTAGGAGTGTGAAAATAAATATTTTTTAAATTATACTTTAATTATCAAAATAATATATATATATATATTACATACACACAAAATAATAGCCATTATTTATTTTGAAACCCAATTAGTGATATAAAAATTAATTTAACAAATATTGAAAGTTTGATCAATATATTTGTCAATGTATATACGTAGTTTTTAAATAATTTTCACGTCACGATATTAGTGTCAATGATAGGTGAATTTTGATACTGATAAAATTTAAAATATAATTAAATTAAAATCTGGACGAAAAGAATTTTAAAAAAAATACTGAATAGGAGGTTTATCTATATTAATATTGGATAGAAATTCTGGACGAGAAGATAAGATTCAACCGAGTTTCTCCTTCACCTAAAATCGATTTCGATAAATTAAATATATTGAAGTAATTTAATGGACGTAAACTCCATTTAACCAATTTAAATAATTGGATAAAACTAGCTCAAACCAAACTCTTGCAACTTAATTTCCTACGTAATTTAGATACACGTCCCCTTCACTTGATTAAAAAAATGATGGAATATCGCCATTCGTCTTGCCAAAAATATTTTTAAAAAAATATGTAATTTCATTTTCACGTGGTCTAAGGACTAAGATCATTATTGTAAATTTACGCATTTCAAAAATATGAAACGCCAAAAAATTAAATAAATAAACTTTAATCTAAAATTGGATTCTAGAAAAGTAGATGATAACCATTTTCTTTTTTTTGTTTTTGTTTTTTTATCTTTATACAAATAAATATTGTCATTTCTGACTCTTGAATATAATATTAGTTTTATCCCTGATTAGAATAAATAGATAACGAATACAAGGTAACATGACGTACATATTCACTCCATCGTGTCTTTTTTAGTATAAATTTTTCGTCAAAGAGAATGATTGATTGGTTCAATTATAATAAGTCAAATTCAAAAGTACACGGTATTTACTCTCATTCGTGGAGTAAGTCTCTTTGAGATGGTCACACAATTATATAATTATGAGATGACTTGACCCGATTTATAATTATCATGAAAAATAATAATACTTTTGATATAAAAATAATTTTTTTTCATAACTTGGGTCTGTTTTAAAAAAATGACTTTTGAGACCGTCTCACACGAGTTTTCGTGTCTCATTCTAATATTTTATCTCTTTGCTTTTTGAGAATATATACTAAATATCCTTTATCCAAATCATTTTTTTTATTTAATTTTATAATCTCTATGAAAATGTTGCAATCTAGAAAAAAGAAAAACACAGAGATAATATTATAATTGAACATATTCAGACTTATTGATAAATCTGAGCTAAGTTTATGGTTGTTCTACTGTTGTATTATAGGAAACAGACGCTCGTCATAATCCTCATAGCATAACGAGAAGGAAGGGTATCTTTTAAAGACATTGTACTTTCGTTCCGTAATCGTTTTCTGCATTTCTTTTTTCATGTTCCTCTTGTTCACTACAAAAAAACGGAAGGCATAGCGATGGTTTTTTTGAACCGTCGCTATATAGCAACGGTTTTTAATAAAATCGTCGCTTATCAAATAAAACGACTGTTAAATAAAAACCGTTGCTACAAAAGCGACGGTTTATGAAAAACCGTCGCCAATATAGCGACGGGTTTTCTTGAACCGTCGCTATTATTGCGACTATTTGCTAAAACCGTAGTTATTTTTTGTGACGAGTATTTTACCGGTCGCATTATGCCACGGTCTTGTATTTAACCGTCGCACATGGCGACGGGAAAAAACCCGTCGCAAAAAATGGCGACAGGTTTGTAAGACAGTCGCAATATTAGCGACAGGTAATATAAAAATTGTCGCGAATACAGCGACGGTTTTAATAAAACCGTCGCTGTAATAGCGATGGTTTTAAATAAACCGTTGCTTAATTTGTTAAGCGATGGTTATACTAAAACCCGTCGCTACTATAGCGACAGTTCAAGAACAACCGTCGCTATTATAGCGACGGTTATATTAAAATCGTCGCCGATCTAAACGGCAACGATGTTTGCCAAACTGTCGTTATAATAGCGACGGTTTTTCACAAAACCGTCGCTATGATAACGACGGTTTCAGTTGAACCGTTGCTATATAGGGACGGTTTTTTCGTATTTATTTCGTAGATTTGCTCGTCGGTGCGATCTTCCAGCGTTACGTGGAGCTGCATATCTTCGCGCAAATCAGGTTTGATTTTTTTTTTACCGAAAATTTACTACATAATTTTAATTTTTGTGTAGTAGTTTTTTTTATGAATTTTATGGTTACAAACCGTCGCTTTTAAACGGCGGTTTTTAAAAAAAACCGCTATAGCGACGGTATTCTTCAAAAAAACCGTCGCTTAATGTAGCGACGATGTTTATATATCCGTCGCTTATATTAGCGACGATGTTAATATAAACCGTCGTTTGTATTAGCGACGGTGTTATGTAAACCGTCGCTACTATAGCGACGGTTTAAATAAACACTGTCGCTAATATAAGCGACGGTGTTCTTCAAAAAAACCGTCGCTACATGCGACGGGAGTTGAAAAACCGTCGCTTTTAGAATGCGACGCAACCTTCCGTTACGGATCGCCAAAAACATACACCTGTGACATGTCATAAGAAATCAATAATGTATTGCGCTTATCCACACATCACATATTGAATGAACGAACATAATTTATTCACTCAGCACACGTATCATGTATATATTAAGTGGATGAATACATTATCCATATAAGTAGCATATACCAAACGAACTACAATGAGTAAAATTGCGATGGATTGCATAATCATGGACACTTTACATTTAAATTGCTTTCGATGGATTAGCTCAGCAGAGTAACATGCAATTCATATACATTTCAACTATACATATGTGGATGGAAAACAATGTTCTAAATAAACTTTGGCGAAAATCACAATATTGTTTCGTATATTATTTGTCTTTGTGCAATATAATTTTGATTATTTATGTTGTTAAATTTCAGTTTTAATCATGTATTTTTAAATTTTAAGCAACTTTATTTTTTTTTCTCGAGAAAACTGATGTTGTATGGTACACATTAGCGTAACGTAAATAAAAATAATGAACTAATATTTAAATTTAACAATTCAATTGACCGAAATATAAATACATAGCATATAAATTGTAATTTCCCCTTAACTTTAAACCAAGTTTTTGTTTGTCCTATTTTGAGATGGAAATTTACTTATTTGGAAACGAATTTAATGTTATCCATTAATCCGAGGACCATAAATTTGTTTTTCCAATTTGAGTCTTCTTGGCGTGTCACTTCTATTACCGGTAATTAAGAACCCAATTCGAGGATTTATTTTTAATTATATCACCAACTGAATTTATTAAAATTTAGTTTGTACTGATAATCAGTTAAAAGTTAAAAAAGATGGAATTTAATTTGTTTTTTCTATATGAATTTTATTGAATCTTTTTTAGCGGTTGAGGATGTTTTTAATGTGTTCCAAACAAAAGCGTATGAATAAACATGAATATAATAATAATGATAATGATAATAAATTAAATGCATGAACATAAATTATCACACGACCAAGATCATCGGGGTTTTTCTTACCATGCGCTCAATTGTAGACTTTGCGCTACCACGATTCGACAAAATCAAGTCCGCCAACCAAACAGATCTATCATGGATAATTGACACTAGACAACTATTTGAGTTTTACAAACATTAAATCTAACAACGTAACGAAATAACGGTCAAAACTTTATATCAGTTATTAGAAGGCACCAGAAATCAAGTTTTTTTTTTTTTTTAATTTAAAAAAATCGTCCAAGCAATTCTTAGTTCACAAATCTCAAATCTTAATCCTCGGCCACTCTCTCTATATATATCAAAAGTATAGATTATATTATGTTATTTATAAATTTGGCTTAAATTAAGATAATTGATTTGATCTTTATCATGTTTTCATCATATCCTCCCTTATGTAGATTAAGTTATCCGAGTTGGAAATTTGCTTTGGAAAAGAAACGACTAACCTTGCCGCAGCTATCTGGTTTTGAGGAAATAGATAAGATTGACCAAGGCGAATGGATTTTCTGGCAGCTAACATAGCAGTCGGTGAGCAAGATTTTATAACATTAGCATTTGGTTATACAAGGGTTTTCCACCCAGAGAAGCCAGAGACAAAAGCCCAGGCTGCCATGCCTCTTTCAACATGTATTGTTTCTATTGTGGGTAAGACTGTGTATGCTGGGGAGAGCACTAACAACAGATTAAAGATAAGAATGTCTCTATTGGAGACATCATTAACGGTAGGGCAATGATAAGACTAATATCGAGGAACTAAGACAACACCGGCAGTGAGGCACGACTCCAAAGTCCCTCTCATATTCACGCGCCTACCAACCCAGCTCACTAGCACCCACATCAGTAAAACCTCTCATGTCCACTTGTCATTTTGTATGCGATTCTACAATGTTACACTTTGACTGATAACTATAACTTCTGACTTAATGGTAAAAATCTGATCATCATAGTCAATGTCAGTTCCTTATAATTTTACATTAAAATATTAAAACTGATGTCAGTTCCTTACAATTTTACTAATTTTTAGTGTTACGTCAGATATTTACAATTGAAAAATTCTCTTTTGGTTATGAAACTTTAAATTTTTTTATCAAGGTATAGTTGTTAACAAATAAAAAGAAATTATAACATTAACTATCCAAACTAGAATGAAGTGAAATTTGATACCAAAAATACCAACACATAAAAAAAAGATGAAAGACTCTTGGTCATCGGTAATATATATTTTTAGAATAAAGTTTTTGATGAAAATTAAATAAATTTAGTTTTGAAAATCATTTTAAAAACGTAACTCTGATAAATAAAATACCAAATCCATCCAACTAAATGAATTCTTAGTTAATTAAGTAAACATTTACATTAAAGGAAATTACATAAATAACACCGAAGTTCAATCAAATACAAGTGAGCTTTTGTCACAATACTTTAATTTATTGTTGCATTTCCATCCCTTGAAAATATTTACACTGAATATATATATATAAATTTTTTAGAAAAAAAATACTACAATTATTGATATTTTTAAATATGTCGGTTGTTTGGTTCCGCACTGTGGCAGAGGCCATGGTTGGTCGGAGAGAAATGGGCATGACATTTGTAGTTGCAAACAATGTACTGAACGGGGATGAAATACCAGTTATATTTGTTGTTTTAAACTGTACTATATTTTGGTCAAATTAATTATATGTTGTTCATCTAAGAAGTAAGGCTTAACTTTCCAGCTGTTGCAGCATAGGCCATACTCAATACTTTTCTGAATCGGATTGGGAGTGAGGACATTCGCTACTGGAAAAATAGCAAAGACGGAAAATATTCAGTTAAGACAGGATATCTCTCGGAAATTAAATGTACAGCTCCCCCACCGTTTCAATCGAATCACCCGCATCTTGATTGGTGGAAAAGAATCTGGACTCTAAACCTGCCTCCCAAGGTACGCATTTTCTTGTGGCGTGCTTCAAAAAAATTCATTCCGTAAAGATGAATTTACTAGCACATCATGTTCCAGTTGATGGTTGTCGTGATTTGTGTAAATTATCTTTTGCAACCACATGCCATGTTTTATTCTTTTGTCCTAATATTAAACTAGTGTGGAAACCTACTGTATTTTGAATTGTGTTGAAAAAGTTGAGGGGAGTTGATTTCATTGAGCTTGCATATGTGATATTTAAGCATTTTGATACTGAGGCATTTGAGTTGTTTGTGGTATGAGTTGGGCTTTGTGGACAGAAATTTGTAAAGGTGTAGCGAAATTAGAATTGATTGGGTTTACTCCTTCCTGAGCGCTTTTCGGCAGCATGGTAAGACTTTGTCCACCAGATTAGGTTCGGCCAATTTATTGAGTCAGTGTTGGGTGCCTCCAACTCCGAATAAGTTGCGACTAGACGTTGATGCTGGGTTTGATGAAGGTAGAAACCGGTTCAGTGTTGGGGCTGTGATCCGAGATAATATTAGTAGAGTTTTGGGAGCTTCGGCTCACATTATTCGTCATCCGGGATCAGTAAAAGATGCGGAATTATGTGCTATAAGGTTCGGTATGGAGTTTTGTTTAAATCTTGGACTTCACGATGTTAATATTTTCTCAGATTCGATACTTGCTGTTCAAGCCATTAGCAGCTCATTAGTTGACCTTAGTCCTAGTGGAGTGCTCACAATCGACATTCTCAATATGCTGAAGACGGATGCTTTCTTGTCTATCAACCACATGCCGAGATCGGCCAACCGGGCTGCTCATCGGTTAGCTTGTGAAGCTTCTGATGTTTCTTCTTTTGTTGTTTGGTGTTCGGGTGATATACCAGCTTGATTACTTAGCATTGTAAATCAAGATATTCTGAAATAATTAATTTGTTTTACTTAAAAAAAATATATATATGTTGTTCATATATATTATTTAATATATTTAATTTTTAATAATTTATGTAAAAGATACGTCTTTGATTAAAGTATAACATTATTTAAACACAAAATGTAATAGATAATTTAATGCTCGAGATTTTAAATGATATAAGATACTTTTTCGAGTTAAATACCACACTAAATCGTCGAATATAAACTGGTATAGTGGTCTACACACACACACGCACGCACACGCTATTAAAAAAAAAGGAAACCCGAAATCCCCAAATGGAAACCCTAATCCCTAACCCCATTCCCGTCGGTCTCTCTTTCCCTCTCCTGGTTTCGCGTCTCCATCGCCCCTATTGACCGGAAAGTGGCCGGAGACCATCATGAGTGATAGCCCATGACCTGTATATTTGATTCGAGCCATGAATCTATGAATTTAAGCCTCATTTCGTGCAACCCGAGCCCAAGTCGCGAATGTTCTTCATCGATTTTCGGACCATTTTGCCCGCGATTTCTTCGATGTTAGGCAGTGGGTCGATGGTATTTGAGCTCTAGATCAATTACGAGCAAGCCTAGCTCGTTTCCCGTCGCCCAGCTGTTTTCCCGGCGAATTTCGCCGATGTACCACCTGCGAGCAGCCTTTGTTCCGAGTTTAGTTCGAGTTGCTTCGATTTTTGAGCATTTTAGACTCGATTTCAATCTTGTTTCCAAAATCCTTGTTCAAGATTCGCAGGCTACCGGGGAGTGAGAATTTACCCATTCCATTTAATTTGATTTTTGACTTGTTTATCACAATATATTGATTATTGTTTGGGTTTAACATTTTAGGTATCGAATTTGGACGATTTCAAGGTATTTTTGACAACCTAAAATAATTGCTGAATTAGTTGGTGTGATATTTTGGGAAATTAAATTGGTTGCTATTATGGTTGTATTAGTGAGTTGAATGTTTGACTAGAAATTGACCGATAATCGAATAATCTCGAGACTTTGGAAAATAGTCGGACTTTGAGAATTTGGGAATTTTAGTTGAATTATTGGAATGACTGCGAATTAAATATTTATCGGCTTAACGAATTATTTAAGGATGCATTTGGATTGATGTACTTCAAATCAACCCATTCCATGTTTATATAAGGTTTCGTGTTAATTAAAATAGATTTTAAGTTCACCCATGTATTTGAAATTCATTTTACTTTGTGTAACTAATGTTTAAATGATTAAGGTATGCATTTAAAATTTCATTAGTTGTTTCATTGTTAACAATAAAAATATAATCAAAATCTTTGTATTTCAAATTCATCCATCCAAATGCAACCTAAATTAGTATAGGCCAAGGATTTGAAGTTGGAAGTTCAAGTTGATCGTTTGGACTGCGGTTAAGTGGTTAGATATGTTACGACAGAGTAATGGTAACACATAAATTACATTTATGCATATTCATGTCCCGTTATTTGTACTTATGTGATTCGTTAGCTGTCCATTTTGAGCCTTGATCTTGGGATTTCCAGCCAAATATGTTGGTGTTTCTCCAATGTTGTAATTTACTTGTTCATTTTGAACCTAGTTCTTGGGATATCCAGTCAAATATGTTGGGTATCCAATACAAGATTCAATTTCGGGCTTTAATCCATAGTTATAAAAGGCGAGCGCCTGGCTGCGCCTAGGCGACAGGCGCAGCCAGGCGCACCTTTTGCGCCTGGGTCACCCAGGCGCAACACATTAATCAAGCGCTGCTGAAAGGCGCGCGCTTGTGCGCCTGTACCAACAAAGCCATTTATGGTATGATTCTATACATATAATTAAAGCCCAATAAGTTTAAAAGCTCAATAACAAACAAAATACGTATTTTATGTTTTAAAAAGCCCTGCATGTGTCCGTTTTTCTCCCTAGCGACCTCTCAATTTCTCTCTGTGTATGCTACTGCAGCGGTCTTTCTCTAGTCTCTACGTCTTAATTCTCAAACTTTTTCTGCTTCTGTCATCTGCGTCTTACGTCTTGCGTGCAACACTGCAGCGGCTTTCTGTAGTCTCTACGTCTAAATATACTATGATGCACTTACAGCTTAATAATGAATTTTAGATGATTGGAGTTTGTTTTTTGTTATGATTTATGTTACATTATCTGTTAATTGATTTTTATTTATATTATTTGTTATTTTTGTGAAAAGTATTTAATTTAAATAGCATAAAATAATTTATATATGTTGAATTTTAAAATTTGTGTCAAATGCGCCTTGCGCCTCAGGCCCCAAGGAACCCTAGCGCTTTAGTGCCCCCCAAATAACTATGCTTTAATCCAATTCCCCATGATAGAAAATTAATTTGATCACTTGGTATACCTTTCGTTAGCAGATCTGCGGAATTTTCCTTTGATTTTACGTAATCAATAGAAATAATGGTATTAGAGATCCAACTATCACATGACATCATGTCTACGACATATACGTCGAGACTGACCATCACACGCATCTTCATTTACAACGTAGTTGCCAATAAGATTGCCTCCTTCCACAAGTTTTGGGGTAGTATCAAATTCAAGAACCATGCATTCATTTTGCAAAGGCTTTATTGTTCTATTAAATTCTAATTGAACGATCAACTCTTCGAGACTCATCTCCCGACGTTTATGTTTAAGATATTTCTTGGAGTCTTTCACGAAAGGCAATTTTTCAACATGACCGCCTTGGAATAATTCAATTATGATCAATTCCTTCATCGTGTATTTCTTGCATGATCGTCGTTTGCAAATTTTGCACTTGTGCTTTGGCAAGCTTGGAATCAACGATTTTAAATAAAACATCATCTAACTATGAATTTCTTCATACCGAAATTTTCGAACATATGTTTCGTATCAAGTGACTCAAATAATTTCTTTTCCATTCTGACTGTTTGGAAATCCAAGTTCTAAGATTTTATTTCTTGCAAAAACTTGGATTAAAGCACAATTGCTTAAAAATTTTGAAACTAGAAGAAAACTCTTGAATTTAATTCAGAAGTTTGAATTTTAAGCATGTAAACTTAGAAAATCCAAATTCAAGCATATATATCTTAGAAATTCGGTTTTTAAGTGCAACAATTTTAAAATTCTCACGTAGAATTAAATTAGAGAAGAAGAAAAGATGAAAAATAGTGTGAAAAATGCAAGTGTAGGAGATCTATTTATACTTTTTGAATGGACTCAAACAAAAAAGACACGTCTTATAGCGGATCTTCCAAAAAAAAAGAGAAATTTAGGCCAAAATATCAAATGAAAGAGGTATTTTTTCCAGTGCACTATTTCTCCATCTTTCACAAGGACAAATTACTCTTAAGCAGCTCCAGCGAGATAGATATGATCAAGAGTACAAGTTTAATTGTAATGTACTAGTTGTGATTCTTTTAAAAGCGAACTAAGTCGGGAGTACAAGTTTATTTGTAATGTAATAGATTGTGATTCTTTTTAAAGCGACCCAACCTATTTTCGCTTCTTTTCTTAAAATAATTTTGCATGGGTAGTTCTATCTCTCCAGTGGGTTTTGATTTCTTTAGAATCACATGTACATAAAAAGTAAGAAATTTTAATTAAAAAGGAGACAAAGATAGGCCGTCACTTTTAAAAGAATTGCAATAAGTATATTCCTATTAAACTCGTACTCTCGATCACTTCTATCTTGTTGGAGCTGCTTGAGAATGGTGGTCTTTTGGCCATGTGAAAGATGGAGAAATGATGCATGGAAAAATTGCACTTTTTTGTGAAATAGCGTATTGTTGGGGTGTGATAATTGAGCTGCTGGGAGAACGATTGAAACATGTTGCTTTGGTTGCTGTATGATTTAAAATAGTTTGAGTTGGATCGTTTACACCAATTATAACTTTTGGTAAAACAACAAATGTTCGGTTCTACAATTGGTATTAGAGTCAAGATCACCTGTTCGATTATCAAGGATTGCAATTATTGGGAGGGGATTGTTTGAGGTGTGATAATTGTCCTTGCTAGGAAAGTTATCGAAACGTGGTGTTTAGCTAGTCAGGCTGCTGTATTGTTCATAATACCTCTCTCTAAGACACGTTTATCTGTCAAATGCATATTGGAGCCCTTTGTTGTTTCTATACCAATGACCTTTGTTCTGCCTTGGGTTTATAAAAAAATCATTGGATTGCTTATTTTCTCACCATTTCGAGTGTTCATTTTATTTCATTACAGATTTTACTTGCACTGTAAAGGGGGAGCAGTAGGACATGGCTTCTTCCTTGTTACAGATTCCGGTGGATGACTCTATTGTTTTACGCGTCACCCACTCCAACATCAATAGTTTTTCTGCTGATATTCGTTTCTCTCTACAGGTGTGTGCCATTTTGCCAATCAAGTTTCTCTTACTGATGCTTGATGCTGTGGGTCTTCTGTTTTATTGTTATGGTTAAACTTCTGATCGCAATCAATTTTATGAAATAAAGTTGTAAATGTAACTCTTAATAGTCAGTACCTTGTATGTTTAGGTTGACTCATCCAGGTTTACCATGAATATGATCACTGCAACTTTTCTTAACTAGTAAATTGTTTTACCTTAATTACGAGCATCATAACCACTCCAATCGGTTTTCGCATGGAATATTGTTAGTGATTCCTATTCAACTTTGATGCTTGGCGTTTGAAACAATTTGGTGTTAGTCAGAAATGAATAAGTGACTTACACATAGGAGAGTTTGTTGTCTTGTCTATAGCTGATAAATGTTGAAATAAATTTTACTATCTGACATTGATTGGGGAAAGATGTAACAAATTTTCATTCTAAATTGTCCGGTCTACCATGCCAAATGTTGGTTTTTTGTATAAATATAAACAACTTGCCTCTATTTTCTTGATGCATAATTGTGTTTGTATGTTGTTATTAGATGACTGTAGAAGCTGTCAAAGAGAAGCTGTGGAAAAAGTGTGGAACTACTGTTGATTCAATGTGCCTTGAGCTTTATGATGATTCAGGGGACAAAGTCTCAGTTCTAGGCGATAACACAAGACCTCTTGGTTTCTATTCCCCACGAGATGGGTTAGTATATTGCATGTTGTTGAACTCGGCCTTCTTTTGTGAGTTATTATAATCTTGTGATCTTTTTGCTTTCTGGTGCCTCTTCCATAATCTTAATTGTATTATTTTTCTGCAAACTATTATTTATATGAACAACAGTGGTGGGGATGGGGGTAATATTTTTGCGTGGCTGCGTTGTTGTTTTCTTGGCCGTTTTCTTCATGATAAATGGGCATTGAGATATTGTTTAGTTGAATTACTCTATTTGATTTCACATGCTGGTGTACTTTTCCGGGGGCTATGTTTCACCTTCTATCGATTCAGAATAATCCATTTATCATATTATGTGGATTTGAAGTTTGAAATTTACATTCTATTTCTGTGCGTGTTGTTTTTCCTTTATTTGTTGAATATGGTTAAGTTTGTATTATGTATAGTTATTTATTTTACAGAATAACCATCATGCATATCCACTTATGAAAAGTTTATACTTGTTTGTCCGTTATGTAGGCAATCTGTAGCATGAAAATCTGTTCACTGGTTTCTTTTTTTTTTCCATTGTTTATTTTCTCATTCTATTTTTTAATACGGCTAGTTCTAATCTACCCAAAAAAATTGAACTCTGATATAAATTTTGTATTTTTGGTTTTGTTTGTGCTATAGACCTCGTCTATCTAACAATTTATGGTTGTATTTGCCAGCTATCGGCTGCATGTCATTGATATCGATCCATCATCTATAACATCTGGTGGTTGGCTGGATAACACTTCCCTTGTGGAGAAATACAAAATTTCGGAAGAAGCATATGACAAACTTGATGGTATGGAATTTTCTCGCTAGACCGATTTTATTTTTAAAAGGTTATGGAGCTAAATTAGGACACTCGAGTACATTGAGTCCATTGTTCATCACAAGAAGCCGTTGGACAGGATTGAATAATATTTAGAGCAGTTCGGCGGCAGGCCCATACTTGAGATGAGGGACATGAGGCGGTCGCCTCAGGCCTACTGATATGATATTTTATTTAACTAACTTCAAATAAAAACAAAAAAAACAAAATTTATTCTTGTATATAAGCCCAATAGTTTCAAAGATAAATAACTTCATTTAAAAAAAAAATTGTATTGACATCTGGTTACACAAAGCAATTACATTGTTTATCATCTCTTTCAACTTGATACCATAATAGCCAGTAATTTAGGTAATCGAATTTTATCATTATATTTTACTTCAATTATTAAAATTTGGTATGCAAATTTCTATTTGATTTTTGTTGTTGTAAATTTCTATATATCTATGATGTCTGATCTATATCCCAAGAAATGACCATTTCTTCTTATTTTTTTAACATTTGATTGATAATACAATAAATAGTTGCTATTAGAAATACAGAAAATCATGTATTTTTCAAAGCATAAGTCACGAATTGATTACTTTTTCTATCAGTTTGTCTGATTTTTTTAATAAAATGTATGATAAAATTATAAGACTAAAACATACATATCTAAATATTAAGTTATAAATGCTTTTCAAATCCAAATTATACAATTTTCTAATTATAATATATAGAAATTTATTAAAAAAATATTTCCTTTCAGGCTTTCACTATCTATCAAGTAGTAGAATCACATTATTAGTTGAGATTAAAGCAACTCTTTGATCGTGTATTTAGCTTAATGGAAAAACAATTATGTTAGTTGGGGGATTCTTTAGTGTATACGAAAAATTTGTTATAGAATTAATCAGTTTTGTTGCCTAACTCTATATTGACCCTCTAAATGCCATTTCCTTTTGTCTCAGTGACTTTATAATGTTGGTACACTTTTTCTTTATCATGCCTCGTATTCATCATTTGGTTTACAATTCTTTTCCTCAGTTCGCTAAATGCTTTCTTTACATGGCCTTGAGTAATTTTACTATCACATGTTTCAGGTACTTACAGAAAGTTAAAAGAAAAATTGGGATGTCAACATTCCAGTCACGAGTCTAAAGTAAAAAACTACAGAATATTATTTTTTGCCTCTTGGTTATTTCATATTTTGACCTTATCATTATTTCCTGCTAACAGATTTCAGACAGCTACATGAAAGACCTCTGTGCAAATATAAAGGTTTGAAAAATCAAATTCTTTACCTTATCTAATGACAAATTGAAAATCTTGATACGTCCTGATCGGATACTTTTTGTGACTTCTGATTATTAGATTTGTTTTCAAATCTTTCAATAAAAGCCATACTCATGTTCATACTTGAATATTTATATATTTTTATCTTCCATTTTCTTTCTGATGATTGAGGTGGGAGTCACGGGATAAATCCAACACAATTTTTTTTTAATGCACTTGACTTGCATGGAACAAACTTCATGACATGACCTTTTTATGATGGCTGGGCCATTTCATTACCTCTGTTTGTTTTTCGGGACTGTTCGATTCCTTCAATATAGAACTAACATTCAATATGAGGCTTAGTAATTTTTCTACTTGTGGTTTTGATTACATCGTGCACTTATGACCGCATTGCGTAACCGTCAATGACGCATATCACATTCGAATTTTATAAAGATATTTAATGAAGTGTTCAATGCTCTGTTAGCATTAGCATTCCAAGTCAGTTATACTGTAATTTCTAGATGTCAGGTGAGCATTACACCAGTCTTACGCATGACTCAGCGAGGTTAACAAGAAAGTAATCTACCTTTAATACCAAAGAGACCAAAAGTTCTTTCAGTCTACTATCTTAATAGGAGCCTCCTTGTTGCTTGATTGTTCTAAGAAAATATCTATCCGGATAATTTACTCGTCCTAGATGGAAACATTTTCCATTTCAAATGTGTGTTGGCTTAGCCATTTGATACAGAGAGGAGAATGATTTTTTCTAAGTGGATCCATTCAACTACTAGCATATAAATTTCAATGGCTCAGATCTAGATGACATTTGAAAGAGAGCAGGCTTGTAATTTTGTTGAGTACCCAATCTTTTCAGTTCTGCTGTTTTATCATCTAGTTTGATTTTTTGAGATCATATCACATCCAGATCTGACTTGTTTCATTATCTTTATCTTATGTAAAAGATCGGAGATAGATGTCAAGTTGAACCTGGAGAGAGAAGAGGGGTTATCAAATTTGTAGGCATTGCAGAGACTCTTGCACCTGGTTTCTGGGTTGGAGTTCAGTACGATGAACCTTTGGGAAAACATGATGGCATGTACGTTTCTCCCAGCTCTGACATTTTCTCCAAAAGTTATGTGCAATTTTTGAATATTAATATTTTTTTAATGATCTATAGCCATGAAAAGATTAAAAGTATTCTATTCATCATAACTGAGACTAAGAACCGTGCTGGCTAAGTTTAATATAGTTTCCACCCAATTAATATGTATTCCATTAACAAAATATTGTGGAGCGACCAATAATATTCTTATTTTGAATCCTGGGAATTCCAATTCTTGTTATCTTGAAATGTGGATGAATTAAAATATTGTTAATATGAAGATAAAGGTTGGGTATCTATAGGAAAATGTTTGAGGAGCTTGAGTCAAGCTTCCATTCAATTTTTGCAGGGTGAAAGGAAAGCGTTATTTTGATTGCCCTCCTCTTTGCGGTGGAATGGTCAGACCAGATAAAGTGAAGGTTTGTGCACCTATCTATATAATTGCAAATCCTAGATGCTCATATAATGCCGATGAGAGGCGTGGGACATTTACATGCCTTAAAAACTTATGGTTTTTCTTGCTTATCTATGAAAAAATAATTGAAACTTCAAATTTCCCGTGAAGGAGGAGATATATTTTAATCAATAAAATTTAGGCTGCTTGGATCTGCGTTAAAATATTTTCTGAAAATAATTGGCCAATGTTCCATTTATCTGGATCCCATCCTTTTACCTATTACCGACACTTTCCTCTTTAGTGTACGATCCAACAGAATGCAGATGAGCTGGAAAATAAGAACATTTTCCCCCGCCTTTCCTTCTTGCATTTGTTGCTGTTATGTTATGGCAAACATGGGATGGAAACCAAGATATGGTTTAGTGAGTAAAATAAAAGGGTAGCCAGGGTGAGAGGCAGGGCCAATCCTAGACTTTGAAGGGTCTGGCCAGAAAAGATCTATTACAATTAACTATGAAAAACTATGAAAAATTGATCTTGAATTTTTAGCTGCAACGTCTTCTATCGATATTTCATAATTAGGTTTTTCTAGAAATTAATTTTCAATTGAAATCATAGCTAATACACATTCAATCTTTGCTTGAACAACTTTAATTTAGAAAAAACTTATTTCTCTACCTTTCATTTTAATTAAACATCTTTAGGTTTTGTGAATTAAAGTTTAGGAATACCAAAACAAAAATAAAATTACAAAAAATTAAAAAAAGTCGGGGGCCGTCTCTGGCGTGGACTTTGCGGCGCCTCCGCGCCTTGACTGTGCCAGGGCCACCCCTGGTGGGAGGAGTTGCATTTATATAGGGGAAACAATCTTTTTCCGTGGATGTTTCGATCGCAGCGTTGGCTGATTTCGATATTTAGCTGCCTTATTACTTGATGGTGGCTAAATAATTAGTGTTCTCTACTTCCAATTTTGTTCATGTCAGGTTGGCGACTTTCCAGAACGTGATCCTTTCGAGGAAGAGGAAATATAAGTCAAAATGCAACGTATATTTGTGTTTTTCTATTCCATGCACAAGGAGAAAGGTACTGTGAATCACTTTTCTCGGATCCTCGTATTATACGTTGGATCAAGTTTCTATAAATAGGAAAAGTGGATTTTATCAAGGATCATTACTGTTTGGTTGGAATATTTATAAAATGTTAAATTTTGATAGATAAAAAATAATATGTGGTAATTATCGAGATGTTTGGTTAGATGTATTAATATAATGATTATTTAAATTTTTTTATGTCAATGGACAATTTCACCCAATTAAAAAATTATTTTCAAGTTTTTAACCTTTTTTTCTCTACCTTTATACGTTCAACTTCTCTTCTCCGCGCTTCCTTGGTCTTCTTTTTTGGGAATTGTTTCACCCTTTACTCTTCTTGACTTTTTCTCTCTCCTCTATAGAGCATTTATGCAAATGGAAAATTTTTTTGGATCATAGTTTCTCTCTTCGTTTTTCTTGTACCATTTTACCTCACTGACACAATAATATTTCAAAATTTTATTATTCATTTTTCAATATCTCAATTTTTTCCACGATAAAAAAATTATTTGTTTATTTTTTCCGTAGATTAAGTGAAAGAAATCTTCTTGTTTCTCTTTTTTTCTTAAGAAACAAACATTGTTTCCATCATTTTATGTTTTTGTCACCATTTCATCTAGGAAACCATATATCATCCCGTTTTAATTATGACATAGTTAAATGTTATTGATGATTGATATTTTATGAAAAGGTTTATTGGTAATGTAACTCCAGTATTATTTCTTACACATCAAAAAATATGTAATAATTGTCCCTCAAATCCGAAATAAGTAATATGCATAGTGCGGGTCTCATATGGGCCCATCGGGCTGTCCTGAACTTGTATACCCGGCAAGAACATGTGATAAGTTGAGAAATTTTTATCAATCCTATCTAATCAGCCAAACCAAGTTCACCTGCATGTTTTCAAATTTGTTTGTCCTTGCAACCAGTTCACGCTTGTATGTTTCCGTCTGACCAAACCTAGTATTAAGGTTATATTTGGATAAAAGACGATTTTTATATACATAATTACTTTTGCAATTTTTTTTTTTGAAAATTTAAAATAAAATTTTATATTTTAAATAAGTTTCGATATTTTCACAGAAATTTTAATTTTCCATGAAAAAAGAAAGGGGGCTAAAATTTTAATTGGTTTTTTAAGAAGAAACAAAATTGGTGTTAGTGAAACAATCAGCGAAATTTTTTTATCAAATTAGTTCATCGATCTGGGGCATGATATGTTTGTTTAGTAATATTTTGTGAAACAGTCTTACGGATTTTTATTCGTAAGACGGATCAACTTTATTTATATTTACAATAATAAATAATATTTTTGGTATAAAAAATATTATATTTTCACGAGTGACCACAAAATTGACTCATGAAATCGTCTCACAAACATTTTTTTGATGTTTGAAATACACCAATTATATTAATTTAATGCATGTTTACAAAGAAAAAAAATGTTTGATATTATATCAACACTCTTTTAACGAATAAAGGAAAATGAAAAAACTCAAATTATTGTACTAATATGAAATTTTGATTGAACAGAAGATCAAAACCCAAAATTGACAAAATTACAAATGATATTGCTATTTTTTTTCTTTATAGGGGAGCACCATGTCTGATACACGCTTGGAATCTACTTGGAAACATCGTGTAAAAAAGCGTAAAAACAGGTAAAAATCAGGAATAAGTTGTAAACACTATAACATGAGTTTATTGATTAGCAATTAAAATAAAAATAAAAATTTCTTAAAACATTAGAAAATAATATTATAAATGATATGTTTCTCAATACTGTTGGATTCGAGTTAGAATTTAGAGGAGTGCACAAGTTTTTTTTTTAAATTTTCGTTGTTTTTGAGTTGTTCAGGCTGCTAAAAATTGTTCTTAAATGGCTAGACATACTGGACCAGTAGAAAGTGTAAGTGTAGCGTTCCAACTTAACTAATGATATATTATATTAAAGGTTTGCACGACTGTCACTGTGTAATGTAATAACACAAGTATTTTATGGATATTTGGAGATAAAACTCCTAAGTCACTTATTCTCGCTAAAAGACTTTGATTTTATAACGTCTTGTACCAACCCACTTCAGTAATAACTTATCAATGCTTATGAAACTCTTAATGATTACTTTACACATCTGGATATTTAAGAACTTTCGGTTCACCAGACAACAAACACAAAATCCAACGGTCAGACTTGACGGCTTGAGTTGTTGGTGTAGCGCAAATTGATCTTTGATGATCTGATATGATTTTGATAAGCATGCGATAGGTTGAGCAAAATTGAAGTATTTCTTGTAGAAGTGCTCAAAAATCTTGATAATGTAGATTGAAAGATGTGTGCTTCTTGAAACTGAATATGCATCGATAAATAGTTGAGAGCTTTCAATGGCCAGATAAAGCTTTTCAGTACTAGTTCCCGACAAAATTACATTGTTCCTTTCAAGCGCAGTACATATCATTAAATGTTTATTTGATTTTATAACTTATTGCTCCAAACTTCTTAAAAGATGCTTTGACTTTGGACATTTTTAAGAAACTTTCTGTTATATCGAGAGTTAGTGGGATACCGCTTTGTATGCTACTGATAGTGTTTAAAAATTCCACAAAAGTCTACGGAATTCTGTTTAAAAATCTGTGAGATTTTATAAAAGTCAATAAAAATCTACCAAATTCACGGAAATCTATCATTTAAAAAAATATCATTTAAAGTAATTAAATTTATATGTTGAATACACCCCACTAAATTTGAGTCATTTTCTCATCTATATCTTATAATTGTTGTCTTTATGTCGCAGAAATCCTTGATTTTAGTCATTCTTCACTTCTTCCTATTAACTATGAGCCAAATATCTCACAAAATTTCCTAATCGTCACTCATCACACCTAAACCCCAGATTTTCATCACCTTCCCTTCACATGTTCTCCGGTTTTTTATTATTGTTATTCGGTGTTTCTTGCTGCAATCACTTCGGACATGACAACCTTTTCTCGTGCTTCGTTTCTTGCCGACAATGTCCAGTTATATTTGCTCAACACTTTTCATCTGCTACAATTTACTAACTCCCCCTGACTAGAAAGCCTTCAAATTGTTACTTTGTGAGCTTTATTTGGATTTAGGTTCATTCTTTCTCACTTGATCGTTCATGCTAAAATATAATAAATGTCACTTGCTTATAACCAAAATGCACTTACTTGCAAATCGGATATTTGGTCTGGGACGTTACAGCTCCTTTTCTTGTTTATACCTCTTCATTTTTGCCATTTTTGCCACCACATTTACTTGGCATCAACTCCTTTGTTCACATTTCCGAATGTACATAATATTATTTGTTCATCCAAATAAAGTTGACCACAAGTTGGTCATTTTATTCCTCATGACTTAATATATTATTCTCTTTTGTGATTCAGAAATGGATTATATCTCAAAATTTAATGATCGAAAGGTCTCTCATACTCATTTTGACAAATCAAATGTGTTCACCGTGTTCCATCGACAATTTTTTAAGTCGGAAATAAATTACTAAGAAAATTTTCTTACACAAGATACGTCAATAACTGATGAAGTTTCCCAGCATGTCAGTTAAGGGTGAGAAAATGCAAACTTTAGCTGACCAATCCTTGAGAATGTTTAATCGAAACAGCTGAAGAAATGCAAACAACATCTTGTCAGCTAGGAAGAATTGTGCCAAGTGAACTTAGACTGATTTGTAGCTGATACATCTATTCTTTTGTCTACTCTGGAACACTTTGGCACGTTAGCATTTGGTCTTCTTTTTGCTTCCTGTTTTTATATTAACATACATTGACTATTTGTTGTTTTACCATTTTCATTGTTTGTTGGAATTATGGCATGATTACGTTTTAAGGAGAAATTCTGGCAAAATTTTACGAAAAAAAGCCAAAAGTAGCCTATTTTATTCAATATTTTCACGTCATTCTTACCACTATCATAGTACTTATAAATAACATCACTTCAAGCAAACTTATATAATAACTTACAGTCAACTAAGAAATTATACAACTTCATTTCTTTTAATTCTTAAAAGACTATATATACAAGCCATAACTTGACCAAAAACACTGTTTATATTTCTAAAGCGGCTCAATAGCCTACTTCACAACATCTTTTTAATTCCTATTTTCCTGCCACCCTATTCTTGATATCTCATATTTTTCAAATTTAACTTTCATGAAACACTTTCATCCATAAATGTTTGTCCATGAAATATTATCCATGATTTGGCCAATATATATATATATATATATATATATAATATACATATAAATATATGACTTCTAATTGTGAATTTTCTAATATACCCTCGTTCATTTAAGTTAGCAAATTAAATCAATGCTTTTTTAATGGGTTCTTTTGGTAATTCATTGTACATCTTAAATCTTAAATGACTTTGGACATTAATGCATATTGAATTCATCAATTTACCAATGATTTTTCTTTGTTGCTACTAAAATTGGTTGCTAAAATGAGTTGATTTTTTCATGATTGCTAATGAATATTTAATGTTTTTTATCTTATATTTTCTTTTATTTTACATATAAATACATCACTTTTATAAAAAAAATTGATTTTTAAATATGAACTAAGAAGCATCATATTTTTTAATTTAAATATGTCATTTTATTTTTGTGACACTATTTTTTTTCTTATATATATTTTTTAATGTTTGCGAATGTTTTTGTGCTTATTATTTTTATTTAACATTTTTGGAAATATTATATGCATTTAAATCATAATATGTCTACATTGTTGTGTCTACACGCATTTGCAAATTTAAAATCAATGTTCATAATGTGTTTTCCGTGAAATGAGTTAACTCTACCCGTATTTACATATAATAATTAATATTTTTGTCATAAAAAATAATACTTTTTCATTAGTGAATCAAATAGTAGATTCGTCTCACGAAATGACTCGTGGGCCGTCTCACAAAATTTTGTATGTTATCTTATTTATATATCTATTTTATTTAGCACAATCACAATTGATATTTAACTTAATAAATGTTTAGTCGTTTTATTTTAACATTATTATGATAATTTAGTTAATTAAGATAGCTTTATTTGACAATCTTTTGTCTATATTTACTCCATTTAAGTATATAGTGATTTTGGTTTTGATAAAATTCACTATTATATTATTTTTATTATTTTTCCATTGTGAATTATATTTGGATGAAAAATATATTTTCTAATTTAAGAGAGTTGTCGTTATGTTATAATCACGCGAATTGAAAATGTCATATGAATAATTGAATATATATGATTTATTGTCATAATATATTTTTATTTTTTATGTTTTATATATATTTAGATTGATAAATACTCATAAACAATATGTTATTCGATTTTAAACATTATTTAAATCTCATTATTATATATTTCATTATTAATTATCTACGTGCATCGCAAGTATACATTCCTAGTATATATATATATATATATATATATATATTAAATGGCTTTACAACCAACTTTATAGTAAACTCAAGCTCTATCTTCAAAACCAACTCATAGTGCTTGCTATTTGAAACGAGACCACTAAAGCACCACACATTATTTGTTTCTTTTATCTCCAAACAATAAACTTGGCCATTATTTTGGCCAATGAAACATTTGTAGAATAGTCCTCTAGCTTACTTTATGAAACATAATTATTAAACCATCTAATAAAAATGTAAATTGACATACATTTCACTTTAGATTCACCATGTGGTTTACATGGGTGAAAAAACTCTCACCGGACACAAAATCGTGTCAAAGTTGTGATGTTATTTCTAACTCTATCGGTAAACCACAAAGCTAAGAACGTAAATTATGAATTTGATTAAAATTGCATAAGGAAAATTCATGAACATCAAAATTAATTGTGTTATTATGAATTGAGATCATCTTTTACCACTAAAATTGAAAATAAAAACCGCAAGAATATGCTAAAAACTAAGATAATTAATATGATAAATCTGGAAATAAGTGAACTAAAATTAATAAAATTCACACAACATTTTTGATGTAGAGTTTTGAGTTGATTGATGAGTTCGTGTCGCCCTTCCTTCTTGATGATTCTGTTTGTTTCTGTTCACTTTCCTCCAACTTCTTGGCCTATCTTCCACGATCATCCAGAGTGTCTTAACTTCCCCGACGTGGACTTCCCCAACATGGACGTAAGTTTGCCCTGTTTCTCCAACCGCTCAATTCTTCACCTGATGGGCTCTGTTCCTTTATTTTTTTGGACCTACAAAATTTTAATTTTTTGTCCAACATAATAATTTAAATAATTTTGAACATGAAATAATTTAACTCAGCCACAGGTATTCAGCAAAGGAATCTAATTTCCAAGTAGATCCTACAAAAAAATTTGATACGGCAAATTATTCCTTTGTATTCACTCCAGGTGGATCGCATCTACATGAACCTACATCAAACCATCTTTTGACACACTAAATGCATCAAGGATCCATTGCCACAAAACCATTTGATCCATGCACACTCCTTTACTTCGTTTAACACGAGCGTTTCTTTCTCACAATGACATGGACAAAACTTGACATATAATCCTCGACATATTGGAGCAATATCGGGAAAATATACGAGTACAGAGCGAAAATCACCATGTAGCATAGTATCTACCGATGCACATAGGAAAACGTCAATATCCAATCATGTACTTGGACTGCACATCCCAGTACATCTTAGTTTGCCTCGAAATTTCAGCTCGTTCCTCGGCCGCCCTTTCCTTCCAGTACTCTTTGCATCTACAAACGGGCCGCGTTAATTACATGTGAGCTTACAATAAGAAAAAGTTAACGAGGGCGATGCAAAGTGAAGTTACGCTACTTACTGCTTCTTCAAGAGTAGAGATAATTCTATCATGTGTACAGCGTTACAATATACGCCCACCTGTATCAAGGACCAAGATTTCCAAAATCAGACCACAGGCTTTGCTGAAATTAACTCACACCAAAAAAAAGGGAAAAAATGGGTAAGGAAAATAATTGAACAACAATGTATTCTATAAAGATCATTAAGACAGGAAAAGATTCCTCCCTCAGCCTACTGAAAGATTCTGATACTAGAATTATCGTCAATCATGGTCCAGTGCATCTGAAGTTAAGCAAAACCTTTGAAATTGCCCATATGTTGGAGGAAAAAACTGTCCCTGCTATTTTAGGTGGGTATCACATAGTACATAGCTCTAACCAAAGCATTTGGAGTTTTGGATAGTTGTACGAGTATTAGCAAATATAACTTTTGATACGACATACGGCTGAACTAGGATTTGCAATTCTGGCCGAGGAAACCAATCTTTGCTCAGATAGACCTAATAATATTTCATCATATCCAGAACGAACGTCATCCAACATAAAATGCTATTCTTGAATGTGCGGATGCAGTCCTTTTCTTACATGAGTTGAATTACTAATTGCATTAACAGATCTTCCGCAAAAGTTCACGTATTTCAAATAAAATTGTCAAAAAGTTCTTGGTAGCGTCAAGAACAAAAACATGTCCATAGTTCCAAGTGATTGCGTTTCGGATGTAAGAACATAAATATATCCAAACTCCTTTATAATGATATGGCATTATGATATCTAACCTCCCTGCAAACAGAACACTTCGATCCCGAACATGCTGCTTTCGGGCCTTCGAAGATCATTACAGAAGCCGCAGCGCAAGCACATGATTTGCAAAAGAGATGTCCGCAACCCAAGGCATATGGTTTGAAAACCAGTTCCTGGAAAGGATGACATTCGAAAACCGGTTACTGAATCACAATGAAGGTATACAATGTAAAAGGGGGAGAAAAAAATCTTACCAAACAAATGGGGCATGTCAGATTGTACTCTAATTTGACCATGCCTGGAAGCATCAATGTCATTTTGGGCTCTGTGGTACTCAGATCACAAGAGAACGGATTTAGGGGTTCATCAGACCTTCCGCCGTTAGAGTTACTAAAATTGATGTAGAAAGCCCCGAGTTCTATCAACCAAGGTGATTGCAAAACCTCTATGTGTTTGGAAAGCATTTTAGATTTAAATTTCCTTCCGTTGTCCGAACTGTGTACCTAAGAAAAATCATCAGGACATAAAAATATAAGTGGTAGCCGGGAGATCCAGTGCATCAAAAAGTATTGACAGAAGTTGTTGTATCTTACTTTATCATATTTCTTGAGGATTTTCCTTATAGCAAGAGCATTCATGATAACATACTCGATTAACATTCGACATTCTTGTTCCGTGGCTTGCTGGGGACTTTGAAAACATTGGCGCACAAAAGTAATGAACCTTTGAATTTTATGCTCGTGAAGATTGAGAAGATGCCTCACTCTTGAACTAAAACATCCAGCTATGTCCGAAGCCTCCTTTGCCAATTCAGAGAAGAACTTCTGGTCACACACTACAAGATGCCCAAAAAAAAAACTTTTGTTACGATGAAATTTTTTGTTTTTAGGTGTAGTGTGTGTTTTTTAAAATTAGGACTTCCCCTAACTATGTAATATTTTTGCACATTTTGAACATTATTTGATGCCAAATCCTAAAGTTGGGAAACGACAATTAGCTCTATTATCCTAGGACATGGTGTGTAGACTGTAGTTTGAATCTCAAACAAGGCCTATATACTTGAGATAGATACAAATAAAATCAAGATTATCCATTTGCATTTATTCAATCTCGAGCTCGATCCAAGTATCAAAACTTATCTATTGACTAAAGAATGTTACATCTTACTCTTGTTATGTCTCAAGAATCACTTTGGTTTCCATATCTCTAACTCGGGGAAGACTCAAATATCAAATTCGTAAAGCATCAAGTCAGAATTACAAGGATTCCTCAAGAGTAATTTTTCCAAATGTTTTTATGCAAGGATCAAAATTGATTAATCAAAACTAATCATCCTTCCCGCATTCTGAAATGTAACCAGCAATTCAGCTTCTAAAACAAATTTTTCCTGAGAATTTAGCTACCAAGAACATCGTCCTCACCATAAACATAATCATCATCAACAGAAAATAACTACCAACGAACGGATCAAAAAAGAAACAGATTATTCACCTGGGCAAGATTCGCATTGGCAACGCGGAGACAGCGCATCGCCTTCTCCATTGTCGACCTCATAGGAATCCTTAAGATCCCTGCATTTCCTGCAACATTTGAGCACTTTCTTGAGCCTTTTATACTCGACGTGACTGCAGTCTTCTAGAAACCTCTCCTGATGAGCCTTCAGATACTCCGTAAACGCCTCCCCAAATTTCATCCCGATTGATTCTTTTGCTTATTAAATCGCCAGATCCTCAGAACCCTGAATTTGGAAAGAAGGACAAAGATTTTTCGTGGGCTTCGATTTGATTTCTTCTATCTCTCTCTCTCTTTACCCTTCTCCTCCTGAGTGTGAGACGGGAAAAGGTGGAAGTGGCGGAGAATGATACGGTGAAGAGGAGTAAAATAAACTATTGTCCGAATTTCTCGGCGGCGACGAGGAATGAGACCTATTGAATGAATGGGGAGCTCTGCTTTGCATGTAATCTGTTTTCCTCGTACACGTGTTTCAATTAGGCCATCACGTGTTTCAATTAGGCCATCTTCGTAACCTCGCTCTATCTCGGCCCGTCAGAGGTGGGGAAGGGTGGGCCCACTAACCTTGCGAAAATCCAAACCCAATCCAATTGAAATTATAAATAATACGTAAATCATTGAAAATAATATTATAAATAATTTAAAAATTCATTAACATACGTAAACTGTTAAAATAATATAATTAAAAATTGTCGAGTTGGCTTATTTAGATCTGTCTTCAACATGACCTTACCCATTTTTATGTTTAAAATAATCTAATTTTAATTGGAAGTTATTATTTTAGACCTAAATAGATTTTTTTTTGGGTGATGTTACAATTGATTCTGACAAAAAAAAAACTAAGTTTGTGCTCGGGTGGATATTAAGTGCTGCGTGGGGATTTTTCTCCGCCGCGAGAGATGTCGAGGTATCGGGCTGTGGAGTGCGGTGGCGCACGGGTTGGCCTGTACACCGAGGGTGGTGGTGATAGATATAGAGAGGGGGCTGTTATGAATGTGTTGGACCCACTTAGCCCCGAGTGGACCAGAGCTGAAGACGATGAGAAACTGGACTTAAATGATCCGAGGGTGACGATGAAATTTCAGGGCATCCCTTCAGTGCCGGTGTCGGAAGCTGCGGCCGGGACTATACTCGTATCATCACGATCCATAGCTGCTGACATTGAAGAATTTGCTCATGCTGCTGCTGACACTGAGGAGGAAGCCGAGGTTGGATGAAAAAACTACTTTCAGTTCTCAGCGTTCTGAAACTTGAATATCAACTTTCTTCACTTATTTGAACTTCACATTCTTTTGAAGTCGGAAAGGAAAATGAACTGTGGGCATTGTGATAGGATTTTTCACTGCAGAAACTTAGAGGGGATCAGAGCCTGGGTGAATTTTCTACTCGGTGGAGACGCATATTGAATGATCGGCTCATGCTTGCTGAAAGAGGCTTTCACAGTGCTGAACTGGTTTGCAATCACTGGACGGCGATGGTTCAAGCATCTTGTAAGAACACACTTCAAATACCGAACTGGTTTGCAATCACAATGCTGCGTTTTTTAGCGTTTCTCAAGGAAAATGGACAGCCAAATATCAATATTTTTATAAAGTATAATCATACGAAAATGATTTCTTAATAAATTTGATGCTCATTTTTTGTTTTATTATGTCTCTCTCTGTTCCCAAATCAATAAGAATACTAGGGAAAGAATATCCTGTCGAAAAAATATTCATGTGTTCAAAGTCAATTTATAAATATTTCTAAATTAATAATATATATAAGCAATTTCACAAAAATTATTGTCGGACACCATGATTTCCAACTTTTAAATAATGATTTTCCTCAAAACCCGAAACAAATGATATGTATGAAATATTTCATTGCACAATATACTGTATCTTATACTACATCAAGTAGATGTAGATAAATGGATGTTTTATTTCGATTATCACTCAAGCTGAGTATCCTCAGTTCCTCCATTTCTTTCCTTTGTCAATTCACTTTGGTCAATTTTAATGGGTTCGGTGTAATGCGTACGATATTGTGTCGTAGATGATTTCTTCCGAAAACAAGTATCTCTATGCTCAAACGTATTATAACTGTATCCTTACAGAATTATACATATATATATATATATATATATATATACCCCAATTTCACACGGAACATTTTTAAACAAGAAAGATGTGAACACAAATATAAAAGAGAAGGCCTAACTATAACCACTTTACAACCCCGTCAATAGAAAACCTCATATTATGTATTTTAAACAAAAATTAGATGAGAGAAAAAATGTAAAAAATTTCAAACTACTTGAAGCAGGATACTGTGGCAGGATGAGAAGCACTATATCTACTCACCACAAAAAGAATAATACATCTAAGAGCGCAGGCTCTCCCATCCCATCCCATCCCATCCCATTCGAGTCAAAAACATAAGCAATAGCGAAAAACACCACCAAAGCATCACGCATTTCACCTTTTTCTTTCATGTCGTCTCCTTCGATATCCACCATAAGATCTTTGCCTCGTCTAGGCTTTGGTACCAATATGGGCATTTCGGACTAGTGAAATTCCAAGTTAATTGTATATTTTCACTGGTTTCTCAAACGTGTGGCGGTTCTGCATGATCAGAAAGGAGCCAAGAAGTTCTAAGTTTGGGGATCATGATCAAGGTTAACTTAACAGTCTTTACCGAACGAGGCAAGTGTAACGGACAGGGGAAAAGAAAAAAAAAAGGAAACATGTGCATTGCATCCAATATTTCATCGATACAACAGATATAAACGATTAAAGGATTTTCAATTTGTGTATAGCATTGGATCATTATCAAACATTTGATCTGGAAATAACTGATTATAAAATATGGCATTCTGGAGCTATTACCTGGTTCGCAGCATAAGCTCTTTTGGGAGTTGTGTCCGAATGCTCTATACCCAGGTAGTGCTCCCAAGCACCATAAACCTCTCTCCTCTGGAAAAGAGAAGTACATGATCCTTCAGTCGTTATTGAACTTCCAGGGAAAAGTAATAATTTAATAGTTATGATAAATATATGTGATAAACGACTCAAAGAAAAACTGTGACCTGAAAACGACTAGAGACAACGTCAGAATCCTCAAGATACTCTGGACGTCCCAACGATAGAAACGCAAACTTCCACTGAATTTTTAAGTAAATAGCCCAATGATCAGAACATTGTTTTAAAAATCAAACAAAACAATGGAAATATTTTTAGCAGATATAATTGAATAACAAGGATATCTGCAGCTCTAACAGGAGAATGGAACATAATTTACATACCTTAGAAAATTCTTCATCAGGAACTTGCAATCTTCTTTGAATGCGCAATTTAACATCTTCTAGTCTTTCACCTTCGTGGATGACCAGAAAGAAAGGATCCCCGAAATTTTGAACTTGCTGTTTAGGAAATAAAAGAACAATTAAATACCTGATTACATCAAAGAACACTGAATATGTATCTTCCAAGCTCCTCATTGTCACAAAACAGTAACTTTGCCAAACCACCAAACAGTATCAAATGGAATTTATCATTTTATCAAGCAAGTCATATGTACCACTTGATTCTGAGCGCTCTCCTTTGTGAAATGGTAAACATGAATCAAACGATCGTTGGGCCCAATGTTCTTTTCTTCTTCTGGAATCTATAAGAGCAACAAATCTTGGAATATAACTTGCAATAATAAACTGATATGATAAGTCATACTTTCTTACAATGTACGAAAAAATTACATGACAAATGAAAATGAAAAAAAAAATTATAAATTTAAACACCATGAGAGGTTTTTTCCTAAAACAGCTAAGGTTGTTTTTGTTTGCCAGTCTGTGTTCAGAATTCATGCCGTAAATCATATTATTCATTTTTGGGAGTCATACAACAAGGTTCGATGGTATGGACAACTAAAAATAAAAATCAACACCCAACAGCATAAGAAAAGATATTGGAAAAAGAATTCACCTCCTCAGCACGTAACGTCCAGTACTGATCATTTATGTTCTCAATCTTCTCGTTAATCGGAAAGATCTGAAAATCAAGAAAGTGGAAATTGGCTTATATCACAAGAGATAAAATCATAGCAAAATAAAATATAAAAAATAAATCCTTATAAGTAATAAATGGATAATCAATTATATGCTCTCCAAGTCGAGGGGTAATTCCCCTGGTACTATTTCTGAAGCCAAACAAAGATCCGAGTTAGAAATACTATTGTTGACATGTGGGAAAAAATAGACCCACGATAAAGGAAAATATGTGAAATCCTCCTCAAGGAGTCTCTGCACTTGATGATTTCAAGGAAGAAAGAAAATCATATGACCACCAAAACTTTTACCAAAATCTCAAGAACAAAACAATGTCAAAAAGTAGAATATGTCACCTTGTAAATCTTGTGATAGAAAACTTCAAGCAACCTAAGTTCAGCAGTTGGATGAGACAAATCTACCTATCAATTTATGCCAAAGATATGAGACATAATTTTTTTATGAAGTTTCTCAATTATTTATCTGAGAAGAAACCGCCACCGAGTAAAACTTGCCTACAAGGTTAATAGAACAAAAATAACCCTTGGCAGGAGGGGAGTTACGATCATGGGGAAGGAATCAGTCAAAAGCACAGGTTAACTTATGTTTTGAACAACAATTTTCAACGAGACAACTATGACTGAAATAAGCAGTTTTACATTTTTAAACTTGACAGCTTACAAAACAACCAACTCACAGAAGAGGACTGAGCTAACCTTTGTTTTAATCTCATTAAGAACATCTCCTACAGTGCTTTGTTTTGGCAACCGAATATTGAGAATTAGGGCCTGCAATGGAAAATGTAAAAATAGAACAATAATTTTACACAACTCAAGTAAACAAAGGAAGTTAATACAGGAGCATTAGAATAATGTCACCTCATCCTTTATGGCATGATGAAAGGCAACTTTCAGCGTTTTCAGACATTGCAGTTCTGGAAGAGGAATGTCCAGCACTTCATAGTACAATATATCTGATATCTACCACAAGATACCAAAATAATATTATTCCTCCAGTAATATCAACACTCCACACCTCTTACACCGGCCTCTACTCTCTACAACCCATAAATAAAAAGAAAAAAGCCATAAACCTTTCTGTCAGAGCTACCTGATTGTAGTGGACTAGCATGTCTAATAAATGGTCAACTGCTCTATATTTGATAGGATTGGGTTTCGGTTGCTGGGAATAGCAATTGTGAGGCGTAAGCCGAATTTTTGATGGATCATCCAAGCCAAGGCGCTGGGCAACCCTTTCCACAACGTCATCATAAGTGTGATTCTTTGACCTATAGATTATTTATCAACTTGATCACAAACAAGTTTGCTAAAAAAATGGCAACAGAGACCTAGTAACAACTTGCAGTCCTCATCAGTCAACAGAATACAATAATACTCACAACTCAAGGAAAAATTCATCTTCCTTGGGCCTTTCCAGTGCTCGAAAATGCACGACCTGTAAGGAATAAAAATATAACGAAAGAGTGTGAAAAGGAAGGAAAAACATTGAACTGGAATAAAATTCCATCAGAAGGGGCACATGGAAGAGGGAGAAAGGAGAAGCTTTTCGGTTAGACCAACATAGTGAGAGGATTTTATAAAGAAGGAAAGATAGAAGCCACTAAAAAGTCCAAAAAAATTGAACTGAAAGAAGATAAGCAAAGTGCGCATCGACAAAATTATATACAAGTTGCTGAAAAGATGTTCTAAATGTAAACAAAGAATATATCATCCCAAATGATGCATCAGGTGTATGTTTATCACTCAAAAAGGCTTTCAATGTTATTTGAAATAATAAGATTAACCTGGCGATTCTTCACATATTCCAAAAATAAGGGGACATCAGGAAATCTAGAAAATTCTTCACTTTCAGGATGAGGCCTTTTCTGGAAGCAAATAATATCCCCATCTTCAATCTTGCAGAAAGAGCAGAAACAAGATTAATAAAAAAAAACTAACAAATGAATATGGTTCTACAGATTAAAAATACAACAAAATACGTACCTGACTAAAACGAAATGAAGCTCTTTTATCAAGGCGTTCACACATAACAGATGGCTCGTATTTAATTTCCTAAAGAAATGGTAAACAAGAGAATTGAAAAAAAAAAAAATTAGATATGCTTGAGATAGCAGATATCATGCATATGGTCTTGCTACAAGACCATTTTGCATCAAACTGCAAATTTTATCTTGAAGATCAGACAGACCTCAAAGATTTCAATCTCTTCATCAGGAGCAAATCCAGCCAGTTCATTTAGCTTTGTTAGGATCTCGATAGGCTTGCCAGAGCTTTTCACAAAAAGCCTCCCAACATATCTGGAATTCACAATTATCACAAGTAAAATAGCATGCACTTTAAGAAAGTGGAATAAAGTACACTTTAGAAGAAAATTACCGAAGCTCTTCTTTCTCAGGATCATAAAGTTTAAAAAACAGCAGAATATCTTCCTTTATTTTTTCTGGTGGAGGAATAGGATGTAAATCCTATACATTCATTGCAACAGAATCAGTTAGAACAGGAACAGCAAAAATTCCTCAATTTGTTCACCTTTAAAATTCCCAATGTCAAGATTATCTCAAATGTGGTTAAAACATACTGGTCCATATTCTACTTCCAAAAACAACTTCAATTCTGCATTGTGGGCTTTGTTAGAAACTTCCCTCAACGCTCCAACCTGCACAACATTTGTTAAAAGCTAATTAAAATTTCAAATATTTAGCAAAGAAAAGTTGAATGAAGTAGATGGTAACGCGTACGGCTCCCACAAATAGACATTATATAGTAACCAAAGCAAAAGGAAATCAGACAAAACAAAATCAACTTAGTCAATCATCAAAATATGAAACAAGACTGGTGATCTCCAGATGCATATGAGGGATGGTTGAACAATGAGCAAAAAAACAGAGTATAAGAAGCTGACAAGGACTTGCCGAAGCTGATAAGCGTCCTTAATGCTATAACATATATGATATATCCATAATTCTACCAAATAAATGGTTTCTCTAAATAAATTATAAGAAGAAACAGGAAACTACATATTTGCCTACTTCTTTAAAAATATTTACATGTGTGTCTATAAATAGAAAATGAAAGACACAAGTTAAAAATATTTACAGTTTGTGCTTCCTCTTGCAGAGTCAAGGGCCTGTTTGGACGATAAGTATGGTTCTGCCTCTTTGCCCAGATCCAAAAACGTTGAAATTGAACCGGTACACCGAGTTCTTTGGCAACTTCCTCCTGCAATCATAAATCACAAATTTAAGTAGCATTAAACAAGAAAAAGAAAAAGGAATAGAAATGCCTTAGTTTGTTATGATAAATAAAGTAAACAAGGACAATAGTGTAGTAAATCCAAAATACATGTGATGAAAGAGGAAAAAACTTAAAAAACAAATTAATATTTTTTCAACCCCCTGTGCAGTGTCAGAAAATTTTGAAGCGTTATAGAATACATATATTAACATTTTATGTAAGGATGCAACATTAGAAGTTAGAATAAAGATGCCTACATTAGAAGTAAGAATAAAATGCATGAAGGGCCCTACTACCCTATGTAGTTGCCTAAATAAAAATATCAATCAAAATATGGTGTTTTAACTATTATAAGACTTAGAAGATGTGATTTGCAACATTATGACCATCTTTAACTCTCACTTGGTTTGTTTGGAATTGATTTTCTTGTACACCTTTTATATGATCAAGTGCTAGCCAATGTACCAAATGTTATGGTTGTTAGTAACGGTACAACTCAAATATTTTACATTATAAATCAGCATGAGCCATAGCATTTCGATCAATGTGCAGTATAGACCATCATATTTAATACCAGGATGGTATTAAAGGTAATGGTGGCAAGAGAACAACGTGAAAACAATAGTTAGGCATAAATGAGTGGCAGTGGAGAAAATTGTCTTGGTAATGTAAAGGGAAGGAAAAACGAAAAAACTCATATTTTTATGTAAAAAGAAGTTTGAAACAGTCATCTGCTTTATGTTAATATCATACTATTTTAACAGTCAGGTGTGAAGTTTCACAACAAAATTCCTCTCACTTGATCAGATAAAGAACATAAACACTATTGTCTTCATACAGTTACTTTGTATTTTTAAGACATTTTTCTTATTTAGGTCACGATTAAGTGAGAACAAAAATAACACAAGAAAAAATAAAGATCCAATGAAATAGTAGAGTACATTCAAACCAAAAACACAATAGCAGCTCCCTGAGAAGATATCACAAAAGATCATCACATCTAGGCCACTAAAAACATGTAAGCTAATAATATTACTATTTGGTTAGGTCTGCAGTATAGATGCATGTAAAATCTCATTTTGTCGGTAGATCTTTCTTGAACCCACCATGTCAGTGCTACTATATAATTAAACTATGTTAACCAAGAAACTTAGTTGATTTTAATTTAAAATCTTTTCCTGGAAAGGATAATAAATATTGTCGTCCACATTTATCACCACTCATGCTTAGGTCCTTCAAAAAATTGCAGACTTAATTTTCTTGACTAGTTGGGATTCCGATAGGTTAAAATTGCCTTAACTACTTGTGATTGTAGATCAGGTTTGCTGAAGAGCCCCAGCATAAAGACGTTGACGTGGTTTTCAATCATATTTTTACTCCATCACATCCGCCTAAAACGATGCTTTATTGTTGGTCCATCAGCTGAATATCAGCATCACAGATTCTCAAAGCACTCTCTTTGAGGTGTTACCGCAATTTCAGCACTCGTGGCCCCTATTTCCCAAATACAGAAACAAACCTTCATACAGTTACTGAACTCCACAAATCCTTGGCTTCCTTTTCAGTCCCAGCCTGTCAAGATCCATATCCAAATCGAAACCGTGAAGGTACAAATCCTAATAAACGACCTCAATTATGTGATGTTATTATATTGACTTTTCCTTACCCTCTAGGTTCACCAAAAGTACAATTTAAGTGACTTTGGCTAGTCAGTCAATCAATCACCATTTATTGAACTGGGCAACAGGCTAACCTTCCCCCAAACAACAATATTTCAGTCATTGAAGAACTCGTATCTCTCTAATTCTTTAATCAAAATAAATAAAAGGGACAAGACATTACCTTGAAAAGGTTAAAAGACATCTGTTTCCGAATTCGAAAGTTACGGACTTTATCGTGATCAACAAGATCAAAATATATATCCTTTCCAATCTGTTCCCTCAAGTCCTCATCCCGCGCAACCTGCAAACATCAACGCATACTCCTTCGGTGACCAATTTCAAGAAATGTGGTAATCAATTTTAAATGAGGGTAAGAAACAATAACCTTGATAATAGTATAAAGGTGAGCCTGAGCTTTATATCTTCGCTTGTCTTCTTTTTCTTCTTGTTCCTTTTTCAGTCTTATCTGAAATGAGCAGGTGCATGATATTTAATGTCAAAATTATGTATAAAACAATATGTTTAGTGAGTGAGATCTGTAAGTACAACTGCAAACTTTACCCGAAGATGTTCTGCAATGTCTTTTTCATCCACATTGCAAATTATCTTATCCTTGTCACTCACACGTATATAGACAAGCATGTATGCATTTGAGTACTTAGTAAATTTAAATGGAGTGTTATTGTAGCCAGGATTTGTCTGTGGCAACTGCAGGATAAAGTGAAGGTGAGAAAACATACAAATTGAGAAATGCAGGGATGAAAATCGAAAGGCAAGAATATCACCTCTTCCTCGCCACCATACTGCTCCTCTAATGCCCTTTTCACGTCTTCTTTAGTGACCCTCTCATCATCAAATTTATACCTGTAAACGGAACCATAAAAAGATAAAATGACCCTCGAGCAGGTTTGTAAAGTTCTAAGCAAACATAAAAGCACAATCTCATGATACAGCATATAAAGGTAGGCAGATATATAAAATGGTGAAAAGGTGATTGGTCGCTGAGGAACCAAAAACAAGTGAACTGATGGATGATTTCCAAAAACAGCATATCTATTACTTCACAATGATTGAAATGGAAAATTCGATTAGATCAATCACATTCTCACAAGTAAAAGCATGTGTAAGTCAGTGCTCCGTGGGGGGCGGGGGCGCAGGGGGACTGTGATTCTCCAGAAGTATTGACACATACCACTGATCAGAAAGCGTCGGCCTGATGAAAGCATAATAATGTCCACCATGCACACCACCACTATGAACCAAAACACTGTTGGGAAGGTAATATGTAAGAATGAAAAGCACAAAGGTTAAGTAAAAGAATCGTGAAAACGAAATAATTCACAAACTACAACTCCTGCAGACAATACAGAGAAAGGGTATACAGATTTCTAGTCTTCAAAGATCAGTGAGCAGAAAACCTTCTGTCATCTCTATCTTGCTACTAGGATAGTGATATTTCACTCCAAACAATCAATCATGATATACCAGGATCACAACTCAAATACCATTACAACTCATACATAATGTTAACCATCAACATCACGAAAATAATTGACCACGTGATCGTTGATAAATTAATGTGCTCGTTGATAAATTAATCACAAGCAAGAAAAAAATGGTTTTAAGCACATAAATATTTTCAAAAACCAATATGGCTTACATAGTTGATGATGATACAATCAAGAAGTTCCTGAATTGTCTTAAACTCCACAGTTATTTATAAAAAAACATGTCTGGCCACTTAAAGAAGGAATGGATTCAGAATAATATAAATCATTGTGTTTTCATGGGCAGTAGGAGACTGAGCATTGTGCAAATGCATACAAAGAGGCTGCAGATTTTGATTGAGTAACAAAATTGGATTCCTCGAAGTCTGGTGACGTGCTCATTCTGATAAATGAAAAATGAGACATACTTTTTCATACGGCTATCTCTGATAACTCTTGAAGTTGATGATAATTTTTCACCCTAATGCTAACAATAACAAAATCCCACAGTAAACCACGGATATGAAGAGAGAGAGTGAGAGGGAAACGTATAGGTATGGCCCAGGAGGTATAATAACCTGTGAAGCATGTAAATGTTTCGTACACTCTTATCTGCTTCTGGTGACAAATACTTGCCATTGTCTCTATCAAGATCAAGTTCCAAAGGAAATTCATATCGGTCATTTATCTGCAACCATGAAGCACTTTTCAAATGATGCACCAAAGGTAGACACCAAATTCTTTAAAATATAATCAAACTCCAAAGCTTTATAAGATCATCAGTAAAAAAGCATAAGCATATCACATCAGCACAATAATATGTAATGAATTCTAAGCAGATTTTTCTCGAAGCAATCCAATTCAAAAGAAGGTATAAATATCAAAATAATGAACACATGCTAAATCAACTTTCAAGTGGGAATTGGAGAAACATGAAATTCGACAGAATAAGAATTTAGACAGCATCATCAACAACAGATGTCAAAAGTGTCGGAGAAACATATTCTCGCTATAAATTACTTTTAGGAGCTCCACTAAACAAGAGCAACCAGCAGAATAAAAAAATTAAAGGTAGAATGGAAATCAGTTATTCTATTCAAAAAATACCGTGAGAACAGATTCAGGATTAGAGCACTACACTTATTGCTGAAGAAGAACAAGGGGATTTAATGAAAGACTAATAGATCAAAAGTCTCTCCAACAGAAGCACAAAAGCAAAACCTAGAAAATACCTACAAAGATATCTGTAAGTGTAACAGAAAAAAATTAGAATAAGATAAACTTGAAAGAAGAACTAAAATCTGATGCTGTTCTGAGTTCATTAATAGTGGCGAGCAAATTAATAAATAAACAGGTAAAAAAATTACTACAAAACAGAAATTGACTCAAAGTTGTCTGTAGCACTACAGAATTCATCAAATGGTTGCTGAAAATACCAAAAAGGGGCAAAGAGAATGGTAATGTGAGAAGAAAAAAAATACCAGTATATATTACCACTAAAACCATCAAACGTTGACCAAAATCAAGTAATAGCTACTAACCAGTGAACGGATCGACAGGGAGAGGAGAATAAAATGCATGCTATACATCTAACCTTAACCATTGTATCTCTCATAAAATCATACTCAAACCGCTTTAACTGCAGCTGGAGAACTGGAGGGAAGTCAATGAACAAGACACCCTTCTTGGCATCCTAAGATTCACACAATAATTTTCAGTAAAATGTCCATCAAAATAAAAGGTCATTCAGCATTGAGACAAAATAAAATGTAAATCAAATTATTAATCAAGACAAGAATTAGTATGAAACAAAAAAAATTATTATAATCTCATAAATAACAATCATCACCTTTCCCCACTACCCCAAATAGTAAGCCACATCACACATGGAAAACCATCAAATTGGAAACAAAGTTTCAACAGCATAACAAATATCTTTTTCACTAATGAACATACTAAGGTGTCGCTCTGATTAATCAAATGATCGATACTGTTTTACAAAAGGCGACAGTCATCTACAACTCTACAAGTAGTTCAAAAACTATGAATAGATCGCAACATCGGGAAATTTCTCTAAAATATTAAGGAAGTGTTTGCAAACACTTTTTTTTAGAGGTTGCAAACACTCCCAAAGTCAACAAAGTTTGATACATTTTATTAGAGTGTAGAAGTAATTGACAAGCTATTGCTAGGCTTGTTCTGTTGATTTTACGGTTTAGGGGTTCAGTTCTCAAAATACCAAACTTTGGACCCTGTGTATCTTAATATCCTTCAGCTTCGCGCATTTTTAATCATCGTTAATCTACAGAGTACAGAAAGCATAAGCATTTGGCAACACTTGTGAATTAAACGGTTATCAATAAAAGTAGCAATATACCTGCAAACCATGGTCTTCAGCATGGTATTTGTTGTCTCCTTCAAGGCGTTCAACTTCCACATACTTGTCAAAGGAAGCGTAAACATCCTTACAGCCTTTCACATCAAGCTGAAGATCTGCCACATGGACACTTGTAAAAGATAAATTTGTCTTCCGATGCTGAGAATTTAACTAGTCTGTGAAACAGCAAATACCGTAAAATGATTCTTTTCGCGTTGATTTAAAATCTACATTGATGCATTCAATGTAATTCATATGGTGCCCCTCAAACAGCTGTTGTATAGTCCCTTCAACAACCGTTCCCTGTCCAATAACACAAATGTCACTGTTTTGCAAATTAATTTGTATAACTACATCAACAACAAGAACATCAAAAGAAGGCAGGTCCGACGCATTACCTTCATCTTGTCTTCAAGCTTTTCACATAAAACTCTATTAAGTTCTTGCACATCATGCTGCATAAAGGAATCATATGTGTCCCATCCAAATGATTTCGTCAATTCTTTTGTAGCTACGCTGGTGTCATTATATTGGAGCTTATAAAATAAACTTTGTAAAGCTAAAGGTATGCTCCCCGTTGGGTTATCGTTCTCAGTTGTTGGCATATGATATACAGCCTGATTCAACATTTTTCAAGTGAGGCTACTTAGTTTACCCTTCTACAATAGCATATATTAAAAAACTTGATAAAAGGTGCAACTTATTTCATGAAAACCTACTGCTACCTTTCGGAAGTAAGGAATATGATACAAAGTTTGGAGAAGAGAGTTCATGTAACAAGTTGCTCCCTGGTTCTTAAGTCCAACATAGCCAGTCTCCTTCTTTGAGTCATACGCCCAATAATCAACAACCTTACGTACAGCAACATCAGCTTCAACAATACAAGTGTCGTTCACGAGGTACCCCTTGTTGGGGTCATAAAGCTCACTAAGAGGCATGAACGATGTGAAACCCCAATCACTCTCCCTTTGATTGAACTGGTGCTGTGTATCTGCGATACCCACAAACAGGATTAACATCATGACATCATGCTATTCACAGCAATTCATGCAACTGATGGTTCGTTCAAAAGGAGAAACAAATCATTTTGCTTTCCAGTAAGTAAATACCTAGTTTATAGCACAAAGTGAAAATCTAACCAACTTGTCAGTAATTACGCTACATTCTTCACATGAGAGGAAGTCCAAACCAAATGGGGAATCCAACTAGTTTTTTTGTCAAAAACAAAGGGATGAATCTAATGAAACAATAGAGAATCAGCAGAAAGAAATCTTTGGGAAGTTCGGTTTGTTTTCCATTTCCCTTTTGAGACGGAATCTCACGTATTGTCAATCAGAACATCCGACTACATCAACTAAAAAGTAACCCTCACTAAATCGGTTAACAATCACGAAACATCAATACCCTTCCCACTGAAAGGCACAGACACATTTAAAGGCACCTGTCTGCGCGTAATCATAAACAGGGGCGGGCATACATGAGAGGAGAGCACACAGGTCAGCTCTAAGAGATACCTTTTTTAACTGTATACTTGTTATGCACATGATTAACTATAGCCAGGCTAAACTGTGCGTATCTATTCCACCCATATGGCAAGTTTGCTGAATCAGCAACATCTAAATACATCGACAGATAATCCACATTATTTCCCTTTGGGAAAATAAGTACACGCCTGCAAAGATCAATAAAGGTCAATAAGGAGTCAGGTCAATTTTTTAAACACGTGGTATAATAAAAATGAATCTAGTTTTCTAAAGAATAATTATTGTCCGATTAAGTTAAATTAACAGGATAATTTCCCCCAGGAAAAAACTCCAATCTAAATGAAAGGCATAAAGACACAGTTAGAACTCTCAGTTACCATTTATAACCCCCAACAACAAAGATGTCAGAATAAAGCTTCTTCGTATTCATTCGGGAAAAGTTCTCTATTGCCCACGTGAAGCGTGATGCCTGAGGCTCATCACTCGCCTGGTTTTCCAAAGTTCCAGCATTGTCTGCTGTTGCCACTGGGAAATTGAAACCACTAAAGAAACTCAATACAGATACAGTAAAAGTTCAGAAAATCAGTTATTTCCATCAAACCTATATTGCACCAAATCAGAAAAACCTAAAATATTGAATGCCAAGCGCAATGAATTGACGTGAAGAACTATAGTAGGTACAAAACACTCTCTGCCAAAGAAAAAAATAAAAAAACTCAAGCAATAGAGTACATAGGATCACCTTCCATTGGCTGAGGTCCTTCAACTAAAGGCTGAGGACCCTCTACTACATCCGAGTGTGGCACCAGCATCTCTTCATCTTCCCGCTGCTACAATTTCATGAGCAAAAAAAACATACAAATAAAAAACCGATCTTGATCCAATAACACCCAATCTCAAACCTCAAACTTCAACAAGCACATTAAACTTGCACAATTGCACTTGAAAAAACCGAATTTAGTAACTTAAACCCCCCTCGCAATCAAAAACCCTAGTCGATCACAGACCGATCAGCTCAAACACACGGATACACGCCCCCACCAAGACAAAAATCATTCCCAGCATCAAACCGAAAAAGGGCAAAATTTACGGAATATTACAGATTGAAACATGGAAGTATAACATAGATACAAACGGCACAATAGTGACAATGGGAGAAAAATGCGAGAAAGTGGCGAAGAAGGATAAAGCGGAGTTACATCCAACGGCTGAGGAGTCATCATCGTCATGGCTGGAGAGATTGCTATTGTCCGATCGATAAATCAGAGAAGAATTTATGGGATTTGAGAGAGAAAAGGGAGGAGAATAGAGGGAGAGTAAAGTAGAGAGAGAAGAATCCTGGGTTTTTACTAGAGGATTCATGGGGAAATTAAAAACAGTTAGGGGTGAAACTGTGATTTCAATAAATAAAATGAAGTGTACAACTAATTAACTAACTAGGTGCTGACACGTATTCTTAAATCGTCATGGGGTTTTTTAATATTTACTGTATTTTTTACAACCAGGATACAGGAGGATTTCATGAATTTGAAATTGAATTTGAAATTTCAAATTTTCATTTGGTGTTTGGTTTAAAATTTAAAAATTGTATTTACAAATCCATTTTTTATTTGGAGAAAAAAATATTCGAATTTGAAATTTTAAAGTTTTACTAAGATACCCTTAGAAATTATATAAACATGAATAACCCAAAGAAGTTTAGAAATTAATAATTTTTCTCTATTATTTGTGTTTGTAAATTCAAAAATTAATTATTATTTATTAATCATAGTGCACATAAAATAATAATTAAAAAATCATCAAACAACTTCAAATTTTAACATGAAATTAATTATTAAACGTAAAAAGAAGCTTTGATAATTACTATAATTTTTATTATATTAATCAGTAAATAACACACGAAACTTATAAAATTTAAACGAAATCTTTCAAATTCTAAAAAAAGTTAAAAGGAAAAAAAATTCTAACCATGTAGAAATTTTTTATGGAGAAAATTGATTGATGAGAATGATGTGTTGATGAGAATGATGTTTCGGATAAAAAAGTAATTGTATGCTTTTAAAATCCAAATCCCATCAAATCTTATCAAATTTGATGGGATTTGGATATACTCATGAAAATCCCATGAAATTCTAAACAAATCCGAATTCTTTTTTTTGAATCACCTTGCCAAACAGTAAAAACAGGATTTTGAAATCCAAATCCCATGAAATCCTCCCAAATCCTGGTTGCCAAACACACTGTTAGTCCTCGCTAATAATAATAGTAACTATATGTTAAAAAAATTTCAGACAAAGAGCATTTAAAATTTGATTTAAATAAAAATGCTAAGATCGGTTTGGGAGTTTTAAAAGTGTATTACCGTTGGGTCAGCAACTAATTAAATCCAAATTGAACGGTCCATCGAGTAACTTTGTATAAAAATACACCGTATATATTTGACAAATTTATGAGTAAATGATAACTACAAATCTTATACAGATTTCAGATATTTTATTTTGTCTAATTCGTGTTTATCCTGAATTTGTAGGTCATGTTTTTCGATTATTTGATTAATTTTATATTATTTGTAAATTTGACCGAAAAGTGAAATATGACCCTCGGTGGTTATCAAAAAGCCAAGTAACTAAGTAACAAGGATATATGATACCATCAACAAGCTAAGCAACACATATCTTCTAACTTGATGGAGATTCTTGCAATGCTGAAATATGACCCTCGATGATTATCAAATTAAGCTAAAGATTACAATTCCAAATACTAGCCCAAAATTAGATTTTTCAATATAGCAACTAATAGTTAGAGTAGCAAGAGAACCAATTATATAAAATAAACGTGGACATTTTATTACTTTTTTTTTTTTTTCTCATTTCACCATCAATGAAATTAAATCAACAAATTAGCTCAACAAGAATCCCACACCAAATCATGTTCAAAAAAAGAATCCCACAGTACATCTATTCACTTCACGTTTATAGGTTCTGTGACAAGCCCGAATCCAAAAGGAAACAATGGATCATAGTGTTCATCGCCAACGTTTATCGGAAGCTGGTCGACGGTTTTGAACCACGTACGAGGTAGTTTTCCTGTAAAACCAAATTCACCATATAAAACATCAGCAACACCTTGTCCTTCAGAGCCCGGAATCCATGCAGCTACAAGTGCGTCAATTTGATCAAGATATGGTTGAATCACCACCGGACGACCAGTTATCAGAATAACAACACATTTCACAGCAGCACAAACGTTTTTAATTATTCTTGGCCCCGGCTCAGGAAGTGTCAAGTTGAAGCTATCTCCAACTACCTCTGAATATGGTAGTTCTCCGACTACAACAATGGCGTATGAGAACTTATGCCTTTTCATGTAACCGGTATGAGGTTTTTCTTTGAAGATTATCTCGGTATCAGGATCAATAGTTTTCTTTATTGCTGAGAGAATTGTGGTACCTGATCCATGTAAAGACCATTCAGGGATGGTTACACAATTTTGAAATGATCATAATCTCTGTTTCAGACACTGATACAAGTAATGGTAGACTAGAGTTGAATTCCGGACTTACCAGTTGTTAGGTTGCCACTTTTTCCTTGCCATTTGATAGTCCAACCACCACACTGGTATCCAAGATTGTTGGCATGAGTTCCTGCAACAATTATCTTCGACGCCTTTTCAGGAAGTGGTATTAAAGGTTTGCCTGCAGATTCACCATTCTTTAGCAGCACAAGAGATTTCCTCACGGCTTCTCTTGCTAGTTCTCTATGCTCCTATTGAAGTTAGGCAACAATGAATGTACTCGAGTTATCATCTTGTATTAAAAGCTATAGACATAAGACCATGTGCTGCTTGTTCAGAATCCGGCTAAAATAAGTTTTGAACTAACCCGGCATCCCAAGTACTTGGCCATGCTATAATCGGCCAGTGGGTTTTCGAACAAACCCATCGTAAACTTTACCCTTAAAATCCGTTTCACAGCATCATCTATTCGAGGGATGGGAATAAAGTTATTTTTAACCAAATATGTTACTCCATCAATGAATTCTGTATAATTAAATGGAACCATAACCTGTAAATGCCGCCACCAAAAAAAATTCAAAAATGGGGAATTAGTAGATCTATATGAAATTATTCATAATAAATAAATAAATAAGCTCAACAAACCATGTCAATGCCAGCACTGACTCCTTCAAGAATTGAATATGTATAATTTGCATGAGGTGGAGAAGTAATTTGGTCAATACCCATATAATCAGATATCACAAATCCCTGAAATTTGCTTTCATGAAATCAAAACAAAAGGTACAAATGAATCTTCTTGAAGAAGAACATATTCATACTTACTCTGAAGTTTAGGGTATTCTTAAGAAATCCAGTGATAAGATCGCGGTTAGCGTGCATCTTTACCCCATTCAAACTCGAGTAGGAAACCATAATAGTTGCCACTCCTTTAATAACTGAATCATAATACGGTGGCATATGAATGCTAAGCATTCCATGATTGCTAATCTCCGTATTGTTACCATTTATGCCTTTAGTTGTTCCACCATCACCAACATAGTGTTTTGCACATGCTGCGACCTTTGCTCTATACCAAATACAAAGTTCCTTTACCGAGTATAAAAACTTATCCAATGAAACTATACTAGTGCATTAGCCGATCATGTAAAAAATTAATACTATCTGCAGAAAATGTGGGGCACTTACTTTTCAGCAACATATGGAACACCCTTCCTAGAATTAGTCGGTATATCTCCTTGAAGTCCCGGTATAATCTCAGTCATTTCTTGAACAATCTTAGGATCCTCACTATAGCTCTCATAACACCTGCCCCATCTTGGATCTCTGCATACCTACTAGCATAAACCAGATAAATTTTCCAAGTTCAAAAGTTCTTTTAGCTAAAATATATTGCAACTACGCTTGTTACCGCAATGCAAGGAGCAAAAGTGTAAGGAATTCCTGTTGCTCTCATTTCAAGGGCAGTTGCAGCACCAATTTTCTTGACCAGTTCACGATCTCTGTGAAGAAACAGATGATTTAGTAATTTCAATAAATTGACTCTAAGTTACATTCACTTGCCTGGTGGCTCCAAGGCCAACATTATGTGGGAAAATTGTGGCTTTATAGGCAGTGTTGTGGCCATGAACTGCATCAATCCCATAAATCATCGGTATTCTAAGGTGTGTTGACAACGATCCTTTCTGAATCTCGTTGACCATATCCACCCATCTTTCAGGAGATGCGCGTGGAGCTGGGGCGCTACCTCCACCACTTAACACACTCCCTGTTGCCAAATATAGACAAGGCATTAAACAATCATGAAACAACATAATTAATGAAATGTAAGCTAGAAATAACCGAGAATGTGGAATTAAAATAATCCAGGTGATTCTAGGAGGGCAGAGTAAGTTGAACAATTCTAACATTTTACATGCAACTTTTACAAAAATTCAAACTTCATCCATCTTGTCCCGTCTCGACTCCTCAACTAAATTTCCAAGGTCCGCCTCTCGATTGATGCATACCTATGAAGTACTTCTTCATGACCTTAGCCGACGCCACCGTACGTTCGATTTGCACCATTTGGCCAATCTTCTCCTCTAGGGTCATTCTTCTCAACAAATCCTTGATTCTTCGATTCAGAGGCCTTGTCGGGTCGGTGTATAATTTGTATTCTGCATCTACTATGACCCCCAAGCAATAAAAGACCAGAAGCAGAATCAAGAACACAGAGCTCTTCTTCATCTTGCCTCGATTCTGCCTAAATCGAGGAAAATTGTGAATGAGAAAATTGTTCAAGTCCGGTTTCAACGTAAAATGTGAAGGAGCATTACATAAATCAAGAAAAGCATACAAATTATCAAATGCAACCAATTTCAACACCTGCCCACAATTCACATGAACCATTAAACATTTAAATCTCCACATATGTTATGGACAACCAAAAAAAAATACAACACTTCTTGCAAAGGCTAAAAAAACTGATGGATTCCTTATCCAGTACTATACTAACATGTGGTGGGATTAAATCAAAATATTTGGCCCAAGAATGCACTACAGTGTTTATCCAAGAATGACCAAAAATGGAGTTCACGCATCTATGGTGGTTCTCCAAAATTTGAAGGAAACCACGCTGAGGGAAGGCAGCAGAATTTATCTGAAATGTCCTGAAAATGAAGAATTTAGAGCGAGAAATTGGGGGGATTGAGACGATAGGAGTTGAGTAGGACGGGAAAGTTTAGTTAATTTGTTGTTTAGCTTCTACAATTTTTGTCTTGGTAATCGGTACGCTCTGGATTCGCAGCAAGTGGAAAGTGTATGTGGGAAAATGCACCTACTACAGCCAAACAACGGTCCATTCTGAAAATAACACATGGAAGTAATATCCATTTAAAAATTGTTCGAGATTTTATATGGATGGATTTGCCTCAAAATCAAAACTTACTTTTTTACATCCATATTTCCACGTCCGTCTGAAATTTGCGCGCGCATTCTTTTATTTTTCTTTTAAAAAAAAATTGTTCACCTTGAATCCACGTGTTTCTCGTAGATATAAAATCGTTACAAAATATTAAAAATATGATATTAATATATAACATTGCAACAAATTTATTGACATCAACATTTGTTACACATGTTTGAGTTTTCAAAAATCATATAATAATATTATAACTGAAATATTTAGTACTCATATGTCATATATCAGTACCATAATCTTAATTTTAAGAGCCTAACTAACTTTTCCAAACCTCTAAAAAAACGTAGCAAATCTTCCTTACAAAACGTTATGTTCTCACATAATGCATATTTGGTGATTGATTTTCTAAAGATTAAAAAGTTATTTATGTAAATGAGTCGACAAGTTCCGGCCGGATAACTAGGAGAGTAATTGAGTCGATCGAGCTCTTCACATTCTGCCTACCGTTTCAAAAACAATTGAAGTACCCATAATTATTACAACCACCACACGTATCAGTACATCCTTAATGGAAGAATAATTGTGCCCCTGTCCAATATACAGTGGCAATAATTAGATATTTGTCGGTGACTTGTAACCCATTTTGATCAAGGTTTTGAGTTTGGAATTAAGTCTTGTGTTCAAGATCTAGTTAAAACAAACCATCAATTCTATTTGAAATTAATAGAATTTACATAATTTCAGGGATGACCTAATTGTTTATATGTACAGTTTTTGTATCGACATCAGATATCAGACAAAATAAATAAATAAGAGAATGAATATATATTGTACATCTATCTATTCTATTTCACTAAGCCATAACACCCTTTTAAAACTACCTTGGTGTGTATGATTACACTTCAATTTCGTTGTTTTTGTTTATGCGAATGTGTTGTTTTGCCAATTTCATAAATCCCGATTCTCCCTTTTGATGCGGTCATTTCAATCGATTGCCCCGAATTTCTCTTTGATTGTAATGGGCGGTGCCATTTGTGAGGTTGTTGGCTTCTTTGCTGAATTATGTTGATTTTTTTCGGTCGTTTTACGGCTAAATATTGATTCGTTGTTTTTTCTTTTATATACAAATTATTATTCATTGTATAGATGTTGCACATGCATATTTCAAGTGGCACAAAAACTTCTTACGAGACAATTTCACTTATTAATGTTGTAACGTCTTGCTTTTGATTTCCAGGTCTCGTTGTAATTGTATTATGATCCATTAATATTTGTCATTTATCTGCACTTTTAATACACGATTCAATCGATTTGCTATCACTCTTGAATTTTGGCTACACAATTCACACAGACATTTGATATTGTGCGAAAAGGGATTCTAGAGAAAGTGTTGGATGAAGGAAAGGTTGCTCATGAGAAGGTAGAATTCGCTATACTAGAATTCGAGATAAGAAGCAGTTCACACAATACGAACTCGAATATAATGAATGAGTTTTATCCAAATTAATTATTCACTTCTCAATTCTCCTTGGAATGTTGTATCAATGGGTGCTTAGAAACAGAAGCTTTTTGTATAATAATATATTGTGGTTGTAACAAGTTTGATAAAATCCCTGCAGGTTAATATAGGATTAGTCGCTCTTTTATCGCTTCCTTTATGGCGATCTAAGTTTTGGGGTGGTTGAATTTTATTATGTTTTCAATAAAAAAATTGACAATTTTTCCTTATGCAGGGTCTTCGACCATCCTCGTGTAACTTATAAGCAATCCAATATTTTAGCTTTCGATGTTCTTATTTTTGGTGCATCGAATTTGGCAATAATACTAAAAAACAAATGTGAGTGCTTCTATTTTCTTTGGGAAGATAAACCCAAGTTTTCAAATTCATATATAATCATTTTATTTTTATTTTTATTTTTTTTCATGGGCAAAAGGTGTTAATGGAGCGATTTTAATATGACAAATTATGTATATATATCAATATATTGAATTTTTTTGTTTTTTTATTGCTTAATTGAGTACAAAGTAATCATTTTTTCCCCAATTTGGAAATATTTTTTCCACCTTCTTAAAATGCAAGACAGACATATAAACTACCTACTTCATATATCTATTCTATCCATTTTATTAAGGACGAGAACATGATAGTAACCAACTAGGAGACACCAACTTTACCCTTATATAATACTAATATTACAATTTATTTTTTGTTTTTTGTTTTAATTTCAACACACTTTTATTTAGTTATTTGTTCAACAATTCAAATATCAATTTAGTCCCTCCATAATTTGTCAAATTTCACTTTAGTCCATCGATAATGATAAAAAAGACTGTACACACACATCGAGTGTTTACAAAGTAACTAGTGTTATAGAAAATGCGCCGATGTTATTCGGGAAATATCACCAACAATTACCGTTCGCTTTTTGCATTAAAGAATGCTGCTCCCGAAGTTATAAAGTAATTATAGCAAAAAAAATATAAATATAGTTATAGTAATGGACATGTATGCATAAAATAAAAATTATTACTGTACTGCATATATATTTTAATAAAAATATAATTAAAAATAATATTGATATACAATAATGATTAAAAAAAGTAACAGAAATTGTGTATAATCACAATTTATTACTTAGTTATTATGTTTAGTTGTTTTTTTAAATTTTGTTCGACGTTTTTCTGAACTTCAAGTTCGTCAAAATTGTGTAAATACTGAAATTTAATTATTCTCTTTTTAAATATATATATTAGTAATTATATATTTTTCATAATATTAATATAAATAATATGTGAAATGTGGTATTCGGAATTTCATAAAACTAAAGGGTGATGATTGATTCGGGTAAATAAATAAATTATTATTATTATTATTAAAAGAGTTTTTATGGTAATATTATGGGTGACAAAAAAATCGGGTAGGTACATGATGGGATTTTGGGGTTAGTGGTTGAGGTCCTGAGGGGTGGGGTCGGGGGTTGGTTTAAGCTGATGGATTTTTTAATGAGAAAGGTAAGATGAATTGAGACAAATAACCATGTTTAAACATTAATTTACAAGAATATTATTCATTTATTAAAATAAATATAAGACCATCATACATCTTTAGTGAAATGGAGATATCTTTTTAAATTTGAATTTGACCACGGTTACTCAGTTTAAGGCAGAAAATACCACTGGAGAAAATTGTTAATTTAAGACCAGAAACATCACCAAACGAAAATGAATATTGATGAGTTGGTGAATTAAAGTAATTTTTAAAATGTAATTCAAAATGTTTTTATTTCAAAATATGAAATTCGCCAAGGGTCATAAAAAAAAAGAACACCAAAAGAGCAAACTATAGAGAATATAATATAAAGTACTATAGAGAATATAATATAGAGTTCAATGACGTGAAAAAATTAAAAACAAAAATAAGAACAATAAAATTTCCCAATGAGCGGGCTATAACTGCTAAACAATATTTCATGGCATACAACAATTATTCAATGATTAGAAAACATTTCCTTAAATTTAACAAATAACGCATTAGAGAAGCGTGATGCATCAAACGCCTCATTTCGCGCTAGCAAGCTGTGTTCGGAGGAGCTTGGCAGCAGAAACCATATTTTCCAATGCAGGCTTCACTTCCCCGTACTTGCGAGTTTTGAGTCCACAATCAGGGTTCACCCATAAGATGTTGGTCTCGAGGACAGCAAGCATCTTGTTAATCCTGTCAGCAATTTCTTCGGTTGTTGGTATCCTTGGGGAGTGAATGTCATACACGCCCGGTCCAATTCCAGCACCATATTTCACGCCTTCGCGGAAAACTGACAACAGCTTCTCATCAGATCGAGAGTTTTCGATGGTGATCACATCTGCATCCATGTCAATGATGGAGTGGATGATGTCGTTGAAGTTGGAGTAGCACATGTGGGTGTGGATCTGTTGATGAAACATTAGAAAACGAAATGTAGGAGCAAATTTTTATCGCTGACACAATGAAGTTCAAAGACTAAAGAAAAGTACCTGGGTAGTGTCCTCAACACCACAGTTGGTGATTCTGAAAGAGTGGACGGCCCAATCCAAGTAGAAGGCATGCTCAGCCTTCCTTAGAGGTAAACCTTCTCTCAATGCTGCTTCATCAATCTGAATGACAGTGATGCCAGCTTTCTCAAGATCCTCGACTTCGTCTTTAATAGCCAAAGCAATCTGATAACAGGTTTCAAACCTGAAATGTGGAATGTGAGTTAGAGTACATCTATTTCTAATAAATTTGAGGGTTTTTTTCCTGATAAATTTGAGGGTCAGTTATTTATGTATATACCTCGGTTGGTCGTTTCGTACAAAAGACCAGTTGAGAATGGTTACAGGGCCAGTAAGCATTCCTTTCATTGGACGCTTGGTCATACTCTGGGCAGCAGTGGACCAGAAGACTGTCATTGGCTTGGGGCGACTCACATCACCATAAATGATCGGTGGCTTCACACAGCGAGATCCATAAGATTGTACCCATCCATTAGCGGTGAAGGCAAAACCAGACAACTGTTCTCCAAAGTACTCAACCATATCGTTCCTCTGGAATTTAAATAGTAAAAAAACATTAAAGGCAAACAAATATTTCATCACAGATTCACTTGTTAAAAAGTGTGACAAGACATTTAATTTATTTGTTACATTTCTATGTGGTTTACCTCTGGCTCTCCATGAACAAGGACGTCAATGTCAAGATCTTCCTGAAGCTTGACAACTTTGTTGATCTCCTCTTTGATTGATTTAACATACTCCTCCTCCGAGATCCTAGAATGAAGAATTTTCACCTTTAAAATATGGGCCTTCAAAAAAGCAGAATCACTGAACCGAAAAATCACTCACTTCTTGGCTTTATATTCTCGGCGGACTCTTCTGAGTTCTATGGTCTGAGGGAAAGAACCAATTGTGGTGGTTGGGAGGATCGGAAGGTTGAGCTTCTTTTGTTGAGCATCGAGCCTAGAACTGACATTTGTAGCACGGCGATGATCAGAACCTTTCAGAGCAGCAGCCTGGTAGACAACAAAGAGATTCCACAGGTAAGTGCAAAAAATTTTAGGAACACATCAAATAAAAAGTAAGAAGATCAATCTCTTACAGCCTTTTGGACAGCTTCGTTGGTGACCCTAGGAGATGATTTTCTGGAAGCCTGAGCTTCAGAATTTGCTGCGAAGAATGCCTGAAACGTAAATAACAGCCAAATGTGCATATTAGTACTAGCATAGCCATTTTTAAAACCGACCTACCAAAAATGGCAAAAATATAGAAATATTGATGATGTAACATTTATACGAAATTAAAAACAAAAAAATGCCCAACAGCCTCAATTTAAAGGATAGCAGTTATGACATAAACCTCATCCTTCTTTCTAGCCAATGCCTTCGCCAGAGCATCTACTTCAACCACTTTTTGTGCAGCAAATGCGAGCCAGGACTTAATTTCTTTATCCAGCTTAGATTCGTTCACAAGATCAACAGCCGTGTGGAGAAGCGAGCAGGAGGTGGACACAATAAGCTTGTCTACAGTCAGAATTGAAAATAATTGTTTATCACAGAAAATTTGTTACCTAATATACAGGAGTTAGTCAACATACCCTTTCCGACAATACTTTCAAGAGATTGCAGGGTGATGAGAGACGCATTGAGATCATTAGCCCAAATGTTCCTTCCATCAACCGCCCCAGCAAAGAGGAATTTTCCATAAGGGAATCCACTCTTTATCAAATCAATTGTCTTGGTTCCACGTACCAAGTCAAAACCAAAACCTGCGACTCCGCTAAGTGAGGTAAGGGTTTTGAATGCAGCCGCAGGGACATCAGCAAAATACGTCTCCACTAGAACACTTAGTCCAGCTAAGCTTGATTCTAGTTCAGCATATGCCTTTGTGAATGCTTCCAATTGGTGAGCCTCGAGATCCAAAACAAGGGTAGGCTCATCAAATTGAACCCATGAAGCACCTGCTGCCTTCAACTCAGCAATAACTTCTCTGCAGGATGAGATACATATGAAAGCCAGAAACGATCGGATAAAGTGAATAAAGAGAGAAATCTTGAGGTGACTTAAAATCTAAATATAATTTTCTCACTTGTATATTGGAAGAATTTTGTCGAGCAGAGAAAGAATATGGAAAGTTTTTTCAACACCCTTGGCTGGCTTAGAAAGCAATAAGTAAGTAACAGGGCCAATAAGCACTGGAACAGTATCAATACCAAGCTGCATGAAAGTGAAGTTCATCAGGATGCAGAACGAAGTAAACCCATGATTAAGAAACAACATACATCAATAGTTCAACTACGTTTAGAGCACTAATGCACAAGACACGAAGAATTTAATTGTCATCATTTAGAAGAAAAGACACCTATTCTATTCTATTCTAAAATTGGGTGAATCTATCTCATACCCCTTTAGCCTCTTTGTATTCATTCACTGCCTTGTGAGAAGCATAAGAAAATTTCACATCAGGTCCCAATTCTGGTACAATGAAGTGGCTGCATTAACATGCCCTCAGAATAAGTTAGATAATCAGTAGCAGGGGAAAAAAAGAAACCATTTATGGAAACTTGGTCCATCACTTACTAGTTGGTGTCGAACCACTTGGTCATTTCCATGGCAGGAACAGAGGCATTTCCTCTAGCCATAGAAAAGTAGGTGGAGAAACCAATCTCACCACCATTCCAGTTGTATCTTGGAGGGACAGCACCAAGCATTGCAGTTGTATCAAGCACCTGATCATAGTAAGAGAATGTGTTGCTGGGAATGTACTTGATCCCAGCTTCAGACATCTGCTTCCAGATGGATGATCTGAGATCAGCAGCTACCTTCTCCAAATCCTCAGCACTGCTCTTACCATCCCAGAAAGATTCTAGAGCAAACTTCAACTCTCTTTTAGGACCCATACGGGGATATCCAACAATGTGAGACGCCATGTTCTGGTTTAAAAAAATTCAATCAGATTGAAAATTATATTTTAGATATAAATACATCAGCACGAAGGATTTGCAATGGACCACAAGCAAACTAGTCAATTCATACATCAATTCTGAAAGTAATCAACATCAAATGCTTTCAATAACCTTTTATATATTATTTTCATGATAGCGCCACGTCATATACCAATAACAAAAATGTTCTTGCACCTCATTAGGCATGCCATCTTTGTGCTAGTTTGCTGTCATTATCGCACAACTACGATGTAACAAATAAACAAATACAGTATTTACATGTACTACACTACTGATTGAAACCAAAATTATACAGAAGGAAAGGTTCTTAAGGTTAGCTTATGCATGCTTACAGCTTTTAACGGAATCTAGATCAATGAAAAAAGATGAAACAAGAAATGCAAACTACAATATAAGCCTCGTAACTGATAGTCATAAATAGTAAGATCAAATGCTATAAATTCTTAGATCCTCCAAGTGCCAAAAGAAAATTTTCCAGATCCAGTAATTGCTCGAAACTCGAGACCAGACACAATGCCGACGAATTTGATTGAATTATAGACACGCATTAACCACTTCGTGTGAGATCTAATTGGGAGGAAAAACTTCCAATCCAGATCTACAACTTCCACATCCCCCAAGACGAACATCAACCATTTATAGCATATCCACACAATTCTCATCACAAGTCCTCCCCCATGCCACGTCGCAGCACATTTACCGCATCACGATTTCAGCATACACAAACCCGAGATCAAAACCAAACAATTCAACTCAATCATAACACAATCAAACGAAGATTAAAACATCGTAATCCATCACCAGATCACACAAAAGCAATGACAACAAACTCTCACCAGTATCAGATCCAACCAAAAGTTCCAAAATGCAGAAAACTATCCGAAACAGGAAAACTAAAAAATCAAATGCAGCAAACTATTCCTAGCCGGGAATTAGAAGAAAAACAAACGAAAAAGTGAAATATAAACATGAAATGAGTGGCGCGAACACCGCGAGGGACATATAATTCGTACCTAATGCACAAGAAATGGATGGATACGGGCAACGGTTCCTTTGAATCGACGGGTGAGACTTGAGAGAGAGAAGGGGGCAAGACGCGAGTGTAGGGAGGGGAATGGCGGGGTTATTTATAGTACAATATTTATCTGCTGTGCTGTTTTAGATCTAGGAAAGTGATATCTGCCCGTTTTCCGTGTAGCCAATCAGTTAGTCTTTTTTTTTTTTTTTAATGAATCAGTTAGTCTTTTTATTCGTTTTATTTTAATACGTAAAACTTTGATTGGGACGGATTTAATGACGCGCGCTTTGAGCACGTGTTTTGCACCCATGTCTTCCTCCGATAGTTGCCAAACTGGTAATTTGTATTGTACTTGTTATTTTATCAATGTTCTAACCAAGAAAAAATAGTTGCACGCGCGTCGTTGATGCGTGGACGAATTACAAATCGGGGAGGGTAAAAGTTTCGGTTTAATTTATCTTCAGAGTTGGTGGCTGCGGTTGGTGGCTAACCATCTGGGACATTTCTATATTTCTATTGATTGCCGAAAATAGCCTCCGAGTTACTACACTAATTTGATTCGAATATATACTTACAAATATTTTATCGTTAACACGACTCGGAAAATTATCTACATATATATTAATCATTCTTATATTTTTAATAGTTTAACGTCTTTAATAATCAAGTAATTGTTTCATTTTTAAAAACATAATCAAGTAATTGTTATTATCAACAAAATATGTAACCAGTGTGCTTTATTTTTTAAAATACCCTACCTAGACTTTAAAAAATATTTTTTATAATTGAGTTTGAATCAATAATTCATATCAAATTTAAGATCTTGATACAATATGTGTATAAGTCATTTTCTTGAAAATATCATATTATTTTTTATTGTATATATGGAAAGAGTTGACTCGTCTCACGAATAAAGATACGTGAGATCGTTTCACAAATGACCTACTATTTTATTTATTATTGTAAAACTGTTGAGAATATGAGTTTTTAACAGATACAGCAAAAGGTAAAAAATCGGACAAACAAAACAAAAATGTGTTTTGATTGGCGAGAAACTGCGACATAGCTTATGATCGACAAACAAAAATATGTTTTGACTGGCATATGAAAATAATCGGAAGTCGATAAAAATATAAATTTTCTTTAAAAAGACATAAATTTTGCATTAAATAGATAACATAGGCACACCTAACTCCTAAGCAAGTGAGGAAATTCAACCATGATTTATGCTGCTTTCAATTGATGTGATTAAGATATGACTATTAATCCTAACTCATTCAATGTTTACATAAAAAATAAAAATAAAAAATTTCTTAAACTGGCCAATTAATAATTTAATTTGCACGCGGTTTTTATTTCTTAATTCGAGTAAAAATAATATCATTCTTTCACAATATTTGGTCTGAATAAAAGACAAGAAAATGATGAAATTGTGATTTTTCATTTAATTGAAATTTTAATCAATCAAATTTAACATTTTATTATTTATCCATAATCATTCTATATCTATTTTAATAATCACATTATAAGTTAATCTCAAAAGTAAACGCAACCGTAGAAAATTATTTTATTTAATTACTTTTTAATAAGACGTGGTAGGCGAGTGGAGATGGCGTGTCCACTACAAATTTTAGACTCGATTTCTATTGGTTTTCCAGTTTTTTACTGTATTTTTTTGTCAAATGGCGTAAGTTTGAATTGACTCTACATGCATGACAATTTTTTGTTTTGTTCTTTTTTAACATGCAATATAATTTTAATATTTTTTAACCAATAGTGGCCATCGCCAATTTCAAATAAGTTAATTAAAGTAAAAATTATTGTTTAATATCATTAAAATACTGAAAATTTTATGTCAAAATTTCACTCCCAAGTAAAGATTCATTCGATGCACAAGTTTTAAAAATATTATTTTAGTATAAATAATTTAATTTTGTGTATAATAATTTAATATGTGGCATTCGAGTTTAAGGGAGTATTTACAACATCTTCTACTCTTAAATAAGTGATTAAATCTATATATTATGAAGAAATGAAGAAAAATTGCAAGTGTGTAATGTAATTTGAAAACAAAAGTGAAGAAATAAAAATGAAGTAGTGTTTGTTGAATAATTATTCTATTAGGAACTTGTTGCTACAATCATTTTTATAGAAACATAATCAACGTAACACCAGATTATAAATTTTAATTAAATTAATTGGAAGCTAACTCATAATCTGAGTTTTAAATAAATAGAAAACCAATATTTGTAGCCAAAAACTAATAATAATTGTTTAGTGCAAACTGTTCCTAAATTTATTTTATCAACAAAAATTATCTATTATACAAACTACTAGTTTTACTCATGATCGATTCTCATTGAAATATATTTTAACTGAAATATTGTGATAGTATGTTTATGATGATTGATGTTTGATGTTCTCTCATTTAGATATATGTCTATCTCTCGATCTAACTTCACGTATAGATCCAAAAACCTTGAACTCATATAAAAAAAATTTACCGCCGAATAAATATATTAAACAATACAATACAATACAATACCTACAACCTAACGAAATTCACTTGGTTTTACATCACGCATATTGGTTCCAAGACCTTCCTTTACATCATCTGACATTCTGTGTACCTCGAACAATATTTTGTGCATTATGTATTTTATCTCAAACTTAAATAAAAATTAGGTAATGCAAAATTTGTATATCCCAATTTTTTTAATATTTTTGTGAAAAAAAAATGATCAATATACTAAGCATAGGATATGATATAAATAATATTAAATGTTATGATCAATACAGCGATATGAAAAGATGATTTAATTTGGGTGGAATTTTTTATTTGAAAATGGAATTATTTGTTTAGTTCCCGATTATATTTTATTTTATTTGTTTTAATGCTTAATTTGACGTTTTTCTACCAGGAGAAGGCCGCGGACTCGCCTTTCGTAAAACCCTAATCGGCCATTTATCTGCTACAACTCTTCCGCAATACCGGTTTGATTTCGGTAATCGGTGATGAAATTTTCTCAATTCTTCCATTTAGTACTCATGTTGCGCATTTTATTTCATTTTGGTTCTGTGGATGTATTATTTAGTTTTGCTGGTAAAAATGCTAACATACCGGATGTATGTATCAAGGGGCTGTTTAGATTGCTAAATATTAACTTGTAGTTCTTGTTTATTTTGTTTTGGGGTGCAATTTGATATTGAACCGTCAGAAAAATGGACATCTTGTTTAAGAAGACAATTGTCGAACGTACTTATTTAGCTCATATTTGAGGTTGCATAATTATGAAGTCTGATGATGTAGAAAGATCATTGAATTTGTATTGAGCTAATGCCGAGAATAATTGCAAATATGTTAAGTTAACCTGTCTCTAAGTTTTCTGTGGTTTGAGTTAAAAAAAGGCAATCAATTTTTTTACTGGCATATTACAGTGGTGCCGTTTGTAAAACTTTACGGTTCAAAATTTATGCATAACCATACCCGTGGTCTGATAACTGAGTAGAAACACTCTGGAAGGGTATGGTATGGAGCTGGGAACGAAAACTTGGTTTTTTAGCTTTTTAAAAAATTATATTTACGTGCTGCTTTTAAAATTGTGATACTGTATTTTCTTCCTGTCGTGCAGCATCAGCATCTTAATCATACTGCAAAATAAAGGGGAATCTTGAGTTAAATTCTTTTGTGTTTTCAATTCTTAAGTGGTCGATTTAGAAATACTCGTGCATGTTTCTTTTTCCTGTTAATATGTCTGGATGGCGGTTTAACTAAACCTTATTTAATTTGAAGCAGAATCTGGTCAAGATCCTGGTAGCAGTGGTGCAAAACGCCCAATTCCTTATTTATATTGGAGATAAGATGTCTCTTGGCCTCGGACTTGAGTCTCTTGTTGATCGTAAAACTTTTGAACCTTTTATTGGATAAAAAATAATTTTAATTATTTTATGCTTGGTTTATGTGTATTCCGTTAGTAATTTCAGTATAATGATGCTGTATGATTGGAGTAAGTTTTTCTTCCCCTTTTTTGGCGTTGAAACCCTTGTGCCAATTGTTTGAGGCTTTGAGCTAGTACTGTTTCTATGGCCTCTTGTCACCGAGTTCTATGAGTCAATTTATTAACCAAAAAAAGAAAAACAAATTATTGAATTGATTCTTGATATGATGGATGTGGTTTCTATAATTGATTCTAGATAATTCATATATTTTTTTTGAAACAGTTCTATCAACCACCTACCCCATAGGCCAACATTTTTCTATAGGCTGCCTTGGTTTTATCATCCGATCGAAGTTGAGAATAAGTGGTTGTGTTTTTTTTCCTGGGCATTAATCTTATCATTTTGATGGAATGAATAGAATGGGACCTCTTTGCTTTTGATGAGTTTGTTTGGCTGTCCTCTATCCTACTAGAAAAAGAAAGAACTTAATTATAGTTGTATTCTTCTCATAATTACCCAGAATATGTATTTTTCTCGTCATCATTCAAAGTTCTGGACATTCTTGGGTTGCCTAATTTTACATTCATAACATCTTTTCCTTGTTCATTTTATTGTCAGAATTAATTTCGGTAATCACAAATGATGGGAGAAATATCGTGGTGAGCTTCATGTTTAGAACTTAGAAGTAAGACACCTGCAGTGAAGGTTATATTATTTTACCAAATTTATGTATCCTTCATGCAGGGAATTTTAAAAGGTTTTGATCAAGCTACCAACATGATTCTTGATGAGTCTCATGAACGTGTATACTCGACCAAGGTTTGACATCTTGCGAACATTTTAACATGCAAGTGATAGCTTCTTTGACAACTAGTTGAATTTTTTTTCCAACGCATGTTGGAATCACGTGAATACAATTTTCCCCATTTTCTATCTGTTTATTACTTAATTTTGTTCTACCTGTTAATTTACTTACCCGAATTGCAAAAATACTTGAGTTTATATGGTCATTTTTACTCTACATTTTGTTTTGTTTACCATCAACTCCAAAAGCTTTTTAATGGATTCTGACTTTTTTGATCTGCTGATCCTCTCATTTTTAGGAAGGTGTGCAGCAAATTGTGCTGGGTCTCTACATTATAAGGGGTGATAACATGTAAGTTCTTATTTTACAGTTATCATTTTAACATCATTATGTTTGGATAAAAGATTTGGTAAATAAAATGAGTGACTACACAGACAAATATTTTCCTTTTAACGAGATTATTGATGAAGAAAACTTAAGGAAATCCTTGTACATCTATCGCTGATGATTTAGCTTTGGTAATTACGTTGTGAGTTATCCCTTTTTTAGTTACTAACAAAAAAACAATCAAAATATCTCAGCAAGTGGAATTGATTTTCTTGAAAGAACAATGAAATGGATATCAGTTTCATCACTTTTCCTTTTGCTCAACATCCTCAATAAAATCCCAGATCCTGACCATCTATTACATCTAATATCTAGGTCTTTTTTTCATTCACCAGTCCTTTTGTTTTTTATTGTACTCCATAGAAGCGTCGTTGGAGAATTAGACGAAGATCTGGAAGCTCGATTGGACTTGACGGAACTACGAGCTCATCCTCTTAAGCCGGTTGTCCATTAATTCTCTTGCAAGCATGTGCAATGTTGCTAGAATTAGTGGTGGAAGCAGCAAAACTTACCGGTTAAAAAGTGGGGAAGTCATGAGAACTTCTGGAACGTGCATCTATCTTCCCCTGGCACGTTTCTTATCCTATGAGCAGTGATTAATTTGGTTTCCTTTATCGTTGTCAGTGACTTGAACATGGCTACGATAGCTTGTGGGTGTCAGATGTTTATCGACATGCTATATTTCGTTCTACACAGTTTATCGATCACAATTCTATGTTTGTTGCGACAGTTTCTAATATTTGATATGATATGGATGGCGTAACTGTGTAGAGTGTGAATCGCATATGTGGCTTAGGTGCGCATTTTTTTTATCGGGTATAGGTACACCCGATTTGGTCGGGTAATTTTTTTATGTTGATCAAATAATATTAAAAATTTAATACAAAATTGTGTTAAATTCATAAGGGTTGTGTTCAATTTAGAATAGAAGTTATGTGTGTGTATATATATATATATATATATATACATAAGGGTTGTGTTCAATTTAGAATAGAAGTTATATGTGTATATATATATATATATATATATATATATATAATGCAGAGTGATTCGAGGAGAGTTTTTTTATTGGGACGTTGGATATGGAGAGTAATTATAAAATAAAATTTTTTGACTTCCTCGAATATAGTTTTTACTATGGTCTCATTTAATAGAATAGATATAGATGATTATTATGAACAATGGAGTCTACTTGTATCCCAAGAAGAATGATAGAAATCACGCACACTTTGTATGAACAATAATAACTTTATTTCATCCATCTGATTACGAATGGTAAAATATTAAATAAAACGTATCTCTGAGAACTAAATGTCAATCGAAGACAAAACCTCAGACAAAAACTCCAGTACGCCACCACCAACTTCTGCCAACTCCTCCAACGCACAGCCACCCTCCTCCGCTGCAGCGGCACCTTCTTCTGCCAAAAACGTCTCCAATAACCCCACCGGATTCTCCTTCTTCTCCCACTTCGATGTTTTCACCTTCTTCTTCCTCCTCTTCGCACTCTTCTTCACCATGATGATTTACTCCATGCCCACCTCCCAATAGCTTCTTCTTCATTTTATGCATGAAATCCGTCAAATGACCGCTCCCATGCTCTTCCTTACTCTCGCTGACGGAGTATTCTTCACGTTTGCTGTCATCGGACTCCTCCTTGTGGCCATGGTGGAAGACATCCTCTACTTTGTCTTTAATTTTTGACTTGATCTTCTCTCGCATCCCCGACATTTTTTTCTTTGTATTCACAGTATTTATGTATACACTATATATATATATATATATATATATATATATATTCACAGAAAATAGAAGAATGTATATGTTTATATGTTTGGATTTGATAAATCATCACACTTATATATAAGCGAAGCAAGATCGGACTAATCATGTATTCTGTGAAATTGCATTATTTGTATGTGTCAACGCGTCCATATTATTATGACCCTTTTGAAAAAATATGCCAAAATAATCGCGTATAACAATGACATTTTTGAATCAATCTTGTTGAAGAATGGGTATAATTTTGACCAAAATACTAATCATTAGGAGGAATTATATTATTTTCCCAACCAATTTGTTGCCCATTGAATCTTTCTTTAACAAATTTCAACTTGACAAGTTGGAAGGTTTTTTTTTTATCATTATCCAGCATATAATAAATATAGTTTGGTATGTATCATCTAAATTGTAACCCATTGAATTAATCGATCTAAAAAATAAATTTAAAAACATATTAATGGTTAAACTTTTCAAATTGTCTATAAGATACAAAAATTCGTGAAAAACCGGTCTATTTTATTATTAAATTTAGTTTTTACAACTCAGAAGCAAATGTTTTTTAAATCAGAACATGCTAAATATATAACAATTAAAATTTTTGAACCACAACAATATCATTAATATTTTATCAACTTCGATCCGCCTCCTACGTTAGCATATTCCAATGTCACATAAGTGTTTTTCATTGTTACACAAGCAATTAGACCAAAATAGCCGAAAATAAAAGTTTGTAAAAATCAAAATTGAATAAGTTAGTGACAAAAAAAGTAATTTTATATTTTAGAATATATATAATTTTAATCAAATAGGCATATCCGACCGATTTAGAACATACAATATGATCTCAAAGCAGTAAGACCACTTACTTATGAAATGAAAAGCATCTGCTTTTCTAGATTTATAAAAGTGTTATATGATATTTGTGTATATGAGTCACTTATTTATCCAATTCAATACCCATTATTTAAAATTAAGCACACCAAATATTATCTATAAAAAGTACAATAAATCATAGAAAAAAATCGGATTCATCTTGTATTTATTTTTTTAAAAACTCAACAATAAATTGTTTTAATCATTTATAGTGCTTGATTTTTTTTTTTTTAAATGTGATTCAAAAAAGAAATGAGTCGATGTCTTATCCATGATTTATTATATTTTGTTCATAGATAATTTTTAGTGCGTTTAATTTTTAATAATTCATGAAATTATTAATTGTTTGAGCAAAATGTAAGACAATTTTGATGAAGAATTGGAACATATGATTTTGTCACACACCTATGCTTGGCTGCTCCAATCCAGAAATTGACGTGCAACCCTAATTTTTATTTTCTCTTCTTGTTTTTAATACTTTTTAAGTTTAATAGTAAAAAGAAGAAGTAGAAGCTGGGTCGTATATGCTCGGACGTGGTCACCATGAGTAAGCAATTTGGACCAGTGGGCAATTTTCTCCTGAAAAATTCAATATCATCGAATTATATAATATTGGATTATAAAAATTTTGCAAAGTACAACCCTTTTTATTTAATTTGATTTCAATATAATTTTTTTTTTATCAATGTTATATAATACTCGTTCTTATAATAATATAAATATATTTGTTAATAAATGTGATTTGAGTTCTAGATAAAATCGTTTTACTAGATGTAATATAAACTTAATTATATTTAAAATGTATTTATAATTAAATTAACGCAATTAGTGGGATGAAGCAATAATTTAAAGCACAGACGAGGATGAAGATGAATGAAGCATGGAAATATTTAATTTCTAATATATGAATCAAACTCAAATATACTTCACAAAATTTAAATCCACATTTGAACACCGTACAAATTTATTGTAACATATGATATTTGATCAAAATAATACATTGAAATTTCTATATAAGAAAAACATAACAATTGCAAGCAAATCAAGTGGAAGTAACTGTCACGTCTCGGTCCCGAGCCCACGCCGCGTCTGAGTGATTGTACAATGGGTCCTTATATAGCAACTATTTCGTATTCGTCCTTATTTTAAGAAAATTATTAACTCAAGATACTATACAAGTTCATTGTAAGCCCGTTATAAACTCATTTTAAATATTTAGTTTTTAAGATGGGACAAGAAATATCACAATTACCCTTCCTTCAGAACGTGACGTTTTCGTCGCTGCCTGACTCCTAGATCCACCAGCTCCGAGAATCTAGAGGTGGCTCTCATGTACGTAACACTTTGCCCCGTAGGTTCAAGAGGTAGCTCTCATGCACATAGCACTTTGCCCCCGTAGCACTAATTTCCCGATGTTCCTTACTGGTGATCGGCTCTGATACCATTCTGTCACGCTCCGGGCTCGACGTGACTGCACAATGAACTCCTATATAGCAACTACTTTGTATTCATCACCACTTTACGAAAATGATTAATCCAACTTGCTTATAGAAGTCCATTGTAAGCCCGTTATAAACTCATTTTTAAATATTTAGTTTTTAAGACGTGAGACAAATGTTATCACAATAAATCCATCTATAGATAGACAATGTGCATTATCGTTACTCAACACAATATGCATTTTCATTCACAAATAAATTCCCCAACAACAACAAAAAAATAAAATAATAATAATATTTGAGTAAAATGAAATTTTGATTAATTAAAACTCCGATGTACTCTTCCTCACTTTCACTATTGCTCTGGCTCTCTTCCTCTTCTTCTTCCTCTTCCTCTTCGTCTTCTTGGTACTCTCCTCCCTCTTTGTGGTGCCCTAGCCCTTCTTCGTGCCCTTTTTTACCATGTCCACCGCCACCACTCATCTTCTTCTTGATCTTCTTAATCTTGTGCATGAAGTCTTTCAGGTGCTCACCATGGTGGCCACCGTGTTCCGCCTTCTTATCCTCGCCCGATATAGCTTCGGCCTTTTGTTGGCCTTCGTGTTGCTCGTTTTCTTCCTCATGGTCTCCTTCGTGGTGCTTATTAGAATCTTCCTTATGGTGGCCAAGGTGGAGGGCCGCCTCTATTTTGTGGATTAGGCCACTCATTATGATTTCTTTGCAATTTTGTGTATCCCATTGATCTCATGACTTCGCATTTATATTGAAATGAAGGAGGATGGGAATTCAGTTGTTTTATAAAAAAAATTGAAGTATGTAAACATTATTATAAGTCCAATAATGCACCTTTACCTAGCATAAATAAAAGTCAACTCAGATAATACAAGTTTAAATATAATAATAATAATAATAATAATAATAATATAAAATGTCAAGATTAGATCATGTCCTCGTCGTCGCTCTAATGTTCATCATGGTCCAAATGCGTGGGATCCTTGCTTGACCCACATAAATGTTCTTTTTGTATATCGGTGGACGCTGGGACGGAGGCTAGACAACAATATATTATCATTAATAAAGGAAAAAACCTATTAGTTGATGGGAAATGTCAAAAGAACAAAGCGTACGAAACCAGCAATCAAAACAAAATCTGATAATAAAATATAAACTCTACAATCGAAAAATATACACGAATTCATCCCTGATCGCAAAAAGATACAAAATTCAATCGAATGATCGAAGAACAATGAATGCAAAACAAACCTTAAATCTGATGAAATTCTGGAGTTTTTAGAAAATATGAAAGATGAAACAGTAGGTAATTAGACATGCAATATTAAAAAAATTAAAATTTTAAACTCTTGATCTAAAAATTGTAATTTTAGTGCAAGTGCCAACACTGGGCCTTAGCAGGTTCCCCATGTGTATGATGGATCTACTTTGAGAAAAATGCTCTTGTGATAGGTTGAACTCGACCGTCGATGTGAACGAGAGGCTGGAGACACGGCACGGGAATTCCAAGTGGAAAGAGACGTTATGGCAGTGGGCGGCGGACTATTATTTAAAGCCATGATCTGTAATTTTCCGAGGCATTCCGCATTCTTTCTAATTGTAAAAGCACTCTCTAAACTTGTTGACTAGGGAATAATTACATGTTTTTTCACGTGATAACTCGCAACTATTATCTTTCGATATTTAATTCGTTGGTTACTTAGATTCTTATTGCATTCTTGATCATCTCACCCAGAATTGAATCGATAGTCTTCGAGGTGAGGGAAGAAAACCAGAGCAGATCATCCAATGAAATGTGGGAATATTCTATTTTTAACACGTCAATATTACTAAAATTATCAAAGTCAGCTATTCTAATTTCTAAATCTAACATGAATGTCTCCTCTATATATATTAATTTGCCAAATACTTGCTTTAACAAATATCTCCTGTGTAAAAAAAAAACTAAATAACAAATATCTCCTATATTATGTTTGTATATTAATCATTTTAATTTATAACTTCCCAACTTTTGGTTGGTTGGTTGGTTGTTTCTTAGGGCATCCGCATCCGTCCACATTAATCTATGTTATTAACTTTCCATTTTCTCAAAAATTATGGGGTCCACGAGCCACATATTCATTACATTAACACTTTTCATTATTAACACACACTCACATTCATTTAATATCAATTTTCATTATTTATAGGTCCCACTGTCCACTTACTCGTTTTTTTTATTTTAATTAATTCAATATCTTTCTAATTTTGTTAAAATTTTACAACAAATATTATTAAAAATAAATAGTATTATTATTTTAAAATAACTTAATTTCAATATTCATTAAAATATTATTAAAAAATGAAAAAAATGTTGGACTCTTTTATTTAAAATATTATTTAAAATATGAAAAATCAAATGTTTAATAGTTTTATTGATTATTTTACGAGTTTCATTTATTTAAATTTAAAAATTTATTACAAATTTGACTGAAAGCGTACACATAGGAAACAACAGTTGAATATAATTAAAAATAACATATAAATCAAACATTTTTTCCATGGCCTCTGGTAAACTGCCCTTTCCAAGCAACTGGACAATTTTTCCACTGCCAGTGCATACAATCAAGGCTACCCAACATGCCAGGGAATTTGTGCTTCTCTTCGTGCATTTGAAGAAGACGTTGAATATCATCAGCATTCGGCCTTCTCAGGTATCGATCACCAAATAATTCAACCACATTTTGGCGGAATTTGAAAAGACACTTGATGGCAGTTGATCCACCCATACGTAGGTACTCATCAAGATGGTCGGCAGGGACTCCATAAGCCAATTGACGTATAACAGCTGTGCATTTTTGTAGTGGCGACAATCTTTTCCTTCTAGCAGCATCGTTCCTCAGTTGAAAATACATTGAATTAGCCTCAAGTGCATTCACAATGTGAAGGAAAAACACTCTTCGCATACGAAATCTTCTTCGAAATATATGATCTTCATACACTGGGCTCGCGGAAAAAATAATCATTGACGAGCCGCAAGTGACCCGGCTTCACGATTTCTTTGGATGAACCTTCTTCTTCGTCGAATCTCGTTACTACTTTCAGAAGATTCATGTATTTTTCTGCTTAGTTTAAGCATGCATAATATCATTTCTTCTCCCGGATAATAAATTTCGTCATTAACTTCAACTTGTACTTCGTCTTCGCTTGTTGGGCTAGAGCTGGAGCTGCTCGAAGAATGAGACATTGTATACAAATAAGGATTAAAGAAATAAATATTGAACCTACAACTGGAAGTATGAGAATGGTAGAGAATATATATTGAGTGTGGTTGATGAGTAGAAATGTGTTGGATGAATGAATAAATTTGTAGAAATTGATTTGTATTTATAGTGAATTTTTATTATTATTTTATTTAACTACCCGTTATATTCTACATATAGCCGTTGCCTCGCTTAGCGACGGTTTTAACGCAACCGTCGCACAAACCGTCGCAAGTTGCGACGGTTTTTGAAATACCGTCGCAAGTAGCGACGGTTTTCAATTTGCGATGGTTTACGAAAAACCGTCGCTATTTGCGAAATAATGCCGTTCATTCTAATGAATTTCTTGGCTGTCATGAATAATTCATGCACCCATGGGTGCATGAATATTAATGGGTGTTAATAATCACCCATTATTCCACCAATGTGGGTGCCCTTAGTACCACTGTCACCAATAATTGTAAAAAAAGCTAATTTTATATATTAATTTATAAATATCTAGATATACTTTATTTTCTAAAATAATAATTTATTTTGATAATAATAAATTACAATTTGATATTTAAATTTATCAATATTTATACGTATATTGATATCGATACGTGTTGGCCGTCCTTTATTTATAAGTATTTTGATTTATTAATTTGTATCAAAATAGTTAAAAACTAAATTTTTAATCTGTTCCATTATCTTGTATATATTTGATGACAATATATGGCTATATTTGCACAAACAATCAGCTTGAAATAAGGGAAGAAGGAAAAACCAAAAAGAACGATTCACTGGATAAATATTTTTATTTTTACTTGTATCTATATTATTTATAATTGACCTATGAAGGAAAATCGTTCTATTATAATGGGAAATTTAATCTCCGTTTCACCATGATTTTGACCTACAATTCAATTTTTAATTTCATATGTTTTTATATGATGTTGGAAGGATAATAGGAAAAAAAAAAACAGAAAGAAAATTATTGTCAAAATATTATTTTCAACTAAATTTTGTTTCAGATAAACCCACTATATATAATATAAAATAATAATATTTATGACCGATTAAGACAGAATCCCAAATTTAACATAACAAAATCGAAAGCAAATACAACACCACAAACAAATACCATATTAAAAGTTCAAAGCACCAATACATTTACATAAAGTAAACCGATACAATTTTTCACTTTTTTGGATTCTTTCATATGTTGTTCTTCAGTCTTCGTTTATTTGCAACCATATAGTAGAAAAAGCCTCTGCACCACACCGACGACTCCACAACCTACAAAGAAAATAAACCAAAAATGTAAAATAAAGAAAATTATAATTTAATGGAGGAATACAAAGATCAAATAAGTGATAGTATTCTTCAAATTACAAGTTTATCAGTAAATAAAATTAATTTAAATTTTCTAAGGAAGAGATACCTTAATATATTGTGTAGCAGAAGATTTCATCTAATCGCTGTCGCTGCTGCTGCTGTCACCGTGTTCGTGTCCGTGCTCGTGTTTCTTCCTCTCTTTCTTCTTCTTCTTCTTCTCCTCTCCCTTCTCATCATGGCCGCCCTCGCCATGGAACTTGTCCTTGATCTTATCAACCAAACCCTCCTTGTGTTCGCCGTACCCATGTTCGGGCTTGTGTTCGCCGTACCCATGTTCCGGCTTGAGCTCGCCGTACCCATGTTCGGGCCTGTGCTCGCCGTACCCATGCTCTGGCTTGTGCTCGCCGTACCCATGCTCCGGCCTGAGCTCGCCGTACCCATGATCGAGCTTGTGCTCGCCGTATCCGTGGTCGGGCTTGTGCTCCACTTCACATACACCAGCCTTGTGATCATCGTGTTTCTCTCCTTCCTTGTGGCCTCCCATGCCAAGTTTCTCTTCGATCTTGTGAATGATTCCTGCCATTATTCTTCCTTTGGTTTGCTTTACAAAATATTGTATGGAATGTATTTAGATCGATGAAGGATGGGTATTAAATAAGGGACTCAAAAGTATTTTAATTTTATTTATATTCGAACTTTAATCTATATAATATCAAGCTATGATTTGATTCGTTTATGCGCATGGACCCCCGCCGGAATGCACGCGGCGTTATCGTACTCATGCCACCTACACTAGGATAAAAGACTTCCATCGAACAATAGAATAGGAAATTTCTTAGTAACCACGCTAGCTCAATAATCTATTGTCTTTTATGGATTTTAGAATGACTTGTTTGATATATATTCTTGTTTTAAATGTTAAATTAAATAATTCCATTCCTTTGATTTATAATCTTTTTCAAATTTTATTTTTTTGACTTAAGTCTACAAACGTTGAATAAAAAGGGTAAACAAATTTTAACAATTAAAAGAGTTATAGTTCTAAATACTGATGGTTATAGTGAAACGCTTATCATTAGGTGGTCAAAATGAAACGCTTACTAAATACTATGATAGTTAATTAAAGCATATATTTATAGCATTTATTGGGAGATATACATGTCTACCTGTCTATCTGTTAGTGTTATGTCATATATTTCAGATATTAGTTTTACAATTTTCTTATCGTCGGTATTATGTACAACAGATATAATATTATTTGTTAAGATCTGATATCGCTCTTTTGTGGTTCACCTAACCAACAATATCAAACAGAAACGGCGTGACATTAACAATTTGAGGCATCAAAACTTCTTATTATGTTGTGTTTCTCGGTATTATCCCATTTATGCTTAAACCAACACGTGAAATGAAGTCTAAATTTTAGAAATTTCACAGGGGTTGAAATCGGGGAGCCAAAGTCTAGTTTTCGTTAATATTTTTTGATAAAATTTGAATCACACCCATATGAGTATGGATTTTGAGACATCTAAAAATACAATAGTCTAATCAGTAGATTTTATAAAAATATAAAATATTTTTGTCTCGATATTTCATTTTTTTTAATAAAAAAATATTTCATTATAGTAAAGAGAGCGACAGGAAGCGGTTGAACCGATGTTGCCGACAATGCAATAATGTAATTGAGGCCACGAAAGATTTATGAAACCAAGATGGAGCTTCCACGTGAATACTCAACGTGTCATAATATGATTCGATGAAAATATAATTTAATATTCAACTTCGTTGAATAGTCTTGAGCCATTCACGGAAATCGGAATCAAATTTTCTGTTACTTTAATAAATCAGTAAAAGCGAATTTTGATTTTTTTTGCTAAAAACTTTGCTTTTGTCGGAAGGTTTCAACGAGATTAATTTAAGCTGAAGTGTAAAAAAACACATTTAATTTAAATTATAATTATAATTATCTTAAACAAATAAATTGAATAATAATACACAAATATAATAAACTAAAATATAATACATTCATTATTTGTCGTATTATAATTAAATATATTATATCATTCATTTCATTTTTCATTTAATCAAATACAAAATCAATTTAATTTAATTGGACATCTTTCAAATATTAGCATTAATATCTTTTATAGATTGTAAAATATCAATATCTACCACATATTTACTTCAACATCGCTACACTTAATTAATTATCTATCATTGTAAATTGCTAACATAATTTGCTAAAATTTATGATTCACTTTTTTTTTATCAATCTTACTTTACAAAAAGACGCACTTAAGCGTATTTAGTGAAGCTTAATATGGTCAATCTATGTTTGAACGCTTTTGGACAAAGAAAAGCGTTTTAGGGAAATTTCATGCATAAACCCGATTAAGCCGAGCTTAGTTAATATTTTAAACACTGATTGTATGATATATAAATTTATATTTTATCCCCACAACCATTTATTTTAAATTATTAATGACCATTTAGGCGTTAGCTTAATGAGAAGAATAAAGATTTAACAATCTTTTATCAGTGATAAAAGTCGAACGAATCGCCTTTTATAACAAGATATGAGTGCAGTTGGTGTAACAGTAATATATCTTTAATTAAAGCGTTGTCGACATGTTGTAATATCTCAAAAATATAAAAGAATAAATAATATTAAAAGTTGTCAAACCACATTATTTTTTTAAATAGTAGTTATGATTGTTTCTTCTCACATTTTACCAGACTAGACCAGCCTCGATCGGGAAAATTTAAAAATGGATGGTTAACCGACTGAATAAATTGAATTTAATAATCTTTTTTTATCCAGAACTTAGTATAATTATTTTGGATAATTAAGCCATTTCTTGTACAAATTGGCTCAAATAGTTCATCCTACTTATTCAGTTCAAAAATAAATTTAATACGTTGAATATCTTTATAAGGGAAAATCAGCGGAATCAAAATCTTGAGTGAAAACCAAAATCTTTTGACTGAAAGCCTTTGAGCAAGTAGCTAGAGCCACAACATTACCAACACAACTACCCTCACCGATTTAAAATATATGTTTGCTGTAATTTATAAGATATGGATAAAGTATAGATGCAGTAACAGGATGTGATGCTCTATGTATTATATTGGCAAAACTTTGTGTGAGACGGTCTCACGGATCGTATTTGTGAGACGGATCTCTTATTTGGGTTATCCATGAAAAAAGTATTACTTTTTATGCTAAGAGTATTACTTTTTTTTATTGTGAATATTAGTAGGGTTGACCCGTCTCATAGATTAAGATCCGTGAGACGGTCTCACATGAGACCTACTCTATTATATTTGGCGTAGATTAGTAAAATGATGTGATAATATGTATTGTGTAGTGTAACCATTATCCCTACAATTCCTAAACTATCGCTTGGTGCAATTGGTATCGGCATGGACTACGACTTATGTTGGACCAACTTACGGTCTATGATCAATAGTTGAGCATGAATATGGGTTGAAACTCTTGTTGGGTCAGCACCCATGGTCGTTACAAAGTAGTTCTAATCGAATAATTTAAAAGACCTATCATACTTGTACCTTAAAAATAATGAAAATCATGGAAGACTTTTCTCCAACGACCACATGTAACCAGTCTCTCTTTTTGTGTGTGTGTGTGTGTCTAGGGCTTATAATATTTTTGTTTCTACTATTTTTTGAAATATTTATATTGCCACGTGAAATGTCATATTGACGATATGATGTTACTGAGAAATATCATATGTTTTCCTCCTAATTAGGTTGCAAATCGTCGATTGTAAACTCGTTATGAATGATATCTTGATTCTTTTTGTGAAATATATAGTGTGAATTATGAATTTGAAATCCTCATCTTCAAATCCATCAATCCAAATTCAATCTTAAATAAATAAAATTATCGAAACTTGTGACATAAATAATATTCTTACAGATCTCCTTTCATAAATTCCATACAGCACAAATATTTGTTTCTTACATGCATTTGGAAATTCGTTCATATTGTCTCACACTGTACATGAACAACTATTTTACATAAATAACATGAAAAACAATGATCTATGAAACCTTCGAATGTTGAAAAATAACAACATAAACATACAAACTCAAGAAATTCATCTCGAAAAATATGACTTAGGCGAGAAGAGACGTCTAGGAGAAAACATCCCCATGTATCTAGGTGAAGCGAGTCCATCAATGGACCTATAATTCGGCATGATGTATCCTTGTCTATCCACATCCCTTACATTCACACCATTAAAAGTAGTACACTTGCCCAACTTCCTGAACCACCCTTTTTTCTTTGGAGAAGTTTTGTCCGACCCGTTAATTTTATCGCATAAATACTGCTTCACAACATGTAATCCTTGCTCGAAAACCTCTATAGGGGGCGACACCAATGGATTGCCTTCAACGCTTAGTTTTTGAAGCTTCTTTAGACAGCCAATGGACTCAGGTAAGGTCGTTATCTTGTTGTAGCTAACGTCTAATTCGATCAAAGACAGTAGAAGGCCTATGGAGTATGGAATATCTGACAAGTATTGAAAGTTTTGACTAACATTGAGGACTTGTAGATTAATTAGGTTTTCGAGGTCTTGTGGGAGCGAACGGAGACAGTTGAGACGTGCATCGAGGACTCGAAGGTTGGTTAAATGGGATGTGGAGTGAGGGAGGAATATAAGCTTGTTGGAGTTGACAGAAAGTTTTTTAAGGTTAAGTAGCTCGAATCCAATGGTGTCTGGCAGTTGGCTCAACTTGTTGAAGTTTGCATTTAACTCTTCCAAAGATCTGAAAGTTTTATACATCAAACTTGTGAATACATAGAAGAAAAACATAAAGAACGAAAACTTGAATGATCGATACAATAACACACACACACTATATTTTTCGGGCTAAACTTTTGTACAATTTATATATGTCGAATATTTGCATGTCCTAGAAAATAATCAATACGATGGATAATTTGTTTTTTCTACACCATTTGCACTACGATTTCTATTGTAATTCAGAATAAAAAATATATCTGGATTTCAAAATTTGATAGATAGAGTTTTCTAAATATAGCGATAAAGTTCATAATATATATTTTAATTTTTTTTTAATTAGAATGATGTGTGAACATTTTGACAAATGAGTAAGGATCAAGACTTCGTAGGCCTCACGCAAATTGGCCCAACAAATTAAGGAGTGGTGGATAGAGCTTGCTAGAAAGGGTGACGATTCCGGATTTTTTTTGTTTTGTTTTACGAATAAATAATTTCTGTCTTCTATATCATCATATATATTTTAATTTGGTACGCAAACTCAAAAAAAAAAAGAGTTTGTTATTAAATATATATGAGTTCTATTTTTCTCCTATATTACACATTATATTAGACTAACGCATCGCATGTGTACATAGAATTTTTTAGCAATAAAATTAGATATAGTATTCTATATAATTCTTGATATATAATTATTTTTTCTAAATAAAATTTGCATCACATAAATGATAAATTAACTAAAACAAGAAATGGCATAAACGGACAAATTTGGATTATAAAAATATTTAACCAAAAGTTGGTTATGTAACCAAGATGTCCGTTTATATTTAACCAAGATATGTATGTGTGTGTATATATATGAGTTGCGTGTGTACGGAGACTTTTTCGGGATATATTTAGATCAAATAATTTATACAGTTCTTAATATCTAATTATTCTTTTAAAATATAATTTGAATCAAAGAAATGATAAATTAACTAAAAAGGAAATGACATAAAAGGGCAAATATAACATATGAAAAAGGCTTCACCAAAAGTTAGTTATGTAAAATGGTCTCTCCTTTTATACTATAGATATTTAATTTGGTGCGTTAACTCGAAATAAAAATTAAAATCGGTACTCCTGATATATATATATATGTCAAACCTGCAATTCTCTATAGTTTTGGGAAGTGATTGAAGAAGATTGCCGGATACATTCAAAATCTTGAGCTTTGACAAACATCCAATTGAATTTGGAAGGAATTTGATCTGATTTGAATGCACGTCCAATACCACAACATTCAGCAGTCTTGCTGTCAGAGATTCTGGAATGATCTGTCAAAAAGGAAAAATTATAAAATTAAATTCCTATGTTAAATCTAAATTTCTTCAATTTTGAGATTACGATACTCGGGAATTTTAAGCTTAGGAGGCCATATCCGTTTTTTCTCAACTATTTGTCAAAATTAAAGCTCAATCATTTCAAAACCAAAAGTTGAAATTAAACTATCGTAGGTCTAAGTTTGAAGGATTGACCTTATATATATTTATTTATATAACCTTCACCAATATTTTTTCAAACAAAAAATTTGTCACCTTTCAATCGAATCCAGTTTTCTTTCATTTTTTTTTTCGGAAAAAATAGTTAAAGTAAAATAAAACTATTTCATCAAAGTTGTCAAAGTCGGGGCCGAGAAAAAACAGAAAGCAAAAAAAACCTGGAGATTGTTATTGGAGATGTCTAATTTGCAGATGGCAGCTAGATTAATGGTTGGATTAGACGGGAAAGAGTCCAAATTCATCCCTCTCAAATCCACTATTTCAAGCTTATCCATGGCTTCATCTTCTTCCTCCTTCACCATTCTCTGATTCCTTCTCATGTTCATCTTTCTGCTATTCCTCATATCACACCTCACCTGCTGCAGCTCTTCACACATCATCTTTGTATAATTTCACGCACAAACACATACTCCAATCTGTATGTATCTATATAATTCCGAGTAGTGTAAGAATGATACCTAGAGAACAAGTGTACGCAGAGCTATATATATATATATATATATCGTGAGAGAGAGAGATAGGGATAAGATACGTGCATGAGGAAGAAAGTGGAGAGGACGTGAGTGCGGAAGAGAAAGGGAAGCGCGTGGGGATGACGAATGGCAAGTCCAAGTTTACGTGTATTGCGTATTAACGTTACCAGCTCCGAAAAAGTCAACTTTTCGGTTTTCTGTGCTTGGCCACCAGCTTGCCCGAGAAAACCGCTGGTCTTACCATTTATTATTCAACAATTATAATCATCATTAATGTTTTAAATGTAGAAGAGTCTGGCTTGATCCAACTAATACGGTAAATTAACTTAACGCATAAGAATTCAAAAGCATAAACCGGTTTAAATAAGATTTTGTTTATCTAATGAGTCAAAAATTTGATCCTAATTATCCCGCGTGTTTCGCTTCTAAATAAAAAATTCAAAAACAACAAATCTCGTAGCATATAAATAAATGAATTAAACACTATATTATTCCATAAAAAGGAAGTTTGTTCTAACAACCAGAAATTGAAACATAAATGGTGGAAATATGTTCTAATAAAATACATCAGCTTAAGCCTAAAAATGTAAATAACAACATCAGCAGCAATGTCACCATCCCCAAAACTAAGTGTTTTATTATGTCATTTAATTTTCGAAAAAGTAAAATTATTTTAGATGAATTTTTTTAGTCCTATATATTTGTCATTTTGCGATTTTGATCTTTTATACTATTAAATTTCAATATTAGTTATATATCTTCTAAATTGTGACAAGTTTAAGTCATTTTTCATCACAAATATTAATATGACACTTAACACGTCGACTCCACGTCAGTATTACAATGACGCCACATCGAAAAAGGACAAAAATTGCTAAAAAAACAAAGATAAAAGGACTAAACCTCAAACATTGAGAACCAAAATGACAGATACAATCACAAATAACCAAACAAACAATTTCCCATTAGTTTAGAGTATGATACACCTGGAACTGAAATTTGTGAGATTTGAAATTCATGAATTTTGAAGTTACCAACTTGAATGAGATGACCCAATCGTATTATTTATATCAAATGAACGCCATTAGGTCAATTATGTAAGATCCAATTTGATCTCATGAAAAGAAAATGTGAAATTTGTGATGGTTTTTTAATTTGCTGTTAGAGCAGGATAACAACAGTCGAAAAGAAACGTATTTCAACTATAGTAAATTACCAACGAGGTGGATGAAAAGGACAAAAGAGCAAAACTTAAGAAGTCAAAGGCAGTGGCAAATAATTTCTTTATTGCGACAAAAGAATTAATTTTGTTCGCTTCTTTTTGTGTGTGGAATTTAATTTCCTTGTGATTCTTAAGGAATTGGATAAAGACTAGTATGATATATTAATATGATCACCATTTGGACTTTCTGTGTGTTTTTTTTAAAATTATTATTACATGTCAACATTTTATGAGCTACGTGTTCTTTTTATGAACTCGACGTCTAAGCATCGCGGGGACGTCTTCCAACCGGTCATTTCTGGAGGTTTAATAAATATTAATGGCAAAAACTTGTGTGAGACGGTCTCACGAGACGGATCTCTTATTTGGGTCATCCATGAAAAAGTATTACTTTTTATACTAATAATATTATTTTTATTGTGAATATCCGTAGGTTGACCCGTCTCACAGATTAAAATCCGTGAGACGATCTCACATGAGACTCACTCATAAGTCATATCTAATTTTGGTCATTTTATTATTTGGTTCATTAAGTTTTTTTTAGATGTCTTAAATTCACATCTATTAAATCTCCATTACGTAAAGCTATAATGGAGATAAAATAGGGTATGCATATATTTTATTTGGGTTACACATTCAAAATATTATTTTTTATGTCAAAATATTATTTTTATTATAAATATTTCAAATAAGTTGATTTACAGGGTGGGGTGTGTATTCACTTATCCAAAAGTATCCACTATTTAAATATAATGCGCAGAGAAATAGGTGTACTTTGATGTAACAAATGATAACAATTGAATGATACATTTATTAAATTTGAGATAATCCATAATATATTTTCAACATGCAATTAAAATATGAAGAACCAAAAATTCAAACAAGAGAGATATGGTGTGGGACATGCAATTGATTGTTTTTGAATTAAAATGGGAAGTCATGATTCTTGCATGCATGTGATTGTGAGTCATCAAATTCTTTAATGGCTTTTTAATTAGTTTTCCACCACTTTGAATAATTTGGCAGCATGCGGTCACTTGCACGACTACGTATACCTTCCTTTTCCTTTAATGTATTAGAATATAATATAGCCACCATTGTATGCCCGTACAGTATCTTTGTCAATTATCTACGTATTAATGCATTATTGATATCCAGTCTCGAGATTCTTAATGTTCGTTTTGAATCGGGGAATGGGTTTGATGTCAAGTTTGAATATAATTAGTAATTAAGTGAGCATCGAATTCGAGTGATTTACTAATTAATTAAATTTATTTCTGATTTGTGGGCATCTCCAACATATGTGATATTAATGTAACTTTAATCGAATTGATTTACATTTGATAATAATATACTGAGTTAAATATGGAGTCTATCTGATTTCTTTGTATGGACAAAATTAAATCAAACGTATTGAATTAGGTGAAGCAAATGATTTGGAGCGATTCGTTTGGTTGAAGATATACTTTTTCTATAAACCTATGATCTTATCTATATTTTATTTTATTACGATATAATATATCTACGACCACACGTTCTAAATATGAATAAACTATCTTTCAAAAATGATCACGACGTCATTAATTAAACAAATTGAAGTAATTATTCTGCAGTTATTTTAGAACTACCACGACCACCAGACATTTCAGTGTTTCCAACCCTAATTTACAGTTGAGGTGTTGACTCGAGCTTCACACGTACGTAGTTACATGACCAGTTCGGACCGGCCGAACTCAAGAACGGATCCTCCAATCTCCATCGTCCGATGACGTGTCAAAACGAGCATGACATGTAATCACAAAAGTAGTCCAGACTCACCAGAGCCTCCGAACTACTCCTATAAATAAGTCATTCTGATTTCATTTTAAGACAGATCGTAATCTATATAATATTCTATCTAATAGGACAAAAATTATTTAAGTATGTACTATTAAAATATTGGTGTACTTTTGGTGTACCCGCATGATAACAATTCAACGATACATTTATATATTTTCAATTTCAACTTGTAATTAAAATATGAAGAACCAAAATTTTAAACGAAAGATGTTGAAATTTTAACGGATCACTTTATAGAATAAATATATTTCCTAAAAAAATAGAATTAGTGACTTCTTGTTTATCACTTGTACGACTAGGTACATATTTCCTTTTCGTTTAATGCATTTGAATTTTTACCTTGGAATAAAAGCCATCATATCATGTCCGTACATTTATTTTATCCATCAGTGGTCAACTATTTTCTTACCCGACTTAAAGAATTTTTTTTAATAAAATATACATTCGAATATTATAATATTATTGGGGATTATCCCATTTAACATATTTTATTTAGTTTTGCATTGCTTAAATTATCATCTAACGACTGATTAATTTGGAGCCGTTTAATCACTTTAATTAACTACTACTCTATATGTCCCTGTCTCTTGGCGCAACAACACAAACATCCCAAAAATAAGACGAGATATTAAATTTGAGACCCAATATTATAAATACGAGGGCGAAATTTTTCAAAACAAAAACGTAACAAAAAATTGAGTGTGTTTCTTTATATCTAATCTAGCCACGGATTGTTAATGATCATTTTGAATTATTGGATATGCATTTAATTATACATGAAATATTGAGTGTGTTACTTTTTTCTTGACGCTTAACGTAACAAAAAATATCCCCACATTAATCAGGCCAGATGGAGATACTGCTTGTAGGGGGTTAAAGGGAACAGTACTTATTTGAAAAATTATAAACCATATTTCAAAAATTGTAGAGACCATTTAGCAAAACACACACACACACACATGGCAAAAAACTTTAGATGCATTACTTAAATAAATAACAACATTTTATCTAATATACAGAGACCATGAAAACAATCAGTTCATCAAACAATTTTTTTTCAAAAAATAAGTGGTACCGTCTCCTTTGAAAAAAAAAACATTTAAGTAATAAAGCATCAGCAACTGTATTTCCTGCTCGAATATGATGTAGCCTAGTCGAAAATTCGAATGCCATGTGCTTCGAATTAATAATCAAGATGAAATTCCACTCGTACTTCATCATATTCACCTCAGGTTCATTTTAAAGCAAGAAGTAATTCAATTTTGAGTAGCTCATGCATTATCTATGGAGTTCTGTATTATTGATATAAACTTGATATTGGTCAAATATTTACTCAAACGCAAGGCTCTAATCCAGCCCTCTTTATTTTTAAATTTTCTTTCACTCAATCATAATTTTTTACCTTTATTTTGTAAACTACGTACTAGTTTTTACGACCAAGTTTAAAGAGAAAAATACAAAATTGGTTATGTTGACTGGCCTAAAATAGTGACTTTGGTTATCTAGTTAGTAACATTTAAGTCTCGGCATAATAACTTTTCTTCTTTAGCAGTACTGATATGACATTGAATATTGCTGATGTGGCATGAATAATTTTTGACATGGCGTTTGATACTACTAAGGTGTCTTACGATAAAAAAAAGTTAAATTTACAAAAGAAGGAATGTTATTGCACTAAAATGAAACTTAACTAATTAGCTAGAGGACGAAAACAACAATTTGGCCAACTTACAGGACCAATTTCACAATTTTCCCAAATATTAAATGATATTTTTCATCTTTGTACTAACAAAGCTCATTTAATTGCTCTATTATCTATTCTTAAGTGCTTTAGTTTCCTATCCATTTGTTTTCCATGTGTAGAAATCAGTCTTTAAAATTTGTAAAAGCCCCCCGTCCTTGGATTTTCCTGTTACCTATTGCTGATTTTTGCGAACTGAATTATTAGGGAACAATAGACGCTTCACCACTGTTATTAGACTTTTTTGGAGGCCTCTACTTTCTATCAGGGTAGTCCTTCTTGTAAATGACCACAACGAAAGCATTTGTACTAATTTGGTTGGCTTCTAGAGCTTCATCTATACTTATTACCTTTCTCATCCAACTTGATTTCAATGTTCTATAGGTCATCCAAGATTTTAATCTCTCTCCGATCTTGAATGAGTATTGTTGTTTCATACGGTGCCTATTGGCCAAGGATTTTGTCATGCGTAGATTTTCAAGTTTAAGCCAAATGCCAGCATCTAGGATTGTTAATTAAACGATTTAAACAGGAAAACCGACTAGACCGTAAATTTTGGTTTATATGGTTGGGTTTAAATAGTTTATCGGTCCATTTCGATTTTGGTTTTTGATAATTTCAGTTTGATTTTCGGTTTTGAAAATTTGTACGTACCTCAAATTTAATCTAATTTTGAAGGTTTATTGTTTCCTTATGAATGTCTGTGTTGGTGGTGTAAATTCTCGTAATGTCCATCCTAATCGAAAAGTGATGCCATTTTTCTTGCGTGTCTGTTCAACTATTTAAAAATAAAATGATGTCCAAATTTTTCGATTTTTTTTATTATAATCGAATATTACAATTAGTTCTATGTATAAATCATATATTAAAAATCATAAAATCAATTTCAAAATTCCCATTGCCAAAATTCTAAAAATTCGAAATCTATGACTTTTTAAAATTTCGCTTTTGATTTTGAATTGCGAAAAGCTAATTAATCACCAATTTAGAAAATATTTATATCTGAATCGAATAAAAAACGATAAAAATGAAGAAGAAAAGAAACATTAACTAATATGTATATAGAAATTTGATTTGAAGGGAGAAGAGAGACACATAGAAATGTACGTAAGTTGAAGGTAATGGAGAAGAGGGGGAGACACATGATAAAGGTTTTAAAAGTCCACCCATTTTTTAGGTTAAACTATTGATAATTTTTTACATTTATAACTGTATTTTATGTTTTTATTTTAACGAATTTTATGGAGCAATTAAAAGTGAATTGAAATATTGAATATCTTTTATAAAGTTTTTAAAATTAAGATTGAAGTACCTGATTTTTAAAAACACTGGAAAATTTTATTTTAGATATCAATAGACTTGTATAGAAATTATAAAAATCTAAACTGAATACATGTGAACTTTTAAACTCCACGCGACTCTATAAAAGTATTTAATTCTCCAACGTTGAATAGGCAATCCTTTTTCATATATCACTTTCTTTTTATTAAGAACACTTTAAATTCAATTCTTTTTGTAATTTCTTAGATTGATCGAAATCAAGTTTTCAGAAACCTAAAGAAAATAGCAGCTGACAGGGTTCTTTATGAGCAGGCAAAGTAAGAAAGAAGGGAAAAAAAAGAAAAGTTTATTTATATGATTTGGATTTTATTTCCTTTGCTTGCATCATTGCATGCATTCTGCGTGCTGTCTCTTGGCTGTCTTCTCCACTCTAAATTTAAGCATTTTCTGGTGGTTTCTGCCTTTCGAAACTACTCTCAATCGGTGCAACTCGTGCGACTGTCACGTGTAGACGTCCCTCGACTATATTCCTCCATCCATCCTACCAACTTCTTTAATTGATCAAACACACGCAGGTAAATTCATACAGGATCCCTACTCTAACGACCCTGAGGTTCTTGTGTGTATTTAGCATTCATATATAAAGAGTTGTGTGTTTTAAGCAAGAGATTGCCGAGAAAAAGAGAGAATATGGTGATAATTGATTTGAGGCAAGTGATGGCTGCAATCCTTACGTTTTCAATGTTCATAATGCTGGGAAACATGATCAAGAGGGACCATATCGATCCACTTTTTGTAAGTTAAAGAAAACCTTTCCTAATCTGTTTTATCAACTAAACTAAATGTAGAGTTTATCATTGATATATAGTTTGAGCTATATTGGTAAGTATAAAAGAATTTTAAACAATAATTTGGGCATGGATAATTTCCCTTTTTTGCATCTCCACTTTTGACTAAAACCGCTTGAACACATATATATAAGTGGTAGAAAATCAGTTGACGTTTTGAAAAATAGTTTTTAGTTAATTTTTAAGGGCAGTTTTTTCATTATCAACAAGATATATTATCATGCTTAATTGAATTTTATTTTCTTTTAATTCATACATCAAAGATTTTGTTGGTGTTGCCGTCTTTGAAAGTGATCTATGCATGAAACGGAAATATATTTACTAATTTCTGAAATTAATGACTTGCCAATTCATAGAAATTAAAATTAAGGCCATTTTTTCATAGATTTTTAAAGGTTGATAAGATGAGATAAAAATTTAGAAGTTGTCACCGTAAAAATTGCATGTATATGATGAATTAATCAATTTTATACTATTTGTTGAAGGAAACCGTGCAACCCAGAGCCTCCGATAACAAGTTCAAAGTTTCGAAAGCCACTGATGTTAGACTTGTTGAAGAGAGTTACGGCCCCTGGCAGGAACACTACAAACCCGCCAAACATTGCTGGAAAAAACCTGCAATCAGTAAGTCTGATCTCCGAATGTAAATATATTTATTCAGAAAACCAATTATATGTAGAATCTTAGTTCTATTTTCTTTAATAAGATTACTATTAAATTTTTAAAATAATTTTTGTTTGTTATATGCAGAAGGAAAAGATCAGTCAAATGGCTATATCTTTTTCTCGTTGACTCATGGCCCTGAATTTCATGCTTCTCAGGTTTTTCCTAAAATCCTTTTGCTCGTCTTTAAGAAATACATACTTAAATACACATACAAATATTAAATAACATTATGTTACGTTGCTTGTATCTCAGGTTGCTAACGTTGTGGAAGTAGCAAGGCGTCTCGGTGCAACACTCGCACTTCCTGATATAAAAGGAACCAAATTCGGAGAAAAAAAGTGAGTCTCATCATGAAAATTATTCTAATCGTAACTTCGATAAGATTTGTAAATACAAGGAAAACTTTCAAAAACCATTCAATAAGTTGATCTAGATAAGGTTTGATAATTAGTCAAAATTTAATGATCTCAGGGTAATATATTGGCGTTTTTTCAATTTTTGGTTCGATTTCATAATAATACTGATGTATCAGCAATGATGTCAGTATTTGCAATTCTAATATTTTTTTACCTGGAGTACGATGATTTGCAACTATTCAACAGTATCCATCTTGTGCCATGTCAACACTGATAACAAAGTTGCAGAACTAAAATTGAAAGTATACTTGTTAGAGGACTAAAATCACAATCAGACTCCAACGAATAAGATACATACATATATATATCTCTATTTTGCTAATTTACAAAATTCTACAGCCACCTCTGGCGTATTGCATTAATTTTTTGTCATAATAAACCTACTGCATGTAAGGTATTTCCAGGTCTTTTGGAGATGTCTACGATGTCAACAACTTCGTTACAACCTTGAAGGGAGTAGTTCGAGTTGACAAGAATCCACCCATTGACCTATCAAACTCGAGCCTGCCCATTGTGAGGATCCCTGAAAGTGTTTCTGAAGATTTAATCGACTCAGAGATTGTCCCCATCTTTCGTGTCAAAAGAAACTTGAGGATTGTCACTAGCTTCGATTCATCACCTAGGACAAAGGCGAAAGAAAACAATTTAGCAAGTTCATACCGGTGCACTGCTATGTTTGAAAGCCTTAAACTTCAGGTGGAGTTGCAAGAACTTGTTGATTCTACTGTGGGATCGTTGCGGAGCCTGAGCCAGAACTCTAAGGGACGTTTTGTTGCAGTCGACTTGAGGGCTGAAATGATGCAGAAAAAGGCTTGCCAGGAGGCTGATGCATCGAGTAAACGGTGCTATGATGGGAATGAAGTGGCGGAGTTTTTGACGAGGATTGGATTTAAAGAACAGGTGATTGTGTATTTAACTCAGACAGGATGGCAGGGTGACTTTCTCAAAGAATTCAGGACTGCTTTTCCCAACACTTTTACTAAGGTCTGGTAAAATAAGATAATCGAACTTCATATTATCTTTTCTAAAAATAATTTTTAGAAGATAATTAGAAGTCATTTTCAAATGTACAAATTAAACCTAAAATATTGACGACTATTAGTACTTAGCCATTCTAGGATGTAATAATGCCGGCTTATGCAAAGGCCAAGTTCTTGAATTCAGAAATACCTGAATACGAAAGATTCATCGACTTTCATATTTGCTCGCAAGGCGATGTGTTTGTGCCAGCGGTCATGGGAAGATTCTATGCCAGCGTCGTGGGACAAAGGGTCGCCTCTGGCAGGACACAAGTGTTTGTTCCGGCCAAGAAAGTTGGTGCCTCCAATGATTCTGCCGATGATTACCTATCCCTTTACATTCAGAAAAAGAACCATGACGCGCACTCATGTTTCTGCTGAAGTTATGTATTAGTGTATTACGCATATCTGTCGTGTCATCGTGCATACTATAAATATTTGGTGTGTTCGGAACTTCATAAAGATCAGTTGTAACGTTTGCATTGTAAAGTCGCTCGCAACTCATAATGAGTTGTGACTAAACATAATTAAATGTCGTATAATGTATGCTGAAGTTGTGTTGTTATTTTATGTTATAACTTAGCATGATCAAATGATGATGATGATGATGACGACATACTGATAAACACACTAGGGCTGCTGGAAATTTTTCTGCCATGACCTCTTCTATGCAATTAAGCAGATATCACAATTACAAATAGCTGAAAAGTATTTTAGAAAGGAAGATCGTATCTCGATGATGTGTGTCTTCCTTTATTTATTGTGGAAGAATGCTAAAGGACATGAATTCGATTTTTACAAGGAAATGCTCAATGTTAATTCACTACAAAAAAAGAGGACATTATAGGAGTGGTTTTTTTGACCATTAGGAGCAGTTTGTAGCAGCTTCGACCCTTTTACCATTCATTTTGGGACCGGTCCTGTCGCCGGCGCTCCTGATCAAGTCCTACTAGAGGCGGTATTAGTATTTGGAGAGATCATTTATACCGCTCTTAAAGCTAATGAATAGAACTGGTTTTCCTATTTAGTACAGTTTTAGAAGCGGGTTATAGAACAGTTTCCAAAACCCTATTTTTTTTAGTGTGGTTGCATGCATTACATGAAATTAAGGATTAATCATCCTGTTGGTCGTGTTGTCGTGTCTAAATAAGAGATGCCGGCAGCTCATTAGAAATTTGTGTCATCTTTGCATTGTAAGGCGTGGGACTAAACTTAGTATTCTTCAAATATTATAATACTAACCACGACAATTATAATTTGTTATTATGACTAGAAAAAAGCATGTCCACTACACGTGCAACATGATAAATTTTTAATTATTTGAAAGAGCACGTTAGGAGCACGTGCATAGCACGGAGGAAACCGTTGCAGTCGAACCATTGAATAATACATTTTATTATTAAATCTTTGAATAATATATACTTTGTTATCGTTCCAAATTTAACTGTGTAGTTTTTTTTTTCTAGATTATAATCGCTTAGGCAGTCAATATTTTTTTTTTTATGGTTAACATATACGTGATCTATATAAGAATATGGTTAGAGATAGAATATCTTAATATTCTCCTTAATATCCATTGGCATTCTAAGCACTATACTGATCTATATACGTGATCTATATAGCTTGATTGTTTTTCTGTGTTTGTCGTTAATATCCATTGGCATTCTAAGCACTATACTGAAACAAAACCAACATAATTCGTGCAGTTATTCGATGTTATAATTTAATTTTTATAAAAAATTACATAACGTGTATTTTCCATACCAAAATATGGAAGATTAATCGACTTCTACATGTGCGTGCAAGGCGACGTGTTTGAGCCAGTCATGGGACAAATGATCGCCTCAGGCAGGACACAAGTGTTTGTTCCGGCCAAGAAAAGTGGCGCTGCAGCTTCTAATGATTCTGCCAATGATTAGTGATTACCTCTCTTTTTATACACAAAAGAAGAACCATATGATGTGAACTGTTTTTGCTGAAATTTAGGATTAAGCATGTATGTTTGTCCCGTTGTTGCGTCTAAATAAGAGATGCTCGTGGATCATTAGGAGTTGTGAATTTTGTAAATGCTGCCTATTGTCTATCAATAACAATGACAATTGTTATTTATTATTACTACTAGAAAAGAGCACGTGCTAAGCACGTGCGTTACACGCGTAGAACCCTGTTGCAGTTGAATCACTGAATTATCTATATTATTGTCAAATATTTGAATAATCTATTCTGTTTCAATTCCAAATTTGAAGCAAGTAGTTTTCTGCATTAACTTCTTAATATCAGGTTCTTACACGGTTTCTTTTCCAGATTATATTCTCTTTGGCAATCAATATTAATTTTCTATTCGCTGGCATTCTCAGCACTACATAGAAAGAAACCATCATAGTAACTGATTTATAGATCCGTGTAATAATCGTGCATGTATTCCATGATATAATTTAATTTTCATAAATCCCTGATTATTTCTTTTTTTTGTGAAAAGGGCAAAAATATAGAAATGACGCAGTCATTTTATACAAGAGAAGTACCAATGCAATCTTCTTTCATGCATATGATTAGTTTCTTTTATTATGAACACTACATTCGACAAATCGACGGAATTTTTTTTTTAAAGAGTTGATATTTTTTGTATTGGTATATTTTACCATCATACAATTATGATAATGATTTATTAGAAAATTTGTACATGTATCCTTTTTTTAAATAAAAAAATTGCCTCATCATTTAATTTTTTGATTTTTTTTAAAAATATATCTTATTTTGTAATCGATTGGTTTTGTTATGTTTTTTTTTTAAAAAAAACATCGTTCTATTCAGCTTTTTATAATAGGTTTAATAGATCAGTTTGGTTAGTAATTAACCCAATTTTGGCAAGGGGCAATTCTTCTTCTTTAAACATTGAGGAGGAGCGACATCAATGCCTCAGTTGACTGAATACACATATCCGTGTCTAGTCCTTTCTTTAAAGACTCATAGTTAGACCACAAGAAATCCTTGAACTTTTTACTAAAATTGGGATAACATAAGTGTAAATTCAAGAGAATATAAAAACGACACGATTACAGGAGTTTTTCATACAACCAAATATTCTTTAATTGTTGGAAACGACATCAAACAAAAACGATAATAAATGAGTTCAATGATGGACGAAAATCCAGATCGTCTCTTTACAATTTCCATCTACGAGTGTAATTTATTATCAATGTGCATATATGTGGTTAAATTTAATTTAATGTGTTATACTCCGTTAAATTCCCTTCATGGGGATGTTTTCCCACCTTTTGTCAACCTTCACATGGAAGAATTTGCAATTATTTCGATCTAAAGGATATGCTACATTTTCTGTCATGTAATTTGCAATTTTTCCACTTTTGGTCATGTTATGGTTAATTTTAAATTATAATAATGTAACCTGGATATATTTTTTCATTTATGGTACTCTTCAAGTTGTATGTTATTTTCATTTTTGCTAAATTTTCCCAGCACACACGAAGAATAAAAATGGGAAAAAAAAACATCCACTGTAATAGGACCAAAAATGGAAAAAAATGCAAGTTAAATAACTAAAAACATAAATTCATTGTTAACACGATCAAAAGCGAAAAAAAAAATTACAAGACCAAAAGTAATGCTACTTTGATTAATGTAATCAGTTGTGAGTCATCCATGACATGATAAAGATACACAATAATAGATTGTAATACGAAACAATAGTGCTTTAATTGATATTCGAAAAAATGATTCAATTTTTTTATTAAATCTTGTTTTTTTAATACAATTGCCTTGACATATTTTAAAAAAGAGAGTACAATAAACTATAGATAAATTTTATAAACAAAATTAATTGACATTAAATATTATCTATAACATGTAATAAATTAAATTTAAAAGCTTACCCTACAATAATATTATATTATGATTATTGCAAAATTATTAAAGTAAATTAATCACGATATTAACCAGTTCAACCTTACAAAAATAGCTTCATTTAATCATAATCGAATAATAGGATGAAAGTCACTATTTTCTTTTACTAAGACACTGCTAGTTATTGTAAAAATCATAATTTAATTATTGTAAAAATTATAAAGTAAATTATTTTCTTTTATAAGACACTGCCAATTTAATTTTTCCCCTAATTTCTTAGAGGATGAAAGACAAAAATTCCTTTACTAATAGGGTTCTTTTTGAGTCCGAAGGCCAAAAAAAAAATTAAAAATAAAAAATAATTATTTCTATGATTTGGATTTTATTTCCTTTGCTTGCATCATTGCATGCATTGTGCGAGCTGTCTCTCTTGGCTGTCTTCTCTACTCTAAATTTAAGCGATTTTCTGGTGTTTTCTGCCTTTCCAAACTACTCTATATCGGTGCAACTCGTGCGACTGTCACGTGTAGACATCCCTCGACTAATTTCATCCATCCGTCCTACCAACTTCTTTAATTGCTCAATACATGCAGACAAATTCATACAGATCCCTACTCTAACCCTGAGGTTCTTGTGTGTATTTAGCATTTATATATAAAGGGGTGTGTGTTTTAGGCAAGGAATTGCAGAGAAAATGGTGATAATTGATTTGAGGCAAGTGATGGCTGCAATCCTTACATTTTCCATGTTCATAATGCTGGGAAACATGATCAAGAGGGACCATATTGATCCATTTTTTGTAAGTTCAAAAAACCTTTCCTAATCTGTTGTATCGATTAACTAATACAATACAGCTTATTATTGAAGTATAAAAGAATTTAAAACGATGATTTGGGCGTGGATTTTATTTTCAAAGCAGCTTGAAGATCAACTAATGAGCGTATATAGTGGCAAATCAGTTGATTTATTGAAAAATAGTTTTAAGTTTGTGTCACTTTGCATGCTTCACAAAAAAGGAAAAAAATTTAGTATATAGTTTAGAGTTAATTTTGGGGGGCACATTTTTCTTAATCATCAAGGTTATCATGCTTGATTTTTTTTTTGCCTTTTTCTTTTAGTTGAGACATGAAAAATTTATTTGGTGTCTCCTACTTTGAAGTGATCTATGTATGAAATGTAAATCTTTTACTATTTTCAGAAATTTTTAACACACATTTCATAGAAAAAAATTATGCCATTTTTTTCATAAATTTCCAAATAATTATTAGAGCAGAAGAGATAAATAAAATTTCAACAATTGTAACTGCAGTAAGTGCATATATAATTATGGATTTAAAAAGTTTCAATTGTTTAATGAAGGAAACCGCGCAAGAATCGCCCACAGTCGCTGAAAATGAGTTCAAAGTTTCGAAAACCGGTAAGGTTATTCTGGTTGAAGAGAGTTACGGTCCTTGGCAGGAACATTACAAACCCACCAAACGTTGTTGGAAACCAACATTCAGTAAGTTTGGTTTCCAGATATAAATATATTTTATTAGAAATCCAATTGTGTGTAGAATCTCAATTTTTAATAAGATTTATTATTAATATTTTTTATTAATTTGTTTGTTATGCAGAAGGAAAAGATCAGTCAAATGGTTACATCCTTTTCTCATTGACTCATGGCCCTGAATTTCATGCTTCTCAGGTTTTATTAAATTTTAGGGTTAACTATATATCTCTTCTAAAGTTTGTCATATTAACAGAAGTACCCAATTATATTTAAATATTGCTTATATACCTCTCTTAAGGTTTGTAAAAAATAACAATTAAATCCAATAACTTCTAAAACATTGTGTTTGTTGTATCTCAGGTAGCAAATGCCGTGGAAGTAGCAAGGCGTCTTGGTGCAACACTTGCACTTCCTGATATAAAAGGAACCAAATCTGCAGAAAAAAAGTAGGTCTCATCATGAAAAATCTTCTAGTCATAACTTTGAATAAAGTACGAAATACTAGGAAAAATTCCAAAAATCATCGATTAAATTGGTCTAGATGAGGTTTTTATAATCTAATTTGCCAAAAATATCTCCCTATAATAAATTATGACCAAAATTTGACCAAATTATAACTAGGCCATATTATAAATCCAATTTAGAGATTTTCCATAAATAGCTCTTTCGTGCTAATTTACAAAATTCTGCCGCCACTTGAGGCGAATTTCAAGTTTTGTTTTTGTAATATACACACTTGATACAACTTTTTTCCAGGTCTTTTGGAGACATCTATGATGTCAACAACTTCGTTACAACCTTGAAGGGAGTAGTCCGAGTTGACGAGAATCCACCCATTGAACTATCCAACTCGAGGCTCCCTATCGTGAGGATCCCTGAAAGAGTTTCGGAGGGTTTCATCAGCTCAGAAATCGAGCCCGTTTTTCGTGCCAAAAGAAACTTGAGGATTGTCACTGGTTTCAATTCTTCACCGATGATAGAGGCAAAAGAAAACAAGTTAGCAAGTACACACCAATGCCCGGCTATGTTTGAAAGCCTTAAACTTCAGCCTGAGTTGCAAGGACTTGTCGATTCGATGGTGGGAGCAATGCGAAGCCTGAGCCAGAAATCTAAGGGACGTTTTGTCGCTGTCGACTTAAGGTCAGAAATGTCGCAGAAAAATAGCTGTCAGGAGTCTGATGCATGGAGTAAACGGTGCTACGACGAGGAGGAGATGGCGGAGTTCTTGACGAGGATTGGGTTTAAAGAACAGGCAACTGTGTATTTAACTCAGACAGGATGGCAGGGTGGTGGTCTCAAAAAATTCAGGAATGCTTTTCCCAACACTTTCACTAAGGTTTGGTGACATTAGATAATTAAACTTCATAATATCTTTAAAAAAAATTTGAAGATATTTTGATCTCATTTTCAAAACCACAAAATAAACCTCTAATCTTGACTATTAATACTTTGCCATACCAGGATGTAATAATGCCGGCTTATGGAAAGGCGAAGTTCTTAAACTCAGAAATTCCTGAATACGAAAGATTAATCGACTACTTCATATGCGTGCAAGGAGACGTGTTCGTTCCATCAGTCATCGGCAGGTTCTATTCCAGCGTCTTGGGGCAAAGGATTGCTTCCGGCAGGACACAAGTATTCGTTCCGACCAAGAGAGGTGGTGCCTCTAATGACTCTGTAGTCGATCACCTATCCCTCTATATACAAAAGAAGAACCATGATGCGCACTCATGTTTTTGTTAAAATTAAGGATTATGCATCGCTGTTTGTTGTGTTGTGTCTACCTATGAATAAGATATCCTGGTAGCTATATAAAGAGTTGTTGTAACTTTGCTTTGTAAACTCGCTCGCAGCTCATAAAGTGTAGCGACTATGCGTTGTACGTAATTGTCTTCGAATATCTACAGATGTTTTTTGTGTTGATCTTTAATTTATGCCATATAACATGAGAATAATATTTTAAATTCTTAATTTGCTTAGGACTTAAAAATCAATCAAGCTAGATGCGGAATTAAGAAATAATAACGATTTATTAAAAACAAGATATTTACATTCAAATTCTCAATAAGAACATGAGAGAAAACTCTCAGGTATGAGAATCATACGTTGATAAGTTCGATATATTCAATAAAAACATGAGAGAAAACTGTCAAGTTTGAGAAAAACTCTCAATTTTGTTAAAAATAATGACCAACCTTCTACAAAATTGTTCCAAGATGCTATATACTTGTTTTTTGAGGACCTATCACCATGATTCTTGTATTTTGTTTTCTCCTATAGTGAACAATGAATTGTATTTGGGTCAAATGAGAGAATGTAAAAAATATTTGAATTCGGTAAATAAAAAAATATAATGACGCATGTAAAATTATAAAGAAAAGAAGAAAAATCGAGCAGCCAACAATTTTTGGATAAAAAAGACATGCGTTGTCTCAACTTTAAACTTAAAAAAAAATTACCTTGTTGCGCGGCCACGGCATAACTATGATGCCAGTACGTTGTAGATAATACATTGTATCCTCTCTTATTAACCTCTTGCAGTTTTTCCATTTTTCCTCTCAATATTTGCTTGTTATACTGTAAAGATCTTTATATTCCTTTGCGTTATGATTCTTGGAATCTTATGTGATTCTCTCCCTCTTATTGGCAAGATGTTTGAAAAAGTTAGCATAAAAAGTTGTGAAGGAGGTGCGACCGACATTGAATAATTGTTCGACTTGGGTCGGAAGCTTTATATGCGTTTGTTTATCCAAACTTCATGATCAATAGGTTAGTGATATTGTTCTTTAACGTATCAGGTTTCGGTTTGGATTCCTTTAAAGTTTGACCTGTTTGCTGTGTCTTTTTTAGGTACGGTCCGTGGATGGATACAAATCTCATGCTACCACTGGGACCTCGGAGATGCAATTAGTGATTTTCGATTATTTTCTAAAAGGTTATCTCAAGGTATAATTCTTGATGATACGGTTAAAACGATTCTACGTAGGATTGATTCAAACTGATAATTCTACGTAGGATGATCTTGCCACGTTGTTTTCCACCTCTCAGGGCGATAGTGCTTTCATCGAAAAGAGTTTGGAAGACAGCGAAAGAGTACAGGTGTGATAGCTAGTTCTTGGCATTTTCAAAAATTATATAAGATTTATAATTATGATTTGAAATAATCTTCTTCGTTCTTTATGGTGCATGCATGTAAATTGTACAAACGTTGCAGTTAGAGGACATTACTCTGAGCGAAGCTGTCCAGAGAGGGCTCGAGTCTCCGGCATATAATGTCGGACGATATAGTCCGAGCGTGGAGATGGCTATGCATCATTTCCATTTTTTGCATTTCTACCCCAACAAATAAATCGAATGGTTAAACTTACAAGGAACTGTTAGTTTTTCTAGTTCTGTGAATGTCATGGGTTCTGGTCACGGCAAAGATAAGGAAGGATACTAGCCACCTTATTTCATAAGATTTACATTTTATTTCCTGCATTATATTTTGAAATAAAAAGATTATTAATGAGAAAATATAGCATCCTAACGAGCCTCCAATTCACAGCAAACAGTACTATAACGCGATCCATGACTCGGGGACCGTAACGACGACTTGGATTACAGCCGTACAGAAAGCATGCACAAATTTATGAGAGAAAATTACAATTGGAGAAAGCTATGTTTGGATTGTTGCTTGCATTGAGCATGTATGTTTCTTGAAAACGGTTGGTTTTGGTTCGATCGAAGGGTTATTTTATAAATGAATCATTCCACATACATTGAAGACTATAAAGTATACAGTAAAATCAGTGACGGAGCCTCACTCCTTCAACTTTTAGTAAAATTCTTTTATGTAAATAAAATATAAAAATATTAATAATGCGATGACAAATAGAACAAGCTATGAATCGATTTACCTATTTTGTTTCTCATCTAATACAGGACTTATTTCGTAAATATAATTTTTACTTAATTTTTTTATTTTTTTTGCGGTTAAATCAAAATTTTCGAGGCCAACTTATTAATATTTTAATGTCTGCTATTGATTTCGATATCACTGAAAATTTTAGCATAGCCCCAATTCAAAAACATGAAAAAAAAATCTCAAAACATAATTTAGATGGATAAAACATAAACTAACGTTTATATTTAGATTGATGTATCTGAAATTAAGGATTTCAAATTCATATACCTAATTTATTGGTTTGTATTGTTTGAGTAAATCAATTTTAATAAATTTTAAATCTCAACGGCTAATATTTAATCTTTTAGTCAAATTTTAAGTACACATCGATATAAAGTTAGAGTGAGTCTCATATGAGACCGTCTCACGGATCTTAATCTATGAAACGGGTCAACCCTATCCATATTCACAATAAAAAATAATACTCTTAGCATAAAAAGTAATACTTTTTCATGGATGACCCAAATAAGAGATCCGTCTCACAAATACGATCCGTGAGACCGTCTCACACAAGTTTTTGCCATAAAGTTATTTTAAATCATTCCTTCAAATATTTCTTTAAATCAAATTTTTGTAATCCAAATGCAACCAAAGTAAACCAATAGATAGTCCGTATCAGTTGTGACCCTAATTTTCATATATCTAATTGTATTTTAAAACCAACGAATCCATCCTCGCCATACGCCCAAAACATTCATATAAAATCGTGAGGCACTGGATGAAATCTTATCAACAATGAATGTACGCGCAACGTCCCGAAAATGGCGTACAAGTAATAACAATAAGCGATCCCTTCACTTCAACACATTAAATAAGTCAATCTCCAGACACAAAAACCAGCACTAAACTCAAATCATAAAGTACCTAGACATCTACTGATGTATTTTAAAATTTCACAATTAGATTATTATATATAATCACCCAAATAGAAACGAGAATTCAAGAAAAAAGAGAGCATAAGAAACCATTTAGAAACTGTTGTCCAGTTAAGAGAATACTGTAATTTACAAAGAACAAGAAGGCAGGCGCTGGGTAGGAGGTGGAACCTTGTTGTAATGTTAGTCAAACTTTATATAATATTATCGCGCATGCTAGCTATACTGCAAGAAACTAACCTGTGGAGATAAAAACAAAAGAATCAACCTTAAAATGGGGTTTTCAAGAGGGTGCTTTCAGAGTAAAGAGAAGCTGCGTACCACCATTGGGAGTTCTTTGTTGATCACTTTTTTTCTTAAAGTATTCAAGGAAATGTTTATCCGGAACAGGAATCAATTTTCCAAGGATAGCAAGAGGCCAGCTGGTATAAAAATATGTCAAAAACACGATCAGCTAACACAAACGCCGTGAAGAAGCTAAGAAATCATATAGAAGGCCTGACTAAAGAGGAAATATTCGTTCATGCTACAGATTTTACGACCCATGGACCAGTTTAGGCGACAGCACACCAACCTGACAAAACCAATGCCAATGGAAACAAGCCACAATTCCAAGCTGAGTCGAACTGTCGAAGCAAACTTTTGCAGAAAAAAGATTATGATAACCTGAACAGTAAGAGAGAATACATGAGAAAAGGGATGATAACACAACTTGGTGAAATACGGTTGTTACCACAGCTGCGAGAGGAAAAAATACCTGCAGAACCACTTCAAGGGCAATTATTCCCATGAAGAGATGGTTCTTAGTGAGTCCTTTCCATACATTCATCTCATCTGGCTTTCGAGCATTAAATTCATTGAATATCTACAAATATAAGCATAGAAAAGAATTGTTACAACGGATACAGGGTTCTCACTAGCAGAAGATGAGTCATACAGAGCCATGAAGAACAATGTCTTTTCGCTAACACTTGTCACCGAACTAATATTCCTTCAACGCTATAAAACAGGACTGATGATATGACTATGGAACTGACGTTAAAAATCAAATCAGGACCATTTTTGTATCTCATAGAGTTACCAACTTAACGTTTACTCATGCCAATGAGATTTGCAAACCAATGTTTGCATGAATACCAGACACCATTAGGTTCAGGAGATCGATATATTTTGTAAAACAAAATAAATATTTTATCAGGCAGGTGCTTTTCCATGGAATTTTAGTTCGCCAAATTCCACAAGGCACAACACACTAGCGCCTCTCATATTTCCTTCTTTACAAGAAATCAATAAACTAACCTGACACAGAACAAATGCATTGAATATCAGCGTATTCTTAAGTTTGAAAGCACGGTCATTCGTCTCATGATCCAGATTCAGGATACTTCTTCCTCGGAAGTTGAGGACTAGTAGAACAGTAACTTGGTATAGAGCCTACAGAATAAACAAACAAAACATATTGCTCAAACAAAACTTAACAAGAAGAAGTCTAATTCATCCAGCATCTAAATTTCAATTTTTAATGTCAACACAAAAGATAATGATACCTGTATTAACAGATTCCTCCACATGATATTCGTTATTAAAGGTTCCCTGAAACAGAGAATTTCTTAATCAAAATAAAATAATCAATGATCAAATAAGAGAACATGCGATTATCATACCATTTTCTATCAAACACTACAACGAAAGAGTAAAGGTTATGAAACATAATTGATATGTACAGTAAGTAAAAACACAAGTGATATTTACAGTAATTAAAAAGAGAAGGCATCACAAACAAAGCGGTACTGCGTGGAACAATTATGGAAATGATTAAAATACTTAATTATTTGGCATGCCCTCAGATTGCTATGCAAAATTGGAGGTTGAGTTTATGTTTCGTATCATCCATGTACACATTTTGGAGACTTGTTAATCATATTCCCCAACCAGATATAGGCGCAATATGGTTGTAAAATAAGGTACCGCTCATTCAAAGTAATGGCGTTATAGTTGGTGAAACTACATTAAACCGCATGACATCAATTATCAGGAGCGCTTCAGACGAATTCATGAATTGATGAACTCTTGAGGGTGTGAGGGAAATAAAAAACAAATTCCAACTCCTAAATAGCAAAAAAATTTCCTTTTGAAAGATGTTGACAAGCATAATATCAGAAGAAGAAACCATGACAGATATATTGCCGGTTTTAACTTGTCCAGAGTAAAGATGCTATTACCGCCAGAGGAAAAAAAAACCAAGCAGTATCCCACATTAATCTCTCATCAATGTTTGCTCATAGATAAATAAAAGTATCCTAATCCCGTATGTTGATATTATGTTCCAGCCCTGAGCTATGAATCATGTTAAGGGACGATTAACCGGGTATCCTCAATATCACCAAGCATAGTTTCCTTTTATAAGCTCCGGCCTTTTCTTCCCACGTTGTTTAATGGAAGTTGAGGCTCGTTAAGAGAAAGCCCTTCACTGTGTAGGAAAATATACATGAGTTTTGAAAATCCATTTTATTTCACTCATCCCTATAATAAAGTCGCTTTTAGGGTGGGTGCATATAGTTGGATTGATGAGATTTTAAAAATAATAAATATTGTGATTATTAAAATATTTCGTGGAATATCATTGAATAATTAATAATATTTTTGGGTTGATTGATAAAATTTCGGATAAGATGTTAAATTACATTTTTATCTTTTTCAATAATTAATAAATATAAATAAAATAAATATATAAAAATAATATTGTAATTTTAATTCAATGATTTGATTGATGAATTATAAATTATTAATGATTTTATTGACGTGAGATACGTAATAAATACACAAAAATTGCAACTAAAAATTTGATTGGAAACGCAACCTAAAACTAAAGTAAAAATCAAATTTTAAAAGAAAAATAGCTCCCCTAAATAGTAGGACTTATCCCATGTTTATAGGGACATGAAATATGGGCAAAGTTTAATATTATCTTTTATTACAAAGTTAATTAAATAAGTAAACTGCAGATATCATTAATATAAGTTCCATCCTTCTACGTGAGCTGTCTATGAGTAAATTGCTGAAATCATTTCGTGTCAGCAAATCTATGATTATCTTGCATTGGTTCTGTGCTTTCGCAGCATATCAATTAAAATCACATGTTAAGATCCAAATCTAAATTGCACAAGAAACCAAGTTTGCAATCACAAAAATGGAAGCATGGATCTAAAGCTAAATTGTATAAACCAAGTTTGCAATCACAAAAATGGAAGCATGGATCTAAAGCTAAATTGTATAAAAGACCAACTTTGCAATCACGGAAATGGTAGCATAAAATTCCTGGCATGCAAAGTCTAACCTTCTACCAACTGGTTTCATATGCATGAGATGATCTGTTGGAGCTTCAGTTGCTAGTGCGAGAGCTCCTAGCGTGTCCATGATAAGATTTACCCAAAGAAGCTGCATAAAAGTTGAGAGATTAGGGTATATAATATTAACTTGAAAACAGAACAAGAACCTTTTACAGTATAGAAAATGGACAGAGAGCACCCGTGCAACAAGTTGCTGAAAAGGAGTTAGATCACACACCTGAACAGCATTGAGTGGGACATTACCAGACGAAATTGCAGCCACAACATTGATTGTCAGAGCTGCAACATTGACCGTCAGTTGAAATTGTATAAATTTCTGAATATTCGCATAAACAGATCTACCCCACCTCACAACCTGCAATTGACATAAAAATTAATTTAACCCCCAATTCATGGAACTTGTTTCAATTCTTAACCGCATAACCAGGCATCTTATAAGAAAGAATATTGTTCCCCGACATGAACTTTTCATATCAACAAATCCTTGGTCAAAGTCACGAAAGAGCAGGCCTGCAGATAGATGACCTACTGAAATAACCTTTCAGTTATCCATTCATAAAACAATTAAGACCTTAGTCCTTCAGATGTCTATTTAAGCCCCAGCCATTTAGTTTGGAATATGGAAAAAAAATTATGATTGATGCTTATTCCAACTGCAGAAAAATACTAGCTGAAAAACAGTTCATCAAACAGAAAAACTTTTTAACGGTGACCAGGAAAATTATAATAACCCTCGAAAATATTTTTCAACATGACCAAAAGATGTTATTTAATCCTCAAAACAATGAAGTCAATTGAGATAGATAGAAGAGAAAACAGCCTGGTGGTAAATGGAAAAATGCACACCAAGTCACCACATCAGGGCAGCTCTGACAAAGATCTGCGTTTTATTTCATCTTATATAAAATATACTGAGTGAAATTATCTGCATTGCTTTTAGCTTCAAAAACATACATCAACAGGCTAGCTACAAATTCAATATAATGTGGAAAATCTGCACAAGAACAAAAATTCAAGTACATCTTTGTCCAATAATAAGCACAAACTAACCTTTACAACAGAAGCAAAATTATCATCCAAAATAATAATATCTGAACTCTCTTTGGCGACTTCTGTGCCTTGAATACCCATTGCAAGACCAATATCAGCCTACACCGTGATACATTTGCAAACTAGATCATATAAACTGAAAGGTGAAAAACAAAGATAATAGAAGTCCTTCCAGAAGAGCAACCCTCACATCTCCAAAATATCCCTATCAAGTACCATCTAGGACTACGAAATTTATGAAGCCGCTGCATCAATTAGAAGATAATGTGCCTAAACCCCAGCCAAGCCAGTCTAGTCACTTTCTTATTAGATATTAGATCCCCCCCCCCCCCCCCCCCCCCCCCCCTCTGTTACATTTTGATTTTATCATATACATAAGGGACGGTTAACTTAAGCCCGACCTAATGAGTTCTGCATAAAAATACTGAGATTCCCCCTACCCAACTACAAGAAAAAATTTACTCATGCACTAATAACTGAAGAATCATGCCTCGTGCAGTGCAGGGGCATCATTAGTGCCGTCTCCAGTCACAGCAACAACATGCCCCCTTTTCCTCAATGCTTGCACAAGCAGTAGTTTATCATTCGGAGATGACCTGCCCATCACCTATATGATGTGCAAAAATTTATCAGCACACCACCTCCACAACAATCAGAAGTATTAAACCACCAAAAAATTTAAGATTCAAATGAATTTGCAGCCAGTACCGAAATCTTATCAGCCATTTCTAGTCTTTGTGTCTCAGTCAAGTTACGAAAGTCCTTCCCTTCAATAATATTAGGTTCAGAAACATCTTTATTTGACCCTAATATCCCACACTCCAAAGCTATGGCTATAGCAGTTTGAAGATTGTCTCCAGTGACCATGCGTACCTTTAAACAGATCATCAACATTATCGCATTAGGTATGCTTCAGATTAGAAACAAGCAAATATAATGTAAAACCAACTTTTCAATATTGAACAGGGGCAAAACAAATAGTTGCACAAGGAGCATATCTGTACACGAATGACAAAGCCATGAGTCAACTATTGCAGAAAGCTGTTAACCTATAGCTATGCAGCTCAGGAAAACAAATGTAGTTATAGACTGAAAGTTAATGAGATTCTATAGAGGGGGTAGATCCAATGGCCACCATTAGCACAAAGACTTGAGGTACATACTTGACCCTACTTGGAAAAAAAAAGCACCAATGGTTGCCACTGAATCTACCCCAAGGGTAATGTCCTCAGAGTAGCAAAAACTCGACCATATACCCTCAACTCTCAAGGTAGCGGAACTCAACCATATAACCAACCACATGTGCTGCCACACTGCTAAGGAGCTTTGGACAATGTTAATCAAATGTACTCCGCCTTGAGAAATCATTCTCAAGTATATGAATTAATGTTTAAATTTGGAGAAAGAAATCTGCGAAGGTGAGAATATTGTCACCAAGCAATTTAATTCATCGAAATTTCGTTGACAAGATTTAGATTTTTTAGGTGACTACTAGTGGAAATCTCTGGAGGATTGTGACCATTATAAGAGAACAGTGGAAGGCGGCCATAATTTAAAATTCCTTATTGGTCTTGACGCTGAATTTGATGAGGTTAAAGACAAGATAATAGGCAGACAACCACTCCCTTCTATTGGAGAAGTTTTTCTGGGGTTCGTCGCAAGGAGAGCCACCACCTTACCATGCTTGGCAAGAACTCTGGCGGTACGGCTGAAAACTCTGCCCTCTTTGTCAGCATTGATGGTGGTTGAAACACTCCAAAAAGACCTAATGTAAAGCCCGGCATTTGATAAACCAGCAAATTCGAAGAGCTCAAGTAAAGACTGATTCAATCTTTCTCCTGCTGCACATGAAGCCCACACTATTCCCTTTAACAAAGGACAGATAGATAATCTTCTGAAACTACTGAAATCTGGATTGTCAGGTGCTTCTAAAACTTCTTTTGCTCAAACAAGTAGTTAATCAAATGTCCTAACTTATCATTTTCCGCTTTATTCAACTTCTGGGATTGTTGATTCAAGAACTTCTGATCATATGACAAGTTTTTCTATATCATTTCATACTCAAGAGTCATAACCCTTATTCGAGCCCTGAAAAATTCGTATATCAGATGGTTCATATTCTTTTATATTCAGCTAAGGATGTCTGGCTAGCTATATTGATGTCCACTAGAGCCAAAAGAGTATAAAAAGCTATAACACTGATAAAGAATTGATTTCCTGAAGTAACGAAAGAGAGAGAACAAAAAACATCCCACCACTCTTTCCATGATAAAAATAGGATAGTTGATCCAAAATGGAGGAAAAGGGTTGTTTCTATTTCCTGGAGAAATTTACATACCTTAACACCGGCGTTAGTGCATAACTGAACCGCATCTCTCACCTTTGGTCGACAAGGATCCTAAATCAAACATGAGAAAACTGTCAATAACACGAGCTTTGACAATGAAAACAGTTGATGAGATATTTGATCTCCCAAGTAGAAAAGGAGAAGAATATGAGGGAGTTGTATAATTGAATGCATTAAACAAGTGCCTTTAATATAGGATTTATTGATGTAATGTTTAATAGTGAGATTGCAGAGGAATACAACAAAGAATACAAGATTGGCATGATTCAGGAAAATAAGTAAATGAAATGGAAAAAAGAAGTATCAAGTCTACACTTCCATAGATAAAGTAGATTCATATTAAATGCCAGACGATGATGGTGAGAAGCAAATCATGGACGAAAGATGGTGACTCATAGTCCAATTTATTCAATTTATGTTTAGTTAATGGCAAGTGGCAACAATGTCATCTTCTGATGTTTTAATTAGTTGTTAGAGATTCATCAGAGCTTTTTATCCTGATATGACAAATCTATAAATTTTCCCCACCACCATATGCATTTCAAAGTAAAAAACAACGAATCTCCACGTTACTGATTCGTGAAGGGGAAATCAAGTCATGTTAAGGAGTTCATGTGAAAACCATTAATCTTTACAAGACAATACCTATCCAACACAAAACAAGTCAAGCGCACCTTGATCCCAACAATAGCTAGCAAAATTAGATCTCCTTCAGGTAACTGCCAATTTTCTAGTTCTTCATCACTAGTCGGAACCTTCTCCACCTCAAACAACCTATAGGTAATAGCAACACAACGCAAACTTCTTGCAGCCATATTATCGATAGCTTTCTTGAAATGTGACAACTGCAGGAAACAATGACCTTAATAGACAGATGATAGCAACTAAATTTTTTTTAAAGAATGCTACTCGATATATAAAGATGCGGAGTTCAACAATAAACATCTGATAGAGGTTAGCCACCATAGCTTTGTCAAATTTACTGGTTTCGTCATAACATATGTACTGCTCAATAAATATTATCTTGCCAGCTCTAGAAAATAGAAGTCAATCTAACGAGGGTTTAAAACATGGGAATCAGCTATGGAAATATCAGTAACCAAGTAAAGCTATGATCTGAGAAACCTTATCTTCATCCATCTGTATCTCGCAATCATTTGCATCAATGTAACTTGAACAAGATTCAAGCAATATTTCTGCAGCCCCTTTCCAGTGCACATGGACTTCAGAATCCGACTGCCAAAAAAAACACAATGAGTACATAAGAGAACACATAAATTTCAATTTAGGAGGCAGAATAAACACAAATTAGTATATGCACCACCAATAAATATCTCATATTACCAATTTCAGCGCAACACCACCTCTCTTTTTCTCAGAGTTAAATGGACAAGTACGAATTATCACTGAATCCGACCGGGCAGCACTGAAATCCATTCCAAGCTAAATGGCAAAACAAGAAAGAAAATCAAGTAACAAGAAGAACAAAAGACTCCATGTAAAGTGTAGAGAGGGCTGGTCATCACATTTACTCCCCATTGCAGAATGGCCTTTTCCGTTGGTGATCCAGACACCTCCAGAGCACCACCACCCTGTTAGATGCCAGACAGAGAAAATATTTAAACATAAATTGAGTTATAGAACTACAAAAGTACAGCTAGTATTGTCAAAACAGTCTGTAACTAAATAGATGACAAGACATTAGGCCAACATGGATCCGCTACATGCTTTAATGCTTCGAACTTTTTCTGTATACAGCGTTCATTGTGTTACTCAACTCTTTTGCAAAATTAAGGTTCATTTTACACTTCTCCCCAAATATCATTGTATTGGCACGATATATCAGGTGACGACGAGGCATAAACCATGCATAATCATGTGTTTTTAACACTGTATGAAATAGAACAGAACCCAAAACCATCCAAAAACATGTGTTTAATGCTGCATGAAACATAACAGAACCTAACATCTTTGAAAAATACTTTAAGCATTGATGGAACTTTTGAGATGTGTTACAATACTGATTGAATAAAACAGTCTAACAGCTCACGAGGTGATACAATTTTTTTTGAAACAGGAACTGCAGAAGATCATAGAAAGCATCACAAACTTGGAGAAGAAAATAATGGATTATGTTATCCAATGCCACCATAATCTCAGAAGTCATAAGATATTACTGGAATTTGATTAAGATGTAATACGAAAAACAAAATCAATGGTCAGCTATACCCAATAGTCTTATATAACCTACCTCAGGAACAAATACACTTCCAGTTGTGTTCTGTGCAATGCCTTCAACAAGAAAAGAAATAACCATAGGAGGAAACAGTGACTTATTGTCCGGAGCATCAATTTTCTTTCCACAGGCATGTGCCTCAACCACGGTCATCTGTACAAAGATTAAGAATATGTATAATTTCGAACCATGTGCCTCAACCACATCTGGTGTTTGCCAACCAAAATAGAAGCAGAAACAAACAAAGCTGATTAGAAAAACCTGATTCAAAGTCAAAGTCCCCGTTTTATCACTGCAAATAGTAGTTGCAGAACCCATTGTTTCACAGGCTGACAACCTTCGAACCTGCAGTACAATAGTTTTAATACGATACTAAAAAATAATAGGATAACAGCTAAGAAAGAAGCATGGTTAGTCATTTCCGTAAACTATTTAAATGTACTTACCAATGCCTTGTCAGCCATCATTTTTCTCATTGAATATGCAAGACTACAAGGCAACATTTATTAAGTGAGAGAACATGAAGAAATAAATGTCATATGCCATCAATTGAAAAGATTATTTAAAACAGACAATATTACATTATAAAACGAAATGAATCACAATGTTCTATCATAAAAGAAAGAAAAACGATACAGGACAATCTCAATATGCCTGCTCAATTTGTTCATAAAAGAAACAAGTTTTCTTTCCTGCACAAGCAGTCAACTTTCATCTAAGAAAAGAAGTGAATGTGGCACTGTTCGTCTTTATTATTTCACAAAATCACCGATGTGGGAATCATCTGAGGTCGGTAACGAAAATACTTACGTTAGGGTAACAGCCAAGGGAAGGCCTTCTGGTACTGCAACAACTACAATGGTCACCTAGAGTTTTGTCAATAGTCAACAATCTGGAAATGAAAATACATTATAACAAATATCACATAATTATGACAATGAACACGCACCGCAACTGTGAACATTTTTACGAATCCATTTATCGCATCACCAACACTAGTCTTCCCAGCTGTGAACTCAGCGTGGCCATCTGGATCTTTGGTTTGCCCTTTAAAGTATCTGCACAACCAAGAAAAATAAAATTTCAAAATACTATCTTCTGGAGAGCTAACAAGAGCAAAACAGATTGATGCACCATAGACATAATAAGAATACCTGATCAAAAGGACAAGTAGAACGACTATGGCTACTGAAAGACCAACAATTCCAATGAAAGTAGCAACACCATTTAAACGTACCTAGACATGGTAAGTTAATTTGTCAAAATTGGAATCTAAGCACAAAATATCCATAAAAATGTTCAACACATTCAACAAAATTACCTGTAATGGTGTTTCTTCACCGTTATCCTCTGATATGCTTGCCATAAGTAATCCCCACTCTGTATTTATACCCACGCTTGTTACCTAAGAAAGGAACAAAATTCCAGTACGCTATATGATTTCCAGCATAAGTGTCTATCGAAAAATTTTGAGATGATGATGCAATTATAATCATCTACAGAGGATATAGCCCACAAAATACATGCACAAAACTGCAAGAAATAAGGGAATGCTACCTTAAAATATAAAAATTTCCTTCATTATAATAATCCAATGGATTCCTACAAATCTTCGTAAACAATAAGCAGCATTCAACAGAGGTAAAGTTATCCATCCCCAGCCAAAGATGTGTGTTATAAACGGCAAGTTACATGAAACAGTAGCAGGTCAGTGAAGCAGTTTTAGCATCTCATACTCCAGGATCTAACATGTGATTATCGACAAAAAAACTATCATTCACTGTCTGCTTTCGCTACCAACAGATCATAAACTACTTGTGTTAACTATTCAATAAGACTAATTACATTCAGTACCAACTGGAAGATGCAAACTCACCACTAGGATTACCAACTTCACCACTCAAAGGATGTAAACAAAAAGAGCTTCCCCCCCCCCCCCCCCCCCCCCCCCCCCCGCCCTCTTGCGGTAAGAAACACAACAAAGCAAGCACATACAGACAGCATTTAAGCATTATGATTGCTAACTCAGAAAACAAATTAAAAAATTGAAGAGGAGTCGCTGTCCAAGCATGCAGAACAGTGAAAGCCCGTAGGAAACAAGTAAATGTCATATAATAATTACTCCTTTGGCACATTAAATAAGCACATCTAATTCAGCATACCATTTAAATTCTTACGTTACTTGCGGACAAATGCAAAATTCAGAAAATAAAAAATGCATAGAAATAAAATGGAGAAAAGTACACAATATTACCAGCATGGTGCCATAACCATCAGCAACCTTGCAACCAGACATAAGAAATGGCACCCTTATCGGGTCCTTATGAGCCTGACACAAGCAACAATTGACAAATGGTAAATATTACTCACCATGATTAACATAAACTGTTACACCTCCAAAAACAGGGCCGTGCAACCACAATTGCACAAAAAGCTCCTTAAGCAACTATTTCGTATCCATCACATGGTTTACGAAAATGATTAACTAAGTTGCTATAAGAGTCCAGTACTTATGACCATTTCAAATTAACTCATTATAACCATTTCGGATATAAACTGATATGGGACAAGGGTACTATAATCGCAGCTCCTTTAGAGCAAAACGTCCTCTTCGCGGTCTGACACGTTGATCAAACAGGAAGTATAGAGGTGACTCCAAGTTCAAGAGTGGTTCTTGTGCATGTCACACTTTGTCCTTATATTAAAGAGGTTAGAGTGACTGTCACACACATAGCCATGTGCCCGGCATAGCATTGATCTTCCGATTTTCCCACCGATGATTGTCTTTAAGACAACTATGTCATGACTCGTGCCCTGGGTTAAGCCCACATGAGCGCGATTGCACAATAAACGTATATAACAACTATTTAACATCGTCATTGCTCTATGAAAATGATTAGTCTAAGTTGCAATAAGAGCCTTTGTAACTTCATACGAACCATTTAAATAAACATTTTAAACCGAGTAGGGATAGAGATATTGTATAAAGTACAATAGATTGTTTCCTGAAGCTTACAATTTTACTCTCCCCTGTCATACTGGATTCATCAATTGCAAGTGAGTGGCCAGTAATTACAAGGCCATCCGCAGGAACCTGTACACGTGAAAGCAATGACAAAATAGATCATAATTCAAAATCTCCTACAATTTCTCTATAAAATACATGTACAATAACATTTAAAGCCATTGTTCTACGGAGTGAGAGAGAGGGGTTCCCATACCTGATCTCCAATTTTGAGAGGCACAACATCACCAACAACCATCTCAAATATTGAAACTTTAATTCTTTGCCCACCCCTAATTACCTGTAATGAAATATAGAACTAAAATGGAAGGAGAAAAAAGAGGAGGATAAGGTGCAAGAACAAAGTATATTTCACAACCTAACACCTACCTCCATCTGTATGTTTTGCTTCTCCTCATTCAAATTTTGAAATTGAAGAGATTGTTTGTAATCACTTACAGCTGAAAAAATTACAAATATGTAATACCTTTCATATGTTGAAGTCAACAACATCAGAGAAAATATGCATGCCAGTGCAACTTCCTATCATAGTTCTTGGTTGATTATTACTGATATTGAGCTAGTATAAGAAATTTAATTATAAGAGGAATCCTAAAATAAATCAAGGCTATTTTTAACTTTTTATATTTGAGGTCTGCATATAGTCATATTTTGAGATTGAATTTTCATGGTTATAGCATAAAGAATATAAGATGTTACTTGCTATGAAGAAGTCCGTGGGAGCAATCGTTTTCTAATACAGAATTTTGACATGGTCAATAAGATCAACAGGTGAGTTCTTTCATATTCTTGCTGAAGTCATCGATATATTATTTTCACTTCATCTTTTCTAAGAATAATGACAAACTAGTGACTTGACATATCCACGACAAAGGCCCCCAAAACTTTAATCAAGTTGAAGTTTCTGATCGTGATTTCTGCCGAGTCATGCTTTTTCTGTTCTAGCGGGAGCTATAACATATTGATAGATCAAAACAGCTTGTAGTAAATCTTATTTTATTCAATTGGTGGGAAATGAAAGTGCAGAAAAGTGACATGATGAGATACGAGAAAAAGAACCAATGCATCAATGACTTTATAGCTGATTTGCCCATCAAATCTAATTAGAAACTGGATTGCATGATTATCAAAGAAGGAGATTTAGTTATTGTATGATTAATAACAAAAAATTTTGCAATATATTGGCTGGTAGGGATGTGATATGTCGCAGGAATCTTTCCTATGCTAATAGCAAACCAATAATGTCAGAACATTTTACTTGGTCTGCAATAGAAGCTTTTAGCTCCGTGAGTACCCTTTTTAGACATATTCCCTCACATATGCCACTCGAGATACCGTTGATCGCTTCCTGCTTTACCAGTCAATCAATTCTCATGACATATATGCAGCAACCTGAGGTTCAATCTCTATCATAGATAGTCTCAGCACGATCTGCATCAATATGAGCTTTGACTTCCTTTTTTGCTGTCTTTTTCAAGAACAATCATTGGCATGTCGTCATCTCAAAATATTTGAGTCTTGTATATAATCTCCACATGCTCATCCATTGCATTGTTCATGAATTGACTTACACACTTGCAGAAAACTTGAAGCCGAGTCTAGTACGAGAGAGGTAAATGAGTTTCCCAACCAATCTTTGGCACCTCCTGCCTTAATTAGCGCTTTATCATCCTTAATTCTCAGTTTTTGAATCGGGATACGTAGGAATGTTAAAATTCAGAGTCTAAAACGTTTTATGATGGGTTACAACGGAGTCATATTGCAACTTAGGTTAACCTTTTCGTAAAGTGAGAATGGATACGGAGTAGTTGCTATACGAGCTCATTGTGCAGTCGCATTTGTCCGAACTTGGGCCCGGGCCGTGTCAAACCGGTTTACACTTAGTTGTCCAATTTTTTTCATATTCCTAATTTAGATTGAGATACGTGACTAGGGATGGGCATAGGTCGGGTACCCGATTTATCGAGTACTTGTTATTGATACATGACCCCAATTGTTCAGAATACCCAACTTGTTAAGTACCCAATCGGGTTTGATTGGGTTCTGATTTTCTGTTTTCTTTGTATCAAAATACAAAGAAATGAAAAATATTGAACACGATAAAGAAATTCATCTTGATTTTAGGTGGGCACGGAAATTCATTAAATATAAAATATGTTGTATGGTAAAGACAACAGAAACAAATAGACCTATCCCTTAAAGTTAAAAGTTTTAAAATCTTAAGGGAAGAACTAGACCGATACTGCACAAGTGCACATACCAGAGAAAGTAACACTAAGTGTAATAAGAAAGGCTTCGGCGGCCGGAGATGCGGCGGGCGTTGAAGTGAACTTCATGTGAACAGTGCAGAGCTTTGTTCTTTGGATGAAAGAAATTGGGCAACACTAAAAATTTTGGTCACCAATTTTAAAATTTTCACTTCTGAACCTTAAGCCTTAAATCGTATAAAAAAAAAAGCAAAAAGTAATCAGGTACCCGACAGTGTGTTTTTGGTATAATTTTTCTACCTGAAACCCGGCCCAATTTAAATTAGTCGATCACCCAAACTACCCAATTAATCCTACCCGATCGGGTTTCAGTCGGATCGGGGAACTACTCAACCCGATTGCCCACCCTTAGTTGCCTCCATGCCAAGAAAGTTCTTAATATTTCCCAAATATTTGATCTTGAATTATTTGGCTAGAAAACTTTTGAGCTCGAGTAACTCTTCATCATGGTCTTTTGTTAAGATGATACTGTCAACATTAACAACGAGTGCTGCCTTTTTCCAAAATGATGTGTTTTTGACAAGCATAGTATGATCCGCTTAACAATGATCATACCCAAACTTCTTGAAAGTTTTAGTGAACCTATAGCAAAAGGCTCTTGGAGACTACTAGAGCCCGTATGCAGGCTCTAAGTTTGCACAGTTTGTTGGTGGTTGCCAGAGTATCAACTCCATAAGCTATATTTGTGTAGAGTGTTGGAATGATGTACTGATGGTAGAGTTGGGCCATAGATATTAGTATATAACTCGTTCCAACCACTTTTGAGTGGGATCCATCAGCTATTTAGAATAGTGTGGTATCTCCAGTCATACCATACGATCCATGAACATGTTTTTTTCTGAATTTACGAAGGACTCTAGTAATGAACTTTTTGTGCTAAAGATCCCACTCCAATAGTAGTATGAATTTTGTAGCACTTCAAGTTGTTATTTTCCACGTGGATGGGAGAATATTTTCATGATTCATCGACATAGACATGGTTTCCTCCTCTTTCGTTGTCAGAGGCTTCAAACATACATGTTAGCCATGGATTTTCCAGCAACAATCTAAAGTTGAAACTTGATTTTTGTAGTGAATCACTGGTCTTTCTTTCTCGTCAATTATCCTTGTTGATGTGCTGGATTCCTTGAGCAACTAAGGCTGAATTTCTATGACACAAACGTAGATTCTCCGAGCATTACCTTTTTCCCGCTCTCTTCACGTCACACCTCGGAAAAAACATCTTGGATACTCAGCAATGCCTTAACTCCCAATATTTACCCTCGAACCTCATCAAGGTTCTTTCTTTAGAAATTTAAATTTTATTTTTTCGACAATTTCTCTAATATTTTTTACATCATCTGGACAGCCCCATTGATTTTCTTAGATCACATCCAAATGTTGCCAATAACAACTCAGATGTTGTCATAATGATTGATAGAAAGATTTACAGCTCGAAGCTCATGGAGATCTGTTTCTATCTGAAAAAAATGGTTTCTACCTAGAAATTTCAAAAGTATATTATTTGCTAAAGTGATTCTTTTGCTCCATCCCAAATTTCATGCATCATGCTATAGAGCAAGAAACTCTAGCAACTTTCACTTGTGATGGAATTGACCAACCAAGTCATGGCCCTGCTATTTTCTATTTTCCAGTTTTTGAATGGTCTTCAGCCTTTGGAGGGACGACCATATCGATGAGTTATCTTTTCCTTTCCCAAACATGTAAGTCATGATGGAATGCGGCAATTAAACATAGTTGTTCATATTAAACTTATGCCCAGTAATGGGAAGTTGAACACTAAATGACACGCCATGGCTTTTGTTTGAAGCCCAAAGTACTTCTGATGAGTTTGTTTTACCGTTGCATTGACGTACTCAGTCATCAGAAAGAGTACAGAGGCCTGGAAGAGTCTCTTACACCATGCAATTAACTGCGAATAAAATTTGTTTACTCTCATTGCTTTTTTAACTAAAATGTAGAAATATAATTAATAAGGAAGGAAACTCCTCCTAAAATTTTGGATCTAAAAAAAGAAAAAAATAAATATGAAATTGACAATATAATACTTGTTAAATGTCGTCGATTGGATAATGTTATTGAGAATTGTATATACGAACTAGGACAATTCTCCCCCCTTTAGTTGGCTTTTGGGGTTGAGTTAGGTAAAAGTCTCAATATTAACATGGTATCAGAGCTCAGACCATGTGTGATGTGTGAGACTGCCCTTATAGGCCACCCGCTAATGTTTTGTAAACTTCATACTTCAGTTGTTCATTTATATGCGTGAGGAGAGTATGTTAGATGTTCCACGTCGGCTGTATTATGTTTTTGGAGAGTTGTATATATAGATTTGGACAATCTTTCCTTTTGAGCTAGCTTTTGGGGTTGAGTTAGGTCCAAGTCTCAATCTTAACAATACGCAAATCCCTTATTCTAGGAAACAAATCAAACCAAACCAACCACTTCCTTAGAATGACGATTTGGGCAAAAATTATCTCCACGGATATTTTCAGTTTTCCAGTAAAATATTCCAAACCTATTTGCAGAAGTTACGAATAATGCAACTTATAGGCATCCATTAGTCTAAAGTCGATAAGAATTTAAGCTGCATAAATTCAATTTCATTGCTACTCTTGTAAGAAACGAAATGTTCCTAATATGTAGCTGGTTAACACAAATTTTCCTAAAGTCAAAAACCCGGCTCTACATGGCTATGCCACATAATATCAAGCTGCTACAGCAAACACCACAAGAGTTAAAATTTATTGCTCATAAAAATCATGCAAGTTGCAAGATGAAAAGTGAAGTAAGAAATAAGAATGCATACTAGCAATTAGAAAGAGCTGAATATGGCATGCTAAAATCATTTTTATGTACTGACATACCTGTGAATATAATGACTATAAGAACTGCCAAGGCAATGCTTCCTCCATCATACCAACCTTCTGTTATACCCTAAAAATGAACAAGGTTCTGACAATAAAAATGAATCCAAGATAGAATTTTAGAAGGATCCTTACACTATTTCCCATAGTTGTCTAGAAACTACAAAGGTAAAATATTGCAAACCAATTAAATGGATAAAGAAAATGATAGCTCTAGTATTTGGTTTATGGCACCGCAAGAAAATGATTGGTGACATGTTATATCATTGGGCAATTTATTTCTATCTGCTAACCTAAAACAATCAAGTCTATGGATGAACTGCTACAATATTAAAGATTTGTTAAAAAAAAATGTACTTCTCAATGAAGAGTGATACTTTAACAAACGACAAGGAGAAAAATCTATTACAACAATCAAGCCTTTACTGCACTAAGTGGGGTCGGCTATATGAATACTCCTACGCCATTGCGCTCTTTTCCCTACTATATCCTCATTATATTTAAACGAATTTTATCCCGTTTTATCGTTGTTAACCGAGTTTTCTTTGGTCTCCATCTTCCTCTGTTAATGCGAGTTAATGTCATGGTCTCACATCTTAATTGAGCCATCCATTTTCTTATCTTGTCCATTCTCCTATATTTGTGCATCCACCTTAACGTCATCATCTCGGCAACTCATCTTTTGTTCATTTACTCAGTTCATAGCCCAATATTTCACTCCATATAACATAGCAAGTCCTACTATTTTTTGTAAAACTTTTCCATAAGCTTTGGAGGCATTTTACGATCACAAAGAAAAACTAAGACATTCTTCCATTTCAACCATCTTGCTTGTGTTCTATGTAGTACATCTTTATCAAACCCCCATCCTTTGGCAAAAATGGTCCTAGATACTTAAAGCTCTCATTGAGAAACTTTTCATGCCCCATCCTAACCATGTCTTACTACGTCTAATATTGCTAAAATTAAATTCCATATATTTTGTCTTTACCCTACTATGTTTAGAACTTTTTGCTTCCAATGTTTCCCACCAAGATTCGAGCATAGAATTTACTATTTCACGTGTCTCATCTACCAAGACAATGTCATCTGCAAACATGCACCTAGGTAATGTGTCCAATGAGTTCATTCATGACTAGAATAAAAAAATAGGGACTTAGTTGGTTATAGATGTAATACAATCTTTATAGGAAACTCTTCGGTTATTCCACTAGTAGTCTTCACTCTTGTCATTGCGTCCTCGAACATATCATTAATTGCTTCAATATATGCTATTCTAACACCATTTTTCCGACAATTCTCCACATAATTTCTCTTGGTACCAATTCGGTACCAGTTCCCAAAAAGAAAAAAGGTTGCAAGGAATGTTGCAACAACTATGTACAAATCTTTAGATTCCAATAGAAACAGAACCAATATTCACTTAATCCAACAATCTTAGGTTAAGCGAAGAGCAAAGAGATTTATAAACTTTACCTCTGTTTTTATACCTAGAGCCAAGGAAGCAGCTGCAGCCACCATCAAGATGATAAGCGTAGTGTCACGACATGCTTCCCACACAAACCTCTGTAGGGGAAAGCAAACCAGAAAAGAAAGCCATCATCGAATGTACAAAATAATGTTATACTCTATTAACATTAGAATAAGCATTCCCACCCAGAAACTTCTTCCTTTCTTCCTTGGATACGTGTTTGATCCAAAAGCTTTCTTCCGGCTCACGAGGTCAGTCTCATCATTTGATAAGCCTTTCTCTGGATTGGATTTTAACTTCTCGACTGCTCCTTTAACCTGGTGTGAATGGGAAACGAGATATTAAATCAGGGAGTAACGTAAAGCATCAACAAAAAAGATAACACTAAATAAACTGAATAATAAACAAGAAAGGGTAGATGCCATTGCAGGGAACTTGCCCCTCCAATATGCTGAAGAAGAGAAAGATCATGGTTCCTGGAAATCGCAACCATTTCCTCAGCACTGATACCAAAATCCCCAATCCGAGTGGGGCTTGAAGGTACTTTCGATGTAACTTGAACTACAAAAGGCAGAAATACAACCGCATTAATAATAACGAGACAATACTATGATCGTCCAAGAAACAACAATCTGTGGAGATCACATATCAAGATAATGTTCGTGTGAAAACTGCCCAAAAGAAACATGGAAATTAAATATTTCATGTACTAAATTCATAAGCAAACCCAAGTCAAAGAAAGTGACAATGATAGGACATTAAACACGTCTTGAGCCATTCCATTATCTGGTGTTAACATAGCTCCCGCAGTTAAACAAAATTTGCCAGTAAAATGATAATGATGGGTCATAACAATGAACCATGCCTTTTAAAACAGCACCAATTTCATAGACATAATGTATTATTCACAATGTTGAAAGCATGTCCAATGGCATTATAGTATCCAAAGTAGATATTCACTATTAACGTGATGAATAACACAAAAAATTACCCTTTTTCCCTAGCCCTGCAGCTTGGAAAAGAACTGCTGCCTGGTCAAGCATTTATTGATTAACACTTACTCAGATGAGCATATATGTCTGAATTAAGAGTAAGAAACATAATTTACTCGAATGACTTGAGCATGCATTCTAATCTTAGCAATCAATTGCTTCCTCTCTTCTTCTTTCTTCAAGTCTAGTGTATACCGAAATCGTCGAGAAGCATTCAGTACAAGTGCAGCTTGCTGTAACAGAAACAATTGGTTTAGAAAAAGGAATAAAACTACCATCGTCTCAACTTTCAAAAGTTAGATTGATGGCTAATTTCCCAGATATAAATAAGCATACACCTAATGCAAATTCAAAGAATTCTAGACATGAAAATACATATTAAATAAATTTAAGTTAGTAATTTAAAGTTTGAAAGTCGAATGTTTCTTACTCATATTCTAGAGGGTACATCATAATATTTATACAAGTAAATGGTGCAAATCAGTCACAAGGAAAAAAAAGATCAACCTTAGCTAACAGATCTCCTAGAACTAGGATTCCAAAATTAGCCTGATCTACTCCCTATACTTCTTTTTTATATATCTATAATAAAGTACTAGAGACAGCCTTATCAAATCCCTAAGTATACTCTACAATTCTACACCCCCCCTCGAGCGAGACACGGATATTTTACATCACAACTTGTGACCTAGTTCCTCAAAGTTAGTTCTTGGAAGAACGTTACCAAGTCTCGGATTGGGATCTTTTAGGAGTATGGACCAATTGTACAATTGCCGTCTCAAGTTTTTCTTAAATGAAATTCCGTTCTGTCTCGATGCATTTTGTCCTATCATGATGTACAAGGCTCTTTGCAGTACTTATGGCAGTTTGATTGTCACAAAAACATCCTAATAAGTCTCTCAATAGCAACTCCCAATTCATTCAGCGATCTTTGAATCCAAATTTTCACAGGTACCAAAAGCTAAAGATCTAACCTCTGTTTCTTCACTACTCCTTGAGACTTGGACTGATTTTTATTTCTCCAAGTCACAAGATCTCCGACATACATAGGAACTGCATCTGAGAAAACTTCATGTTATTTGGCATTATTCTTTTCGTACAACATTCCTTTTTCGGTGGTCATTTTCAAATATCTCATAATTCTATTTACAGCTTCCATGTAATCTGCAGTTGGATTCTCCATCGATTGAATAACGTTTAAGTCTAATAAAGAATCAAATGTCATGTCTAGTACATTAGGTAAATAAGGCCTTCTAAAAGTCAACGGTATCTCCCTATCAAATGGTGTATTGTCCATTAATCTTAACTTCTTACTCGAACCCATTGGACAATCTGTTGGTATCTCCCTCTTCATAATCACTTGTTAAGATGATATCGTCATCACCATACCAGGACTGGTTTTTTTCCTGAAGAGAACTTCACAAAGAGGAAATCATCTGCCTAACATTGAGTATATCCATGCTTCTTCACTAAACTTGCAAACCAACCAAACAATCCTCAGAGTGAAAGTTTGATCTCATACGAGGACTTCTGAAGCTTGTACACCCAATTGTTCTTGAAATATGTTTCCAACCTTGGGGATATCTCCATTCATACACTTTTTCCTCCGAGTTATCATTGAGAAATTCATTCTTAACATCCAGTTAATATACATGCCAATCTTGGTTCACCACAACAGTCACAGTACGGTTTTCTCTCTTTCTCACGACTTTCATTACATTGTTCGATGGAGGCCCTCTTGCTATAAGAGCATATCTTACGAGTGATGGAGCGAAATTTCCCAGCTTTCCTCATGGCGAACTTCTGAGAATGCCTCTTTAATATTCAAAAGAGGTTTGATACCCATTACTCTCCCATGACTTCGTCTAGATTCTTGTTGAAAGTTAGGAATAACCTGAATGTGCGTTTATGCTCAACAATTCCTCAATATAGCCCTGCATCAACAAGGCACTTCCTAGTGTGAACTTCAAGCAAGTCGAGTTGTTGCCTACGACTAGAAACAGTATTGAAATATTGAGTAAGAGAGAGATCTCCATGACGGAAGTCAGTGTAAGGCAACTTCAATCTCAAATGTTTCGGAAGCGTTTTTGGAATCGGTTATGTCTCCCATGCCACATCCCTTGTTACTTTTGCAATTCCGTAGAGTAAAAAATCTATCCAACGTCATTATTCATTGAATTAATTAGCCAAGACATCACCATATGGATTTCGATCTGCACACTGCGAAGTTGGGATGTGTATCAGGAATAGTGACTTCACCTAGAAATATTCATTGTTGCCCTTTCCATGGACATACATCATCACTGACTCAAGCCACTGAAAAAAATTACGCTTGTTGAGTTTGTGACATGTGATGAACAGGGGTTGACTCTGCATAGCTACTTTGGTCTACAAACTTGGTCCCAAACAACCAAGTGAGTAGTGAGTATAGTGATCCCCATCAGGTCCATCCCACAAAAAGTCTCTCATAATCTTATTCATGGCTTCCGCCTCAAAATAAAAAAGCTTTCCTCCGACTCGCTAACTTCTTTGACATCTTGAGAAGGACGGACTCCCAAAAAGCGACTTTTAATGGATTTTTCTGAATGAAACTCCCAAATATTTGATAGGCCAAGACCAATCTCACAAGCTAACCTTTCCACTTCCTTTTCTTCACAATTAATCACCAGTAAAGAACTTTTCTCCAAATTATCTTTAACCCCGATATTTCACAAAAAAAAAGTGCAAAAATCTCCACCAAAAACCTCGAACGGTTATAGTTCTTTGCAAAAAACAAGGTATCATCCACAAACTAAATGTGTGAAATCTCCACCCTCTCTCTTACTACTGCCAAACCCCTACAAAGTTCCATCAATTTTTCCTTATCAACCAGTCTGCCCAGCATAACTACCACCAAGTTAAAAAAGAAGGGTGACAAATGATCTTCTAGCCTATGTCCTTTTCACCTTTAAATATACCCCTAGGTCTACCATTGATAATTATCAAAAAAGACACAATCGTAAGGCACCCCTTGATCCACCTTCTCCACTGACAAAATCCAAAAACTCCATTCGACATTGTTGTAGGCTATCTCAAAATCAACCTTAAATACCCATCCACTCTGTTTCTTTAACCTAACTTCCTCCAAAATCTCATTTGCAATCAGACAACAATCTAGGGTCTATTTCCATACGATAAAAGCATTTTGAGAGTCTGTTATCGTGAGAGAAATTGTGATACCCTTGTCCCACATTGGTTGAAAATGAAATTTTAAAATGCTTTGTAAGGGCCTACAATAGGCTCTTATAGCAACTTGGGTTAACCATTTTCGTAAAACGAGTGGATACGAAGTAGCTTATAGGGCGCCGGCTTCTCTACGGTATTCTTTGAATAATGAACACAACTTATCTTCCTATTTTCCAGCTATTCTTCCAGAATAAACGGATTACAAAATTCCCTCATATTACACTTCCCCTACGTCACATAGGCAATTTTGTGGACTTCAAAATAAGATTCTGTTACATAAATTGATTATGGGTTCTGCTTGTTATTTTTTACTATTGTGCCTGAACTGTTTCATGCTGTGTCAAAATTATTTCTGTTTACAGCTTATTTTCAAATTGGGATGAAAATTATCCCTACTTGCTCACAAGTTTCCACGTCACTCATCTTCTTGCATATCCCTTGCAGACAAGGGTGAAAATCAGGTCGAGGAACCAGAAAACATGGAGTTTTGGGCCTGGTGAATTCTAAACATGACATTTCTATTCGCTGCTTATTATTTAGGTTTTTCTGTTAGTTTGATGTTTTGAAATCCCGATTTCTCTCGTAACAACGAACAGTTTTATTTAACGGAATGAAAAAACGGATTCATGATATTTCCGTAATTTGAAGCTTAGTATTCTTTCAAGAGCATTGCCGCTGCTCACGTTCCAGTCTCGGGGTGTGACAGGAAGTACTAGGTTGTCTTGCATTACACCAACAATTCAAATTAACCGCGCATTAAGAGCAACATAACAGCAAAGGAAAAATACAAAACTTGATTGATTAAACCACTACCAATGATTGACAGCCTTCAAAAAAAGATAAGCGAAATTACACAAAAGAACACCAAAAGTGTGAGAAAGAATGTGATAAACTTACTCTCCACCGACGCAACCGGTCGGCCGGAGCACTTTTCGTCCGGAAAATATCGAAGGGCCCTGAACCTTGTTCATCACCACGGGAATAGTTTCCACGTCCACAACCACTCCCTGCTTCCAGATCATCCTCCAAGTGACCTTTCAATTCATCCGCCATTCCTCGATTTTTGTAACCGCTTTAAACTGTACAATTGCTTAAACAACGCAAAGAAATGGACGAAAATCTTAAGATTCAAACAAATACAGCAAAATTCCGGCTCTACCATTAAACTTCCTTTGTCTCACTATTTTCGATTTTTTCAATTCGCGCAATAAAATGTTTCAAAATGACATCCAATGATGCGAAAAAATGATAAATAATAAGATTAAAACAAGAAAAACCTGGAATTCGGCAATGGGGAGTTGCAGTTGGTCAGTTCTTAGGGAGTGCAAACTAGATAGGAGGGAAACTACCACGAAACTTCATAACCGATTTATTCGACTTTATTGATTTAATATACTTTTTTATTTTGTTTCCGTTCTAATAATTAAACTTGCCGTATAACTAACACACAAAATATTTTCACTCTCATATTCGACGTGTTTTTTCACATGAAATGCAATATAAAAAAACTTAAAATATACGACAAATATATAATATTTGATAACTAAATATTTTAGATCTGATTTTAATATATGATATTTTAGTGTCCAAACATTTATCACAAATTTTGATATTAATGAGATATCTTTTTCATATGAAAATTTGGTACAAAATCTTAAAAATTTGTTCCAAATCTAACGTTAATATATGACTTTTGAGTATTCAAACATGTATAACAAATGTTGGCATTCATGACACATCTTTTTTCATACGAAAATTAGGTACAAAATGTTGAAATTTTTTATAATGATATATTGTATTTGAGTATTAAAAGTTTAAGAAATGACATTAATATATGATTTTTTTAGTATTCTAACATGTATAACAAATTTTGGTATTGATGAAGCAAGTTTTCCAAATGAAAATTAGTACAAAACATTTAAAATATGGTATTAGTTTATGATATCTCAATATATTCTTTCAGATCAGGTACTAATATATGATATTTGGACACACAAACAAATATAGAAAGTATTGATATTAATATAATTGCTCCAATTTTATGCTTAAAATTAAATATTTTGCATCAGATTTAGAATAATTTGTTATGCTATATCATATATATGTTACATATTTTCAATATTTTGTACCGAAATTCATCAAGAAAAATAAATGTAGGCTCAGAGAGTCTATAAACATTTTGTGTGAATCAAAGACCGCAAATAAAGCATAAAACTGATGGAGACTGAACATATATTTAACTTTATTATTGGGTATTTAAAAGCAAATCTTCCCTTTTTATGTGATATGTAAAATGATGTCAATTTCAACTAATTACTAATCATACGTACCTCTGTACATCATTGGGCTCGTGTAATGAGAATCGAATGATACAAAAATTTATGATATTAAAATAATGAATTGAAAGATACTGATAATATAATTATTTTTAATTTCAGTTATTATGCAATCGATTATGGACAAAATTAGGAAACAACAAATAACAATGAGTTAGTAATGTATACGGTAATATAATTGACTATGAAATAAATTATTGTACTAATAAAAAAAACGACTATACAAGCATATAGCGTATATACATAACTACTAGTTAATTATTATTAAATAAAAATTATTTATTCAATCATCCACAAATAATGATGTTTTAATTTCATTAATTAATTTAAAATTATGAAATGAACATAACTCAAAAAATTGAGACTATTGGCTTTGAAATATTTGCATCATGCCTACATCCGAAAAATGGATTTAACAATTGAGATCTATTTACTCCAACCTTATTGTCTGAGGTAAACAAGTCGAGTTTTTAAAATTTTCCAATTAAAAACATTGATCAGTATACACTCAAGCTCGACTTAATTCAAATTTTCGATAGCATAAATAATATCGATTTCATACGATACTATAATTTAACGTTTTTCATTTGTTATTTTCTAAAAAAAATCATATTTGTTACTTTTTTTCCTCGAATGTGAGAAAAAAAAGTGCATTTTATATGTAAATTCGAAAAAAATATAGATTTTCCTTCTCTTTTTTTTTTTTTTTTACCATCGATTTCCACCGTGTTTGGTAGTAAAGAGAATCTTAAAGAAAAACATTCTACCTCACCAAACAAGATTTTGACATAATTTTTATAAATTATTGCTGAAAAGACACTAATGGTCTATATCTTTTCTCTCACTTGGTTCTAAATTTAAGATAATAAAACTCAATTATAACAAACAACTCGTCCACTACTCAAAAAATAACAAAAACACAAACAATTAACGATAGGGCCGGGCCTGGCCTAAATCTTGGATGGTACAATAAATGTGTAGCACATCCCAACAACAAATAAATCGGGAATTGGTTGGCCGCAAGGAAAGTAGGTAAACACGCTTTTGAACGTGTGATGCACATAGCTAGAATTGAATCAAGTGCATGAACGGCAGCTCTAGTTTCTATTAATGGCCCAGGTGGATCACACGATGTATTTTCGTCACAAAGAAAGTTGCTCCTTATTAAAACACGTTTTTAAGACAAAATATGTGCTAACTAATTTAATTAAAGATGCCAATAGTAGAAACAAAAAGGCTGGCACTCAAATACTATATGAACAATAAGTTTTTATAAATTTATAACAAATTTATTGAGCCACGTGCTTGGTTCTCAGCCGTAGATTATTTGAGAACAAGTCAAGAATTATATAAAAGAAAAATTGAATGTCATTAGAGAGAGTGATTGGTGCATGGTGGATATGGCCGGATTCGATATTATAATTTTGTGGTCATTATTAATAAAGGGTATTTTAAAACATCAGACGTTATGTAATTACGTTATGTATTATATAACCGAACTCAATTAATATTACGTTATGTATTATATAATTACGTTATGTATTATATAACCTTTCTCCAACCCACATCCTCTAAAAATATTACAACATACTCCATTTTTTTTTTTCATTTTCAAAAACACACACATATAATTATATAATTACGTTATGTATTATATAACCGAACTCAATTAATTCGATAAACATAATACAATAAAAAATCGACGTTTAATTTTATTGTTGTTTGTGTTTTTTAAATTGTTGGTGATGTCTTTTAATTGTTGGTGATGTCATTTAGTATTGTCTACTGTTTATCATCTAAACAAATCGCATGTTTATCAAGTTAAATAAATTAAATAGACAATAAGTGTTTCTAATAAATTATGTTATTAATTTTTGTGATCATTATCTTGTTTATTATTTCCATTTCATGATTATTATAAACAATATACTTATAATTAATTCATGAAAATAATAAAACAATTAAATAAATTAACTAACTATAAAAATTATTTAACATTAAAATTAATTAATTAAATAATTTAAAATATAAAATTATAAAATGGAGCAAAACAAATACAAAAAAATACAAAAAAGATTATTTTGCAATTGTTATGATGACATTTCAGTAATTTGGTGGAATCTCTATATGAATAGTGATCATCCACTGTTGCAATCTCCAAAATGGAGATTGCATTTGGAGTTGGGTTGGAGCATCAACCCATACTCTATTTTGAAGATTTCCTCCAAAATAGAGATGGGTTCGAGATGCTCTAAGCAGCTTATTAATGAAACGGGCGGATCCCACTATTTTCGTGGCAAACTTCCTTCCTGTCCCTTTAGTTGTCAGGTAGGGAATTTAAAGCACATTTCAAAATTATAAATAAGTTTATAAAGATTTTTGATTTGTTTCAGATATAAAAATTTGTTTTAAATATATAGTTTGGTTTTTTATATTTACTTTTTTTTTTTTGTCAATATACCATTATCATTACATACATTAACTGAATTCAACAATCTTTTAATCATACTAAAACATTCGTTAAATAAGAGTAAAATGACAAATTTAAGTTTAAAATTTATTTTTTCAATGATTTTTCTGAATATATGTGAAAACATAAGCCTATATATGGAGCAGAGATAATTAATATTCAGTAGAAAAGTAGCTTCAAACAAACAAAAATTGTTTTTCACGCAAGCAACTTATTATAAGAGGAGAATTAGGATGTCGTTACTCTTCGTTTTCTTATGTGTTTTCTTGTGATTCGACCATATTTGCATATCCATGAAAAGTTTGAGAAAGATAGAAGATGGGAAAGCTAGCCGCTAGCTAGGAATATACATAGAAAGAAAAAGCGTGCATTAATATTTGTGTTTGCTCAAAGTTCATATTAGATGAATGGAAAATTAATGTAAGTTGTTACTCTTTGAAATTAGAAATGCATGCGTATTTCGTGGATAGACTGCAGGGATTTGAATACATGTGAAGGGGGAAGAAAACACAACTTGTCACGTAATTTAGCCTCTACGCAGAGTTTCGATCCTCTAATATTTAGTCAAAATATGATCTTAATATTTATTTGAACGCTGACATGAGATAGCTATTGCATCGAAAAAAAATGTAAAAGAAGAAAATTTATCAAACTAACCAATCAGATTACCAAAAGCATATATATAAACCATTAATATGATCATCTAGTGCTGAAACTTACGACGTTTATATAAATAAATTTATAAAACTTCTGTTTTCTAGAAAAGGCGACTTCTCGTTTCGTTCTGCGGGTTGCAAGTGCGATTATCTTTTGAATATAGTCGCATTAATTATTCCTCATGCAGTTTCAGTTAAAAGGGCGATTAATTATATATTTTCTCGAATCTATTCTTGGATTGGATTTTCGAGCAAATAATATATGGGTGAGGGGTTTTTTCTTTTCTTTTCTAAATATTAGAAAACCGGGCTAGTTTTGTCGAAATGGCCCTGGTTTTTGTTTCTATAATATTCCGCCGAGTGGGCTGGTTGATTCTAATTGTTTGTCTGTTTTTATAGTTTTGTTGGTCGATCGGTTCAATTGGGAAGTAATTAAAAAAAAATTGGTCATTTTCCACATTACATATTTGAATAACATTATATTAAAGTAGAAACTAAAAAATAAATAATGTGAAGACAAAAAAAAGCCTTAATATTTGGAAATTAAGGCATAAATCACGTAGAATTTCGGGCCTGCCACTTTTTTTGACACTTAAATTTAAGTTTGGTCAATTCACTAATAATAAATGGGGTCACGCTTCTTCTTTTTTTCAAATCTGTTCTACACTTTTTATTTGGACTGACAATTTCTCAGATGCATGTATCATTTTATGTTTTTAAATACCTCAAATACACCCTTGCTCCTTCTCGGAATTTACCTTTTTATATAAATTTTATTTAAAAAAAACCAAAGTTTAATATTTTCACACATTTAGTGTATTTTAATTTTTAAAAATTTGAATATTTTTTTTAAAAAAATAATAAAAGTCATAAAATTTTAAATTTGATTTTAAAAATTTAAAATTGAATTTCTAATTTATATAACAAGAGTATCTAACAAAGAAAACAATTGCATGTAACCTGTACGATGTGCCCATTACTCTTCAGTACCTATGTTGTTTATGTAAATGGTAAAAGTTCAGTTTTAATTTGCTAACTTGGGATTTTTATTTTTATTTTTTGACTTTTTGCCCGATTTTCGTATGATTGCTTTATATATGATGACGAATGTTTGCTAACTTGTCAAATATTATAAACATTATAGCAAAAATTGGGTTGAAAAGGCAAATATGATTATGTTATCGCACTAAAACCCAATGTTGACCAATTAGAGAAACAAAAGCTTACCAAAGCAATTTTGTATTTTTTTAAATGGATAATTTGTACCAAAAAAAATATAAAGACATAAAATCTCTTAAAAATACCCACGATAAATGCTCCGGTATATTAATTCATAAAATTGACTTGTGAGAGTATACATATACATTCATAATCTTTATTGGCTGGTCATTTATAATGCAATACACGCTCTAATTATCAATTGAATACATTAAATCTAATTTTGAAAACCCCTAGTTTCTTTTCTTTGAAGGAAATTAAGTTTAATTATATTGTGTGTTTTTACTATTAGTGTTTTAAATCAAATTTAAATTTTAAATTATTTTCCATCTTATTTCATGCGACTAACTAAATGATATAATTGTGAAAATAGCCATATATTCATCATCCACTTTGTCTATTTTGAATTTTGTTATTTTTTTTTTGGTCCATTTTGCCTGTAAGTTGACGTGGCGTTAGAAATTTCGAAATTTTGACATATTACAGGACTGGGTCCATTTTCGTAGATGACCAAAACACACAATTCAAAGGATCATTTTGACAAAATTCCCACCTAATTATTATCGAATGGAAAATTACGAGTTCAACCAAAAATTTGAACTTAATCTTAGAGCGGGTCTGATTGTGAAAGACCTATTACTGGATAATTCAGGGGTAGAGCGAAAGAGGATCGTGCAAGCTCACGACCTACTAAATTTATTTGTCAATGTATAATTTTCGTGAAAATGTGGGAATACTTAATTACTCATCTTTAAAAATGTGTACGTAGAGGTAAAAGCATATATTTTTTTGACAACTAGAACTCTGGATTAATAAATCAAAACAAGTCAGTCATTTTACCTCTTTTTTTCGCAATAATATGAACACGTGGTCAATAATTTTATGTCGATGACTTATAAATCATTTGAACTTATAGCATATTTGACATCAAAATCTTAATTAGTTTGAGACGAATCATCGAGTTCGAGACTCAATTATCTCCTCTAAACTAAAAAGGAAAAAGAAAAGTCAATATTTTTTTTTGGAAATTAAAGAAGCTACACTATAGTAATAAGGGTACATAGTCCGGTGCATTAAACGTCGACGGGTATGGCGTAATCGGACCGAATACAGCAACTCATCAGTTTTCAAGGAGATCTATGGCAATTAATGTAAGATTTAGCCAATGAACAAGGCTCATCTTTTTTCCAATGATATGTCAAATTTTAAGCCAAACTCAATGTTTAGGCTTCCGAATTTTTTTTTTTTTTAATTTTTTAGTAATTTTTTATTTGGTAATAAGTTAACATGCGAATATTTTGATATTTTTTTAGTTATGAATTTTCCAGTTTGGGTAAAATAATTCAATTATATTCTCATCCTATAGTTAAACAAACCTCTCTTTGCTGCATCAGAACATATATAATCTCCCTCCCCAACTCTTTCAAACTCAAAGAATGAACCGTTTAGCCCAAGAACTAGCTTGAATTCAAGCGCTCGACTAATTATTTACAGTACTAAATTAATTATCCACGTTCGATTCGTTCATGCAAAAACAAAATGCATCGAATTAAGATCATCGACAAATCATATAAACGTAAAGATGATGTTGCTACCTTGTATATGTATGTATCAAGTCGACTGGAGCGGTCTCGGAACTTATGCAAACGCAAGCAAGTGAAGTGAGCAAGCACTGTGAGTGGAAATGGACTAGGAATTAATGCTGGATATATAATTATGTAAGACTTCGGTATATTATATCACCGGCAGCTTTTCGGAAATTTCCTCGAAAAAACAGGTCATGCTTATATAATAAGAAAACATAATAATAATAAGAACAATAATAATAATAACAATAATAATAATACGGCCTCTCAATCTTTCTATAGGCGTGAACAACAGATGCATTGTTTCCTGGAAGTAGAGAGCACGTCTGTTTTGTAAGTGGGGCTTCGTACAATTTGTTTCGATCGTAACTATTTTTATTGATTTTTTGAAAATAATCGATTTAGGTTATATATCAGAGAAATTTTTTGTGTTGTCTTGACAATTTTGTTATTTTTTTCACGTCGGTGAACAACACAAATATATGAGTTTGAACAATCCTCCTTGAGCTAGCTTTTGAGGTTGAGTTAGGTCAATGTTCCAATCTTTAACATGGTATCAAAGCCCAAGTTCCAGAGTTATGTATTGGACTGCCTATATTTGGGTCACTCATTCTGCCCATAGTTGGGTCATTTATTAACTTCACGCTCCAGATGTTCATTTATGGGCGCGAGGGAGGTGCGTTAGTTGTCCCGCATCGATTGAATAAAGTATCTGGGAGTTGCATATATGAGCTTGGACAATTATCCCCCTTGAGTTAGGTTTTGCGGTTGACTTAGGTTCAAGTTCCAATCTTAACAAATTTTTGGGTGGTATTTTTTCTAAAGATTTCTAGCTGAGTTATGGACCAATCATGCATTTCCCCACCTATTAGCTAGATCGTTCTCAACCGTCGACATCGTTGCTAGATTTAACATCAAGACAGCTCGCATGACTAGACTATCTACTCCTTCCGAGAATTTTCGCATCTTCTACACCGAATGAATTTCACCTCGTATAATATGGATAAATCAAGACCCTAGTATAAAAAAACGCCATAATCCAAGGGCCACATGGTGTAATTCACGAGACAGAGAATAGAAATTTCCCGGGGAAGTAAATATAAAGAAATTAAATATTATCTATAATTTCTTTTAGAAGAAAGGTCTAATTATTTCCCTCTACAAAGTATACATAATTGTTTGCTGCGGAGCATGAAGTCGTGGATCATTCCTTGCGTCCAACTCGTGCTTTCCGACAGTACATTTATGTCAATCATGGGATGAGAATGGTATCTTGCTTTGCCATAAATTATTTTGATTAATTAAAGGAAAATATATTTTTCGTGAAGTAAAGGACAACTGTTCTTGTTCTGGTAAATTGAGGAGAAATTTCCGCCTGCTTTTAAAAACAGGTTTCATACGTATAGGAGGTTGGTTTCTTGACAGAATAGAGTAACAACTAGACAAAAATATATGGCTTAATTTATTAGATCACAAATTTTTTTATGAAACCGTTTCACATTTCACGGGTCAATTTTGTGAGAAAGATATCAGAATCAATCCAATTCGTGAAAAATATTATTTTTTATGTAGTTATGGATCAGGTAAACTCGTCTCACAGATATAGAATCGTGAGACCATCTTACATGAGATTTAGTCTTATAATATTTTTACCCCGAGAGGTGTTCGAGTTGGTAGACTAAGTGAGTATGTGACTAAAAGTCAGAAATTCGATTTCTCCTTACCAAAAATTTCTTGGGCGAATAAGTCATACATGGTTTGCCTAGTGCTGGTGTAATTTGCAGGAATGGGTCTTATGTGAGACCGTCTCACGGATCTTAATCTGTGAGACGGGTCAACCATATCCATTTTCACAATAAAAAGTAATAATCTTAGCATAAAAAGTAATATTTTTTTATGGATGACCCAAATAGAGACCCGTCTCACACAATACGACCCGTGAGACCGTCTCACACAAGTTTTTGTCAATTTGCAGCTATTGCGTTAGCCTGAAGATTTACCCACTACACACCAAATTAAAAAAGGTACTAGTTGCGAGTTTAACGTCATAAAAATTTTATAATAATTTTTAAAAAACTAATATAAATAAAATTCTCGATCAATGAATCACCTAATATTTTTGGTCCTATATACCTTTTATTAGGAAACATGTTGATATTAAAAATTGGACTTAACTTAACCCAAAAAACTAACTCAAAGAGAGAGAATTGTCCAAGACCATATATACAACTATCAGGAATTTTATCTATCGATGTGGGACAACTAACACACCTCCTCACACGCATGAATGAATATTTGGAGCGTGAAGTTTACAAATGACCCAATAATGGGCATGCCCAATTATTGGCAGTCCAACATATAAAGGTGAAATCCGGGCTCTGATACCATGTTAAAATTGATACTTGAACCTAACACAACCCCAAAAGCTAGCTCAAGGGGAGATGATTGTTCCGTTCATATACGCAAGAGTCTCGAATTGGATACTCGATTAAAGAATCATCTAAATTATATGATTACAATATTAAAAAAATAAATTATGAGATGACAATACAAGTGCTATTATATTTTACGGGTTTAATTATGAGGAAATTAAATTTATATTAAACATTATATATATAGACACACACACACATATACAAATACGTATATTGATAGCTTGTGGAGCTGCATCGAGCTACCCTATTGGAGAAATCAAGGGTTTTGTTTATAGAATGGAACATACATTAAATAATCTTGTAAACTTTCGATATCATGTTTCTGAAATCGGGATGGCATACGGGTGTTGATAAATGCGAGAAAATTTATGTGAATGATTAGTAATAGAATGTACTGCAATTTCAAGCCACAACGAATTTAGCTCCAACAATTTTTTTGTCAAGGTAAGAGCTGGACACACGAACAAACAAGTAACCCGTGAAGCTGAGAAATATAAAACATGGGGACTTGCGAAGGCTGTAATATATGTAAAAAAAGACACGACTTGCTTTTACCTAGTTATATATACTAAATAATTAAACGCTTCAGGCGGTAGTTTTGTTTTGGGACTCGGGAGTCTGATAGCAAAGGAGGCACTCGAGGTTCCCATGTCGATCAGAGTCGAACAATGGTGTGAAAACTCGCTGGTAAGGTTCTTCGCTTTGCGTCGAATTAAACCACATGCTCCACGTTTGTGCGCCCCGTCAATTCCTTTGAGTAGGATTTCATCCTAGGGTGTGGAACCAAATTCAATAATTTCCTATTCCATTTTAATTCAAGGTGTTGGTAGAGTGACCAGCATCCGATATATCAGCCGCCGTAGGCTTGCTATTATAGCTATCACCAATGATTCTTCTATGTGATTTCTTTCTTTCCTGCGACTTTGTTTATTTTTTGGGCACATATTTTTTTTAAGAACGGTAGCCGAACTTTTGATCTCTGTGTTCTTATCAAGATCATAATATATACATAGATGTTTCTTTGTACGTATACATTAGTTATTTTATTTTGAAAATTTTATCTATAAAACTTGTACGTCAAATTAGATCAAGTCGAGTGGACAATTACCAAAATAATCAGAAATGCACTATTTTTCATTTGGTTGTTTAACCAATTAAAATTTTGTCTACGCATGTAATATTCGGTGTCACATAAAAAATTTCCGACACCACCTCACACTCAGTAATCAATCGGAATATAACTAAAAACCAAAAAAAATAAAGCAAATTATTGGACTATTCGTTATATATGTACCCTTAAGTCGAGTATCTAACACTCCATACAGCCGATTATATCCCATTCAACATATTTGAGTGAGATACTTTTTAACACCTGGCTTGACTTTTACCGGATCGGGTGTTTTGTCGGTGCAACAGGTTAGCCGAACACACATTCACATAAAGCTTTTTTAATTTTTATATACATGTGCTGATGTGCATAATAAATCAACAATAGCATGTTTAAATTTTTTATTATATTTTAGGGATGATTAAAAAGGAAAAAATTATCATATTTGTATGGAATTAGTGATTTTAAAGCTCAAGATATATTATTTTAAATATTTTATAAATCAAAATAAAATTATGAACAATTCTCAAGCTAGCGAGCCAGTTGCATGCTAGTTCATGTACTAAGTTGATTTTTTAGACGCATGCACTCATTTGCAACACAATATATCAGATGATATAATTAGTCATTTAATTGCATGTGAATACAAAACCAAACGTTTAGAACACAAAGTGCACACATACTTCCTCTTGATCCTGAAACAAACAGGAATGTAGCAAAGTTTCCCTGTGCCTTCCACCTCCACTGCTTGCACTTTGCCTCCACACTTTGGACATCTTCCAGGGGCTTGATGTCTACCTATTTCCCTATCCTCTTCTTCGCATACGTAGAATAACCTCATCGAGCCGATATTTTTGTGGGAGATATGGTTTTCAGGATGGATGACATTAATTGTAAGGATCGATACACGTACATATAGATAGACAGATTTATATAGTGGTGGATTTAGGTTCTTGGGAAAATTCTTATCGGATTCAATAATTTTATTATATTGGCGATTTTATATATATATTTCCATGAAAATCACTGGTTTTTTTTATTCATATATAAATTTATGTATGCGGTGTTTTTGTCAAAATATCCATGCAGTTGATAATACACGAGGTGCAGTAAAATTTAATGTGAGAATTTTGTATGCCCCAGGAGTGCATGGGATAAAATTTCTTGTTCATGAGCAAAAATAAAATAATATAAGTTCAAAGATGTAATTCATTGTGTTTGGTTGGATACGATTTTTGATACATGTGGATGTACAAATTTATTTTATCAGCCAGATTTAAATATTCAAGGCCATAAGCAAAACTAGAAATTCCTCAAATTTAGCACAAGCTATGATAAATCAACCAATTGTTAAGGTTGGTCTTAGTCCAACAATTGACAATTTTTTGTTTCCTTTTAATATTTTTTTCTCTCAAAATTTTACATCAAATATTGCTGATATAGTACCGGACATTACAAATATGATACCGAATATTATTGACGTGTCTTATACAAAGTAAGAACTCTGGCGAAGGACCAAAAGTTTTTTAAAAAAAGCACCACCTTATTAGTTTAATAATAAACTTTGACGATTTATTGGATTAAAAACAAAAATAGACCAACTACTTTGCTAATTTTCCCTATTGATGTTAGACCAATAGTTCTTATAATTTTTCTTACACTTAATTAATTTATTTATGGTAAACATTTTATGTTGCTCGGACCAAGATTCGCAAATCAAATCGATTCTTTGACAACTTACAACTTGGTGTATTCAACTACAATACACTGGCCTTCAAGAAAAAAAATTACAATAAACTGAACACCACGAACCCTTTTCCAAATCAATCCTATAATGAAACGAAGCAAGAAACAAGTGCAACAATATAAATGAAATATCTTCCCTCGATAGCAATCATGTCTCAAATCAAACATCATACACCAGTCCTAAACACTTACGATTGGTCCCTTATAAATCGATCTCCACACGAATAAAAATCCCGAGCGGCCGTTCCCATCGACCGATATCGAACAAGAGAATATTGGATCATATCTCACGGAAGGTAACCTAGCCTAGTATATTTGGATTTAAACATCCAAGCTAGCATGTACGCCCCCACAGCACAAAGTGATGCCAACAAACTTACCGTTTAAATGTAAGTTTTTGCAATCACTTTCTATGGTTATAATCCACAAATATGTAAAAGTTCCAAACAACTTTACAATTTTGATGCTCTCAAGAACTGAATTTTAAGCAAATTTCACTTTCACGATGTGATTTTTTTCCTGGTTTGATCAAGGGTTTCGTTTAGTCACACATGCTTTCCTTTATTACTCGTCTCTGCAATGATTGTCATATTTCCTTCTCTAGTATTGACGTGTGGAGAGCTGACTATACTATAATTAATTATGTGTTTGATTATAATTATTGGTGAGTAATCATATTAAATGTTTTTGTTTTCCGTCGTTAATTCTTAGTTAAAAACTAACAGAAAATGAGACGTGCACCTCAAAAAAGGGGTATGTTTCTAAACATGATATTTATTTATTTAATTTTATGTGAGACCAAAAGCATTGGTGTCCCCATTGTTCCGAAGGATTTATTTCATCCTACCCACGTGGGCATTGCCCCCATGATAGGATAGATGACCAAGATTTGCCCATGCATATATATGACCCACTTTTTTTTTTTGAAATTATATGTGTGGCAAGATCTTACCCGTTGAAATGAAGTGAGGGTAGTGCCTACATAGGTAGGATCTCATTAACCAAGAAAACCATGTTGATCATTCTTTGTTAGTTTTTAATGACGAATTAATATCGAATAACGTTGGCTGTATAATTAGGACAGAGTGAGCAGTAAACAAGGAGGGGGACCAGAACCGGCTGTAATAATTGTGTCTCCCATTATGATTTTTCTTGAAAACACAAACAATTTTATGAGCAAAAGATGCCGAGAATTTTTATCGTCGAACTCCTTCCAAGACTCAAGTCATGAATAAATTTTGTAATATGAGAAAGTAAAAATATTATCAAGATCTCAAGTTTGGATCGATGTCGATGTCAAGATCTAAAATGACATATGTTATACTACTACTTGGTTATTTATGATCATGACGAGATTCTTAATTTAAGTTGATAATTCAGATGTGAGATTGGATTTGATTAAGATTTTAAGAAATTCTCATATACGGAATAAATTTACACTCGAAGCAATTCTTAAAACACCAAGAACTCACTCGCACAAACATTCAAATCAAATCGTGATTGAAAGAATTGAATCGCTCTTAGCTCCATTCCTCTGTACAGGGAGAAAAATCCATCTGTTGCCATCTCACATATCCACACTCACCCCAAATCCAACGGTCGCAAATTGAGTCAGTGTTCTATCTAGACCCATTGCCATACTTAATTGGTCTTAAGTCTTTTTTTTCATGATAATTTGATAATTGTTTCTATAAGAAATTATTTATAAAAAAACAATCATTATTACAAATTTTTTAAAAAAACTTGACCAGTTGGCCATTCGCTAAAAGATTAGTCGATTATCTTTACAACAAACATCCGTCTCTCCATTACTTAGATAATCAAATCAAGCTGGTGTTGTACAACCAAGAATCGTACAAAACTAAATGCCTGGAACAGAGTGTGCAGAAGTACTTGAGCTTGAATCTCGAACAAATCGGGAGGCACCACAATCTCCACTGCTTCCCCATTTCCACTGCCTGCACCTTCCCGCCGCAGTACGGGCACGACCCCGACGCCGGCCACCGTCCCAGCTCTGTCTCCTCTTTACACCCCAGTAAACACATAACGCCACACTCACACTGCGTGCGATTGTTTTATGTTGAATTCTGTTCAAGTTTTTTTTAATATTCCAGTTTCGACTTCGAATTTCGTAGTCGGGCTTCTCGAATTTGTCGAGAAAAGGAGGTTTTCGTTTATAGGAAGCAGGTGGAAGCTCGAGAATATTCGTCGCATGAATGGAATTTTCTAGAGATGAATGGAATTTTTCAGAGATGCCGAGCTAACGAACGCAAAGGCGTAGGTTAAGTCCAAATGGACCCTCTTTCTTTCTTTCTTTTTTTTTTTTTTTAAAAATATCGGTTAAATTCGATTACCTACCGAATCAAGTGATTTTAATTTGTTTTGGTCTTGTTTGTTTTTTATATAAAAAAAATCAATAAGTTCTATTATATATATAAAAAATCGGTTGGTATCTAAATCGACTGAATGCTCACCTCTAGGGAAATAGGCTGCGAATGCATTAAATATTATATTTTTTTAAAAAAAAATCAATAACTTAAAAAACACTAATTCATAATTCTGCCAATAAGTTTAATTTGATATAATCAAACTTCAGTAAATAATAAATAATTGAAAAATTAAATATATAGGAAATGTTACTGCATCAAGAACAAAGTTGAAAATTTAGTCAGTGAACTAAAAAAATAAATAAGTCAGTGAACTAAAAAATTTAGTTTCCTACATATGATATTTTTACCTATAAAAGTGAAAATTACGATATTTTAATTAATCGAAATTTTAAAATAATATATATGTATATAATTTTCTGTATTTAAAAGCTGTAGTTTAAATATATTATTTCAGGAAAATAATGATGTTACATTTGAAAAATAAAAGACAATTTCTATATATTTATTTAAGAAAATAACACAATTTAATGTATTAAAAAGGATTAATTTATATAATATATATTTGACGAGGAAGATACTTACTAAAAGACATATATCTTTAATTAATATGCATTCACCAAACAGATCAAATTTTGTCGGTCTGTTAGGCTTAGCCTTAATATATTGTTATAAATAATTTAATATAATATGTAGTATCTTACATTATTATTCATTTATACTATTCTATTAAATTTGAGACACTTAGAGTAATTAATTTTGATGTCATGTTCTGTTTTAATAACTATATATATTAATAAAATATTAAAACTTTAATGTAAGTTATATGTAGTTCAGTGTATAGAGTTATTGTTTCTTGAAAATTAAGTTATATGTTCAATTCTTATTGAGGTCATTTTTTTATTCTTTTAATTTTTTAGTTATTTTTTAATTTATATATCAAAATTACAATGTAGTACCTCATTATTTCTTATAATTATAATTTTGATCATCATTTAAATATAAACTAAATGAATTATAAAAAAATATTATAAAAGCCCGCAACGCGTGCGTCGGTGTGCTAGTATTATATTAAGCAGGGGCACCATATATAGTAACTGATAACCCCTCGTAATTCCAATATCTTAATCATTTCTCTTCAAAAATATACTTTTACCTGGTCAAATTAAAAATCATCTCCACAGTTTTCTCTAATGAGTTCTTCCTTCAAACTTTTCATATTTTATATCTTCAAATAATCACAAAACTCTTGTGATTCCGTCTCATGTGTCATTTTGTGATATATATTTTCAAACCTAACTACCTAATTCATTAAAAATATTTATTTTTTTAAAGTAGATATGGATCAAATCAACTCATCTCATGAATATAGGCTCGTGAGACGATCATCTCACAAAAGACTTACTCTCAAATAATTATTACAAATCTTATACATATGATGCCATTAAATGCTAGTTTTTATCGATTAATTTGAGCTATATCATATACATTATAATTATTTCATATCAACATATAGTGTGCATGATACATTCATGCTTACTAGCATCAATTTGTAAATTATATTTAATAATCATGCATACATGCCGTATTTCTCTTTTATTACTAACAAAAATTAGGAGGTGTGTATTTTTTTGCCCCAATTCCTTGAGAAGCCGCAAGCATATCTTTGTCCTAACTAGAAAGCTATTTTCCAACCTGTAGAAATGGGCCAAACTGAGTGGTTAGATCCATTCCCCAACATACATGTTCATTCCCACATTTATTGATTCCAAAATTTTATTTGTTTTAAATTTAATTGAGGATTATTTTTGGAATCCTTTGGTCATATATATATTTATGTAATCCTCAATTAATTAAAACAAGCTTATCTAGATTACTCAGTCATAATAGATGTCATCTAATTGCCTCGTAATTTCGTCCCATGATTATTAAAAATATCGTTTTCGCGAATGAAATTCAGATTTTTTTTTTCATGGTTTTGTTTCATTCTGGCTCTTCGTTTCATAGTGGGAAGACAAACGAGCGCCGATCTCATTGATGAAAACTAGTACACTAGATGTCTAGATCACGCATTGTGTGTATTTAGAGTACATTTCTCCTATATATAGTATACATACGTAAAATAAATATTTCAAATAGTTTTTTTCTATTTAATTTGATCGAATGGTTCTTATATATAATCTTTATTTTTTTAAATAAAGTTTATTTTATTTGTAATTTGTTTTTTGTTGTTACATAAGCCATTTTTTAGTCTTTTTGTTAGAAAAAACCAATGGTGAAGCCTCGGATTCGCGTTTAATAAAAAGTAAATATAATTTTAAATATAAGGGGACAATGTCAATATATTCTCCATGCAAAGTTATGCAGCTTGCATAGGAGGGAAGGGCTAGTACGTACCCTTGTTTCTTTCAACCAAGAGAAAACATTACCAGATGTTGCTTCGAGCTGTGCTTTCAAGTCAGCACATCGGTAAAAATGCTAAGAGTAAAAAAAGACCAATTTATTGGATTAAAATCAAATTTGATAACTTATAGGATCAAAAACTAATATAAGTTAACTTACAAGACGAATTTTTCATTTCACATGACATTCTACGATAGTATTTCATCGTGCCATAGACTAACTATATTGATATTCGTCATATGTCTGATATGCATGTACTTCATCACTACATCATCATATCAGAGATCAATCGCAGTAGAAGATTTGAAATGATCATCATTCTACACCGAGCAGTTGAATGGATCGATTTTTATTAATTGTTCAGCTCCTAGTTAACACACTCAGTGTAGCATAGAATTTTCCCATGGCTCAAGCTCGGTCAACCTTTGTGGGACCCATGCAGATGCATAGACCGAGTTATGGCCTTTCCACGTCAAGAGCAGCATGTCTCCATCTTTCTTCATTCCCCAACCACTTGCATGCTCGTCTAACAGCAGTTTGATTTCCTTAATTGTCTCTTCACAAAAAGCCACACTTGAAAAGCCATTGTTTACCATTCTTTGAGACAATTTGCTGGTTGATTCAAATATCTCTATCCTTTTAACACCCTCGAATCCGATAAAGTTCTCGATCTTCTGACCAAAATCAGATTCATATTCGATTCTTTGAAGGCTGTGCTTTGGCAAGAAAGTCTCTAATGCATCAAAAGGAATCCAAAGATAGTTAAAACAAGTAGTTATTCTTGATGAAAGCCCACTCGATGCGCCTATATCGCAATCTTCATCGACCACTGTTACAATACAAGGATTTATGCTTTTTATCATATCCAAAAAACAATCCCTACATGAAGGGATCTCAGAAGAATTCCCCATTTTCCGATCATCTGGTAGGTATCTTAACCAATTTTGACAATTTACCACTAGAGCTTCATCATCTCTAATTTTTAAAGTGGAAAAATCATTCATCAGTAGTCTTATGAGTAAATCATAATGAAGATGATCTGATGAAGATTGATCATGAGGTAGACCCGTTAGTTCAATTACGTTAAATTCAAAAGGGACGTCCTTAAATTTTGCGAAATTCGACAAACGCTGTCCGACTTCCTGGACTGGTGCATTCAACGAAGGAGGGACCCTAGGCCTCCACGAAAGAACAGATATCCTCAACGTTGGAACCCCTTCATTCAGTTTAGATAGTTCATCTATCAAAGTTGGCCATTGCATACAATGAGTGATACTAAAATCCAGCACATGAACTCTCGAAAACCCTTGAATTGCTTTGAGAATAGCACCATTCGATGCGCAGAACCCGAATCGATACCAAGGAATAAGGTCTACGTACCTGGCTAGCTCAGTCACAGACATTGGCCTCCTTTGAAACGATTCATCCCCTCCGGATGAATCATTGACATTTAGGGAAGCTGGATAAACCCTAGAAGCCTTCAAAATGAGAGGTTTCAAGAAGTATGAAGCCAACCTCTGGTTCGGATCACCGGTGGAGGACGCTACGTTGTTGAGTACCCACATCACTTGTTGAGCTAATGTGACATCGTTTCTCTCAAGGGCATTCGCGCAATGAAGTAGAAGCCTCTCGATGCACGCTCCATCGATGCTACTAAGGCAACCTTGTAAAGCACCTGAAATGGAGCTTTGTGAAGTGGGAAAAAGATCAGGGTTTTGTAAAGAAACGGGTGAAGTTTTCCCGGCTTGTAACTCTGCTTTCATGTCTTCTATCAAGTCATATAATCTCTTGGAAGCCTTCAAGAATTGGGATTATGTTTAAATTAACCAACCTTGTTCATATATTCATGAACAATTATTTGGAGCTTCAGAATTTCGGGAGAAGGGATAATTTGTCATTTTGTTTGGTATGGAGGAAATTGACATAATGTAGGGAAGAGATAGAAAAGGTGGTTATATATAAACATAGGGATTGGTTGTGTTTGGGAATTTGAATAAATACAAGAGAGAATAAGAGGAGAAATGAAGAAAATGAATTCCATTCCTCCACGCTAAAATATAGGGCTTTTTTTAGTCACCAATAAAATAATCTTTCTAATGGAATGAAATGGTGACAAGAATTTGATTAAGATGCCACAATTTTGATAGAGTATTTTTGTTAGTTTTCCATTTGAGATTTAGTTAGGATATTTCCACATTCAATAGATACACGATAGTCCGAGGTCACATCGTCAAGGGACACCTAGTGGGAAAAAGATCATGTAAGTTTCATCAAATGAAAATTATTAAAATTTTATGTGTAATTTTTCCTAAATCTTATTATCGGTGTTCAAATTATCATATCGAGATTTCCTTGATCCTCCCTCGGAACAATCCTTCTTGGATTCAAAACCGAATAATAAGATTCAATGATATCGATGCAACAATTTTGAAGAGGAAGACGTCATGATTTGGTTCGTTTTTTGGGGCACGACTTATTTTCAAAATAGAATAAAATGTAATCAAATTGCTCTTGAGAGCTTTTGGATTGGATAAATTGGAAGGCAGCTTGATTCAGCTACTTTGGCTGAACTATATAAAATTTATCCTTGAACACTATTTGTGGATAAACATATTAACAAGTGATTAAGGAAATAAGGGTAAGGGAAAAGTTAAGGGGGCTGTCTTAGCCGGCCATTTTCTTGTCTAATTTGAGTCAAGGAATGCAAATTAGGACAAATCATGTGTATTAGTTTAAGTGATTTAGATATAACTTTTTGTAAGAGTAGTAATTGATGGGTACATCACATTCCTGTCCTTGTTGCATTACATTTCATGTAGATTTTCAAAGTCATGTAATGCCACAAGAAAAGACAAAGTTGTACCCCTTGCATTTTTGGTTGGGAAATTGAAATTCCTTTTTTCTCAAAATTCAATTAGTATTGGATTTAGAATGACTAATTGTAATTTGGTTAACTAACGCCCTTTTTACATTAAAAAAAAATAAAATTGAATATTTGAATTGCATGTTTGTATATGAAAATTGATACAGCAAGTTGGTTCACATATACTTTCATTTATCTAATTAGTCAGAATTTGGTCATAGTACAATAAATTTGTGTTTTTGTATGTTTATTTCGAATTTCGTGTTATTAATGATATGAGATTAGATATTGCTAGATAACACCTGATATTAGTTAGATATCCAGTTAAAATTGAGGACTCTGGTGTCGATTCGGATTAAGTAAGCCATAAGAAACACCAAGTTACCAATTTGTACCAACTAAAAGACTAAACGTCTATCTGAATTCTGAAACTGGCAATAAAATGTATATATTGCCTTAAAAAAAGGTTTTTTGCATCAATAATATCGTTCATCCACTATTGAAGTATCCAAAACTGGTTACACATTGTACAGAACAAGAAAATATAATGTAAAGTTTCTAACATCTTGCAGTACCTGATGAATCAAACTTCTGTTCTCCGTGGAAGCACACAATACAAGAAATAATGAGCTAAGATTAAGTTATACGAGAAATCTGCTACGAATCTCTCTCCCAAAGAATTTGCTCGTCGATCTTGCTCAACACCTCATCATCAAGTCGTTTCCATGTCCTGACCCTTTCTACCCCATTCCATTCCCGCTCCCCTCTCCCAAGTTCGGCCAAAATGATTCTTGCCCTCCTCGGCCACCCAGCTACACCATAGCCGTGGTATCCAAACCCTCCACCGTAACAAAACCATATGCCCTCAAGATTCCCACAGAAGTCATTGGTATGATCATGACCTACGAAAACAGCCTTCACATCTCCCATGGATACAAGAGTATTGAGCACTCCCGAGTTTACAATGGAACAGGCTACATGTTCTCGACTTGTTCCAGTCAAATTTTTAATGGGACCTTGTTTAATTTCAGGAATCGGTATGTGGAAGAATGCTAACGATAAGCTCGTGGTTGGATCGGAAGCAGTGAGAAATGATTTGTTGCTATTTTCTTTTCTTCCTGTTAGTGTGACCTGCAACATGTTCATAATTCTAAATCCACAATGTGGGATAGTGAGAGTTAAAATGGTTGTTGTCACATAATTTACGCGCATAAACAAGATTCTTGTGTACAACGGATGGACAAATTTAATCTCATGTATGTTCATATATTTAGATAGTTCTGCATTCTGGTGTAATTCAGGGATGGCATAAAATGAGGACGTACATGCCTCTCAAAATACTAATGAGGATATACTTCCACTTGGTTAAAGCTTTACCTGTAATTTCTTGGAAACTCGACGAAGCCAATTAAGTTGGGATTCTTTAATCCATCCATATGTTTGGATACCATCAACAACGGCTCGGTCTCCACTGTCAAGAAAATAGAGATTAAGGACACTGTTGTTGGCAAAACTGGAACCTGGAGCACCCCATACTAGCAGGTTATAATTTCCGAACCCATCGATTTTTGGCAGAGTGTTCTGTTTCTTGGGATTAGAGGTGTTCTCTTCAGATGATGGAAAGGTTTGTGACAGAGAAAAATCCATGAGGGAGATGAAATACATCAACTCTTCACGAGTCATGGTAGATTCCTGATCGTGGTTCCCTAAAACAGCTGCCCAAGGAGTACCAGATTTTAAAACTGGGCCAAAAGCTTGAAATAGAGATTCTACAGCATCAGCGGCACTTGATCCAAATATGCTATCACCTAGAATGCAAAACTCAGATAAACGAGAGGCAACAACCATTTTCACTTGACAGAGGCAAAACAAGAAGATGCGGTTATAAATGTAAAAAGTGTACAGGACAAACAGAAGGTACTTTTATGGCCAAAGCACACTAAAATATACTAGACTTTCCATCATTTGCCATAAACCAATAAAAATGAACTACAGAACTAAAATAAAAAGTGCCCTTCAAAGTCGGGATCTATTTGAATGAAGCATACGGCTTCCCAGTGCAATAGAACAGGTGAAAAATAAAAGGTTTGCCTATGAGTACGTAGGCTTAGAAAGAGTTTTCGAAACTATAACAAAGTAAAAGTGAACCATTCTTTTTCTTTACTTCCTCTAGGGACTCAGTAAAGCACTCTTTCTATCAATTCAGGCACAATCATCCAATCTAGTTTCCGTACCTGCAAAAGCTTCATTTGATTCTAATAAAACTACCAACTTTTCAATGTTTAAAAGAAAACTAACTTAAAAGGGGATCAATTGAGGTAAGTTGCAGATACATTTTCAATTACATGCTACATTGATTGCTCTCAACCAATATTGTAGCTTCATTTTGTGGAGTTTCATCTTTTTATATGTATCGAAAGCATCCGAACAACCAAATATTAGAAATTAAAACGATTTCAATTCACCCTCGGCTTCTCTTCCTGCGGGGAACTCCTATGAATAGAACATCACTGTATATTCAAAGAAACAACAGTTTAGTACCAGTAAACACAATGAGATCAGGTTTTTCGAGTTGGATCATCTTCTCAAGAAACCGAGTGGTGTTAAGGTCCGAACAGTACTGGAACTCATTCTCCAACACATCGCGGCACCGAGTCAACATCCCATTCCCGTAATGCATATCAGCCACCTGCATCATCAAAATTCATCTTCCTCAAAATAATCCAAAAAAACCCACAAAGACCCACGATTTTTACAGTTTTACATAGAGATTTAAGGTACCTGGAGTATTTTGAAGGCCCCATCAGACCGAAAACGAAGGGGAAGAGACGCTGCTTTCTTAACTTTGACATGTTGAGGAGACAAAGGAAAGTTTTTGGAGATTAACAGCGTGTCTAGGAGGTAAATCGATGAATTTATGAGGATCAGGTAAAATAAAGCTGGGATCGATGTATTTTTACAAGATTCCATTACCAGCTTCGGGAGGGTGATCAGCAACACTTCATATATTCATTCATTTTCGTTGTTTTGTTTTCCAATATTTTAATTAATATAATTTTATTTTATTTGGAATAGTGCATTAACATTTACCCATGGTCATGAATTATAAAGAAGTTTATTTTTAATTAATTAATTATTTATTTAATAATTTATCCAATGAAAATGAAAACTGCTCACAAAATTAAGCAATATTAATTATATAAACATCATTGTATTACGTGGTTATTATCGGGAAGAATATGATATTGGTACTCCAACTTGATCAAATTATATTGCCATTTGGTTTGTTTAAGCAGTCGAATTTAAATTTTAATATGTTGACTTAATTATTTTGCAATTTTATTAACTTATTCCGAGATTATAGTCATCATTCTACGAGAATACTAATATGTCATTAGACAAATCAACAATATCTAAAAACGACTTCAACAATTGATAGTGCAACGTCAGCATCGCATTAGTACTCTCACATAAAAAATAACTAAGATTTTAAAACAAACAAATATCGTATCGATTAAAACTGAAATTTGACTACAATTAACCATTTTATTATAAGATCAAATTTTCATGTTATTTATTATTTAAGAACTTTAGGAATGAAATATGTTCATAACTTAATATGCACCCAAAGGACAAGTTCCATTCTCAAACAATTTAAAGTAAAAGCACAATTATTTTCACACACACAATTTCCTACGGACCCAGATCATGGATACCTTATTCAGTGTTAATCATGCTCACTTTTGGACAAAAGTTTTATTCAAGAAAATAAAAAATTAATCTTAAGTAACTTAAACGTGGATTTGACTAAATTAAAATTTTATATTCTCGTGCACCTTCGTATATCTAACTAGGTAGATTTTTATTCCAATATTTGATTCATAATCTGACAATTTGATCCCATAATATTTCATATTTTTTGTGTTAAATAATTATTAAACAACTGACCAAATGAATAAAAATGGTCCATCGATATTTTTTTACAAAGAAATGAACGTGTCAAACTTGTTACGGATCACACTGAAAATCATATTTAGTTCCGTAACTGATATTTCAAAATCAGGTGGGCAAAAACATAAATAATACGATTTTTGGTTCAAGTATAGTTTTTTTGTTATCCTTAGTTTTTTTGTTGCAAAATTAAAATATTTAGAGGTAAAATTATATCATTTTAGAAATTCTCTCTGACAACAACTTGGTTAGTTAATCTATGTTACACCGAGATTGTTTCTCTTCTTATTCAATATCATTACATAATGTGGGTCTCTCATATTTTTTGTGGAAATTGACATACATATTGATGATCCAAAGCTAAATTTTGACCACATCAGAAGAGAAATACTTCAGGTGTAACTAATGGCGGAGCCAAAATATGACTCTACCCGGTGTAACGCTCCAGATTCGACGACTGTCTTCGCTGTACCAAGACGAGTCTTTCCAGCGTCCTTATGTCCTCACTCACACGCACCTTGGGAAGCTTACCAGGGGGTCACTCATCCCAAAATTGCCTCAAGTCAAGCACGCTTAACTTTGAAGTTCTTATGTGATGAGCTACCGAAAAGAAGATGCACCTTCTTGATATGACTAGTACATATCAAATCTTTTTAAACCCTCTTCAACTGCACAGTCTCATCCCTGAACAGTTTCGAAATCCCTCTCCTTCCGGTGTAAGATCGGTTCATCCATGTTCCCTCCGCCTAGAAGCCTGCCAGTAGCCGCTCATTGTCCGTGCAACCTCATGGCACCGACGATCACCCCCGCCCTCTTCGGCCCCGGGCCTCACACTGGGTTACGATTTTAAACTCTAAATAATATTTTAAATTAATCTACCTTGGTTAATATCAAATTAATCCAAAATTTACATATATTTAAAAAAAAATTGGCCACGGGCTTGAACGTGGCTCCGCCACTGGGTTTAACATAGAATAATCTCAACTAGGTCTTGCCCAAGAAGATCAACGCCCGCCCTTGATCATGTCACCACAAAATTTCTACAAATATTTCACGTAAATTTCGGTCTTAATTATGATTGGAAACAAATTAATATTCAGTAATAATTTTGATTATCACTAATGATTTTAGCGATCGATGGAAAATTTCCATCAATTGTCTAAATAAATTTGTCAATGTCGTAGTGACATTAAGAGAAATGTGCGATTGGTCGTTAAAGCAAAAGCGTCACCTCATTGTAATAAATAAAAAAAATGTCTAAATAAATTTTTAATTTTGATCATACTGTGAAGGGAGAAATATACGTCGCGACATGAGAGCTTCTCCCATAAGGATCAACCACTCAAATTTTAAATTAATTTAAGACTTCGTAACTTGAGAATCCAAATTTCTACCTATAGATACATATATTTGTTTATATATATATATATATTAGTGTTTATAGGTTACTATCAAATGATATGCTGTTGATATTATAATCGTCGTATCGAATAAATTTTATAATTAATTCGATTTGATTAAATTAAGTCACATGAAAGATCCTTATTTAAATAATACTGAGAGTTTCCTAATTATGAGACATGGTAAAAATATACTAACCACTCTGATTATCTTATTATGACTCGAACACCTAATTTGTCGCATTAGCACATAAAATATAATTAGTTAGGGAATAAATATTGTTAAATGTCAAATGATCGTTTTAAAAAAAGCGAACGCAAAATCTTTCTGATATTGACCATATTTTATGATACAGTATGTAATCACACATATAATAAGTAAATAATTGATTACGGCAGAAATTATTTTAAAAAGTTATTCATGATACATTATTGAACAATTATATGACAAAATATATATTATTTAATAAATCATTTTGTTAGATACATACATATATCCATCCCTAGTGTAATATAAAACCAGTGCCCGAAAGCATTCAATGCGAGTATTTACAATAAATATATATAATATAAACAAGTAAATAACTATTGTAGTAGAATCTTTTGTATTAGTGTTTTTTTTATAAAAAAAAAAATAAAGTATTTTATTGTTTGTGTGTGTGATGTCTTTTCTTAGTAAAAGAAATCCAAGGTGGTTGAATCAAACATGTATAAATGAGAGTAACATTAAGTTGAGTGACATGTTGGGAAGTTATTGTATGTTAAGCGGTTGACGTTGCGCAGCTTGATCTGGTTGGTTATGTAGATCGTAAAAGAGTGATCAAATCTTAACATCTAATACTATGTAATACTGTCTCTGATAGGGACATGACCGGCGGTAAAAAAATGATATGACTGATTTCTAATGGATATGAGTCAGTATCAACAGTTAGACACAATCCATACTTGTGAGCCTAACAATCCGACCAATTAGCACATAGGTAGGTGCACTATGCGCTGTCACAAGTATACGAAAATAAAGTTGCGCATTGACTAACAGCTATAGTTTTTGGCATGGTGGTAAATGCTTGATCCTAACATTTGATATCAGAACAAGGTCTTATGTTCAAATCTCCCAAGAAGTATATTTATATACTTCTTGGGAGGATGTTGAGTTAAGTGTGAATGATTGAAAATACAAGGATAAGAGACATCTTAGGAAGTTCTCATGCGTCAAGTTGCTGATATTGCTCCGCTTGATCTGGTTGGCTAGGTGGGGACGTAAAAAGTGACACGAGGTCTTCACGGGTAATAACTGTTTCCTCTTGGGATGTATGACCTCTTGGAAGTTTTCGTGCGTCAAACTATTGACGTTGATCTGGTTGGATATGAGGATCTTAAAAAGTGAAGCCAAAACTTAACGGATAATACTACCTCTATCAGGGACATGGTCGACAGTAGGTAAATGACAAGACTAGTCTTATGAGATATGAATTAGCACCAACAGATAGACTCACGAGCTTAACAACCCGACCCATTAACATACGGTAGGTGCACGATATGCTGTCATAAATATAAAAAAATAAATTTACGTCTTGTCTTGATTAACAATTATAATTTTTGGCCTGATAATAAATATTTTATCCTGACAAATGTCAAGTCTTGCACTCAAACGGAAAAGTCAAGTTCACCTAGTTCTCGTCTGGTACGCTATAATTACAACCACCTTAATGGATGCATCTTTTTTGTTATGCAGCGTAGGCCATTTGCTCGTCGCCTTCCAGCACAAATACTATGACCACCGGCCAAATATCCCAATCTCAACGACTAGGATTCAATTCACACTTGATTATTTTGGAATCCAAAGTTGTACACGTCCTAATGGATCCGAGATCCGACTCGTTAAAATTTTGGACTCGTATACAAAGTTCGACGAGTTTGGACTCATTAGACGCACCGAACAATTATATTTATAATATTTTTTATTTTGATTTTTAACTAATAAATTTATAACAAAAAAAAAGTTTTGAAATAAATACTGGATTTTTTTTAACAAACGTGAATCACAAAAATACCCCTGGTCCTAATCACTTGTGTTTATCACATTGTACAAATGTCCCTTCTGTGTGCTTCATGAAAGCGTTTTGACTCCCAAAATTTGCCCATCATATTCCGTTAATTTGATCATCGGTTTAACCGAAATTCATTAAACTCAATAAATCGATTTCTTTAACCCAATCGACCAAATTTTTCATTAGCATATATTGAATAAAAAATTAAATCGATCGTTTCAATCAGTAACCGAATTAATCGAAATTCCAAAATAAAAATTATTAGAAAGACCGAACTAACTTCGAAAGGCAGTACCGAAGAGAAAAAAATTATGACAATTAACGATTAAATGGAAATATTACAATGTATTTGTGGTTGTTGATGAAAATATAGGGTAAAAGAATTTCGAAAAACCACTAACACCACCAAATGAACATAGCGGCCTCGTATATATTTATAAAAAAAATTTGTACTTCATTTCAGTCTTATTATTATTATTATTATTTTTTCTCAATTCTAAAAAAATTAATAATCGAAAGCAAACATATTAGAGTTAAATAACCAACTTTCTAAATCAATTCAATCGGCTATTTTGGTTAATAGAAAGTTGAGTAGGTCTTCTATGATATCTTGTCACGGATTTTATTTGTGATACGAGTCAATCTGGTCAATAATTTCAAATAAAAATAATACTTTGGATAAAAAATAATATTTTGTCATGGATTGGATTGTATATCTTTCGCACAAAATTTACACATGAGACGAGATCTAAGAGATTTTGTCTTGAAATTGTGCTCACTCGTCGGGCAAATATATTCAGATAGCATCACCATGTTTGGCGTGTTTTTTTAGTCACGAGCAATCAAGCCTTAATGTGTGGACGAGCTGACTTTGCGTGAAGCCGCATAGTTCAGAAGGAACGTGGCAAGTGCATTAGTATACTAGTCATTTTACGGTTTTACTCTTAAATTTTCAGTTTTTTGGAATAGCGATTCAGCATTTTCAATATCACATCAATATTTTTCGATATCACGTCATGATTCCGATTAAACAAGACTAAAAACCCAAAAAAAAAAAAACAAAAATTATACGAATAAAACACAACTACAAACTAGAAAACCAAAACAGAAAACATGAAAAGACTAAATCGACTACTTTTCCTTTTCGAATAATATCATTCAAAACAATTTTTATATGCATAGGTTATAAAATGGAATTTAATTTTAGGGAGTATAAAATTTTAGAACAATTTTTTACCATTTATATTTGATATATTCAAGTTTTTTTTTAATAGCATATGTACCCATATATGTACGAGCATGCACGTTACGTTATGCGTGTGTGACATGTTTAATTAATTTTTTATACCAAAATTTTAATTACTTATAAAGAATTTCTAACGCAGATTTATGTACAATAGTCCCAAATTGGCCGATTCATGTTACGACTAATTAGGCATGTAATGTTGCTATCAATAAATATGAATCAAAATATCGATATATATATATAGACACACACACACACACTTGTTTTTTCCCATTTAAATATTATTGAATAGTCCTATAAATACCCGCACCTATATTCAAAGCTTGCCACAAAAAATATCCCCAACACTCCTTCAATCTCCCAAGAAGGAGGCACAGAAAACTCTCCACTTTTCTTTCTAATAAATCAATATGGAAAACTTTCATGATGATGAGTATAAGCATTATTGGGAAAGTATGTACCTACAAAACGAAGAGCTCGAAAGGTACGATAGACTCGTATCTTTATCTTATTTTTCATATATCTTGTTTAATTATATCAGATTTTTTAATTTTATTTTTTGAAATGTTGGTTCGATGGGGGTTTTAAACGATTCTATGAAATATAGTTATTTCGATGAAGTGCTTTCTACGTATTACGACTCGAGCTCGCCGGACGGAGTCCACTCATTGTCGGCTTCAAAAAACATAGCTTCGGAAAGGAATAGGAGGAAGAAGCTCAACGAAAGGCTCTATGCACTAAGATCAGTGGTCCCTAATATCACTAAGGTATTGTTAATTTATTAATATAATATTATTAATTCGTAATTATTGATCCAACTTGCAATTATATTAATACGTCAACAATTAATTAACTATATATAATGTCGAGTGAAGCATTTATAGCTGTTCAAATCTTTCATCGACAATGGTATTTTATATGTTATTCTATGTTCACCTTGAATTGAAGAAAGAAAAATTATATAATTTGATCATGACACAATTATTATCCATTTATATACATGAAATATAAATAAAATAAAATAAAATAAATAAAATAAAAATAATGTCATGGTTGATTATTTGTTATCATGTTTTATGACCATATCACATATTTAATTAATTCAATGAAAATATCTTAATTTAATGAATCCTCAATAATTGCAATGATCTTTGGTGAGAATTTGTTGATGTAGATGGATAAAGCATCAATTATCAAAGATGCGATTGAGTATATCCAAACACTACATGAAGAAGAAAGAATACTTCAAGCTGAGATTTCAGAGCTGGAAAATGGGAAATCATCAAATAACCCCCCCCACATGTGTGATTTTGATCAAGAATTTTGTTCTGAGGCAAAGAGATCAAGAATGGACCAAGATGACCATGGATCAAGATTCAATCCATCCCCTCTTGAAGTTCTTGAGGTGGGTTTTATGATTCCATTTTTAGTTTATTCCTAAAAACATGCTATAAATCCATTCAAAAAGTAAATAAATTTGAAGATATTAAACGATTTAATCATTGATTTTCCGCATTAAAAATGGAAATAAAATAGCATATAAGAGATATTTCTTCACATTCTCATATATTTTGGTAAAATGATAAATACTCGATTTTATAATCAGTATATGAGGGTATGTACGTGTCTGATTCTCATAAGCTTGAAGGTATTATTCAATTATTGAGAGGAAGATTGTTTTGAAGAAATAATCAACATTACCAGGACAATGATTGCAATTCGACTGTATAATTTAAAATATTTGAATTCTGCTTAATTTTTAGTAGAACTACAAACATCTAAACCTAATATTAATCTCCCTTTAGCCTATCCCTAGCTACCAAGCGAACTCTCAATAAATATATATATGATTATAAATTATAGAGTTAAGAATTGATATATATGTGCAATTTTCTTGCTTTTAATAAGATGTACTAAATTTTTAGATTGACATGCGTATGTGGATAAATGTAACTTATGCAACTTTTATTATTATTATTATTATTTAACATTAATTTTAATTTTTACCAAAATTTTTGGGGGCAGTTGAGGGTATCGAGCATGGGAGAAAAGACAGCGGTAGTAAGCTTGACATGCAATAAAAGAACAGATACCGTGGTAAAGCTTTGTGAGATGTTTGAATCGCTGAAGCTCAAAGTCATTACAGCCAATATCACAGCTTTTTCAGGAAGGCTATTGAAGACTGTGTTCATTGAGGTACGCTTTTTTATTTTTTCCACGTTTAATTCAATATTCTCTGTATATTTCATTAATTAAAATTGGTAAATGTTTTTTGAATTTAAAGTAAAGAAATAATAATTTATTTATTTTGATGGATTTTGAAACCTATTTTTTCCAAGCTTACGCATGACATGAATGAGTCAAAATTATAAAACTACGTTCATATAGCTCATTATCTAGAATTTTATGATATCGTCTCTTAAAATTAACCTTATAATGATGAAAATTTGAGCAGAAAAATCGACATTTAATAATAAAAACAATAGAGTGTCAAAAGAGTTGTATATATATGTGTGTGTGTGTGTGAAATCTTTGAAAAAGTGATAAAATATTTTGTTCGTTCTGTTCTCGTGAAAAAGATATTTAGGTTATTTAAAGTTATTATTTTGTTCCAAAAAATATATATTTATGATTTAAAATATATATTTCAGTTGCATAATATTTGTATGAATCAAAAGTCAAAACTCACTCTTAATTCCACGATCTCGTTTGATTCCCGTTTTCTTTTAATTATAATCGAGCTTTTTTCCCACCTAAACAAGGAAGAAGAAAAAATTCCTCCAAAACATCGGGTATAGGAAATTGCTGTACTACAACGTACCTGGACCCTTTTGTCCAAAAGTATATGACCAAAATATTTATAATTATATAATTTTAAAAATTCTCCATTTTATCTTATATTATGTTATGTGCGAGTAAAATAAATTTTATCCATGAAATAAGATGAAAGAAATAAACAAAAAATATATAATTTATATGTCTAGTAATTTCCATTCATTCTTAATTTTTTTTCCCTTGGAAATCTACCATTTCCGGTTGACCCGACTCTAAATAGTATGAGTCCGAAGTAAAATACTTTGAATTAATGTGTGATATTATTGTGTGATTTGCTCAAAAAAATAGTTTGTGTGACATAAATCTGGAAGATTTAATTTCATTTATGTAGTGATAGTTTGCTAAATTAGATAATAAATATGAAAATAATTTAATTTTTTTTATGTTTTATACCTTTGAAATTGCTCGATTAAATTTGTTGCTAAGATTTTTTAGTATGTATCTAACGTTGATATGTTTGATTGAGTTTAATCCATCGATAGTATTTCACTTGCTATCTATATTTTTTCCAGATCAATAATCAATTAAGATTGCGTTTGGTTTGGAGGATAAAATAAACTAATGATTAGTAAGTAAATGATAAAGAAAATGATTGTTGTAGGAATGTAATATATGTTGTTATGGCGACGGTCGGTGGTCGGTGGCAGCGGTCGTGGCGGGAAGTGGTGGTGAGTTTGGATATAGGAGAAGAGTAAAATTGGAAAATATGAAGGATTAAGAGTTGGATAAATAATCTTAGGGGGTGAGGAGGTATTATTTTAACTCACCTAATATAACATAATCATTCATAGGAGGTATTGACTTGGTTAAATAATCACGCGTACCAAACGAGGGATAAGGTGGGTTAAAAAAAATAAACTCATCTTATCCATCAAACCAAACATTCCCTAAGTATTGTTAAATCATATACATTAAATATATGGTATTTTTGTTATCAAATTTATTTATTTAGTATATTTATGGAAATAAATTGAAGTTTTGATTCTATTTCATATTTATAAATTTCAGGCTGACGAGGAAGAAAAGAAGCTTTTGAGAGCAAAGATAGAAAGTGCCATTGCCACAATGAATGATCCAGACAGCCCTATGAGCAACTAATTAAACAATATATATTTGATTTTATGCACAAGATTCACTATTGAAATAATTTCAGAGAATACTCGATTTTGTCATCGTTAACGAACAATTTGAAATGTCTCTACCTTAGAACTTGCATTAGTCAGAGAGCAATGAGTCAAAACACTTCTTTTTTCACTATTTCGAAACCCCTAACCTTAATCGTGTTGATATGGAAAATATGGAAATGGAAGGAGCAAAGAGTGAGTTTAAAATGATATTAAACGGAATTCAACACAGTTTAACCCAATTAAGAGCTGGTTTAAAGCTGTTATCGATTATTCAATTCTACTGATAGGTTATCCAGATTTTTTAACACCCAAAGTTAGACAACATTTGCAATACCTTCCAAAGAGTTGATGGAATAACATGTTCAGAGTGAAGCAAACAACAAAATGTCCATCTTGTTAAGAATACAAGTCAAATTATCTCAAACTCAAAAGACATTACAGTGCATAACATATATAGCACAATACAACCGCAGTCTCAAACACACTACAGAAATATTTTATACAGTTACTTCAAACCCTCTAAAGTAGTTTACCAATCTTTAAGCAGTTGGTTAGCGACATCCTTGTAGCTGACTTTCCTTTTCGTAACCGGCTTTGTATCAACATTCAAAGGCAATTTTTCTTCATCTTGAGTTTGATCAGCATCTCGAAATTTAACCTCTTCAACAATGGCAGTAGGAGTATCGGTTTTCTGGGTTGAAAGAATTGGTAACATATTTAGCAGCATGGCTTGAACCGGATCGAGTGTGTCCGCAACTTGATTGTTGCACTGCGTTCTGCTCCCACTACATTCAGCAACGGATGGTTCAACAGGTTGGCCTCTTTCTGGTGCTTCAGACTCTTCCACTGTTGCTTCCATTTGAATATCAGGAACGAGCTTTGCTTCACTGACTTCAAAGTTTTTTCTGATAGTTTGCCGATCTGATGAATCATCTAGATCAAACGCATTCCCGTCAATCTTTGCAGGCTTGTTCCTAATCCGAGCCCTTGTTCTTCGAGGACTATTGCAACCCGATTTTCCTTTATCTTTAACCGTCTCAGGAATCCCACAATTCATGTCACTGTTTTCGGACGTGTTTTTCTCATCTAAAGAAGCACCTTCATCTGATTCATTTTCAGATATCTTAGCAGGCTTGTTTCCAATCCGTGCAATTCCTGCGCTTGTTCTTCGAGGCTGTTTAACAATTGCTTTTTCCTTTCTCGTATTATTTCCACTTGAACTTCCCCGTTTCCTTTTTATACTTCTGGCAGGCAAGTTGACTAATCTTGGCTTATCTGCGGTAGCATAGGTATTGCTCCATTTCTCGAGTTTGTCAGAAGGAGGAGTTGCATCCCTTTTTCCCATATTAGAATAGCTACTGTAATCTTCTCTACCAACGTTGTGTTGATCGCTGAAATACCACAATAAATACAGTTTAACATCATAACATGGAATTCTTGCCGCGAAACATAAATTTTGAATTGAAAATACCTTCAACTCTATTGGCAGAACATATTCACGTATGAATCTGTATGCTTTACATGATCTCCTTGTATAAATTTAATGGATAGATGATCATCACATTTGACACTAGTGGCGAGAGTTAGGGGTGGGCGCGGGTCGGGTTTTCGGGTTCGGGTATCCAGCTAAGATAACCATATGCATTAGGATAGTTTACATGCAATGTCAAAAGGTGAGGCTAAATTTAGCAATTTCACGAGATGTGTTTATACTATTGGATATATTACTGAAAGCTATCCCTGAACTCATGGATTATGACGGAAAATTACCCTGTTCAAGTGTAGGAAAAATTTTGAAACTGCAACAGATAATCAGGGCATTCAACTCTCACCTTTAAGACTTGCCAAACACAAGATGCAGAGAGCATAAAAAACACGAGGTAAGAAATACATCAAAGTATTTTTGGTAACCACGAGTTTCCATGATTTTAAGATAGTGTCGTGCATAAAACATTATTAGACTATTTCAACACTTACTCTAACTCTGATAAAGACTGGCCAAAGCCCAAGGGTTTCAAACTGTAACTCTCCTCTGGCAACTTCTGGCGCTTCTCAAAGCAGTTCTCCAACCACTCTGACTTGACAATTTGCAAATTTTTACTGCACAAGAGAGCCCTCTCTGCCTCCATGAAACTGACAAAAATAACTAAGTAATAATAATATGATAAAAAGGACCCATCTACTGAAGGCATTAATCATTATTTTGAACCTCTCTTTTAAAATTGAATCTCCTACAACTGTTATATGACCCTGAACTCTCAACTCATTTTATGAGGCTTGATAACTGTAATGCCAAGATGCTGTATGGCGATAGTAAATAGCAGTAGGAACTGTGAAGAAAACTTGGAGTTGGGGAAATGCACCGAAACAAATAAGACGCTGAATAATAAGCTATATATGATTTAAAATAAATTTATGCAGCCATAAACCGAAAAGTACAATTAGTGTTTATCCTGGCATAAAGTACTGCTCACCTACTCAATGACGTATCAAAGTCCACATCAAGCTGTGGATAAGACACGACTACTAAATGAGTAGCATGGCGAAGAGTCTCAGCAACAGTTCCACCACCAATGGAAACCTCAATTTTCATCCTTCTCATTGCAAGCTCCAATGGAGTTTTCCAGTTCATATTTTTTCTACAACACAATAAAAGAGGATCAAATCTCAACTTCAAAGCAGCAAATACAACCGACATCTAACTTGGTTCATATTCTAGTGTAGAGAGATAATCGTCTTACAATAATTGCCTTGGGAGATGAAAGTGAATGCAGCAACCATGAAAGCGAGTCCATTCTTCCTTCGGACACAGCTTTTTCTTGTAATACTCAATTGAGTTGGGATATTCGATCTTACTTGTGTCTTTTAGGATCTGAAAAGCAACAAATAAAAAAACAAGAAAATTAAATAATTTTAATTAAGGCATCATCCATGCACATTTTACTTCCAGGCACTAGTGATATAGCATGATTGTCAACATAATAAACATATAGGGGAATTTGGCAGATTAATATACCTGTTTGAGATCCTCTGTATTAATATCCAGATAGTAAGAGTCAAAGAATTCATCGATTTCTTCTTGCAACCTTTTCTTCGTAATGTCGGAGAGGAAAAGATAGTATCTTCACAAAAGACAAAAATCTTGTAAATAAATAAAATCACAGGGTTATAAATCAACATGGAGGTAAGTGAAACAGTTTTACGCTAACTTTGACTGTAAAGGTAGAAGCATCTTCTTTGAGCAACAATCAGTGAACCAAGAGCAATGAATAACATCTCCCTGGTGCTTTGCAGCCTGAAACTTGATTCCTGCAAGATATTTGTACAAAAACGTTAGATTTTTTTGGGTATATTAAAGCACTTACTTTTTCTGCGCGTTCTTGTGAGAAGAGGAGTGAGAAAAGGACCTTTACTCTCAGAAGCAATACAGTGAGTAACCGAACTGTTCAGATTCATGGAGAAAGCACCACCATTTTCAACCACCATTTTGTGCAGAGAATCAAGGGAATGGGACGAAGGTACACTTACAAAGTCTAAAAATGTCAAGGAGATTCAATTAACGAATAAATTCTCACAAAAACTAAATACGTTAATTCTGGCGTAGATGAACCTAAGGAAAATTGAAACAGATAAATAATCACCAAATGATTGAGCAATCACACTTTTGGACCCACTAATTATCTGATAACAGCCAATTGACTTTCAAAGATTACTATTTCGTCAGACCAGTCTACGGTGTTCTTAATTTGGAAGATTATCCTTTCCAAAGTAAAAAGATTTCTGATGTATTATATTATCAGTGAATTAACCACACAGCTGTACGAAATATCTAAATCCAAATATATTTCAACACTGGCCATATTTAGCATATGGTCATAGGATACAGAACACCATGTTTAAAAATATTGAAGTCTCTCCCTTAACTTGCGAAACATCTGTCTTTATAAAATGGGAAGGAACGGCAGAAACATTCTTTTTCGCTCCTCTAGACAACTTTGCGCGTTTTGGCTTGTTGTCCTCAACTGCATAATCTGTCCACTTTTGGGTGGTACCATTGCTTGAATGTACTAATTCAACAAAAGCTGCCACAGTGAAAAAGAAAATAATCCATCTCGACAGCTGGTTGAGAGAGTAAAATAGTAATCTGACAGTACATGAAACATCGGATAATGTAACAAGAAATAAAAAAAGATCGATATCATCCATTGAAGATGATGAAATATTAAAATGCAGGGATCCACTGACATTGCACATCAAGGCATTCGTGCCAAGCCTTGTCATGTCTAACTCGATCAATTCGCGGAAATCTTAAGCTATACGGAGCAGCAAAAACCTGAACGCATAAAAAATTAAAGAGTAATGCTACATGTACAACAAAATTTGTACAACAATTCTTACAACACAAAAATTTCATTTATCAACATCTCATGATAGATTCAATGCAAAATCTCACGATATAATAACAAAATCTCACGATTTAATTATTGTAAATATCGTTAAACGATATTTTGGTTGTACCTTTAGCATTACTCAAAATTAAAATAAGATCATGACACTTGAAACTAGATTCCGCGAAGACGTACTAAAAATGGTTGGGAAACCTAGGGAATAGTTACACAATCAAAATGCAGAAACGTAAAAAGTCGGATCCCACCCAAAGTTCAATATCATTTTAAATGACTTCAGATGACGTGCGTTGCGAGAACGGCAAAATATGTGGTATTTACAAGGGTACCTCGGATCTGATTGTTCGAATGTCACTAGTGATGGAAAGGACAATCGATCTGCAAACAAAAGCACAAAGGTTGAGAAACACAAAGAAAGAGCTGCAGTCTAAATAATTTATGCTCACTTTTCTGGGCTTTCAACCCAAACATCAGGTCTCTCTTTTGAGTTATTCGTAACTTGGTAAAAGCTTGGTGGTGCATTTTTTGAACTTTCATATTTCCTGCAAAAGGCATTGCTCGAGATTTTACGAAAAGAAATAATTCAATAACGATCTATGTTGCAAGCAGAAATAAAAGCCTGAAAAGTTTTTTTGTAATTCAAACTTAATTCCACGTAAATATCTGTTTGCTTGCAAATGCCCCACCCATGAATATTATCAAACTTCATGCAAGTTCCATGTTAAAATGTACATTCACTAATCCAACAAACTAAATCAAAGACCATGAGTCAACCTAAACATTTTCTTTCCTGCAGCATCTCACCAATTGGCAGCCAAAAATTTGTACAACAATTTTCAGATTCAGACACTATTGATTAACAGTTACCTGAAATATGGCTTCAATTTAGTCACAACAGCGTCAAGCTCCTCGTTAGAGAGCCCTGTACCCACTCTGCAGAAGGAGACAAATCTGCAGGACCACAACAATTAATTCATAACTGAAAACAACACCTGTCTCTGCAAAGGGCTTATCCAGTTTCCCACAACAAATGTCATTAAAATTCCATAGGTTGGTCAAAAGGGAAATTATGACCACTAAGACCCAAGGACTGGTGAAAAGGATAAGAAATTAACATTAATACCACAGGTAAAACACTTGCTTTTCCACCAAGTTACACATTGATTTACCAATCTGTCAGATATTACAAGTACAACCTCGTAACACAATGATTATGCTGGATGCTTACCAGCTGATTAATGAGTTAAAAATTTACTAAATTCCAAAAAAGATAGAAAAGCTACCACTGAAAGATTCTGATGCTGAAAACAATTATAGGTCAGAGACTATCAGCTCGAAGAATAAATACTGAATTAAAAATCATATTACAGACTTTTTCCGCAAGCCATATCGCATCTGAATCAGTTAGTCTACCCAGTCTGAGTTAGAAAAATGTTATAAGACGCTAATTAAAATAATAAACGAGGAAGTAATTTCATTTAAAAAAAAAGGAACAAAAATAGAAGGTGAATACTGAAGGAATCTTTTGCCAGTTCTAACATGCATGTACCTAAGTGCATGGAATGAAAACAAATTCCCAACAGAAATGTGATATAAAGCACAAGTAAATATAAACAAGTAAAAACACAGTTCTCTCGAATCTCGATAGATGAATTATATGTTATATAACAAAAAAAATTATGAGAAAGTAACTGTAACTGTATCATACTAAAAGTTTAAAACACATTTAGAGGGAATGATACATTAAAGAACTTTGAGTTAAAAAGTTACAAAAAGACGAACCGTCTAGGATACGTGTTTGGGGCAGGACGCTCTGCCAGACCAACAAGGAATTGAGCAATCTTCAAGCATGTAACAAAAGCAGAAAGTTTAATAACAGAATATGAAGAAAAAACAAACACAAAATCAAGTATTATCCTCACATCTCCTCCACGACGCCCAGATCCATAGTATCCCCCTGCATAAAATGGCTCAAGTATTATAACATAATAGTGTAAAAAATCCTCCTCTGTTGAAGAAGTTAAAGGTTAGTTTCAAACCTATGATAAGAACATCTAAATCCGAGCCAGCATGAATATAATCAGGCTTCAACTTCAGCCACTTCCCACTTCGATCACTAGGTTCCCATTTGGAGCCAAGATCTTTCAGAACAATTCCTTCATCTCTGACATTGTGAAAATGAATATTTTATGTATAAAAAACTAGATGATTTGAGGGGAAATCATGGTTTAGGTACTATCACTGACAATAGCTTCATGGATACAAACATGAGTATCATGAGAAAATCAAAGTCCGTACAACACCCCACAATCTCACTTCTGACCCCATCCTTTCATTCATCCCATTCTTAGATGTTTTATTTCAGCAGCATCTATCACTCTTGGCATGCAAGCTGTATTTGTTTATCTATCAGAGTCCACCAAGTGTAGATTTGTTAAATAACCAACAAATGTTTTTCTTGAGTTGATACAAGTGTAAAAGACTTCTCGTTACATGTAGCAAAGACCAGCTGCATCTAAGGTTGCATTTGGATGGAATGATTTGGATTTAATGAAATATTTGAAACAAGTATTTGAAATAACTTCATATTGAGACCCATATTAGACGGTTTAAAATTCAATATAATGATTCAAAATTAAGTAGTTGAAGATTCAAAATTCATTATCAAATGAATTTAACCAAACAACTAAAAGTATTTGTTATTATAGATTTGAAATTCTAAGCTCCAAGTCCATCAATCCAAAGGCAACCTATGAGAATTTATAATACCACTAGTGAAGAAGAAACTCAATATATTGGTGTCAGACTGTCAGTGTATCCATTTGCTGGGGCAATTCTATCAGATATGCAGAAAGGCAACTCTCAGAATATCAGCCACAAACCAATTAGATAAAGAAAGTCTAGACAGCAATACAGCGCCATCTTTGACCAGTTTCAGACTGTCAAAGCAGTTCAGAAAACCACCTAGGAGCATCCAGGAACACACATACACACGCATTTTTGGAAGTAACAAAAACATGAAAAGAATCACTACCAAGCTTAATTTGTAACATACAAATATTTCATAAGGTCAATTACCCTCACGGGAAAAAAACCATGAAAATCCTCTAACAGGAGTTCAACAAACACTTGCAGGCAGAAAGTGAGCACCACACTAGGTGTCTACACAATATGAAGGTGTTTGATGTGCTTTAGAATGCATCCATTACTCTTATCTAGCCACTGGAAGAAAAATTTCTTCAAAAAAGTAAGAGGTGAGGGAAAGAAGGTAACACAAGATTTGTAAATTTCACATAAACGTTGCATACTAGATAGCATCAACAAGAGGGCACACTATACCCACTGCAAATACAGAAGTATTTCTACGTCAAGATGAATTCCAATGGCCATAAAAAAATCGCACTGTTAAAGATGCACAGCGAGCTGCCATGGACATTATAACACTCACAAATGTAGATAAACATATTTAAAGAGAATATTGAAAATTCGTGAACATAAACACCAATGAACTTCTAAAAATGGGTTGCAAGACTGGACATATAATTGGTAAATTTTCTGACCTGTTCTCAATGGTTTCTTTGAAAAATCTCTCAACATCATCAACATTATGAGCAATTCGTGACCAACAAGGTTCCCCTGACAGATAGTGCAGTTAAACAGAAACTTACAGCAGCAACAAAAAAACATCCAGCAAACAGTGTCCATAACTAATGAGAAAGATGTAAGGACAAAAAAAACTAGTTCCAAATCAAACACCATGAAATTAAGAAGTGAACCGCCAAGACCTCAAGTGGTCAAATCACACCACAGCTCTCATCATAAGAGCAGGTCTCAGGTTCGAGACAGTTACAAACAGCACTCCCCGTTTGTAATTTTAAAAAGTTAAGAAGTGAAACAAATCCTTGCCAGTTTTTACAGTACAGTTTGGCTGCATTATTTGTGTATGTTAGACTGATGGATTTAGATTTTCATTATGGATTTTGAATGGAAGAATTTGAAATAATAATTATTTTATTAGAAATTTCACATGCAGCCAAAATGGCCTAAATATATTGGGTTTGAATGTGTATTCTCCATTTTTTTTTATTTGTTGCCAAACAAATATGATGGATTTGCATCTTAGGAGATCGAATCCATGAACCCAAGTGCAACCTTAAGGAACTAGTATAATAAACATAAACTTCTTCGCAAAACTTGTCAGTATGTCTACCAGAAAGAAGTATTGTTACACGAAAGAAAACGACAAACAGAAGCAAAGCAAAGTATTATATACCAGCAGGGCAATGAGCATTGAGACCGCCATTAGGAACCAAAATCTCCAACCGACCTGCTAAAGGTTTGACAATTTTCTTAAGATTCTGGTGTCTCTCCTTCAAGCTTTGGTGGATAACACTGGTATCTCCAACGTAAAGAATGTCAAATGCAACATCTAGTTACAACTTATATTAAGGAAAGTTAAAAATAAAGAGTAAGATGTCTGCAAATATAATGTTTTATTTTATCTTGCACGTCATGAATACAGACCAAACTGGAGAATCGCATTCAGGCCTGAATTGCTTGGGGAATTCAGGCGCAACAGAAGGATACAGCACAACTGCATCAGAAGGAAGTGGTCATCAAAACCGAGAAATGGAAGCTTCTAGTTTTAAAAAAATTATCTACACTTCATACTTCACATTATATAAAAGACACCTGCCGATCACTATCAAGCCCCTCCTTTGCAGCCTTGGCTGTGATAACAAGAATAAGAAAGATGGAACAGTGAGTATTAATATAGACAGATGGACCAAGGATACTACATTAGACAGTAAAACAGCAAGCAAAGGCAGGAATGCAACAATAAACCTATTTCCTGATTAGAACCAAACTCTGCAAATCGATTCGCTGATTTGTCCCAAACCAACATTTCACCATCAAGAATACACCTGCAATAAAGACGTGTGACTCATTCATCCAGTTTAATCTCTCTACCTCGATACTAAAGGAAGCATTAGACAAACTATGGCTCAATTTAAAAAGCATCCAATGGTCATACTTCAGCTGAGGCCAATAGCTTAAAAAAATTCACAGGATACATGTAAATCTTTTTCCTAAACAAGCATAGTGGTTCTCAACGTAGAGGGTGAGGGTGGTAGATGAGGTAGCCGGAAGGTTATATTCATATGTACAGCCAGGAAACAGAGAAAGTTTGATGGCATATACTGAAGACAAGATATATGCACAACTAGATAGAGAAAGTTCATTAGGATATGCTTGATTTTGTTGTCCAGGCTCCATATGGATCCTATAGTTAAAATGATCTCAACAGATTTGACATGATTCACGGACTATATATATCAGTTACAAACTAACAAATTTTGGAGATATAAATTGTTTTTCCAAGCAGAATTTAGCATTTTTCCCCAAACCAAGATGACAACAAAATGTTTTTTCAAGGAACTATAAAAAAAATAACCGGCAACGCTGGCAGCAACAAAGATTATGTACGTCTAACTCAGCGTTTCATAGTCAGCTATTAGAAACAGTGAAAGACAAATAGTACATAGGGAGGAGGGGGGGGGGGGGGGGGATTGCTCATGGGGAAAGATGAGGAATTTGAAATATGTTTTCTGAAACTTTCACCTGTCAACAAGGATATTCTCATTTATAATATCTGACATGCCATGTATGTATTCCGGGTGATCAAGAAAGTTCCTGCCGTGCAAAACAGAAAAGGAAATTTCATTCAGGCATCTGACATTGTTTTTAAGTCACATATTAACCAGTAACATTAGATGTCCAGCAGATAAAATACACAAGCTATTAATTCTCTGAACTTAATAGTAAGGAGCAAAGTACCATAAACAAGTTAACACAGGCAATTTATAACTACTAGATTGATTTACCGTAGAAAAATATATTCCATTCAAATTCGAGTAGAAACATATATTAATTACCAATAGATATTGAAAAGGAAAAAAAAAAGTTTATTTCAGGAAAGCAACCACCTCGAGAAGAAATTTATCACTGCTCCATTTTTATGGATTTGGATGCGATCACCATCAAATTTGCACTCAACAACTACTTCCTTGCCATGGAGCTATTTGCTTGTAAAATATAAATAAAAATTAACAAGATACCTAAGGATTTTCAACTTCAATATAATTGCAAAAAAATAAAAACACAAACACGTGCCTCAAAATTTGAACCAACCATCCAAGTAACAAAAAGTGCATTGATTCCATGTATTTGAAATCAACTAAAAAACATGCAGACCTTTTTCCATGCAACAGCGGAATTGCTGACTCTCATAGCTAGTTGAGGGCGAACAGGTTTGCCAACTTCAATATCCTAAACAATTCAAATAGCATTATTTGGGTGGGAGTGTTATCGAGCAAAGAAAGAAGAATCCACTCCTCAAAAAAGTAGTTTGAAGCAATGGTCTTAACCAGAAAGGGTATGAACAGACACCACCGACACACGGGAATGAGGTGGTAATGATTGGAGGTAGAAGCAAATCTAAAAACCAATTTTCAGCTACACGGTGAATTCCCCCAAATTCAAAATTGCAAAATTAATCAAACAAGTTAATACCCCGTTATATAGAATTATGTATAATAAGCCAAGACAGACAAGGAATAATCCATCTTGGCAATTCAAATAATCGCATGCTACAGTTCAGAACCACAAATAGAAGTACCAAGAAGAATACCTCCATATTCCGAGTATACATGAACTGTATGTTTACAAGCATCCAAATGGCAGTGCTATGATGTAATACAATAAACTAAGGTCCTAAACTGAGGAAGTTATGATATTTACATATCATCGTTTAACAGTGCTTCATATAAAGGTAACAAGGAGAACAAAACCAAAATGGACTACCTAAGGCCCTTCAGCCTTGATGTTAAAAGAACTATCCAAACATATAATCCAGTTTAGAAGTTTTGTAATATTACTAAATTAGGTGTACATTCACTCAATACTGACCATGATCGATGATTCTGGTGGTGATCAACCCTAACTTAATGATTGTTCGATATCAAATGAGTTGAGAAGTGTACTTAATCCTCCAACATGCGCCACAGTAAACAAAGTCAATAAAAAAGGAGATTTGGGCATCTGAAGCAAACCTGCCGTTTATGTCTCAGATTTCGATCTCGCAACTTTTCACAAACCAGTTTTAGGTCACAGGTGACATTAAACAGGTCCTCAGCATCAGGGTGAAATTCATGAAAGATGCTCTTCTCACTAATTCCCAGCTTGAGATCTAAACATTGGAAGAATTGCAGAGAAAGAATAGATAAAAGCAAAAATTGATACATAAAATCAGCAATAGATTACAAATGGCAGTATCAGATTAAGTTAGTAACCAAATATACCTTTAAGAATTATCATAATTATCCATTTCATTTCCTGAGCATTTGTTTTCCTAATCAATTCAGAAAGAACCAATGTCTTCTCTGCCCTGTGTCGAGATTTAAAAACTTAAGTATCAATTCCTAATCATGAAGGTATGCCATTTATTTCTTTCTTATTATCGTTAAAGAGAGAATATCACCAATTGAGCTGCTCGTGATTCAGAACAGAAAAGTTAGGAACGAGCAATTTCCATGAAAGCAAGATCCAAATGCAAAAACAAGTCACAGTACCGCTATTTCCCGAATTCAGATAGAATCTTTAATAAGTCTACTCAAACTTCACATAAAATTCAACCTATTTTCGCTGGAAGCCAACCGATCAAGCAACTCATTCAATTTGTTAATTGTAAGGCCTCCTGACGCCATGCCCTGCCTCCTTTGTAGCACCTGAAAATATATGAAAAACAGTGGGATCATTCAGTTCCAGTGATCAATATTGAAACGCCAATAACAAACAGATTGCAAAAAAGATGTCAACTTGATAGCAGAATTTAACTCTATGTTTTTTTCCTGACCAGCCATTTGATCATAAAAAACTGGAGAAAGAAAAGACCTCAGCTGCGACAAGAGAGAAGTTTCCTGCAAAGGCGCCAGATTTTGGGCCTCCCTTCCTCCAGTTGAGGAGACGTTGGGAGTCAGAAGCTTCACGGGACATTCCAAGGGCATCGATGAGGCTTGTGGCGAGGACGTGCTCGCGGAGGCCGTAGGATCCGCGCTCTCGGTCGAGGCTTGGGAGTATCAACCGAATGGCGGAGAAGTAGTCGTCGCCGTTGCTGGGGCGGCAGAATGTGTCGAGAAACTTGCGGAATTTGGAGCGTTTGACCGACGATGATTTGCTCTTCTGAATCCAATTGAACAGGCTGACCATCACACTAAACTTCGTTTCGGCCATTGTCGGCCGGCGGTGACGGAACTCAAAGAGGGGACGATCGTACCACTTTTTATGTGTGATGTACAAGCGGTGACTGCTTCAGTTTATTGAGAAGGAAGCTTGCAGGATACGACCTCTGGCTCTGTCAGACAAATATTTAAAAAAAAAATTAAAAATAAATTCACACTAACCTTAAATTAGATGAACCTCTGGCTTTGCTGATATTTTACCTATTTTAAGAGATATTTTTATTGTTTTGAATATTTAGTTCATCTTATAATTTTATTGTTTCATATGCTGTTATTGAATATACTTCAAGTAGAAGTTATTTACTCTATTGAATATTTCGATTTTTTGTTTATATAGATAAGACAAAATAGATTGAACTTTGGGAGTTATGTTTGATATTAGGAATAATTTCTCCCAAAAACTATGAAGTAGAAATTTATATACAACATGATGATGTGATTAAAATCAATAAGATAGATGCATTTGGTGTCTCATAGAAACAAAAAGAAGTTCAAACAAATGACAAGAGGTGAAACCAATGACGAAGCAGAATTTTATGATAGTGAGATGGATTTTGAGGAAGATGAAAATTTTAAACTGAAATAGAAAAAATGTAGTTGTTTATGATAATATTTCCAATGAGTTATTTGAGAGGATGGATATTGATTGTGCATAAAGTGATGATTTGGGGAGTGCTCTTGTTTTTGAAGACTAAGATATACAAAAAATTTCGATGTACGACTTAAATGAGGATTCCAAAAATCCTGATTTGAACTTTGGATTTGTTTTTCTCTTGTCTTGGGTTTGAATTAGTGGTTGTGGCGATATTTGTCTTGGGTTTTTGACGGCTATGGAATTAGTGGTTTTGATGGTTATGGATTTTGGTGACAATTGTACTTGGTTTTTTAAGTCTTTGGACAGTGTCCTAAGGTAATTCCCAGTTTTTTTTTTTCGACAAAGGTAATTCCCAGTTTTTAGTGTGCTTTCTCGTCACTCTGATTTTGTTACAGAACGAGGCTAATTTTATTTGCACAATAACTAGTTTTTATAGAAAAAATTGATTTTATCCTCGTCTCATCCAAACTGCAAAGTCGCATATAAACAGTCCGAATCGAAAGAAATCGAATATGTAATGCTTGTAAAAATATAAATTATGCCGGCTTGATGTAAATTTTAAGACATCCCCCTCCATTGCAGTCTGAAAAAATCTTTTAAGGACATCCATTGTTTTGCCTGTGTCCAAGATACTGAGGCTCCCAGTAATTGCAGGAAATGAACTTATCCCCAGTGAGCAACAAGTGCAATACTTCTGTTTAATCAAACAAGTTGAGAGAAGAAAACACAGAGCTAAATAGATATAATTGTAGGCAACAAGTCTATCTGAAAATAGGAGTAAATTACTGGAGGAGAGAATCTGTTCATACAAGACACAACCATTGTTTCTGGAATTTTGCATGATTGTGAGGGCTAGCACGGCTACTCTAGCTAGAGAAGCACGAGCATTCGATTTTTAATACGGTCTTTGTGTGGTAACTTCTGTTTCACTCAAAAAGTTGAGCCATTGAATCCGAAGAATGAGCGCTAGAGAAAGAAAATAGCAAGAATCTCAGTTTACATTTTTTTATCGATAAAATATAATTTCATAGACCAAGCTATCAGTGTTGGTCAGTATCAATGATTACCTGAACGTCGTAAAACTTGATGTAAAAGCGGGAACTATCAATGGAAAGCTTGGTTTGCAGAATCTCAGCTATAATTGCACTGAGTTTGCCGTTGACACTGGGGTCAAGACCGCCAATGGATATCAATTCCCCATAGGCAGCTGGCCCTTCAGTCCCACCAAATGAAATGGGGATTCCTCCATTCACCAATATCATCACATACTGCAAAACCAACAAATCCACCACACAAAAAAAAATGTGCTAAAGTCATAATTCACAGCATACAAAAAGAATAAGCCAAAGCATCTTACAATCACCAATTCCATCACAAGTTAAAAGCCAATTCTTGCGAAAATGACCAAAAAAAGACCCAAGTCTAGAATCTATAAGATTGTTGACACAAATTTATTTCAAATCTTTTCGCAGCATTGATCATCTTTTCCCAGTATCGATCAGCAACATAGACCACGTATCTTCTACATGTAGCGAATGCTAATTGCCTCGTAGGCACCTCATAGCAACACAATATCAAACTTCCATCTTTTAAAAGGTAGAGATGTATGTGGCTTTTCAGGTCAAGGTTGGATGAGCATTGCACAATCACGCACAAAGCGTAAGAACACAAGCACGACTAAAATCACAAAACATCACTTCATTGGCCAGTGGACTCGAATTAGTGTACAGACAGAGGCAAACTCAGAAAATTGAAGACGGGGCCGAAATGAGCTGCAGGGCGATGTAATATTGAAGAATTATTTGAATTTGATACCACGAAAAAACACCTTTTTTTTATGTTAAAAAAAACACATTTTTTATGTCGTGTATAACATGTAAAATCACAAAATATATATACATACACTGCGATACACACGCGTATGAAACTTTTAACAAGGAGGGGCAACAAGCTTTGCTGGCCAACCGTCCCTCCGCCGCTGTCAAGCAGTAAAATTTCGTACACATATAGGAAAAATGTAAGCGCAAAAATTAGCCCAATGGGAAAGTTAAAAACGGTAGCAAAGACACTGATAAACTCAACCCAGCCCGCAAAAAATGCGAATATTATCAAACACATAGCAGACAAAAGCAAACGTGCTGAATCGGCGTATAACCCGCAAGAAAAAAGAGAGGCTTTACGGATTCAGGCTTGCCAATGGTTTTGGCAACAGCTTTGGTGGCATCTTGGAGAATATCAGAAGCAACAACTCCATCAACTGGTGCATTGATGAACAAATTCAACGTGGGCATTTTCAAGCTTCCGCTTTTCTTGATTAAATGTACCGTTAAATTGAGGAACACAGCCGAGATGGCCAAACTAACGAGTGGTACTTAAAAAATCGTTTCTGGATAAGAAATATTTGAAAAGAAGATTAAAAAGGGATACCTTCAGATTAAAAAGGCTGGGCTTTGTTCGACCCGCGCGACGATGACTCCTTATTCGGAGTATGAAATAATAATGTTCTACATTTCCATGGAATCTATCGGTAATAATTATTGTGTACACACGATGTGTTCATGTACAGTCTTTTAATCATTATCGATTAGGGAGGTGAACAATCCAAACCAAACCAAACAGTATCAGGCCTGAGCTTGGTTCGTTTAAGATTGTTTGAGGCTCGAACTTGAGCTCGAGCTCGATTCGAGCTTTTATTATCAGGCTCGAGCTTGGTTTGTCTTGAAATTACCAAACTCGGGAAAAGCTCGAGCTCGGCTCGTTAAAAGCTCGTTTAGCATATTAATCAAGCCAGGCTCGAGCTTGATTCATTAATAGCTCGTTTAGCATGTTTAACAAGCCTGGCTTGAGCTCGGCTCGTTTTCGACCTCGTAAAGCATAAAATTGAGCTCGAGTTTGAGCTTGATTCGAGTTTGTTAAAAATTAAATATATTTATAAACTAATTTTAAATCAGACATAAAAATGTAAATTCATTCATAAATAACCAAAACGACACAAATAAGATCTAAAAACATAAATCAATATATTATTGAACATTCCAAATAATACATATAGAATATTCATCATACACTGATATCACCATATAAATAACAATGCATTAAAATCAGGAATTACAACTAGTCAAGTATGGAGGACGTCAAAGAATGCATTAAAATCAGGAATTACAAAATCATCTACAATAACAACTAGTCAAGTATCCTGCAAAGTTCATAATATCATTAGTAATAATATTTTTATTTGTCTTGCGTTCGATTCCTTCCATTAACATTAGTACAAATATTTTTATTTGTCAACTCAACAAATGAGTCAAACTCAAGCTTACGAGTCATCTAAACGAGCCGAGCTCGAGCTCGCGAACCTATTATCAAACATGTTTGCGAGCTCACGAGCCGAATATCTTTAGGCTTGAGCTTGGTTTGATTAATTTTTCGAGCTCAAAATCGAGCTTGAGCTTGGCTTGATATGATTAACAAACGAACTCAAACGAGATTTTTATCGAACCGAGGTTCGAATAGCTCGCAAACGGTTTGGTTCATTTACATCCCTATTATCGATAGATTAAAATGAAATTTGACACATTATGGAGGGCCTAAATTGATATTTGAATTGTAGAAATAAAAAAATAAAAATAAAATTGTGTGTTGAAATTTAAAAATAAAAAACAAAAGTATAATATTAATATCATATAAGGGTAAAGGTGGAAAAAAAAGTTTGTGTCTTTCCTAAGTGGTTAATATCATATGCTCAACTTTAATAAAATAGAATAGATTAACCAATTTAGTACATTCCAAACCTTGCTATGACAAAAATAAATAATTCAATTTTTTATTCTACATATTTAAATAAATTATATAAAAATATGTAAATTAATTATGCATGTAAGAATTCATTACACATTAAATAGCCAACTTCTTGTGCAAAATAAACCATGAATCTCATATCTCGCTATTAATAAAATACTAGTAAAAGATGCACATGCATTGTATGTGCTATTATTATTTTTAATTTGATTAAATAATACTAAATAATTAACATGAAATTATTTTCGATTTAGAAAAGTTGTTCGAATTAAAAGGGAAATTTTGTTTTGATTTTTTTATATTTAAAATATGGAGTGATTTGAAAATATTTTTAGTAGAATAAGAAGGGTAATTATGGAATTAAATATTTTGGTGTCCCCAAAGGTAGTTATTCTAAGGCCCTCACACTTAATATAATAGTATAGAAGTATAGATTTCTACAATTAAAAAAATCACAGTGAATTAAATTTTCAACAAATTATATTACATAAGTTTTTATATCATGTATTATCAAAAACGATTAGATGATAATACAACTTGTTTGCGATAATAAAATAATACTATAATATATTGATTAAAAAAATCAATTAAAGAGAAAAAAAATATAAAATATCAATGATTATTTATGGCCAGGTATTTTTTTATTCCTATGGTCCTAAGAAGTCATAAAAAAAGATTTTGGAAATAAAGATTTATTTTTTTGAAGATAGGGTTAATAAAATGCTATCACTATAATAACTTGAAATATTTAAGTATGAATTAAGTTGAGTTGTTAAGTAGTCAAGATCAAATTCTTAATAATCAAAAATATTGAAAAATTGTAATGAGCTCTCCATATCACGTCAATTTGTAAGACAAATCTTGTGATTTTGCCCAATAAAGATATATATGATGATTGAAAATAAAAATTTCAATTGGTGACACTTGTGAATTTTTAATATGTAAAATACTTTACATATTATAATATCAGTGAAAATTTAAAGATATATAATAACGACAACGCGATATCATGCAATAATAGTAATTTTAATCATATGTCGCTAGCATCAGATTCCATAATATAAACCGATTGAGTGTACTCCAATTGTGTAAAATCGACGCAAAATCTTGAAAACTCGCTAGACCAAACCCTAGGCGAAGGTGTCTTTATAATATGGATTGACTCAACTCGTCTCATAGATATAGATATATAAGACTATTTCACAAGACATTTGCTAGTCGCAAATATTTTTATGAAAAAATAAAATAAAATTATTCCGTTTAAATGTCATTTCGTTTTCTTCAGATTTTATTTGCAAACTTGAACATTATTAGATTTCACTTTTTAGCATGTAACTTTTAAGGCACGGCCACAGATTCGAAAGGTCGTGTCTCTTGCGAACTTCCAATAGGCAATTAAATATTAGCCTTTTATGGGGATCATTATCATTTTCCATCCATAAGCTCGGAACTTGGAAGTAACATTATTTGTTTTTATTTATAATTATAATAATAAAGATGATGATAATAGCAAAAAATTATATTAATAATAATCATAATAATATTGTTATGCAATAACAATAAATAATATTTAAAAAAATGAAATTAGCTACAAATAGTAAAATGAATAATAATAATAACCATAACAATAGTAAAATTCACAAAACACTAAAAATAAATTATATCAATAAAATTAATAATATTAGTAATATAAATTAACAAATAAATTAATTATAATAAGAAATATTACTAAAAAATAACAAATAAATTAATATAACTTTCATGTCATTTTTCTAATTTGGATTTTCTCAGGCATCACAAATAAAATATGGTAGGAAAAACCACCAATCGATTGATATTAGGTTTTTTTTTCTTATTTTTTTATTTTATTATCCGATTTTGAAAAAATTAAATGATTAATTATTGAAATATAATTTATTTTTATTAACTTAAAAATCTAAATTTTTATTTAAATTTAAAAAAATAGTTTTTTGTTTAGTGTTGTTTCACTTTTTTTTTTTTGGATTTGGGTACAAATGCGGAAAAAAGAGGGTATTTTCGCTTAAATTTAAAAAACACTGGGTTGTAAATTATCATTGATATTTCATAGGGGACACGGGGATTTGGGTACAAATGCTAGTTAAGATTGGAACTTGAACCTAACTCAACCCCAAAAGTTAGCTCAGATGAAAGATTGTCTAAGTCTATATTTACAATTCTCAGTTATTTTAACGAACCAATATGAAACAAACGAAGATTTTCACAATCCTTGCGTGAGATCCATTCCAAGACTAAACCAATCATGTGAGCGCTCGATTTTCACAAATGGCGACAAAAATTTTCATAAAGAGCACAAATTTTTAGAAATTACATGGAAGCATACGTCTACCTCCAAAGTTTTGATGGAATCTATTTGGACATCCATTTTGTGCGACGAAAATCAGAATATTTGAGATTTTAATCATTGGATTTTTTTATCAAAATTTGGAACCTTTTAAATTTCAACCCTCTCGCCTTTAATACGGCACAGAGTGTAATTCTTCGCTGTACCCGCACTCATTTTCAATTTTTATTATGTCTCAAGATTTGAAGAGGAGCGATCATGCAACCATTGGGGAACTAATAATCATATTTTAATGGAACCCTCAATCAAATCTCTATACGTTAAATATGAAACTGTTAGAAAGTTATCGTAGGACATGTTGCAAACTTATTAATTCTCTCACGGCAGGTAAAAGCACACAGCTCAAAAAAGAAAAAAACAAACAAACAAACAAAATCTGCACAAAAACTTTAATTTAATAAATCAAATATTTGCTGACGATTTTTATATGATTTGTACTCATTATTTTAACCAATAATAGTACCATCAGCTCGCATTATATTTCCAATTCAATGGTATTATATTATTTGTTGGCTTTTCCCAGAAATCGGAACCAAAGAAAAATTAAAAATTTGTCTATTCAAAGGCCCTTGGGATGATATGTTGCTTTTGGTTCGTAAAAAAAAAAAAAAAAAAAAAAAAACATTATAGATTCATACAAAATTTGTCTATCGTGGATGGAATGTCAATAGATTCATAGGAAAAAATCTATTAACGATTTAGATTTTTTTTTAAAAAAAAAACAAGAGACGAAATAGTCTTAAAGACATGATTGAAACAATAAAAAAATTATCGTGAGATAGTCTTATTAGTTAATTTTATGATATGGATCTCCAATATAACTTAACTCATTAAAAAAAAAAACCTTTTGGTATACTAAAAGTATTACTTTTCATGTTATGTATAGATCGATCGATCATCTCACAAGAGACATATTCTGCAAAATATACAATATTTTTAAGTGTGGATGGATGATAGAACAATAGATACTCTGAAACAATAAAATCTCAATTAATACACACTGTTGGGTTAAAATTGGAAGATTGTAGTATATCTCAGTCACTAGGCCAGACATATATGCTTTGCAGATCAAACCTTGAAATAATTCATGCAAGCTCCGAAGACATCAGATACTGAAATATTTGAAGTCTTCGGCTGGAGGTGAAATTTTATTATCGGCTCAAAGTTATCTTACCTTATATATCCGCATCTTGTGATTCAGATCGGGCGTCGTGTCTTATGAGTAGAAGATAATTAAGTGGTCATTACATCAAGCTGGTAGACTCCCTGATTTCTCGGGAAAAAATAAATAAACCACGGTTTCTAGATCGTTGGCGGAGACAGAATATCGAGCAGCGGTAAATACATGTGAAGTGGTGTGGATTGTTGGTGTTTTGAAGATACGTACGGGAGTGTGTTTATCACGGCTAGCAACCTTATATTCTGATAATAAGGCTGTGATGCATATAGCCGCTAATCTCTAGTACCACGAAAGAACAAAGCATACAGAGATTGATTGTCACCTGGTTCAGGACAAAATATGAGAAAAGCTCATTGAAACATCACACATTGCTACCAAGGAACAACCTGCGGACATATTTGCTAAGGCCTTGGGAAAGAACCGATACGATTATTTTTTTGTCAAGTTCTTGATCTTAATAATTTCATTCTTTATTTAAATAAATGTAAATGATGTCTTTTCTATTTTGCGACTAGCTTAATCGATTCAAGATTTCAAATTTCTAAAAGAATAAAACTTCAAATCTTATGGCACGATTTAAAGTTTATTATTATTAAAAAAATTAAATTATTTAACCTTATTATTTAATATTAATAATATATACTTTAAAAATTGGTCAAATATATTATCCGTCTGTCATACGATGTGATATTAAATTTGAATCGAAAAGTCTTAATAAATACAGTATATTCAACTATGCGCTTCGCCTATGTATCCACTTTTACAAATTGTTTATCTTTAATTATTTTTTGCACTATCATAAAGCTTACCATATTTATAACCAATTATACATAGACAACACAATTTTAATCACAAGATAAGATAATATATAATATAGATATTGTTGGAGTACAATTATTGTTTACGTAGAGGGCAGAGCGATCGGATTGTTGTATGAATTAAAAAAAATTGAGTTGCACCGTTACGACTAGCTATATCTTTTGATAAAACACAATCACCCGGTCCTATAAATATTAATCGTTTTAGTCACTTCGGGTATATGACAAATGCTTATTCCTCTTTTTTTGCCCTTTTCGTACATTGGATTAAAGAAATTAATTATTTTATATATCAAAATCAATGTATGAACAAGGAAAAGGCATATCTAATACTGTATATATATATATATACATATATATATGTAAGAAAAAGTAAAAGGCATATCTAATTAATAATCTAGCCTAAAGTGAATAAAAATAATAATTCTCCCACCAATGATCAAATCTTGAATATTTTCAAACCAATAAAAATAAAGCAAAAAACGTTGCTTTTGGGACATAACAATTCTATATATAGTTGCACAAATCTCATGCGATCTCCGCATGCACTTAAAGAACAGAATGTGTGCCAACTGATATAAAAAAAATGCAAGGATAATGCATTTTACATGTGGAACCAACCATATATATTATTCTTGACTATTTATCTCTCACATCGATATATTACACTAATTTCATATATGATTTATCCTATCTATCGCCGACTAATTTCTCCTTAAATTACTATCTCGATCCGTATATATTCATGATATGTAAAGCTGCCTATTCCTTGCTTCATTTCTACGCATTTTTTCAGGAGACTTATTCGGGTTCATTCATCGAAAGGTTAGTTCAATTTATCTTGCATAATATAATTCATGCATACGGCATGCTGGCGTGTGTAACATCCACGAGATGGATTCGAAATTTCGAAACAAAATGAGTTAGTACGTATGTTTTTTTTTAAAGGCCAAATTTTGTATTTTGCCAAGAACATCACGCATAAAATTTGATGTTTGCTTTTTATTCGAGTGACGGTTTGTAGTTCAAGAAAATCACTGCATAAAATTGAAGTTTTTTTTATTCGAGTGACGCAGACCTTATCTACGCTAGTGTTATTGCCTTATTGGCATGCTGTGGGGACCCGGACGCTAATCATCTTCTTAATCATCTTTGGGATTTAATTATCAATTAAGATAAACAGGGTCTAAAAATTTTTCTTTAAAATGCGGAAGGTAATGGAATCAATCTATTATACATCTCAGTATAAAAAAATACAATAACGTACAACAATTGTTCAAACTAGTCTAAGGTTCAACTACTAAATTTCAAGTATTAAACCAAGTCGACAATAAGTCCGGAATCACCACTCTAACTCATCTTCTCTCATCATCTTCTTGACCCCGATCATGTCCCACCTGTTGTCATGCACACATACAAAACAAGACAACAGCCGGATACTCCGGTGAGAATAAATCCCAGTATAAAACATGTATACATGCATATACACAATATAAATCATAAAGCATATTATCATGCATAAAATTCATAACAATAGGTTTCATAGTCTAGGAAACCCAATCAAAATAAGCATGCAATAATAATGGATTCCATAATCTCTGGAATCAAAATAAAATAAGCATGCAACTCAATTCAATTCATATCTTGACTCGACTCGACTCTAACTCTAGGGATCCCGATGTGAATAAGACGTCACTGTCTGTCACCTACCCTCCCAATCGGGGTAACTGTACGTCTTATTCCTAGACTTCGGTCCTGTCTGTATCGAATGTCTACAATCGGATTGAATCTGATCCGAAGCGTCGATACCACCGAACATCTAGTTTGGCAAGTCTGCCAATGATTCCTATCTCAATGCTGGAATATAAATCTATAAACCAAGCAAATCATATCAAAAGATAAACAACAATTCTAGAATGTGATTTTGTTGGGAAACTCAAATTGAATCTCATTTGAGTTGTGTCTTCCCCAAAACAAAACATGAATTATACCTTTGTCTTCCCGGTCTGACGAAGACGAAGTCTTGTATTCCAATCTGTTCATAACCAGTCTGGCAATGACAATCGTATAAATACAATATCAGTATATAATTCAATTCAAGACCTGTTCTGATCAATACTCAAATCGGTATATAATCTGATCCATATCTGAACAAGGTACAATCTAATTCATATCAATGATATCATGATACAATTGAAATCATTACTGAATCTGATCAATATCAATCCACTGATATTTCGACGGCATAACAATACAGTCACGATAACCCCGTCTATCTCAACATCACAGATATAATACCAGAATTCATAACCAGTATCAGTACAACTCATAATCTGAATAATAACACAACTCTGATATAAAATCTCAACTAAATCAACTCTGAAATTCATAACAATTTCATAAACAGTCTATTCTTTAATCTGACTTCAGTTATACCATGTCTATTGTAGCAGAAACATCATATCTGATTCATATTCAATTCTGATAATATCATAAATTCAAATCATGTCTAAACGTAACGAAACTTACGTCCAGTTGTAGCCTGCGTCGATAGGAACACAGTACTGAAGTCGAATTAAAAAACAGACGGACGGATTTCTCACAAAAGGCGTAAGAATATTTCAATTCTTTTTTTGCACTTCCCTCGGCTCTTTCCTCCCTTCCTTCTCATGAATTTGCATACAGGTGTGTATATATATATATATATATATATATATATATATATATATATCACATTGCATGTAAGGCACATGGCTAAATGTGCTTACTGCACGTTTCACCGCGGGTGCGGTATTTCTCACACCGCGGGTGCGCTAGGCATATTGATCATCATCCAAAATTTCAGAAACAGCGACCGTGGGTGCGCTCTGTCTTGCACCGCGGGTGCGCTGACCTCACTGTAGCAGAACCGCGGGTGCGGTCTGTCTAGCACCGCGGGTGCGGTGTCACTTCCGTAATTAATCTCCAACTCTCTGTCCATCAACCGCGGGTGCGGTCTTGTTCATAGCGCGGGTGCGGTCTAGACTTTATGCAACACTTCATAATCTCATTTAGTGCTTCTCATTGCATGTCATGCATACTCATATCTTCCGAATATCACATCAATGAAGACTAATAAATCTCGAGCCTTACACATGCATAACAGAGCTAGTTGGCATTTGGCAATTACATATAAGCAGTGGTTTAAGAAGAATTTCCGACCCAGAAGGTTAAATGATATTTCGTGGGCCTTATCTACGCTGGTGTTATTATTGTTATTATTATTATTATTATTATGCGTGTGTCTATTTTATATAATCTAAATTATTAAAAGTGTGCAACGATGTAATAGGTTATGGAATCTGTCACTTTAAGTAAATAAATTGCGGAACAATGAAGTAATTATCCTTGTATTAATTGTCCTTTTGCCCCTTTTATCATATTTTGATTTGAAAATGAGAGAGTTCTCAAACATTTTCTGATTTAGGAAATTAAATTAAATTTATCAAGAACTGCCCATATTATATATACATCATGAGTAGGAACATGCATGCATGTTAGTTAACACGTTTCTTGGTTTTTTTTTTATTTTATTTTTTTGGGTTTGCAGAAGAATTGAAGAAGGATTGTTATTATGGATTCTACCAAAAATGTGGGGAAACAATTGCAGAAAAGTTATTTCGATGTGTTGGGACTGTGCTGTACATCTGAGATTCCAATAATAGAAAGAATTTTAAATTCTCTCGAAGGAGTCAGAGATTTCTCAGTGATTGTCCCAACTAAAACTGTCATCATTTTTCATGATCCTCTCCTCGTTTCCCATACTCAAATAGGTAACTAAACTTATTATTATCAATAATGTCATTATCGTCCTTGTTGTTGCTATAAGTTTGTTGTTTGTTCGCGTGTTTATGTTTATATGATATATTTTTTGTATGTATTCATGATATTTTTCGATATGAAAATATGAGTATATTGAATTATTTCAGTCTTTGCCCGTTACTTTTGCTTTTTTATTGTAATATTTTTTCACGATGTCGCGTTATTGAGATCACGCCGATTTAGTGATGAAGTGACACATAGTTCTAAGAAAAAATGACTTAAAATTGTCAAAATTTGAAGATACAGAACTAAAACTATATAAACTATTAAAAGTAAGTGAATTGCAGTTTTTTCTTACATATATAAAATATGATAAAATTGTTTTTGTGGACTTGTATGTGTGCTTCATTGCATTTTTTATTTTTTATATTGTCAAATTTCAGTTTTAGTATGTTATATCTGTTTTTTACAATTTTTGTATTTTTTCTAATGTAGTATCATTGTAGTGCTAATGTGATACTATAAGCTAATGTGAAACTAACGTATATAGTGTCACATCAACACTCTCGATCAAAATCGACTAAAATTGTAAAAAAAAAATCAAAAATATATGACTAAAATATAAATTTGGAAAAATAGATGATCAAAATCGCAAAATGACAAGATTATAAGACCAAACAACGCAATTTTTCCTATGAAGTATTATGATCCGCTCTGCTTAGTTATTGATCAAGCTATTTAATTTTGTAATTGCATATAGTGAAGTTAATTAAATATCGAGCTACGTACATCAAATTATTATTTTTGCGAGAAAAAAAAAGAAAAAAAAAAGCTACCAATAGCATAGCAACCAGTGTAATCTGTCGTTTGTGTCGATTCCATTACAGCATCACATTGAAAGTGAATTTGAATGGCTCGGATATTAATTTACGGGGAAATTACTTAGAAAAATCACACAATTATCATTTTCACTGTTATTTCCCTTGTGTGAAATGGATAGTGTAAACTGGTCTAAATTGAACTTCGATATTTCTTTTAGTACAATAAATTGGTTTCCTCTGGATTAATTTTTTTATTTTTTTTTTTTCATCTGACATGATGATGGATATACTCTACGAAATTCGATTAGTTATATAACCAAAATCGAATTTATGGCATATATTATTTACATTTTTCCTTTTAATTAATTAAATATTGGTAAATGCATTTAGCGAAAAAGGAGAAACCAAGGTTGGTGTGTTTCTCGCAGGAGCACATGAATTGTGCTTACGTCAGTTTCACCTTTTTTCCCGGTTGTCGTCCCCAGGTGGTGGGTGGGCGAATATTGGAAAAATAAATAAAGTTAACAATTTATCAAAAATAAATAAAGTTATCAATTATTGATATTAATAATATGAATTTAAAAAGATGGCATAGGTATTAAAGGTGGCTTATGCTGCGAATTATTATGTTCTCCGCTAGCAATTTTAATATGACCCATTAAATTTTTTATAAGAGAAGGGGGAATTTTATATTTTAAAATCATTATTACTAGAATAAGTAGGTTTCTTGTGAGACGGTCTCACAAATCTTAATTTGTGAGACGAGTCAACCCTATCGATATTCACAATAAAAAGTAATACTCTTAGCATAAAAAATAATACTTTTTCATGGATGACCCAAATAAAAGACATGTCTCACAAAAGACGACCCGTGAGACCGTCTCACACAAGTTTTTGCCTACTAGAATTTTGAAAAATCTAATAATGATGCGTGCAAGTCTTGTTGTTCTCGAGCACGTTCCCAACCCTCCCAATTCTCATTCTCTAACCATGTTATTTTGAAAAATGGTGGGATTATATGCTTTGTGTTGATATTCATCTTGATTAAGTTTGTTTATACCTTTAATTAACTAGGAGGAACTAACACAAGAGCAACAAGGTTTAAGTAACGTCCGATTTGACGATTGTCACCATTTTTCTTACACTGGTCTTTCCAGCGTATTTATATTGTCAATCGTATGCTTCTTAAGAAATTTCTCAGGAGATCACCAATCTCATAATTGTTCCAAATCAAGAATGTTTAACTTTGAAGTTTTTAAGTTATAGGCGCTCGAAAAGAATATTTATCTCGTTGGTAAGAGACTAAACTATCAAATCTTTTTTAAAACACTCTTCAATTCTGCAGTCACGTATAAGTATTTCTCCCCCAAAGAACCCTTAATTATGAATAACAGCTTATATGATATTAACATATTCCACAATTTCTTTCTTCCGGTCCTTCTGGATCTTTCAGCTAAAATAATTGAAAATACGTATTATAATTGATTTTAAAAAAAAGGACCATAATTGAAACAAAATTGAATTGGAACACATGATACGCAATTGAGGTGCTTGCTGGTTTTTCAAAAACTCTTACTCGTTTAATATACAAACGACCTTCCTATCTATTTATTTAATCATGTAGGATTTGAGCACTTTAGTACTTACAAAAAATCAATGTATTCAACATTTGACTCAAATTTTACAATTATTTACGTCGTGTCATAAGCCAATAATAGTTGTCATAGGTTTGCGACATAGCCTATATTATTGTAGTTTTTAATTGATGACAGTGAAGGCATTGAATCAAGCAAGATTAGAGGCAAACGTGAAAGTGCATGGGACAAGTAATTACAAGAACAGATGGACAAGCCCTTATGCCATTGCTAGTGGTGCATAGCATTGCTTTTGCTTTCATTCCTTCAATTTTTTTATGGTCCCCTTGAATGGTTAGCCATTGGTGCCATTGCTGTTGGGATTATACCCATCTTCTTGAAGGCCGTTGCTTCGGTTCGAAACGTTACACTTGACATCAACATCCTCGTTCTGATCGCGGGTATGTTATTTACTCGAAATGTTCCCTAAAATTATACCATAAATTCGTAGTTGAGAATGGTGGAATTCGCTAACAAGTTCTACTTTTTCCAGTTTCAGGATCAATTGTCCTTCATGATTACTGGGAAGCTGCCACAATTGTTTTCTTGTTCACAATAGCTGAATGGCTCGAATCCAGGGCCAGCCACAAGGTAAGCAAATCACTGCACCAGCCCTTCTCGTCGTAAACTACTTTTTTCAACTAAATTTAAACGTAGAGCACCGATGACATCCAGTGATGATGATTTCTCGCAACCTTGTAGGCCACTTCCATCATGTCATCCTTAGCAAACGTCGTCCCACAGAGAGCCATCCTAGCCGAAACTGGTGAAGAAGTCAATGCAGATGAAGTCAAATTAAACACTCTTCTTGCTGTGAAGACTGGCGAAACGATACCGGTAGACGGGGTCGTTGTGGAAGGCAACTGCGAAGTAGACGAAAAAAATTTGACAGGGGAATCTTTTCCTGTGGCTAAGCAGAAAGACTCCACAGTTTGGGCTGGCACAATCAATGTTAATGGTAATAATATATATGTCTTTCGATTTTGTATTGATGTCTAGTTTGCAATATAAACGATCATGACATTTACTCGTTCCGGGAATTTTTGTAGGTTATATTAGTATTAAAACAATCGCTGTAGCAGAAGATTGTGTGGTGGCCAGAATGGCAAAGCTTGTTGAAGAAGCTCATAACAACAAATCCAGAACACAAAGATTTATAGACAAGTGTGCAAAGTATTATACACCAGGTAAATGCAATCTTTCTTTCTATTTTTTCGCCGTTCTAAATTTGAAAGATGGAGCGTCCTCTACTACATCCAAACTATCTCATGATAATGATTTCATTCAAATCTTGAAAGTCATACAGCAGAACAAAGATATGTAACAATCATTTTGCCACGTAAGGAGTCTCTCGGGCGATTGATACAAGAAAATTGAAGTTAACTTTTTTGTCGAATTTCTTGCAGCCATTGTGGTTATATCTGCTTCTTTGGCTGTAGTGCCCTTGGCATTCCGAGTCCACAACAAGAGAGAATGGTATCACTTGGCCCTGGTGGTCTTAGTGAGTGGATGCCCTTGTGCGCTTCTTCTGTCCACACCAGTAGCCATGTTTTGTGCACTTTCGAAAGCTGCAACACTAGGAGTTCTGATTAAAGGGGCGGAGAATCTCGAGATATTGGCTCAGATTAAAATCATGGCTTTTGACAAAACTGGGACGATAACCAGGGGAGAGTTTTTTGTGGCGGATGTGAGATCACTGCAGGATGACATTACCTCGAATACTCTGTTGTATTGGTATTGATTCTTTAGTCAAATTGTATCGTTTTGTGCATCCAAATAATGGGATCGTGACTGTCTTCCTGTAAACAATACAGGATATCGAGCCTTGAGACCAAATCAAGTCATCCAATGGCAGCTGCTCTGATAGATTTTGCTAGAGAATATGGCATTGAGCCAAAGCCTGAGAAAGTGGAGAGGTTTCAGAATTTTCCAGGAGAGGGGATTTGTGGAAGAATTGATGATGTTGAACTATACGTGGGAAACTCAAAAATTGCTTCGAGAGCAGGGTGTACTGCTGGTAGAAAAAACTCAACCTCTTCAATCTTTGTTTACACAAAAGAAAAATTGAGAGAGCAACTTAGAATTTAAAATTTTATGGACTTACCCCAAATGGATCATCTTTTCTTGATCTTTGCTTGCACTCTTTCTCAAATCCAGTTCCCAACTTAGAAGGTTACGACGTTGAAGGAAAGTCCATTGGCTATGTTTTCTTGAAGTCATCTCTAGCTGGTGTTTTCTGTCTCTCGGACATATGTCGAACAGGTGCAAAGGAAGCGATCAACGATATCAAGTCATTAGGCATCAAAACTGTAATGTTAACTGGAGATAGTCGTGCAGCTGCCAAGCATGCACAAGCTCAGGTAAGATAATCATTTGTACCGAGAATAGATTTCTTTTCAAAATTGTAAATTGAGGCGTATCAAGAAATTGAACAAGCTCACAAAGTTTTTTTCCATCAGTTAGGGGGTTCTTTAGATGTTATCCACGCTGAACTCCTACCAGAAGACAAGTCAAGAATCATTACCGAATTGCAAAAGAAAGGTCCAACAGCAATGATTGGTGATGGCGTAAACGATGCCCCTGCATTAGCCACAGCAGATATTGGTATCTCCATGGGAGTTTCAGGCTCGGCACTTGCAACAGAAACAGGAGGTATCATCCTTATGTCAAATGACATCCAAAGAATACCCAAAGCTGCACGATTAGCCAAGAAAGTGAGAAGGAAAGTCATTGAGAACGTGATAATATCAATTTCAACTAAGGCTGCCATTGTAGGATTGGCTATAGCCGGCCATCCACTCGTTTGGGCTGCAGTGCTTACTGATGTTGGAACGTGCTTGTTGGTGATCTTCAACAGCATGCTGCTGCTTCAAGGAATGCCTACACGAGGGAACAAATGGAGTCGGTCAAGTTCTCACAAGCACAATCACAGGCACAAGTGCCATGCTACACACGGTTCATCTCATACTCTTGATTCTTGTTGCTCTGATATCGAGTCTCAGAAGAAATGTGAGACTAAATTGTGTTCATCCAAGAAGTGTGCTTCCAAATTTGGTTCAGGTCATTCGAGTTCAGCATCTTGTGGGAATAAGAAATGCCCGGTTTCGGCCAAAGAGCATGGTTGCAACTCACATAACCATCCGCATAATGAGGCCAAAACTATAGATCATCAATGCTGTGGCAAAGTTTCTCAAGATTTGTTATCGCAGAGAGCACACAGACCAGGTTTTTCTGAAAATGCAGTGTCTTGTGAGAGTAAGAAATGCTCGGTTTCTGCCAAAGAGCACGGTTGCGATGCATCTTTACACCCACACGACGAGGCAACAATTACCAATCATGTCTGTTGTTGCAAAGACACTCAAGATTTGAAACCTGAGAGTGCGCAGATGCATGTTTGTCCAGATAACTCAAAATCTTGTGGGAGTAAGAAATGCTCGATTTCAGCCGACGAACATGATCGCAATGCACATCACCATCCGCACAGTGAGACCAAGGTTGTAGATCATCAAGGCTGCGGCAAAGTTGATCAAGATTTGGAATCACAGATTGTACACCATCATGCTGGTTTTGGAAATGAAGAATCTTGTGGGAGTACGATTCCAGCCAAAGAGCACAGACGAACTACAGATTTCCATACACACGAGGTGACCACGGTTATCAATCACCAGTGCTGTGGCAAAGTCACTCAATGTTTGGAATCAAAGATAGCACACAACCATGAGCATTCTGAAAATGCAAGCTGCCGCAAGAAAAATGATCAGGTAAAATCAGCTCACACGCACAACGGAAGCCATGAGACACATAAACGTGAGCAGGACAACCGGAACTCACCCATATCACACAAGAAAGAGAAGTCCCACTATCATCACGAAAAGTGTTGTGCTCATACATCAAGAAACCGGGAAGCTAGCCATTCCGAATGCGAAAACCGAGCTTTCGAAGATAATAAACATTTAAGCTCTACATTAAACATGTTAGCTGCGAAGGCTTGTGAGGCTTCAAACAGGACTAATCTAAATGGAGGCTTATCAGAGATTGTAATCGCGTGATATAACAGAAGTGTAAGGATGATGACAAATAATATTTTTATCAAATTTTTCCTCTTCCTCCAACAATGTATACCTTGGAAGAGATCTTTTTTTAAAAAATGAGATGGATTTTCTACTCCCCAATTGGTAATATACGTGATTAAAGGGAATCGTTTTCTGTCTTCTAAATCAGTTTTGATTTAAAATTTTGTTTTCTCATTTTTTAACCAAAAAATCTGATGATTACATAAAAATCAGAAGGCATGAATATGATATGGTCTAAATCAGAACAACCGAAAACCAAACCTAACCGGATTTCTTATTTCGGTTTTATGTTGATTATAATCATTTTATGTTATTAAAAACCGAACCGTCTGTTTAAATCATACTTCAATAAAATAAATATTTTATTTGTATTTAAACTGTTAGTAACTAAATATAAATTTAATAACACAAACAAAAATTATTATATTTCTATTTATATTTTTTTATTCGTTACATTTGTATAACTATTTATTTTACTAAAAATTTAAATAAAAATATTTGTATATATTTCAAATAATTTTTAAAATAATTTAACTTATAACTCACATAATTAGCAAAATTATGAAAACAAAATTTAAATAACTCGACCCTACAAAATAAATAAACTGAAATATTTAAAATATATCATAATAACAAAAAATTGTATGAGACGATCTCACGGATTGCATTTTGTGAGACGAATCTCTTATATGGTTCATCCATGAAAAAATATTACTTTTTATGCTAATAATATTACTTTTTATTGTGAATATCAGGTAGGATTGATCCGTCTCACAGATAAAGATTCGTGAGACCATCTTACAAGAGACCTACTCTATCATAATTGAAGCTTCGAAAATTTTGTCATTATATTTTGTAGCTTGTTAACTTATTTTAAAACCGGAGTTTTAAACTTTTATTGTATTAATTATTTTTATTGGAATATAGGTGCAAATATCATAAATATTATACCTTGTGCGTCCGTATCAACTATTATAACTTATGGGAATTGATTAAAAAATTTATTTTCACCAAACTAAATTTATGTCGTCTCCGTCCTCGTTGTTGTTGTTGTTTTTGTTTTTTTTTTAAATCAAAGATTGTATATCATATATTCAAGAAAGGTGGTTCTCTTGATGTTCACGTCATATAATGGTTTGCCATTGCATCACAATGCGCTTGAAAATTGTATTTGAAAAAATTAGCCACAGCCACTTGGAGGGGTAACTATTCCTCCTACATAGGGAATGGATACTTTCCTCGCATGAATTCATTGAATATCTATCTATATTTATAAGCATTGGCAAGAATATTTGGAATGGTCATAATGGAGTCACCAAGACCATCTCTTTTGACAAAACTCTATCTCAACGATATAAAAACAGGAGTAATATGATTCATGAAACCGACAATAAAATCAGTTCAGGACACTCAGTCATGCGCTTTGTCATGGATTTGTAATTAGCCAAACTCCGTAAGGCAACACATACTAGCCTCTCTCGTGAAGCAGTTTTCGCAAGAGATTCATAAACTATTACTAACCTGACACAGAACAAACGCGTTGCAATTTCTTTACTTTGTAAGCACCCTCGCACATGTCATGCTCTACATTCGGGATACTCCTTCCACATATGCTGAGGACTAAGCATAGACCCTTCAATATTTATAATTCAAGCCAAAATTATCATCCAATTCATTTATCTATTTTTTGAAATCATATTTGCCAAGGTCAATGCAAAAACAAAAGGTACCATACCAACAAGTTTCTCATGAGAAAGCAATTATCTAAATGACAGATGTAATATGTATATGTAGTTTTACAAAATACACGGTATTGAATGGAACGAATCCTTAAATGAAATGAAGTAGTACTTCCTCAACTCTTTGGTAAGTAATTTTCAGGCTTCTACCATCTATGTAAGTTGGGTCAAGTTCATGTCTGGTACATCTATTTACTCACTTGGAAAAGTCATTAAATCTTCCCCCAAACAGACAGATGCACAGCAGTATGGAAACAAAAAATCTGGGAAAACTTCGAGCCAAAATTCCAAGGTTACTCAGAAAGTGGGCTAAAGTACATTACACCTCACAATATCAAGAACCATGTTACGGGATTAAATATATTGGGCCTATACCATTTCCTAATTGTCAAGAATATACTAGAAGCGATGACGGTAAATTGGCAATGTTCTTTGAAAAGGGAGATAATACAAGGCATAAGTCATTAGAGACATAGGATTCTAGTTTTTTTCTACTAGCTTAGGCTGGGGCAAGGAGATTGAGTATTTCCTTGAGAGAGGGGGAAGGGTAGTGGAATATTCTCTTCTAATTGATTTAGTGTTCATTGTTACCTGCATTATCATCTTGATTTCAAAATTTAATCAGAACTTAATGTCAATATACCTCATATTTTTCTTTACTGCCTGTTTTGTGGTCGTATCATACCGTGTGTAGATGAAGGTTGGTTCAGAAAATGCAGCATCTTGCGGGATAGCAAAATAAAGTACTGCTTATGTAAGAACTGTAAATCAAGACTATTTTTAAGACAAGCACATTGCATACGTCATACCAGTTTCAGATCATAGCATACCAATTCTCCAGAACAGATCAGAGAAGAGCAAAGTAGATAACTCGTATATCCATTCTCAACAGAGTATGCTACAGTTAACTTGAGTATTCACAAAACACAGGAAACAAACTGAGAGATATTTGACGAGATACACAAACTTAAAATGCATTATAGAAAAAAAGTGCAGAAATTTTGACCCGAAACAAAACAATAAAGACACATCCAAGATATGAAATTGCCGACATATAATAGCGAAGTAAATTTGAGGTCACACACCCCAAAGGCTTAAATAAATAAGAATCTCTGCGTTGCAATATTATATCCGAATACGTGATAAAGTAGACTACTAACAAGCACATGAATACATCTTCAATCCTGAAGTAAAAGAATTTCATGCAGATCTCCATCATTTGCCGAGAAACTGTGTTTACTAAGCATGCCATTCCACCATTAGCTCTATTTTAAATCAAAACGCACCAATTATAACAATTCACAATGAGCAAGGTATGTTTCTTCCTTTTGCGGCAAAATAAGAACTCAAAGTTAAAGTGTTGAATCCTAATTCGTTTTTGAAACCATTAACCCGAAACATCTTCACTCCTGAGTAATGTAGCTATTTTTCCGGCCCTCGAAACCGGGCCTCATCAGCTTCTTCTCACGCTTGGCGATCTTCCGCATCTTCTTGTCCTTGATCCTCCCCTCGATGTTCTCCTTCCTCTTCTGCTGCCTATGCTCCTTCACCTTCTTCTGTCCCTCCACCCTCTCCTTCCACTTTTCGGAACTCTTGTCCTTTTTCCTCTTCTCCCTTTTGATGCTATCCTTGATCAGCCTCGAATTATCGTGCACCTTCACCCCCATTGCCCTGCTGGTGGCGGCCATCCACGATTCCCGCTCGGCGACTCCCGACTTTTCCCTCTTCACCTCTTGCAATCTCTGTGCTCTCTCCAATTCCTTCACCTTCGAAAGCTTCCCCTTCTTATTTTTCCTCCTATTTTTCAACTCCTCCTCATCTCCCAATCTGACTTTACCGTATTCAATAATTTCTTCCCCATCTTGGGACTCCACAACCTCCTTCTCAGTAACTCGCCCGGCAGATTCGTCTCCTCTCTTCCGCTTCTTCCCGTTATTCTTCACATCCCTATTATTGATTTTTTTATCATCGCTCGCCGCTCCACGGTTACCTCGCATCACTTCAATCTTTCTCCGTAACTTCTGTCGCAGTTCCTCGTATGTAACTGATTGATTCTGTTGACCTCGATCCAATTCCTCTTCCGCATTCACGAAACTGTCCTGGTTGGCGGCAGAAGCCGAAACTTTGCTTTCTGGGTCGAAGCGCTGGCGCCGGGAAAACTTCAGATTTTGTTTAGATTGTTGCTTCAACGAAGCCTTGGCTGCTTTAGAGAGGCCCTGGTACCATGGCTTCGAATCTTCATCCTTTGCCTGGTAAAATTTTGCGGGTATCAGTTCTATAAGGCGATCGAAGAACTCTGCGTTTGAATGTATAAGAGATTTCATGTCATCTGTGGCCTTGAAAGCGCGTGCTTTTTTCTTCATTTTCGCTTGAGGAACGACGGGTTTGGCGGCGGGGCTCTGTTTGTTCACGGTTTGAGTCGTGAGGTGTCGGGGTTACGAAATTATAAAGGAAAATGAAACTTGGGCTTTAGAATGTATTCGGAGCTTATTTTATTTAGGCCTCGGAAAGTTATTTGGGCTTCTATCAGTTTTCCCCGGAAATTGTAATTTCACAGTGTTGATGTCCAACATTATATTATAAGTTTAATAAGCACTGAATATACATTCTGTGTTAAATAATTTTTGCGTGAATTTAGATATTATATTAAAATTAAACCATTAAAAATAATTTTTTATATTATAAATGATACGATGATTTAATAATCTATAAATACAGATAAAAATTTTAAAATAAAACTATGACATGGTAGATATAAATTATATACACATTTACTAAAATAGATTTTTATGATTTTTTTAATAAATGAAATTTTTTAATTTGAGAAGAATTATAAATTGTTTTCTTACAAGATAGGTGGTTACCCAATATTAAATGATTAATGTATTGTTATCTTCTATAAGAGCTTATTATCATCTTGTCCTTTTCAATGAAATCGTGGATAACTGCAAGAGGGGTCCAAGTAGCTGTGTGTCCTCTATTACACTTCAGTGCTTTCGAAGCCAAAAAATCAGCTATTTTATTTTGTTCCCTGTAGAAATGCTCGACTTTGACTTCGAAGTATCTTGCCAAGAGGTTCGTAGAGGTAGAGTTCGAACCAAGTAAGGATGAACAAGGCATCCCTTCGTGGTTGAGCCACTTCACCACTATTTCTGAGTCGATTTCCAGCAAAATGTTCTTGTACCCCGAGTTCCATGCTAGCTTCAACCCTTTACAGACCGCCCAAAGCTCTGCTTTCTCAATCGAGCACCACCCAATGTTGTGCATGAAACCCATAATTCAATCACCAAGTTCGTCTCGCATTATGCCTCCTCCGCCGGTCTTTCGAGCTTTGTGGTTACAACTTCCATCCAAATTAAGGGATCTTCATCCGGTATCATGTGGGGTATCCATTAAATTATGTATTTATTTAGCATATACTACGTTGTTGATTGGGATAACATTTTTCGAAGTAGAGATTATAATTATATAGTGGGAAAAGAAATGTTTGATATGGTTTAAAAACCAAGGATAAGAATTACTTTGTTATTTAAAAATATGTCACAGAAAAATGAGGGGCAAAAATTGAATATAAGGATTTGAGGGGGAATTATAAGTACTACTCCGGTTAGAAATACTGAAATAGGATAAAGAATATAAATGTATTTCAAAAAAATTTGCCAAAGTACTCGCCAGAAGATTATTAAACTCAAGCTATTATATGGATATTTTATCCGATCTGATCTTTGAAAAAATTGTTTTTTATAATAAAATTATTACTTTTACTCTAGATATGAACGTCCGATAAATATTATTTTTAATTTTTTGTACTTTACCCTTATATTTCTAAGAATATAAATATATCAATAAATAACAATCACGTTTCATTAAAAAAAACAATTGAAATTTAAATATTCCTTTCTCTTTGCAACAAGAATAATGATAATTACAACATAATTTAAGGAAAGATTAATGATAACAATTGACATAAATAATTATTATTTGTATCATAGTGATTCAACTATAACATACGAATCCCTCTTTATCACTTCTTTTAATATAAATAAATCAATAAACCTACGTAGACTTTGCTAAAGCCCGGCCTGATGGCCATGAATAACCCTCGGAAGGCAAGTTACCGTTGGTGATCAGATTCTGCGGAATCCCATAAACCTCGGAGACGTCGCGCTGATTCACAACAGCGACGTTAACCTCGTCGTCTTCGTCTGAAGGCAGACGATCAAAAGTTGCATTCATGAAAGTTGCAGCCATGATCACCACTGGGCCCGAAGCAATCAGTGCTCCCACCACATTTCCTCCCACGACTTGCCCCTGAGCTCCGGCTAGATAGATAGTCAGACCTGTCACCCCTGGCGGGGACGGTGGTGGCAGAATTGATCCCAGCAATGAAAGTATCTCGAACCTGCCATGGAATGTGGTTTTATGGCTTTATTTTGAAATTCATGTCATCTAGCTATGAAGATGCATCTTAAAGAAATTTAAACTTATAAAATAAACTTGTATCGAAACTTTAATAGATCATAATTTCAATCTTGATTTCTTGAAAATTCTATATAATTCAATTTTAAATTAGAATCCGAATAGGATAGTATCGTGTATATATGGTCAAATAGTGCAATGGATATATATTACTGTAATGACTCCTTAATTTTGAATAAATTAAACAGGCTGATTTAGATTTGCAAAGACGTTGGTGGTGACATGATGCAAACCTGCCATGGAGTGTGACGATGGATCCCGAAGAAGATGGTTGCCGTAACGCAACATTTGTGACACATCCCGTAGCACTAAGCACGCAAACGCCACGTTGCTTTTTACGCGCAAAATTTATCAAACTCTCACTCAAGTCACAACCCGAAGTCACCTCCATTGCATGTGCCTTCAACGCATTAGCACTATCCCTAGTGATGATTATCGGGGGCTTCGGCTTGTTCTTGGACCCGGCGGGCCTACCACGGGGTCGCCTTGTTGCTGCATCGATTCGTTGGCCATTTTCGAACGTGGGTTTAGTTGCGGGGAGTATGAGATCTCCTCCTCCAGCCATTTTGTTAAACTTGTTTTTCTTGGTTAGAAATGGTGTGATTTTGAGTTTGGGAAGTGGGGTTTAAGTAGGGGGAAATGCAAGATAAATATATGATGAAAAGGTGAATGAAATGATTATAGATTAGGACACGGTTAAGTGAGTGAAGTGATATAGTAATAGATTATAGCTTAGGTTTCATTCCTAACTTGCAACAAATTTTTGTTTCATGTCAATTGCCTTCTCCAACAAACATTAATTTCATCATTAATCATAAAAGCATATAATGAGATAGTTTAGACGATTTTGGCTTTTATATTTGTCACAATTTTATTCAATTTCTACTTTTTGAACATCATTTTGCGAGTAATTGTTGCGAATGGCTCAAAAATTATACAAGTACTCAGGTTCAAGCAAGCGCGACTGTGAACAATGGATTTGGATCTTCTGCTGTAGTTGAAATGCAGCACCTAATACTGTGCACTTTTTATACGAGATGTTCAGTTGATCATCTGATGGACCTCATACAGTGAGATAAATTTGAAAATTGTCAGACGAAACAAGATCGTCAGTTGATCATCTCGTGTAAAAATAGTACAGCATCGGTGCTGTGTTTTCAGCCACAGCAGAGGATCCAAATCCGTGAACAATTAATGACTCCATTAATAATTACGTTGTATCTAGTTCTTGAAATATCAACAATGCTTTTTTAAAAAACTGCCTTTCACGTCCCCATTTCCCAATTTTAAAAAAAAAATTATTTAAAACTGGACCTTTTTTTACTTTATAACTAACTAAATCGCTAAAGAAAACATATATAATAGACTAAAACCAATTTCCCAATTTTAAAAAAAAATTTAAATAAGTGAAATTACTTTTATATAATATTAAAAAAGGATTGCTAAAAAATAAATTTAAACATCCACCATGTTCTTTAATATAACTTTTAGAAATATCTAATTTGGGTGATAATAATTCAGGTTAGTGTATCGACCATGTTCCACCGAAGAAGAAGGTTCCACTGCCTTTCACGTCCCAAACGAGGTAATTTCCCAAGCTACGGCGGCCGATGCATCCTTTGAACTGGAAATGCGCCAACTTAAGACAAAGATTTCTGATTTAGGTATTACGTGATTTTGCGATTGATACTAGATTCTGTATTTTGCTGGAGCATTAGGAGGATCTTATCACTTTAACCTTGTCTATTTCATTTGAATTTGCATATACTTTTGTTTCGAATTCATAATTGTGTGGATAAGGTCAAATTATCTTATCGTGATTTTTTTAACGTCGTATAGGATATAAAACGGTGTAAACGAATCGTATCTTAATCGAATATTACGAAAATTTTATGATTCGAATCGAGCTCTCTAATAAATATAGGCAGATCGATGGTACATATTTTAAAAACCAATAAAAAAAATATGACTCGTGAGCTTCTGCATTTTATAATCTCTTCTCCTTGACTATGCTATTGAAATAAATTTATTTCCTGTTTTTCCTAAATAAAATGAAAGGGTCATATTTAATCAAATGACTTTTTAAAAGAAGTTAATTATGCTGCATCTAAAAATATGGTAATGTCTCAAAAAATGGTAATTTTAATAATTCAGGGCACAGAGCCCAACTAAGTTGATCAAATTTTACTATTGGGCCACTCCTCCAGTACCCATCTTGCCTATGCGACATTAATTTATTTTATTTTTTATCATCTTTTTAAATATGTTATGGAATAATTGAATTTAGTATCAGAATGTTAGGGATTTATTAATTTTAATATCCAATCTCTAAAAATATTTAAAAAATGTTTATATATATCTACCATAAAATAAGTGTGAACGGACAATTTGTTCAACATCTGTCCAAAATATATATATATATATATATATAATATATATATATATATTATATATATATATATATATAATTTTGATATGTTCTCCACTAAATATGTTTACATTTGTTTGTGTATATCGTTGATGTGACACTTACTCAATAAATAAATAAATGTAAACATATATATTGCCTGTGGGACTAGAAGGGAAATGGAGATTCAACCTTGAATGTTGATTGGGCTTAGTTTTTCAAATTTAAATATTTGAAAAGTCGTAATTATAGATTATATAAAAAAAATTGAAATTAAATTCCAATAATGGTGTACATATATTCTCTCACAACATAACTATGTTTGAAATTTTAGATGATTTTGACATACTATCGATGTTTTTTTATCAAATCGACCTTGTTTTTATGCAATTTTCGATTTTCGCCCCCAAATCAGAATAAAGTTCTACACTAACCCTTTACATTTCATTTTTTTATATCAATGCTTTCTAGTTTAATTTTGTTTAGTGGCGTTGATTCAACTAAGGCATGCACATTATATATTATGTATCTCAAAATGGGACCTTCCTTACTAGAATTATCAACCAAATTGAATTTTTTTTATCTGTAAAATCACGAGTCCAATTTTGGTTTTTGTTTATTTCTTTTATATATATATATATATATATATATAAAAGAAATACCAAGACATTGAATCCATCTAAATTAGTATTTCCAAATTTAATACATTGAGTCTAGTCGTGCCACGACATGTGACAAAGTCGTATGAATTTGGTTTCAATAATGTCGTTTCCTTTTTGGCACCCCATTTTGGACCATGTAAAACCTTGTCAAGTGGGCAATACCTAAATGAGTTGTATATATGTATTTGGACAACTCTCCTCCCTTGAGCTAGTTTTTGGGGTGAGTTATGTCAAAGTCTCAATATTAACATGGTATCAGGACTCAGGTTGCACCGTTATGTGTTGGACTGACTATTGTTAGGCACTCGTTCTGCCCATAGTTGCATCATTGTAAACTCCACGTACCAGATGTTCATTCCTGGGCGTGAAAATGATGTATTAGTTATCCTACATCGGTTGGATAAAATATCTAGAAGTTGTATATATGGATTTGGACAATCCTCCCATTGAACTAGTTTTTGGGGTTAAGTTAAGTACAAGTCTCAATCTTAACAATGTGAGTAGATTTTATAGATTTGAGCAGGCAATGGCCAGATCTCGCATTAAACTCTTCCCCAGTTCAAATGAGTCTCGGATTGGTTTGGGGCAGATCCTGAGATTTGATGAACTCACCCCGCCACAGTATATATATATAATCAAGAATATATTTGTTTATTTATTTATTTACTAATGTATATCTTAATCTCAAATTTTAGCTCATAATATTTTAAAATTAAAATGATTTTATTTTATAATGATGCTTTTAAAATAAAATATATAATTATAATTTTTATTTTGTTATGTTTTGAATATAAATTAAAAGATTTTTAATTTATGATAATATTTTTTTCCTAAATATTATTAATATAAATTTGGAATGTAATATCAATGATTTATTGATTTTTAAACAGTTTTTATTTTATAATGACTAAAATTCAAAAATATTTAATTTTAAGCTGGTCTAACTCGAATTAGACCTATTGGATTTTAGGACGACCGTGGGAGAACGGTTCTAACATGAGGTGGCATAGGTCCCGAGTTTGGCTAAATTTGCTTTAGACCTATCTCGTCTCCATATCTGACGGGTCTTGTTCGGCTTTGGTCAATCTCAAGATCCACCCCCACGAAGGAAAAATTAGACCCGGCCCCGTCCCCGTCCCCGTCCCCGTCCCCTCATTTTTAGATACGCCTCGCCCTGCATCAAAACTCGACGGATCCGGGTCCAAGTTAACCTCACAAACCCATTACAAATTAAATATATTTTTAATTCTAGTAAATACACAATAAAAAAAATCCAAAAGTTGATATATATATATATATAAATTAATCCAAATCATAATATTTTAATAATTAATTTAAAAAGTGATTTAAAAATTACGACTAAGGTTAAATATTAGAACATTTATTATTAAATATAATAAAAAAATTATTCAGTAATATATAACAGTATGAGTCCACTAAAACCCGTTAACTTCCTCTGACCCACTCCTAGATCTGTCTCAAACGAGTAGGTTTAATGTGAGACTAGTTTATTATCAATCTAACAATAAAGGACTGACTTGATATCAATCAAAATAACCTTTACCAGATAGTCTAATGAAATTATTGAAAATTAAAACTAAAATAAGTCAAAATTAAATATTTTAATAATTAATTTTTAACCAAATAAATAAACAAACATTCAACGCTATCTCTATTTCAAGTTTCAACATTGTTGTGTTTCTCTGATTTACTCAGAAAATGACGCCCCATAGAAGCAAGAAGTGTAAAACAAAGGTATTTGTAAAACAATAAAGTATGTGTGGGCGTGCGCGCATAGATTGAGTCTAATTTGCAACATGTAAAGAATTTGACATTATTATATAATAAAACAAAGGCGACGTTTAATTATATTTTGACTTATGATATATATATATAAAACAAAGTATATATATATATACTCTACTATAATAAAACAGTAACATGCATATATGAAAAAAAACAAGAGTCGATGAAGTGAATGGTGGCGGTTTTAACTTTTAAACTGTGCATCACCATATTGGGCTTTGGGATTGAACATTGTTTTGTTTAGGAAATTAATGTTATTATATGAAACTCCATATGTTAAAAATACAGGTAAATTGCATTAATCACGCTTTTAAACAATCCAAAGACTATGAAACTTCTATATATTAAAACAATCCGAAATAATTTTAATAGTTACATAAGATGCATGCATACATGTGACAGAGAAAACAGGTTTGAGGTATCAATTTAGAAACATGGTGGGATTTAATATTTGATATTTTGTCTGCGTCCCTTTTGTTATTAAGCCTTTTCAATTAAGTTGACCTACCTATTAAATATTTACAACTAACACAAATTTATATCACTCGAAGTAAATAAATGTTTCTTATCTCGTTTCAAATGTTTGCGTATATATTAGGTGATTTTTGGACATATATCCATTCAATATAATCAATTACAATAATAAAAAATTGTTATTATTTTCGAATTTATTAAAGTGAAACACAATTATCACTCTTTTGTCATGGATAAAATAGCATCTAAAACGTTCGAAATTGTATTAATTATAATAATTCTTTTATTTCATTGAGTATACGTATTTATATAGAATTCATGGTTGATAGTATTAAGCAATTAAGGAAAGCGAATTTGTTTAGTTCCTGCATTAATATTATAAAATTTAATTAAAATATTAAAACTTTTATACTGTTTTTTTAAATAATCTTAAATATTCCATTAAAAATTTACGGGCTTCTTCTGTTCCCATTGATGCCAAATTATATCTTATTTTATTTTAACTAAATTTGATTGAAAATAGTTAAAAATTATATTTAAAAATAAATATTTGAACTCGACACTTTACTCTCTTTTTTACCTAAACTTTGACACATATATTCGATTCGAGAACGGAAAATTGTGAGAAGTGACATTGACTTGTGAATTTTTTATAAATTTTCGAATCAAACTTAAACTTTAAACATAAATATATATGATTCCAACTTTAATTATCATTATACAAATATATTCAACTCGATTCTGTTTAGTAGTCTGATAAATTAAAACCGTAAGTTAACCTCGTACGCGGTTGTGTCAACTGTCACGTGCTTGTTCGTTTTTCCAAATAACACGCGCGATTGAGCAGTTCATACTTCAGAGTCCCTGTAGTCTATGGGCCATGCTTGACCAAGTAGGGATCATTTGCTCCAAGTGGGCCCATTTTCCAAAATGCTGGATTTTATATTATTTATTTTCTATTTTGACCATATTTTCAAACTTTTAATTTTTTATTTTACATATATATATATATATATTTCCATTTTCTGAAATATCTATTTTCCACGCCATGTCACGACCTTATCCACAAGGCTTCGCGACTCAAAAGGGTAGACCATGCACAATTAAAATAATTGCAAGTATTTTGAACTTTCTAAAAATTTTAGCATCCCAAGGTTTTGAGGATTGATTTTTATTTTGTTTAATATTTAACTCAAAATTTTATAATTGACTAGTGTCGTACATCATTATATTATCCATGAGTCAAACGATGCTAATTTAAAAAATTAAAATTGAACACACGATAATTGTAAGCTGTGATGTTCGATAACCTTACTCAAAATTTGCGTTTTTTTTAATTTAAGTTAATCAAAATTCGTTTTATTTTGCTTTTGCTTGAGATTTTAATTATTTTCCGATTTACATATAATATAATGTCGACATGATGCTAACATGAATTGTATGATATCATATCAATGCTTTAGCGAAAAATGGCTGAAATTTATAAAATATTGAAGATATTATACTAGGACTGAATTTTGATAATATAGATAAATAAAATTGTAAAGAAATAAATATGTACGATCAAAATTATAAGTAGCACGATAATACTATCGAGAGAATAAAATAAATCAATGTAGATTATTAATATATATTGATGCGATTGCGATGACGAAGATATAATTTTATCTCATTCACCAGAATAATAGTGGATATATATAAATTAATATCAAATGTTAATCATTTCATTAGCAATAGATCAAATACTCAAAAAGTGAAAAAGAAATTCCATCCTCTGTCGAATTGTGAGTGTATGTGCAAGTGTGCAACAGTTTCTCTTATGCTATGATTATAATATTTTTGTAAAATATATATGTGTGTATATATATATTTGAGGATTTGGTACATTTACATATTCATTTTTGAGTAGGTCTCTTGTGAAACGGTCTCACGAATCTTTATCTGTGTGACGGGTCAACCCTACCGAAATTCACAATTAAAAGTAATACTCTTAGTATAAAAAATAAGATTTTTTCATTTATGACCCAAATAAAAGATTCGTCTCACAAAATACGATCCGTGAGAGCGTCTCACACAAATTTTTGCCTTAATGTTTAATACATTAAATTGTTATGATGTTGTAATATAAATCTTAGGGAGTCATCACACCTATGTAATCCTTTTTCCGTTTAAGAGAGAAACGTGTTGGCTAACCTATGTTAAAACATTGCTTGCTTGCATGTATGAATTGGGAAAAACAAACAAAAGTACTTCATGAAAATGTTGTGATTCGTTAACGAGTTTTTCGATTCTACGCACTTCATTATTTTAGGTTATATTTGAATGAAACATACTTGAAATTGATTGATTTGAAATCCGTCAAACAACGAAAATTAATAGAAAATATTTAGTCAGCAATCTTTATAACTAAAATAAGCTTCACCCAAACCCTAAGTTACAATGTGTTCATTTGACAGTGGATTTAGATTTGGTGATCTCACAAATACTGAAATTACATAGGTGTGACGTCATTTGCATCCTCGACTTTACTATTTTGTTCCATTTTACAAATAAAACAGGGAACTATTACTTGTAAATATCATTTTGTGGCCTATTCTATTATATTGTCACGTTGTCTACATGAAGGCATCGTTTGTCTCGAGTACTTCTCAGTACTAATATAAATAGTCCTATCTTATCACTTGTTCTGTACAAGTATTATTTATCTCGATCAATCATATTATTAATCATTTATCTCGCATCAATCAAATTCGTAATTATTTATCTCACATCAATCAAATCAATAATATAAAAATACGATATTACCCTTAATAAATAATATTATTAATATTTTCAACAAGGACAAAATGGTAATATCATATTATCTCAAATTTAATCAAACAAATCAATCAAATCAAACTCTATATTAACTATCATTTTCTATTTATTTTATTATTACAAAGTATTACTTATCCCTATACTATATATCTCTTACCATGAACCAAACGGCACCTAAATATATTATAAAGTTTTAAGTAATTAGAGTAAGTACTTTGATATGAGCTCCAATTTTAGCTCAAACATTCTATATAAATATATATTTTTATTTGATGTATTTATTAGAACTTTTAACAAATACACTTAAATAAATATATTATATACATATAACGCGTATGCCATGTTACAATTTGGAGTTATTAATTTTCTCCATGAAAATCAAATAAATGAATAAGTTATATAATATTCAAAGATAAAAATCATCCGTCAACTCCACGTCATATATTCAAATCCAAAATATAAATAAAATAAGAATTTAGAATATTCGAATTTGAACTCGATTATTCAAAGAGTATGGCATTTGATCAGACATGGAATATTAATGGAAAGTTTACTTCACGTTTAACAAACTATCCATTCGCTAATATTATTTAATAACGATGATTAGCACATGATTAATGGACCGCCCCTCGCCTACCAACTTGCGATACCACTTGACCTCATTCCCCCACGCGCGAATTATTAATTTAATAATTTAGATATTTATTAAATAATATTATTACCGTTGAATTATATTAAATGAAGGGATATCATTATTATTATTTTTTAAATATGTCCCACATAATGTACTTAGTATGACCATTCTCATATTTTTTATGCACTAATAACTAATAATAATATACAAATTTTTTAATGAAATCGTTTTTGTGATATAAATATTTGATCTGACTCATAAAACTATATTATTATTTTTATATTAAAATTATTATAAAAAATAAGAAGTTAGATTTGAGAAAATAAAATAGATAATACTATTTATTTTTTTAAAAGAAAGAAAAATAATTTCCACCAAGAAAAGAATTGATTAAAAAATATTTAAATATTTTGTCATATGAGAAAGCTAACGTTTGCCGTCCAACGCCTCTCTTCCAATTACGAGTCTTTGAATTTTCAGCATTAATTAATATGCACCAAATACACACACACACCGCGCAGCTTCGAATTCTCCATCTCCGAAATTTCGCTGCGGTAAATCCAATCTACGTTTCGAATTTCGATTACGGGTGAACCCATCTGTACCCCGCGCTTCTCTCGGGTTGTATACAGATTACATACGATATTTATGTGTGATTATAAATTTCTTGGCCCTCGTTTACTATTCACACTCGCTTCCTGATTGGTTCTTTTGTCCTAGATCTCACACACACTTACCATAATAATATTTATTTATACACAGCCGTACGTATATATACAAATATGCAGATGATTCTGCCTCAAGGCTGTAATCTCCGGCCTCCTTCGCCTGCTCATATCGTGTTTGACTGGGGTCGAGGTGTTGCTCGGTGATTTCACCGTGGGAGCGCATTCTTGGAGGTGGGCTTGTGAATCGAAGAGTTTCTGGGTGTTTGAAAGTTTGAGTTTATTTTTTGGTTTGTGTTTTTTGTCTCGTTTTTTGGTGGGAATTTGAAAGGGTGTGTTTCCAATGCTGCTGCGGGGAGGCTGTATTCCATTTGTTTACGCGTGTGTGTGTGTCGTGTTTTTTCGGTCGGCTGTGGGAGTTAGCAGAAGTTGAGGATGGGGTGGGATGTTTTGTTTGATTCTGTGTGTTGTATGTGTGTTTAGATGCATGGACTGGAATAGCGATTTCGAGCGTTTTTGGATTTGTGGGCTTGATTCAGAATTTGGTTCAGTTTGACTTTTGGATTACTTTGTTTTCCTCGGATCGTTTGACTTCCTTGGCCGTGAATCTCGGCGAGTCTTGTTATTTGAGGCGGCTGAGGAAATTGTATCCGCCATTGTTACTGGGTACTATAGACTAATTGATTTAATTCTCCAGAGAGCGCTTTTTTTAGCTTCAAACTTTAGGGGATCTATACAGAAGGCCGTTATAGATTTTTCCTTTCACTCTTTTGTTAAATGAATCTTGGACATATTTAAAATTTTGATCTATTGTCTATTTGGATTGAATACTTTTTGTTGACTGATTGTTTCATGTTTAACTATGATATGAAATGTGCTTCCCATTTCTTTGATTTGTCCCGGTAGGGCATCAGGTTTGAGATGGATTTTCCTTGTTCGCAAATAAAAGTACCCATTTTCTGTGGTCAAATATGTGCGATCTTGTTCATTTGAATCATGGATGTGCATTGTTTGTGTGGAGTCTAAATCTTTTAAGTAGGCTGTCAATCTATAGTTTCGGAAGTTTGATCAGAAGGATGTCTTATCCTTCCATTGTACATCTATATTTATTTATTTATTATTGATAAAATTTGTTAATAACAAAAGAACTAAAGTACATCTCTCTGCACTGCAGGTTCAAGTTTTTGTTTGATCCGATATTTCTGGTATGCTTTAGGATGAGACATTAGAATTATTGGCTGTGTTTCGGAATTTTTGGTGTCCTGGGATTCATCAGATGAAGTCAGCTAAGGCATGGCGTCTAGGCATGAAAGAAGTGCGATTATTAACTGCACCTCGCCAGCGTGGTCAGTTGAAGAAGCCAACATGGATTCTTGTATCGGTTTCTCTAGTCAGCTTGTTCTTAGTCTGTGCCTATATTTATCCACCTCAAAATTCCGCACCTTGTTATTTATTCACGTCTAATGGCTGCAAGTCATTTCAAAAATGGCTTGCACCTGTACTCGTAAGAGAACCCTCCAGAGAACTCACCGACGATGAAATCGCATCTCGCGTTGTAATTAGAGATATTCTTAATATTCCTCTCACTATATCTGTGAATGCCAAAATAGCCTTCCTGTTCCTGACTCCTGGAGCTTTACCTTTTGAGATACTATGGGATAAGTTTTTTCAGGTACTTTATTTTTTCTTTGATGCTGAAATATAGGTTTCGAACTCTCACTTACAGCTTTATTGAAATGAGCCTAATCAAGCCTTGTGCAAAGATGCTGTCTCTTCAAAGGATTGGATGCATCAAATTTGCTTATTTGGTGCTTCTGTCCAATGTTATCTGGTTTGATTTGTTGGATGAAATCAAAATTTCTGCTGCTTATTCTTGACAAAATTATATTCAATAGATAGTTTCATCCATGGTCTGCCATTTTAAATCATGCTGCAGTTGTTCAAATAAAGGGAGAATGCCTATCAATGTGAAGTGATCTTTTTTGCACCGTTGAATATGACAATTTGTTACTATACAGTTTTTTAAATTTCTCTTTATTGGCAGGAGCATGAAGGTAGGTTCTCTGTGTACGTGCATGCCTCAAAGGATAAACCCGTGCATCTTAGCCGTTATTTTATCAATCGGGAAATTCATAGTGACAAGGTTGGTTTCCCATTTTGTGGTTCTTGATTTCTGCATTCTAAGCTACATGTAATTCTGCTGTAAGAGTTGAAAAAATTGCAAAACAAATAAGTGAATATCTTTATAGATCCGCACATTCTTCCTATGAATGTCAAAATATAATCTTTGGTGGGATTCTTGTTCCTGCTATGCTCTTAACTGGACCTAACTTTGTCCTTGTTTCTCTAATTTAGAGTTGAATCAATTGTGAGGGATCATATGATTGTTTCGCAGCTAAACTTTTATAATTCTTTCCATTTTATGTCATGTCCAGATTATCCTAAATGTTGAATTCTATGTAAATGTCCAAGTTCATTTTCCTTGTAGATTTATCTTACTGTTGTTTAGTGCACCCTTTTTTCTTTGGTGAACGATATGATCTTCTTTTAGAAACCAGGAACAGTTTCATTTTCTCAACAGCTGTATAATTGCTTTGTTTTTTTGCACGTGCTAATTACATTTATTATTTCTCAGGCTACAAATTTTGAACATTCAAAACTCCCAGTTTCTCAATTTCCTAATCAAAATGAAACAATTCTAATAGGAAGCGTAAATATGCTGTGTTATGCTGCTGTTGGTAGACTTCAAATTGTCTGGTTAATTAGTGGTTGAAAGTTGCAGGTAGAATGGGGGAAAATTTCCATGGTTGAGGCTGAAAGGCGGCTTTTAGCAAATGCGCTCAAAGATCCAGATAATCAGTACTTTGTGTTACTTTCCGACAGGTTGCCATATAATTGTGTCTTTGTTATTTTATCTTCACAAAGTTTATGGAACTCATTTATGCAGTGATAAACTAATTAAAACTTTTTCTTGGGCTGCAGCTGCGTACCCCTTCGTGATTTTGATTATGTGTACAACTATCTCATGTCTTCAAATATTAGCTTCATAGATTGGTAAGTATACTTTTTTGGTGTAGCCACATTTTTTCTAGCGGGATTTTTTTTGTGAACACTTTGTGGTTAGGTTTGAATAAACACGTTGGAAACCACTTTTGTGACAGATAAAGAACATGTCTTCAATAAGGATGAACATTATGATACTGTTTTTTAAACTTTAGAAGGACATCAAACGGAGCCATTTTTAGATTTTATTAGCACCATGAGTAATTTCATTACAAAAGTGACATGTCTACGATCAGTCTAATCATTAATAAATAAGATTCATTTATTTACATGACTTTTTTTAAGAACTAAGCATTGTGGTAGTTTACATCTCTCTTTGGTTTTATATAAATATGGGAGACGTGTTTCTGCAGCTTTGAGGATCTTGGTGTACATGGAAGTGGGAGGTACATTGAATATATGTTACCTGAAGTCGAGAAGAAAGACTTCCGAAAGGGTTCACAGGTGTGGGTATAATCTTTTGTTTCGTTTGTTCATCTATCACATTACGGATTTTCATTCCACACAATTTAATATCAATTTATGGGTAAAGAAAAGAGATAAGATAGTACATTGTTGTTTATCAGGGGCAAATTTGATTCTTCTACAAACTTTTGGGGGGAGTATGTCTCTGCAGTTTAGTATCTAGAAGTTGGTCTCATTATCCAAGCATTAACTCATTGTGCTCAATATCTTTGATTTCTCTTATGACAATGCATTAGTTTTAAATAATGCAGTGGTTCACAATGAAGCGGCAGCATGCTATCGTAGTTATGGCTGATAATCTCTATTATACAAAATTCAGGAATTATTGCAAGGTGATCATAGTTTGTTTCTCTTACAGGAAATGTACACTTTGTTATTATTATTATTTTTACTTGATACTTTCTTATTGCAAGGGTGAGGACAAGTAGGTGATGGACTCAAACTCTTCTAAGGTTCAAACACATTATAATCTATATTGTGGTGGGTTCATGTGTTTATCATTTATTCTCACTTTAATGGGAAATGTGCCCAAGTTTCACGACGACTTGTTCTTTATTTTAGCAAAAGGCGGAAACCTAATGATCCTTCTTAAGAAGTAGATTATTCAGCTATAAATCTGAATTTTCATCTGGAAAAAGAGATGGTGTGAAAATGATATTACGAACCCCATTTTGACCATTCTCGTGACCTCCTGGAAAATATAAATTCCAGCTTGGAAAGAGTGTGGGTTGGTCTGAAGCAACATTTCAAGCTTAGTTAACACTCATTAGGTGACGAGACAAGGAGAGTTACCAGCCAAGTCGTGATTGAAACAAATTTCCCTTCCAATTTATGATGGACCGCATTTTATCTCTATCCAGTTGTCCAAATTTCAATTACTAATTGCGAACTCCATTATTTTGCGGGTGTCGCACGGTGAGTTCATTATACAGCTCTGTTTCTTTTTCGTTGAACAGCCAGACATGGAGGGACGCAACTGCTACTCGGATGAACACTATCTACCCACTTTTTTCTATGTGAGCCCTCTGTTCTCAAGTTCTTACTCGGATGTTTTCCTCATTTTTGTTCCTGGTTTTTTATATCTTTGTTTTCGTGTAATCTTCCCTCTCCTATTCAGATGCTGGATCCTGCTGGAATCGCCAATTGGTCGGTAACATATGTTGATTGGTCTGAAAGAAAGTGGCATCCAAGATCGTACCAGGCACAAGATATAACCTTGGAGCTGATGAGAAATCTTACAGTACGGCTATCGAGTTTTTACATCATACATTCATGGTTTTGTTTTGAGTTTTCGGAAACCTGAAAAACCTGAAACTTCTTTCCAAAACTTCTATTTGCAGTCTATTGTGGAAAGTGCCCATATCACAAGCGAGGAACCGGTGAAAATCTATAACTTTACACTTAGTTAGAGTTCTGATTATCTCAACATTCTGATAAAAGTTCGTCTTCTGACCTGTAGAGCGAAACGAAAACGGTCCCTTGCTTGCGGAATGGTACCTTGCAGCCATGTTATTTGTTTGGGAGGAAATTTTCACCCGAAACTCTTGAAAATTTATTACAACTTTTCCCAAATTATACATCTAGTGTACTGGTGTCATGACTCAGAGTATTTATTCTTTGGTTGTATTCGATCCCCACCTTCATCCCATTTCTTGTGTAGCTTCTGCTGTTGTAAAGCGACTCCGCGTCGCCTCGTGTTAGAAGTAAGATCTTACCAAAATGGGTTATTTTTGAGTTCAAAGGAAACTGGCGGAGACTGAAATGTTCAATATTGTATTCATTGATATGTACACTATTTACTGTTGGCTAGTGGCGCCTCGTGTAAGAATATTGATATAAATTCGAAGTTGCGATATTGAAAATTGAAATGCATATTTTTGCATGTATATTTGTGGTTTAAACATTCATGGAAATGACCTCGCCTGAGCATGGAAATATAAGGTTGAGGAATATAGATTGACCTCAGTATTTTCATCCATTCATTTTTTAAACATCTCTATGATAAACTTCTAGCTTGAAAAATTAAAATTTTCTGGTGACGAAATTGCTAAACTTTGGTACTTTGGGTGTTACCCAGGCACAATCAATCTTCCAAAAGTTTTTATTTTTGTCTTTGCGTTGGCTATGAATTAGTCTTTTCCCTTCAAAGTCTTCTCAAAGGGTGTCCCGCGGGTTCGCTTTCGATAATTGATATGTTTGAAAATGTGCTTTGTTTCGTGTTGCAATAATTTGTGTTCGATTGATGAATTTTAAATATATTTATTCATTCAAATTTTTTATCTTCTTTGTACAAACAAAATGAAAGTTTATTTCGAATTCACCATATATCATGTTGTAAAATTTCAATAATATTTTAGTTGAAATCAAATTCATTTAAGAAAAATATCATTTGAAATCCATCGTCAAATCAAATAATTAAATAATGTAATCTGTCACACTGAGAAAGAAGTTGAGATTTGATGTAAATAATTAAAAAAACACACTTGATTTGGGCTGCTACAAAATTACAATAATAAATCAGGGCGATGAATCATGCGCTTCTTTTTCAATCCAAGCTTTTGCTATCATTTGTTTTATTTTAATATATTGAATTAATATCACTCGATTTTCAATTATCTTCTTTAATTCTAATAAATTTCCTTAAATTTGTGTTGCTTGACTTTTTTCTCCAATACTCTCCAAGTCAAATGAGTCGATTTTGATTGGCAATCAATCAACCCGATGCACCTACTTCTACTAATCACTAATAAAAACTAAAAAAAAAGTGCTGAAACTGAAAATGGGATGCAATTTTTCTTGCAAAAGATCATCAAGAAACAAGAAAATCAAGATCATATATTTGAATGGTTACATCGACGAGTTGGACTATCCGGTCACAGTAAGTGAACTCACAGGAAAGCCAGCACAAAGTTTTCTATTCACTCAGTCTCAGCTGCTGTCCCCGGCCACGACACCGCTAAAGTCCGACGTTGTTTTGGAGCTGGGCCGAGTGTATTTCTTGCTCCCTCTCTCACTTTTTCGATCCAATGTGTCGCCCGTGGACTTAGCCCCTATAACAAGGAAGCTAGCTTCCATGGCACGGAATAACGGGTCCATGTCCGGTTCGAGGAAAAGTCTAGGTTCATCCTGTTCGAGCGGTGGAAGCCCGGTTAGTACCTCACCAATGAGACGACCAAATCGATGGAGCATGGTTAGGTCCCCACCTATGAGTAGTCCGAACCGGGCTTCGCCGGAAGGAAATATCGGTGTTGTTAGCATGGAAGGTGGAATGGACGGAAGTTCGAATTCGAGGTCATGGAAACCGATTTTGGAGACTATATTGGAGAGGTCGTTTAATAGAAGAACCGAGTCGGTTGATTTGGTTCTTGATGATCATACGGTTTGATGCGTATTCTTGTACGTGAGTTATATAGCAAAGCATTTAGTTTGATATAATTAAGTTCTAGACAAAAAATTGTGTGAGAATGTTTCACGGGTCGTATTTTGTGAGACGGAATCTTTTATTTGGGTCATCCATGAAAAAATATTATTTTTTATGCTAAGAGTATTACTTTTTATTATGAATATCGGTAGGATTGACCGGTCTCACAGATAAAGATTCGTGAGATCGTCTTACAAGAGATTTACTCTAAGTTCTATTATTAAAAAAGACAGTTTTTATTATTTATCTCGAGGTGATGGAGTGTTTAGTTGCCTTATATTACTTGTATATTTTGTATAAAAAAAAAACCAATATCTATATTTTAGCCTACGGTTTACACAAAAATTATGCAATTTTTTCATTAAACATTTTACTAATATGCATTTATTGGGATCGGTTGAGTGGTTAGAAAAATAAGTAGATAAATATATGACAAAATTAGTAAAGCTGAAAAAGCTTTGTTTTTGAAATGTTCTCAATCCAACGGAAACCAAGACATTTATTGAATTCATTTTTAAAATTTGAGTGGAAGACATTCAAAACTATAGGAAAAACTATTAAAATGTTCATAGTTATGAGGAAGAATAAATTTAGAAATAATTTTGTAGAATAAATTTAAAGAGAAATTAGCAAATCTTAATTTCCATTAATGAGATACTAATGGAAACAAATTAATACAAGACCGGTCGGTCTGACATACTTAACTCGTTTCGACTCCTCTAAATTGTGGCCGGACCGGAGATAGCTTCAAATAGCAATTAAAATACTTTTTGCGCTTGGCCGACAATTAAATTCTAACTTGTGTAATATATGATCGATCCCAAATTTATGGGGCTGATTTAGAACATACGCATTATCTGTGCTACATATTACTTAGTAACTACATCGTAAAATATTATTTAATTTTAAAATCTTAAAAAAAATAAAAAGGAATGCCAGTTTGTGAAATTAATTTATTAATCATATCATCTCTTAAAAATAAAGATTAAGAAATGCCAGTTTGTGAAATTAATTTATTAATCATATCATCTCTTAAAAATAAAGATTAAGAAATGCCAGTTTGTGAAATTAATTTATTAATCATATCATCTCTTAAAAATAAAGATTAAGAAATGCCAGTTTGTGAAATTAATTTATTAATCATATTACTTATCAAACTTAATCTCATTCTCAATTTTACTCTACAAGACCATAATTATTGATCATACTTAAAAGTTAAACCGTCATTTATCATTTAATTGTAATCTTAGTCAATTGTATCAAACATTTTATTGTATATTTATTATCGGTTTAAAATCATAAATAATTTGAGCTTGAGCACTGATCTATCACTCCAAGTAAATACTTTAATTTGTTGTTAATCTACCAATTAACAAGAAAATAAACTGAAACTCAATCATTTAAAATAAGAAATAAATAACCAACTAGAAACTCGTAAAATCAACATAAATTCAGTATTAATTGGCCGTGGAATTATGTCAAGTGCAACGGTCAGATAATAAAACTTCGTAAAATAATTAAAGCTAGTTAATGAATTTGAAATAAATTTTCACGAAAATGTTTTATTTTTAATTGCTTTCTCCCATAATAATCAATTATTAAATAAATAATTGATGATAGAAAAAACAAGTAAATAAACAAATAATTCAATGTAAAAAGTTTACTCGACCATATAAGATCACGAGGCATTTAACTTGTCGGTTGGGATGTGGCCGTCTCGGCTTTTCTATCAAATTAAAAATATATACTTTAATTTGTTACTTTGAACAAAAATTGTACGAGGATTAGTTTGTTCTAACTTAGTAGCATCATTCGAGAAAACACAGTCATCTCCTTTTTAAATTATAAATATTAATTATGATGTCATTAATAATTAAATTCTAATAATGGTTAAGTGGATACATCCAATTACGTTACCAACATTATTATTATTTATATTATCAAATATTATATATATATATATATATATATATTTATATGATGAAATGGGACCTATTTCGACAGAGGAGATTAGAACGAATCTCATCGCAAGGTCTGTAAGAAGAATCGGTGGGACTCGTACAATTTCCAGACAGAAAGACAGCCTGGATTTTAACAATACTTCTCAAGAATTTTGAATATTTCTTTATTTATTTATTGCCAATTGCCAACCATCAATAATTAAGACTAAATCGATTAATGAATTGAAAATATAGCTGGGTTTTTTTTGCCCGCCACTTGAAAGAGTTGCTAGTCTATGCGTACGTATTACATCTTTAAGAAAATGAATTTTTTTGCGATTTTTAGACTTTTATATTGTTCGGAACTTTGAATTTTACGCATCTATGTTTAAACGTACGATGATATATATGTGTGTTATTTAATCTATTGATTAAGTATTTGATATGGTTAAAATTATAATAAAATTTTAAAAGTATTTGATCGTGACACTTTAATTTGTCGTGCTTACGCTATATTTTTTGTATTGTTTTGCTCTAAATTTAAAAAGAGCACACAAAATCACACTTTTTGCCTCATGTGTTTATGTGTTTTCTCTCTTTTTCCACGTTATTTTTTGTATTATATTTAGAAACTCGCGTTACTATCATCTATAGAAAAAATGAGAAGAGCACGGAGACTCCTATATAAAATAAATAGTTTTTTTTTTCTTTTATATATTGTATTTTCAAATCGCAAATATAAAACTCTTAAAAGCGAAATATATACGAGACAAATATACCCGTAATTTAAAATTTTGTGATTTTAAAATACTGTTTATTCTAGTATGGGTTTTTTGACAGGTAAAATAAATTAGAATTTTCCCTTTTATGTTTGTATTTGCGACAGATTAGAAACAGAAAAATTAATTTATAATTTTATTTTGGCACTGCATTTATTACAATTTGTTGTCTCATATTTGTTAGGATATGGAATGATAGCTAATACATAGCTGCACCACAAATTTGTCCACTGAAAAAATTCAAAGGTTGAGATGAAAGTAGGAGTCATATTTTCATTTTGACCCCAACGAGATAAAGCAAATCTTGGAATTTATTGCACATTTCTCTTTTATTTATATTTATATTTTTGAAAAAAATTATCGCACATTTATGCATTCAAAAGTATATGTTTCTTTTTCTTCAAATAAATAAAAAAGAAGAGTATGTGTTTCTTTCTTTTTAATTTTTTTTAATCTTCTCGTTCATTTTGTACCAATTGAATTTACAATTTATGTAGTACTTCTTGTTAAAATAATTTAAACCCCCTTCAGATTAAGTTAGCAGATGATCTTCAGACAGATAATCACAAAACTTAATACAATTACGAGGGAACACATCCTAAAGTTTTTTAGTGTTTGTTCACTCATGGATACATCTATAAATTTCAAAATGAGTCATATAATTAATATTTTGCACATTTAAAATACTATTACACATTGCTTGTTAATGAAAATAGCTTTGGTATGTCTCTTGTGAGAAGATATCACATATCTATCTTCCTAAGATGAGTCAGTTCGATCAATAACTGAAGTGAAAATAATATTTTTATCATAAAAGTGATATTTTTCATAAATCGGATCGGGTTGAAGATCTGTATTATAAAATTGACATATAAAATTGTCTCACATAAATTTTTGTGAAATAGTTTTATAGGAGTTTTATATAGATCAGTAACATGACTAATTCATTGAGAAGCATTATTTTCAAGATTTGACTACCCAAGAATGATCATTTATAGAATTAAATATATAAGCTTCCATCAAAACTTGAGAGATATAATATACTAAAAATATATTCGATGGTATAATATCCAAACTTATTGGTTTTGCCCAAGTCAACATAAATTACATAAATTACTCTCGTTGTTTTTAAAATTATAGAATGTTGTTGTTCAACCAAAACATCAACATGAAATATATATTGAATAAGAATAAGTTTCATATGAGATATCCCGAAAAGTGTCGAACCGATCAATATGTTTAGTAAAAAGTAATATCTTAGCTAAATCGAGTTGAATACATGCATCACAAAATTGTGACATAAAACAATCTCAAAAGTTTCTGTTTTTTCAAGAATATTTAATAATTGACATGCTTAATTTGTTAAGACGACGGATGGATGGATGCATGCATATAACAATACGATGATTGAAACATTATTTGATAATATTTAATATGTTATTTTTTTAAAGAATATAGATCAAAGGAGGCACCGACGACGATTCAATAACCTACATAGAAACAAATTCCATGAATATTCTATTAAATTATGCGACTAAACAAAAAAAATTTTGAGATTGGTTTCTTTGTTCACGATCGATTAGGCGATGTATCTTCCACGCATGCATTAATATATTAATTATTATTTTTAAATGGAAAGCGACATCATACAACTTTGAACAATAATTCATCATCATTAAATTTGTTAAAACAATTATAAATATCAAACCATTTTGTATATAATTATAATTATTTACGAAAAAATTGCATCGAGGATTTATATATCAATTTCATACCTAATCTGAAATTCGTGGTTACTTTCAATACAATTTTTTAAAAATAGCAATTAAAATTGAAATTTGACAAATTAAATAATCAAACTAGAAAGAGATAGATATACATGATTAAAATTGTAAAGTATTTTTTTTATTATTAAATTTAATATTTTTTCAAAAATTAGTTACATATTAATTATTTCTTTTGTGTGTCACAACTTATTTGCACACGATTGTCTTTTTAAAAAATTAATTATTGTTGTGAAAAAGTAAAAATTTATGGTAAAAAGTAAAAATCTCAAACTCTCAAAATTTACCAAACTACACACTTTATAATATTTTTCTCTCTACTCAATTGTGATTTTCTTCACAAATGAGAGATCTATTTATAGAAAAATCTTTACAAATAATCCAAAAATAAAATACATCATTACCTACATCATCACACACTAATTTTCAATATTTACAACTCTTATTTTCAACATTCAAATATTCAATACACTCATTTTAAATATATTTTTCAACACTCTCCCCCTTGTGATGATGATCATAATGATTGTCTTCATTACGTGTTTTTATACTGCCTCGTTAAAAACCTTACTAGGAAAAACCCATTGGGATAAAAACCATAGCAAGGGAAAAAGAGTGCAGTCACGTAAACTCCCCCTCATGTTGACACGAACAATTCTTCACAAATTTCGTAGATTGCGCATTCCAATATTATATATGTGCTTTCTGAATATTGACGTAGGAAGTGCCTTTGTGAAGAGATCTGATGAGTTTTCACTTGATTGAATGTGACGAACATCAATACATTTATTCTTCTCAAGCTCCCTGGTGAATGCGAAGAACTTAGGAGGAATATGTTTAGTTCTGTCGCTTTTTATGTATCCTTCTTTCATTTGAGCAACACATGCAGTATTATCTTCATATAGTATCACATGCTTCTCGTCGAATGATAATCCGCATGAGATTTGGATATGTTGGGTCATTGATTTTAACCACACACATTCACGACTTGCTTCATGTAGTGCAATAATCTCGGCATGATTTGATGAAGTTGTTACGAGCGTTTGTTTCTGTGAACGCCAAGAAATTGCAGTGCCTCCACGAGTCAAAACATATCCAGTTTGGGAACGTGCCTTGTGTGGATCAGATAAGTATCCAGCATCGGCATAACCAATTATACCTGGATTAGCATCTTTTGAATACAAAAGTCCCAAGTCTGTCGTTCTTCGTAGATAACGGAATATATGTTTAATTCCGTTCCAGTGTCTCTTTGTTGGATATGTGCTAAATCTTGCCAACAAATTTACGGCAAAAAATATATCAGGCCTTGTACAATTTGTAAGATACATAAGGGCACCGATAGCACTTAGATATGGTACTTCTGGACCAAGAATATCTTCATCTTCTTCACATGGTCGGAATGGATCCTTTTCTATGTTTAATGATCTAACAACCATTGGAGTACTTAAAGGATTTGATTTATCCATATTAAAACGTTTAAGGATCTTTTCTGTATAATTTGTCTGGTGAACAAACATTCCACATTCTTTTTGTTCAATTTGTAAACCCAGACAATACTTGGTTTTTCCAAGATCCTTCATTTCAAATTCTTCCTTCAAGTATGACACAACTTCTTGAATTTCCTTATTCGTTCCAATGATGTTTAAATCATCAACATATACAGTAATAATTACGCATCCGGATGTTGTTTTCTTAATGAAAACACAAGGGCATATTGAATTATTTACATATCCCTTTTTCATCAAGTGATCACTTAGTCGATTATACCACATTCGACCTGATTGCTTTAACCCATATAATGATCTTTGTAATTTCACAGAATAACATTCCATGTGTTTTGAACTTTGTGCTTCAGACATCTTAAATCCTTCAGGGATTTTCATATATATATTACTATCAAGTGATCCATATAAGTAAGCTGTAACAACATCCATAAGACGCATTTCTAAATTTTCAGATACCGCCAAGCTAATCAAATACCGAAACGTAATTGCGTCCATCACGGGAGAATACGTTTCTTCATAATCAATTTCAGGCCTTTGAGAAAAACCTTGTGCAACAAGTCGAGCTTTATATCTCACTATTTCATTTTTCTCATTTCGCTTTCGAATAAAAACCCATTTGTATCCAACAGGTTTTACACCTTCAGGTGTAAGGACTATAGGTCCAAAAACATTACGTTTATTTAGTGAATCCAATTCAACCTGGAAATCTTCTTTCCATTTTATCCAATCCTGCCGATATTTACATTCACCAAAAGATTTTGGTTCATGATCTTCATTATCATTTATGATGTCGATTGCCACATTATAAAAAAATATATCATCAATTTCTTCTATATCTTTTCGGTTCCATATTTTTCCAGTATTAATGTAATTGATAGAGATTTCATGATTCTCGTCAGTTTGTGGTTCTGACAGAATATTTTCATCATCATGTGTTTCTTCAGGAACACCATTCTCTATTTTGTGATCATCACGTGTTTCTTCAGGAACATCATTCTTTATTTTGTGATCATCGTGTTTCTCTATAAATTTTCTTTTTCGAGGATTTTTATCCTTGGAACCGACTGGCCTTCCACGCTTCAGGCGTTTAATGACATTATGAGTATCTTCAATTTGTTTCTTTGGAATTTCAATTCGAGAATGGGCATTTGCAGCATGTATATATGATTTAGTTACCCCTTTTGTGTCAGCAAATGCATCTAGTATTTGATTGGCTATTCTTTGCAAGTGTACAATTTGTTGTACATCTTTTTCACATTGTTTTGTTCTTGGATCCAGATGTAACAATGATGATACATGCCATGTAATTTCCTTTTCGGTATGTTTCTGTTCTCCCCCTAACATTGGGAAGATTTCCTCATTAAAATGACAATCAGCAAAACGTGCTGTGAACACGTCGCCTGTCTGAGGTTCAAGATATCGAATGATTGATGGACTATCATAACCGATATAAATTCCAACCTTTCTTTGAGGTCCCATTTTTTTTCGTTGCGGTGGTGCAATAGGCACATACACCATATATCCAAAAATTCTCAGATGAGAAATGTCTGGTTCTTTACCAAATGCAAGCTGCAATGGGGAGTATTTATGATATGCACTTGGTCTGATGCGAATTAATGAAGCAGCGTAAAATTGCATGTCCCCATATAGAAATAAGGAGCTTTGTTTTCATAATCATTGGTCTAGCAATCATTTGCAGACGTTTAATCAATGATTCAGCCAATCCATTCTGTGTATGTACATGAGCAACAGGATGCTCAACAATGATTCCCATAGACATACAATAATCATTGAAAGTTTGGGAAGTAAATTCACCAGCATTATCAAGTCTAATTTTCTTGATTGTATAATCGGGAAATTGATTCCTCAATTTTATTATTTGAGCAAGTAATCTTGCAAATGCAACATTTCGAGTTGACAATAAACATACATGTGACCATCTGCTGGAGGCATCAATCAATACCATAAAGTATCTGAATGGTCCACATGGTGGATGGATTGGTCCACAAATATTACCCTGAATATGTTCAAGAAACATTGGTGATTCAGTTTGGATTTTGGCTGGTGATGGTCTTATAATAAGTTTTCCAAGAGAACATGCTTTACATTGAAACTTATTATTCTGAAAGATCTTCTTGTCTTTCAGCGGATGGCCATGTGTATTTTCTATAATTCTTCGCATCATTGTTGAACCAGGATGTCCCAATCGATCATGCCAATTGGTTAATATTGAAGAATTATCAACTACCATGTTTGATTCAATCGAACTTATATGTGTATAATGCAATCCAGTAGGGAGCATTGGTAGTTTTTCAATCACATATTTCTTTCCTGATTTATATGTGATAAGACACATATATTTCTTATTCCCTTCATTCATTGTTTGAGTATCATACCCATGTGAATATATATCATTAAAACTCAACAAATTTCTTTTCGATTGTGGTGAATATAAAGCATCATTGATAAAAAATTTTGTACCATTAGATAACAAAAATTAACAAAAATTGTGCTTTACCACATTCTTTAATCAAGTCTACAGGACCTGATATTGTATTCACCCTTGTTTTTGTTGGTTTTAGTTCCAAGAAATATCTTTTATCTCGGAGGATAGTGTGCGTTGTACCACTATCGGGTATGCAAACTTCAGCTTTGCTCATAGTATTTTTCATATTTCAACTTCAAAAAATATATGCAATGAAATAAAATTACTGACAATAAAATGCAAAAATATAGCACACAATAAAACATTATCATATGGGTACATAAAATATTTTACATATTTATTCCACCAGCAAATTGATCATTGTCTGAGAAATCAATCAGAAAATCTCCAGCATCAAAATGAGTTGAATCACTCAAAGGTTCACTTTGTTCAGTGAAGTTGGTCTCCTTTTCTTTCCCCTTTAATGATTCTTTATAAAGTTTACAAAGATGCTCAGTGGCTCGACAAATACGGGACCAATATCCTGGAGTACCACATCTGAAACAAGAACTTTCATATCTTTTTGAGTGATTCTCATTAACACTCATATTTTCATGATGCCTTTTCTGTGGATGGTTTTGGACGTTCTTTTGAGATGAGTTATAAAAGTAACTATCTCGATTATTTTCAAAACCACGACCGCGTCCACGACCACAACCACGACCACGACCACTTCCACGTCCACATCCACGACCACGACCTCGATTTCGTCCTCGACCAAAATCTTGTTTATAACTTTGATTTTGGTTTCCAGATTTAAATTCATTTTTGCTTACGACATTTACTTCAGGAAATGCCGTTGAACCAGTGGGTCGTGCCTGATGATTTCTCACTAAATTCATTTGTTCGAATCTTTCTTTTAATCCCTTCCACAAAGCCATGGGATGCCAACGCAAAAATATCATGGCTTTTGCCTTTTCTTGGGATGTCGATATGCCATTTTTTTTATGGTCTCATTTAGACCCAATGACTCAAGATGCATTTATACATCGAGAGTCCATGGCATATAATTTTTTTCCGTGATATCAAGAGCAATGAATTCGAGTTTTGCCAAGTTTGACATGGTGGTACTAAAAAAATTACGATATAGTTTATTAGTTAATGAATATTGCAATACAAAGTAATGGATAAACAACAAGTACGAGTATTTGTAAAAATAAAGAAAACACACGAGGAGGATATTCTCCGATAAATAAAAGACTCGTGAGTATGATAACCAAAATAATTAAAAATAACTTTGAGAAAGTCATCTTCTTTTTTTCTTCGAAAAATTTGATGAAGAATAATTTTTAGAGAAGAAGAGAAAGTTAGAGTGATTGAATGTGTTTGTGAGATGATATTTATAGGGCAAAAACTAGCCGTTTTGTTACCGTTTATGACCGTTGGTGTACAAAAAATAAATGTATGTATTTGTATACTTTTATGGTAATAATATGGTGAATATAATATTAATCATGTTTAAATAATTATGTATATCATATCACATTATTATAATGAGGTGTCGTAAGTTATTTTGTTTAAAAATCTTATAGGCTTTTATACTTGTCGTATCCCTTACCGGGAGTGTGGGATGTCGTCTTAACATCCTCCCAGGATTTATAACAAGTTTTTGAAAAATTTATTTTTATTATTTTTAATAATAACATTATATTATATATTAAATATATACACAATAAATAAATAACAGTAAAATAAATATTATTACTTTTGTTACCTTTTTCTTCTGTTTGGAGCTTGGAAAAGGATGTAGGACTTTTAGAGCTTCGTGCTGATAACGTGTTGTGAAAAAGTAAAAATTTATGGTAAAAAGTAAAAATCTCAAACTCTCAAAATTTACCAAACTACACACTTTATAATATTTTTCTCTCTACTCAATTGTGATTTTCTTCACAAATGAGAGATCTATTTATAGGAAATCTTTACAAATAATCCAAAAATAAAATACATCATTACCTACATCATCACACACTAATTTTCAATATTTACAACTCTTATTTTCAACATTCAAATTATTCAACATTCAAATATTCAATACACTCATTTTAAATATATTTTTCAACAATTATATATTAGATTTTTTTAAAAAAAATTAATCAAAGGTTTGGACCAGTGCATGGTTTGTTGCCGAAGACCGTAAAATTTAAATAAAAAAGATGAGAATGACACGTATTTTCCACGTCATTCAGGATGGCTTTCATATATTATTCTATTATCGTGTCAATAATTTACAAATATATTCAATTTTACATGGTTATACATGCATTTGAAATGAAATAATTTTATTTTTCATATGTTGCAAAAAAAATAAAAATTCGAAATTGATTAATTTGAAATGAAAAATCGAAATTGATTAATTTGAAATGACCAAAATTACCATATCCTTTCTATCCTTGTAAAAGTCCTTTCAATTTCTTGGAAACCTTTTTGCAATAAATGTGACAGCAATTTCTCTTGTCCCTGTTTCCTGAAAATTTTCAGTGTTTAAATAAATAAATAAATAAATAAATTTGATGTTCAAAATATATATATATATATATATATATATATATATATATATATATATAGAATTGACTAATACAGAATTGACTAAAAATTAATGGAGGAAATAAGTGCAGGATTTTCGATGTTGGATAGTTAATTAGAGTAATAATAATATAAATAAGATACCAATTAGTAAAGACAAAAAGTTATTATCCCAATGAAGGATGAAGTGAATATTATTTATGGTATTATATTGTATCTTTATTAACAAAAACATTTGTACTTTTTTTTCTTATATTTTAGAATAGAACTACATTCTTAATTGCTAAGCTGCTGTCAAAATTATATTAATTTTTTTTATTAATTTGACAAGTTGATCGTAATAAAATAATATATATATCCTAATAAAGGATGATTATTTATATTATTATATTGTATTTTCTATTTAAAAGAAAGAAAAACCACATTATCTTCATTTTTGTTAGCAAAGAAAACAAAATTTTAATATGCAGCAAAGGGAAAAAGTGGAGAAAAAGCTTTATAATTGATTGGTGGGATTAAGAGCAGAAGCATATTTCCATTCATCCTCCTCTCTCTCTCGCTCCCTACTTCGGTTTCTCTGGCTGAATTTCCTCTATCGTATCGTTGATTTTTCTTTCAACAGCCGGAATTTTGACTTGTTGAGGTATATAATCCCGTTCGCCTCATGCCCTTCAATTATTGAGTTAAAAAAAGATTCCATTTTTCTGGTCTTAGGTTCGTAAAAATTCCGTCTTTTTGAGGTATACGTGATCTTGATGAGTTTAGGGCAGCTGGGTCTTTGAGGATTTTACAGATTTTGGAATAAATTCTCAGTTTCTGAACCTTCGGATCGATTTTCCCGGCCTTTTCGGCCAATAATTTCTTCAATTTCTATTCTTGTGGTGTATTTAGAAATGATCTTGATTGGTTTTTTAACGTGGGTCATTGAGAGATTCAGCTAAATTGTTGTGAAAAAAGAAAAACTAGAAAAAGGAGTGGAGAAACTACACATGACAGAGGTTACGGTGGAGATACCTGAAACGGTGTCGGGTTCCAGAGGTTCACGTCGGTTTGGAGATCTCAGAGGGGTCCAATGGCGCGTAGATTTGGGGATTTTACCCTCTTCTCCTCCTTCATCCATCGATGATCTTCGCCGGGTTACCGCCAATTCTCGCAGAAGGTGATTTTTTTTTTGTTTTTTGTATTTAAGCCGTAAGTTAAGGTTCTGTGTCACTTTCCAGCTTGTTTTTGCTTTTTGTTTCATTCGTGGACAGTTCATGAAATCGATGCTTGGATTTGATCTATGATTTAGGTATGCTGCTTTAAGGAGACAACTCCTGGTTGATCCACATGTTCCAAAAGATGGAAGCAGTTCTCCTGATCTTGTCATGGACAATCCCCTTTCACAAAACCCAGGTCTGATTTCATTTTATTCCCTAAAAAACTAGGATTTCAACAACTTAGGGGTGAATTTCCCTTTTATATTCTACATATTATAGAATAGAGTCTTTTTTATAAATTCTCTTGCTGCCTGGCTGTCTATTATTTCTATTTGAAGATTTTCCTTATTCCAACTTCTGCTGTATGATTTTAATCTGACGAGAGTTTATTGCCTGAGCTTTCACAATCACTCTTGTCAAGAACCTGAGAGTGATTATTAAGAGGTTTCCTTTTTTTCTTTTCCCTTGGAACTCAAATTGCCGTATCTCAAGCTATGTTATTGGTCCTGCAGACAGCATGTGGGGTCGCTTTTTCAAAAATGCTGAACTGGAAAGAATGGTCGATCAAGATTTGGCGCGTTTGTATCCTGAAAGAGGCAGCTATTTCCAGACAACTGAATGCCAAGGCATGTTGAGGCGAATGCTGTTGCTTTGGTGCCTTAGACATCCGGAGTATGGTTACAGACAAGGTAGGCAACTTATTGATTTGCATTCTTTGTTTGTATCAAACCTGGAAAGTTGTTTTGTTTTCTACAGGAACGCACGAACTACTGGCCCCACTTTTGTATGTTCTTCATGTTGATGCCAAACTTGTCTCAGAAGTGAGAAAAGCTCATGAAGACCACTTTGCTGATAAATTTGATGGCTTTTCATTTCATGAAAATGACTTGACTTATAAGTTTGATTTTAAGAAATTCTCCAAATCCTCAGAAAATTGGAATGGGTTCGAAAAGAATTCTGCAAAATCTAGTAGTCTCAGTGAACTTGATCCAGAGATGCAAACATTGTGTTATTAACAGACGCCTATGGTGCAGAAGGTGAGCTTGGAATCGTAATATCAGAGAAATTTATGGAACATGACGCCTATTCTATGTTTGATGCCTTAATGAACGGTGCTGGAGGTGCCGTTGCCATGGCCGAGTTTTTCTCTCCTTTACCTTTTAACAGTTCCAATACCGGAATTCCGCCGGTAATTGAAGCTTCTGGTGCACTATATCATTTACTTTCCATTGTTGATTCATCTCTTCATAGCCATCTTGTTGAATTAGGGGTTGAACCCCAATATTTTGCTCTCCGTTGGCTACGGGTGCTGTTTGGACGCGAATTTTCTCTGGAAGACCTTTTGGTGATCTGGGACGAAATCTTTTCCCATGAAAATACCAAGTTTGACAAAGCAACTGACTTTAATGCAGACTCCTATTCTGGAGTCCTCTGTTCGTCTAGGGGCGGATTCATTTCTGCTCTTGCAGTTTCGGTGATACTTAACTTGAGATCTTCATTGCTTGCCACTGAAAATGCTACTACCTGTCTTCAGCGATTGTTGAATTTTTCGGATACCGTAAATCTTGTGAAGCTCGTAGAAAAGGCAAAAACCTTGCAAGAACTGGCAGTTGAAGCGAACAATTCAAACTCCCTTATAGTTCATTCTGGATTATATGATTCAAGAAAGTCTACAAACCCCAGGGGTCATAGCCTTTCTCTAGATTCGTCCGCTTCTCCTATAACACCTCTGAATATGGTGCGCGAGAGCTATTGGGAAGAGAGGTGGAGAGTTTTGCACAAGGAAGTGGAACAGAAGCAAGATTCTGTGGTAAAACAAGTCCCAAACCGTAAAAATGGTTGGTCAGAGAAGGTAAGAGTACGCCTGTCCCGAACTGAATCTGATCCTTCCCCCACAAAGAAAAATGAAGTAATTAAAATACCGAAGCCATCGGTTAGGAGAAGTTTATTGGAGAATCTGGAGCGGCAGCTTGGTTTAGATGAAGGTAAAGAAACCGAAGCTCGTACAAATATGATCCATCATGATCCTGTTGAGGTTAATGGACTCGATGATCTTCATGAAAAGAACTCAAGCAATGATTCGAGTGATAGCAGGAGTGAAGAAACTTCTTCCAATTTTTCATCTCCACCGAGTCCTACTCATGCAAATAGCGATCAAGGAATCGAATCAGGAAGTAGTGTGGCATCAAACTCATCCATTGTTATTATTAAATATAATGACTCTGAGTCATGCTGGAATGACCAAGAGTCGCCTCCACTTCCCATTTCTGATCCGCTGGATGCTCTCACTTCGAAGGGTACAGAAAACAAAGATTCCATTGGAAAATCTGCACCACGCATGGAGAGAAAGCCTATATCGGGTAAATTCCAATGGTTGTGGAAGTTCGGGAGAACTGCTGGTGAGGGAACTTCTGAGAAAAAAAGTGCACCCGAAGATGCAAAAACTAGCAACGGTGGAAATAGTGAGAACAATGTAGATGACTTTTCAACAGCTGATGCATTTGATGGATCTTCTCAAACAAGCAAGGCCAAGACAGTTGATCAGAATGTGATGGTTAGCTTGAGAAATCTTGGCCAATCCATGCTGGAGAACATTCAGGTACAACAATTTATATTACATATAGTGGCATAACCAGAACATTGATGGGGTCGAAACTTAAATTCGAAAAACTTTTATTTTCTCAGAATCAAATGAAGTTGTCAAATGCATGTATCTATGACACAGCAGAATTGTCGGTTCTAGAATTTGACATTCCATCAATCTTGAACTTGTTCATATGGATCTTGCAGGTGATCGAATCAATTTTGCCACATGATCACCGTGATCAAATGGGATCTTTGGATAACTTCTCAAAGAACGGTCTCGTTGGGAAAGGACAAGTGACAGCCATGGCTGCACTGAAAGAGCTTAGAAAAATCAGCAATCTTTTATCTGAGATGTGATTGTGTTATGCATCCATTGATGTTGCCACCGCTTCTCTCTCGAGTAGAGTAGATTTAAAACTGCCCCACGATTCCAATTCTTTTTTTTTGCGTGAACTTCGAATTTTGATTGTATTATAGACAGCCATCCATGTATGTACAAATTCCATCTAATAAGTAAAAAGAATGAGCTTCTGCGATTGTTTTTGTTCCTGCAGCCAAAAAGACCCGAGTCAGTTTTTATATAATGCATTATGCTACTAATAATACGGGTTCTAAAGGAAAATAAGAACCAAGCTGGATTTAGAAAATGAATATTATGATAAAACTTGGTACTGAACAGTGCTTTATTAAATGCCACTTTTTAAAAGAAAAATTATGTTCTATGTTTAAATAAAATAACATAACATTTTTGTAATTTTATACAGAATATTTGAATCAGAATTTAAAAGCTATTTTCTGTGATTTTCCGGATTCTGACTTTGATGAGAATTTCTCAAAGTACCTAAAGTATTACGTATTCTTACCAAAACAAAAAACAAAAAAAAGAGAAAATGTTACACGAGAATGAAATATATTCAGCAATCATGCAATAAAACACATTTGTATAAACGGTTGTTCCGACTGTAACCAAGGTAAGTTATTTGACCAGCATTTTTGGGCTCTCCATACTTCACATCCTAATCTACATCGTGAAAGCCAGGGAGAAGTGAAGTAATGAAACCAAACACAATCATTTGTATTTCCTTTACAATCACCCACCAACGGTTAGCAACCTCCCCTTGCCCCGCTTCTGCCGCATTCTCATTCTCGATAACCCTATTTCCATCGTTGGCAAGTCGATTCTCATCCTCACCTTCAAGTTGCTCCTCTGCCACGAAGAAATATCACGTCAGAGACAAAACTTAAAATCCCCCACATAATATTTCCGAAACATACGCAACCTGTGAATCAAATTTTAAAAGAATCGGCAAAAACGAACTCGTTTTCAAATAGCAATCTTGCATCATATGCTTTTCGAGACTTGAGAAAAACATCGAAAATCAAAAATACAAGAAACGAACAATGGAGGGTTTACCTGCCATGCCAGCATTTTCATTTCCATGTGCTGCCCCAGCAGGTATATTGTCTGCCTGCTCGCCTGCCCTGGGCGGCTGGGGAGGTGCAGCTGCCCTTCTCATTCCTTGAGAAAGCCACCTAATAACTGGTGCAAGGGCCCCGGTTTGGTAACTGCATTATCGAAGAAAGAAAAAGTAAAGTCTCAAGTTGTAAAACTAGATATTGATTCATAAGCGAGCGACGGATAACGAGTACAAATTCAATATAAAGTACACAGAAAAAAGTAGATAGATCGTGGATAAATTAAAGAGTATACCATAAATTACTCTCAACTACTTACAGGTAAACAAGTGAAGCCAAAAATACAAGGAGAGTAAGTCTCTGTCTAGATCCATCTTGGTTAAACAAGAAAATTACTGCCGCCAACTTCAAAATTAGAAATACATCAATGTGGATGGCAATTTGAAACCTCCGAACAACAACTTGTCTTTGAGGTCCAGCCTCTTCTTGCTGTTGCTCCACACCTTGTACTTGCTCTCTGCCCATCTCTCTCGTCTCTGGCAAACTACGTTCCCTGATACAGGCATTTCCAATAAAAAAGTGGGGGAAAAAATTGAGTCCACTTCTCTAACTAAATTATCGTTTCTAATCGAAATTCAGTTTATACAAACAAGTTAGACCTAACCAAAGCAGTAGAGACTCAATTTGACATTTGGACAGGGTCAGAGGAAGGCCAATGGAATGTACGAAAATCCATAACACTCTTTAGCATATGTCTGAATAGTGCTTACTCCGTGTAATGGCAAGTTTTACTAAATTAAAGGTCATATCATAGATATTACAAACAACACATATAAGATTGCAGACTACTGATGCACAAAAAATTCCAATAAGTGTGCTAAGGTTAACTTCTCATATTTCTTCTACAACGGGCCAAGAATAAAGGGATTTCTAATTATAAGGTATGGCTAACTTCAAGTCTGCTGATATGGTAAAGCTTAGGAGACTGCTCCATCGCAGTAAACAAAATAAATGACAAGCCAGTTAAAAATGATAAACAATAATACAAATAACAAATTATGTCGCATCGATTTCTTTTTTTGTAAAGAGAGAGAATTATGCAGCAAAATAAAAGAAAATTATGCAGCAAAATAAAAGACTAAAACTCATGCCAAAAAAATGAAATACTCACGTAGGGATATTGTATGTAAAGGGGATGAGAGTGTTGGAAGGAAACCCGATGATAGGTTGCATAAATGGAAGAACCGGAACAGCATATAGGCCAGGCCCGCGATTCATCAGCTCCTGATCCTGCTGAGGAGGGAATAACCCTGGGACTAGCGCAGGGAACATTATTGGAAACATTGGAACATTTCCATTTTGAGATTTTAGGCTACCAACGGTTGGTACCTGTGACAGTGACAGGGGATTAAACCGGAAGTTAGATATTAAGGAAGATGCACACACGAGGTGCAATTTTTAGTCTTGACTGGACTGGAGAAAATTATTTGAGTAATTTTATATTCAGGCACTCACAAAATAATATTTAGCTTCTGCATTCAAGGGTGTAATCACAGATTGCTTTTGATCGCAAACACAAAATGACAGATGCGGGTATCCATGATTGGAGGAAAAAGAACATAGTAAATTAGAAATCTCACTATAAAGAACTATTACAGCTCTTGAATTCATTTCTAGGTTCATACAGGATGCAAGAGAAGGTAAGTATGTTTCATATTGTGTAGAACACTTCTTTTGCTTAGAAATTAATTTGATAATTTATTGTGCGTACAACTGCCAGTATCACTTGATAATGATTTCTCTTGTTCATTAAGGCTTTAAGCTATCCAATATTCTTTTATCCCTAGGTATCCATACGAGAAAATCATCAACTTCATAATTTCAATTTACAAGGTTCTTTGACCCAATAGAGGAGGAAGTTAAAAATTCAGAAAGCAATTGCATCTGCAAGGTCTTACAGCTACTCTTCCAAAGTGAAGAATGTTATAAACATCAAATCGACCAAACTTCGGATGAAAACAATAATTCCATATCACTTGTCAAAATCCTTTGGACAAGCGATCACTCTTACCGGTCAACATTGTTGTTACTTGAAACTTAGCTCATGGATTTGAAAAGTTCCAAACAAGAAGAGTAGTTATACTTCCCCACTTATGTAAATCACCCATCTTAACTACCCCAGCATCAACCTCCTTGAATTTCCTACTCTTTTGGATTACAAGCCTGACCAGGTTTGAACACGTTCTTGCATTATCCAAGATTCACAATGCAGCTGGGGACATTAATTTCACTCAACGAGATAACACTTATGATTCACTCGAAGTAAGCGCATCCTTTTCCCGCAACAGTTTCAGATCTACAACACGAAGTTGTACTTATAAGGAAATCATAAGTATATCTTATACTCGCAATTTCCCAGATAAACACAAAACATACAATAACTGAAACAATATTTGACGAACTAATTTTAGATCTTTGCTTTCCCCGTTGGAAAATATTTTCACATCAACTCAAAACTATGTTTCATGGATTCCTTAGTCATCTAAGATTTCAAGTAGACATTATTTTGACATCCCACTGCACACACTTTTCACTTCCTTCTCGTACATGTACCACCGTCCTGGCTTCCTAAAAGATTAATAATTTTAAAATCCAATGTAAAAAAACAGTAAAATTTTTGATCCCCCACTCCCTTAGGTCCCACGATTATGATCTCGTCAAAGGAAAAGATAAGCAAATGTAACTCTACAAACAAACATTTCGACAAAACTTCACGAATCAAGCACACGACGTATGCCAAGAAAACCCCCCACCGGAGCACAACAAATGCATCCACTGACAAGCTTTATACAGAAAAATACACACCAGGATGTATAACAATTGCAGCTCAAAAAGGATGAATAACCTCACCTGGGTTTTCTTGTCGGCGGAGTCTTGATCGGAAGACGGCTTTGAAGACTGGGATTCGTGCCCTTCCGCCATTGCAAATTCCGGACTGTGGATTCGACGAGGCTTAATCATTTATTTGTTATTTATATTTTGCTATTATATTATATTATATTATTTGGTTTCCATGGCCTCTGCGACACAGCCAATAGAAGTTTGCCAGTTGCCACATGTGAAATTCATCATCTAGAGGAAATTAATTACCCATATTAAATTATGATTAAAAAGATTAAAAAATGGAATTTTTAAAATTTTAAATTAATTAGCTTATCATTTCAAAAAAATTAGTGATAGTTTAATATATTAAAATCGAATTTTTTTATTTTACAAAAATGTATACAACCAATAGATTTAAACAAAAAGTTAAAAAAAATCAAAAGCTATACCATAATAAACACTGGTAAATTAAAGCATGCGGTATGTGTATTTTTTTCCGTATAGTAAATCAAATTATTAGATTTTGTTTTTATTTCTTAAGAAATTTTATTGTATTTGTTTCTCTTTGTTTTAAGCGTCTATGACCTTGGTAATTTGACTTTTGGCGTGACAAGCAAATTTTGAGAATATAATTTGAACATGAGAAACAAGTATTTTTATTCAATTCTCATCTATGAGTGATTTCCGAAAAGCTTAAGTATACCGGACGTGAAAGTATGCTCGTATGGTGCTATTGAACTGAAATGCAATGATGAAAGAATTTTTCAAGCCAATAATCTCGTCTCTGATTGTTTTCCGAAAATCTTAAGTCTATCGGACGCGAAAATATATTCGTATGGTGCCATTGAATTGAAATGGAATGATCGAAGAATTTTTCAAGTCAATGGTAAAATAATACTTTGAGAACGAAGTGATGAACCTGGATAGTGTTCCGCTTAATCAATCAAATTAAAAATTGAAGTAGAGTTAAGACGACTCTAAACAAAATGTGGCAACCCAAACTTTATATCCATTTGTTTGATTTATTATTAGTAATGTCCTTATCACCCCAAGAAACGCATGCTTAAGAAACTGATCTTTTCAAATTTCAGATGTATATCTCGACATGTTTAATAAATTGACATACTCAAGTATAATTAAAAATGTCATTTTCTTAAATAAATAGTTGACCAGGATTTAAAAACAAAATTCTGATCAGGAAACATTACTTCTATCACTCCAAGCTAGCTATTTAAACAACAAAATCTACCCAACCTCTCCAAACACTATTAAAAGGCCATGGTGCTGGATTGAGCTTGCAGCTATAATAAAACTAGCTAAACTTGTCCAATAATCATCAATCCATAACATTAGCAAATCTACACTTGCTGCATTACGCAGAGAGCATGGCATTTCAAATTTAATGGGTAAGTCTATTTTTTCCACACACGGTACGATAAGTTCCATTTTTCTCTTGTCTACCTGCAATCTTCTCTGAAAAACGATCCTTAAAAGAGAAACATTTACCATGATTAGCTAATGGGTTTAGTGATTTACTGTTTTTATTGGTAGATTCGATGTTATATGTGGAGCACTGTCTCCACGTGGTTTGGATGAACAAGATTCACACATGTGATTTTAAAAAAATTAGTTGACCCCATGTATACGTGGTTTAATTTGAGTCTTTGATTCTATGGGTAGTGTCCGTGCACTGTAGGATGAAATCAACAGCTATTTTTATGATCCATTTCAAGAAGTAATCCGCATTGGCGATTTCCGTGGTTACTTTCTCTGGAGAAAAAAGCAGAGGAAGGGCCTCTGTGAGCATGATGGGTTTTGCTGGACCGGTGGCGGTGAAGCTGAATAGAGCCGTTGGAGGGCGGTGCGGTGAAGGGTTTAGGGCAGAATCCGGGACAGGCCCATGGGAATCAGATAATAGGAATTAGAGAGAGAAATGATAATGTTTTAGAGTGAGGATTTAGGTAAGACCAGTGTGAAACTAAAGTTTCTGCATATTTGTCCAAAACAGACAATATATTCAATTTTTAAAAAAAAATTATTTCAAGATTTCTTAGCATAAGTATCATTTTTAGTTCAATTTTTTACCTTCCAAAAACTACTCTCCTACTTTTATGTAATATGTTTTCTGAGTGAAAAAAAAATAAAAATGGAGGATTATTTCAAATTCATACTGCCCAGCTTATGGAAGTAAGAAACACAAGCCTCTCTTTAAATTACAAATTTACGAGTCCAGAATTTCAAGAAATACAAGTCCAGTAACACAAACAGCTGATTCAAGAAATCCACTTTCTCACAAATGGAGAAACTCAACATCGGAGCTAAAGTAATGCACGGCTTCCATTTGCATTCGGTGGATAATACAAGTGATCACCAAATGGATTTGGATTCCCCATCTGTGGTATTTGTTGCTGATAATATTGACCCGCATATGGATTATACGGTACCATCATCATATGCTGCTGATGATGATGAAACATCATCTGCTGATCATGCATGTTTCTCGTTGGGACAAGATTGTTCGACATGGCGAAAGGGTAGTGTAAACTGAATGGATTTTGTGGTGAGATTTCGTATCCTTGGCCTGTGCTGTATCCTGTGTCTCCGGGAAGCTTCATCTTCGTATAGGCTATCGAGTAAGAGCTTGTTGAATCCTCCGCCCTGGTGAAAATTGGTTTTAAATGTTGCGACTTGGATATAGCTAGTATGAATTATCCGATGGAGCTCAGAATTTTGGATAAGAAAACAAACCATTTTAGTTTCCTGAACTTGGGGTTGGTTTGCACTGCTTGGGCTTGTAACTAGAGCCAATTCCCATCCAGAATTCTTCCTGAGGTTGGCCGATGAGTTATTAGTTTAGTCGCCTGCGAAAAGAAAGAATTAACTGCTAATCCACATAAATTCGAAACATTCAAATGAAGCAGAGAAAATGACCTGGCTGAACAATGGCAAGGGCTAATGCATTGCTTTGGTCAAATTCGACGGCCTTCGGGCTCTCCTCATTCAATCCTTGGGGACGATATTGCTTACCACAATCGTTTCTCTCAGTCTCATTAAAATTAGAACATAGAAGATAAAAATTACCAGAAGATCAACAGGTTCTTCAGCTGATATTTTTGGCAGAATTTTTTCTTCTTTAATGGGCTCAAGTTTCTCTGGTGTTTCAACATTGTTTTCACCTTGTTCCTTGACCTCTTTCTGAGCAGTGTTTACGGGTTTTTTCTGCACTTCTTCGTTTTTTTTTTGCTCCTGAAACGTCAAGAAAACGACATGTGAGATCACATGGTCAACCTAACACCCTAGAAGAACAAGTCAAGTGACTTCTTACCAGCTGTTTATTTGACAACACAGAACCTGTCTGAAGTGCTTCCTTTACATAATCCTCCCGATTGTTGCAAGAAACGACAGTGGAGGCTGTGGACTTGCCAAGAACAAATTAAAGAATCCACAGATAGATTAAAGATTCTAGATTTAGAGAATACGAAAGAAGCGAACCTGTGTCAACATTGGAAACTGAAAGGTCCGGGCAACACCCAACGTTCTGCAGAAACCATAAAAATCGGCTAGAAGTTCTGTCTACACGGATAAGAAATATCTGACTCAACTGCATATCGAAAACACGTAGATCCTTTAACAGTTTTTGTCAAATATAGACCTGTTTTCCAGCTATTTTGTAAATATCAAGAGCCCTCACTGCATCTTGTTTAGGCATTTCAAAAAACTGCATAATATTTAAATTCTGTCACTAAACCAGACTTTTGATACAGAAACATTATCTTTTAAGCATTGTTTGAGACCATACCGTCTCAAGAAGATTTATGATTCCATCGTTGATGGCTCGATAAATTTTAAAGCTCTCTTTCAAAACCAATGCAAGGGCATACTGGATGGGAAAGTTGCGGCTGGCTGCTCGTCCCGGCTGATTTTTTTTAACAAGACTAAATACCAAATACAACATAAACGAAACAAAATGATGCTAAATAGTCACCAACTGGTCATTCGAATCAATTCGGGGAAGTATTAAAGGTTACCTGACAACCAACAAGTCGATACAGAAGCTGTTGCAATGCTGGTAGCTTCCTCAACAGTTCTTTAGCATTCAAGATCTGTGTTTTATTATTTGCCTGATGTAATAAAAAACATAGGATTTTATGAATCTAAATCGAACATTAAAATCAAAAAATTTAACAATTTGTAACCACACCTTGGATCCTCCAACTAATGATTTTGCTACTTTATCTGATTCGATATCACAGTTCAAGGTTTGAAAACATTCTAGTCTTTCTATAATATACCAAAACAGAACTTAATTTTCCGAAAAGTACTTCCGATCCATATGTTCGGATCCAGGCCGATCAATCCCAAGCTGAATCAGATCAAAAAAAAGTTTTACGGTACTATGAATCGGAAGTACTTTTCGGGAGGCTTGTTTTTCGTATGGTCGCACTGTCAAGAAAATGAATATTTACCTAAAGCACTTGAGCCATCTCTGAAACTGGAAACTTCAAACAAAGGTCCACTTTGTGAGTAGCACGATACTACTTCTCTGAAGCTAGGATCCGCCTCTCGTAACGTCCTGATGAAAAACGATCAAAGTTCTTACAGCCACATGAAACTTACTCGGTTGTTATCATGTGAATAGAATCAACTCACAGATAAACTAAAATATCAGAATCATATGCTTAGATGTTTTCATAATATTGCCTTTTGTTTCATTTCTTGATAACATTATTGAATGGTAGGAATCAAATAGGCATACAGATTCAACATTAAATTAACCAAAATTCATAGGAAAATTAAGTTCTGTTTTGGTATATTATAGACACGAAACCGAAAACAAAATAAGGCAGAGAAACAAGATGAAATGTAGTCTTACAATCCAGTTACGGGTTTTCGACAATCTTTTTGAAAGTGCATGAATGCAATAGGCAACATCTGCTCTTGGACGTGAGACAGATACTGCTGCAAAGATATCTGAAATAAATTAACAAGTAATCAATCAGAAATCCCATATTTTCGCAGAAATTTTCAAATTTGCACAAAGGAAAAAAAAAATATAACCTCAAACCCAAAGGGATTCTTACATGAATCTTGTCTTAATTTTCATGTTATGAAGCCAAATATAGAACCTAAAATAAACAGTGCTGCACTCACTTCTAACATATCGTTCCTTTGGAGGACGTTCAACGTGATTCGTGGCTTTGACAATCGAAATATCCAAATCCTTGACATATAAACGATCAAGAAACCCAATGAATCCAAACATATAAACGTGTTTCATGCATGTGCTTGTGTAGACGAATATGTTCGTGTTTGCGAAACATACCTTGAAATCACTATTGACCTTGGCAAGGCCGACTTCGTGGAGTCTTTGAGCGCCCCATAAACTTTTCGAAAGCTTTCCATTGATAGAAATGTAGCAAATGAACATCAAAGGCCGATCAAATCCGTGATGATCAACAGAAGAAGAGGAGAGATCAAGAGAGAGTAGGGGGCTCGATTTGTTCTTCCTCTCTTCTTGATCTTTAAACCATGTTATATTTTCAGGTGAAACACTAGCAAAAAGCCAAGAGCTCCTTTGTTTGTTTATTTCTTTCTTTCTTTCTCTATTTTGGTAATTTGCAATGTATATCGTTCGCTGGTTATTGGAGGTTAGCCATGCCAATAATTGGAAAGTTCCATCATATGTGAGAGTTCGGGTTTTGTTTTGTTTTTTAAACCTTGCACAAGTGAAGTGACGAAAGTGCCCTGGGAAATACGGATAACTAAGGAAAATACAGGGGTAAATTAGTCATTGCGTTGGAAGGGGTGATGTGCAATATGTAGTTCTTGCAACATTGGCCGGAAGCTTGGTCAATTTTGTACAAGTTCAAATTTATCAGCTTACAATAAGCGGACAATTGCATGGTAATCTATTCCAAAGAGACTTCCCACATCTTCTTAAAGTTTAGATATCGTTATGCTTTTTCCGTCGCAAAGGACTTATTAGCGGGCGAATGTTGTTCTGTCTCACCGTCGTTGGTCGGAACGGAGCACAAAGTAGTCCCTCGCTAATATTACCGATGGCGTTGTTAGTTTTTCAGCCTCACAACAATTTAGTTTTTAGCCACACAACAATTTGAACACATAACTAGTTTTGTTACTATTCTCAACTCTATGCCCAAATATTTTGTAAAAGCAAATGCAAATACCTGCAGAGAAGGAAGGGAAGGAAAGGATCCATCAACAAATTAAGCATTTTTAATAAGCTGTTTGCATTCTTTTTTCGAGAAGGCGTAATATAAATAATTTTTAAAATAATAAATGGTTCTTGTTTTTCCTTCTGCTTTGTAATGCGACAGCAAAGCCTAAGCACACCACAGTTAATGTTTAAGTCACCCATCCAAGAAGTATTGCACCAAAATATAGAGCGCATATTATTAATATTAAAAAAGAATCTATTTTATGGAAAAATAATGTTTTTGTTTCACTGGCTCTCTGTAAATTTGATATATTAATCCAATTTAAGTATATGTATATACATATAGTATGAAAACTATTTACACATTATATTTAAAATATTTATGTATTACCGGGCCTTTTTGTAACTACGGAAAACTAGATAATGTGTCCAAATGTTTATCATCTCTCATCACCATATCAACCAAAAAATTCACATTATAAGTATCAAGTTTATAAGAATATCATACTAAAATACGTGTGTACAAATGACATTCAACTAAACGAAAAAAAAAATATTGTGATACTATTTAAGCAGATTACACGTTTTCGAATAAACAATCACAGGCGCACACACGTCAGTTCACAAACACAATCCTTGTAGCAAAATACGAGGTTTTGATAATGGAAAGGAGAAATATTTGGAAGTCTCTGCATTTAGAGATCTCATTCAAATTTGAATACAGAACGCCGCAACAAAAAGAGATTTAACGCAGAAGTGCATTCAGTGATCACTACAAAACTTCCAAGCATTTATTGGGGTAATCTTCCGAACTCGATGTCATTTGAGCTCAGGTATAATAGAGAAATGAACTGAAATTACCGTCAACGACAGGGTTCTCATACGTCCAACAGCAGCCTACGAGGATCCTCCACAACGTCTTTAATTCTTCTCAAAAAGAACACTGCCTCTCTCCCATCAATAAGCCGGTGGTCATATGTCAGCGCGATGTACATCATTGGTCTTGGTACAATGTTACCTCCAACAACCATGGGACGGTTCACTATTGAGTGCATTCCGAGGATTGCAGACTGCAATTTCAAAACAAATACGGTTTGGCTGATCATAAAAGTGTCTAGAGATGAGTGAAACAAGCTGTCAGCCAACCAAAACACGGAAGCTTGAATTAGGAACAAACCTGAGGAGGATTGATGATGGGAGTACTTAAAAGGCTTCCATAGACGCCACCATTGGAAATTGTAAATGTGCCCCCAGCCATTTCATCTATTGAGATGGTGCCATCATTGGCTTTCTTCCCAAGAGTGTTAATCGCCTTCTCGACTTCAGCGAAATCCATTCTTTCGGCATTGCGAAGAACGGGAACAACAAGACCCTATGGAGATCTAGAGTTAGTTAATTAGCTAAGAAGCATTTTTTATTTTAGACGGGTACAAGTAAATATATGGGTGTGAGTTATGTTGTTGCTGAGGAAACCATCCTCCATTTTGCGGTCGATCAAGTAGATGGATTCGCTATTTGTCTTAGACATATTTGATCATGTTTTCTAAAAAGTTGAAAGATCTTGTTTTCTAAGAAACAGTTAAATCGTACTTCTCTTCTGAAATATGAATTTGCCCTCTGGTGACCTAAGCCAACTTCAGAAGGCAAGAAACAACCTATGAACTATTTATTTTCGGGAAGTACTAAACAAATCATTTCTTCTTATGACGTGTTAAAATTCACTAAAACAAAATTCTAAAATCTTGCCTTTGGGGTACCAACAGCAATACTGATATCGACATAGTCTCTATAAATTATATCATCGCCATCAATAACGGCATTCACTATTGGCTGCTTCTGCAACGCACTGATAGCTGCCTGAAACCCATAGAGAGCAAAGTCATTTCAAAGTATGTATAGTGAAACTTGAACAAGACTACAAGATATCAACATACTTTCACAAATCCCGACATCAATCCCAGCTTTACTCCATGTTTCTCAAGAAAAGTGTCTTTGTAATCGGAACGAAGTTTCATCAAATTAGTCCTGTTACAAGAAAACAAGGAAGCACATCATGTCATAATTTTGATCATCCAGTGTAAGAACATGCAACCTCCTCACTGGCTATCAAGTAACAGAGCAACTAAGATTCTTACTAATTGATATTATAAAAGGATTAACACTCGAGACACATTGATGGCATTTGATGAAATAACAGGCAAGATATTTCCCAAACGTAATTCAGGAACATAAGATCAAATAGAAGTCTGATCAGTTATCTTGCATTAATTGTCTTAACTGTTTAAGCTGAACAATAAAGGGTTGTATTGACAAATTGAAGTTAAGATATCAACATAAACACCAACTTTCGCAAGCATTTAGAAACTCCAAACCCAATCAAGGAAAATCTAACACCTGAACAAATTATAACACACAAAAGAAACAAATATTTTAGGAGTGTCTCCATCCAATCGCACAAACGTTTTTTGAAACATGCACACACACGAACGCTCCACATACCTCCCACTGTCCAAGAACCAACCATGAGCAAATATACAAATTTATTCTGTAAAATATACTCTATTTGGTTGTTTTAGGTTGTATAACTGCCCAGTTGGAATACCCCAACCCCAGCAAAGTGAGAATTATTTCAAACATGATTAACCTATTGAAATAGAAATCTTGAATATGAGATGCACTCCAATTGGCTCTTTAACAGAAAAGTTCAAAACAAAACCGTAACATAGAGCAAATAAACTAAAACCCGAACAACAGCACATAATTTACATGTCAACTTCATTGAATGTTGTCAACAACGCAAATGTGTTCTGGGAATCTTTCAATCGTGTGGCAACCCGTTTTCTTAGCCTTGTCATAGGAACCTGTCATCAGAGAGGATTCAAGAGTTATACTCCCAAAATATTTCATGAGAATATGATTATAAAACTGTTCAAGAGAATCGATATTTTTAGATATAAAATTGAAACTCACTCGTCTTTCCCTTTCTTTAGGGGGTAGCTGGAGTTCCATCGCTGAGGCTTTGGAAGGTGGTGGAGAACTTCCTTTAGGCTTTTCTAACACAGGCTTTGTCTCCACTTTGGGCTTTGGTTCCTCTTTGGGCTTTGGCTCCTCCTTTTTATCTTTCGGCAGGAGAAGGTGGTGGAGCAGCTTTGTCAGATGACTTATCATCAGAAGGTGCTACGTGTGTTGCACCTTCAGCAGATTTTGATATAATTGCGATCTTGGTGCCAGGTTCCACAGTATCTCCTTCCTTAGCTATGAGCTATAGAAATATGAAGAAAAATAAATATCAACAACAGTATCATATCCAAGGAGATAAAGTATTGGTCCAAAGTCAAAGAAGATATACCTTTTGAATCACACCTGCTTCAGGACTACTGACATCAATAGTGACCTGGGATGGCAAAAAAATAAAGAGAACTGTCAGCCACATGGTCCCATGAAAACTTCCAACGTCAAAAATATATTTCAATTAGATGCTGTAAATAAATGCCGCATAAATTTGCAACACGTTTCATTTTTTACTAATAAGTAAACGATGACGATTATTCATACTTTCAGGATTGGTTTTAACAGAAGCTGCTGGCAGCAAAAGTCCGAAACTATTTCTTTGTAACAAGTACCTTGTCTGTTTCGACCTGAGCAATGGGCTCATCAACTTCTACTCTGTCCCCAGGTTCTGCACAAAACACCATTCAGCATGTGCTTGGCCATCATATCATAATTCCAGGTGAAAAGAAATTTGCCACACAAAGAGGAGACATACTTTTTAAGAATGTTGCTAATGTGCCATCAGTTATCGATTCACCCATGTACGGGACAACAGCATCAACCAGATCTCCTCCTGTTCAAGTATAGACATGAGAACAGTTTAAAAGCAAGATGAAGAGAATAATAGCTTTCCTGCTCGTAGATACATTCATCCCAAATTCCACTATGGAGTAGCTGTATCCCACTTACGGGTTCCAAAATTATAATACACCCATTTCACTGGATATAATGAGAATAAAAGCCACCAAAACTTCAGGGATGTATAGTGAGTCTATGTCAGCACAAATGCAACTTTACGTACCATTAGCATTCATCCTAATGTTTTGCATATTAGATTTAAAGTGAGTTCATTACTATAAAGTATAAACATCGTATGGTGGTTTCAGAATTTTACAAAAGACATATTTAAATATGATAAGAAAACACTGTCCTGCTTTTTCATTTCTTTAAGTAACAACTGAACTCGAGGATAAGAAAATGCAAATAGTCCTCTAAATATCAGAAAAATAAAAAACCAGAGGACACATCCCCACAAGATTAGCTAGCTCGGCATTTCATGTCAGCAGTCTTTCCTGTACCTAAAGCCATTAGAATATTAATTTGAAGCAAATACATTAACTGGTCAAAGCAAAACTATGAAATACTCTATAAACTCTAAACACCAATCCATTCATTTCCCACTTATGGCTTGGAGAGTGACCTTCTTAAAGCCATAATGAAGGGTCAAGTATAATTTTAAATCAAATTCTGCTAATATTCTATCTCTAGTAAGAGTTCAAAATGCTGTTACACAAGCCAGGGGTCCAAATAACTAAAACAGGTTATTCATCATCATTCCAATTCTTTTAATTTCTTTTGCTAGACTAATCTGATGAAACTTTTACAGTCACAAAGCATAATTCAATCCCACTAATGATAGTAAAATTAAATACAAAGATCACATTTAAGCAGTAACTGGGAATGTTACCAAAGTTGTCCAAGTCCCAACCTAACAATTTATTATCAATTCTAAAAAGTATGCAGGACAAGAGAAATACTGATGCTCAAGAGAATTTATACCACCGTTTGAACAGAATGGCCTGCTCCAGATTTGCAAGGTGACAGGTTGCTGAAGACAGCTAACAGCTTCCCTGCAAAGCATACGAAGCATAAAATTTATCAGCTAAATTTTTTTCGACCAATTGCTTATCTTTCTTCAGTCTGTTGCCAACCCAAATAGACGAGAGGGAATGAGGGTTTGATATTAATTCTCATGACAGAAGAAAGTAGATGGCAGCAATAATGTCATTTGGCAGCCGGTGCCCTGTGACCACCAGATACCATGGTAGGGTTAGTTGATATCTATTACTATATATTAAACTTGAGCATCCCAGACAACCGTTGGTATGTTTGGTGAACCAAATTTCAGATTTCCATAAAAGTCCCTACCACATCTACCATATTCACACAAAAAATATCCTTCCCCGTCCCATGAAAAATGGGGAAAAACTACCTCCCTCATCCCACAAAGTTCCTCTCACCCCAAATAACTACCCCGTTTCCCCAATTTTCATGGAAACCTCCATCGAAAATGGTTTTCAAGAAACTGCCAATAGGAGATAATGAATGATGCACTATATTACTTAATTATCTAGTTGATTCAAAATATTATGGAGGCAATGAAGATTTCAGTTTGCTTTTTTCACTGAATTAGGTATTCTGTAAATTATACAGTCAAATGGATGATTTTGGTTCAACTTCCTTTTCAAATTCGGGTATTATGTGAACCAATACCTTTACTGGAAGACTATAATTTTATTTTTTAAATCCAGATGTTCTGTAATTTAGTTTCAAATAATGAAGGTTAGTTTTTTCGTTTTTTCTTATATATTTTGTTTTTAAAGAATTTCAAACACCGAAAAACCTCTATTCTTGATTGTCGATTTAGACAAGGTATTGTATTTAGATTTTCTTTTATCTCAAGTCTAAAAAATTTCCTATTTATGAGACAATTTTTCATAGCCCGTTTGGTTTTGTTAGAAAAGTGAGAATTTGCTTGACTTGGGGTCTTTATGACGTGGATCTGAAATTTGTTAATTAGCGATGTGTGCATAGGTACATGCAACAATAGCCTTGCTTTCTGCTCTTGGGATATTTTGTTCGACTTCTTATCTTTCTATTATTTTTATTTGTTTGTATTTGTATATGACATTAATCATGTCATCCAAATTTACTAACAATTGGATTATCATTATTATGTGTGATGATGTCATTTTAATATTTTAGAACAAAACGTCTTGGTTCGATCTTTTCATACTAAATACTAATGATTAATTGTGAATGCTTGGAATGATGTATGAGCTTTATAATATGGCACCAAAGAGAAATGATTGATATGGCACCAAAGAGAAATGATTGGATTTTTTTAACTTTTTCGGAATTTGGTTAGTGTTCGGAGTAGCTTTCAAAACATATTTTATTTACTCTTAAAATCAATTTTTCATAATTTCAAAAACTAAAAATTCCACTTTATCAGCATTGCAAATAAAATGAACGAACATGTGGTTTATCGTGAGATACTTTACAAATAATCATGTCACTGCGATATTTACTGACTAATGTTTTCAATCAATTGATTTTTAACCAATGAGGTCTTCGAAGTACAATACATGAGTTTGGATGTTAGCGTATATATGCTTGCTAATGAGAGAACAATATTCATAATGATGCATGAAGAGGGAGGTGGGTCCAATTTATTTTATTCATTTTATAGGATATTATAACTAAGATATTAAACCAAGAATTATACCATGTGCAACATGTAATAATCATATATTATATTGTACAAATGCAACCCATGTGCCACAGCCATCAATTGTATAGTAAAGCTCCATTATCAGCCATAACTAAACTGGTTGCTGGTTAAACTATTTTCAGAATCATAAAATAGTACCATACACTGAGAACATATGAAGCAAGTGTGAGAACACAATTCCAATAGCCAAATTTTAAATCATGCTACAATAACTACAAAATGTTACCTAAACAAGGAAATAACCAAGGAAAAATTATACGAAAAACATTAAATATATATCACCTAACCTTTTCGAAGTCAAATTAATTATGTGTCCTGTGACAAAAATAGAAATTGATAGCAATCGTCAAATTTGATCAGAGTTATTGATAGAAATCATCAAATTTGATTAGAGTTATAGTTTGACCTATATATGCACGTACCAGCAAAAGGGAGGCAAGAATAACTTTGAACATGGCCAACTCCCCTCTCGAAATATACGACCTATTCACATGCTCATAACAAAAGCGAAATTGAGTGAATCACCAAAATAAATCTGATTAGTTTCATCGAAACTATAATAGCACAATTCAACCATCAATATCACTCCAATATACTACATTGTTGCTAGTAGCATATGAATCATGATCACCCTTAACAAAATATCATCTCATAGAGCTGCTATGAATGGAAGAGCAATTGAAAATAAAGAGACATACATACATCAATATCACTGCACATCACCAATCACTACGAGTCTACGACACAAAACCATAAAACTAGGATATTCTGTAAATAAAAAATTGTTCGGTTTAAATGTGATTTAACCAATCAAAAGTATATAATATGAAAGACGAACTAAAATTGAATATCTAAGTGAGTCTACAACAAATAGAATCAAATATCTCATCCCATCAGCAACGTCAACATAAACTAATTGAAAACATGAAAAGAGAACTTCACCATCACCATTTCACACACTCATCAAATCATCTATACTTTCATATCAATACACATGCCAGAGAAATTACCTCCTCTGAGAGGGCGGAGCAAGTTCTTGATGTAAAAGCAGCCGGCCTAGGCTTACCCAACGACACCCCAAAAACCTGTTCCAAAAGCAACCGAGACATGTTACAGCAATACACACACGTATAACAATCCATACACAAGTGAAACATGAGGAAAGTACCTTAGTAGACGAGGCACCTGACGCGGCTTTCCGCCTTAAAACACCCAACATCACGCTTCTGTATTTTACCACCTAAAAACCCCTAATTAATCAAAACCCACAACGAAACAGGGAAAAAATGCAAAACAAGCGAATCAAAGAAAGTATGTGAAAAATGCCAAACAGATCTCGGAGGCAAGGCTTACCAAAAATGAAAAAAATCGTGAGGCTTGATTGACTAACAGAGGTAGGGTTTCTCGAAATGCGATGTGGAAACTAGTAGTAAAGTCTGGATTTTGGGGGGTAGAAGTACCTGGAAAAGGAATAGTCCCCCCAGATGTGTGAGATCTTCGCGAATAAAGAGATCAATTGCACGCCTCCGGCTTCATTCTATTATTATTATTACCTTCAATACTATCTACCAGACAAATCATCAGAAAAATCTATTAAAAAAAACTATAAAATAAACTTGATTTTTTTTATATATATTTTTAAAATAGTTCATCAGAATTATTACAAAAAAAAAAAAAAACCACAAGTCATCTCTATAAAATAGAATTATATTTAAATATTTTTAAAAAATATTATTTTGTTATATTATGCACATTGCAATGTAATGGTTAATCTTATGACTAAAATATGTACTATAAGTTCGAGTGACAAAATATTTTGACACTATGATATGAATATAACTCTTTTTTAGATCGAGTTCAATAACATGATTTTTTTTGGTTTGTTGGTTTGAGAATTGATTTTATAATATTCAATCCAAATTTGTGTAACATTACATCATGTTGGTGGTGGATTGAAGCATTTTTTGTAGAGTAGGTCTTATATGAGATGTGCTCACGAATCTTTATCTGTGAGACGTGTCAACCATACCGATATTCATAATAAAAAGTAATACTTTTAACATAAAAAATAATATTTTTTCATGGATAACCCAGATAAGAGATATGTCTCACAAAATACGACCCGTGATATCGTCTCACACAAATTTTTGCTTCATTTGTAGCAAGTCCTTCGACTTTTTGTGATTTAATCATTTATGTATAGATAAAATGCAGTGAATCTTGAAACTTTTTTTTATTTAATTCTTATTATAAATATAGTAAAAATAGATATTATGAATATATTTTATCAAAAGCGTCTAATAAATTGAATTCGAGAACTTTGGATATGTTCAAGACGAGTGTAACTTTAGATTTAAACAAATCGGGGCAAGCATACGTCTACATTCTTACACATGTACAATACAATGTTGGGTTTTACCATATCGAATTTATTCACATCCCTAAGCTATTTCAAAATAATGAATTACACAAGGAACATGTCACTTAGGAGTCATGGCTATTACATTTTTTTTATTTTTAATTCACCTTTTAAATTTTAATAATAAACGTGTAATCTACAATTGAAAATTCAGTATTTTCTAATTATTATCATTTTTAATAATATTAGTAATTTTATCATTATTGCATAATCTGACAATATTTTTTTAAATGAATAAATGTTCAAATATATCAAGTGGGTGAAGTCAAACAAGTATCGAGTCGCATTTGGCAACAAATATTGGGATTGGACTGTTGAGGCTGCTGGGCTTAAACTTTTTCGAATCATGATTATCCTAACATATAATTCCATGCATAATGACAAAAACTTGTGTGAAACGGTTCTCACGAGTCGTATTTTGTGAGACTGATATTTTATTTGGGTCATCCATGAAAATATATTACTTTTTATTGTGAATATCGGTAGGATAACTCGTCTCACAGATAAAATTCGTGAGACCTGTCTCACAATAGACATACTCAGTAAATATTACTAATATAAAGTTGAAATTTTTTGATGATTTATTAAATTTTAAATATATTTATTATATGTAGTTATAAAATTTAATAAATTATATAATTTTTAGCAGGTCCAATGAAAAAATTTCAGACAAGACGGGTCGTAACGACCATGAACCTTAGACTGATCTAACACGAGTCTCTACTCATACTCATGCACAACTAGTGATCATAGATTGTATGTTGATCCAAAATGAGTCGTATCACATTATATATATACATCGTCACTCATAGAATATCTCACCTTTGAAAGTGATTTCTTCGGCTCCTCCAACACTCGAACTCAAGACCTTCAGGTTTAAGTACTTAGATTTCTAGAATATTTGTACCAATGAAAAAATTTCAAACTAGATGGATCTTGAGTTTGGCCAAAACCGTCTTGTTGTTATCTCAACCTCATTCACTTTTTTTTGGCCGTTAAATTGCCTTTGCGATTAGAAACGTGATAAGGGTATTGTAACTTTGCCAACAATAGGACGATTTGAATTTTTAACGCATCAGAATTGAAGCTAATTAATTAACAAAACTATGTTTTACCAAGCAATCATGATTTTGCATTAAAATCAATAATTACATCAAGTAAACAAAGAAGTTGAGAACATCAAACCATAAATCATGTGGTGAAATACAAATTTGAATATCTATGATTCATTACGACTCCAGCTTAATTAATATATTCTTTCCCACGAGGAGGAATTGTGTCGAATCCCATGAAACCACCACCATCTCCTTGTCCATATGTGATCGGCTGGTCAAAAAACCATGTGTCGCTCCAGCTCAGTAGATATTCGAGCAGGCGACAGATTTGGGACTGGTGGAGGCTTCACAAATTAAATGAGCTAGAGTTTGGAGGTTGTTCTTCTTGCTTGCTAGTACCCAGATCATCATAGATGATTTTATCAATTTTTTCGAGCATGTCATCCGCGAGCAAATTCATGTTGTTCATATGAATTAAGTTGAGTTGTTCATATGAACTCTTACCATTAGTTAGTTCATCTGTCACCAATTCACCCTCCAAGATTTTATTCATCTTTTGTGATTTGAAGAAATTCCTTGATTCATCCACTACTCTCTTGTCCAAATATCTGTCATGTGTCACCATTTTCCTCTCCCTTTCAACAGCAGAAAAGTTCAAAAAATTTTGCATTCTCTTCATATAGACCTCGGGAGAAGGCCAAAAGGTTGCATTGTTTTCATCTCTTTTGTGTACCACGACTGCCGCCGTCGATTCCACATAGGATTGACAATTCGTTCACTTTTTTCAACAACCCTTCTGATCTATTTTTGTAAACTTTATTCCTCTGTTTCTCATCGGAGATCTTCTCGTGTTTGATTATTTTCTTTGGCATTTTTTAGTAGAGTTATGATATATGTTGTTTATGTCATTTTTCACTTGGTTAAATGTCCATATTTATAAGCAAGATGTCTGTCATAATTTAGTAACTAAGTTGTGTCATGCTGTCACAACAATTAGAATCAGATTATTAAAACTAAATGATGTGTGTTTTGCATAAAATATGAATGCATGTTGATATGTGGTAATATATGAGTTTTTTTTTTCCCCGTTACTCGAATAATTATGTAGATGCTAAATTTAATGTAGCACGACATAATCGAAATAAAATAATATGAAATATTAATCGCGATAAAAAAGATTACTCATTTTCAGCCTATATATACACACAAAAATAAGTTGAATATTTGTTGAAAAATATAACTCACTCTTTGAAATGTGTTCAAAGTTTACTAAAATATTTTCAAAATTTTGAACAATTTAATGTATATGGAAATTTTAAACGTAATGAGTAAGGAATTGCCAACATATGGTGAAGTCAACCTGACAAATTAACTAAATATTCGTAATATCTAGAAAAATATTTACGATTTATGTTATTATAAGATTTTTAAAATCACATATAGGAAAATACCAGGTTTTGTACATAATATATATGCAAGGATCGCAATACGAATAATATACATATTAATTTAATTATAATAAAATTTAATTTGACCACAAAAGTTAATATATATTAGTTTCAATAAATAAATATATTTTGTTTACTGGAATTTTATTTTACTTGTAATTAAGCTGATTTTTTGGAGTATTTTTTTTAATTAAAAAAATTCCAAGCGATGTATATAACAATAATAACAAACAATTTTTTCATATTGCATCTATATATCATTGGTTAATCAAATAATTGAAAGTAATAACGAATTCAATATATAGGTTCCGATCGAAAAAATAATAGTCATATAACTTAGCCTATTTCGATTTTTGGTCTTACTCCAACAAGTTGATTTTTTTTTTTATTTTTATTTTTTACTTTTAATCATTTTTATCATGAATGTTGACTTGCCCGACAAAGCCACGTTCCTATAAATTTTCAAATTTTGGATTTTTATCATTAAGACGTCAAAACTTATAAGGACATAGTTTGATACACATGATCAGAGCCATACCTATTGCGAGGCGAGAGAGGCCATCGCCTCAGGACTTGACCATCACAGGGGCCCAAAAAAAATCTCATGTTGTTGAGGTCTGCACTCAAATAGTATGTGAATTGGACATTTAAAAAAAAAATTGGACATTAACCAATTGAAAACATGATTAAATATGATGATTGTGTTCATTGATGATTTAATCAAATTATGTAGAGCACAAACAATAAAACTACACAGCTCATTAATTAAATTTTTAAAAATTTTGTATGCATAAAATGGTAATGTTTGTCCAATATATTTATTATTTTATCTTGTGTCAATTCATGTGTTAAACTTTTATATTTTACTTGTCGATTATTTGACCACTTTTCTTAACTTTATGTAGTTGGACACATTTCAAAAAATAAAACACAAAAAATTATGATACTTACCTATTTTATATATTTTTATTTTTATTTTATTGAATAAAATATTATATTTATTATTTAAAATAAATCATATATTTTTACAATATTGGTTCATTATATTTATCATTTTGTATTTGGATATTTTATATTGATAAATTTCAATTTTAGCAACATATCTTACAATTTTTGCCAATTTCAATTTTTTTTCCAATATAATTATTCATATGACACTGCATTACGTTAGAGTCATGTTGATGTTGTAGTGCACGAAAAAAAAAATCGCAAAAAGATAAATATATAACTCGTAAATTATATTTTTCTTATATACACGAAAAAAAAAATCGCAAAAAGATAAATATATAACTCGTAAATTATATTTTTCTTATATCTATTATTTGGTTATTTTTAATTTGCAAACTGAGCTTTACAGTTATTTATCACAACAAGATTTTTTTTTAACATATCGCCTCAGGCCATGTGAACCAGGTACGGCTCTGCACATGATAGGATAAACATGTGATATATAATATAATGATAAGTTAATGATAAATAAGATGTATGATATTATATTTAATGTTTGGTATGATTTTAATAAGAGTGATTAAATTTATATATTAGATTGTAATGACAAAATTAACCTTATCATAATAAATTTTATAATTTCAAAGTTGTTGCTTGAGTTCATATATCTTATCTGTTCATGCGCTGACTTGCATGATTTATTTATTTATTTACCTAATTTTATATATTATATAATATGATAATTGAGCCCTTAATTTTGCGAGTCAAGTCAAATATAAATTTTCAAGGTTAATCGAGTGATACTAATAATTTTATTGAGATTTATACAAATCATTAATCTAATTATCTCGAGTTCATTTATATAATTATCATATTATATAATATATAAAAATAAAAAAAAATTATTTGATTTTAATTTCTACCTACAAGTGAAATGAGAGAACAATAGGGTTTAAAATTTTTATATATTGAGGGCAATTAAGTCATTTGTGGTATTTTTATCATTAGATTAAAATTATCACATATCATAAAAGAGATATTTTATTTCTATATAAAATTATTTATCTTCTAAAAAGGTACCAAACGTGGGATAAGGATGATTATTTATCAATCACTCTCTTATCCCATGTACCATATTATACCTAAATATTGGTCTAATAAGGGTATTATATCTATGGCAACAATTGGACGATAATAATTTTTAATGTGTCACGATTGAAGCAATAAAACCAAATAATTACATCATGTAAACGAACAACTTAAAACACCAAAACATGAATAATGGGGTGAAATACAAATTCGAATTTCTGTGATTAATTACAACTCCAGCTTAATTAATTTATTCTTTCCCAAGAGGTGGAGTTGTGTCAATTCTTGTGTAATAAAAAAATCTTAATTTTAAGAAAATTTACATTTATTTTGGCAATTTTATATGTTTATCTATGCATGTTATGTAAACACGTTGAATATAATATAGTTAATAAAATAAATGATGACAATCGTGAAACACATATTTTAGTTACAATATATTATAAAAACAACGATTTTAGCCAATTGGGCCGCCTTAAAAGATGATAAGGGTCACTTGAGCTCGAAACTAACATATGTGATATTGTATATCACGTTTAATTCATAAGGACATAGAGATGTTTAAACATATAAATGGATGCTCTTATGAGGAGTTCATTGAACAACTCTTACACGGACCGGACTTTCATGTAGTTATCATTCATCGAGTTGATGAGCATGTGGCTATAATTGTACATCATTATTCCTTATGACAGAGGACTGTCACACCCCACGCCTGGAGTAGGTGAGATATGCATTGTCTCCAAATAAAATTTAAAAACAACAAGTCTCAGTAGTACAAAAATTCTAAAACCAGTCTTTGATTCCATAAAAATTATAAATGATTTACATTCCGAAATTCTTAAATATAACAGTGAAAACAAAATAAACGACATAATACTAAATAAAGTATGAACATATTTCTTCCATTTAAAATCAATAGGGAATCTACTTCATCAACTATTTAGCCTCCAAAAAATGCGGTTATATTCGATCTAGTTTTCTTTCTTATATTCTTTCTCAATTGGAAGGGGTGAGTGTGTGAGCGATATGGTCGTCACTCAATAAGTGAAGGTGACAATCCTCACAACTTTGAAAACAATACATATATAATAGTAGATTTTGACCAAAAAAATTTATTTTCATATAACAGTAATCGAAAATTAACTTATCAATAATAACAATAATCATATTTCACAAGTATACTGAAATAATTTTATTCTTCGAGGTTAAATTGATAAAGTCTCATATATGTTACTTCTTTAAGAGGTGATGTCAGTAGTAAACAATAATTAGTAATAAGTGGTATTCAGAATACGTATCACTATCATTCAGTTCATAATTATTTAATACACAAAAATCAGTAATCATATTTTCAGGAAACCATAATTTTAATATATTCATGTAAATATATTTTAAGTTTGACATAAATATTCATTTTAAAACATAAAGTCAACCTACATGCCAATTTTGAAGAAGCTTTGTCAAATGATGCAAATAAGTTGAACTGAGGTGATATTTTTTACATTCTAATCTTCTCGCTCATCGGGTGCCTTGACTAGTAGGATCCTACCTAGCCTAAGCTGGAATTATCATAAGCTAGGAAATATGCAAAGAATGTGTAGAAATTTTTTGTGTGAGTTTTGAAATATTTATAGCTGTGATTTACTACTCTTATTTTAAATTGTATTTATGGCTCATTCTTTTAAAAACTAATATTGTCATTATTTTTCTAATTACTGCACATTATGGATCATTTGACTTTTTGCATTCATGTAACCTCAAGGAAAATTTGAGGGGTCTCACAGGGACAACAACGAGACTTTGTACTAGTGTTGCATTTTGACCCGTTTACCGACTCCATAAGGATTATCAGGGTGATGAGATTTGTGCAGTTGTGACACATGCAGGAGTAAGTGCATTGTAATCTAGGATTCGTCATCCACTCAAGTGTGTTGATATCTTATATGATCTTATTAGAAAATAATACACAGAATTTCTGGCCAGAGTATGAGACGTGATTTAGGTTAAAAGAAATTATATAATTGCATATGCAATGTCACTATAATTATTAAAAAAAAATATTGCATATTACGAACAGTTTGGATAAATTATTATCATTATTACCACCGTCAAATAAATAATTAAAAACATAATATAAAATCAAAATTATCATCAAAATATAGAGATTTGAATTGAATGAGATAGGTAATTAGGTTCAATTATGGAACTAAATATAGATAGATTTGATTGCCGACGTTGACGGTCAATCTTTTATCACAAAGGCATCGCTTGATGTTATTTTTTTTGTAACAACATTCAATGCATACGCATGTGTCTATATATACTATTCTTATATATGTCATGATATATATTATATTCTTATATATGTCATACTATTTTTTTCTTTATGTATCACTAACTTAATAAGAATAAAAGAAAGATAATATGCATATAAAATATTTTCTATTTTAGGTTTTGTTCCAATAAGAGTATTCAATTAAAGCCTTGATTTTGGTACATTAATTTTTAATTTTTGATCACTTTAGTTCGATTTTTGATGTCATGTCGGACACGCACACAATTTTCGGTGACACATCAACAATTTGTGATGCCATGAAATACGAATATTAAATATTAACGCCAACAGCAACAATCCGACCATGTTCACATAAATGAAGTAGCATGGTTCAAGGTACGTAGCAAATGATCCGTGTCTTGCTAGCAAACACAAGCTACACTTTATTACGTAAGAAACATTATAACTTGCTAGCAGTTTATGATCAGCACTTAAAGTAGCAGAAGCAAGCGAAGCCTATGCCCCTCCGGTGACAAGCTCCATGCCGAGCCCTTTCCCAGCTCCTGCATTGTCTGTCACAATTCTCCGTTTTGATACAAATTCCAGTCCATGTTTGGCTCAACCTCCCGCACAGTTTGATGGCCGCCTCCGCCCTTTGCATCTCTACATACATGTAACAAAGCTTGTAAATTCATGCATGGTGGGGATTGGGGTTTTAATTTCTTGCTAACTTTTTCTTGAAAAAGTTTATCAAATTCAGTGTTGGTTAATAATTAATGGCACTGACGGGCTTGAAATCAATATGTTATATTCCAACTTCCAACTTGAACAAGATTTTTGATTTTGATATTCGTCAAGAATGAGAAGATTATATTAAACAAAAAGAAACAGATAGAGGGAAAAAACATCGTATAATAAATGCATGATTGAACATAAGACAAGCCTGAAACAGCTTTAAGGCATGCATGAAGTGCTATGTTTTGAACATGCATGCATATCAGTAGAAGAATATGAGTTCAGAAAACGGGATGACATATCAAATGAGAAGGGAAATTTTGAGCCAAGAACAAGGCTAGCTATTAGGGTATTTCTTTTTCCCTTATTTTTTTCAATTATTATGTATCTAAGAAATAGTTTTTCCACTATAGTTTAGCTGGGAGAAGAGAAGAGGATTAGAGAACATGTATGAGTGGCGAGTACACACCATTTGATGCTACGAAGAGAAAGCAAAAAAAGACAGCAAAGAAAATGTTGAAGCTTATAAATGGAGATTTAGCCATCTTTGCTATATCAATGTGTGATAGTGTTATATATATGCTTTGGCTTGTTGAGAATGAGTTGGTATTTATAGGAGAGCGAGCAGAAATAGTCAGGCAACTAAACAATGTATACTTTATTTATTGTTAGTTTGCCACTTGACTGATATTAGTATATATGTTCTGATTTAATAGGTATATTGGTTAAGTTAAGATTTAACACATGAAGGTGCATGCAATACCCGTATTTCACGTCTGAGAGTATTTGTTTATTTAACACTAATTCATATTGCAACTTGAGCATAACATTAATCGATATAAAGTAGGTCTGAGCTCGGACACGACATGAATTAAATTTTATTGTTAATATATGATACGAGAAAAAGTAAACATGATCATGTAAGTTGGCCTAGACATGGTCTTATAAGCATTGTCCTTTAGTGTTTGGATCAATGACGATCATTGGATGTGCAGCGAGGGAACCACAAATTATTATTTTTCATTTGTTTACATAATTTTATTTAATTTCAGTGAAGTTTTATGAGTTATTTTTTTAATTGTATCAAGTATTTAGTTACTCCAAAAGTGAAAGTTAAATCCATGAGAAGTCGAGAATCTGCCTTCCCATCAAATTTATTTTCAACAATATTGCCACCAATTTGACAAATGTGAGTGTGTGTATATGATCATGATATTATATTTTAGGCAAAAACTTGTGTGAGACGGTCTCATGGATTGTATTTTGCGAGACAGATCTTTTATTTGAGTCATCCATAAAAAAGTATTACTTGTTATGCTAAGATTATTACTTTTTATTGTGAATATCGGTAGGGTTGACCCGTCTCACGGATAAAGATTCGTGAGACCGTCTCACAATAGACCTACTCTTTTATTTTAATATTAAATAAAAAGAAATGTAGAAAATGACTTATTGATACACATAATTTTGGCAGTATGACTTTCGTGAAGCTACCACCTTATTTAATTGGAGTTCTGAGGCCCTCTTCAAATTTTCTGTCATCCACGTATCACCAACTCTTTTGTTGGAACGGGTCAAACGGATTTGACATGTTCTTAAATTTCCTTGTATATTAGTATATAACTTTTATGGTAGAATCAAAAGTTGATCAGACAAATATTCTGGGCATATCCAAGCAAATACAACCAAAAAAAAAACAAACTTAACTTAGCTTGAGCAATCAAATTATACCATCATCCTTGTCAAGTTTATATACAACATAATACGATTGTATTTTTCTTAACTCGAATTAGACAGACTCGTACCCGTATTATATACAAATATGGGTACAACAGTTGCTCATTAGAATTGAACCCTCAACGATACACTATATATATTTATTTTAGGTCTTAAGAAATTAATTTTGAGCAATTTTTTAAGTATTAATTATGCAAAGGGATAAGTACAAATACATAGAATTCGGATCACTTTCATGTGAATTGGGAAATAGTCATGGCCCCGGTTGGATTTCTAAATAAAGCAGGCTTTGGATTCTTAGTACTCACATTTCTTGGTCAAATTCAAAGTAATATAGAACTTGTAAAACCTATGTCCAACTATTCTATGTTCATTCTTGTTTTCTATGTCAAATTCAAGTATTCTATGTCCAACTAGTATATCATCTTCTACACCAATTATCAAGATGTGACTTATTAATCGCAGTTCGATTCATTAATACCAAAACTACAGAGGCGATTCTTACATTTTTAGGAGAACTTGCATACATGTAGCAATTTCGCCATATATGTTCAAGAAGTGGATCCCACAAATATATCATTTTGTCTTGTACAGTATTGTTCTCACTTTTTTCCTATTGCAGCTGTTTCTAATACAATTTTGTCATGTCCTAATCTCAGGCAGCCCCAAACAGGATTTTACATAACGAGTTCAATTTAGTCCTATAAAAATGGTTAATCCATACTTGGTTTATAAATCAATTCAAACCATCTCTTATCAGAGACTCGATATATATAGAATTGACCATTACACAAAAGTTTGAGATGATTGCGGAGAAATGTATGTGGAATTGGTCAATATGATAAAAAAATATATATATATGAATGGTAAAGGACAAAAACTTTAACTTGAGACGGACTTTAATAAATGTTCAAAATTTGTTTACGTCAAAAACATCCATATCAATGTAAAAAATAAAGAAGCAAGAAGAAAATAGAAACCTTTTTTTAAAAAAAATATTATGCAAGTTGAAATGCAACATAACCTCACTTACTAATACTCATTCTAAGATTACAAAATCGTGTTGAAATTACTAACACGAAATGAGTATGAGGCATGACTACCAACAGGAATATCGAAGATATGAGAGTCATATCTTGAATATGCAGGACAAACTGTTACATCCGCAGGAGCTATTCAATTGTGTATTTATTGAAATTCTACATATTACAATATGTTAAAATTTATTAAAGGCAAAAACTTGTGTGAGACGGTCTCACGGGTAGTATTTTGTGAAACGGATCTCTTATTTGGGTCATCCATGAAAAAATATTGCTTTTTATGCTAAGAGTATTACTTTTTATTGTGAATATCGGGAGAGTTCATCGTCTCACAGATAAAGATTCATGAGACCGTCTCACAACATACCTACTCTTTATTAAATATCTTGACTCATTGAGGTTGTACTTGGATAAGAAGATTTGATTTGAAACGAAGATTTGATTTGAGAAGTGATTTCAATGATGGATTTGAAATGTCACCATCTTGTCATCCATTTGGGGTGTATTTCAAATTCATCATAATTATCATTACATCAACAAGACAATAAGGATTTGAAGTATATCCAACATAAATTCATCTAAGTAATGAAGTTGATTTCAAAATAATAAATTTGAAATCCATATCTTCAAATTCTTCCTTTCAAAACATGAATTTTTAGTAATGAAAATTTTCATATAAAAAATCTGTGATATGTATTTAATTTATCCCATCTATATATTAAATCCTGGTTACGCCCCTAGTATCTGGTAAAAGAGTAAATGCCAAAAACATATAGTGTTCTAAAAATCTTAGTCCAGTTTAGTTTAAGAGCAGCTTTAGCTCGAAGCTTGCAAATTACCCTTAGCATTGGACAAAAGCGGTAAAAAAGAGGTAAAACATAGGTTGATCATATTAAGCATTATTAAATAGGTTCAAGTGCGATTTTTTTTTAAAAAAAAACAGAATTGATGAATAAGAAAAAGATGGAACAAAAATTAGCGATTTTCTTAGAAAGCGGTGCTAGAGATGTACAATAGTGTTTAATAAGGCTTAAGTGCGACTTTTTTCTAAAGCATTATTGATGAGGAAAAAGAAGATTAACATAAATTAGAAATTATACCAGCAAGTAATCCTAGTAACGTACAATTTTGGATAATTAAGTATATAAATTATGAATATGTGATAGATTTATCACTTCACAACCTAAGAGATATTATTGCTAATGTTCGGTTTTGCACCGGCAAATATTGTGGTTAATAGGGCTGGTAAAAATTCGAGTAAAACTGAATTAAACAACGGAACCGAGTTTCTGAATAAATTCGGGTCCGCCAATTAATAAATTTGGTTTTAAAATTTTAAAATATCAGTTAAATCGATTTGATTTAATTTTTTTGTTAACATATATAATTTTAAAATAATGCTGATTTTTATAAGACTTGTAGATTATTGATTTTATTGACTAGTGGGTCATGGGATTAAATCTTTGCCTATTTCTTCTCTTGCACGATTGCATATTTTTATGATGAAGAAATGAGGAAGGTCTAATATATATGGTGATGTCCATTCGATTTATTTAGTTTTTTACAAAAATGGGTCCGATTCGGTTTGTTCAGTTTGAGAAAATTCCGTTGGATCGGTAACTGAACTAACCAAATATTCACCCCTACTAAGTCATGAATCAATTCGACCTAACTGTTTATTATATTCGGCTATCTTTCTATTTTTATGATTCCCTTAATTTTTACGTTCTAACTAGTCTTATTTTTATGAATCTATTGAAGTCGCTTTCGTTTGAACTTGCCCGAAACAAAACAAACCAAACGATTCCTATCCCACCCTATCTGCTTAGACCTTCCTCTTTCCTTTTTCACTCGGAGAGGGTTTCCTCATGGCCCCTCGACTTACGGTGTTTACGCTCTTACTACTGTGATGTGAGCGGTTCAAATTGGTTTGACATTTCCTGATTATCCTGAACATCTAGCTAGTTTCATTTAGACGTTACAGAGTTTTATTCTCCTCAAAAGCGTCATGTGATGCATTCATCTGCCGTAGAAAAGCATAAAATAAGGGAACATTGAACCCTAATTGTAGGAATTTTCCACTCTCATGTTTTGTATAATCAGTTGGTCTCAGATAACCTAATTTTCTTTTCGTATGTATGTATTGTGTGTGTATTCAAGTGATATTTAAATTTTTACAAAATATTTTTTCTTAGAAAAATACTATAATATTTGTCATTTCTATCAATATACGGCCCCCTACCTAATCTAACATTGCATGTGGGAATTGGTTACATCTTGTGGTTAATGATTGGCCAGCAAGGTTTAGAAAAGGACAAGAGAGAGTATTCCCAAAAAAGCAATATATCAATATTCGTTTTTCTGGTCTTTTTCAAATATTGATCGATATTGATTTGAAAGAAAAATCTGGAAGCTGGTTAAGTACCAAGCTCATTAAAAGTTTGTAAATAATTCATCCAGATTTTAGATATTCTTATTATCGAGTTAATATGAACGATTTCGTTATTTGTCTCACATCACGATTAATTTCAGGACTTTCGTTATTTGTGTCACATCACGGTTAATTTCAAGACGTATAAGATCGATCGGACAACTAGCTCTCCTATCAATCAATTGTTTTATATACGTATTCGTTTTACGAAAACGTGTAACTTCATCTGATAAAAAAATACAGTGTATTATATTATAAATTAATTTTTTAAATCAATGTGGGAGTACGCGATACGCGTGCTATATTTGTTATTTATTTTAGTTGAATTTATTGTCATTAGCATTCATATGTAGGGGTGTTATTTGCACTCTATGATATCTTAATCACATTACACCTTACTATTTTATCTATTTATTTATCAATATTAGCCATGTTAACTAATTTTCAAAACTTATAATTCATTCTTTTTCAAATTAAAAATACTATAATAATTGTATTTTAAAATTTGATCGTAATTTTTATCTTGTATTATAATAATAACCTCATTAGTTAACTATAGTAATTTAAAACACACCTTAAACATTGGTATGAAATATAAATTTGATTTAATTTCAATATTTGATTCAACCAATTTATGTTTGTATTTTGATTTGTGTAATTTTATATAGATGATCACTTTTTATTTTAAATATATTATTTATTTATTATTAATTTTAAAAAATAAAAATTTCCAACAATTCGAAGAGCGGAAGCACATGGATCATTGCATGGTTATAAGGTATGTCGAGGGGCACCCATTGTATCTCATCTTTTTTTGGCAGACGATAGCTTCTTCTTTTTCAGATCTACCACAGAAGAAACTACTATCATGAGGAATATTATCACAACATATCAGGAGGCATCGGGGCAAGCCATAAACTTTGGAAAATCATGTATTTTCTATAGTGGTAATGTACACCAAGAAGTAAAAAAACAAGATCTCATCAATCTTAGGGGTGAACTCGCCATCAATCTTAGGGGTGAACTCGCCGCTTGATACTGACAAATATCTGGGTCTCCCATCTTTGATTGGGCAAAGTAAAAAAATGGTTTTCAGCTATTTAAAGGAGAGAATTTGGAAGCGAATACAATCGTGGAGGAATAAGCAATTATCAAAAGCTGGCAGGGAGATTCTCATTAAGGCAGTGGCACAGGCTATACCATCATATTGTATGAATGTTTTTCTACTGCCAGTATCTATAGCAAAATAAATCCAGCATATGTTAAATTCATTCTGGTGGGGTTCGAAGAAAGACAATCAACGTTGTATCCATTGGCTTTCTTGGGACAGGTTGAGCGTTAGGAAAGAAGAAGGAGGTCTAAGATTCAGAGATCTCTACGGTTTCAATCTGGCAATGTTGGGGAGACAAGGTTGGTCATTTATTTCCAACCCAGATACGCTCGCAAGTAGAATCTTCAAAGCTAAATACTTCATTCGAGAGGACTTTCTTACAGCCCAATTGGGTTATAATCCAAGCTTCATGTGGAAAAGTATCTGGAGCTCTCAATCATTGTTACAAATTGGATGTTGGTGGAAGATCGGAGATGGAACAAAGATAAATATCTGGAGTGATCCTTGGCTACGAGAAACGAACAATTTTCGGGTCCAAACCTCGATGATTTCTGGAATGGAATCACTAAGGGTGGCTGAATTGATGATTCCAGGGCACAAGCGATGGGATATTGAACTACTAAATGAGTTGTTTAATGCAAGAGATAAATGTGAAATACTGAAAATACCTCTGCATGAGGCTTCAATGGCAGATATCAGAATATGACACTACAGCAAAAATGGGAGATATACCGTTAAATCGGGGTATTGGGTAGTTTCTGAGATTATGTCGTCCAATATTGCTTTCAGGACCTCGGGGGAATGGAAAAATGTCTGGAAATTACAGATCCCACCAAAAGTCAAAACCTTCTTATGGCGAGCAATTAGAGATTGCCTACCAGTGAGAGCAACTCTCCAACGCAAAGGTATTTCAGTCCCACTCACATGTGTACACTGTAATGATCATATTGAAAACACATGGCATGCGTTTCTACTATGCCCTCTTGCTCAGGAATGCTGGAACGAGTCCCATCTATCCCATATGATAAATTCATGTGCAGTAAAGATGGACAGCTTTGCAGAAATGATATTCTTGATGACGACTACCTTAACAAATATGAAAGTCGGGAAGTCTGTTATGATTATGTGGGGATTATGGAAACAAAGAAATGAGACACTTTGGAACAATAAGCATTGCATATCATCACAGCTGGTCCGTGAAGCTCTGCAGACACTGTATAACTGGCTACAAGCAAAAGAAAGAGGACCCATATTCAAGCCGATCATGCAAAGGATTGACCCAATTTGTAAAAGATGGCACAAACCTCCCCCTCATTTCTTGAAATGCAACACGGATGCAGCCATCTTCACGAACAATAATGCATTCGGCCTTAGCAGTGTCTTGCGAGACGAAAATGGAGAATTTATGGCTTGTCAAGTGCAACACGAACTTGGAAATCCCATGGTGAAAGAATGTGAAGTCCTTGCCCTAATCAATGCCATAACCTGGATACAAGAAATGAACTTGACAAATGTGATTTTTGAACTTGATGAAAAGAATGTTGTGGATGCTATCAACTCCCCCGCCGACGACGCTACCGAGTTTGGATCTCTTGTGCACCAATGCAAGTTGCTACTGAATCAAGGAACCGCATTCTCGGTTCAATTCGCATATAGACAAGCAAATGGTGTATCCGATGCGTTGGCAAAAGCTGCTCAAATTTATGCTAGTCCCTCAATTTTCTTTGATAGTCCGCCAGATTTGATTGAACATTTAGATGATTATTATAATTCTTTGCATGATTAATGAAATTCGCTTTCAAAAAAAAAAAAAATATTTTTGTACATCCCAATATTTCTTTATATTTTGTAAAAAAAGCCAACCAAAATTTTACGTATCCCTACTAAACATTTGCATACATTTTTTTGAAATCATTTATTTGTATATAATAAAAAATATGGAAAATATTAAAAATTTTATTTTTTTTGCAAGTTAAATTTTTAGTTATTGTACAACATTTTTTAAAAGATAAATCAATTAAAAATGGAACTTTACCTCATTTAATATGCCTGATTTTTTTAAAAAATGGAGCTTTAAATGCAATTAATTTTACAAGATGCTTTTTATATTTTCGGATTTTGTAATTTTAACAAAATTATTTATTATATAACTAAGGTAAAATTCCTGACCATATGTATAGAGGCCCGGGGATCAGCAAAACTGCATAGCTTCTGTACATCATCACTCGAACATAGGAAGGTAAAAATGATTCTACTTCTTCTCTTGATCTTGCCAGTTCTTTTCTTCTTCCTCTTCAAAAACCAGAAAGAACGACGATCGAAAACCCTCTATCCGCCATCTCCTCCGGGCCTCCCCATCATTGGAAACCTTCACCAATTCGACTCAAACAATCCTCACCTCTATCTATTCAAACTAGCACAAAAATATGGTCCTCTCATGTCCATGAAGCTGGGTAAAGTTCGAGTTCTCATAGTTTCTTCTGCGAAAATGGCGAAAGAAGTTCTAAAAACCCATGACCTCGTCTTCTGTAGCAGGCCACCTTCTCTTGGTATGCAGAAACTATCCTACGGTGGATTGGATATAGCTTTCTCCCCCTACAACGATTCTTGGAGGGAGTTAAGAAAGATTAGCGTTCTTCATTTGTTAAGCAACAAACAGGTCCATTCGTTTCGGCCGATTCGGGAAGATGAAGTGATCCGAATGATCAAGAATCTTGAAGTAGCTGGTTCTTCCGGTGAAGATAATGCTGTCAATCTGAGCGTGACCATGTTGAACTTGACGAGTACTTTGATATGTAGGATTGCTTTTGGCAAGAGATTTGGTGAAAATGAATCGGAGAGGCGGAGATTCGATGAACTTATGATTGAATCCCAGGCTATGCAGGGCGGGTTCTTTGTTTCTGATTTTTTACCTTGGTTCAGTTGGGTGGATAAGCTATCAGGAATGTTGTCCAGGCTTGACAAGACTTTCAGAGACATGGATGAATTCTATCAAGAGATGATTGATGAACATTTGGATCCGTATTACAAGGATAAAATAATGAATCCCAACAATATTCTCGATATGTTGATTCAGCTAAAAGAGCAGAAGTTGTGCTCCATCGATTTGACTTGGGATCATATCAAAGCTATGCTATTTGTAAGTTATCCCTAATCCCTTCTTATAATATTTCTTGTTCATAGAAAATATTTCAAATGGAGAAAAGGAAACGAGAAATAAAAAAACAGAAATCATTTTCTCTCGTAAAAATATGGTCGTCTCATATGTATATGCCTTTTCTTTTGACGCAGATTACCAGATTATATTACTCTTTACTGTTTCAGAATTAGAAAAAAATACCAAATTTTGTCCTATTGTAATTTGGTCAAATTTTGTGTCAACTTTCAGTTTCAGAATATTAATTTTTCTTATTTAATAATTTTAATCTTTTTTTCATTTGAATGGTGGTTGAGTGTCAAATATCGCTAATATATCTAGCGTATGTCAGCTAGCATCCAGAAAAGAAAACGACTAAAGTTGATAAAGAAAAAAAAAAGAAAAAAAGAAAAAGAAAAAGCAGAATTGTACATTAACACCGGCCATATTTTGATTTACTAGAGCTAGGATCAAATTTAAAAAAAAAAAAGAAAAGAAAAAGAGTTTATATTTTTTGTTAATTTTTTTTAAGGATATATTTGTCGCTGGAACGGATACGAGCGCAGCAGTGACTGTTCGGGCGATGACTGCTCTCATAAAAAGTCCCGATGCAATGAAAAAATTACAAAACGAAATCAGAGAAACCATAGGAAATAAGGGCTTTGTAAATGAAAATGATGTGCCCAAACTTCCCTATTTGAAAGCAGTCATACAGGAGACATTAAGATTGTATCCACCGGCTCCACTTCTCTTACCTAGAGAAACTTTAGAAGAATGCATGGTAGAAGGTTACACAATCCCACCTAAAACATTGGTTCACATCAATGCATGGGCTATTGCAAGAGATCCCCAGAGCTGGGAAAAGGCAAATGAGTTCCTGCCGGAGAGATTCTTGAATAGCTCTATTGATGTAATCGGGAAAGATTTTGAGGTTATCCCTTTCGGAGCTGGAAGAAGGGGGTGTCCCGGAGTGTCGATAGGACTTGCGACGGTGGATATGGCGCTTGCCAATCTTGTTTATTCGTTCGATTGGGAACTGCCTAAGGGAGTGAGTATAGAAGATATTGATACTGATGTTTTACCTGGGATCACCATGCACAAGAAAAATCCACTTTGCCTTTTGCCAAGAAATTATGTTAATTGTGCTTGAAATTTATTTTCATCATGTTAGATGATTTGTGTTTCATGTTTTTGTACAATTGTCCATTTCATATTTGATGTACCACGCACATTGCATTGGAATGAACGAATTTGATAAGTTAGAGACAAAAAAAGGTTGATTGATTTACACAGAAAATAATGTCACGATTGAAAAAATATAGTTTCTGTGAAGGAAATGGAGGGCTGAAAATATATTTCAACAATATTCAGAGACGGATATATTTGAGGGCACTACGGGTTGTAGCCCAACCTTATTTTTTTAAAATTATCTAAGTTAAAAGTCTAGCCCAGCCCTTGAATACATTGTTTTCATTAAAGAATTTAATTCGACATGAGAATGGAGATGAATACAGGATTTTGTGCCACATAAAGTATGAATTAATTGTTAATCTTTCTTTCACAATCTATTCAACCTTTTTACTTTGTGAGCATGTCAACATGCAAGGTTGATATATTATATTTTGAGAAGAACTAATTGTTCTTTGTTTTTCTGGAAAAGTTTGTGGGAATGCTGGGAGAAGCACAGTTTGAACTCCAGAAATTAGTTGATAATAACTTGTATATAATTTTAATTGTTCCTTGGTTATTGCTTTAATATTTGTTGATGACTAATTGATTCTTCAATCTTGATCATTATTTGTTTTTGAGTTTTATTTGTTTTATCGTTATTTTATTATTTATTTAAGATTATAAATTGAACTATTTCAAAATGAAACAACAATATGCTGCAAATAAAGGAAAGATATGAACATCCTCTTCTTTAAGATGAGAGATCGTCAAGCTTCAGAAAACACTTCAATTTCTAGAGTCCCTACCATACAACATCAATCTAGTGAAAGTCTTCAGATTTCCAATATCTAAATTCCTTCAATTTCCTCTCATAGAGATGATCATCAATCATCATCTACTTCTATCGAAAGAGATCCGAGAAAAAAAAAACAGATGTGTGAATATCATGTTAATGTATGAGATGAGATAAGAAGTTCATATCTAAATATGAGGCCTTATCAATCAGATATGTTGGGGTATCCAGAAACAAAATTTGGAAGTCAGAATCATCGGTTCAGAAAAAAAAATAATTTCAAAAATTTCATTTGTTTGGATATTCGCTTTCAACAAATAAAACATATTGTTTCTATTGTTTTATTTTTCTAAATGATGTTAATCCGTTAACATCTTAGCGGTGCTCAACGAAGAATTTGACAATTGAAAAAAAAGTAAACCAAAGAAAAATGTATGTTTTTCTTGTCCTTATTCGCCTCATACTATGTACAAGAGAAAGGTAGTTGGAAAAGTCGCATTTGGCCGCTCAATCATGGAAGATTCATTGTATATACCAGTGAGTTTTCGTATGCTTACGTGCATATATATGAATTTTTTTGTTATTTTTATTATATATTCTTATAATAATTTTTAATATTAGAAATTATAAAATCATTTAAAAACTCATAAATTTGGATAAAGATTAAAGAAAATATTTTAATAGTTTTAAAAATTTTGGAAAGTGAATATGTTAGTGATAAGAAAATACACAAATTTAATAAAACAAATTTTTATAATTTTTTTTACTACATGATATATATTACTTTTATAATTTTAGAGGGATACTGTTTGTATTTGGAAAACCATTATTTCATGATATATCTTATAATTATCACTATTGATCTTTTTTTTTCATACAGAATTAAATATGACTCACGTATTTGGACCAATGATGATCACGATAATACCGAGTTACAGTGTCTCATTATTAGTTATTATTATTATTATTATTATTATTTAAAAAAAAAAACATCTCATTACTAGTTATATGTACATGTGGATGTGCTTTTGTAAAAGAAGATATGTTCAAATATTATATTTTAATATTAAATAAAAAGATAATGTAGAAATAATGACTTATTTATTTTAGTTGGATCATCCATATCTAGGACTCTATAATATCTTAATCACATTACAACTCACTATTTTAATTATTTAATTTCAAGACTAGCCTCTTAAATGTTAAATAATTTTCAAAAGTTACAATTCATTCTTTTTCAAAATAAAAATAATATAATAATTGTATTTTAAAATTTAATCGTAATTTTTATCTTATATTAATTATACTAGTTATAATAATAACCTCATTAGTTAATTATAGTAATTTAAAACAAACCTTAAATATTTGTATGAAATATAAATTTGATTTAATTTCAATATTTGATTCAACCAATTTATGTTTGTATTTTGGTTTGTTTAATTTTATATAGATGATCATTTTTTTATTTTTAATGTATTATTTATTATTAAATTTAAAATTTTAAAAATTCCTATAATATCAATGTTTTAAAATAAATATTTATAATGTACATATTTTAAATATTTAATTTTGTTTAATTCTACAACGTTGTTACAAACTTGAATGTATTTTATTTAGTTGGCAAAAAACTGATGTATTTAAATATATAATTTAATTAAAAGTAGAAAATTTATAACACAGTCAATTTATTAGAAAAACATAATCCTAAGTTTTAAATAATATATTATAAATACATCTTTTTTTTTGCTCGATATTAAAAAATTTTGTACATCCCAATATGTCTTTATATTTTTAATTTTATGTATCCCTACTAAACATTTGGATATATTTTTTTGTTATTTTATCATTTATTTGTAAATAATAAAAATTATGGAAAAATTTTTATTTGTTTTTTGCAACTTAAATTTTTATTTATTGTACAACACATTATATATGTATAGAGCCCCAGGGATAACCAAAACTGCAAGTACATCATCACTCGAACATAGGAAGGTAAAAATGATTCTACTTCTTCTCTTGATCTTGCCAGTTCTTTTCTTCTTCCTCTTCAAAAACCAGAAAGAACGACGATCGAAAACCCTCTATCCGCCATCTCCTCCGGGCCTCCCCATCATTGGAAACCTTCACCAATTCGACTCAAACAATCCTCACCTCTATCTATTCAAACTAGCACAAAAATATGGTCCTCTCATGTCCATGAAGCTGGGTAAAGTTCGAGTTCTCATAGTTTCTTCTGCGAAAATGGCGAAAGAAGTTCTAAAAACCCATGACCTCGTCTTCTGTAGCAGGCCACCTTCTCTTGGTATGCAGAAACTATCCTACGGTGGATTGGATATAGCTTTCTCCCCCTACAACGATTCTTGGAGGGAGTTAAGAAAGATTAGCGTTCTTCATTTGTTAAGCAACAAACAGGTCCATTCGTTTCGGCCGATTCGGGAAGATGAAGTGATCCGAATGATCAAGAATCTTGTAGTAGCTGGTTCTTCCGGTGAAGATAATGCTGTCAATCTGAGCGTGACCATGTTGAACTTGACGAGTACTTTGATATGTAGGATTGCTTTTGGCAAGAGATTTGGTGAAAATGAATCGGAGAGGCGGAGATTCGATGAACTTATGATTGAATCCCAGGCTATGCAGGGCGGGTTCTTTGTTTCTGATTTTTTACCTTGGTTCAGTTGGGTGGATAAGCTATCAGGAATGTTGTCCAGGCTTGACAAGACTTTCAGAGACATGGATGAATTCTATCAAGAGATGATTGATGAACATTTGGATCCGTATTACAAGGATAAAATAATGAATCCCAACAATATTCTCGATATGTTGATTCAGCTAAAAGAGCAGAAGTTGTGCTCCATCGATTTGACTTGGGATCATATCAAAGCTATGCTATTTGTAAGTTATCCCTAATCCCTTCTTATAATATTTCTTGTTCATAGAAAATATTTCAAATGGAGAAAAGGAAAAGAGAAATAAAAACACAGAAATCATTTTCTCTCATACAAATATGGTCGTCTCATATGTATATGCCTTTTCTTTTGACGCAGATTACCAGATTATATTACTCTTTACTGTTTCAGAATTAGAAAAAAATACCAAATTTTGTCATATTGTAATTTGGTCAAATTTTGTGTCAACTTTCAGTTTCAGAATATTAATTTTGCTTATTTAATAATTTTAATTTTTTTTCATTTGAATGGTGGTTGAGTGTCAAATATTGCTAATATATCTAGCGTATGTCAGCATCCAGAAAAGAAAACGACTGAAGTTGATAAAGAAAAAAGAAAAAGCAGAATTGTTGCATTAAAACCGGCCATATTTTGATTTACTAGAGCTAGGATCAAATTTTTTTAAAAAAAAAGAAAAGAAAAAGAGTTGATATTTTTTGTTAAATTTTTTTAAGGATATATTTGTCGCTGGAACGGATACGAGCGCAGCAGTGACTGTTTGGGCGATGACTGCTCTCATAAAAAGTCCCGATGCAATGAAAAAATTACAAAACGAAATCAGAGAAACCATAGGAAATAAGGGCTTTGTAAATGAAAATGATGTGCCCAAACTTCCCTATTTGAAAGCAGTCATACAGGAGACATTAAGATTGTATCCACCGGCTCCACTTCTCTTACCTAGAGAAACTTTAGAAGAATGCATGGTAGAAGGTTACACAATCCCACCTAAAACATTGGTTCACATCAATGCATGGGCTATTGCAAGAGATCCCCAGAGCTGGGAAAAGGCAAATGAGTTCCTGCCGGAGAGATTCTTGAATAGCTCTATTGATGTAATCGGGAAAGATTTTGAAGTTATCCCTTTCGGAGCTGGAAGAAGGGGGTGTCCCGGAGTGTCGATAGGACTTGCGACGGTGGATATGGCGCTTGCCAATCTTGTTTATTCGTTCGATTGGGAACTGCCTAAGGGAGTGAGTAAAGAAGATATTGATACTGATGTTTTACCTGGAATCACCATGCACAAGAAAAATCCACTTTGCCTTTTGCCAAGAAATTACGTTTTTGCTTGAAATTTATTTTCATCATGCTGTTAGACGATGTGTGTTTCATGTTTTTGTACAGTTGTCCATTTCATATTATGTACCAGTTAGATTGCTGGGAGAAGCACAGTTTGAACTCCAGAAACTTGTTGATAATAACTTGTATATAACTTTTAATTGTTCCTTGGTTATTGCTTTAATTTTTGTTGATGACTATTTGATTCTTGAATCTTGATCATTATTTGTTGTTGAGTCAGTGACTGACTATTATTTTATTTTTTGTTCGATCGTTGTTTTATTACTTATTTAAGCTTATAACTTGAAATATTTCACAATGAAACAATAATCTGCTGCAAATAAAAAAAATACATATTATTTTCTTTAAGATGAGAGATTATCAAATTAGTGAAAATATTTCAATTTCTAAAGTCCTTACAATGCAACATCAATCCAGTGAAAGTCTTCTCATTCTCAATATTTAAATTATTCAATATCCTCTCCTAGAGACGATCATCGGTCATTCTCTATTTGTATTGATGGAGATCCAGAGAAAAAGAAAAGATATGTGTGAATATTATGTTAGTATACAAGATGAGATAGGTTTGAGTATTCACCTTCAATAAGACATATTATTTATATTGTTTTTTTTTCTAAATGATGTTAATTCATATAATATGTCGGCGATTGTCAGCGAGAGATTCTTGTTCTTATTCGCCTCATTATGTTTGAGAGAAAAGTCGTCGGAAAAGTCTCATTTGGCTGCTCAAGGACGGTGGAAGATTCATTGTATACTCGATAAATTCTCATAAATTTTTATACATGAGATAGATCAACTCTATCGATATTTATAATAAAAATTAATATTTTTTTTCATGAATGATCCAAATAAAAGATCTGTCTCATAAAATACGATCAGTGAGATCGTCTCACACAATTTTTTGCATTGTATGCATCACGTGCATATATATGAAATTTTTTATGTTAAATTTTTTTGTTATTTTTTATTATATATTTTATAATAATTTTTTATATTAGAAATTATAAAATCATTTAAAAATTCAAAAGTTTTGATAAAAATTAAATAAAATATTTTAATAGTTTTATAAATTTTGAAAAATTAATATGATAGTGATTAAAAAAAATACACAAATTTACTAAAATAGATTTTTATAATATTTTTTACTTAATAAAATATAGTACTTTATTAATTCTAGAAGGATATTGTTGGTATTTTGAAAATAAAATCATGATATGAAATTTAATTACTCTGTATTTCACAAAATTAATAAATAATATAAATATAAATATTATAGAAGTATATAAAGTATAGATAAATAAACAGGTGATTATTATGGATAACAGCTGGCACGAAGAAAAAAGATTTTTTTTTTCTCCACAAAAAAAGTAGGAGGAATTTTCACTTGATAAAATTCATTCAATTTTGAGGGAAAAAAATTGTCCAAGTAAATTGACATAAAGATTTTTTTCACAAAATAGTGGTCGATGTACGTTTATCTATGAATTGAATAAAATATCTATTTCGACTATATTTGTTACTTTAGCTCAAGCAAATTTTCGTCCTTAACAAAGACTACAAGCATCAATCAGGCAACATATTTTTCTAGCAATTTCTTTTGCGGATGCACGTGCTTGTTTTGCGAAAATATTAATTATTAATTGAAGTTACTAAAGATTATATTATTTTTGAAATTTTTGGAACGATATATTAATATTTAAGCTCTATTTTTGTCATTCACACTTCATTTATGAAAAAATTTGACACTGTTAATTGTTCCACGTCGATTGGATATATAACATTGGAGTTGTATAGATGGGTTTGGACAATCATCCCTCTTGAGGTAGCTTTTGAGGTTAAGTTAGGTTAAAGTTACAATCTTAATATAATATCACAGCACTAGAAATTGTGCGATTTAGCTTTCTGCTCTCTAGCGTCGTCTTCCATGGCGAAGGGGAATCAAACCAATAATCAAGCGCTCAATCTTCTACCCTGGTGTCTCAAAATCATGTTGAAGACTCCAGTAGTCTTTTCTATCTTCAAAATGGTGATCATCCAGGTCTATCTATCTTCAAAATGATGATCATCCAGGTCTAGTTTAGGTTGGATAAATAACCTTGCAGTTGTATATATGAGCTTGGACAATCATGTTGAAGACTCCAGTAGTCTTTTCTATCTTCAAAATGGTGATCATCCAGGTCTATCTATCTTCAAGATGATGATCATCCAGGTCTACTTTAGGTTGGATAAATAAACTTGGAGTTGTATATATGAGCTTGGACAATCACCCCCTTTGAGCTAGCTTTTGGGGTTGAGTTAGGTCCAAGTTTCCAATCTTAACAGACATTTATTTTACACATTACACATGAAGTGGAGTATAGATAACACAAAATAGAGTTTAAATATCAACTTCTTTTTAATTTCTGAAATACGAACGAGAAAACAAGATTGATTTATTTCTTGAGCTGTGTTTCCAGGATATATTTGTTGCTGGAACCGATACGAGTGCAGCAGCAATTGTTTGGGCGATGACTGCTCGATCTCATGAAAACTCCGAACACAATGAAAGAACTGCAAGCCGAAATAAGAGAAACCACTGGAAATAATGGTTTGATAGATGAAGATGATATGTCTCGACTTCCATATATATCTCAAATCAGTGGTAAAGGAGACCTTGAGATTGTACCCACCAACTCCTCTTTTAATACAGTGAAACATTGGAAGAATGCATCACAGGAGGATATATACAATCCCACCTAAAACTTTTAGTCACGTTATTGCATGGGCCATTTCAAGAGATCCAGAATATTGGAAAAACGCAGATGAATTCTTGCCAGAGAGATTCATGAATAGTTCTGTCGATGTGATGGGCAAAATTTTGAGGTCATCCTCTTTTGGCCCCGGAATATCGATAGGGCTTGCAATGGCGGAGCATGCACTTGCCAATCTTGTTTGTTTTTTCGACTGGGAATTGCCCGAGGGAATTGAGAGTGATGACATAGATCCTGAATCCTCGCCTGGGCTGAATGCATGACAAAATTCCACTACGCCCGGTGCCAAGAAAATGTGCACGTTTGTGCTTCAATTAGCCAGGGATGTAGCACCTTGAGGTTTACCGAGTAATGCTGTTCATGTACCTTCACCAATCTTAATATTCCATAAGTGAAGTGTGATGTGATGGAATTTCTGAGAGAGGATGACATTTTTCAAGGTATTTTTTATGCAATACTATGGGGTGAGATATTCAAACCAATCTCGATCTCATATGAAGGTAGAGTGAGATTTACTTTCTCTAGAAATGTGATTATGCAAACACATTTTTTTATGGATTGTAATATCTAAATTAGTTCTTTGTCACGTCCCGAAATTGAGATGCGTCATCGGCATTTTTTAACAATTTTAAATTGCAAAACAACAAGCCACGTAATACATAAAATAGTCAAAAGTTGGTCTATTACATAAATCAGAATTGATTTTACAGTACTTTAACATAAAAGAAAATAGAACTAAAACCGTCGAACTTGATCACCGAATGACCGAAGCTCATCCAAAAATTAATGTGAAAGGACAAAGTTGAGTTTTGATAAGTTCTTTCTTTTGTTTTTTTTTTTTTTGGAGGGAACCTTGATAACAAAGCACGAGGAATATTTCCAAATACAACTCTAGGGTGGGAGATTCAAAATAATCTCGATTTCGTAGAAGCTAGAATGAGGTTTGTGTCTGATAAATGGATTTTTCCAAAGAATACATATACAGTTGTATATGTTTGATGCGAGGCAATCCAATATTACACAGGGAAAATCATTGAGAAACTCTACAAATTCAAATTTAACTTACGAAAATATAGGATGCATCAAATCAGACAACAGCAGCAGGCAGTTCGGTTAACGGATCCTTGTGATTCCAAACCGAGTCATAACTCTACAAGGTAGACTATAATTTCAGTGACAATGAATGCAGCTCAAGAGCTTTAACAACACCGAGGAGAAATGCAAGAGATAAATGAATTATAGTAGAATTTTGCCAATTCAATGTCAATAAAATTCAATTTCAATATCATTTCACACTTCAAAGTCACACTTCAAGCAACAGCTAAGTGCTATCCATAGACCACAAAAACGACCGTCTACGGAAAGCCAATCCAAAGAATTACATGAAAACTTAGCACATTGTCTGTTTGGCATGTCGAGAACTTACAAATTCCTCGGAACTAAAACTTTAGAGCCAACCAGATCGTACAGTTAAAAACACATAACAATGAGAATACATAGGCAATCAACGAAGTTCCACAGTAACTGGCATCAACATAACAAAGCTATCTACTTCCCGGCCAAAAGAAGCTTTCGGTGTAAATCCGCAGCCATGTCCATTCCCCTGAAATAAGATGTTCCATTCTTTTGATGTGCTGTTTTTCCACATCATAGCAATCAAGACTCTCTTGTTTTGCATCCATCAAGATTTCCCCATCCCGATAGTCCAATGGAATAACAGACTTGAACAAATCACTACCATACCCATTCATATCAATACTGTACTCTCGAACCCAAATATGATTGTCCAAATCATTTAACACCCAAATATCTACCACTAGTGGACGTGCTGCATTGTCCACCAAGCACAACCTCCCTCCCAATTCAACCAGCGACCATGCCCCCTGAGGGTCAAAATGCCCTTCGGGAGGAGAAACATTTCCAAACTCTTCCTTTTCAAGATCAAATGAAACAATAGCATCATCTCCTGGCTGATTATACTCATCCCAAATCATCCAATAAAACACATTTTTAACCAACACTCCCCAACCCCGAACAACATATGGACAGTCTACCTCCACTACCTGCCACTTGCAATCCTTACCATCTCTCATTCTCAGAACCTCACAGCCAATATCATAATCCACATGTATATCTAAGCTCCTGTCGAACAAATGCACCAAGACATACTCATCCCTCTCCTTCACATACCCCATCCCTGCATTCACCTCACCAGAGGTACAACAACTGGCCTCAGGTAATTTCACCATCACCCGAGTACTAGGATTACAAACATAGAACCCACTCTCACTCACAAGGCAAATAAAATCCCACTTCGAAGGCAGCACCTCAATGTTCTTCTCGTCATCGTTTAGATACAAAGAAAACTCATCATTCCTAAAAGACCCATCAAGATTCAGCGAACAAAGATCAATCCTAGTGCACTTTTTCATATGGGTTTCTCGAAAAAGAGGAGTCTTTTTTACTAATACGATGTTTGGGTTCCGCAGACGGATTTCCCTATACATGGAAATGAAGTACGAGTCGGTGATTAAGTAAAGCCATTGCTTTGACACGCATTTGAACTTACCCAAGGATTTAACTGGGAGCCTCCATAGGATGTTGATTATCAGATCAGCAGGGAGCGTGGGCCACGTAAGTAGCTCCGACATACCGCCGTCATGAGATATCGGCGGCCCAGTAGACGGTGGTGGTCGCAGAGATTGGGTCGAAATTGGAGGCTTTTTCTTCATTGTTTTACATCAACAGGTAAAGAAAAGCAAGAAATCAATTATTTCACACTTTCATTCGATGCAAAAAGCGTTGCTGTGTGAGAGCTATACTGATTCGATAAACTCTAAAGATGTCCACGTCTTTTTCGTTGTCTGTTTGTAAAGAGACCGAGGGTAAAGTGAAACGACACGGACATTGTAATATTAGCAATTTCTCAAAGTCGTAGTCAAATCACCCATTCACCTCGCTGCAAATAGTGATCCAATCTGAACTGTAAATATATATCATCACTAAATAAATTTGCATAATTTTTTTTTTACAATCTGATTTGTATCCTTAATCACTCTATTTAAAATAAATTTATTCACATAAAATAAAGTTTAAATAGCTTCGGTCTATAAATTTAAAAATAACTAATAAGCTGTAAAAAAATTCTCTTCCAGCTGGCGGTATTGTTAAACCAGTTATTTCATATATATATATATATATATATATATATATCATTTCATCATTTACTAAGTATTTCTTTTTACTTTTATTAAAATGCACATATTAACTAAGTTTTAGAAAAATATATAACTATTTTTTAGTTAAATGAGACGCTATATTGTGAGTATTGTATCATTGTAAATCTAAAAACTATCATTTATCAAAATACGTAAGGTTCATGTTTAACCTTATACAAACTTTTTTTCATGCAATTATGGTTATTGGATTTATCATGTAGTACCGAGTGCTTACCGCTTTACCAAAAAATATAGCTAGTGGTAATAGGTGCAACTCAAATCTTTTAAACCGCACAGCAACTAAAGCATCATGGTTCGATCGCTCTAACAAGTATGGACAATTATTGCACCCAACAATCTCCCTCCCAATAATTGCACTCCTTGCAATCAATGGGAATCGAACTCGTGACCTTGGTTCTGATACCAATTGTAGGACCGAGTGCTTACCGCTTTACCAAAAGTTATAGCTAGTGGTAATGGTGCAACACAAATCTTTTAAACCGCACAGCAGCTCAAGCACCATGATTCGATCGCTCTAACAAGCAAGAACAATTATTGTACCCAACATATCATATGGATAATACCTTTAAGGTATGTTGAACTAAATCTTGTTTTTGAATGTAACAATACAAAAGTCTTTATCCCACTAATGAGGTCATTTATATGGATCCTCATACACCATTATATTATGTCTGTTATCATTTCTAGTTAGATGAGGTCTATCATGTTTAATTTTTGTATCCGAATCTTTTCTGGTCTCCCTCTTCTCTATTAATATGGATACTAGTCATGGCTCGCATATCTAAACTAGAGCCTTTATTGGTGACTTTTGTACGTGTGCATACAATCTGAGACATGTCTCTTATAGTTTTTTCTTCCATAAACTCAACAACAAATTTTCTATTATATACTTGTTTTTAGTCTATCCATTATTGTATGTTTGTGCATGTATCTTAGCATCTTTACCACCGCGACTCTAATTTTTTTATTCATATGCACGCTTTGGGTCCCAATATTTGGATCCATATAACATCGCAAACATAAGCGATATTCGGTAAAACATCCATTTGAGCTTCAAGGATACCTAGCTAACGATCGATCACACAAAATATCATATGTATTTCCAAAATCCGATCATCCAAATTATATTCTATGTAATAAATATCTATCAATCTTCATATTTCTGTAAAAATTATATTAAATGCTTAAAGATCTCACTTGTTGGTAATTCTGCATCTAATTTTTTAACTAACATCATGTTTCCACTAGCATAGCTAAAATTGAAACACATATAACTATTTTTCGAATAAGTATTTTAAATTAGAAATTTGATTCTCCTCATATTCTTACTCAATGTGAGAAAAATTAAGTTTCATAAGCAAAAACAATCTCTTTTACATGTTTTATAAATTTTTCATTTATTAGCACATTATTTTGATTTACTCATATCACAAACAACTCTATAGTTAACTGCTCTATAAACAAATAACCTCCTTGAATATCAAGTATATTTGTACATATAATTTTTGTCAATAAAAATATAATGCATTGCTCAAAAATAAAAATAATTTTGTTTAAGCGATGCAGACGATTAGAAACGCAAATGAATCGAGATATCTAAAAAAAAATATTTGATTTATATTCGAAATTATCAATTCAATTCCAATATGTTCAAACTTATTTTCAAGTCAAACTGAGCTACTTCCGAACTTCAATAATTTATTAATATAATAATATTAAACAAATGTTTTTGAACCTTTCTAATATTTATTTTCGAGTAGTATTTCTATATTTGAATCTTTCGAGCTGAACTCAAACTCGATCTCCGATTCGAACCGAATTTGAGCAAAAAAATATTTTATTGATCTTGTGCTCGAATATAACTAACTCGTACCTTGAAATTCTTTTCGTGTTCAACTCGATCCGGTTTGTTTACTCTGCTCGGCAAGCCGATACATTTCATTCAAAGATCATATACAACTATTGCATGATGTGTACACTACATCAATTTGTATGGAAAAGGAAAAATCGACGTTATAACTCATATATTCTCTATGGGAGATAGTAAAAGAATGACTGAAGAGTAGCTAAGCATGGGGTATAAATTGCTGTTAAGAAAATGAGCATACTGTCTTATAGCTATGTCTCTCTCCGGGAGATCGGGAGAGAGGAAGTCGAATGGTGCTGTCTTGCCAGTGTCCACCAAGGGCTCCCACTGGTAGCCTGGACGTTCAGGTAATGCAACCATGACAGCTCTATGGCTTGAATTAAAGGCGACGTATAATTCCCCCTTCACCGAGTCAATCTGAAGGTTTATATCCAAATATCATATGCAGGTTAAATAGGAAATAGAGAGATGAGTCATGAGTGAATAGCTTGATTGGAGATTAGCAATATGACAATAACAGCTTTAGGAACTTAGGGATGTTAACGAGTCCAGCTTTTGAAATTTTACATGCCTGAGCTTCAGCTCAGAATCAAGAAATTTTTGCCTCGGTTCAAGAGCTTGATCATGAGCCAACTGGGCTTCACAACTTTTGCTTCATAAACACGTTGAAGAGCTCACATACGGGATCCATTTCATGTGCTTTCTAAATAAAACTATTAAAAATGTAAGCTCATCATTTGGCTCACGAACTTTGGAACAACTAAAGTTGAGTTGCAGATCGTCAAAAGATCTTTAACTTGAAAATTAGGTAAGAAGAGATCAGACTGCCAAAACCCCCATATATTGGTTTCATAGGCAAATATTATGACGTCTCTAAGAAACATACCAGTGTGAATGCCACGAACCGGCTTCTATCGGACCAATCTGGCATCCCTGAAGCATGTCCATGCCATTGCAGCCGGTCAGCTGTCGGGAAGTCGTTTAAGCCAAGTGACTCACATTCACTGAAGCAAGAAGATCCCATGATGAAATAAGTTGAAGCAAGAACATAGAGAAAAAAAACTGTCAGGTTAAGGAGAAATCTACTGGCGGAACTTGGTCAATAGACGGGAAAATCTGAAGAAATCTGATGAGGCCTCCTCCATTTTATCCCACCGAAAGTAGTTAATCTGCAGAAAAGGTTAAAAATAAGTTCAAAGGAAGAAAGGAGGGGGGGAGTGGGGGTGAACAGAGGGGGGAAGGGGCAGGTGGGCTGGGAGAGTATTGATATAATCATGAGAGTCGGTAGATTATACATGATTATCGTGGCAATATGTGTTGTTGTTTCCTCCCTTCGTGTGGCCATACTCATCTCCCATATAGATCATTGGTACACCCTGGTCATACAAAAGGCAGAATGAGAGAAACAAAGTTGTAGATGAAAAAGAATTAATGGTGCACCGGACGGTGACACTTTTAAATAGTTTAATCGATATGTTTGAGCCCATCATTTCATTCAAAAATGAACTTAGATTATGATTGCAAGACAAAAATAGACATATATGTTGAAAACTAGATGCTCAGTTAATATTCCAATGCAGTGATGGCCATGACTCATGAGTATAGCAGGTCCCACTTCTCTTTACTGATTTCATGTTCCATTTAGACCACATATGCAAATAATTTTGGTAATAAAGTTACTAATTGATTACAGCCTAGCGATGTGGTGCTATTACCACGGCTAAACATAATTTTGAACCTTTACCGCAACTAATTTAAGATACCAAGGCACTGGGACGAACAAACATATACATATATATGTATGTGTACATATTATCAAAGGCAAACAAATATGTTAAATTATACGAGTTGGGAAAGATGGTGTATATTGTGCTTTTCATGAAACTCGTGAAAATGCAAGATATTTTCAAGACATTAAAACAAGTTGTCATTTAGGAGCAAAACCCAAGTGAACTATCAGGGGAAAAGGATCTTACTTGGGAAACCATGAGACACAGGAAAAAATTTCTCATTTGACGTCTTCTCAGATTTTTCACTGAAATACTCGCAAATTCTCCTTCCTGAGAAAGATATGATAATAAAGCATGAGAACATAATTGATCCGCCACCACTAAAATAAAGTATTAAATAACTGAGATATAATAAAGATTTTTAAGATGCAAATACTTGCGCATTAAAACACCAAAGTCAAAAGAAAGGTCAATATTCACCTTGGGTTCTACAAGAGTAGCTCTTTCATTCTTCTAAACTAAAAGTTAATAACCACTTATGTTTAAATCTGACATCTTACAATATTGTCAGCCACTAGTGATGATTGATAAGGAACAAGATACGAGTTCCAGTCAGCGGACAACCTAGATGTGGTTATCTAAGCTCTCATAGTAGTTTACTTCATTGTGAACAAAGGTTCACAGGATATAATACCCACGTTTCTCACAATCATAAAAATTAGACCAATGCCAGTTAAGGAACACATATAAATTATAAACATTACCAAAAAAGAAGAAAAGCATACCTGGCCGCAATTCCAACTATTATTATGATTCTCCCCATCCTTGTTGTCCTCGCCATTTGCTAAATTATGTTTCTCATTATACGTCACTAAATCAGCTAAAGTAAAACCATCATGAGCGCAAACAAAATTGATACTGTTCCAAGGTTTTCTTCCACCTTCCTGATTTAGACCAATATTTAGAAATTCCAAGAAGATACTTTAGAAAAACGTGAAGGATAGAACTAAAAAAAACTTTACAAACGAAGATTCTATCATATACATATCACAATCAAGGGTCTTAAATTGTGGATGATATTTAATACTAATCAAGCTCAAGTGAGATAGATACCTGGTATAAATTAGGGCTTCCACAGATGCATTCAGCAAAAGCCCCAGAAAATCCATCAGTGCCTTTGATAAATTGGCGCACAACATCACGGTACTAAAGATAGATAAAAAATTAGAATAGAGATTTTCTGCCTATTTATTTTGTACACTCCATGGAGAAATATATGAAATAATATTTTATCCTCTCTCCAAAGCTACGTTAATATTTTCTATAAAAGAGAAGCTGATTAGGATGCAATTATAGGAAAAACTTTATAGCATACATTATCCACTTACCTTTCCATTCCATTCAGACCAGATACCCCAATGGGGAAACATGCCAACTTGATAAAGGCCTCCACAGTCCCACGCTTCAGCTATGAGCTGATGATCAAGAGAAGAAATTTTAGTCAATCTCCACATGCTCCTCCATGCATTATCACTATGGATAAGGAAAGGCAAGATGTCATGAATACCTGGTAATAGTTGGCCAACTCCAACGAGTCATTTTTAGCGGGACGTAAAAATACTCAAATAATTAAATAAGACAGAAACCATATACCTTTACACCGTGGAGTATTGGGTCATTGCTAATCATGTCAATCAATGGGGGACTATTGAGAGGTGTTCCAGTTGTAAGTGTCTCACCCTCAGTTGCAGTACCATACACATTTACAGCATCCCAAAGGCTGGACAAATAAAAAATACTTGAAGAAATCAATAAAGTTTATAAGAAAAGGTTATATAAAGGAGATGATGTAGTTAATAACCTGCTACTCCTTGTCAAAATAGAAGCAAGATCAAACCGAAACCCATCAATGTGCATTTCTGTTGCCCAGTATCTGTTGAGAATATGGACTGAGAAAAATAAATGAATACCAATAGTTTAACAACTGGAACTGATAAAGCACGCATGAAAAGAAAAGGTTAAAGGTAATAGTAGCTAATGGCATTGAATCGAGAGAGAAAGAAGTCTTAATATCAAGTAATTAAAGTAGAGTATGTTATTTTTATATGGCAGAAAAACAAACCCCTCTACCCAGTTCTTCTGCAAGAAGTACTTGGTGTAAGAGGAAGAGTTTATCAAAACCATCAACATCTCTTAAAATGTATGCTGTAAGCAAGAAAAGATGTAATTCTTCAACAAACATATTGTGTCATTTAAATACAGTAGTGAACTACTGAAGAGAAATAGCTAATGCAAAATCAAGAGCCTGCAGGACAGACATTAATTCTTATGAACCTACCCCTCTTTAACCAAATGGTTGCAAACATCGAGGGTGAACATATCAAATTTAGATAAATTCTCAAATGGAAAAAGCAAGAGTAACAAGTGTTGTCTGTACAATAAAATGTCTGACATCTTGAACAGAACATGTTCCTGTCAATATGTCCCGCTTCCCCAACCACCCAACACCATCATCACCACAAGTATTGCATCAAGCAGATTGTAGAATCATAAATTGCTTTAAATGGCAACTCCATATCACGTCATTATTGGAAATCTGTAGGAAAGAACAATATTTGAATCATAGTATGAATTTGAAGTAAATCTACCTCAAGCAGTCCAGTATAAATTGTCGTACAATGGGATGATTGCAGTTTAGGGTGTTTCCACAGCCTGAATAATTGTAATATTCCCCCTGCCAAACATAGATTAAAGTAATTCAGAAATATTCTTGCAAAATCATTCTCGTCAATCACAGTAATAGCTGAGAGTAACATCTTTCTTCCAAGCTGATAACAAAGTATGCATAAGACTTTCCAAACCATAATAATATCTTGACAAAAGCATATACAAGAGAATAAAGAAAAGAATAAAATAAGCAATCATGATCGATACTGCTTCCACATCCCAGTTGTACCTTTGAAATTAACAACTTTGCAAGTGCAATTAATAAATTAAAACCGAAAAGTCTACGAGTTCTTCCATGAACTTCTGGTGTGAACAAATATGAACTTAAATCATAGAATAATACTTTGATAATACTGAGCGAAGTGAATTACATAGCAAATCCATGATATTGAATGCATCATCATAAAAAAAGTAAGTCTACTGTTCTTCACGACTGTACAAACTACGAAGCTCTTCCCACTCAAAGAAGCAAATGACTTGATGGAAAGAAAAACATTATGTGGCAAACTTGCAAGCTCGGGTAATTAATAAATATAAGATATTCAGCAAATCATACAAATGAAATACATCGAGGCTTTGCACAAAACACCTAATTCTTGAATAATCCAGAAAGAAATATCACATCACCTGATTATATAAAACCTGATTTGACGGCGAAACATACCTTTGGTGCAGTCATATAAAAGACAAGATTGTCAAGCCCCCTGAATGAGAGAGTGGGACCATTTTCATTCCCTTCAGCAGTGTGATTGAAAACAACATCCATAATCACCTGTTAAACTACAAAACAGATGAGGAACTCACCAAAAACATCATTAAAACAAATGCTAAGTGTGATTCCGGAATGTGTTACCTCAATTCCTCGTTTATGTGCTTCTCTAACCAGATACTTGAATTCATTCACCGCACCAAGGCCGTGATTGCCTAAACCAGTAAAAGAATATCTTGCCATTGGTGTAAAGAAATTGATAGTCGAATACCCCCAAAAGTTCATCCTAGAGAAGACAAAATGTTTTGCAATATTCAATAAACATTTTCACAATTCTTACGACTACTAAATTTTTTTAATCAACAGTGCTATGTCAGAGAAGAGTTTCTATTTAAACAGAGAAGAAGTTCTATTTTTTCAGCTGCTTGAAGAGCGTGTCATATTCACAAACCTAGCAAGGCACTAAAAAAGTTTGCATTATATGCAATACAAAATTTACATAAATTCAAGTAAGGCGAAAGGTCAAGATAACAAGAAGTCATATAAAAAAATCATCAAACATGACTTGAATAAATTTACCGCGTCAAAGATCCAGATGAATGTTATTGGAAAGACATCTGAATATGATTTCAGAAGTGAAGGATACGGTCAACTTAAACAGTATTATTTTAATTGGTAAAAATAAGTCAAAGTTATCTGAAAACTTTCTGATGTAAAAAGCAGAAAGAGATAGGTCGAACTTACTTGTAGTCACCTTGGACAGGGTTGTAGCTATAGTACTCCAATTCATTGAATTCATGACATGGCATCAGTTCAATGCAGTTGACACCAATGTTCTGCAGAGTAAAGGATAACAAAAATGTAGCTGTTCAACAAAACTAAGCCAAAAAATATGAACATTGTATATGATTAACCTTTATGGCTTTAAGTTTGAACATGATTCAAATTGCTTACGGACCTATATTTCCTATTATTGAAGAACTTCTTGTATCAAAACCAAATTCAATTTCATGCCTGTTCGGATATATTGACACTTTGATAACGACAAATCTAAAATACTGAGGGTATGAGAATAAATCCGATTTTTTGGATGCATAATCTCTTAAGTGCAAGGAGCAATTTTCCTCGGACTACGAGTCTTGAAAAAGTTGAGCGATTGGAATCAGCTGCAATACTTTTACAATTCAACGAGTATGGTTTGATTTATAATATTATGTTTGGGACATTCTGAATCATAATTAAAGTTATCATCACAATAAAACCATTTACAGACTCTCAAACCCACTCCTACTGAGAAAAAAAATTCAAATAAAGGTAGAAGCTTCACCTCCAAATGATCAAGTTTCTCCACAACACCGAGGTAAGTTCCCGGGAACTTTGAGTTGCTGGACTCATGGTTTGTGAATCCACGAACATGCATTTCATAGATAAAAAGATCTCTTTGTGGCAGCTTTAGGGGCAAATCTCCTTCCCAGTCAAACTGAACAGCACCACGAACAAAATATAAAATATAGATGAGTTGGAAATGTAGTTCAGCACCTTTTTGGAAGTAAAATAGGCGAACCAAGGTTTTCACAGTCTAAGGTTTCTTATTGAGTTTTGATTATCGACAGACAAGAATAAGCTTGTGCCAATGTCATTCAATCAATAACAGAAAATAATGAATTTCCACCCTTAAATTGACAACTGATAAGCAAATTTACTGATTACAAAAACTCACTTCAACTAATTCCCAGAGCACAAATACTTGTCTCATAAAAAAGTAAAATTTTGAGGAAGACCAAACAAGACAATCATATCAATCATATGGAAAGGATTTCATATGGAAGTATGCAACTAAGTGCACTTGCGTAGATAGGTTTACTAGGAGTGTGTAGAATTTGACTTTGGCCTACTCATTATCTACAAGATCATTAATAAAAGATTAGGATGCAAAAGTACAAATGACAAATAAAGAAATACTGAAGCTTTATAAACACCTCATGCATGGACAATGCACAACATCGTTCATAAAAGTCCTAGCACCATGGCTAAAAGATCATCTCAACTTCAGTGAGAAAAATCATTTTCCAATAAAGGACATCTTTCCTCTCAGAGTGATAGGATATCTTACACATAAGCTAAGGTTCAAAACATACCTCATTATTTGCAGAAGGCACTAAACATGCCATCTGGGGCCAACAGTCCCCCTTGTGTCCTAAAGCACCGTATTCCCCTCTGCTCACAACACCCTAAATGGTCAACCAAGTTAAGATAATTTAGCTTCGTTTATAGGTCAAACAGGGTAACATAATGGCTCACACCACGGAATAGATGGATTAAGATGCAATATACCCTGATATTTCTCCTAAAAATGATAAACTAACTGACCTTGGCATAAGGATCGATCAATATTTTAGAAGAATCGAAGTAAAGACCGTCTTCAGGCGAGAATCTGCCACCAAATTTATAGCCATAGACCATATCTTCGAGATCACCTTTCACAAACACATGCCAGACATCTCCTGTTCTATTAGTCAGTGGATCGAAAGCAATCTCCTCGGTCACTCTTTTCTGAAACGTTAAGTTCTCGATCACAAGACCACACTAACAAACCGAAACAACACAGAAATATCATTTCTTTTACATTATCTTTAGCTGTCATAACAAAACGTACAATCTCAACGGGGGAAACAAAAGATAAACTTTTACGCAAAAATATCAGTCATCAATGAAGACGATGATGACTAAATGGTGGAATTCTTTCCAGCATTGGCATTTGAAATTAAAAGAATAAAACCACATGAGCAGAACCAGCAAAAAATAATATCTACCCCACAGGAAAACAATGCAGCGGAAAAGAACAAACTTTATTTACCTCGGGCAAATCAGAAATCCCCATCAGGCATAAAGTCACCGACGTTGCATTGCTGGATGAGACAACGAAATTGACACCTCCGTCTCTGGAGCTGGCGCCAAACGGCGTCGGATAACCGGACAACACCTCAAAACGACGCGGCTTCGTCGAAGGCGTCTGCACGACAACTGCCGTATCTGCTTCACCACCTTCGCTGGCGTTATTCATCACCGAAAACGATGCCACGCCTTTTTTAGTACCATTGTATAATTTCCCCCGTAATCCAACACTCAGCCTCTTCCTCCGGCGCCGTAAATACTTGATCGAAGAGAATTTCGGAAGAAGGCTTGAAATTGAAGGATAATGGAGCATTTCCATTGCAAATTCGAGTGTCATGAGCGTTCATCACAGGAGAGAGCAGAGTAGGGTTGAGGGTGAGTACGCTGAACCCAGCGGTCCTCAAATGGGAGCCATGAAGAAGGTCGCTGTCGTTTTGAAAATACTTTGTTATTATATTATATTTCAAAAATAAAAATATATTCATAAATTTTTTTAAATAAAAATATATTCATAAATTTTTTTAAAAAAAAATTTATGTCCAACCATTTCTAATATTTATGGTAAATGGATATCTTGTCTAATACTTTGAATCTGCCTCCCCCTTTGGACTATAACTTTTTATTTTTAAATTTTTAAACTTTTTTATGATAATAGTGATTAAAATAAGAATAATAACAACAAATAATAGTAATAATGATAATAATAAAATAATGTTATATTTTTTGGTAGGAAACATAAGATCTTATTATTATGTATCTTTGTTTTATCTAAAATTTTTTTCCATTTTATAAATGACTCATAAATAACTCTATTATTATTAAAAAAAAAACTCTATTATTACACATATAAATATATTTATAAGCCCTATATTGTACAATTATCATAATTCAGTATTTGATTTTATTTTAGCAATTTAGATTTTAAAAAAAAATCATGGTTGAAAAGGTGTGTTCAGCTAATGAAATTTAATTTGGATTTTAAGTTTAAAAAAGTAAAATTATTATTGTAGACATCAAATCATGTATAATTATGTTTTAAAAAAATCAAGTTTAGAAAGGTTTGATATAATTATTATAAAATATAGTTTTGAAAGACATTTGAGAAATGATAACAAGATTTGAGAAATATGTGTATATATATATTCCTTTGACCTGAATTGATCGAAATTAAATTTTTTTTGGCAGTAAATTAATATTCCTTGATATTAATTAGTTGGGAGGATCTTTACACAATATGGATCCAAATCAATGTCCGATCAAATCCAAAATTTCTCCACACAGATTCTTCCTCACAGTTAATCTTACCATCCGTTGTTACTTTAATTTCATTTCATTTTATTCAAAAACAAAAAAAAAAAAATCACTTCATTTCTGCAGAAATAAACGTGTACAGTAGATAACCCAGTTCAAGAAAAAGCCATTGGATTGGAATTTCTGGATCCTGTTTCAGGAAAATGGGTGAAATGTCTTGGCCCTCCGAATCAGAGGTGAGTTTCTTTTAATCTTGATTTGGTTGGTTTTATACTGGGTTGTGATTTGCAGTATGCAATGTATGTGGAGCTTTTCGTTTTTGTGTAGGATTTTCTTGAGTTCTTGATTTTTTATGCAACTTGCCAACTTGATTGTTTAAAGCGCTTGAAAATAGTTAGTTGACGATAGATTTCATGATTCAAAGAGATCAAAGTATGATTGATCTTAGTATGATCTGTATGTTTATGATGCATTTGGAATCTAAAGAATGAATCTTGTTCTGCCTTTTGTTCTGTGATTGTTCAGTATTCAGTACTGATGTGTGGTGGTTCTAGTGAATTTTAATGAAATCTGAGAGATATTTGGGAAAGGAATTGCTAGATTATCATGGGCTTGAAGTTAAAGCAAGGAATTTGATCATTTCCGAAATTGATAGTATTGAATAGTTGGTACCTTTTTTTATCGTTTCTTTGAGAAATTTTGAATCGAAGTCAATATGTTTAGTTTTCTACATTGTAAACAGATAGCTGCAGTTGACTGCTAACATGGTTGTAGCCCATTACCGATTTGTTATTGTTGCAGTTAAATTTTATCAAGACGAAGGTTGCTGAAATGTCTGGTAGAGATGTCAGAGAGGTCAGAGTTGTTCTATCCCCCTATAGGATTTGTCCACTAGGTGCTCATATTGATCACCAGGTTCGTGTTTGTTTGTCTCCTCTAACTTTCGGGTTAACATCCATGTTTCACCTATGAGTTGATGAACATCGACTATATCTGATGTCTTTCAAGCTAAACTTAAGCTGTAAAGTTCCATACCTTTCTTGGCGTCATAAACGGTTATCTTCTCCTCAAAATGACTTGACATAGAAAAGTATATTTCCTTACCCTAATGTTCATTTTTTGTCAAGATTAATTCTTTTATTATTCAGGGATCTGATCCAACTACTCTTTTAGTTACCTGTTCTAAAATTAGTACTCAAAAAATGTTGAATCTTCGCAGGGTGGAACTGTTTCAGCTCTGACAATCAATAAGGGTATACTTCTAGGATTTGTTCCATCCAATGATTCTCAGGTATTTTCTTTCATGCTATGGGCATTGAGAAAATATTTCCAGTTCTATTTATATCATTCCGTTTTTAAGAGACACCGAGACATTAGAACTGATGTGGAATATATACTGATTTGTAAAGATTCTATCTATAATTTAGAAGGACATTTGATCTTCAATTATAATTTGTGCCCTCTCTTATTTTAAAAAGGAATCTTTTAAGTTTACTATTTGTTATACATATCTTTCAGATATTTCATTAGCATGAACATTATTTCTTTGATGCATTGCCTGATGACGAGAAAAAAATGTCTTTTGTAGGTTGTAATACAATCAGGACAGTTCAGAGGCGAAGTTAGGTTCTGGTAATTTTGAGCGCATATGATTTTATGTTAATATTACTTGAAAATGAAAATCTTCCAGCTCATTGTGCACAATACAGTATACACCATAACATCTTATATTATATGACTTCCTTTTTATGATGTCAAACATTTTCCCTTGAACCTATTCCAGTTTTCATATGTACATTCTGAACTATATGTTCTTACATCTGAAAGAGCCTAGTATTCTTAAAATTCAGCTACCCAGTCAAGAAACCTCTCATCAACTGAAAAGCACTGAAAAAGTAGTGCTAAAACAATTGATACTGCTTGGAAGATGTAGTTTCACTATCTTCTTCTTCAGTGTACCTCTTTTCTCTTATCTGTTGATTAGATATAATAGTGATTGAAGACTGTTTTCTCTATTGTTATCTTTAATTAAATCGAATGATCATTTTATATTTCAAAACATGGTATATCTCACACCATTGATTCCCAGTGTAGATGAAACACAGCTGCCAAAGAATGCTATCAAATGGAATAATCCGGCCCAATCAAATGGTTCTGGTTCTGTGGAGGAATGTAGCTGGGGAAATTATGCCAGAGGAGCACTTTATGCTTTACAGAAGGGTGGCAACCATATTAAATGGGTATATATATTTCCTTTTGTCTCTATGAATTATAAGTACTATATGAATTATAAGCACAAACTGATTTTCAAATTACAAGTAATTTTTCTATGAATTAATCCACTGCATTTAATCTGATTTTCTTTACATTAATCACTTTGTTCAAATTTTTCAATACTATAAACGATCAGAGTTGTAGTGAATAATATTATTCCACTATTGCGCTGAAGAATGATGGAAATCGTCTATGTCCTACGATTTCTTTGTTAACTTGATGCCTTAACTGAACGGCGTCAGTTCTTCTGTATTTTTAAGAGCTCGTCATTTATTTGCATTGCCCATCCATGTGTAATTAACATTATGCTAGTATAGCGGTATAGGTTGGTTTGTCTCGATACGTGACCAACTCAGTTTTGATTTTACAGGGTATTGCTGGACTTATTTGTGGTGCTGAGGGGCTAGACAGTTCAGGCCTTAGCTCATCCGCGGCTGTAAGCATTCTTCTTCTCTTTGCTGGCCAATGGCTTAGATGATTGATTTAACCCTGCCAAGCTAGATATTTGACTCATTTGTTGTCGTGACTAAGTTCATTGCTTTCTACATTGTCTCAAACATATTGTAAAGCTTTGGTTAAAATTAATATATAATTGTCTGTCAAATGACATGCTTGACACAGGTAGGTGTGGCATATCTGCTGGCCTTTGAAAGTTCAAATAACCTTACAGTTGATCCAGAAGAAAATATTGAATATGATAGGTATCGTTGTTTGATGTGAAAATTGAACTTTCCTTCCTTTACTAAGCGCATGAGGAAAACTATGGATATGGTTATCCTTCCTGAAAACAGCTGAAATAACTATTTTTGTTTCATCATTTAAATAATTTTCGTGTATGCAGGCTGATTGAAAATGAATATCTAGGATTGAAAAATGGCATACTCGATCAGTCAGCCATACTGCTTTCAAGCTATGGATGTTTAACTTGTATGAACTGCAAGGTAACGATTTCAACTCATACTGCAGTTTATTAATGGTTGATTATATTTGCATTTTCTGTTTTTTATTGTTCTATCATTAGTTGCATGTTCTGTTCTCCGTAACTAGTGATAACTCAAGCTTTCTGGATTATAGAAATTTTCTTGTAATTCCTATTTTTCTTGTGCAGACCAAAGAACACAAACTGGTACGGGCTCCAGACATGAATAGTCGATGTAACATCAGGATGAACAAGAAATTCAAGATTTTGCTGGCATTTTCAGGCTTGAAGCAAGCATTGACAACTAATCCTGGATACAATCGACGAGTTGCAGAATGTCAAGAAGCTGCAAGAATTCTGCTTCAGTAAGATCCTTCATCTCTGTTATGGATTGGACTTTTGCTTGGTTTACCATGCTGTGCTGTCCTCTGATAACTGTGGCCTTTCTCAATTCTAAACGCATGACAAATATAGGCCTTATCAACTTGATCACAATTAGCAATAATCATGAGCAATTCAAATTCTTCACATAATGGCTGATGAGTAACCATGCAATTTCGCATTACTTTTCTTTCTGATGCATGTGTTAGAACTACAGGGCTTCGGGAAATGAAGGGCTAGACCCTCTCCTATCAAACGGTACACAGACTAAACTTTCCCGTTTCAAATGCACTGGACTACAGATTCCATGATATATGACAATCTGATCACATTTTTGTTCAGTTGAGTCTGAAGTTTATGAAGAACACAAGGTACTTATTTTATTGCATTTTAATAGACATTTATTTTGATTTACATACTATCGTGTTTTTTATACTTCTAGAGACATGTTTGTGTGCTTAAAAAAGCTAATCCTCGCAACTTGCTTTCCAGTGCAAATTGGATCCCATTCTTGCTAAAAGAGCAGAACACTATTTCTCAGAGAATAAGCGAGTTTTGAATGGTACCATTTTCCGTTCCAGCTAGTACTCTCAAATTTTGATGGGATTATTTTATATTTTGATTGGATATAATAATTTAAGGGCTCGACTCTTGGGCTTCTGGGAATCTTGAGGAATTTGGAAAATTAATCTCAGCATCCGGTTTAAGTTCTATAGAGAACTACGAATGTGGTATGATTGCCTTGTTTATACATTTTGCTTCTTGTTTGCTTCAGTATTGTACTCGTTTTCCAATCCTTAGAAAGCATGTAAGATGGTTTACTTTTCCTTGAAATTCGTTATAGGTAGTGAACCGCTTATTCAATTATACGAGATTCTGGTGAAAGCCCCGGGAGTGTATGGAGCTCGATTTAGTGGAGCAGGATTTCGGGGCTGCTGCATTGCATTTGTAGATGCTAATCGTGCTTTAGACGCAGCATCGTTTGTCAAGAAAGAGTACACGATGCTTCAACCGAAGCTAGCAAGCCAGACTAATGAAGGCAATGTTGTCTTGATATGTGATGCTGGCGATTGTGCTCGTGTCATTTGATCTGACAAACATTTTCGCTGCTTGCATTTGTTGATTCGTTCTTTTAGCATTAGCGAATGTACCATTTGCACATTTGAATGTGTAAGTAACAAAGATTTATCCGGCAAAAAAATAATTAATACTTTATAAAAAGCAATAAACGCCCTTGATCATTATAAGGAGCAAGTTTCATGACTATTCGTACAAAGAAGGCCCTGACCAAGTTCTCCCAGTGGGGGTGTAATTTTAAATAATAAACTTTAGTATAAGATACCATTATTGGTCTAAAAATAAGAAACAAATCCTACGAGCTAGCTTAAGTAACTCTACATTGTTTCCCCCGAATAATATGGATATTCAAAATAGAAAATATTGAAATAAAGTACATATATCAAATCTAATAAAAGGAATCATTCCTGAAACTTAAGGTAGCAAAATCTATAAATCCATATGGAGAATAGGTGACTTCAAAGTTGATGTCCGACACAGGAATAATACAATTCAAAGGCGCGGACATGGTGGCTACCTCTCGTTCGAGGATAAAAACATGTAGGCTGGGCACAAAAAAATGGCCAAGAACTTGTCTCGCTCAAGTTTTAGGCTTCTTTTGGGCAGCTGCATCTCCTGGCTCGGACTTGCGTTTGATATTTAAAAAGTGCTCGACCTATAGTGAAAATAATTATACCATGTTACTGAAACAAGGTCATACGGGAAGTATAATGTGATTGTTTGAGAGAGAGAAAACAAATCGAGAGAGAGAGAGAGAGAGGCTGGAGGACTCGTCGAACATAAGTGGCAACACGAACAGGGGTGCAAACAATAAGTGAAACTAAAGACTGAAAACATTAACTCATAATCTTTGCAACACTGACCTTCCTATTACCAAGCATGGGGGTTAAGCCTCCAGCAAGGTCCTTCTCAACTGTCGCAAAGCCACTTCCAGGATCAATTGTTTGACTGAAAAGGAGATGATTGAAATAATAAGAATAACAGTAATAGCATGGTTCTAAACAGAGGAAAGAAAATATAACGGCAAAAGCAGATCCCAAAACAATATAATGGCTCCAAACAGACGAAAGAACTATACATAAACAAAAAAGTTTACACACACACACGCGCACACATTTTGCAGATCCCAAGACCAATAAATTTACTCTGCTGTCAAAATCTTTCATAAATTTTAGAATTTTTTATGAAATAGCACCAGATTTTGTAAAATGCCCCCATAAATGCCAGAATATACAAATGCAATTTTTTCTCATTGGGTGCTCGTAAGAAGGCAATTCCACCAAAAGAATTGATAACACTATATTGCACATGCAATTAATATGTGTTCTGTTTCCAGAATTTGAAAATGGATTTGGCTGGGATTCTGATGCTTGAGTAACTCGTCACATCACAAAGTTCAGGAAAAAAATAATCTTACACTAGAATTGTAAATGAAGAGAAAAGTGAACCATACCCGGGTTTTACATGGCCACTCAATACAAGATAAGGTGTTTGTAGTTTAGCTTGAGCATCCCTCATTCTCTCCACTGAAAGAGATGGAGTATCCGCATTTTTCATTTGCTTTACTTTTAACTCCTCCTGGTATTGCCGCATACGCTTTTCTTGTTTCATTTTTCCAGGACCCTTCCCATGGAACTTATGTGAAAGAAGCCGAAAAGATTCTTTTGGTGTCACCTGCAGCAAACGAAGAGGCATTCATTAGAGCTTGAAGTTGGCATTCTCATGCTCTTTAAATTTAATACCACTTAAGTGCTCCAATACTATAAATATGCTTCGGGGTAAGAAATCATAAACATTTACATAATTTCATAACATAAAATAACAACAGGTAGAGATCAGATTAAAATGAATAAAAACTTATGTATTCATTTCAGGAGATTCCGCATTAAGACCTCATCAAGTAAAAGAACTTCGACAAGAAACTGACAGGTAGAAAACCATAGCCACATCACCAACAACATTTCATGACATTATTCTTTCAAAATATCCAAATCAACCGATGCTGTTATATCAAAAACACTAGAATTAAAAAATATCAGAAACAACAATAAATACAACAAGATTAAAATTCCTTCACGGAGTGTTTAGCAAAGCCTTGTTTTATAATACATCCAAGTAAGAAATCAAATCTTGCTATCATAATCTTCTCTTATTATGTTTCAAAAGAATTAATGGATGGTTGTTATCCTGTAAGACGAAAAAACAACAATTTTTTCATTAGTTTTTAGGTCTAGCAAAAATAGATTGAAGTATTTTAAAGAATTTTAATATTTTTGAATGGTTCAACTTATCCCAGTTGCCATTCTTAAATATTGGTTCTGTAAAGACATGTTCAATAGAGTTCAAATTAATTTTCATATCTTACTCCTACCGTTCTTATTCGTGTGTCAGGTAACAGATAATATAAATATTAAATGCACCGAAAGTTAATTGCTTGTCTATAAAAGATCACTCACAATTCGTCCATACTCATCCGTCCTCTCGATGAGTATTTCCTTAGCTCCATCGTTAGCATAGATGCCAACGAGTTTGCTTTTTTTCTAGTCCATGTTTCGACCACCCCATTCAATAGTTTCTTTGAGTGTTCCTCGGTCTTTCAAAAGTTTAAGAGCCCCAGCTAGACCCTTCCCAACAGCAGATTCATGAATTGTTTCATCTGGAACAACCTCTTCTTCCTCATTAGCAGGCATCTCATTTTTTGCAGTTTCTTTTACCTCTGCCCAGCCAACATCTCCGTCCTTCATTTCCTGATCAGAGCTATCTCGTACTGCATCTTCCTCCACGAAAACATCTTCCTGGTCAGGATTTTCAGCATCTGAAAAGTAAACAGTATCAGACATACAGGACTTAACAATGAATCATGGTTGAGCAATTAGTCAAGCTAAAAAGAATAAACTCAAGAATCCATGCATAATTGTTTTAAAGGAGCAGACAATTGATATTACAACCATAAAAAAGATACCACTAAATAACATGGAACTGGATTTACCAAAGAGAGAGCTGTGGCAAATACAAGCACAAACAAGTTCTATGGACAAAGAAAGGGAAAAAAATACACATAATAAAATGAGATACACATGAAATTTAATCTTATGATGACAGTGTGACCACCACAAATAATGTCAAACCAGTATACTTACCCTAAACCAACCAACGCTGTCTCAAATATCCAAGAAAAGAGGATTTAGAGAGACAAAGTTGCCACAGGAAAAGCTCATAGTATGTGTTTCTTTTAGTTGAAACATTTTGAAACCAACAAGGTTTATGGAACAATACACATAATGTTGTAGAACCAGGCCTATCATTTAATCACTGCTCATCCCATCTCACTTCCCAGAAATATTGAACTACGTTTCTGGTGTTAGGGAAAGAAAAACAAATGGAACAAGAGATGTAAAGGTTTGATGAATCACAATTGAATACCTTCATCAATCTGCAAACCCCAGACAAATTCTTCCATTTCTGTGAAGATAACCTTATTCTCTTGTTGATCTCCAGACCCATGATTTGAGTTGTCTGCCGGGGAATCATTAGAGGAAGTGGCAAGAAGGGGTATAACCCGTGGAGCAGATTTTTCTTCTTCATCTTGTTTCTTTAAGGCTATTTTTCTTGCCCTCTCTAATGATTTTCGAAGCTCATCATCATCATCACCGAAAACAAAAGTATCATCTTCTTCTGTCTGTATGAAATTGATTTGCTCCGATCGAAGCGCTTTAGAAGCCTCGTCTGCTTTAGCATATGCTGATTGGTAAGCATTTCTTCTCTTTTCTGTCTCAATCCTCTCTTGTTCCTCCCTAAGATTTTGTCTTCTCCCGTCACTTCTTGAACCAAGATCTCCAGCACCTAATCCAGAGGATATCGCCTCTGCTTCAAGGGCATCTATGTCCAGCTTGTCCTTCTTCCTCAGGGACTTCTTTTTCTTCGGCTTTTTAAACTTCATCATTTCTTCATCGGTATAATAATCTGTCAATATTTTCCCAATTGAATTGAGACTTTCGTTTAGATTGCTAGTAGGAACCCCCTGAATTCTTTTTCGAAGCTGTCATTAAATTACAAACTTAGCCAACATATATTTGGTTTAAATGCAGATATTTTAATCAAATTAGTGCAAACATCAAGAACATCAACATTACCTCTTCCAATTTTCTTTTGGCTTCACCAGTGAAACGTCCACTTGAATCAAGAGTTACCCCCTGTCACCAGATGAAGAAAGTAAACCTGTGCACAATTACACTGTAAGGAAAAAAGAAATTAAATTAACCTCTTCTGTGACAGGATCATCATATTGCGGAAGCATTTTCTTTGGGAAACCGGATTCGTCACTGAACCTAATTTAATGATGAGAGAATATAAAGTCAGGCATCTAGACCTCATATCAAGTAATTAAGATTAACAATTGATTAATCCTACTTGTCATCATAAACACCCGTTTTCTTCTTCGCGGCCCTATAAGCTTCATCCCTTCGTTTCTGTTCACCAATCTCCACATTTTCAAGCATATCAACCTCTGGTATATACAATGTAACGTCACCTTAAGATATCTGAGCCGAAAAAATATCCAAATGGTAAAAATGGAAAAATAAAGCACAAGGATAGGAAAAAAAAAAGAAGAACCAATGGTTCACCTTGATTGATGTCACTATCCGCGAGTATGTTCTGATCTTTGAGAGTCAAGACAACTGCCCCGCCTTCGAGTACTTTATCAAGACCATGAAGAATTTTGACCCCACCTAAATCTTCTACAGAAAAGAATGAAGTGAAATGTCAGATCAAAGCTCATACTCACACAGCCATGGAATTCATCACGGAGTTCAGTATCCAAAACTTTACAATTCAAGAAATAAAAAAAATCCATCTCTTTTTCCATGACAATTTCAATTCACACAGAAATTTCAGCTTAAATAATGAACTCACATTTGTCACCAGGCACCTAAATGAATGTGTTAAATCAAATTCAACAGGAAAAGAGAATGCATGAATTATAAGACGTACCAGCTGTGTGCTGCATTATTTTCTCATCATCGCTTCCTTCATCATTCATGTTGTCCTATTACAAACCAATAAATACGCGATCAAAGATTTCCAATCAAATGAGCGAACTTCAATCTCTAAAACACACCAATTTTTTCTTCCCAAATACCCGTTCTCATGATGCACTTATTGTCATGAGAAAACAGAACATAATAAAATAAAACTCCAGCACAGCATTAGATGGGAAAAAATTATCTCAACATAATTACATTTCATATAATAATTTAAATATTTAATATACATAAATAATATTTCATATTAAATCTAATATATGTGCATGCTGTTCGTTATTAGTCCATTATAAAATACAAAACTCTATAAAAGTTTCAGAGAACCTACCTGCTCTTCAAATAATAGAAAGCTGCAATGCTCTTTCCTTTTCAGAGGTCCTTTTCTGTCCAAGTTTTCGGCTCCAGTTCACCCATGATGAAACCTCAGAACCACCTTCTGCTGCTTTCTTCATTCTTTCTTCTCGCATTCTATCAAACAAACAACCACTTAGGCTTATTGATTATTGATGGATTCCTCAAGTTCAAAAGAAAACAAGCAGTTATAATCTATTCACGGTGAACATGCTAAATACATGTTATCCTTACACATTAAAAACTATGGAAGTCAATTAGCCTCTTCTAAAGGTGAAACTATTCACATCTAACATTCCAGTTAAACATCACCCAATAACCTGACATCTTAAATTTCACCAGTAAATGTCTTCCTATACCGCATTCATTGACATTGCCACATCTGTACTGATAAATTGAGAATGTTAATGCAACCATAAATCACCACATAACTTCATAAAGATTATCATGTATATGATCATCGTGGATTAATTTTTTTTTTTTTTTTTTGTAATCTTGAATTGACAGACAAAAGTACTGTTAAAATATGAAATTCTTCTTTTGTAATAAAAAGCACGCAAGGGAAGTGTAAAAACAGCCATGAACATAACTTTAACCTTAATATGCGAGGAAAAGGAACATAGAAATGAATCTTAGAAATAAGCAGTAAAAAGTAACTACTTTGAAAGGCGTTCTTCCAAGTTTGAAGAATCAAGAGGTACTGCAGCAACAAGCTCAACATCAGCATTTTGTTGGCGCTGGAGAATTTTGGAGGCATTCTCATCATCAGGGATATTAACCTCGTTAGCAGATTGATGATCTTGAACATGATTAACGACATCCTCCTCCACACCTTGGCTACTTTCACGACCGCCATCCTTCTGTCTACGATCACTCCTACCTCTGTCTCTTACCCTATCCTTCTCTTGAGCTGTCTGCTTTTCTTTCTCTCTGTTTTTCTCCTTCCCCTTTTCTCTCCCATCTGCCTCCTTAAGCCTGTCTCTGCCATCATCCTTTTCCCTCTCCCTATCTTTTTGCTTTTCCCGCTCTTTATCTTTAGCTCTATCCCTTTCCTTTTCCCTGTCTTTATCCTTGTCTCTAATCTTCTCACGGCCCCTGTCTGTATCATGTACTCTATCACCATCCTTCTCCAAATTTTTCTCCCTCCTCCGCTCTTGCTCCTTTTCCTTTCCTCGATCCCTTCGTTCTTTATCTCTCTCCCTTTCCATGCGCTTTTCACGATCAACATCTTTCTCCATGACTCTATCTCGAACCTCATCTTTTACTCGCTCGTCTCTGTCCTTCCTTCCACTCTTACTTGATTCTGAATCTTTATTCTCTTTCTCTCTTTCCTTCGAGCTCTCAATCATCCTTAGTCTTTCTTTATCCCTACTTTTGTGATCTTTCTCCTCCCTGTGACCATTGTTCTTGTTATTATCTTGGCTTCGATATTTATCCAAATCTGGTTTTTCATCGGACTCATTTCCTTCTGATTCATCGTAGTCTCCGGTCCACCTCTCCCTCGTAGGAGTGTCATCTTCAAACCGCATCTCAGCACTACCACTCTCACACCTAGATTCAGCCAAACTTACACCTGCTATCCACAAACCTAAAGAGATCAATGTGCGGTGGATATAATAATTGTATTCTTCATGCAGAAGTATGCATTGTTAAGAATTATATTAATCAATTGGCATCCACAAAATGCAACATCGTAGATACACATGATAGTACATTGAAAAGCATTCAGGAGATGAGCACACAGCTGACAGCCCATTAGATAACTTTAAATGCAGTTCCTTGGAATATGAAATTCAGTGAAACTTTTCATCGATCTCTTATAAGGTTAAAGAGATATGCAAGTCTGCACCCAACGAAAATGTTCAAATACGAAGAACATATAAAAATGGAACAGTCACAAAACTGTTCACAAAAGAGTATCAGATTTCAAATATTTCGCATACCATAACAGATACTAATCAGGTCAAAGAATTCACATTTAAGTTCCATAGTTAACCTAAAGCTGAAAACTAGAAACCAGGAAAAGCAGATCATAGATACTGTATTCTCATTTGCAAATAAAATTGCACTCCTTATGCGTTCGTAATCACATAAAAACATGAATTTCACATATCACACAACCAAGTCCAATGACCTCATTAAACACCGTTTCATTAAAAAAAATCTGCCTCCAGTTACGAAAAATTATAATGTCCCATTCCCAATCCATTCCCCTTCAAATTTCGTTTGAGACAGAATTCAAAAATCGCCAGCTGCAATTTATGTAAATACAAACAGAGACATAAAAACTAAGATGACCAATCTACCAGTTACTAAGCTCTTAAATTAGGGTTTCGACCGCAGAAAAAAAATTAAGATAATTCTCATGACCCACAAAGATTAATTAGCTAAATGGTTTGGTTGAAGCTAAAATTTCCGCAAGCACCTGCCAATCAAACGGATTCCTGATTCCTGGACTGCGGCAATCAGTCAGACGAATAAAAGTGATGAAGAAGCAGAAAGAAATAACAGTTTCGAATTGTTTTGTCGTTGGGGCGATATATTCTTGGGAATTTAGGTTTATAACTTCATGTTTTAAAAAAAACACATTATTGTTATTTTGATAATGAATTAACGATAAATTAATAAAATGTAATTAATATATTAATTAATGATAAATGATATATGGGATAGATCCAATTTAAAACGATTATATATTTAAATAAAATTGCTTTTTAATCAAATTATTATTATTAAATACAATTAAATAAACGTTTTGTTTAAAAGTTATTTTAATGATTAAAATTAAAATTATAAAAAATATTAAATTTATTTTTATTATTATATCATAATAAAATATTTATCACACTCTTGATATAAATAATAAAATAATTATTTAACACAGGTACATATCAACCGATAAATTATATACTAAATATAAAATAATTTCAAAATATTTATAAATATATGATAAATGATATTTTAATCTCTACTTATATTATAATATTATATTATACATTACTAAACGTATAACTTAGTAAACAAATTATATACACTTATAAAATATATTTTAGTATATTGACAGAAATATAATAAAATAAATATATTTATATTTAATTTAAAGTACAAGTCGACATGTCACATGAACTTATTAGAAATGTAAACATTTTCGGTCATTGGAGTTAGATAAATCAAAAATGAGTTAACTTTTTCATGTGTTATCATATCGGTGTTTCTGCTGTCACACCTTATCGATTTTTTTCCATCTATACTAGATTTTTGAAAACTAAAATGATGATTATTTTTTTCAGTCTTCCGAACAATACTCTCGGGTTCTGATGACAGATATTTATTCATTATATATTTTTATCAATATAATAAAAAAAATCAATTGTATATCTGAATTGATTATCTCAATATAATTTGTAAGTGGATTTAATTTTTTTTAAAAAAAAAATTATCAATAAAATAAAATAAATAATCTTATAAATAAAAGTGTGTACACGATAATTGGACTTGAAAACAATGTAGGTTAAGGCTTAAGGATAAAATAGATTTTTAGATTGATAATGTACTAGTTAAATTATTTACTATAATTAATATACCCATTTTCTAAATTATAATTATATATCAATTAAGATATTTCATATGTCAATTTATAAGTAGTTGTACCAATGAATTTTGTCGATTTATAATAAAATTTGAAAGCCTTCTTTTGTAGGAGCCCATTACAAGTAAATACTTATTGGGCTTCGAGAAAAAAATATCAAGTTCCAATACTTAATGGGCTTGACCACTTGCAACTTGCCAGGGATTATTTGTTAAAGGTAATTTTATTAGTTTCGTTTGCTACATATACAATTATTTGTGTAAAGGTAATTTTTTAAATAAAAAAAACTAACAAAATACAAGTGTAATTTAAAAAATAGTTATATTTCGACATGATTTTATCATACATATATATAATTAATTTTCTATATGTAATTGGAAAAAGAAATTATGTTCATACAAGACTGATTTAATTTAATTGAACTTTCATGAATTTATATTAATTTTTAATAATCTTTATTCAATATCAAATGTTTTTTTTTAAATGCTTTCTATACGCGATTTCTCCATGCAAATATCTTTCGGTTCTATTACCAAATTATTTTCTATTAAAGAATTTATAAAATTGAGATTTATTTTAAACAATTGATTTTCGTTTAAAATACCTATATCAATTTAAAAAATACATATTTTATAAAAAAAAAATTGGAATATTAATAAATTTTGGCGACTTCCATTTACTAAAAAATAGACAATCGCAACCCTTACTTCCTAGTTTCTTATCGTCTTTTTAAATTCTTTTTTTAGAATCAAAGCTTAAGCAAACATTATTTTTTCCAGGAAAAAAGTGTGTCATATCCAGTTTCTTAATCCGTAAGACAATGGCCGATAAATTCAACGTCACTTGTACATCGCTGGCCGATGGTGGGCACTCGTTGCACATTTTCACTTCTCCGAAAATTGTTGGAAAAACTAATGGCAAAGGGACTTGCATTTTTTATTAACTGCTAACCATATAGCCTGATTAAAATTTTCAAGGCACATATGCAGGAAACCAAAGATAGGGGACATTGAAAGCGGCTATAGGAGTGGACGAAGTGTACTTAAAGCGAAAAGAAGGAAAAACTAGAAGTCATGGAAAGCTCATTCCATCCAAGAGCCCCCACCATTGATGGTAAACAAACCCCTCACACAGTTCAAAACACAGTTTCAGTTGCCTAAAAACAAGGTCACAAGACATAAATGGCACAAAAGTATGACACTTTAAATGCCACACAATAACTGCTATCTACCCAAAGATCAATTCAATTATATCAATATGAGAGTTGTGTTGAATAATTCTTGCCTAGTCCAGCCAGTAGAGCCAACAAGGAATGGCCCTATGTCCTTAACAGAATTTGACCAAACCGGTGTTCTTACTCACATCCCAACAGTATACTTTTATCGGCCTTCAGGAACATGGCTAGCACAAAAAGACACCATCTTTACAACCCTAAGAACCTCTTTGAGTAGAATCTTGGTCCATTTTTACCCATTGGCAGGTCGGTTGCGATGGTTAGATGGGGCTCACCTTGTGCTTGAGTGCAATGGGAAGGGTGTTCAGTTGATAGAAGCAGAGACCGATGCTGACTTAGATATCCTCGGTGATTTCACTCCATCTCCCCATTTTCATCACCTTATTCATCCAATAAACTACAAAGCACCCATTGAAGAAATCCCCTTGGTCATCGTGCAGCTAACAAAATTCAAGTGTGGTGGGATTGCTCTAAGTTACTCTATATCCCATGCTGTGGTTGACGGGCAAAGTGCCCTTCATTTTATCTTTGAATGGGCTAACCTAGCTCGCGGAGATTCATTAGGCAATGCACCCTTTCTTGATAGGAAATTGTTGCGGGCTGGGGATCCTCCATCTGCACAACCGTGCTTTGAGCACAAGCAGTTTGATCCCCCTCCACTTCTGATTGGCCAATCCAACTGTGAAAGGGAAAGGAAAAAGGAAACTACTGTTGCCATGTTGAAGCTGACAAAAATCCAGGTTGAAATGCTCAAGAATGAAGCTAACAAAACGAGGCCATTTAATTATGGTGATCGTGTCTTTACACGATATGAGGCAATAGCAGCACACATATGGAGGTGCGCATGCAGAGCTCGTGGGCACATATATGAGCAGCCAACTGGATTGGCAATTTGTTTAGATATACGCAATCGAGTTCAACCACCATTACCTCAAAAATACTTTGGCAATGCAATAGTCGATGTGGTTGCGACTGGTTGCTCAGGGGATCTTGTAACAAGACCATCAGGCTATGCTGCAAGCAGAATAAGAGAAGCAATAAATAAGGTCTCAAGCGAGTTTGTGTATTCCACTCTTGATTACTTGAAAAATCTTAAAGATTTATCAAGATTACAAGATATACATGCCATGAAGGCGAATCAAGGGCCATTTTACGGTAATCCAAATCTAGGGGTAATAAGCTGGATGGAACTTCCGCTCTATGGCCTTGATTTTGGTTGGGGGAAGGAAATCTTTATGGGCCCCGGAACTCATGATTGTGATGGTGATTCTTTGATCTTACCAGGGCTCGATGGGGATGGCTTTATGGTTGTTGCACTATGCCTGCAAGCTGGTTGTATAGAAGATTTCAAAAGACTCTTCTATGAAGATATCTAAAACTAGGAATTGGCACTATATATAGAACTTAAATAATGATAAGTAAATCAAGTACCAATTTTCTTGTTTTTGTAATTATCAATATGTAGTTTCTACACCTACATCTGTGACTCTAGCTTTTAGCATTTGCAAATGTTTATCAATAAGCCAAGAAGGTATGTCAGTTTCTATTGATTATTTAAATTAATGTTCTTGCAACAGTTGACCAGATATAACCAACAAGTTATGTTTCCTTCAATTCTAACATTTTGTTATGCCACACTTGCGGGTGTAATTTTTGTTAATTCATATGATCTCTGTAAGAGACCCGCGCAACCTAAATAACAAACAGTAGTCAACACCACAACCAAAAATGAATAAATTCATGCATATTGGTAGAAGCACAACAAAATAAGTTAATTTATCACAGATGTAGCCATCCATACATGTCACAGGATTACAAATTAGAACACATCACATTCACAAAATGATTCCATTTTGATGGCCATCAAAAAGGAGGTCTAACAAGTGAAATATAGTAGTATATAAAACAAAGGTTCACAATTCAAGAAAGTGATGCAGTACTCAGTGGTCTAGGAAAATGCGTGAAGTATTGCATTCCCTGAGACATTTTATTTGAGATAAAAGCTGAAGCATGGTTACCGGAATCCAAATTTCCTATATGGCCTCCCCGCATCCTCGTCTTGCATGTGCTGTCATCAAAATTAGCAAATGGTGAATGATAATCTAGATTAAAAAAATGTAAACTACAAGCAGAAACAACTTATAATAAAGTAAAGGCTATATTTAGTTACACAGAGTTCCCATTCAACATATAGCATAAGTTTTAGAGGTCAACTGATATTAAGTCAACTGAAATAGAGAAGCATCTACATTCCAGATTTGAGATCAACGCTGGAAAATAAGCACAGATGCAAATACTTATGCATATTAGATGCTGTCATGAAAATGAACCTAGAGTTAATTAGCAGTTTAGACAATAGAAACAATTATCTTTATGATTATCTATTTCCAAATGTGCTTCATCTTGAATATACATAGCACCAAATGTCTATGCCACTCTAAACTCACTCATATCAAAGCTATCTGAAACAAAACTCGCTTTTACAGAAGTTGAAACATATACACCTTGGTCGGCCTCGAGCCCATCCTCTATTCATGGAGGTTTTCTTTCTTATATATCATGAAATTTGGTTAATGAATATGATTTCCTATACTATTTCCTTCTCCCAATCTCGTAATTAACTATTTAAGATAAGCTAACAAGCAGAAATCTATATTTTTCTCCGAATAGTGGTGAAGGAGGATCTGAAATCCTACCAACATTTGGGGAAATACTCTTCAATTTTTTAGTGCAGAGCTCGTTTCTTAATATCTAAACAAGCTTGTCCTTAAAAAATCTGTAAAAAAACGTTACTCCCAAACCATACGGAAAATTCAACATAAAAGTCACTAATAACAGACCAAACCAACCCTATCAATCACATTTCTCTGGAAAAACCAACTCAAATCACCATAGATCGCAAGGCCAGAAACAGAATTAAGCCACAGACAGAACAAAACTAAAAAAACAGCAAAAAAGAAAAGAAAATCTCACGAATTCCCGGACGATGCCCTTGTAGACGAGAACGGGCACAGCGATGCCGAATATTCCGACAAGCGCAAAATTGCGGCGGGTCCAGCGGAAATTGTGCTCCAGATTCTCTCTAGCCGTGGACCAATCCTCGATCCAACGGTTCTTGTTCGTTTCCATCCCTCCCCCCATCTTTGCTTGAAGCAAGGATTATCGATGTGTGACTCTACACTCTACCTATGGTGCTCGAAATCCTCTCTTCAAAAGCCTATCGCCTATTTAACGACTTTTGTTTTTTGTTTTTTTTAGTATTCAAAATAGATTTTTATATAATTTTAAAAAATAATCTGGTACTCGATATTGATTTTTAAAACTTCAGTTTAGATTTATTTCAATTTTTTATTTAATATACTTTCTTTCTGAAATGAAATATACTTTTAAGAAATACATGAAATTTATTATCATACAAACATTAAAGTCTAAAATATAATTATAAATTGTCAAAAATTATATTTGGTTCAATACAAATATTTAGATGAATTTCTAAAATTTCTGACTCATAAGCTCTTTCTTTCTCGCTTTGATCTCATGTCACTCACCTTCTCTCTTTTCATATTTCTCTATCACTCTCTCACATTTTAAAATATACTAAATATTCATTTCTTAAAGTGTCTCATTTCGATGAATTTTTTATTGATTCCTTTGAAAAGAGGTATTTCACGAGTATTATTTTATATAATTAATGATTAAAATTAATAAGTATTAGTGTTTGAATAATGATTTAAAATTATTATTTAATATAATGAATATATTTAAATTTTAAATATTATTATAAAAAATTATTATATCAAAATATTAATGTAATTTGAAAATGTGCTCAAATGATGATAACATATTTTTTCGTTAAATTGACTTGTTATCTTAGTAAAAATGGAAATCCTATAAGTAAAAAGAATATAAAAATATTTTTAAAAAATTATATTCTTCTGTTTATCAAAATTTTAAAGAATAAATAAATTTTTAAAAAAATTTAAAATTTTTTGTCATTTATTATATGAATAAATTAATTGTTTTCAATCATTTATTGCAGTTCACCTATTTCGAGATTAATGATATATATATATATATATTTTTTTAGAATTATCATTTTTAAAATTAATTGTTTTCAATAAAATTATATTCACCACAACCTCGTTGTTATTAACCGTGTGATGGAACCAAGATATTAAATCATGTGATGGAACCGATGTCAAATCTTCGAATGTTATTTATTTATTCTAGATATTTAGATTTAAATTTGAAATTAAAAATGAAATTTATATTTTCAATAACTTTAATTTTAAAACTGAAATATGAAAAAGAATTTAATATGCTTTACGACAATTTTATTAATTTTTATACTTTAATTAATTACATATTAATTATCAATTATCAAAAATTTCAAATTGTGTTATCCAATAGACATTTGAACTTCAAAAAGAAACTTTGAAAATACAACCCAATTTATTGTTATTGAAAATTGTAATATTATTAAATATATTAGGAAATAATTTTTATTTTTTATTTCCTTATTTAGTAAAATTTTTGGCGGGAACTTACTAAATATAGCAGACAACTCTGCTTTTATAATATATATATATATATATTTGCGTACATTTTTTGTTTTTCTGTTCTGATTTTTGCATTTTTTTTCACCGATTTTTCATTTATTAATTTTTTATTTCACGATAGTTTCAAATCAAAATTGCTAATACCATAAGAAATTTTAAAATTTGAAATTAAATTTGTGATTTTTAATCTATGATTTAGTTCAATGAATATATTATTCAATAATAAAAATTAATGATCCAAAAATTAATTGTTTTCAATCATTTATTGCAGTTCATCTATTTCGAGATTAATGATATATATTTCTTTTTTTTAGAATTATCATTTTTAAAATTAATTGTTTTCAATCAAATTATATTCACCACAACCTCAGTTGTTATTAACCCGTGTGATGGAACAAAGATATTAAATCATGTGATGGAATAGATGTCAAATCTTCGAATGTTATTTATTTATTCTAGATATTTAGATTTAAATTTGAAATTAAAAGTAAAATTTATATTTTCAAGAAATTTAATTTTAAAACTGAAATATGAAAAAGAATTTAATATGCTTTACGACAATTTTATTAATTTTATACTTTAATTAATTACATATTAGTTATCAATTATCAAAAATTTCGAATTGTGTTATCCAATAGACATTTGAACTTCAAAAAGAAACTTTGAAAAGTGTGGGGACCCGGACGCTAATCAAGATCTTAATCATCATTGGGACTAATTAATCAATTATAAAACAGGGTCTAAAATTTTTTTCTTTTTAAATTGCGGAACGTAGTGAAATCAACTAATATACAACTCAGTATAAAATAAAGTACATGTCCTGTACGGTCTACAAATCAATAAAACTAAGGTTCAACCTCTAAATATCAAGTGTCAAAACCCTATATACATCCAAGTCCGAAGTCTCCACTCTATCACGATCTCTCCTTATCTCCTGGACCCTGATCCTGTCCCACCTGTTGTCATGTACACATACAGACAAGACAACAGCCGGATAATTCCGGTGAGAATAAATCCCAGTATAAATCAACGAAACATGCAATCATATAAACAAATATAAAGCATGTAATCAGGTAACAGATATATGTATCAAAATCTGAAACATAAACAATCGTAGACTGTCAAACATATACGTGACTCCACGTTTCAGACTAGACTCCATCCTAGTCTAGGGATCCCGGTTTCCAAATGTGGTATTCCTATATCGAATTCCGTAATAGAAGGAACTCTGTTCCTATTACTCGATATAACCAAATATGGTGTTCCTATATCGAATTCCGTAATAGAAGAATTCCAATCCTATTACTCGATATTACCAACATCCGGTGTCCTGACCTATCCGTCATGGACTGTAACTCTATCGCTAATATCCCATCTTGAGACATCGTGCAATGTGCCCGTGGCGATCCCGCCACTGTCAGGCACTTCCGTCCCAAGATGTCTACACTATACTGTAACATCGTGCAATGTGCCCGTGGCGATCCCACCACTATCAGGCACTTCTGTCACAAGATTTCCCGTCAGATACCTGTTATCTATAAATCAAGAGAACAAGTATATCAATCAAATCAATGCAATATCACTGCAATAAAGTAAAGTATGTGCTTTAGGGAAACTCAAGTCTAAACCGACTCAAGTCGATCTCCCAATACCACATTGAATTATACCTTCCGTTTGTAGTCTCGGTCTGAAGCAATATCAGTTCTAAACTCAAGACTGTCTCTGTAAATCTGAAACGATATATTGAGAATCATAATATCAATGTTCTATTCTCAATTCAACACTGAATCTGATTAATCTGGATTCAATTCAAATCACGGTATAACGGAACAATTTCAGTATCACCGTCACTATCATATCAACAGACCTCAATTACAAATCATAAATCATATCCGATATAGTCTGTAACTCATTCATAATCTAAATCTGTCCGATTTCAAATCAATATAATCAGAAAATCATAACAATTCCATAATCAGTCTGTTTCTCAATCTGACTTCGATTATATGATGTCTAACATGTCAAGAACATCATATATGAATCCTATTCAATTCTGACAATGAATAATTTCAAAGCATGTCAAAACGTAGCAAAACTTACGTCAAGTTGTAGCCTACGTTGATAGGATTGCAGTACTGAAGTCAGATTACACTTCAGATGGACGGATTGAAATATAAAGGCGTAAGGATTTTTCTTAAGAATTATCTGAAACTTCTCCTCGATTTCTTGCCGGAGGAAATGAAGGAATCGCTTTTATATATATCAATTGCATGTAAAGGCAACGTGTCCCATTCTCCATGATTTTCAGTCGGCGCTCGGGCGGTTATAAACTACCGCTCGGGCGCCGTACACTCTGCCCCGTACTCGGCTTGTTATCCATTGGCGCTCGGGCGGTAATTTTTTACCGCTCGGGCGCCACAGGTTCTGCCCGAATGGTATTCTTATTGAACACTGGCGCTCGGGCGGTCATTTCCTACCGCTCGGGCGCCAACAGTTCTGTCCAAACATTGTACTTTTCATATGTTTTGCCCAGTCTGGTCTCGGAATGACCCGGCTATAATCACCTCATTTCAAAATCAATAAATCATCTCAGATTACAATAGTCAAATTCTCGAGGCATTACAAAAAGACAACCCAATTTATTGTTATTGAAAATTGTAATATTATTAAATATATTATTCAATAATAAAAAAATGATCCAAAAAAATAATCGTGCTGAATTCTTAATAATTTAATAGTCTTGCACAAACATGATAAAAAATTTAAGATTTTAAGGCATAATTTATAGTTAAAAAATATGATATAATTGATAAATTATTTTGTTTCGTTTGTTATTTAAAAATTATACTTTAAATTTTTTATAACCTCTAGTCTTTAAATTAAACGTCAATATTGTTTAAAAATTTCACTTTATTTTATAACTTACTTCTAATCTTGAAATTTACAAAGTTTTGAATTATAATTATAAATATTTTTAATAAAATTATATACTAGATATAAAAAAATAAAAACATTTATTGACTCATAAAATTGAAAGTAATAGTAATTTTTGTAATAAATAAAATAACTTTTTATTAATTTTTTTGACTAAAAATTGATTATAATTCTTTTTAGTATTTGAAATTAATTTTTAAATCATGGTATTTTTTCACAAATTATATGCATACAACAGTAAATAATATTATTTTCACATAAATAAATATTTATATATATATATATTCAGTTCAAACGTGAAATTGCATATTAATGCGATGATGCATTTTCAAAAATTTACAAACATACATACAAACTCACATATATACATGTTATGATTGAATTATTTAACTTTTAAATAATTAAAACTTAAATAATTAAAACTATTTACTAATATAATATTTTGGAAAACTATATCAAACTTAATATATTATCAATGTCAAGTAATTATAAATGTTTATAAAATCTATATAATTTAATGAAAAAGTTTACAGAAATCTAAATTTTTTTACGAAAATCTACAGGAATCTACATAAATTTATTTATAAATATGTAAGATTATGTAAATATCAATAAAAATTTATCAAATGAACAAAAATTTATCATTTAAAAAATCATTAAATAACATAATCGAATGCACTATCACGTAGCTGAACCGCTTGCAAATGGATATTGTTATATATAAAAAATGAATGACTTTTATAATAATCAAATCTTGGATTTTTCTATTATGCTCACATATACTATTAGTAAGTAATTTTATAATTTTATGGATTATATGTTCTTTATATAACAATTTAATATCCTCAACTAAAATTTTATAATTGAAATTCATAATTTCCGCTTGTTCAGTGGTACTAGTTTTAATAAAACTTTTATTAATAAATTACTATATTCATATGTAGGAAAAATATTATTCTCATATAAATTATGTTATAAATTTCATCTTCAATAATAAATTATCTTATATATTTTCAAAATTAATGTTAATTTTTTTCGATACGTAAATTAGTGGTAAATTTAATTCTAAATATTCACAAAATTTCAATAATTTCGAGAGAGAAAAACTCAATAATTCCACGATCCATTGGGCCTTGGATTAACAATTTTGGTAAATTTAATTCTAAATATTCACAAAATTTCAATAATTTCGAGAGAGAAAAACTCAATAATTCCACGATCCATTGGGCCTTGGATTAACAATTTAGCATCAAAACGTTGGTCGACCAACAATTGGTCTTTGACCAAAGTAATGGTAGATCAAACAATGGTTGATTGGTCGATCATTGATAGATGATCGATCTAAGCTTGGTCGATTCACGTTTGGATCGACCAAACGTGAACGAAATTTTCTTCTTCAATCAGTCGATCGACCAACGAAAATAAACAATAAATCGAAATAAATGTTAATATTATCAGATTATTATTAGTCATTGCGTCGATTTGTGTTGAGAATTGTAGTCGGAAAGAAAATGAAAAGAAGGTCGACGGAAGAGATTTAGATTGAGTCGACGAAAATTAATTATGTGTTTAAAATAAATATATATTTAATCAAATTTAATGATATATTCACACTTAAAAACATTTAAGTAATTTTTTTTAAATACTTGATAATGCCGTCCCTTTTCCCTAAATTCCCCTCAAAAGTCTTAACCTATTTCGGCTTCTGGGGCGTTCCATTGCCTTTTGTTAAACATAGAGAGAAAAATCATGGCATCGAAGGTGTCCCTGAAGGCGGGGAAAGGGAAATCTGTGAAGAAGGTCCGCGCCGGCGGATGAGGATGGATCCACCGTAGCTTGTGGCGGCGAGGTTCGTGAAGGAGTGGAGCACCTGGACGATGAAGAAGGCCAAAGTCATTACTCACTATGGTTTCATCCCTTTGGTCGTCATCATCGGCATGAACTCCGAGCCCAAGCCTTCTCTCTCTCAGCTCCTCAGCCCTGTCTGAAGGAACTTAACAGACTCTAATTCGAATTTCCTCTACTATACTTATCGCCTATCAGTCGATTTTGCAATCGTGTGTTAGTTAGCCATTTTGGTGTGGTTCTGCGGCTTTTTGCGTTTTTTCTTGCACATTGATTGACGCAATAATCCATCTTTATTTTTGTTTTAGGTTTTGTGGATTGGGATAGCGTGAGGAGATTTTGAATCTGCAGTCGTTTCTTTTCACACGATAGATAGCATGTTCAGCTCCCTGCTGTTATTGTGCTGTGTGGTGTTGTAATGCTTATAATTTTTTGGTCTCTGGTTTGTGGACGTTGTGTGATATAAACATCACTAGTTATTGGCTAACATGTTTTGGCTAGTCTTTGGGTTTGTATCTGTCTGGGGCTTAACGGGTAACCTATGTATGAACTTGAATGTAGGTGTTTGGCTTGGTCCGTGTGGCATTTGTCAAAGTCCACAGAAATAAGTTGATTATAGGTCTGGACGATTGTTGGTAAAAAAAATTCAAACTCTACAAAATAATTTGATCATAGAGAGAAGGCAGTGTTCTCTTTAGCTCTTTCTTCCATCGCTCTCTTAAGTTTTAAGCTCTGTTTTTTGTTTTTCTTGAAATCTTTCCCGAGCCATTTGCTTCTCCCGTTGACTCTTGAACCACTTTTGATATGTTCAAGTTTAATGGATACTCATGATCGGTTATGGTGCTTTGCTCTGAAGTTTAGTTAAGTAGCATGTGCGGTGGATTGTAATAAACTATCTTTTGAGTTGAGAATGTGCTTGTACATGTGTTGAGATGAGTACTTGGATTCCTCACACCTAATCCTCAAACCTTCCATTTCTTGGAGTCACATAGCCTTTAGAGTAATTCCAAGGCAAGCCGGATCGAACCCATTACAAAGAAATATATCACATCGCCTGTTTCCTTTCATAAGAATCGAAATCGAGATGTTCAAGGGAAATTGAGCACTTTACCTTGAATTAACAAGTATTGGTTCGTTTATACTTGTATCCTATTTTTTCCTGCATTCTTGTACAGATCAGAATGCTAAATGTGACCTGAATTGTTGGATTTTCTCACCTTTTTCTTGTTTTTTTTTGGAAACTGCGCCATCGTTTTCCCGCTGAATTCAGTACTTTTAAAATGATATTGGTCTCAAACTGTTTTCTGTGCTGTTATCGCCTTCCTATGTCATTTCTTCTACCCAATGCAGCCATTGCTGTCGGATTATTTTGCGAGGGCCTCACACTTTGTTCAGCTAGCGCAGCGCGTAGCGGAAGCAGAACCGGATTGATTCGGATTTTGACAAAAACTCGAACTAAACCATGTTCTATCGATTTTACTAAATAGAAAATTACTGTAAATTAATCTTAACCATTTACGACTATAGATTAGGGTTGAGTAGAAATCAAACCAAACAAAATATTGGTTTGAATTGGTTTTTAGTCGATTTGAGTTTTCAAATTAATTAAAATGGAAAAATTGGATTGTTTCAAAGTTTTGATTAAAAAAATCCAACCAAATTGAATCAAACCCATTTTATAAATAAATAATGTTTTAATTATATATATAAATAAAGTGTTTGATTTTTAGTTTTGTCATTATCAGTAACGGTACGAGAAATTAATAACAAATGTTACTTTAATAAAATTTAGATTTTTCAAATTTTAAAACTAAATTTGAAAGGACCAAACCAAATCGTATCATAGGTTTGGTTTGGGTTGGGTTTTAAGCGTCGATGGTATGGTTTACAATTTGCAAAAATTATATTATTTGGTTAGGTTTGAGGTTTTATCACTAACGGTTTTGCTCTCTGACTAGAGACAGACCGAACCAAACCTGATATTTTGGTTTGATTCAATTTAGCTAGCTACTAAAATAGATAAATTTTTAGGTTTCTAATTTTTAAATATAACTCAAAATTTGTTAACTAGCTATTATAAATAGATATATTTAAAAATTAACATTGATATTCAAACATTTAACAATGTAATTTATGATAATTCAGTACAAATTTAGCATAAAAAGTTAAATCCTCAAAATAAGCATTTGAACTTTAAAAAGTTTGAACTATATCAACAAATATCTCTTAATAATTAAGAAAATTACTTTAAGAAAAAGCATAAAATCAGATATAACAAACTTATGCTTAAAAATGAAATAAAATACTTTTATAATTTAAAAATTATATATTTATAAAATTAGTTTGGTTTGGATATATTTTATGTTTAAATTTTGAACTAAATCAATATTTTTATTTGATTAATTTATAAAACAATGATCAACTTAAAACGTATCAAAACCAGCTTGTTTGGTTTCGTTCATCTATAGTTCAATTTCTAAGTACCGCTGGTAGAGTATATCTACATCCTAAAGCTCAGCAGGCAAAAATCTTGTTTACTCGAGGTAAATGGTTATATTTCATTGAAACTTTTGCCATTAATTTCTCCATTGTGAACACAATGCCAGCGCTAGTTGAAGATATGTTGAGTTCAATGTGTTTGATAAAAGTACCGAGTGAAACTGGGTCGTTTGATGCGTTGAAAGTGCCTGTTTTGTATTTAATCTGAGCTAAGTGAGGACCCTGCTATTAAATACTCTGCGCAGGTTGGGTTTAACATACAATCACACGACTATTGAAAGGGAAATCTAACAATGGCGAAAGGTTTGATATGGGCAACTGCAGAGGATTTGTCACGGAACCGAGTTAGGGTGCTGATGTTGTATCGCCAAATATTGAGGAGCATCAATTCACCTGATTTGCCACTCAACTTAGCAGCAAGGCTAGCCAAGAAAGCCGAGGCTCGAGCCATTTTTCTGATGCATTCTGAAGAACGATCTCTTCACAACATTGAAGATCTCATCGACTGTGCAGAGTACGCTCTTAGTATCTTAAAAAAAGGCCAAGTCCCCAAAATTATACAATAAATACATATCGTATGTCTCTACTGCTTTATCTTGTATCACGTTGGATAATCTTCTGCGTGAACTCTGTGAAGAAGGATCTTTAGCTTGGAGAATTCTTGTGCAGTCTATATTATTGAGTTGCCTTAGATCATATGTTGCGATCTTCAAGACCATATTTATATAGTTTTCGGCTTTCAGTCTTTATTTTCCCCATTCTTGAAGAAATTATTCAAGTTAGGCTTCACCATGGGTCTTGCATTGCTGTTATAAAGATTTTGATTGATCCTGTTCTTTGTACTTTCTAAAAACTGCCACCCTATATTGTCTCCGTTGAGTCCATTAATCCACTATGGTATGTTGAATTGGTATTTTTACATTCACCATCCACGTACTTGATCTATTGATACTTAACTCCCTTATCAAGCGCAAAATTATAACATGCAAGGGAGATAAGTGACAAATACATCAAGTATAGGGGAGATGAATGCCAAAAACCCGTTTGAAATGGGTTGTATTTAATTAAGATTGCAGTATAAATGAAGTAATTTGAAAATGACAACAATAGTTTGACAGAGCGTAAGTTTAAAATTGAAGAGCTGGATTATTTTTCTTTAAGATGCTTACGGAATGCAGCAATTATTATTGTGGTAGAATTACAAACCACACAAAATTTCTTAGTATAGGCGTTTATGAACTCTCTTTATCGAGATATGAAGGAAAACAAGAGACTGGAGAATGTTAGGGTCTTATTTATAGATTTGAAGTACTGTGATATCAATTTGTGAAGGAGGATACAACTTTTTGGACCCAAATGAACTGATATGTTTGGTGGTAATCTAGGGGTCCAAATTGCATCCACTACTGAAAGGTCCACAAGCTTATGGCATGACTCCAATCTACATGGATCAATCCATCTGTTTATAATATGGTGATTGAGGTTCCGTTGTTCCGGAAACCTGCATGCTTGTGATGAATTCTGTTTTTTGATGTGGAAGAATATAATCTACACCCGATAGTCCTGTTCATATCGATTCGTGAATGTTTACTACTTTGTGAGATATGCACATTTGATTTGTTGTGATGATTATGATACACATTCGATCTTATCCATCCTGATAGTGATCCAACAATTTGGATGCATCATATTCCTTGTCACCAATTCAATCTTGATGACGCTTACTAGCGGACGAGCATACACATATGCTGATAGAAGTGCAAAGTGAGCATTCAACAGCCCGATGCAACCTTTACAACTTACAAGCGCATTGCTCGGACCTGGGCACTGGTTCAAGTTCGGGCTTCGAAGCTGACACAGATGGTGTACCACTTGAACCGTTGGTAACCAACAAAAGTCTGTAAACCTTTTTCCTACACAAAGGACTCCTATAAAATTCTACGTCATTTTATTTTTTGTGTTTAACATAAAATTATATTCAATGTAAAATGATTTATTTTCGATTCGATAAATAGAAATTCACATAAAATCAGTAATTCCACTCAAAACCCAATTATCAAAATAAATAAAACTAAAACGACATCCAAATTAAGAAAACAATTTTGCACCATAATCTATATACCTATAAATGTATTTTTATCTTACGAGTACATAGAAAAATATTTTTTTTTATCCAATTGTTCATTCCTGTGAAAAGGCAGAAGCAATCCCTGTATTCATTGTGAAAATACAAGAAAAGAAAGTAGTAATAAGGGGAGATTATGAATTCCTTATCTTGTGATTAGTTAACAGAAACATTTTTCGCCCTAAGAAAAGTTGCTTTTGTCGACCTTTATGTGCAACAGTCCACCGGCAGCGGAAGAAAGGGTGTAATTCCTACTGCAGTTTTGATCTTCTCGGACTTCATTAGCATTAGGTACGATCCAAGCTGTCTACCTTTGGAGGATTTATGGGCTTCGACTGTTGAGTATGGGTTATGAGCGGTTGTTTTTTCCATTTCACATGATTATCAAATAGAGTCAATTAATAATTTACAATATAATGGAATATAAGATAGTTACATAGTTTTGCAAAGTTAGAACATTATTTAGTATATTTTTGTTTGTATAACTGTAAAATCACATGGTAAATTGATGTAATCTATTGAGTATGTTCAAATGGATAAATACTGGAAAAATCTTTTTTGGTGAGAAAATAATGCTGAGTTTAACTTTTATAAATTTTAAAAATAAAATAATAGCTTTTATCACTTCTATTTCAATTTATGTTAAAAATAAAAAATTATTTTGAACCATTACATTGAAACACACATTTAATTAATGAACTAATAATTAATTATTCTAAAAAGACAAACATTTGAAAATAATACTAATTTATTACAGTAATCTCGTATATCGACATTTTCCACGAATCACTGTTATTTATTATGAAATCCAATGTAAAACAACGTCCAATTCCATTCCTCATTTATTCTCACATCCCGAGGAGGGGAAGACACACAGCATTACAAGAGCAGGTAGAGTGGATTCTCTGCAACAGATTGGCATAGATTCATCGAAAGATTCGTGGGTTTTTGTTTATTTTCAGTTCAGATCCCTCCTATCTTTTTATATGTAATTTTCACTGGCAACTTTGGGACTTTATGTTCGTATTTGTTTGTCTATGTGCTTCACTGTAAGAAGAATTTTACGCGGTTAACTTGTTTTTTTAGCTGCCTTTGTTGGATCTTTGATGTTAGTACTCAGGGTTTTGTGTGTTCCTGTTGTTCTGATCTCTTGTGCATTTTAGAGTGTTTTTTTTTGTGTTTTTTAATGTCGTGGATGTTTTGAGTTATTTTGTTGAATGAATGGGTTTTGTTTTGCGTGTGTGTTTCATTTTTGTAGATTCTGAAAATGGGTTTGTTTTGAACATTCTTTTGCTGCCATTATGTGAAAATGATTTTATTTCCCAGCAAGTATTTTCTCCAATAGTTGAAATATGAATTCTTTGCGTCTGAGATTTCATTTTTTCTTTGCTACAAGTATGCTTCTGTGGTCTGTGTCCCTTGAGACCGTGTTTCTTCATGTCTATATTTACCAAATGAGTTTCTAATGTGCTAGTGTCTGTCATTAGCTTTCAAGGAAGGTACGGGTTGGCATTGAACATGGATTTGACTGATAACTATTCTGTTTTTTCAATTATAAGCTTTAAAGGCAACGGGAAAAAGTTAATTGCTCGAGCTATTTTTATTCTCAAAAGAATATCACTTATTCGTTTTCACAAGTATTCCAAAAATATCATGTCTAATTTAGGCATATATATCTGCCCCTAAAACAGCATTCATTTGCAGTATGCTGTGGGATGTTTATTTTTTGTTCTTGTTGTTTTAAAAGAATAGGGGTGGGATTATTGATGTTCGAAAAGACTTTTTTTTTTTCCAATTATTCTGTAACAATATATTTATTTATTTATTTTTGAAGAGCGTTACAAAACAATTTGTGTAACACGAGTTTTGAGAAAACTGTATTTAAGGCATTGCCACAATTCACATATCTGATATCTCTTTACATACAGTACCTTACCTTTTATTTATGACAGTAGTTTAGCGATGCTGGAACTATCTTCGAATTCGAACAAAGATATGTGAATATCTTTAATGACCCTTGGCTTCCTATTATGTCATCTTTCTTGTTACTGGGTCATCTTTGTTGAGCGGAGTGTCCATATTAATGTACTATGGAGTCATCAACCACTATATTTGTATTTTCTTCGCCACCTATACATTTCAGAGAGCTTTCATATCTTTTTGTCATCAAGTGATGTTCATGAAATCGTCCTAATTGCCCTCTGAATACATTTTCAGTCTGAATTTTTCTTTGTATATTCGAATAACTCTGTGATGCTTATCTATTATTATTTGATAGATTCACGAAAAATAAATTGGTGCGTCTGGCATGGTTAATGGCCATCAGTTTGTTAAATCCTGCAATTTTGCTTCATTTGGAGAGACTTACAAATGGTTACTTAAATCAGTTTCTGCAGATTTTTACTCTTGTTATCTCGAGAGGATGAGGCAATTGGTCTTCTTTTGACTATACTGGGCAACGGGCATGAATCGTTGGGAGAAGTAAAGAATGATCGCGGTGAGTTATTGAGAAATTATTGCTTTCTGAATTGAGAGTTGGGCATTTCTTTCGATTATCGATGCAAGATGTCCCAGTAATTTTCTAGTAGTTAGCTCATCAAATGTTCTGCAAATTCTTGAAGGCTATTTTAAAGGTACAGATTTTGTCAATCATATTGTAGCAGATCAAGTGATGGAGACTGAGACACAGCCGCGTTCATCGAAACTCACCATTAAGTTGAATAGGAAGAATAGTATCATCAATTCTTCGGCTAGTGATGATAACCTGACAAATGTGGATGGACAACTGAATGCCTCAAATTGTTCTGTTCATCCTTCTCAGAACAGAGGAGATACTAGTCCGGCCAAAATAGAAAATTGTGGGACAGTAGATAAAAAAAATCCATCTTCTGATAATTCTCACTTGCAGTTGGTGCTTTATGATCCTGCTGTTGTCGGTGTGGGTGAAGCTGAAACTATTCCAGACCCCACTAGTTGTAGACCTCTATCTTTCCGTAGACCGCATCCCTTTTCAAGTCAGACTCCAAGGGTTTTGCCATCTATAGGGGCATTCACTGTTCAATGCGCCGATTGTTTTAAATGGAGACTCATTCCGACAAAGGAAAAGTATGAAGACATACGAGAACACATAATGGAACAGCCCTTTATCTGTGAAACTGCTCGAGAATGGCGGCCTGAAATATCATGTGATGATCCTCCTGATATAATGCAAGATGGCAGTAGGCTTTGGGCGATCGACAAACCGAGCATTTCTCAACCCCCTCCTGGGTGGCAACGGCTTTTGAGAATCAGAGGTGAAGGAAGCACTAGGTTTGCAGATGTGTATGTGTCCAATGACTTTCAATTCTTTGTTTACTCAAAGCTGAGTTTTAGGTTTTAACTGTTAGAATTATTGGTTTATTCCTGTCTATTATTCTTTCCTTATCCGTTTATTCTTTTCTGTTTTGTTCCTTGATTTCCTCCCTGATTGTTAGGAGGATTGTTAGCTGTTAAGTTTGTTCCTTTTTTGGTGCTAGGTTTAGGGTTTCTACTGTAATATATATACTAGTTCTGATGATCAATAAACTAGAGAATTTTATTCCAAAAACGTACATGGTATCAGAGCCACGGCTCGAACCTTTCATGACTGCCAACCAAGGAATAATTTTTGGCTCGATTGGGCTAACCTCTGAATCAGAGGTAACCTCTGGAAATTCCCCTTCATCCTCGGTGCACAACATGACATCCACCTCGATTCAAATTACTGTTCACCGTCTAAATGGGCAGAATTTCTTGGAGTGGTCACAGTCCGTAAAACTTGCAATTGATGGACGTGGGAAATTGGGGTACCTGACTGGAGAGGCAGCGAAACCTGATGAGACAGAGTCAACATACAAGACATGGAGATCAGAAAACTCTCTTGTGATGGCGTGGCTTCTCAACTCCATGGACCCCTCAATCGCCAGACCACATATGTTTATGAAGACTGCGAAAGACGTGTGGGACTCTGTGAAAGAGACATACTCAGATTCCGAGAATTCATCCCAGATATTCGAGTTGAAAGCAAAACTCTGGAACCTGAAACAGGGTGATCATGAGGTAACCATCTACTACAATGAGATGGCGGCCTTGTGGTAGGAGCTGGATCAACACTACGATGATGTCTGGGACAGCAAGGATGATTACGCAAGACAAAAGAAGAGAGAGGAGAATGATCGGGTATACATGTTCTTGGCTGGAATGAATCAAAATCTTGATGAAGTTAAAGGACGAATACTTGGAAGAAAACCACTTCCGTCTATCAGAGAAGTCTTCTCTGAAATTCGCCAAGAAGAGAGCAGGAAGAAGGTGATGCATAGCCAGGCCGAAAACAACATTGGCTCCATGAGTGATAATTCAGCCCTGGTGTCTCGAAACCCGGACACAACTCCGAATGCAGATAGGAAGAAGAAGGCCTGGTGTGCCCACTGCCAGAAAGCCTGGCATACCCGAGAAACTTGCTGGAAACTTTACGGAAAGCCACCAGGTTGGAAGAAACGATCTGAGAAGGCACTACAAACAGTGACTGAGATTTCTCAAGAAACTCCAATCAACTCTGGACAGCTTCCATTCACTCAGGACCAAATAGATCAACTTGTTAGGTTACTTCGAACTTCAAATCCAACTCCATCCTCCACCAACTGTTCTGTCGCACAAAATGGTAAACCTACCACTGTTTCCCTCATGTGTTCTAAACCTAAATGTACCTGGGTCATCGATTCAGGTGCAACCGATCACATGACTGGTTCGTCTTCCTTTTTCTCCTCTTACAAACCGTGTGTAGGTAATAGAAGAGTTAGGATTGCAGATGGGTCTTTCAACTCGATTGCTGGAATAGGAGACATCAAACTCTCGCTCACTATTACTCTTTCAATTGTCCTCCATGTTCCTAAACTGTCTTGTAACCTTATATCTATTAGCAAACTAACTCAAGACCTTAAGTGTCAAGCTAAATTTTCAAACTCTTATCGTGTTTTTCAGGAGGTAGGACTCGGGGAAGATGATTGGCAATGCTAGGGAATATGGTGGACTCTACTTCCTTGATGGGGAAATTGAATCTTGTAAAGTTGCCCAAGCATTTTCTGGTTTGGAGACTACCTTTATTGATCTGAATAATGAAGTCTATTTATGGCATTATCGTCTAGGACACCCAAGTTTCTTTTATATGCAAAAGTTGTTTCCCAAGTTGTTTCTGAATAAAAATCCTTCGTTGTTTACGTGTGAAATTTGTGCTCTAGCTAAACATCATAGATCTGTGTATCAACCAAAAATGTATCAACCTAGTAGACCCTTCTCACTAATCCATAGTGATGTTTGGGGCCCTTCTAGAGTTGCTGGTCTTCTCGACAAAAAATGGTTTGTCACTTTCATAGATGATCACTCACGGGCTTGTTGGGTTTTTTTATTAAAAGCAAAATCTGAGGTTGAACCAATCTTTAAAACCTTCCACAACATGATTGTCAATCAATTTCAAGCAAATATTCAAATGATAAGAAATGACAATGGAGGGGAATATTTTAAAGAGACTCTAAGCAAATATTTTAGGGAACATGGTATCCTCCGACAAAGCTCCTGCCCTGATACTCCACAACAGAATGGTGTGGCTGAGAGAAAAAATAGGCACATATTAGAGATCACCCGAGCGCTTATGTTCTCTAGTCACGTCCCGAAATACTTGTGGAGTGAAGCAGTTCTTACAGCAGTCTATTTAATTAATAGATTACCGTCTAAAGTCCTCAATTTTAAAACTCCGCTGGATATTCTCAAAGACACCTTCCCAAACTCGAAAGTGTTCTCCTCTTCTCTACCTTTGCGAACGTTTGGATGTACTGTTTTTGTGAGAAATCTTGATCGAAACATGAGTAAACTAGATCCCAGGTCTAAAAAATATGTGTTTGTTGGCTACGGATCCACTAAAAAGGGGTACAAATGTTTTGATCCAACTTCAAAAAAATTGTATATATCTTTTGACGTTTCTTTTTTTGAAGAAAAACCATTCTTTGGTTCTCATCCTCAGGGGGAGATAAATGAAGATGATGATGGTGGTCTAGGTTTTTTATCACCTAATTCGGGTTCTAACAATCAAGGAGATATTTCTATTGAATTAACTTCCAAAAATAAGGACACTATCCCTGGATTACATGAGGACTTGGTTGTAATACCAGCAAGTCCTAAAATTGTGGGAAACATTGACCTCATAAATGTGGACCACTCAAAAATTTCGCATAACAAAGAATCTAGTCCAACTAGCCTGAGTATTCCTCAATCCTCACCAATTGATACAGGTAGTACCCAAAGAGGAAAATTCTATGAGCATGTCTACCAGAGAAGGGTTCCACATCAAGGAGGGAAAGACATCATATCTCAACTTGACCATGAGTCCAACTCAGAGCCATCTTCTGAAGGTAAGTTCCCAACTCCTCTGGATCTCCCAATTGCCCTACGAAAAGAAAGAAGATCATGTGCCAAATACCCTATATCTAACTCTGTCTCCTATTCTAGATTGTCTCCACAATTTTCAATGTTCTCAGGTAATGTCTCCTCTGTCCATATTCCGAGAAATATTCAAGAAGCTTTAGAGAGTCCTGAGTGGAAAAAAGCAGTTCACGAGGAACTTGGTGCACTTGAGAAAAATCAGACTTGGGTTCTTGAGGAGCTGCCTGTGGGGAAGTCTATTGTTGGGTGTAAATGGGTATTTACACCGAAATTTAATGCAGAGGGGATACTTGAAAGATACAAGGCACGCGTTGTGGCAAAGGGCTTCACACAAACATACGGCATCGATTATTCAGAGACATTTGCACCTGTTGCGATGATGAATACTGTCCAGGTGCTGCTGTCCATTGCTGTAAATTTGGACTGGCCTCTTCAACAACTCGATGTGAAAAACGCTTTCCTAAATGGAATGTTAGAGGAAGAAGTCTTCATGGATCCTCCTCCTGGGTTTGAAGGTACATGTGGTAAGAAAGTTTGTAGGTTGAAGAAGGCTCTATACGGCCTCAAACAGTCTCCTAGATCCTGGTTTGGAAGATTTACCCAATTTGTGTTGAAACAAGGCTATGTGCAGGGGCAATCCGATCACACTATGTTTACAAAATTCTCAGAATCGAGAGTCTCGGTTTTGATTGTCTATGTGGATGACATTATTCTCACAGGTGATGATATTGAGGAGATGCGCTTGTTAAAAGAAAAACTATCGAAGGAATTCGAGATCAAAGATCTAGGTGGGCTTCGGTATTTTCTGGCTATGGAGTTTGCTCGGTCGAGCAAGGGACTTGCGGTTTCTCAGCGCAAATACATCATGGATTTACTAGAAGAGACAGGTATGAGCGATTGTAAACCCGCTGAAACCCCAATAGATGCAAATAAAAAACTCGGGGAGACAACCACTCAAAATGCCGCAGATGTACACCAGTATCAGAGACTTGTAGGTAAATTGATTTATCTATCTCACACTCGACCAGACATAGCATTCGCTGTGAGCCTAGTGAGTCAGTTTATGCATGCTCCCTCTAGAGACCATCTTGAAGCGGTTAACAGAATCCTAAAGTACCTAAAGGGGTGTCCTGGAAAGGGCTTATGCTTCAAGAAGAGTGAGAGCAAGAAGTTGGAAGTTTATACAGATGCTGATTGGGCTGGGTCCATTACTGACAGGAAATCAACCTCGGGCTACTGTACCTTCTTGTGGGGGAACCTAGTCACATGGAGAAGCAAGAAACAGAACGTTGTAGTGCGTAGCAGTGCTGAGGCTGAGTTTAGGGCAATGGCTAATGGGATATGTGAGGCTATTTGGGTTCAACGAGTGTTACAGGACCTGAGAATTGAAGCTGCTCTTCCGATTAGACTGTATTGTGACAATAAGGCAGCGATTAGCATAGCTCATAATCCGGTTCAGCACGATCGGACTAAACACATTGAAGTGGATCGACATTTCATAAAGCAAAAACTAGATAATGGTCTGTTTTGTACTCCATATGTTCCATCATCCGAGCAAGCTGCTGACATCCTCACCAAGGGATTATTTAGACCCGTGTTTGAGAGTTGTATAAGCAAGTTGGGCATGATAGACATTTATGCTCCAACTTGAGGGGGAGTGTTAGAATTATTGGTTTATTCCTGTCTATTATTCTTTCCTTATCCGTTTATTCTTTTCTGTTTTGTTCCTTGATTTCCTCCCTGATTGTTAGGAGGATTGTTAGCTGTTAAGTTTGTTCCTTTTTTGGTGCTAGGTTTAGGGTTTCTACTGTAATATATATACTAGTTCTGATGATCAATAAACTAGAGAATTTTATTCCAAAAACGTACATTAACTGCAGAAATAACAGTTCAAGGAAAACTTAAACTCACTCCTTGCAGTTATTTTAAAATTAAATCTGAAAGTAGCTGATTCAAATAACTACTTAAAGTGTAGGCTAATTTAGCTCCTGTTGCAAATCGAATTTTGTTCAATGCTATTCAAAGATAGATTGTTCTCACTGTTATGAATTGCTATTCATTTTTATAGAAAGAAACATTTTCTTTAATGTGTAATTAAGCTGCTGAAATTGCACAATTGTCCATGTCAAGTTGTTGGAAAGCATTTAGTATGGAATGACATATCAGTTCTGGAAGGATATGATATCGCCAATTTTGCATTTTCTCTTCATTTTTTCCTCCATCTGATAATTCTCTTATCATCAAAATAACTTTATTCTTCTTTATGAAATTTTGTTGCTGGTAAAAATATTGTATCACGACTATTGTGAACTTTAGGTGACTTGCATGCACTCGTTATGTTGTGTCATGAGAAACTTTGATCATTTGTATTTTCCTTTCATTTATGTTATTTCTGGTTGTAAGTGCTGTGGTACTGCAATTTTCGGAATTATAGTTATGTTTATACGATAATTTAATAACTATGCTTGGCACTAGATGATTAGTTTCTCAAGACGACAAATTTGAGTTAAAAGTTGATTTAGTTAGTAAATTCTACCGTAGGCATGCATCAGAAATTAGTTTGTGATTCTTTAATAGTTTCAACACTCGTGATCTAATTGTTACAATGCAATGGATCGGTTCAAATACCCACAATTAAAAGAAAAGCATTAGGTGGCTGCAAGTACCACCTCCGATTTGACGACTGTCTTCACTGTACCAACACGAATTTTTCCAGCGTGCTTATGTCTTTACTTACTCGTATATTGAGAAAGTTTCCAGGATTCATCCATATAGAATTACTTCAAGTCACGCACGTTTAACTTTTGAGTTTTTAAATTATAGGTTCCTGAAAAAAATTGCAATTTGTTGATATGAGAGGTACTTATAAAAAATTTTAAGTATTTTTTAACTGTACAGTATCATACCTGCACAGTCTTAGAAGAGATGTGGGATCACCTCATTGTTCCTCTACGTCTAGAAGCCTACTAGAAGCCGCTCATGGTACTGATGATCACTTCCCGCCCTCTTCAGCCCTGGGCTTCACAGGCTGGCTGCATAATATAATTGATATAATAAATTAATTGATTCAAAAATATAAATATAAAATATCAAAGTATGTGAATATTAACATTCCCAAAATATGGAACAAAAGTATTTAATATTCAATACATTTAAAAGCATGGAGCAAAAGACTATTGAAATTTGTGTTCTTCGATTCTTTTTAGAATGAACTTATTAATTATTATATTGTTGTCAATTTTTTTTCAACCAACGGGCCATTCATGTAGATGATCATAGATTTTGCCAACAACTCTTTTTCCATCTTGTTACACATAGCTGTTTTAATAAATTTCATAGTTGAAAATGCTCGTTACGTTCAATTGAAGAAAATAGGGGTGTTAGTTTGTTTCTGTTTCGAGTAGATAAGGGCAACAGGAAACGAGAAGAGAGAAAGAGCAGGGGAAAAATATCAAAAGAAATAGGGGTGTGGGGGTCATTGGGGCTAAGTGACAAAAAATACAATAAGGTGGGGTTGCAAACAAAAACTAAAAAGATATATGTTATTATTATTATTTAAAATGGATGGGCCTGGAGCCCATTCTAGCCCAAGGGTGGCTCTCCTCATGTATATAACAGCTTTATTTTGCGATATAGGAATTCCAGGACAATATTTTTTATAGTTATGATGGTAAGAGAGAGAAAATCTAGAGGTGTGATCATTGATGTAGAAGTTTCAAATGTGGCATTGAATTCATCCTCAGTTGGAATTCCTATGAGCATTTTGAAGAATTAATGTGTCATGAACAGTTTCCTAACCAAAAATAAAAAATGTCATGAATACATGTAAGAATTAAAAGAAACTTCTTAGCCTTTGAATTGATTTTTCTGTGGCAGAATCTGTACTCTGCTTATTGTGGAAGTGTGCACCTGAGATGGCAATTAGAGAGTAGATTGGGTAGAGTTCTTCAAGGAGGAGAAGAGGTGTTTTTAGCAAATATTTTTCAAATTGATTACCTACTTGAATAGCTATCTTATTGTATTAAACATGATTTGACAGAGATGCTTTATCTTTTGTTGTCAGCATGAGTGTTACTTGTAATTCTGTTTAAGCAATTATTCTAGCTCTAATTACTATGTTTAAGAAACAATTGCACTCTAATTGTATTTTCTCCTATCACCATTCTTTACAGATATTATGTTGCACCATCTGGCAAGAGACTACGGTCTATGGTGGAAATTCAGAGGTACAATTTTTTGCGCACCAGTATAAAATTGGTGTATAAAAATGCTACTGGCTAATATTTTAGAGTGGTGATTCATTGTGTTCCTACATGTCTTTGAGGTGTCATGTCTCTTTTTCAAGGTATCTCAGCGAGCATCCCAAGTGCGTGGAAGAAGGGGTTCAGTTGTCACAGTTTTCATTTCAAATTCCAAGACCTTTGCAAGAAAACTATGTGACAAAGCGACCTGCTCGTCCTGCACCTCCAAGTGTTGGTGGATCTCTCAATCCCTCAGAAGGTGCGAATTTTACTTTTCACAGCATTTAGATTTCACAGTTTTTGCATTAAATCAGAATACAAAAGGAGTCATTTGGTTAAACATCAATGGTTTTTGTCAATCTTGAAAATCTGTTTTCTTTGAGACCTTATAATTGTTGTCCACAGAACAATTGCAGTTTTTGACTGTTTGACTACCGATATAGTCCAGTTGCTGGAAAGATTTTCAATTATTTGAACTTAATAGACTTGCTGCACTTTCAGTTATATTTAAAAAACATGTTCAATGGATGCACGCATCCGCATATTTTTCGTTATTTTAGTGATCATAGTTTCTCTCACTCTTGAATTATTTTGCGATTCAGTGAAAATTTACTAATTGTTTGTTTGAAAGACAGAGTCAGTTAAGTAGTACAAGTCTATCAATCTTTGCAGTTAAGGCCGTAGAATGGAGAAAACCTGATGTGGACATAGAGTTGCATCTAAGTGGACCAAGGCTTTCGAAGCCCCATTTTGAGGCTCCTGGTTCGAACCCTGAAATTCAATCATCAAAAAAGAACAGGAAAACACCCTCTAAACGAGGAACAATGATGCTTTAGTTGTTTATAATCCAAACGGGATCAACATGGATGAAACACACAGGCCTCAGTCTGGTTGCACATGATGTAATGTCTGTAATTCCCCCATTTTACTCCTGTTCAGCCACCATACTGCATACCCTTGTTTTGCTAAGCTAGTGCAGGTTTTTGAAGGCACGTGTGGTTTCGGGGAAGTATATTTCGAGGTTGATTTAAGATGTATGAACTTCATGTTTGAAAATATATGCACTTAAAACTTAAAGCACACAACCTTGTCTGAGTTATACTTAAGTTGCTTGTTGGTCTGCAGACAAATTTTAGATTACTGTTTTATCTTGGCTTGATTTCACTTTTCTTACTTGGATATACTGTTTTGACTGAACTGTGCATGCCTTGCTCGATGTCATTTTTTCCACCATAGAATTTATTCTTACCAAAAATCATTTACTATCTTTTGCGATGATTTCTTCTTCGATAGAATTATTGCTAATGTTAACATGATTGCCTGATTGAAGAAAATTTGAACTTCGAGAATTATGTTGGTGACAATTTTGACGGCCAAGACAAAGAACATTTGGCCAACTATGGGGGCTTGCGTAATTAGATTTGTGCCTAGATATGAACCACTTTTTATTATTTATGAGCATGACGATCTTGTCAAATTTACCACCACTATCCAACCAGAAAGGAAAGCGAGAGGGTGAGTTGCCTAAAAAGTTTCCAAGCATTAAAGAAAGCAGGGGTGACCAGCACCCCAGTGCTTTTAGCTTCTGTCTGAGAAACTTCTAATTTGATTGATGATGGTGATGGATTACGTGAACTAGCGGATCGATCGGAACCATATCAACAGTTCCATCCGATTCTTGGATCTTCGGCGCGGGAATCGGTATGAACCGGACCGGAGAACCCCTAAGCATGCCTATTCTAACCAAACAATGGAACTTTGAATCCATTCCCCGGTTATTAGTGTATTTGTAAACAATGATCGTATATATGTGCGTGTGTATCAATAGCTTTTATTTATTTAAACTATTTTCCATTTGTTGAATGAATGGTTGCTTCGCTTTTGTCCTAATATGTTGCCACATGTTTGATAACATTGATTAGTCGTTGTCACAACATGATTCATGGAATCTGGTCTTCCGGTATTAGCATCAAATGTTCGGATATTGGCATTGATTTTCTAATTTATCGAAACAATTTTTACGTTTTTCAACTTCAGAGAATTTAATATGATGGACAAGATTTTTTTTGGTTCAAATACAAAATTGAAGCTCTAAGAGATTTCATAGTATATTTACCGTGGTGCTATATCTGGGGCAACCTCTAGGTGCCGATATTATTTGTGTATTTTTAAATTTGTCATAGTACTAAATGAGTTAAAAATAACAAGATTAAGTATTTAAGTAATTTATTAATTGATATAACGCACCCAAAAGATATAAAAACACAAAAGACGAACAACCAAGAACAATCTAATTCGGAAAGCCCATTTTTGTGTACCATATGATCTTGTATAGCTCGTGCGGTACATAGTCTAATCCTGAAAGCCCATTTTTATGTCCTATATGATCTTGAGTAACTCATGCGGTACATGCAGTTCTATGAACAAGTATCTTGAATCCAGAACTTTAATGACTACTAATTTCAAAGTAAACCTATCATCGATTCCGAGCCCCGGGAAAGAAAAAATTCTTAACCAATTTTTGTGCCCTCTTTTTTATTGTATTGATCTTGTCATTCACGTTTATTTGAATGTACTAGTTACCATTTATTTTCTATATCTTGGTAAATTTGACGGTAGTAGCTATATCCCAACCTTTTAACTACCCGAGCGTTGTAAATATTAGACGTTATAAATATTAGACATCTTACCTGGCGGAAGGGTTGTAGGCGCATTGGAGGGCTCCATCTGTTGCCACACGAGTCTGATCAACATTTATCAGGACATAGTGACAAAAACATCAAAAACACGAGCCTAATTGCTGGTCTTTGAGCATTAGTGATGCCGGGCTAACAGAACTTTGGTAAGGTGCTAATTTCGTATGCAACTCTAAAATTTCTATAAGCCAGATTGATAATTGCAAGTACAAAAGTAATCACAGCTATGAACCGATGGAACATAATCCCCAATTCATTTAACATAAACAAGTCTCGCAAGAAGTTTTTTTTTTTAATATCCGCTGTGTGCAAGTCAAAGAGGCTCAACATTTCGCTCGATCGACGTTTAATCAACTGACCATCTGATCAGGACTGGCAGATGACAAAATATCCAACAATGAGTCACGGGCTTCCAATTCTTCGTGCCAGAGAGGGAGTTCGTCACCTGGGAAGAACTTCCGACTGACCCCATCAGAGTTGATCTGCAGTTAGAAGGATAGCAAATGTGAAGTTCCCATAAAAACTAAAGAAGCAAGAGGGGTTCATGACAAATTAATTAAAAAAACAGTTTATTTTGATAGAGGTTTCAATTCAATTTTACTCAAAAGTTATGGAAAACAATTTAGTAGTATTTTCTGAAATGTTGTTTTGGATATAAATTTTGAACTTTGGAGTGACAAGGTGAAATTATTAGTGGAAAAGGTGAAATATAATGATGATGGTTGAACAGGACGGTCGCGGGCAATAATGAAAGGATAGAATTAAATGTTCATAAGCAAGTCGGTTTAGAATTTTTCCAGTTTAAAGGGTTAGGTTATATCACTGTTGATTCACCAGGTAGTATATACATGCATATATTGAGAAGGAACTCACAGTCACGGTGCGAACAACACCACCACTAGCACCATCACGAGCAATGGCCAGAGAGACCGCCTTGATGACTAATTGCTGTAAAAAAGAACACAAAATTTAGCAAATTCTGTTAACAGAAAAATTCATTATGTATGAAGCTTAAAATGGCGCGATTGATTGACGTCATTCTGTAAGTTTAGACATGGAAAACATAAAGTAGGCAACCTCAGCTTCGCTCTGAGACATCCCTTCCTTCCATGCTTGGTCAAAGAAACCGTACAAATATGAAGAGCCAGATCCTGATACAGAAAAGAACTGACATACATTAGTTGCCTCCCAAAACGAGACAGAAATTTTGACGCAAAACACAGAAACGGTACCGGCAGGATAAGGCTTTACAAACGTGACCGACTCAATAGTTAACAAAAATATTAAGAGCAATAGTTAATAAAATATTAAAATCACATACACACACAATACAAGAGCAAATTTAGATATCCAAAATTTAGGGATGGAACAGGTTTGAACAAAACTCGGTTCACAAATATTTCATTAGCTAGTACTAAAATAAATATCATTCACCTTCCATGCATCTCAGGAATGAAATCTAACAAGTTAATGATCACAGTTTCACTTATCATTGATTCAACCAATAAGCTGAAAAACGACTTTGATTCCACATCTAAAATCATTCCCTACATGGCAAGCAGGATCAGCTGAATGCTCGAGTATAAGGATGAACTTGATGTTCAGAAAATAGTTATTCCTTCGACAACCAAATAGAGTCATTATGAGTAAATGAATGTGCATTAAGGACAAGCCATTGTGAAAACTTGGATATGTTATTAGTTATGCCAGCAAAAAAAATTGGATATGTACATTAGTTAGCCAGCTAAACAGCTCAATAAACCCAACCATATATATAAATACATTAGTAGACAAGAAAAAACACACCTCCAATAGTGAAAGGGAGATCTAAAAGTGTTCCTCCTAGAGGTACTCCATATATTTTCCCCCCTTCATACTTATCCCAGCCACCAACAATAAGGCCTGTTTGAAGCATGTCCTGCAAATGAATATATAACAGGAATTTTAGATGAATTTCAGACAAAAAATGTATATATGCATAGGTGCTAGTGCTGAAACATATTGCTGAAATTTATACTAAGAGCATAAACCATTAAGAAAAAAATTAAGATATCCATATTGGCTAAGAAAGGCTGCACATTTAGATTTCACCATGCATCAGAAAAATTCCAAAAGTATTTCATTTAAGCAAAGGGAAAGTGGTTTTATTGGGACAAGGCTTGCATAAAATTCCTTGTGTTATGAACCTTTATTATACTCCATAAATTAACATACTTCAACCTCATTTAGCAAGTCCAAGATTGAGAATGGGATCGATTTTTAAATGCTTAAACCAAAATGAAAATTAGCGTGCATGTACATAAACAAGAGAAAACCGGATGATTGCCGACATGCCTCTTAAGATAACTTTGTTCAATTCTCTTATCAAAGATATGTATTACTCGTCATAGTCATAGAAACAGTTTATAGGATGCCACTGTTCTTCAAGTGTCAAAAGGATTTCTGAACAATATTATTTTTTCAGTTAAAAAATGCAATGCTGCAAGAAAAATGAAATGTTGAATCAAACAGTTAAATATATGGCTACCACTGCCCTTTATATTGCAAAAAAATAACTAGTCCGCTATTTTTTTCAAAAACAAAAGTATCAGTACCAGAAACCGAGTTCCCGACTTTACATTTTCCATCATAGTAAAATACCAGATAATAGAAGATTGCTGAATGTAAAAACACAGGGAGAGACTAAAGGAACATATTTTACACTCTACTATACAATTAGTTCAAACTGAAATTTAATTTCTCCAAAACTTACCACTCATTAACAACATTAAAATCTACTATGACCTTTACAACATAAAAATATGATAGCTCGAAAAAAGACAAGCATGTAGTCCTTAGGACCCACCACAAACCATTCTAACTTGCATTTTTTCTTGTGTGGACTAACTACTGAAGTTGATAGTAGAAGACAAAAAAATCAAGGTTTATATGGTTTTATCATTGCTTATGCTTTCCTAAGAGTAGTCAATGTGGCGGTAATGCAACTATAATTTCAATGGTAGCTTAAACTCCCACCCGCAATCCGCTGAGAGCAGAAACGAATTGATAGTTCAACTCATATCCACAAGAAACAGACAATACTAATTAGACATAACTTGGGTTTATAGATCTCAATTGCATATTGTTTCCAACATGGTACACGAAAACAATTTTTATCAGCTTTGAATGCTAGATGCAATTTTAACTAGACAGGTTTAACACAATCACAACTTGGAGATAAGAAACCATTTAACAGACCTTATTATTGTAAGAAAATAATCTGACAAGATTCGCAGCAACTTTTACAGTTGAAGGCTGCCCAAGTTGTATCCTGCATAAAAAAAATATCATCAGTAGAAAGCTTTGGAAGCTTTCTGTGTTACACGAGAAAAAAGTGCAGCATCCATATTTATTTCTGTCTAGATAACCCACAAAAAGGGCAATTCTTATATTACCAAGCAGAGTATTCTGTACATTCTCCAGAATAATAAAAATACAAAGACATCGACAAAGTTCAACCCAAACAAGGATAAATGGAACAAAAAAAAATAGGTTTAGTAGTTTTGTTACTTGTGTAGAAGTTCAAAATTGTGCTTGATTTCACAGATTATAAAAGCAAAGTTCTAGAGAGAATACAGATCCACCAACAATATGATGACGCCAAAAATTTCAATATTAGCCATGTCTGCGAAGCTAAAAATTTCTGAACTTTTTCTATATTTTTCGGCCTCGTGGGGTCTATAAGTTGACAGGAATGAGTATAGACTATAGAGGTTGAACTTTGAAGTTACAAACATACAAGCATAGCATATTTGTTTGGTTTGAACTTTGAATCAAGGAGATTACTCTATTTATTTAGTTAGAGTTTAGAAGCAGGAAGATAAAATTGAGTTGCATCTGGACAGATCGATCATCCATTACAATGCAAGACAGCATGTGACCTAGAAAGCAAATAATAATTAAGGATTTTTAGTTTTCCAAGTGATTAAATACCCAAACTTACGTGTGCTGATGGAGAAAGTGACGGACATAATCAGAAACAATCTGCGAATCTGCAGCCTGAAAAGAAAACCATTGCAAAATGTGTCTCAAATGAAATGAGTCACAAATATTTTGAAATGTAAGAGGAACTCAAAGCCTTTTCAATGCAAATTCATCACAAAGAATGCAGTAACAACCAACTTCAGAAAATTCCAAAAACACACAACTGTATCTCATCAAACAGTCAGAGCAACGAACCTACCTCTTAAAATTTGTGCTTATAATTATAACTGGGATGCTTACTGTCATCACCAACACACGATTTGCTAATGCAGGGATATGGAAACAACTAAAAATGCAAGTAAATACTTCAGTTTCAAAGATACAGATTAGAGAATTTAAGTGACAAGCAGACCCAAAATACAGCCTATGAACGTATATTAAGTTAAGGTTGCAGCTATAACTACTCTGAGCCCATAACTCCTACGAGAACTTTCTGATAAAAGCTAATTTGTTAGCTATCACCAGCAACAAACAAAAAATTCAGATCCAAAACTTTCCTCGGTTCACTTTACAGTACACAAAAAGTTCAACGGAAAAACATATCAGATCACAGTTCACCAAAAACTATAAGCAGCATCTTCTCCTTTAAATTTTGTTTTTCCCTTCTCAGAAAGTAAGCTAAGAACAACCATGTTTCCAGGACAACAAAATATTACCGATCCAGAGCGGCAAAGGTAGACATTGTCTGTCAACTGAGTGATCTTATCAGATGCCCTGTTTGCCACATACATTCCTGCAATTCATATTTTCTCCAAGTTGACAAACAAAATATCAAAATATTCACCCGACACTGTTTTGTAATCAATAGATAATCAGATTAGACATAAATTATAAAGACGAACAGTTTCTATACCAGTGCTCGTGCGTGAGTCGGCGCCGAGAACAACGCCGCCGTTGTAGGTGACGCCTATTATCGTAGTTCCCATCGAGTGAGGAGCGTCGAGATCCATGGCGCTTGTGGAGGATAACAGAGTTCAAAGACCGAAGAGAATCAAACCCTAAGGAATTGGGGGAATTGTTCGAAGAGAAATTTTACAAATACGTACTTGAGTTTCTCGCTGAGGAGTATTACCAATACCGGTAATGCATTTTTTATTCAAATTTGGAAGCTTAGATAAGATCGACAATATAAGTATATTATAATTTTTTTAGTCGTGGGAGGATTTTATAACTCAGTACAAAATCTTATATTTCGGATCAAATTTGAGATATTAATATCACTTAAACTACGACATATATAAATTTAAAAATCATAGATACAATGTAAACTTATATTACGAAATATTATGTAAACTACAAAATTGATCACATTAACTACAAAAAAACGTTGGAGGCTCTTGTTAGTTGAACATTTCTCATTTCACACGAGAGAAAAAGAATAAGTGAAAGAAAATATATATCCAGATCAGATTAACGAAGAGATATATATTTTGACATGTGTTTATTTAAGATTTTAAATTATTCTATTATAACATTATTAAGAGCGATATTTAAATTTATTATAAAAGAGTTCTAGTCGTCGATAACATCCCAAAATACAAAGTTCGATTGAGTCTAAAATGAATTCTTAGGGAAACATTTTTGTGGTTCCTATCTCATAATACTGGATGTGATTTACCATGAGAATATAACCAATTGGTCTATACAAAACATCAATTTTACACATGATTTTTTTTTTTTATTACAAGCTTACAAAAGATAACTCAGCTCTCCGATATTCAACGTTTTGCTTACTAATCAACCAAGAAACTAGATTCATTCGCTTCCAAATTTCTATTTTCTGGAATATATCCTGTCATCGTACGTCCTCGCATGCCTTCACTATTTGAGTATAGCTTCTTCTGAGATTCAGCCACCTGCAAAAATTAATAAATATGTTAGCCATATCGATCTCCAGGAGTTAAAATAATTTGAACACTTTTGTACTTTGTTAATTAAATGCCAGATTATTTCTGGCATTCTCGTACTTTTAGTGCTCACATGAGAATAAGACTCTCTCGGACTTGGGCTGATTCTTGGATTTGTAGCCATGGACATAGTAGGCATCGATTCTTCGGCTAATGCTCGTAATCTGTTGAGCTCCGGTAACACCACGGTTCCAAGATCAGGTCTATCTTTGCGCCTCAATTCTGCACACTTAAGTGCTATCTTTGCAAAGCCCAATGCCTCTTCTATCGGCCAATCGGGAACCGTGGGATCGAGCATGTCGCCGAATGTCCCTTTCTCGATAGCCCTTTCGACGTGATGAGTCAAACCCATCGGCGGCTTTGATGTTATGATTTGAAGTAGCATTACTCCGAGTGAGTAAATGTCAGATTTCGTGCCCAGCATGCCGGTTTGCTGATACTCGGGGTCAATGTAACAGAACGTTCCAGCTGCCGATGTCATGTGATATTGCGTGACCGTGTCGGCTACTGAAGGTGGAACGAGCCGAGCTAAGCCAACGTCGCTGATCTTGCTGACGAAGTTGCGGTCGAGTAAAATGTTGGCAGGTTTAAGGTCTCTGTGCACGAGTGGCTACGGCTTGGTCTGGTGGAGAAAAAGAAGGCCGGTGCCGATTTCTGCTGCTATTCGGAATCGAAGTTGCCATGACAGGACTGGAGTGTTCCCACGTCGAAAGAGACGATCATCCAAGCTACCGTTTACCATGCACTCGTACACAAGACACCCATATTCGGGGCATGCCCCAAGGAGCAGCACCATGTTTGGATGCCGAATGCAACTCAGAACTTCGACCTGAATCATGATGTGCAAATACAATAGATAAAAAAAATTGAGTGCGACACGATGCCAAGTCAAATGGCCTATATTTATTTCATTTACCAAATTTTCACAAATTGAAGACACTATATATTATACAAACTGAGACGACCACATTATGTCTGTAAGAAGATATTCTTCCCTTTTCGTACCTCTTGTTGAAATTGTGATCTTCCTTGCGCCGCATCTTGCCGGAGAACCTTGACGGCGACCTGTGTATGATCCAAGTAGCACTTGTAAACTGGCCCATATCCACCTTCTCCGATTTTACAAGACTGCGAGAAATAATCAGTAGCAGCTTCAATCTCCTCGATCGAGTATTTTCGATACCGAACATCACTTTGTGCCAACTTATCCAATACTTTCTTCTTCTCCTCGGCTTCTCTGAGTGCTTTCCTTTCAGCTTTGATTCTTTTCTGCGCTTCGAATTCAGCAATTCTTTGAGCCGCTTCGGCTTTCTCAAGAGCCTCCCGGCATTTTTGTTTCTCTCTCTCTGCAATAGCTAATGCTGCTTCCTCTGCTTGCCGTGCTTCTTCGAGTTTTTGTTCTTCTTCCACTTTCCACCGATGAAGCTCGAGTGCCTACGAAGATAGTCACAAAAACCCATGTTTACATTCGACAAAGGACTTGCGTGTTAGTATACCAAGTGAAAAATCTAAATACGATACGCTCTGTTTTGCAGTGAATGCTTCCTTGCAAGCCGAGCTGTACATGTCCATTGTCTGTTTCAACTCCTGTTTCAGCCTTCTCATCTCTGCTTCTACATCATCCTACATACACGAAAACATTTCCCGAGTTCTTTACTATCTTCGAGTCTGTATATATATCTCTTTCGAATTAGAAAATCCTTTTTGTTTATTTTTTTAAGCATACCAAGCTTTGAGATCCTGACCAAGGGTTGCTTCCACTTTCCTGTGAACTTGAAGAGAAGATTCCGAAACTGCTGCCTGCATCGGAGGATTTGGAGTTCGAGATTTGGGATCCAAAACTCATCGGGTTTTCTGAGTCTGACCCGCTTGACAGACGAGGGGGCAGATTCGTATCTTGATCCAATGCATACATCATTCGGTCGTTGCTTGGCCTGCTTAAGCTCACAAACGATATATCGGTGTCAGGCAGAGAAAGGTCCCCATATGATCTATTAAAAGCTTTTCCTCTCGTAAATGGTGATCTGAAATAGATGGTGTAATAAAAGATAAAAAGACCTTGTATATAACTTCTTCACTTTCAATCAAATTGATCAAGAACATCTGTTTAATATATTATTTATATCAGTCTGCTTAATTGAATCTGTGTTATCCATTCCACTTGTCTTAGCAGGAAAAGATGACCCATCGACATAGGCACCTCCTGAAATGTTGCGACACAGTTTTCTTTAGACAGATGAAACAAATATTGAGCAACGATACCGAAGATGTGTCTATGATCATCAAAAACTTACGTTGGGTCCCGTTAACTTGCATGAACCGTGCATCAGTTGAACCAGGAAGGTTAGTTGTCGAATTCTGCAGCGGGCGAGGAGCTTCTTTTGAAGCTGAATTTATCATGGCTGACTTGACGGTTAGTATTTTCCCTTTTGCAATGACATAAACAGTGCAGAACTCGGGTGCCCCTTTGGTAACATTTCCCGGAATATCAACTGTCTTGAATCTAAATTCGAAAATTTTGGTAACTTTCAACTTTTTGAGTTGAATGGCAATGAATATGTTATTATAAGATTAGATGTATTATTCTTTACCTGTTAAAACCAGTTCTGACACTGGCACCAATCACCAAGTTCTCTATTAAATTGTTCCTGGCATAGTCACAAAGAGCTCTACTTACATCTGTCTCTTCCAGTAAAACTTCACTCACTTTTATCTGTTACAAATTATTTTCACTATTCCCAGTTAGTATCTTAGCATGTTTTAATGAGGAAAATTATACATTACAAATATGAGATATTGCCTCGACTCTGGATATTTCATAGCATTAAGATGAAACAAAAAATGCAAGAAAAGGTAGCATTTCTTACGTCCTTGCGGTTGCAAAAGCATCGGAAGGGAAGGAAAAGCTCCTTGGTTTGGTTGACGAATGGACCCTTGCTACCTTTCGAAACGTCATCATTGTCGGAGTAAGTAGAATGGCTTCCAACTGAACAATGAGGAGAAGAAGGTCAGATAAAGTCCATGAAAATGTCAACGTAAGATGTGCCAACCAAAAGCCAGATAAATGTTTGTATGTGAATATCTATCCATACTCTGGACTAAATGAAGTGTGAAGACCTTGCAAAACGAAAGGAATGAGTTCAAACACTCAAAAATGAAAATTATAAGACCGAAAGTTTTTCGTTCAGTCTCGAATTTGACTATTTCTTGTGAAGCAAGACCGACAAAATTCTGGCATATAACCTTCCAAATATAACGCAGAGCACGAAGACAGATTTATGTTCATTTCTTGCATGCCAGAAAGGGGAAAAACAGCTTCATTGGTAGGTTATGATAAAAGATATGGCGGGAAATTGTGCGAACCGGTACCTGACAGAGATTTCTGTTTGACATGGAGGAGAATGACAGTTTTGCCTTTGCCAAGGAAATGATCAGCAGCCCATTTCAATGCAGATTGGCTGCTTTTATCTTTATCAATGGCGACCACAACCATTTCTTGCTTCTTCTCTCTCCATCCCCTCTTTGATTCGACATCTTCTTTCGTACTCGAATCCTCGAGGCAAAATGAATTCAGAAGACAAGTTATTCTAAATGGGACCTCATCAAAGATGTCCTGATGAGGTCCCGAGATTTGTCCTGAGAAATTGTATGTTCTCTTTTCGGACAATGAGTTTCATTTCATGGAGAATCATTTCTTTTATTAATTTGATGGTTTAAGATTTTTTTTATGGGTTTTACGCTTGATTTTTGGTCCGAATAAAATGGGATTTATGTAGACCATTACCTGGTTTATGTGTCTCTAGTTTGTCTCTTAATTGGTTTACGAAGACTGGGTTGTGCCCGTGTTTTTATGATTGATTATTATGTGTATAAACAAGTATGGATTGTACGACGTATCAAAATTATATATATAATCATTTAAAAATATTTAAACGATTGATATTATTTTTATATTAATACTGCAACAATAAGTTAGATTTAATTTTTAAAAAGTACTAGTTATTCAAAGTAACAATCTGGAACCCTCAAAATAACAAAAAATTAAGAAAACTAGAATTCGAAAAATTTAAGTTTGTGAGATTATTTTTACATATAGTTCATAAAAAATTACATAAATCTTTTAAAAATATATAAAATTATAATTGTCTCTATCTATAGAAAAATGTTAAGATACCATTAATTTTATATATAGGTACTATTAATAAATCAAGAGTTCTGTTAGTAATCACTTCTTTGGTAAAACCATTTTCCTAATTCCAACGACGTTTTAAACATGTGATTTATTTTGAGTTTTTAATATAAATTACAAAAAAATATATATATTATTATTATTATATATATTACCTATTAGTAACTATTTTTTGGTGATATTATTTTCATAATTCCAGCTTTGTGATTGTTCACATTTTCATGTAAATTAGAAATCATAGAAACCAACACACAAATAACTACCAAAAATTTAAAGATATGATTTTTTGGTTTTAAAGATAAATTTAATATAAATTATTAAATTACTTTATTATAGTATAACGTGCATGGTGTAACCTGCTTTTTTTTCATCTTCCATATTGCGTTGTTGAAACCATTCAGAAGTGGTTAAAGTTTGTCCTGCTCAAGGTTGGAAATATTCCAGTATTCTGCACCATTTAACTCTACGGTATATATGGGCAGATCTTAAAATGAAATTTGTGGAAAACAAAGTAAAAAAAAGAAGCTAAATATGCGTCGTTGGAGAGATCGTTTCTTATTTTGTGCCGAAGCCTACTATAACTCATCTGACACAGAGGTCCCGACAGGAATGTGATCTCAGGTTCGAGATCCAATTGGACGAAACTCCTCCCGTAACTCAAAAAAGAAAACCTAAATATTCCAAAAATCACTGCAAGAAATTTCAGAATCAACAACACACATACGACAACAGTTTTAACTAAAATCATTGTTAAAAACCGTTGTCTTTGAACGTTTATGACAACGGTTTCATGAACCGCTGTCTATTAGCGTGTTTTTTTGGACAATCGACAACGGTTTTAAAAAACCGTTGTCGATTAGCGTGAGTTTAGAATAAAACACAACGTTATTTAGCGACGGTTGTTGGTTCCAACAACCGTCGCTAATGTTAGCGACGGTTATAGCTAATTTAATTTCAACCGTCGCTAACGTTAGCAACAAAATCAAGAAAAACCGTCGCTAATTTGAAATTAGCGACAATTTAGCTATAACCGTCGCTAAAAGTAGCAACGGTTGTAGGAAAACCGTCGCTAATTTCAAAAATTCGTTACCGCCCAAAATTCCCTCCATTTTCTTCCACCACTCTCTATAAATACCTGCAAATTCGCTCCATTTTCTTCCACTTCACTTCACAACACTTAAAATTTTTCTCACTTACACGATTTTACCACTTCAAAACAATTAATTTTTTTTTCTCTTACACCATTTTATCACTTCACGACACTTAAATTTTTTTATCCCTTACACGATTGTCATATGACATTTTTTCTTGCAGTGAACGATGTTTGATTTACCACATCTAACAAAAAAATCGATGTCTTAAAATCGCGATACATGATTGGTTTATCCACACCATGAAAAAAAACAAGTCCTTTTTGCTGTATCCAAAGCAATCTTCAATCTTTTCTGCCAAGTTAAAGTGGCTCGTACTCCTACAAGCGAAAAAAAAGATTACATCTGTGAAGAGGGTATGTCAAAGTCTCGTTTCTGAGTGTCACTAATCGATATTAGGCAGCATATGGAATGAAATGCTAGTGGTTGTTGGTGTCATCTTGAACAAACAGAAACTAAAAATCTACACTAGATAAGGTTCCTCTAATATAGCTATCGATCGGTTCTGAACTCAGTAATTAATGTTCAAGTAATTATTAAACTAATATCAGATCAAGTAAATAAATGGTGCTAGTTTACTTTTCACATGAAAACCACTTAACAATCATCTACCAATAGTGCATGAAGATATCCAATTGCACTCACTGAAAAAGAGGTGTTTCTCCAAGCTCCCAGAAGCCATATATTCATAAACCAGCAATCTATGATGGCCCTCGCAGCAGTAGCCTTGCTCAATTTTTTTTTAAATCTGGCTCAATAATTGTGGGGTAATTCATTTTTCTAATGGGGTTTTGTATTTGGTAATCTGGTTTATTTTTCTAAACTGGTTCCATTTTGGGTTGTCCTTGCTCATATGTATTATGAGGTATTTTAGTGATTTAATCGCCTCTAAACTTTGGGATTTTCTCACAGTTATGGAAAATTTTAGCATCAAAGTTAATGTTAACCATTAATTATTTAGATATGAAATAACTCAAACAAATCTAAAGCAAACAGACATACAAACAATTCTTGACAACAACTAGAAAGGGAGATATAGCCAGGATTTAAAAACATATGTAAAAATTTTAATTCTATTTTTTAATCGACAAAATATAATATTTTCAACTTACAAGTAGAATTATATATTTTTTAAAGATTTTTCCCCTTATATTACCAATGGCCCCGGTAAGTGGAATAATTTCGGTTGAGTTTCGAGTTCCGATTTTCAGTTCTATTGATTCTAAAACTTTTATTGACATGTTGACTTGAATTCAGCATGGAAAGACCGAAAAATCCCAAGCATCTGGTCCTCTGGATAGTAGCTTGAGTGGATATCAAATGCAGTATTTATTTATTTTTTTTAAATTGTTAATTATTTCAAAAATAATACTAAACATATAACAAATATATCGTAAATTGGTATTTATTTAAGGCAATTATATCGTGAGATTTTGCTATTATCTCATGAAATTTTATATTGAGTTTATCATGATATTTTGATAAATTAAAATTTTATATTGAATTTTATGTTATCTAAATCTTGTTGTATCTGTATAGTATGACTCTTATTTCAAATATTTATTCTACCCCTCTCCCCCTTAAAAATTTGTCTAGCTCCGTCCCTGCAAGCAAATAACATTGAGAATTTTGAATTTGATATTCGACACGGTTTTTATATTCTAATTTTAATATTTGCATTAATTTTTTTAGTATTTTAAATAGTGTAAAACCTTTAATACAGTTACTTCTGATTTTTAAGTAATTTTTTTAAACAATTTTATTTTTTATAATTTTATTATACAAAATTAAGTTTTTTTTATTAAAGCAAATTTCCTTTATGATAGAAGTCAAAAATTATTTATTGCTACTATTAATTTGTCATTAATTATATTGGAATATATAATTTTTCTATCGTAAAAATCCTAGATCCGCCCCGCACAATTAGATTCAATATCTGAAAAATCAAGTTAAATCTAAACCTAGAGACAACAATTTGCGAAATTGCCCCTACGACTTATGGAAAAATATAAATAGACCTCTACATTCAGAATATATACTCTTTCAGTGCATATTTTTGTGTAAAATTTTCGTTTCTGTTTACTAGGGAGTTCAAAAAACATATTCAGTTCGTTAGATTTTATAATATGGAATGCTTATATCAAAAAACACAAGTCATATCGTAAAAGACGATTATCATATTCAATAAACACCGTTTGTAGAGCAAATTCGATTTAAAAACCCTCGACTTACTTTTCTGGTTTTCTTTCAAAGTTTATTGCGACACTTTTCTGCTAACTTTTTTGTAAATTTCATTTTACACCACGTACCCGTACCAACAAATTCTTAACAACTTCATTTCCATTATTTCGATATTGGTTAAATAATGATTTGGTTCGATTCTTTTTCCTTGTAGAATAAAGTTTGATCTCTACAATTAGTTTGTGCTGTGGTCTAACAATAATGGGTTGAAAGGGTAAGACGTAAAACATGCAAGAATCTACATAAACTCAAGCAAAAATTGCAAAATATCTAAAGCCAAATTAGAAATATAATGGATACCCTTGATCTTGAAATCGAAATCTCAATTATAACTATAACGACATAATTACCCGAGGAAAAGATGGCTAAAACAATTGAGGATGCAAAATTACAAGGTCGGAATTGTTTATACAAGCAGAGTCAAAGGACAAACTGGATGTAAATAAGGAACAACACCAATATGAACACAGATGTCCAACTGGATGTAAATAAGGTACAACACAGATATGAATATATAACATATATGAGACACCTTGGCTGAAATCGACACGATGACAAACCGATCTAGAGGTTTAGAAAACAAACGTGAACTAACAAAAACGGGAGTTTCACTAACTTTTGAGTTTGTGCAAGATCAAGAACACGGCTCGATGTGTGGACATCATTGTTGGAGTCAAGATCGACTGACGTAAAGCACGGGAACCAGCCCAGCCATTTTTCCATCCCTCCCGGGACGTTTTTTCCTGACCTGAAATTGCCAATGCGTTAGCTAACCATATGAAGGCAGATGCTCCAAAAGGTGGAACAGTTGGTCGAGAAACTAAGAAAGAAATTTGAAGCAGACCCCACATGAAGTGACTTTATGTGATCCATCTATAGAATGAATGAATAACCCAATCAGTAGGTGGATAACTTGATGGTTCCAGTGTTACAAGATTCCAGCTTTTCGAATTTGAGTTTAGGATTCGATGCACTACCTAACTACAACTTACTAATTTATGTGTGAAGTGGGTTGGCGATAACAACCACAGCTCACAGAACTTTCAATACGTGACTGAGAAAAACTTCCATTCCATCACATTTTTAGTAAAAAAATTTGGCTAGGAAAATTTTCCAGGTTTCAGTGAACTTACGTAATACCAGCCGTCTACTTCATCTTCAATCTCAACTTCTTCATCAGCCGTAAGATTTAGCTGCATTACCAACATGCTAAAGAGTAAAGACAGGCAAACACCTCCAAGAAGGTAGGCGAGGCGTCGAGAACTAAAACAGAATTCCAGCTTTAGCTGGTTCCGAGATCGACCAACAAAGCTTCATCAAAAGAAGTCTATAAATATCGAACTCACCTCATCCTCGCCACCAGCAGTGAAGTCATAAAGTGCCTTCCCAAACTGTGGAGCCCCTGAAGAAGCTCGCCCTTCGTCAAAACTGCGTGAACCAGGGGCCAATGGATTTTCAAATGATTCATATCTTCGATGATCAGGCGATGAATATGGAGGTGGTTCTTCTCTAATCTGCAATTGGTCAAACATTTGAGGTTTTTTATTTCCATTTCAAAAGAGACTCGAAAAACACAAGTTCAGAATTTTAACCGGAGAACCAGGCCCCTCATACGCACTGTATCTGCTTCCACCTGCCCTTTCCTGCATAAGCGACTCAAGCAAATCACATCTCATACAGAAACATTTATCCACTATTTTGCACATGCGCAGAAGATCCCTAGCATTTATAGGCATATTATTGAGTCTAGCCAGAGAAATCCTTTCATAAGTGAACATAAACGTCATTTTGTTTCGGAATTTAAGAAACTATGCCAACTTTGCGTGTGTGTCTTAGTTTGATAGCACTCAGCAGGTAAAAATCAATTGTAAAGATGAACACGAGAACTATCACATGGGTGTGAATGAAATATTAAATTATACAATTATAAATGCATACGGAGGACTGAGAAGACCCATAAGTAGATGGCTTTGAACTGAACAATGATGGATAATTCATTCCTCCAAAGTGGGAGGATATGGATGTCTCAACAGATCCAATTGAATCTGGGGAAGAAGACCCAGATCTTGCATCATCTTCCTGCAGAATAAGATAGATTATAAATATCACCCATCAATAGATTTACGGGCGCTAGGCCATGTAGTAGATTGGTGATGCTAACCTCCATCTCAGTTGTTTCTAACAGAGTCTTTGCCCACATGTCATCATAACTCATGGAAGGTCTAGAAATAATGTTATCTTCCTCAACGTCAGGAGCATCCGTACCAGCACCAGCTAGAAACTCATTAACCTGTTGTGAAGCAAACATATAGAGTGATATTGTCACATACAATCAAAACAATAGGAACAAGTCTCATATGTGTTACAGAAATGACATGGCAGCATACAACATAAATAACCCAAAATGATAAGAGTTCACGAAGTTGCTTCAATGCAAAAATCAACTTGGTTAAATGGTTCTTTTGTTCCCTTCGAATTTCCTTCGAGAAGGATTTGGAGATTGACTCATGAAGTTCATCGGTAACAATTCCTTTATCGGCTAGAATTTTCATGTTCACTTAACCTCTACTTTCAGTAAGAATATATTTCCAGTAACCACTAGAATAACAAATATTAGTGTCCTCCAACATTAGAAGCTACAACAGACAGATAGATACATAAGGTATTCTCTCCCAGAAAATGGAATTAAATGATATTAGATAATGCCATCAAAGTAAAACTTCATTTCAGAGGATGATTTGCTATATTAAGAGTGCATTTGGTTAGAAAAACTTTTATAACAGAGAGAGTTTCTTTAAATAAAAATATCTAAAAAACTTGTGTTTTGATAGAGAAACTCATTCCAAAAAAGTGCTTCAAACATTTTTCCAAAAGCCAAAAAATGTAGCATCTGCTTTAATTTTTTTCTAAATAAAAGATAAGCTCTCCTTTACTACTGCGTCTATATATTAAACTTGCTTCTGCTTTTCTAAATAAAATACTAAAACTGTTTTTTTCCTAAATAAAAGCACCTAAAAAAGCCAACATAATAAATGCTTTTTAAGCTACGGCTTATTAATCTAAACTGACCACATATATCATTATATTCTGATAACCTCATTAGACCAGACTAAATAAAGTTCACATCTTATTTTAGCAAGAAAATATGATTGTATCAAAGCAATTAATGAACAATATAAAAAATTCATAATACAATTATTACTACAAAATATCCTCCCAACCAGAATTTGTATTGGCGATATTCCCATAAAATTTTTCATTTAAATTTTTTGTACCACTAGAATTGCCAAAGAAACGAAAAATACATTTAAACACACAAATTTTTATTGTAAGGGCCTGATTTTCACGGAGAGGGAAAAACAAAATAAACAACATGCCAATTTTCAAAAATAAAAGACATGGCATGACAAGGATAAAATAAATATAATAATGAAACATATAACTTAACAATGAATTTCAAAGATATTAAAATTAATATTTGTTTTGCAACATTTGTCTTTTGTGTAAATTGTGTAAGTCAAGCACACATCAAATTATGTATTCAGACAATTTTTTGTGTCATGCCTTGCATGTGTATTACTTTTTCTGAATAGCTAGAACAAATGCACATCAATTGCTATTTTATTCATTTTTATGCATGATTTATTTAGTATCTGAGAGGGAACGTAATCATTTTAGAAATGCCAATACATAATAATTCCCAACTTTAGAAGGATACGGCTTCAAGGTGAAATATGGTCATGCTAGGCCCCATGTCCTGTAAAATTAATTTCTTAAGGCATGCTCACCATAACAACATTTAAAGATAAAACACCCGACTATAATCTATAACTATGTTGGATTTGGCAAATAATTATACATGTTTGAGAAATCTTAAGCAAGTGGCACGCTTTAGGTTCTACTATACATGACATTTGCCAACATTCATTACTCTATCCTAAGTATCTTTACTGGCTCAATAAGGCAAACCAACTGCAAAAAAAATCTGAAAAAGATGGGCTGTTTCCCTAATAAATCTCAAATATCAATCATTATTTTTTTCAGGAAGCAAACACTTAAAATCGCATCCATGAGCCTGTACGAAAGGGAAATAGCTAGCATAAAACAGGTAGTCAAGACATCCTTCAAAAACTAAAACATTTGTTTTGAGAAAAAATATACTAATATAGGGTACAATCATGCTTAAAACTTATGTTAAAACCATTACATGTAAACAGATTGATAAATTCTCACCCTGTTCATCGCAGGCGCGTTGTTTCCCATTAAGTCATCATCACCGAGGTTTGCAGCCCAAGCATTAACTAGGTCGTCGTCAAGTACATCTTGTTCAACGGATATATTTCTAGTCTTTTCATATATAAGATCAGGAATCCTGGTTCTTGTAGTTTCATAAATAAGATCAGAAATCCCTGTCGCAACAGCAGGATCATTGAGGCCTGACGATGCACTTATATTATGCCGAGTGCGATAGATGTCAATTAGTTTTGCACTGTTGCAATCGCAAAATCAAATGAAATAAGAAACACATTGAGATTGATTTCTAGTTGAAATTCTGTCTATGACAAAAATACAAACAGAAAACACGGATGATAACATCTCAAAATAACAAAAATGTGAAAAAGTAGCTTTCAGTCCAAGGACACTGGAAAACCATACAGTTACACAACACACGAACAATTTGAAACAAGACATTCACCCTACAGAAACAATACACCAAAATTAATCGCCAAGACACTATTGAACAGGCAAACATCACACACACACAACAGATTACGGAGATTCAAAGATTTGTTTATCTTTCGCTTATCATCACCGCATAATAATATATAACTTACTATCTTCTAGTGCATGCCAAAGCAGGGGACTATGAAGATACTTGTATACTAAAAAATAACTTTCTTCAACGGAGTTACATTACGTTTCTCAAAATTTGAATTTTAGTTGTCAACTAACCAAATCTTTGGAATGTATACTGTATAATTTTATATTTAAATTTAATATAGAAGAGTTCACTTAACTTGCCCACATGTGCAAATATGTGGACACATGGATAGGTATCTATCCTATCATGCATACAGGTGGTTTCACCATTAACCAAAATCTTATTGCTGACCTAAGAGGAACATCAAACTGATATTTCTAAGCTCCAGCTATTTCAACTAGACCATAAGAAACTGTCTTTTGGCAAATCAGATATAATAAAGTCAAATCAAAAGCACGATATTTTAAGAAAAAGGGATTCAAGTTACGTTCAAATGCTTGCTTTATATATACCTAGACTAACTCCATACATTGTTCAACTCATCATGCTTGGGATTCTCTCAAATGCATGGCAATTGTAAAGATTGATTGGCTTGTTAGTTATCAAATTAAAAGAAAATGAGAGACTGAAAGTATTGGTTGCATTATCACTTCCAAAATAATGGCAACTTGATTTAAGAAATGAAGAAACTGTTGTCATCAAATTCTAAAAGAGTACAATATGTGAAAAGACTTTTAAGCATCACCGCGATGCCATAAATTCTCAATACCTCTGCACACCCAACCAACTTTTCACGCATTATGCTCTTTCCTAACTCAGACAGCCAAATTTCTCAACGACAACCATCAGAGGGTACAATCACCCACCACCCAACAAAAAATGGTTGTCCTCAATTTTCCTGCTGAACCATTAGTGAGTATCTATACAATCCGTCTCAACTTAGTACAATCATGTTAAGTTTTTCTTCTCATTGGATTTGTTTTATAGTGTTGTCTTTTCATTTTTACACATTCAAACACAATGACAATCAACATTTTGCCAAAGTTATTAACCTGAACGAGTAAATTTTCCTCATTTTTTAAATTTCAACTTTAAGTCCCAGCAGTGCTTGATATTTGCCACCTTTTAAAATGCACCATCTGTGGTAGATACTGAGAAACTGAATTATCAACATTAGGAAGAAAATCACCAATGCAGAGGTAAATGCCCTTTCTTCACCATTAGGAAGACCAAACACCGTAGCACAGGCCACAACGATAATATTTAGGAAAAAAATAGTGCTAACAACTACAATTTTCTTACTAATCTATGGTTAAATTTTTTTTAATTAAACACTTTCTCAGATGACTAAATAGCTTTCAGTTTCTGCAAGGTGAAGCAGAAGGGGGAGTCATACCTTGTTGGTCCTAAAGGAAGATATTTTGCTCTAGGAACATAACAAAAGAGCGAGACAAGATCAAGCAATCTTTCATGTGTTTCATAGAGCTTCTTAAGTTCCTCATCGGTCCACTCCTTTTTAGCGTTATCATGATTCCGCATCTCCCTGAACATTCAAGTACAAGTTTTAATTAAGCTCCAAGCATAACTTTTCAACAAGTTAACAAGCCTTAAGGAGGTAACAAAATTCTCATTGCTCACTTTATAAGTTCATCTTGTGCACCATACATTTCATCTAGGACCTTTAACATGGGACTTATTAATGATCCAAGGCCAGTGCCGCTTGCTCCTTGATCTTCTCCATTACTAGTGTGCATATCTGAGAACTGAGACTGTACACCACCTTGAGCCAAAGTATGCAAAAATTCATAGATTTGTAGCCTGTATGGCTCACCAGATCTGATGGCAAGTGTAGTCAGTGCTTGAGCGGCTATAATTCGGACCTGGAACAACAAAATCAGAATAGGCCAAAGAAACTTTAAGGTCTGCCTGAAAATTAAGAACCAATGAAGTATCATTTACCATGTTATTTCACAATATATCCTAAGCATCCAGCAAAAAGAGGAAAATTACCAAGTAAAATTATTAAAACAAGGACTCATGGGAAGTGTTAGTTTATTTTAATGTGTTTCACTACTAAAATCTTTCTCATCAAATTTTCCAATCATATCTTGTAAGCACATCGAAAAATATAAAACAGTACTCATCTCACACTGGGAAAGAATTAAAAAATATTCAGACTTGAATTATTTCCTAGAATTGTCTTTAGGTGCTCATTTTTTTAAAAAGACCAAAGGTGGCATCAAATATTCATTTGCACGTGCAAAGTAAAATATATCAGAATTCTCAACTGAAAGACTCTGAAAAATATCAAGATAAATTTTGCAACATCCATATTCCTCTTATATCGAAGATGTGTGAAATACAATATAATTTAAGAGAGATTTTTGTTTGGTTATAGTGTTGATAGACCATGATTTTCAACAAGTAGTAACACTGGAGTAAAAAAATTAAATGTCTAGCATAAAATGGGTTCAAATGTCAATATTGTCAACTTGTGTGATGAGACCATGTGGAAGAAAGCCAAATTACAAAGCATATACCTCCCAGCTTCCATTAAAAGCACACCTTTGGAGTCGAGTCAGAGCACCAGCTAAAGTAGGATTACGAGAGCTGGCAGCAGCAACCATTTTGTCTGCATCCAACATCATTAAAGCAGTACCAGGTGGGGTTGCTGACTCCCAAGCATATTCAGAAGCTGCATAATTTGCATTTTCTCCAAGAAACCAAACCTACATTAAAAAGAGACAAAAATAAGCAAATGACAAGAAAAATCAATCCACGGGATATGGATTAAATAAGAAATTACCAACAAGTTAAACATACAGGATCAATTAATTGATCAAATCACTTACTGCTGCTTGAACTAATCGCTGCAGCGCAAGTGCTGACTTTGGATCAGAAGCAGACACCCTGTCAATTGAGCTATATCCTAAGGCCGAGCCAGGTTGGGGAGGTGGTAAATCAAGAACTATTGTGACAGCTTCCAGAGCTGTGTGCTTTCCATCAGGTCCAGCTCCAACCAAACAAGTCTACAAACAAGCGTTGATCAGGCAAAGAAGTGAATCAAAATTATCGGAACTGGTCTGACTTGGTCATCTTAACTTACTTTCCACAGAAGCTGAAGCACATCAGCATCGATCTTCCCTGGAACTTTGGTTGCGAATATCCTTGCAATTTCAAGAAGAGTCACCGCCATATCTGGACTAGCCTAATGAACCATAAACATTAAAAAAATTAAGGTAAGAACAAAAAACATGAACATATGTATTCAGGAAAATTAACAGATGAAACTTCTTAAATTGAGAACTGTGTTAAAGTCCTCAATTTCAAATTGCACACATAAGCTAAAACGCATAAAAAAATATCACTGAAACTAGCAGGCAAGAATCAAATGCCAAGCAAACAATTATCTGTGACACTGCGAGATGATATTATGCTCTTTTCAACACTATGTATTTCTGAATTTGAAATGTCAGCAAACAAATATCTGGTTTTTAGCATTTCGAATGATGGTATGTTTTAAATGTCTTGATATATTTTCAACTAACAAGCTACAAATTCAAGCTCTTTCCTTTGAAACTTGTCTTAAGTTGCTAGAAAAATCTAGCTCCCTGAAGCTGAATGACATCACAATATAAAAAGGTTACACTCTATTTCAAATGTCATTTGATATTCAGATACTTAAGGTAATCTATTTGCACTTTATCAATCGTATAATTCGTCTTCAGTCACCATTCATCCTTGTTTTATAACTTAATGTACAGAGAATACTACTTTTAAAAAATCACATAGACGTCAAAATTTTAAACGATATTGCAAGCATCATACTCTCTTGGCATAAACGAAGATGGCACAAGCCGAAAATCTCTGCTGAGGTCACCTATGGCATGGCAAACTTGATGGGACATGAAATTATTAGAAAATCAAGGTTGTATAGTGTGATGTTAAATTTCAACATCAATGTAGAATTAAAGTTGTGCATTCTATGGTTAAATATATATATTTTTTGGATCGAAAACTATTATTTATTTATAATAATAGAGAAGTTTACAAGGATAGCGGAAGTAATCCGCAAAACACCTCACAGTTAGGGAAGGAACTCGACAACAACTCTATCGTTAAGAGTAAATAAATATGGTTCGATGAGAGCCCATATTTCTTCAGTATTTTGACAATTGATTTTTTGGCTCCACAGTAAACAGTTAAAATCTGTCAATTACATATTACCTCGTGACAATAAAAGTAAACTAACAATGGATTAGCTTTACTTTTTCATTTTCCCGAGTACCTTGAAACGAGCATGCAGTGTTAGCAATATATCATTCAGCAAGGTTGCCGGCCAAGATGGATCCGAGAGTTCGGATGCAATGATGGATTCTAGTTCATCAAAAGATTCATGTGGACTTTGCATCCATATCAGCGCTTTGATCACCATTGCTCGCACATAAACACATTCACATGCAACAGTGGTTCTGACGACTTCCATTAATGAAGCCAACAAGCTCGCAATTGTGTCCTTAGCACCCATTTCACTAGATAAAGAGGGAACTCTACGCATACCTAGCAACAAAAGCAAAAAAATAGGATCAATGAAGTCAAAAAAAATATAAAGAAAAGAAAAAACCTACACAGAGATACAAATTCAATCTTTCTATAGAATATAAAGCTTGTTATATTGCACAGAATGATTTTGCATCCCACGAAAAGGCAACAATTTCAATGCAATGCTTATACAAATTTGTCACAGTTACTATCTTGCTCTTGAGTACTCAGACGCAGACGTATTCACATAATGTGCTAATTTTGAAGGATAACATCAAAACAATTTGACACTTGGCTGCATTCAGTTAAAGCAGTTCATTGCAACAATCATTGGTTGTAGAAAATTTCGGAAAACGGAAATTTTTATAATGGTACAGTGATAGATTCAACAAATCATCGTCGATACCTTCTGACGGTGCAGTTGGATTTATATCTAGATCATATGAATCATTGCTTTCGGAAAAAGTATTCACATTAGCCCCTTCATCAATATCCTGTAAACCTAATGCAAAGGCGGCAGCACGACTTTTTCCCATCTCCTGTACAACCCTTGCTGCTGCATGCAATACAGGCCGCGAGAAACTACGAAACGAACTTTCCAACCTGAAAATATACAGCAGAAGGACAATGTAATGCCCAAAGCTTGTCAAAAACATCCTCCGCAAGCCTAATAAAAAGATCTATCTATAAACACCCAGACTAACAAGCATATCAATAGTTTATATATGCATGCAAGTATGTAGGAGTAGGACAAGTTAAAGAGGGTAAATGACCTGCGCATGACAAGTTTAATTAATGGCTGTGGTCGCCTAGACTTTGAAGATTTATCTTTGCTGGACTTCGGAGGAACTGCATCTTTTGCCTCGGAACCGGAATCCTTAACAGGAGCTGCATCAGGAAGCTTGAGTATTTCTCTAGTCAAACGATACCACCCGGCAGCTCTTTCCTCAGTCCTATAATGAATGATAGAAAATTAAGCAGTCTAAGAAGTAAATATCTACTTGACGTGGACAGTAAATCACAACCAGTTGAAAGCAATAATTGGTTGAGAAAAAAATTGTGCACATTTCATGCATACCTCTCGGAGTTATCAGATTTACCCAGCACACAAAGTATAGCCTCGAAACAAACTCTTTCACTGGGATCCAAGAGGAGTTGATACAGTAAGGAATTGAATTGAGACCTGACATCCGGACGTTCTGAACTTGCAACAACAAAAGCATCATTCGCATTTCTTCATAAATTGCAGTCGAAAATATGTAAAAGAGATCTTGCGTGAAGAACAGGTATAAAGTTCAGTAGTTATCAAAGTACCATCTAATGCACGAGCCCTAGACACGGTATGGCACAGCTTAGCAAGTGCAACTCTAGCAAGAACGTCATGTAAGTGCAGAACATCCTGAAGAGCCCCTGATTCATAGAAACTGAGATTAAGATAACCATACAAGCCTACAAGGAACCTTAAGGCCAATTTTTTTTAATATTGTGAAGGAAAACAGTTATTACAGGATAAAACTGGTTTTTGTATGATTAAATAAAATATTAAGGCAGTAGCAAACGAATTGCGAACATACCACCAGGTTGGGCATGCTTCCCTGCAAAATTCAGAAAGTTTATGGTGAAAATTTATCCAAAATCTAAAATCCCAACATGAGATGAGCATATAACGTTTTAGAAGCAGTGATACAAGGTGTGTAGTTAGCAGGGCAGATGCTGAAAGAACATGTTTGCTTTTAGGCCTAACAGTTTCTAAAGGAACGTGTATTTTTAAAGAGTTCCTCATCGATCTAGACTACAGGTTACTTATTTCCAATGAAGGTCGTGAATATGAATTTTAAGTTCCAGTCAATTTGCTTAGCTTTGGTAAGGATTTTTTCACCTAAAGTACCTTTAGAGAGTCCTCTTTGAAGTCCAGGAATAAAGAATAAAAACATAGCGTCAATAGAATTATTAAATCATGCTTCAACAAAACTAAAGAATGGACACTCAACACATATCAAAACACAAAATAATGGAACGAACAACTTTCAAAGCGCAAAGTGATCGCATTACCTAAAGCCATTGCAACTGCATAGGGATCTTTTGTGCCTAATTCATATAGAATTTCCAGAGAATGTCTCACTGCTACAGGATCCAAAAATGAAATACTGCAATGACATTGAAATGGCCTAAGAACTGGTGTGTAAATATATAAATGTAAAGTTAATGTAAGATGCTACACGGTCCCTGAAGAATATATATACGCAGTACAGATAAACACTAATTTCCCTAATGAATATGCGTGACATTATGGCAAATCAAGTCGATGAGCAAATTTAAAATCAACTTCTGGTGGCATTATTGAATTTCCATGAAATTAAAATTAAATTATTCAAACCAACTGCAGCCATATAAACAATTTTCTCCAAAACCCTTGTTCAAAAGTCATAAGATTCTATAGGAAAAAAAATTCTTACTCAACCTTGTTTAAGTAAAACTAGAGCTCCTTCGCATGCGATGTGTTAAAAAATATTAAAAAAAAATATTGAATTTCAGAGATTATATAAAAATTTAAACTTTAAAAACTTTTATACTAATTTTTTATGTTATGATTGATATGATTATTTAATTTAAAAGTTCAAAATATTGAATTACTCTGCCATGGTGGTTTGGCAATGAGCTCAAGAAACTCGAAATGGAACAGTTTTATCCTTACAAGCATTAATTTGTCAATACGGTATCGGAAATATTGTGTATATTTCAATGCAGAAGAGAAAACCACCACAGGTCGTGGGAAAAGGAAAATAAAATGTCACAACAGAAAATTAGAAATTTAAGCTATTGAAAATAAAAAACAAAAAATCAAGGAATTGATCGACAATTGAGCTATTTTATGTAGAAAAAATAAAATGAAGAGGATGGTACATTAAAAAAAGAGTAAAAGCAGCAATAGACAACAACAGAAGTCACACAATTTTGATCTGAGTTAGAAAACCAACATCCAAGTATACAAAACAAAATTTAGAAACATCGGTATGTGACAGATTAGTCATTATGCTTCATTGCATGATCCTTTCAGATCAAAACATCACCAAAAAGAAAGATAGCTAACCCTTGCACTGCACGATGAAGAAATACTGGATTTCCTGGATCTAGAGGGAGCCTTCTCAAGGCACTAATGGCTGCGTATTGTAAATTGCTTCGAATGACAGACTGAGAGATGATCATCCACAAACACAATAAAAAGAAGACACTATTACTTGAATGCTCAAAACAAGATAATAAGAATTAAAACATTGGTGTCATATAAATACATCTGTTTTGAATTAACTGTGTCAAGTACAAGCACCATCAAATAACCAAAAACATTCAAACATGGATTTCGTTATTAACATGCATAACACAAAAAAGTAATGCAGCATATAGTTAAAGTAAAAGTGCTTTTAGTGCTCTAAAAAGGCATACTGAAGGTCTGAAACTAACCACCATGGCACCATCAATAGTTTTTGCATGGAGACAGTATCAGACAACTCGTGACAATAAAGTTGAACCAAATAAGACTAGCAAAAGATATTCCAGAGGGCAGATTAGGAAGGACAAGAAGATGCCTCAACCCAATTTCAGTTTGGTTTTATGAGAATTTGCGGTGAATTTTACTGCTGGACAACCTAGTTATCTAAAATACTAGGAATAATATTTATAAAATAACAGCACAAAATTTTGGGAGAACAACATTTGTTTCCAACAACCAATCCAATCCAGATTGCCAAATACCATGATCCTTACCACTCTCTAGTTCAGGGACTTCAATTCCCCCACCTGAATATAGAGGGTAAGACAGAAACAAGACGTGAACTTTCTCTAACTGTGCAACATATAATTGCAAACATATAAATTTCAATGCACCACGAAAAGGGAGTTCCTGCGACTGCTTTTTTACTTGTTCTGGTGTCTCAAACGGTAAGAACATTTTTCAGTTGAAATTCATGACTTCGATTTTAAAACAACAAAAACCAAAATAGGATTGGATTGAATTGTCAAGTTGTTCTGTTCAATTATTCTGTGCCATCCGCAAACAGAAGCCCCTTCCATAGACCTGTGGTGCATGGCAAATGAGGGTTTATAATGGAAACTGATGCATAAAAGAGCTAAAACTATATTATTTTCCAAGGCAGTAAGATATCATGTCTGATGAGATTCAGCCCCTGAAAATAGCCAATACGATTCAAGTTCACAAAATGCGGCAACTAGAGGTTGGCCACAGGCAAAGCAGATTTGAATTGCATAATATTCTTGTTTATTATTCTTTTCCAGGTATGATGACAAAATAATATAACTGCCTCAAGTCAGAATCCAGTACAAAATACAATATCAGGAGTAGCATACTAAGGAGGTGAACTATCTAAGCAAGTTGCAGAATAAACCTAAAACCAAAACCTATAATATAATGTAACTTGGTAAGGCTACCTCCTTATCAGCACCCTTCGTTCCAAAGATACCTTTCTTTCGTTTCTGAGGGTCGGCAACCTGCAGTCAAAATGTTAATGTAACACTGCAGAATTCAAAATTGCTTCAAGTTTTAACATCCTCGGAAAAGATTACATAATAATCGTCTCATTTTCCAATGTTAAATGTTCTGATAAATGAACAGACAACAGCAATAGCAACTATGTAAAATTGTTATTAGAAATTATAATGACAACTGACAACAATAACAAAAACTGCTGCTGCTGCATCAACTTACTCAGAGAAGATTATTCCTCTCAATTATTGAGTAAAAAAAGAATATCATAAAAGCCTATCAAACAAATATTCACAAAACTAAACAAACTCAAGCCCTTTCTCATGAATTTCAACTCAACATCTCCTTGACGCAAGTCCTCCAAGAGAAGAATAAAACAAAAATAATCGACGACATGATTTTCCACCAGACAGGGATGACAACATAATGACCACTGAGAGCAAAACCAAACCAACCAATAAAACTTTCTTTTCTTTAGTTTTAACTAACTGACACACAGATCAACACCACTGAGCTGATCAAGGCAGAAACTGATTATGCTGTTATGAGGATGTACCAAACATCGTGCAACGATGTGTTAGATCTAAACACATAAGCACAATTCAAAATAAGTAAAAATTTGCAGTTCTAAAATAACAAACCAATTATCACATGTCAAAAAAAGTCAGCAGAAAATGGTCATAGATTATCCAAAAATTAAAAATAAATAAAATACGGTAAACCCCTGGTGTGGGAATACAAACCTTATCCAGAATGCCAAACACAAGTTCGTACAACCTAGACAAAATTTCAGAGTTGCTAGAAGGTGCATAAGTCAGAGCTTTTAAGGCTTGCAGTCTCCGTGCATGAACTTCAAACAAAATAAAACAAGAAAATATCAATGAACGATTTTAGCAAGAAGGTTTACACAAATCTTATATATTTTGAAACAACTAAATTAACTCAAAAGCACAAAATAATCACATATTTATCTTTCATTTCTAATTCAATTTAAATTTTAGAGAAGGTAAAAAGTATGAAGGACAAGATGAAGAATTACAGGCTTTTTATTTCTCTTACAAAAAATATGCCATGCAGTAACAATGAATCATCCTGAAAAAATCAAATATCTTTCCTAAAGAATTTGAATTTAACGTGTCTAAGACTCGAGGTGGGTATAATTAATCTTAATCAAAAGACATGATGATAAGCTCCGCTAAAATGGAATCTCTCCAACTTCATTTGGTGTATGTACAAAGAAGTAAGAAAACTGACAACTGAATAAACATTTTCCCCATTCCTGGACTCCCTTTATCCTGTTTATTATGTCAAGAATAAGCTAAAAGGTTTGCTATAATAAAGTCCCAAGCAAACGAGAAGTAAGTTTGCCTGAGTAATGAAGGCTCATGGACCTCAAAATCATAAAGTTAAACAAGAATAAAAGTGCATGACTTATAAAACAGAGAGTGTTCTTTAGGTCCTTGTACTTGAACCCGGAACATGTCACCAACCCAACCGGTAACCCCTCTCGTTTAGGCCTCATTCTACCCCTGCAAGGCAATGAGTAAGCTAGTAGTCCCACCCCATAAAGCAAAACACCGATTCAATGGGATGAATCACATCCAATTCTTGATCATTTCATTATACTTCCAATATGGTGTTCCTTTTCTTGACAAATAAAACCACGCTAAGACTGCCACTTTAAATGCTTAACAACCCCAACAATCCATGTTATCCAGAAACACTCCTTTCATCTCCATTCCCCCAGACTTTAAATTATGATATCACTTTTTTTGTTAAAACCATTTTCTCAAAAACCGCAACAATACATGTGGTGGTGTCTATCTATAACAGTGTTTCTGGAATGAGATTTATCTAATAAATTTCTTAATTTCACCAGTGATCAGTAGTCATGAGGGGAGAAAATGAGGACACTCATTTGTACAAAGCATTAATTATTAGCGTTTTACAGTAACTGTCAATCAACTACGAGGCTTAACTGATTATTACGATGAGGCTTAAGCTCAGCTGCTAAATTAATATGAATAAGCAAGCACCATAACCAGCAGAAAAGCCCTTTTGGCAATTAAATGATAACAATTGCATAAGTAAGGCAGGCTTAGTGGCATATGTCAATAGAGAAAAAAATGTTGCGTCCTAATTGTTAAGAGTTCAAACAACATTGCAATCAGTAGTAGTGATGATCAACACAAAGAGAACAGGGCCCAAACTTCTGATTTTTTGAGAATAATGTAGTGTGTTTAGTCAAGTTGTCAAACTAAAAGGCCGTCTTCACCAATGCATAGTTGTTTAATGAATAACCAGCAACTTTTTCATTTTTTGAGAATACAATAATTTAGTGTGTAAGTCAAGTTGTCAAACTAAAAGGCCCTGTTCACCAATTCATAGTTGTTTAGTGAGAATGCCAGAGCGCCATGCTCTCACTAAGGCACACACTGGAACCTTTAAAGGGTAAGGTAAAGCCTTCATAACTTGCACAGATTGACCAAAACTTGTGCTATGTAGAAGTAGTCTTTTTTTTCCATGTCCCGCTCGCCTCTCCTTACTTTTCTTTGCTCGTCTCTCTTATATCTCCAATTACATTTTTTTGTTTTCGGCCTCAAGACTCAAAATATCTTGATTTCGTCTACTATTGGTAACTGTACTTAAGGAAAAGAGCCCAATCTTGCAGTGAACTTAATTGACCGTATACTAATTAGTAATTACTTAAAATTAACACAAAATAATTCACTCATTCTGTTAGACATGAACAATGTTTCAATTCATACACTGTAATCCAAACTACATAGCAAAAAACAATATGCATGGTAATGATTTGCAAAACAAGAAAAAAAGGCTATCACTCACATTCAACTTCTTCATTTAAAGCCTCTGAAGTTAACCGCTCTATTATTCTAGGCACAACATCAGCTCTTGTCACCCCTCCAACAGTGTCGATGTCAGCCAGAGCATCCCAATTTGGAGTAGGAATCCCACCACCTGGGCTTAAACCTTGGGAACCAGAATCTGATAGAATTCTAGCCAAGTAATAATAAACATAGCGCAATACAGTCCTATCTTCACACTGCTGGTCAAGCTACAGTTTAAAAAAATTGCAGAACTAATCAAAATTTCATTTAAAAAATGACCGGTACATGCAACTTAAAATATTTAAACAAAAATAGTGCAATGGGATTATTTGGAAACTGAGTTCCAGACATTAAGGATGATAAGGCCGATCATTTAGAAGAAACTAGGTGACTGAAACAATAAATAATTCCTATTATTCCACAAGTAACATGTACTTGTTCTCCTCTTTTTAATACTGAATTGTAATATTAACCAGCATGTCCTGTAAATGAAATTAAATGTCTATGGGGAAGCAGCAAGTTTTCTATGTTCTTGAACTTATAGCGCTCCACTATTGTCATCAGCTCAACTCAAAATCATATCCAAGAGTTTTTTCTATTATGAAAGTTTCTGAAGCACTTCTTCCAGCTCTAATGGCTAATGTAACTTGTATTTTTATAGTACAACTGCCTTGAAATAAAATATGACAACGTCATCTCTTTATGTATCATATTAAGTATTAGACCACAAAGTCCATCTTGGTGGCATAAAAGATTTAGTGCAACGGTAGTAACTCTTTATAGTTGCAAGAAGTGAAGCTCGACCGAAGAATACTAATCATTCAGACCAACATGCCACACCCCTGTCCATGTTTACATAACTTTCTAGCACCAATTAGAGATCATATCTCTAAGATGATAAATTTGAAAAGAATAAAGACAGACCCTGCAGTAGTTTATAATGATTCATATGTCACAGGAGTGTGAGTTAGTTTCCTGAGCAGAAATTTGAAGCAAATACTAACAGCTATTGAGTTTTCGTACCATTAGAAGAGATGGAGCCAAGGATGGATCAACAGAGTTGTACACTGCGAGCTTCGGGAATACTTTATGTACCAATTGCCTTTGTGAACTTTTCTACAAATGTTCACCAAACCAAAAAGGAGAATCACTCAGTCAGAAAATCGTCATAAAGCAAGAAAGACAAAATCTATCCTCGAGAAAATGCCAGGTACTTGATCGGATGAGGCTGCTAACTCGTGAATACTCCTTGCAAGTTGAGCATAAGAAACGGGCTGCCACATAATAAGACAAAAAAAAAATCAACAATTGAAAATGTCAACATAATTATGCACCAAATACTAAAAAAATACATCACAGAAGGGTACAGGCCTATTCGCAAGAGAAACTCAGCTGATCACGAATTCGACTCCATAAAAACGCAAACTTGCAAGCAAGATGTCTCCAATATGGAAATAGCACAGTTGAGGAGCTCGAGAATAGAGCAACTACACAATTAAATGCAGACAAACGCTGTGCACGAGTCTACTACTTCTGAGGAGAGTAAACCACAACAAATACCTTTTTCTTCTGCTTCTGGGGCATGATGTTAGTGCGGACGGGATTGAAAGCCGCCTTAGCAGCAGAGATAGTGTCACTCTGGATCTGCATTAGAGTCCCCTTCTTCGACTTCCTCTCCACCGCCACAGGCACGGGTGTACCAACCGCCATGTTCGTCGACGAATCAATCGGCGACGCCGCCGTAGCAGCCGATGCTGCGGGGAGCTTCGTCGATGAACCATCCGACGTTATCAGATCCATAAGCGTCGTGCCCGAAGAATCCTGAAGAAACAATAACAAAGAAACGACCAAAAACTCCGAAATGAAGCAGTAACGCAGAAACGAAGCATTAATATCCCGTCCATATATTTTACAAATGAAATAGACCAATAATAAATCAAAACGGATACAGATCTCGCAGAATTACCGCCATTGGAGGACGATCGGGGAAAGTGAAGGAGCTATTTCTGCTCTTCCTACTGGCAAATTTCTTCGGTAATTTTGGTCTTCGAGTGCTGTGATCTGCTCTGGGTTCCCTGAATGTGTGGATGATTCATTTTGGCTTAGGTGCTTTCCGGTTTGTTCTGCACGTGCAATGAACGGCTCGCATCACTCCACATGAGTGATTCGGGTCCACCTTCCGGTAAAAAAAAAAACTTGTACCAAATTATTTTTATATTTACTGTCTATTGCTATCTTATACAATAAAGTCAAGAAAAAATTACAATCTATATTATGAATTAACCAATTAATAAATTGAGGTTGAATTTTAGGTAATGAATATATAATCCCTTACAATTAGACTCAAAATCGAGATAAAAAAATAGATTCAAAATCAAATGTAAGGTATTGATCTATATTATATTATTAAATTTGAATACTTTGGTGTCATAGTCTGATTTTTTATAAACAAAAAATATTTTTTTATCCAATTACAAAATATTCTATTTTTCACTAAAAATATCATTAAACTCATTTTAGTAAATTAATGATTTTTAAATTAAATAATCATACCATTCATAATATAAACAATTATTAAAAAATTATTTTTAACATTTTTAATTTTAATATAATATCTCTAATTCAAAAAAATTAACACTGACATTTTTTTAATATGTACGTGTGCATAGTTTGCGAAAAATGACTAGTTCATAATAAGGTAGGCTTGCGAAAGAGCACTAGTTGTGGGTGGTTAATTTAATTTGATATTATTAAGTTGTTTTTATTATAAAGATTCTTATTGTTAATATTATGATAAATTTATCTTATTATTTATTTTAGCAATTTCTTTATTATATTTTTGTTATTATTAATAATTTATTTATAATCATTTATTATTATTGTTGTGGTCAATTAATTGCACTATATATATATATATATATATATATATATATTATTTCATGAACTAATGTAGTTTACAATTGGTTTAATTGTGTGGAAGAATTCACTTTTCACTGTGTAATAATACGTTGAATTCGTGTGTAATATTATAGTTATATCCACATTCTGAGAGTGGTGAAAAAGTTGAATGAGCTCATGTTACTCGAAGTTCTATTCTAAGTTCTAAGTTTGTTGTTGAGACATTTGAGAAAATTCTATATAATTTATTTATGTGCAAAATAGAAGCATTTTAGGATAAAAATTGCAACTCCCAAATAAATAAATAATATTACTGTAAAATAAGTTAGACTGCTTAAATGCTGCAAAATGTCAAACCCCTTAAAAAATTGCTCCAACAAGGAACCAAAGACAACCTTCACTTGAGAAGCGGGACTTTATTGGATTAAGAGTTGATACTACAAAAGTCATGAGTGAAAAATATAGTGTTTTCATGCAGGAAATCTGGAATCAAGGTAGCATCTAAACGAAACTAAATAGTGCAGCCTTAAATCCAACAGAAAAGGCAGAAATGCATGAATACACATCAAATCTACTATATAATCAGTAATTCAGAATCTCAAATCCCAGAAAGTTGAAAAGAGAGGAAAACCACAAAAACAATCAGTTGTAGTCATATTAAACTTTCTCAAATTTTCTACCTGAAGATAAGTAATAAAGGCCTGATACATACAACATACATAGAGCAGACACAAAATCAATTCACCATCCTCCAACTTTTAATCCGTGGTCATTGGTTGGCTCATGCAGCACCGGAAACGAGCCTTTCTGACATTTGTCAAGATCTCAGTCTCTGCAACCTCGAGCATTCTAACTACTTGAGAGAAGGAGGGCCGAACATCGGGATTGGCATCCCAGCAAAGCGTCATGATCTGATTTAGAGCAGGAAGGCAATCATTTGGGATGGTGGGTCGAACGCCTTTATTGACCACGGCAAATGCAGCCTGCACAGCAGTCATGTTCTGGAAAGGAAGCATTCCGGTGATTAGCTCCCACAGCACAATCCCAAAGCTATAGACGTCAACTTTCTGTGTGTAGGGGCGATGTTGGATCATCTCCCTGTAATTTAAGCATTGCATTCCATTAAAACACTTGCAAACGAAAAGAAATATAAAATCTAATCCCAAGGTATCAAATATCTCAGTACCAATCCAGGTATTCAAGAAATTGCAACCAAACAGCCAAAAAAAAATTTTAAAAATTATTTTCATTTCCAAATTGTCTTACTCACGAATTCCAATTACAGCGGCATTTAGGAAATAGCTATAATGAAATTTTTTGTAAACTTGAATCCGGTTAAGATTCAGAGAACTATAACGACATTTTGCAGTTTTTAATTCTTCACGAAACCATTTCAGCATAAAGATAAATCAAAACAACAAACGTTGTCACCTTGTAAAACTAACTCAACAAACTACAAAACTAATAACCAAAATAATATAGTGTGACCAGGTTTCAAACTGCCGGCAATGCTTTCATACTCTTAGAAATATATCGATAATTAATTTTACAAGTTGGAAGCAAGGATAAGTTACGATGACTCTCCAAATGACATGTGTGTTGTGCTGCCTAGCATGCTCCAAAAAATTGCAGCTGCAACCAAAACTTTGGGGTTAAATGGTGCCATATCACCAAAAGCCATTGACTTAAAATCCAGTCAGTCCCTCGACTCTATAAGAAAATATACTTACCAAGTCCTGTTCAAACATGCAGCAATATACCCAGATATTTCAAAATGGTCTTAATCTAACAGTTACCCACCGCCCATGTGAATATCCATTTTTCACCAATTCCATTATTGTGGAATCCGAATGTACACAAGTCCATAAAAAATAATTGTGCCAAAACCAGAAATATATTTCTGGAAGTTTATTTCCTTATTCTTCATACATAATGGTGTTCACATCACTTAATTTATTCGAAAAATAAATACATTGGCTTCAGAAAACATGTATATTCGTTGGATACATAACTTGCACCAGAAACCAACAATTAATATCATTCTACCACAGACAAAATTTAATGAAAATCAGCGATACAGGTTAAGTCAATGTTATGGGCCTTGTTTTGAGGGAAATAGTGGGCTGGATTAGGGAGGTATTTGGGCTGGTTCAAAATAGGACGTATCTACAATAAGCAAGTGTTAAATAAAAAGTAGGGGAGTGAGTTATTTAGAGTGGAAATAATTTGTCAAAAGTGAGTTGTACATTGAGAGAGAGGGGGGTAGGATAAAGGAAATTTTCTTCTTCCCTGATTTAGTGGCATTCTAATCGAGACTAACATCTGGTTTTCAGAATTTAATATCAATATATTTCGTATATTTCTCTGCTGCCTATTTTGTGGTCGTATCAGTCAATCTTTAAGCACAAGTACAAACATGAGTATTCATTATGAGGCTTAGAAAAGACTACCACGTGATATATAATTAATGAATATTATTACAAAAGAAAAAAGATGCAGAAAAATGATAAAATTTAAGAAGTCCTGGTGGTTGATTTGAAAATGCATGAAAACTTGAATTTAGCATCGCTTGACAGTGCACCATAATTAGGGTGCTATAGTTCACAATATTTCACCTGGATAAATAAGCTATTTCAACGTGGCACTGACATAACTTGAGCTCTACAGATAACAGCGGGTGATTGTGCCATGCTTTGGCAAAAAATTAGAACAGGAGTAAATTTCTATATTTTGCAAATTATACTAAAAATATTAGGGTAAAAAAAATTTCTATAACATCTTACAAATTTTACTAAAAATATTTGGGTAAAACAAATTATTAAATCTATAAAATTAGACAAAACTATAAACGGCAAGGTTTGGATGCAGTTAAACAAAAGGAAACTCTTGCGTGAATAATCTAAATGCATTCATCATTTCATTGTACCAAATATTTTTAAAAGAAAATAATATGAGTTCTTCAAACTTCTGCACAGTTCTAATTATGTACCATAATGAAAGTGAAGAAATATATCTTTTTTTTATAGGAAACAATAATTTATCATAATGGTAATAAAGTCTACAACAAGCGGATCATTTGTTCAACATATGTGTTTGTTGAAATACCAAATTAAAGATGAAATGAGAAACACAATTTTTATCGTGAAACACAAAGGCCAATTTAACAACTCATAGATGCAGCAACTGCTTTAGTGGTAACAATACATTATAAACCGATCACTGAACAAATTGACTGATAGCAAATCTTTAAATTAAATAAGCTTTTTTCTACACTACAAAAATGTAAAATAAAACAGAACCGACCATTTTGTATATCAGAATTGTCAGTATAGTACTTTACTCAAACTGCTCAAGACCTCTAACCCATCCAAGTGAACCAACAACTTTCCCTTCAATCTTAGGATATTAACTGTTTGATGGACGAGAAACTTTTACAAACTAACTGCGTACTAGAGCTGTTGAACTAATAGAAAATTCAACGGATTGCTCTCAAAAACTGACAGTTCAAGAGTAGAAAACTTGCAAAATGAGAACCGCAAGCATATACAAACATGTATTAGAGATGAAAGTCCTTTCTATATTTATTTTTTATTTGGGGGATGGAAGTGGTTAGCTGGAAAATTATAAAGGCAATTGACTGTACCTGGGCATACACTAATGCAGCTTGCTAAGTTCTAACAGATATGGTAAAACACGTTATCAAACTGAAAATGAATTTGCAAATAAGTATCATGATGCAATGGCTATGGCTTAACTTTCAATAATTTTTGACAAATAAAATGTATTCATAAATATGCATGCATTGGATTAACCTCATTGAAGGTTGAGAAGAAAAAACTTCATGCTACAAAAATAGAAAGCGTATTAAATAGACAGGAAGCCAGTAACCAAATTTTTTTTTTTTAAAAAAAAAAAAGAACCACTCAACGAACAAACAACTCCTAAGACCAAAATAGAATAACCAAATACAAGTAGAAAATCAGAGTAACAAAACTTACGGGGCCATCCATCGATACGTTCCTGTCTCTGGTGTCATTCCTTCAGTTTGAACCTCGATACGAGCTACACCAAAATCTGCAATCTTAATGGACTTGTCAGCAGATATTAGAAGATTGTCCGACTTCAAGTCTCGATGAATTAAATTCAAACCGTGCACATATTCCATCCCTCTTGCCACATCCAAGGCCTGCTTTACAGCCAATTTCAGGGGTACAGCGCGGTTCTGTCGCTTTGCCAAGAATTGACGCACTGAACCACCCTTGGCATACTCAGTCACTATACACCAGACCATGGGTTTGCGACATGCACCAATAAAGCGGACAATGTTGGGATGCCTCAACCTTGCCAACATCATCACCTCCTGTTGAAACTGTTGCTCCATAAACTGTGCCCTCTCAGCATCATTCTCTGGTTTCTCCAGAAGCTTTATAGCTACATCCTCATTGTTATACACGCCTCTGTAGAGCTTTCCAAAAGCCCCCTGAGCAAAAGCAGGCCCCATGTTGAGCTTCCTCAAGACAATTGTCCACTCGTCATAATTACTAAGTCCCTCTGTGGGATATCGATGGTCCATCAATGCTTTAGCTAGGGCATCATTACTCAGCCCTTGAGAACCTTTGCCGTGATTGACACTAGCAGCGACAGAATAATTTTTTACATGCTTGAGGCCCTGGTGACCCAAAATACGAGTGTGAGAATCATTTGATCCAACACTGCTATCCATGGACATGGCAACAGAGCCTCCACCATTGCTCATCTGCAGGCTACCATAACTATCAATGGACATATTTGACCCCTCGTTCAGCTTGTGATAAAAATTTTGAGAGAGATCGTAATAGTCATGGTTATTGTTTAGGCCAATGATTCCACCAAATTTTGGACCCTCCAACATTTCTTACTTTTATCAACAGTTGACACTGCACAGAATCTTGGAATATCTTTTTAAATTCACTACATCAGCATTTCCCAGCAAAAACCTCTCTCACTGAAAACCTACTAAAGAACACAAAAAAGTATACTTTGAAACTACGCAATAATTGTATGTGAAATAAGAAAGAGGGGTAAAATCGAGATAAAAAAGATTGAGAACCGAAACTACATAATTGCAAACACCTTCAAAACCACCAAGGAAGCTTTCCGATGACAGTAAAGTATGCACCAAACTAATATGATAAGTTCATCAAAATAAGCAGCAAATCCACACGCATCTAAAAGTAAACTTGATTTAACAAGCCTCAAATCAAATTCGCATAAACCCAGAGGAGGTCCATCAAAAAGTGACGCGCTCAGCGCCCAATTACTAATTTACAACTCATTCCATACCCTTTTCTTGGCTTACCTCATTGCAATAAACATAAGTTGTTGCATCGTCAAAATTTCACTTCCCATAACATAATTCGATAAAGATTCAAACTTTAGCACTAAACCCGCAAATATAATAAGTTTCCCCGAACCCAATCCACGAACAATCAAGCCAGCTAAAAATCCTCCCGGGGTTAATCCAGAAAAACACTTGTAGGAAATGATGAGCTCACAAACCCTAAGTGATCCGATGGGAAAAAAGGGAATCAGGCATCAAAACGCACCTCGATCGGGAGTGCTTGACTTTACTCTCCCCCTTCGGCTTGACCAAAACAGAACACAACACAAACCTCCGGAATCCACCACTGAATTCACGAATCCTCCCCTCTTCCTCCACCTGCACGCAACACAGATCAACGGCGGGAGCCCAGAAACACGACGTCCCGTCGCCAGGGCCAGTCCTAGATAGAGAAAATGGAGAGAGAGAGAGAGAGAGAGAGAGAGAGAGAGAGAGAGAGCCCAATTGACCCAAAAATCACAGCTATTGGATATTGGAAATGTATGCAAGCATGTTATTACTTCCTTCCGTGTGAAATGCTAGAAGCCTAGAAGCCGCATCTGAACCGTTGATTTTCGTGACCGCGAATTATTCGACGGCAAAGATGGAATGTAAGGCACGTAGCATCGGGTAAATTGCTTAACCGAGCTGGTCAATGGTTCCACACTCGTGGGGCCCAGTAAAAGTGGACTGCATAAAAGGTACAATTAATACAGCATAAGTACACCGTCGAGAAGGATTACCTTACCTTTTTCCCCGAAGGATGAAATAAATTTTAATTTCAACTCATTTTCAATTTATTTTCTCAAACTCTATGTCTTTCGTATTTTCTATTTAATTATTTTTATTATTTCCAATTTATTATATTATATTTCATCTGTAATATTATATTTTGTGTAAAATATACACAAACTATTTGTTTGAAATCCATAGTTATATTGCTCTATAATCAATCAAAATTTAAAAAGTTTAGATAGCTGAATGATTTGAAATATTTATAATTATATCATTATCATCAAGTATAAGTTGTGATAACATATAAACATTCAATTATATAATCATCAAATTAACATCACTTAACATATGTGTGATGTGAAAAAAAAATACTTACAAATATTGAAAAAAGTTTGTTTTCGAATATTTATAATTAACATAGCAAATTAGTTGTTTGGTGTCTTTAACTTTTTAACACTTAGCTACGTAGAGACAGAGATAATGAATATATTATTGTTCCGTTAAACGATAAATTATTTGGCTCTCTTTTGATTCAAAAAATTCTTTGACACTCTTAAATACCCCTAAATTTTTTTGCCTATCTCATAATAATTAATAAGTAAAATCTATATATACTAATTATAATAATTATTTTGTCTACTATAGTCATTCTATATATGTTTTCAAAAATAAAAATTATAATATGTAGATAAATATAAACAAAAAATTTATTAGGATATGGTAGTTATAAATGATATATTTAAATTTACTATTTTTTTTTTTATGAATTTACCTTACACACACACACACACAGAGAGAAGCTTCTCGTCTTGTCATCCGTTGCTCATTGATCAAAATTTGTGCAATTTTTTTATTTGGGCTACATTTTATGGGCCGAAAACAGACCCCACTCGAAACTTCCATCACGATTTTTTTGTCAGGACAATTCGCGGCGAGTCAAAATTGCATCACAAATCTTGGAATTAGCAGCATGTATTGTTGCTTCCTGCTTCCCTATCCTCAGATCATCCCATTTCAAGCTAATATTTGATCAAAATTTCGAATTATTGCCTTGTAATCACCACCAACTGCCTGATCTACCATCCATTTCTGTTGACATTCGATCCATATTTAGTCGGTGAGGATGGAGGCAGGCGCGGCGGCGGTTTCGGCTGAGAAGGCGGCGGAATCGGCTTCGTACACGTATTGGGTGCGGGAGGCGGGCCGCGATGCTGCTCCTTTGCCCACGCCCAAGAAGATTGACCAGGCGGATTTGTGCACGCAAACCAGCCAAACCCATCTTGGCTCTGCTTGGAATAGGGTATGCTTTCGCTAATTGAACGCGGGCTCTTGTTTTTCATGTTTTTTCTGTCTGATGCCTTGTATTTGAGAATGTCAATTGGCGTAAATGTTTGTGACATGAAACAAAGCCTTTGCTGATTTGAATTTACACTTTACTCTATCCCCCCGAGCAGTGCTAACAAGAAATTTTTTCACTTTAAATGTTTGTGAGGATATATGTTTTTATTCAGAAATTTTCCAAGCACAAAGATACTTGATAGTTTACAACGAGAACATTCAAATTAGACAGATGATCTTTGATACTTTTCGGATCTGAACTGGCATAAGTAGATGGAAATGTCCCTTGATAGCTGTTTTTTGCCCATAAAGAACTTGAATTACCTCGGGGAAGCTCTTTTGAATTTTGTCAGTGAATTTGAGTTTTTGCATTTATTTACTTTTCCATTTGCATAGAGAGATTTGGAATCATTTTTGGCGTCGTGACCATTTTTTCCGCTTAGACTTTTCTAGTTTCCGTTTTCTTGTTTTGAATGGTCAGCGGTGTTGGTTATTTCTGGGCCATATGTTTTCTGAATCGTTAACGGCATAAACAAAGATATTCGATTAATATCTGTTTGTCCTTCTGTTTTGTGTTTACAAAATATTGAATGGCCCATATAACTGCCTCTCCAACATCAATTTTTGCAACCTTGGGTGCAGTTTTAAGTTGCAGTTGCTATTGTCTGATGCCTTAGGTCTAGATTCTCTGTTGTTAACCAGAGGAATATTCAGGTTTTTGGTCTCCTGCTTTCTGTTAAATTCATAAGCATCACCTTGCTGTTTGTTTATGTTTTTTAAAAGAGCATTTTTGTTTGTTTCATACTTCTAAATTTTAATTTCTGTTTTTCTAGGCTGGAACATGGGAGGAGAAAAATCTAAATGCATGGGCAACGGATAGGATTAAGGTTTGGATACGTTTATATTTATAAACCTTTTGTAAAATATCTATTGATTTTGTCATAAACAAGTAAATTTTCTTATATCCATCAATTGTTAAAAAAAATTCTGTGTGAACTTGCTACCAATTGTAATTGACATTGGGGGATGGACCAGTCTTCGTGTTTATCAAAGATTTAAGATGATAGGTTGAAGCCACTACTACATGACCATTTTGGCTTATCCTCAATACTCATTTTCATTCTAAGTTGAAAACTACATAGGGTTTGCTAACATTTCCATACCCGATCTGTTGCATTTTAATATTTTTCTTTTTTGATTGTAGGAGTTGCTCGTATCTATGGGGTCCTTGGAGTTCTCTAGTGGCAGGGCAGAAATTACAGAAGTTACAAAATGTGTTGGTGATGTTAGTTCTTGCAAAATTATTAGATGTCTGAGATGATATTTGTTTGAAGCAATTTATTTGATTCCTCAATTCTTTTGACATGGCCATCATAATTATTTATCATGTCTAAATGTGTGACACAGGCCTTCTTGGTTACGGTTCGAAATAAAAAACGTGTTGGCTACACCTATGAGTTGACACTAAAAGTGAAAGGTAACTCTTTTAAAATTTCATTCATTTTGGAGTTGATCTGAAATTCTGAAGTCTTATTTCTTCGGTTTTCCTTTTCCCACGTACTTTCTGCTCTCACATCTACATTTATTAAAAAAATTGAAATTAGGGGAATGGCACATTGGAGGTGAGAATGAGAAGGTCAAAGGGCACCTAGACGTTCCTGAGTTCACGTTTGGTGAATTAGACGACCTGCAGGTAATCAAACATAAATGCTTAAGCCCTTGTTAGAAGGAACTCGGAACAATATAGAACTAAATGGCATGTTCAGGATTTACTCGAGCTAGAATCTACGTGATAAGATCAGTTAGCAACAATTTTGTTAAATTGTTGATCCATGTTGGGGGAATGTTACGTATAGTCTTATAAATCACTGGGAACTTATCCCACAAACACGCGGAACAGTAATTGTACTTTAAAAGTTTATCATCTTCTTTTCTCTTAAGCCAATTGAAACAAGATCCCAATTTGGTGCAATCCGTGTCTTATTTTACAGGTCGAAGTACATCTTAGCAAAGACAAGGATTTTAAGCCCCAAGAGAAGCAGCGGATCAACCAGGATTTGAAATCATTTTTGAAGCCTCTCCGGGAGAGACTGCTTAAATTTGAGGAGGAACTCAAAGGCCGATAGAGCCGTATGTTCCATTTTATTTATAAGGCTTTGGCTTTAGTTATCAGCCAAGTCATGTACGTTGTGTTATTCCAGCACCTGAAAATCCGAGTCTTTTGTAGTCAAACATGAAACCAGACTTTAAGATATTTCAGATTCTTGTGCCGGATACTGAAGATTGCGTATTAAGTAGGTATGTAGTAAAGGACCTTTTGCTAGACTTATATTTCTATGAGAAGTAACTTATGATTCGCTATCCACGCTCACAATACCTGCATTCTTTTCGAAAACATACTTGTTTACGAAATTGGCGACCCAAGTTTGGATCGTTTTCTTTTAAATATATGAATAATTTGTTTTGTTTCATGTGGTGTCACCGGCAAAAATGTCCGAGAATACAAATTTTGCGTTTATTTCTTATGGCTTGGTTGTCCAAGACCACTGATAATTGCTTGTACATCAAGCAAGAACCGCATCTGTTGGTTAGAGACTAACCTCGAAAAAAAGAGAACTACAAGAAGTTACATAATTGAGTAAAAAAGAAAGACGACTATCGATTTTTAGTCAAATCATTTTACTCGCTATTACTTAAATTAGTAATTATATATGCAGATGAATGTGTTCAGAGCAAGATGAATTGGTTAGATCCATTGAGAAGAGTCAGGTGTTCAAATTCCTTCTTGATTTTGTGTTAATCACGATTATTTATTTGTCTCGGAGTGTATTCGGAGTTACGATCTAATGTCACTTGTCTTTATTATTTTCTCAATCTAATGTGTGAATAAATCTATTAGTTACATGGTAAATAATATACTTATAATCAAAATATGGGCTTAATTGCTTTTAGTCGAATCTTTTCACTCGGTATCACGTAAATGATGTATGCACGTGAATGTGTTCAGAGCAAGAAGAATCGGTTAGATCTTTTGAGAAGAGTCAAGTGTTCGATCTCCTTCTTGATTTTGTGTTAATCGCAGTTATCTATCCGCCCGAAGGTGTATTCGGCGGTATGATCTTATGTCATGTATTTTTCTTCATGTTCTCGATCTATAGCGTGCGAATAAATATATTAGTTTAGAATTGTAAATTCACAAGGTTATCTTTTTATTATTCAACATTTTTGTATTTTAATCATGACATAAATCTTAGTCATACTTATCGTTATTCATCACTAATTACACAGTAAATAATATATTTATCATCAAAACAAGAACTTAATATATTTTCTATCTAAATGTGTGAATTAATTTATTAATTTAGAATTATAAATTTACAACTTTATTTTTTATTATTCGACATTATTGTATTTTAGTTATGATATAAATATAAGTTACGCTTATCATCACGTCTTACTAATTGTACTGTAAATAATATAATTATCATAAAAAAATTAGCTTAATCTATCTATTTTCTATCTAAATCTATTTCCTATCTAAAAGTGTGAATAAATCTATTAGTTTAAAATTGTGAATTTACAAGTATATGTTTTTTTATTATTCAAGATTATTATATTTTAGTTAGAACATAAATATTAATTACATTTATCATCATGTCTCACTAATTACACAGTAAATAATATGTCTAGTCTATTTCTATTTCCTATCTAAATGTGATTAATCTATTAGTTTAGAATAATGAATTTACAATTACAATTTTGTCTTTTACTATTCAACATTATTATATTTTAGTTAGGCTTATCATTATGCCTAACTAATTACGCAATAAATAATATGTCTAGTTCATTTCTATATATACCCTTCTCATTTCAATTTTTAAAGGTATACCTTAACATGTTATTTATTTCAATTTTTTATTAGATCTTCTAAGTTTCTTTGGTTATTTAAAATATAAAATTGCAAATTACAAATTTGAAAACCGAAGGCAGGGAATTCAAAATATTAATTCTTTATGTTTATTAGTATATTTTTTAAAGAAAAATATGTAGTTTATAAATTATGTTTTATATATAGTTCAAAGAGCAATTTCTTCTGTATATTATCCTTATTATCATTTATTAAATAACATAAAATCTACGGTTTGAATTTTAATTTGGAAAATAACTTTGATATTAATTTATATAGGTTGCTAATTATTTTATTCGTCTAATATAACAATAGATTAGGACTAACATAAAAAAACAAAATGATTCAAATTGTTTTTTCATAAAAACAAAATTTTATTTTTTTTACTATTTGATTGATATTTGCATGCATGGTACATATTAAAGATATGCATAATTTGTTTTATGGAACAAGGATAGCATGATCATATATATACATGCAAGCAACGTCGAATTCGAAGGCGATCTTATTACGCGTCAACACGAGAGGCTAGCAAGAGCTACGTCGCAGCAACTTCACTCGCATGCACAACGTGTGTCTTTTCATAACGAGGAATTCGACCACCTAAGTCATGTGTGTTTGCCGTAGTCCATGCCTTCGTGTTATCTCCGGGCCTATTTAAACCAGTTTCCTTGTTCACTATAAGGCATCAGACAAGTTCCAAGAAAGGAGACGAAGTATCCTATGGCACACTTCCATTATGGAAAATGGACCATATTATTCTCTTCACGAAATGTGCCTTGAAAGGTAACGTTATGTTGTGGTGTCTCATTTGCAAGCTTAATTTTTGAACCATTTACGCTCAAACATATTGAAATAAGCCTCATCTAATCCAGTTGTTATTGCAGTGAGGTCCGTACAACCAATGTACACAATTCCATGAGGTCCAATCCATCCAGTGCAAGAGGAGCAGCGGGGGTGATATGATGTTATTTAAACTTAATGTAATCTACATGAGTAATAAAATTTCAGGTTTAACTGTTTCGTTCAAAATCCTGGGTCCGACTCGAAAGTGTGTGTATCTCCTAAAAGGTGTATTGGATTGCTATTGTTGTATACTAACTTAAATAAATCTGTCAGTAGAGATGAATCACATCTCATTTATTGTGCTTAACAACAACTTATGTTAATTCCAAACATTGCAACAAGTACAAATATTTACTGAACAATGAACCTGATCACCATTTGTCCATTTATCCTTGGTTTCCAAGGATTTTGCAAGACCAGGGCAAAAAATATTATAACACTTTCTATAAACTTTTAGAGTTTAAAGAATTTTTTATTTATCACTAAGGTATAATATTTTAATATATCTTCTAGAAGTAAACCTTGTGTTAAAAGATCTATCATATTGGTTGGATTGAGTTCTTGGAGTTGTATACATGAATTTGGACAATATTTCTTCTTTGAGAGCTAATTTTTGAAGTTGAGGTAGATCGAAATCCTAATTTTAACATGGTATCAACGCTTAAATCTACCTTTATGTGTTAAACTATTCATAGTTAGATCATCCACCTGTTAATGCCTCAACGCATGTGTTAAGATGTCTCGTATCGGTTGGAAAGAGTTTTTGAAAGTTGTATATTTGTACTTAGATAAAAAAGAGATTTTCTTCTGTAAGTCCTTAAAGCTAGTTTTTAGAGTTGAACAAGACTTAATTTTAAAACGTTGTATCCATGGACATTGTACGAAATCTTAAACAAACTCTTTTGACTACGCATGAATCACGTCTTATTCATTATATATCTTATTCATTATATACCCCAAAATATGGAGCAGAAATAACAACCCCATAGAAAGAACAACCGTTCGGTACGCTTACAAATAATATATCAAGTATAATATACTAAATACAACATAAACTATGTCGATGTAATGCTCTGCACGAGTACCAACTCAATCTCGTGAAAGGAAAAATACTCCTACGCGATTATTGACTTCTTTGATCAGGGCAACCACACGACACAAACCGCCGCTTAGAACCGAAACGGTCCAATACTCCAAAGGAGGCTCAGCAGCGTGCAGACTCGATTTCAAAAAATCACACACACGCACACACTAAACATAGAATGGGGTAAAAATTATGCCATTATTGTCATATTTAACTTTCCAGACACACCGGTCCTATCTCCTGTGCTCTCTCCTTCACAGCAAGCGCAGTAGGCAAATCAAGACTCATTGATAAACATCTGATACCAGCATGTGTCTCTTGCTATCTGTTTTGGCTAATCTTGTTTCGGTGGAATCATCCAAATCGAACCACGACGCACGAAATATCGTCTTTGCTTTTTCTTTCCAAAGCCTTTGTGGTCAAATACTTAGCAGCTGCTTGAGGATCCTCCACGTCCCGTACCATATCCACGGCTTCTTGATTACTTATAACCTGTACAATATGGCATTAATACTGCATATCTTCCGATCAATCAATTTTTTGTTCTTTTAAAATCTGTCAAGCAAATTATATACATACACAAAAGAGAATCAACTATTTAACAAAACATTATTAGAAAACTGACCTTCCACAAGCCGTCACTTGCCAATATAAGAAACTGTGCACTCGAACTAATGTGTGTATTACAGATGTCAGGATCTGAACTCAAATGCGCTTTAAGGTTTTCATCTCCAAAAGCACGTGCAACGGCAAGTTGGCCATTAACTCGGGATACATCTCCTGCGAAAAGGACAAGAAACATCATCAAGTTACTCTTGAATTTTAATTATTACAAAATTATTGAAGGGCATGCAACATGAAAAGTGATTTATGTGATTCTCTCCGAAAGGACTACGTTCACGGTATAAAAACTCTGAGTCATTTTCTTTGCGTAAATAACAATCAGCATTTTCGAATAAATATGACAAATCAAAACAAAGATATATTGCGATCTGAGTGATATGGGATCAATTGTAGAACTCGATCTATGACTTCTAGGTCTACAATTCCACAGCACATATACTCATAATTAGATTACAGTGTTCAAATGCATGCAAAAATAAAAATAATAAATAAACGAAGAGCAGCCAACAATTACCAGGAAGAGTCATCACAAAACCACCCTGCTCTTCAATCCTCCTCTTCTCGCTCCGTGGTTCGTGGTCCACGGTAAGTTGATAGCCAATTCCGTTCTTGCACATGACTGCCCTGGAATCACCGATGTTTGCCACCCATAAATCTTTTCCATCAATAACAATTGCAGTAACTGCTGTGGAGCCACCTGGTCCTAATTGTCGAGAATTCTCTAGAATGACTTCGTCAGTTGACCGATAAGCATTCTTAATGGCAGTCTTGGGATCATCCCAAAAATTAGGCTGCAAAAGTTGAAAGGAAAAGGATGAGATAAATGAAAAACTTCCCATTGGATGATAGAACATCCATCCACAGATTTCTTGCAAAGTGTATTCTGGAAAAGAACTTCGATTTGGTAAGAAATAGCATTTCATAAATCAAGATGGAGTGGCAATGTTCCTCAACTCGTCATGGTGTATTATGGTGTCCCCAAGGTTAAGCAATATGATCGAAATGACCTTTCACCAGTGTCAATCAGCTTGATAAATGGAGCAAATTGCAATTTGTCCAGTCAACAACAGCTAATTCCTTCGTAGACTAGAGTAAAGAACCCACAAAAATATTTGCTTTAACAGCCTAGCTCGAGTGTTGCAGAGAACCAAGAACATCAGACTTCAGATGATAATGTTAGGATCCAAGCTTATGCTAAAGTAAAAGATTTGAACACCCATATCAAAATTTTCCTCAAGCCCACTTAGACCCTAGGTTATGGAGTTATGCTAAAGCTAAATTATTTCATTTGATAAAAAATCGTGCTTTCGAATTTGTGATTCAAAGAAGCGAGTTTGATAACTGCTGAGATTTTAGATGAGAGCTCAAAAGTGAACAAAATTGATGGGCAAAAGCTAGCTCTGCTGGGGTATGCCATTCTTTCATATCACTGGGGCATATATAAGTTTGCAAGCAAGTAAAGGTCAGTAAGATAACGCGTAATTAAAAAGTCCTTGGTCACCTAAATCCTTTGAAGAACTACTGGCACTGAATAGAAAATCATGTCATTAAAAAATGAAAAAATACATATAAAATAATGCCCAATAAACAATGCAGCAAAACCATTTTTTTTACCTTTCATTTTTTCATTTATGCATTTTCTATCTTACTATAGAAATGTGGTTCATCATGCATCTCAAGAAGCATGTTATAGTCCCGAGTTACGGATCACATTATGGTATGGTTAATGGATGATGGAGAGCCAGGAGAGGGCTTTGGGGTGAAGAGAGAACCTCAAGAACTCGAGGTTCGTTAAAGAGAACCACGCAACCACGTAAACACATTTGAGAATCAAGTCGAGTTGTTTTATTGCATTTCAACCACTTCCTTAGATAGATACAAGAAGTTTCCCAAAATGCTAAAGATAAATCTGCAGAAATCTACAGAATAACTTCTTAATCAAATCCTTAATGACAAGGATTATATTTTATTTGGAAATAACTAAGCCAAACTTGAAAAAATCTGCAGAGTAACTTCCTAATCTAATCCTTAAAAATGAGGATGATCATTTATTTGGAAATAACTAAACTAAAAGATAATAACCAAATCCTATGGAAATTAGTTGAACCTTATTCTTTATTTTGAACTCCCTGTAAGTGAATCCTCTCTACACAACTTCCTTTGGTTTGGGCCGAGTGCCGACCATCAGTTGGATTATCATTGGACTATCCTTGGGCCACAATGATCCTAACAAAGAGCATAAGTTTAATAATGTCAACATACTTACTGAATTCTCCTTTGTCTTCTGCTAATAATAATCATTAAAGTGTTGGTCCAAAACTAGTATGGATAGGATAAATGGATCAATCTGTTCACTGTGCTTTATTATTTGAAACTCAAGCTCCAATGGCCCCCCGACAAAATTATTTAATCAGATGGGGCTGTGGAACATGGCCAACAAACTTCATGCAACTACGCTACCACCTGATTGCTGCTGACATGAATATTTTTGTGGAGCGACTGATATAAGCGCATGGTGTCCATTTTCAGTTAGAAACTATGAGCTAACCACTCATAGTGCACGTCAATTTACATGGTATTAAAAGAAATCTAGGTCATGTTTATATTGATGGATTCATTCTTAAGGAATGTATTGATATGAGGATTTCAAATTACTCCAAAAGGGAAGGATTTAAAATCAAGAAGACTACGGACACGGAGGAACAAGATGACAAGAACAGGATTTGAAATTCATACAAGTCGAGATCATCAAAACAAGTCCAACTTATTTAGAATCACGTGGTTCAAATTCTTGATTTCAATTCCTTCAATTCAAATACATCATTAGTGTTTAAGTTCTTGTCAGGCCATGCTACATAGACAACATACCAGTACAAATTGAGCTGACTTTTATTTCATGCAATTCCACCATTACTTTCAAATTCTTCCTCTAGTGTTTAATTCATAAACCATTTTCAAAAAATATTTATTAAGTGACGACGATTCTCTCACATTTATTCCGAAGAAAACAAAGTTTATCCTTCTCATGCGAGTTTTTAAAAATCATTCTCCAAGCAACATAAAAATTGACTAAAAGGCTAAACCATCGAACAAAAGCTATCAAACCATATCAAAGACCAAAAATTTGCAAAATTGAAACTTACCTCTTCAAGGATGTTGTCGAAGAGATTATCTTTTAGATAGCTTGGGACACGGTAACCAAGATGCCCATCGAAAATTGCAAATAAACCGAGCATGTGACCCTTCTTTTTCCGGTACTCAGCCACATGGTAGTCCTCCATGTCATGGCCTGCCTGCCCTTCCACCAAGCTATATCCATGTGAAACCTTAATAGTACATAATGGGGACTTAACTTTACTCTTTCCCTTTCCAGTATCTGATGAAGATCTATCTAACCGAGTAGCTTTCTACAGAACACATTATATAAGAAAATCAGGTTCCAACAAAGGATGACATAACATTTTCGAAAAAGTTATTTATGGCCGATTACTTTTGGTTGCACCGAAAATAATATCTCACAACAATAGTACAAATTGTAAATTTCAAATCATACAGCAAAAGTCATAATTTGACTGTTATACAACGCATCCAACCATACAAGATAATTAGCACAATTGCTATAATAACAATCCTTGTTCTTAGAGTTGCTCTATCTCGCAGCCCGGGGAAATCAAAACGTTAGCATGGCTCTATAACTATTGCAGAACAAATGTACCAAAAGCTATAGTTTAATACTAATATTTCATCTCAAATCTTAGCCGTATTGCGGCCCATGTACTGCTTATTGGATTAGATGAGGCAAACGAAATGGCCATTGTTGCTCGCCAACAACAGCGTGGACCATGCCATAGCTACTACACTTGAAAGATCATAAATTGGAGAGTACAGACATATTCTCATGGATTGAAGTCTTGAACAACATAGGAACCATTCACGCATCGTATTTATTTACTAAAAAATAAAACTTTACCAGATCATTTGCATATACATGAACTGTTACGCAAAGAGAGAATTTATGTATTGGCCCTGTCTCAAATTCTTTTTAGTGAATTTTCACAAAACAACCATAAATAAATGATCATGTAATTTATGGTCTTCACTGATAGTTTCAAAAAAATACCTTGATCATGCCAAGAAGACTGCCGGCTCGAAAATTGCTCCCTTTCTCCATCTCTAAAACGAAGCACCAAATAAAAATCTAACTGAAACCCAGAAAGTGGACGGCTTTTAGATTTTAAAAAATAGAAAGTTAAACAAGCAAAGGACCCTTGATTTCTTGAGCAAGATTTTCCAACAAACTACGCGTATGCGTGTATGAAAAGTGGGAGGTGTCTCAGTCTGACGCGGGTCTTCAAGAAAATTCTTTGAAGTTTCTTCTTCTTTTGTTCTTTTTTTTCCCCCTTTAAATTGAAGTTTCATCTGCGTGTCCCTATAGAATTTGTGAATCTTGCCAATGTAAACAAATAAAATTTATTCTATTTCATCTTATGGATTAACGAGTTGCCACCTAATTAACAACATCTACTTTTAAGTGTAATAATTCTAAAAACGTGGCTAATATTTCTTAAGTTGATGATTAAACGCATTTAATTCAATTAGTTTTGAGATATTTATTTGATTTACTTAAACTAAATTTTATTAATTTAAGATATTTATTTGACAATAACAAAATAGTAATGTATTTCTCCCGTTAGGATGTAAACGATCCAAACCAATCCAAACAGTATCAGGCTTGAGATTGGTTTGTTTAAAATTGTTTGAGGCTCGAGCTCGATTCGAGCTTCTATTATCCAGCTCGAGCTCGGTTTGTATTGAAATTATTGAGCTCGAAAAAAGCTCGAGCTCGGCTCGTTAAAAGCTCGTTTAGCATGTTAATCAAGCCAGGCTCGAGCTTGATTCATTAATAGCTCGTTTAGCATGTTTAACAAGCCTGGCTTGAGCTCGTCCCGTTTTCGAGCTCGATAAGCATAGAATTGAGCTCGAGTTTGAGTTTGAATCGAGCTTGTTAAAAATTAAATATATCTATAAAATAATTTTAAATCAGACATAAAAATGTAAATTCATTCATAAATAACCAAAACGATACAAATAAGAGCTAATTCATTCAACTCAACAAATGAGCCAAACTCAAGCTTACGAGCCACCTAAACGACTCAAGCTCAAGCTCGAGCTTACGAGCCACCTAAACGAGCCGAGCTCGAGCTCGCTAGCGCATTATAGAACATGTTTGCGAGCTCACGAGCCGAATATCCTTAGGCTTGAGCTTGGTTTGATTAAATTTTCGAGCTCAAAATTGAGCTTGGGCTTGGTTTGATATGATTAACAAACAAACTCAAACGAGCTTTTTATCGAGCCGAGCTTCGAATAACTCGCAAACGGTTTGGTTCATTTACATCCCTACCCCCGTATTGTTTATTTTCCCCTGTCAATCCCACTGCTCCGATTTCATAATTGTTATATGCATGCCATGGTTAATGCCTGTTTTTCAGTGTTACAACACCTGACGTCGTGCAACACAAGTGTACTTTCTTTTCTAATATATGGGTTTCTATGTTTTCTGTTCATACTCATTTTTATCGGCTTGTTGTGGATTCTATAAGTTTTTTTAAATGATTTTCTGTGACAAAAAATGATATTGTGATTCGGGAATTGATCTTTGAGCTTTATCAGTTGGAATTTTGGTCAATATCAGAGTAATTTTTTTTGCAAAGGGTCCATTTGGTGCTCTGTAGCATTGGAGTGGTGAATTAGACTTGGGTTGTAGTAGGATTATACTTTCTTGACTTCTGAATCATCATTGCCTTGGATTGCTGAGTGGGCGGTGTAAAATGTGAAAATTGAGTCGTGGTTGAGTTAGCATGCCTTGTTGATTCTTAAATGGAGAGCGTGGACTTGGAGGTTGACCACTTTTATGCATTTGATAATCAAGCGTCTTGCGCTGTAATTTTTCCGGAGAATAGAAGATCAAGATCGGCCGTCAAAGAAGTTAGGCAAAATTGTGCTCAAACTTGCTTTGTGATTGCTTGAGGAATTCGAACAGTCTAGTCACATGGTTTCTGGGAAAGATTGCACTTTTTTGACCGGTTGAAGTATCATGCAAATAGTAATTGAAATTTATCTGAATTTCTCACTGTTTGATATTCAAGACTGATGTTTAGATTTTCAGCTATTTATTACCCTCAGGTCCTGGTGTTGGATTATTTTACGAGAACAATTTTCTCATGCATACTCTTTCACATTGAATTCGAGAACCTTTTAGTTTTTTTTAAGTTCAGTGACAAGGTATAGTATCTTGATCCTTCAGCTGGATTTATCACGTCCTCTTTGTTTATCCAAAAGGACAAAACCGTCATGATCATGACCTCTTTGTTGTCCAGTCAACAACAGCTAATTCCCTCCTGGACTAGGTCGCTAGAGTAAAGAACCCACAAAAATATTTGCTTTAATAGCCCAGCTCGAGTGTTGCAGAGAACCAAGAACATCAGACTTCAGATGATAATGTTAGGATCCAAGCTTATGCTAAAGTAAAACATTTGAACAACACCCATATCAAAATTTTCCTCGAGACCACTTAGACCGTAGGTTATGGAGTTATGCTAAGGCTAAATGATTTCATTTGATAAAAAAAATCGCGCTTTAAAATTTGTGATTCAAAGAAGTCAGTTTGATAACTGCTAAGATTTTATATGAGAGCTCAAAAGTGAACAAAATGGATGGGCAAAAGCTAGCTCCGCTGGGGTGTGCCATTCTTTCATATCATTGGGGCATATATAAGTTTGCAGGCAATTGTAAAGGTCAGTAAGATAACGCGTAAATTATAAAGTCCTTAGTCACCTAAATCCTTTGAAGAACTACTGGCACTGAATAGAAAATAATGTCATTAAAAATATGAAAACATACATATAAAATAATGGCCAATAAACAATGCAGCAAAATAATTTTTTGTACCTTTCATTTTTTCATTTATGCATTTTCTTACTATGGAAATGTGGTTCATCATGCATCTCAAGAAGCGTGTTATAGTCCCGAGTTATGGATCACATTATGGCGTGGTTAATGGATGATGGAGAGCCGGCCAGGAGAGGGCTTTGGGGTGAAGAGAGAACCTCAAGAACTCGAGGTTCGTTAAAGAGAACCACGCAACCACGTAAACACGTTTGAGAATCAAGTCGAGTTGTTTTATTGCATTTCAACCACTTCCTTAGATAGACACAAGAAGTTTCCCAAAATGATAAGATAAATCTGTAGAAATCTACAGAATAACTTCTTAATAAATCCTTAATGACAAGGATTATATTTTATTTGGAAATTACTGAACCAAACTTGAAAAAATCTGCAGAGTAACTTCCTAATCTAATCCTTAAAAATGAGGATGATCATTTATTTGGAAATAACTAAACTAAACGATAATAACCAAATCGTATGTAAATTAGTTGAACCTCATTCTTTATTTTGAACTCCCTGTGAGTGAATCCTCTCCACAACTTCCTTTGGTTTGGGCCGAGTGCCGACCATCAGTTGGATTATCATTGGACTATTCTTGGGCCACAATGATCCTAACAAAGAGCATAAGTTTAGTAATGTCAACATACTTACTGAATTCTCCTTTGTGTTATTGTAACAAGATAAGCACCGACTCCCACTCTGCTAATAATAATCATTAAAGTGTTGGTCCAAAACTAGTATGGATAGGATAAATGGATCACTCTATTCACTGTGCTTTATTATTTGAAACTCAAGCTGCAATGACCCCCCAACAAAATTATTTAATCAGATGGTGCTGTGGAACATGGCCAACAAACTTCATGCAACTACGCTACCACCTGATTGCTGCTGACATGAATATTTTTGTGGAGCGACTGATATAAGCGCATGGTGTCCATTTCAGCTAGAAACTATCCACTCATAGTGCACGTCAATTTACATGGTATTAAAAGAAATCTATGTCATGTTTATATTGATGGATTCATTCTTAAGGAATGATATTTGATATGAGGATTTCAAATTACTCCAAAAGGGAAGGATTTAAAATTAATATGACTTTGGACAAGGATGAACAAGATGACGAGAAAAGGATTTGAAATTTATACAAAGTCAAGATCATCATAACAAGTCCAACTGATTTAGAATCACGTGGTTCAAATTCTTGATTTCAATTCCTTCAATTCAAATACATCATTAGTGTGTGAGTTCTTGTCAGGCCATGCTACATAGACAACATACTAGTACAAATTGAGCTGGCTTTTATTTAATGCAATTTCACCATAACTTTCAAATTCTTCCTCCAGTGTTTAATTCATAAACCATTTTCAAAAAATATTTACTAAGTTGTTCTATAACTCGTATTATGGTCTTGATAAATATGACTCAAAGAATGTACATTGTGTGTATATATTTCACCACTTAAAATAAAGAATTGATTCTCAACATGTTCAGTTTTCACAACTAAATCTCGTTCAAAAGTTTTTCCAACTCCAGCATATCCCAGCTCTCCGAACTCGAAACAACTTCATTTTCCTCCTTCGACAGTTTATCCAACTCCAGCACATCCCAGCTCTCTGAACTCGAAACAACTTCGTTTTCCTCGTTCAACAGTTTTTCCAATTCCAGCATATCCCAGCTCTCCGAACTTGAAACAACTTCGTTTTCCATATCCAACGGTTTTTCCAACTCCAGCATATCTCAACTCTCCAACTCCAGCATATCCCAAGTCTCTGACATTGAAAAACCTTGGTTTTCGTCCAACGGTTTTTCCAACTCCAGCATATCCCAAGTCTCCGACATTGAAAAACTCTGGTTTTCGTGATTTGTTGGATTGATAATAGATTCCGAGCAGATATAGTCGCCAACACAGATTAATTGGCCGGCTGGATAATTCATTGGATCATCAACAAGAGTACTTGAATTGCGTATCCTAGCTTCTTGTTCGACGTCTAGAGGTCGGGATCTATTGCCTGCTTTGAGCTCACCAGTGTGTGTCAATATCATAAACTTCTGATTTTCTTTTGTTGTTTGATCTCCAATTGGATTTGTAAATCTTACAAACCGAACATGTTTCTACTTGCAATGAAATTCAGTTGTTTAACATCACAATATATATAAATATTATATATAAAGTAGTTATAAGATAAAAGGAATACGCATGAAAAAAATACTTGTTCAAACGAAAAACAAAGTGAGTATATATTTATATATCATACCATATTGGCAATATTGTTGATTCCGTGCAGTGTGTACTCGTGCATAAGCCACGAGGTCTTCTCACGCTTGGAGGGATTTCCTCTCAAGTACTCCAATCCCATCCTATATCCGACGATTCTGCCATCGTAGCTTACGGCCTTTTTAGCCACACTAGCCCTCCAATATCCGTTTCCGGCAGTTCTTTTGGCTCCTTTTTTATTTTTGCTTGTTTCTCGTACGCTGAAAAAGTGCCATTCATTCCTGCCATTTGACTGATATAAATCTGTAAATTAAAGATATCGTTAGTTAACAATATTTGATTATTAATTTTATATGTCAAATTGTTTTCATAATACACGCACGAAGCAATATACTAAAATATATATCTTAATTAGTTAGATTCAATTTCACCACTGGGACTAAATATAATATCGAATTCCGATGAATTCGAGAATGAATATTTAACATAAATCAATTACCGAAGAACTTTTCCGTGCATGGATATTTCGTGACTTCAAAGATGCAAAAACATGTATTATCAATACCAAATTTTTTTTAATTAATATGATTAAACATCAACAAAGAGTGCAATATTTTTTAATTATAATTAAAGGACGAACATCAAAGAATACTATAATCACTTACTTGTGAGCGTCTCCGGACCAGTTTCATATATAGATGTTCCTCTCGTTGATGAAGATGTTGGAATATTGTGGGTTCTCTACCTTTTTTTTCAAATGATAAAGGAGTTCATCGTCCCCCCCGGCAAACCGTACTCCGAGCGAAAAACTATCCATCGATGTTACTATTCGAACAATTTTTTTTAAAAAAATCAAAAAATGAATAGGGATGGATGGAAGTCTGTGAGAGTGTATCGTTACTTACGTATGAGCAATAAAAAAAAGGTAAGCGAATGGATTTGACAAAGTAAGACACAACACGAGTTTTATTGAAAGAGCACTGTATTTCATAGATGGATTTTCTCTTATGGTTCTAGAACCAAGATTTTTAAGAGAATAATACGCCTACATATTTTTTAGATAAGATAAGAAATCTCCATGATTTTCAAGATTATGTCTAGCTTATCACCACCAAATTTCGAAATTTGTTAGAAGAAAACATGATAGAATTTTCGAAAATTTGGATAACTTCAATTTCGAAATTTATGATTTGCAGATCGAGATATATCACCACCAAATTTCAGTTTTTAAAAATTACACATATTTGTTACGCGGTCCATTAGGAGTGATCAATCAAAATTAGTGAAATCGAGTTTGTGATTAGATAACATATATAATTGCTACCCATATATTATTTTGGTTACTCCTTTTCTTGAGCTCTGATATTATCACTATATAAAATATTTAAGAAATAATTTTTCCTTTTCTAATTGGTTTAGTTTGTTATAATATTTTTTTAAAAAAAAATAATGTCGAGGAATAAATATTTTATTTGTGTGAGAAGTTACAAAATCTTCCCATTCGCCTACAAAATAAACAGAGAGAAATCTTTGAAACCTAAAGAGTTGTTATTCAATCAAATGAGCATGTTTCTCATCTCTTCTCGAGAAATAAGTGGGCTCTTTCTTTGAAAAATTGTCCTCAATTTCATATGTGAAAATTCCGCCAAAATCCCTTTGTTAGTTGGGGGAAGAATCCACACGAATCGGATTTTTTTAGAAACGTATCGAGAGAGAATTTGATTTGGTTAGACAATGTGTGATTGGTAAACAAGTATCGGTTTTTTAGTAAGATGCCGAATGTATCGTCAAATATTTAATATGATTCCACAAGATCTAGTTTCGTTCAAGTAACGAATTCTAGCCAACTTAAAGGATCGTTTGATCAATACAAAGATCATTTGGATTACATTAGTAATGAGGATTCGGAATATCACACATTGATCAATCAAAAATAGATTAAACAACTAAAAGAAATATCGATTCTTTGAGATCATTCCTTTATTCAAACGGAAGGAACAGAGATAGAATCAGACCGATTCCCGAAATGTCTTTCAGGATATTCCTCAATGTCCCGGCTATTCACTGAACGTGAGAAATAGATGATTTACTCAATACCACGACTTCGATCTTTTGAAATAAAATCATCACGCAGTAATCAATAAAGCCCAAAGTAATGTCTTTTTATTCTTCCAGTTTACCTACTACGGTACTAGCGTGAATGTGATCTCAACACTTTAGCTAATACATGGAAGTATATACCATGATTCTTCTGTCTATCAATAACTACACGCATTGACACGGTGAATGTTAAGAAGTAGGTCATTATCTCGGCAATAATGAGCCAAGCTAATATTTACAGTGAATCAGTAGTCATGCATTATGATAGGAACTCACAATTCTCTAGCAAATATAGCCATTTTCATCATTTTTTCGCTTCTACCCGCAATAACATTCAATTAATGCTCTTTGATTTCACCTGTTTCAGCATGTGCTTTATAAATAGTCTCGTCACAAAATAAGAAACGATCTCTCCAACGCATAAATGGCTGAGAGTTCACGTTTTCGACATCTTCGGTAAAATCAAGTTCGTCGCAAAGACATTCATAAACCGCTCTACCGTAGTTTTTAGCAGATAAGCCCAATTTTGGTTTAATAGTGCATCCCAACCAGAGACATACCATACTTATTCAATTTATCTCTTTCAAATTTTTTTTATTTTTTGCATTCATGGGGACATAACTTGTATCACATTACCTACACTAAGATAGTTATGCATCCATAGATATGCATCAACAAAGACAGAGATATGTTTGTCACTGTTTATGATTAAAAACTAAAACACACACCTACCAAATAGTAAATAGGTTTGTACTCAACTACGTACAACATAAGAGTGTGTCGGATTTTGGATATTCTTAAATATTCATCCAAATTATTCACAATCTAGTCGACATAAATTGAAATAACAATAATAATAAAGTCTATTAAATAGATGTTCATATATATATATATATATATATATTCTAAATCGAAAAGCCAATATCACAAATTTATTTTCCACATGGATTTTATAGTCAAATAATTTATATCAACATTCTAAAAAAAGGCGAAACGTCGATGTCAAGCTTTGAACTTTATATTTTCAAGTGTCATTTGTCATGAGCTTCAGTGTAAAAAAAGGTTTCTAACTTCTATGATTTTTAATTATCTCAGGTTATTTAATTGATCAAATAATACATAAAAAAAATCTCCCAAATGTTTTATTGTACCATGATTTCACATTTTTAATCATTTATTTAGGAAAATCATTGATTTTATTTTCTTTTCTTTTTTGCATATTCATATATCACTATACTTCTATCTTTGAGTATTATTTTAAGGGCATATCATCGTTCAAAATTAATATTAAATGACTATATTTTTGTTTATTTTCATATTTCATCAACGTTTATTTTTTAGTTATATTTAATGTACTAGACATAGTACCCCCAAAAAAAAAAGAGGAGCAAAATAAAGATGAGAATGGGACGATGGAGTTTGCGGGGGTAGCTGGCTTTATAAATTACGTGTTCCCTATTTTATGTTGCCCTTTCCGGGCAATAATGATATCGAATCCCGTGCGAATTATTGAGTTGTCCGGGCCCATTAATAAATTATATATAACATAAAATATAGTTTTATATTTTATTCTTCCATAATATTTATATATATTTTCATAAATGAGATATCAATGATGTAATGACGTGTAATTTAGATATGTTTAATTATATCTAATAGATAAATAATATCTCATTATTGGACACGATGAATTGACAACACGTCAAAATTATCATAAAATATATTTGATAATATATATTTATTGAACTATTTATATTATATAAAAATGGCATTTATGTCTGGAGTTCGAGATTTGATCATAAAAAAACTTCACCCACGATGCAAATAATAATAATTTCCAACACATTTTTTTTACACGTCTTTTTATGGAAATGTAACCAAATATTACATTATATTTTAGATGTATTTTTTAGGTCGTTCATTTAATCACCTTAGCTTCTTTGTTTCACTTATAATATCAAATTATTACAACAAATATATATTCAGCTTGATTACTTTATACAATTGGAAAGAAACATCTATTTTGTTTTATAAAATTTTTAATAATATTCAATTATAAATTTTGTAATTATATTTAAGATCGTTATATCATAGAAAATTAAATTGTCAAATAATTGATACCTAATAACTTATTTTGAAAATTAAACTGAATAATTTGACAGAATATTATTAAAAAAATATGGTATTAAAATAGGAAATATATAATATACAATAACATGTTTGTATCTGTTTAAAGAAATGTTATGATTTGCAAGTTATGTATCAAGCAAAAGGGTTGATACAAATTGGAGTTTGGTTGATGTCTTCTCAATAATTGAACAAGCTGCTCCATCAGCCACCTTCATTATAGATTAATTTGTCAAGTTTGCCAAAAAAAAAAAGGAAAAAAATTGAAATATTGCGTTAGTAAATCAAATTAATTCAAACGTTACGCATACAAATCGATCTTTGAGTGGAATTCTATCAAAATAGCTTGAAGCTCGATTTGAAGTTGAACCCATGAATTGTTTCGGAATGGATTTCTATTTTATAAAAACAACTTAGATGAACGTAACTGAAATTTGAAATTACAATACCAAAGTAAAAAATAAGCAAATTTAAATTGCCATTTTCACTATTCTATTATATGTAGATTTAAAGTTTTATAATATTAATTAAAAAAACATGCATTAAATTTTTTTATGTCTAGTCTATTCTTCATGACCGTTGTTTCTTTATTTTCTTATATGTAGATTTAAAGTTTTATAATATTAATTAAAAAACATGCATTAAAATTTTTTATGTCAAGTTTATTCTTCGTGACCGTTGTTTCTTTATATATATATATATATATTATATATATATATTATTTGTTGGACTGTCACGTATATATAAACTAGGAGAGGAGGTAAGTGTTACTGGAAATTGAGGCCTTTTATCTTGTTTGCAAGAAATGAATGACTCACAAAAGAAGCTTACAAAGAAGAGAAAGCTATTCATTTTCGCAGCATTCGCATCTTTACTAGTTGTGGCCATTGTAGCCACCACAATTGCCCGAGACCGAAAGAATGACACCGCCACCGACGGCGGCGCGGCCCAAATGCAGGCGGTGGTCAAGTCCACTTGCGCCGTTACACTGTACCCTGAGCTCTGCGTTTCCACTGTCCACGCCGCCGCGACGGCTGCGTCCCTCGTCATAAAGAGCAGCAAAGATGTACTCTTGACTGCCCTAAACTACACCATCTACACCGTGGAGAGGAACTACTTCACCATCAAAAAGACCGCCTCCGGCCGATCCTTGACGCGGAGGGAGAAGACCGCGCTGCATGACTGCCTGGAAATGATCGACGATACCCTGGAGGAGCTTCGCGAGTCGGAAACTGAGCTGAAGTACTACGGATTCAAGAACTATTCCTTGGCGGAACACAAAGAAAACCTGGAAACTTTACTCAGCGCCGCGCAGACGAATCAAGATTCGTGCCTAGATGGATTCTCCCACGATGAAGCTGATGAAAAAGTCCGCAAGGCTCTCATTAAGGGCCAAATGCACGTTTTCCGGCTTGTTAGCAATGTGTTGGCCATAATCAAGAACTTGTCAGATACAGAAATCGCGGCGAATAATTTTCCCAACTCCCACTTTTCTGTGCAAGGGAGGAAGCTTGGTGAGGATAGCCAGTGGCCGGCGTGGTTGTCCACCGGAGACAGACGCTTGCTGCAGTCGTCTGCGGTGACCCCCGATGTTACAGTGGCTGCAGATGGGAGTGGGAATTACCGGACAGTCTCGGCGGCGGTGGCGGCGGCCCCGGCAAGTAGCAGTAAGAGGTATGTTATCAGGATTAAAGCTGGGGTTTACAGAGAGAATGTGGAGATTCCGAGGAGTAAGAGGAATCTGATGTTCGTCGGAGATGGGCGGACCACGACCATCATCACGGCGAGCAAGAACGTGGTTGACGGCAGCACCACCTTCAATTCCGCCACCGTGGGTCAGTCCTCTTTTTTTTTTTTTTTTGTTGCTAATTGTCGCCATCTAACCTTTACTTGCGGATAACATATTAACTGTAAAGGGCTTTCGTGATAATCTTTGGAAACGAGTCATTTTCCCAAAGGACTGATTTCACAAAATTATGAAATATCTTTAATTATATGAGTCTTTTATTTTTCAAATATAAAAATTCAAAGATATAAAATAATGTATTAAAATATAATGTGGTGATGTAATTATATTTTTTTGGAGAGAAATAAAAAACTTGAATATAAGATAATGATTGTACCAAACAATTGAAAATGGATTGCAAATTATTTCCCCCGAAAGTACTATGAAATAACATGATTTAGTTATTTGCCATTTCGAAAAAAAAAACCAAAATACTTTTCAAAGGATAAATAAACAAATACTGACCTTTGTTTTTGTGAAAATCGATATACGATTTGTATTAATTACTAAATATTTGAAATTAGAAATTGAAAAGGCCATGTAGTTTTAATTTTTTATTTTATTATCATGATTTTTTTATTGAAGTTTATTTTTATTCTGAAATTTTATTATGATTTTGAAAACATGCATTAAAGGCAATCTATCCCATATTAATTAGTACAACATTAAAGCCCGCAAAATGTATATTATATTTATGTTAAAAAAGATATTTACATTATAGTATTTTAAAGCATTTATTACGATTATTGGATAGTAGTGGAAGTGGTTTATTATTCTGGTTGAACATGTATTATAGATATTGTATACTGTTGATATTTTTTGAAAATGCATTAAATTATATATTTTTTAAACAAATAAAGAAAGTCAAATAAAAATATAAACATAAAATACAAACCCAACAAGCTAGGTGTTCAAGAAAACAATTGCCAACTAATTACTACAAGATATCTTATCTATTATATATATATATATATATATATATATATTTTGAGAACATCTATTATATATAATTAATACTAGTATATTAATAAATTTTATGATTTTTATTTTATTTTTTAGTATATGATTAATTAAATCCATTTGTCTACTGAATTTAGTTATTATTTTTCATACATATGATCTTTTGCATGCAGCGGTGGTTGGAGGCGGGTTCCTGGCCCGAGACATCACCTTCCAGAATACGGCAGGGCCGTCGAAGCACCAGGCGGTGGCCCTCCGCGTGAACGCCGACCTCTGCGCCTTCTACAGATGCGACATTCTCGCCTACCAAGACACCCTCTACACCCACTCCCTCCGCCAATTCTTCGTCGACTGCTTCATCGCCGGCACCGTCGACTTCATCTTCGGTAACGCCAATGTGGTGATCCAGAGATGCGATATTCACGCCCGCCGCCCCAACTCCGGCCAGCGCAACATGGTCACCGCCCAGGGTCGCGACGATCCAAACCAGAACACCGGCATCGTCATCCAGAATTGCAAGATCGGCGCCACCTCCGATCTGAAACCCGTGCAGAAGAACTTCCCCACGTACCTGGGCAGGCCGTGGAAGGAGTATTCCCGGACGGTGGTGATGCAGACGGAGATCAGCGATGTCATAAATCCGGCTGGGTGGTATCCCTGGGATGGGAATTTCGCGCTTAACACGCTGTTCTACGCGGAATATCAGAACACGGGTCCGGGGGCGGCGACGGCGAACAGGGTTACATGGAAGGGATTCAGGGTGTTGACCAGCGCGGCGGAGTCGCAGCCGTTCACGGTGGGGAGATTTATTTCTGGTGGTTCCTGGCTGCCGGAAACCGGCTTTCCGTTTTCCCTGGGGCTTTAATTTTTTTTGTGTGCTCCATTGTTGTCCTCCAGGCTGATTATTATTAGTACTATGTTTCAATGTAATCTATCTTTCGTTTTAATGGGAAGAAATCCAATTCAAATTTCGATTTCTTGAATAATTTGCTGTAATAAAATGGTATGTTTTTGTGGTAATAATACGGGCATGCATGCAGCTTCGTTTTAGCTGTTTTTCTTCAAGCAATTGGACAAAGTACTTATAAGCTATCTTAAAATTAATTAATTGTTATTTTTCAAAAAAATGTATTTTAAGAAAGCTATTTTTTTAAAGTTTGCCCCCATCATGGTTTATTCATCGAGTTTGGTATTTGGCAAAAACTCGTGTGACACGTACGAGAAGATCTCACGGGTCATATTTTGTGAGACAATTCTCTTATTTGGGTTATCCATGAAAAAATTTTACTTTTTATGCTAAAAATATTATTTTTTATTGTAAATATCGGTATGGTTGATATATTTCACAGATAAAGATTCGTGAGACAATTTCACAATATATATTCTCTTGCTATTCATTGGGGAGCTTGTTAGGTTATATCATTAACTTGAGAAAATAAAATAACAATTTTTAATTAGGCCCCTCAACTTTGTCAGTTTGTACAATTTTGGCATACAGCTATACCGAATTTGTACGCATATGCACATGGCCCCTGGCTGCGTCCTAAAACAAAATTTGTTTTTTTTTTAACGAGAAAATTGACTTTTTTATTAAAAAAATATGTTAATTTTTCTGATTTCGATTATTTATAACTACTGTTTTTATAAAAAAAAAATCGATATATATATATATATATATATATATAAAATTGAAAGATTAAGTAACAAAATATAAAAAAAATTTACCTGCTTATCATATGAAATATATTATATCATTTTTAATGTGAAACCAAAATTTTCATTGTTTTTTGTGTGTTTTCACTATCTTTATGATAGTGTATTTGAAATGAACGTTACATCAAGATGATCTTTATTAAAACGCTAAAAAAAATATTACTAATTTTGTATAATAATTGTTGGATATATCAAAAGATATGTCGATCGGATATGAAACATATCCATCTCAATAATTTTCAAAATCGTATCCCAACTTTGTCACATAGCGCAAATAATAATTTCACGTCTTTTCCAAAACAAAAATTTACCTTTTTTAAAAAACAGCCAAAAAAAAAAGAGAGATAAAACGTTTGAATCACCTATATATTAAAATATACACAACTTTTAAATACAACTTTCAATTATAAATCCATTTTTTAAATTAAATTCGATTCTTGTTGATTTGTTCTGCTGCATCTCTAACTTCACAATAATATACACAACTCATTGTGTCTATTATCCTTAAACTCAAATCTAAAAGAAATATTCAATTTTATTTATAACAATTAATTTATTTTACAAATGAATATTACCTATAAGTTTATAAAAATACTCATATATTAAATTTAAATTTGAATAATTATTTATAAAATATAATTATATTATGTATTAAATAATTAAAATATTCCATTTTCTTATTCATAAATTTAGAAAACCCAAAAAATTAATCGTAATTTATTTATTTTAATTAGCTACGAACCTTATTTTTTTTAATCTATTTATGTGAGGATTGAAAATGTGTTTAGAAATAGGTGAAGAAAAAAGTCTAAAATATTCTGTGATTTATAGACGACAAATGACTTCACTCGGGTTAGAAACTGAAGTCGATTATAAAATCAAGCTATGTGCAGCAGACAACAAGAAAATGAAATTTCGAAGCGCGGAAAAACTCTAATAGACTTGGTAAAATCATACACAAGCGGGACAAAAACTTGTGTGAGACGATTTCACGGGTCGTATTTTGTGATACGGATATCTTATTTGGGTCATCCATGAAAAACTATTACTTTTTATGCTAAGAGTATTACTTTTTATTGTGGATATCGGGAGGGTTGACATGTCTCACGTATAAAGATTCGTGAGACGGTCTAATTAGAGACCTATTCAAAAAATAATGTGAAGAAAGTCAAATTATTGATTTCTTTATTTTGACGCATCTCGCGATAATAAATTAACTTTGAGAAATTAAACCGACATATGTAATAATTTTGATTTGATAAAAGGGAAATTTATACATATATGAATTCAGTTTACATCTTGCTACAGACGTATATATATAACGAATGGACCAAAGAGAAAAGGTGTTGTTGCCTTTGGACTTTGCTATGCATGCATGCATACAAAAACATAAATTGGCTGTACATGAGAAATGTCTTTGACAGGACAGGAATTTTGCAATTACATAATAAATTATAAATATAACAAAAATACAATTATATTATATTGTTCAAAGAAATTATGCATAAGAAATATTGAAATATAAAAGTCATCTATAATAAAATCTATATTTATGTCTTTAGTTAAATATCTGTCAATATAAAGTGTCAAACAATCAAGAAGAAAGTATTCCTCCATTTATACTTCATTGCTGAAAAGGCTCACCCAATAGTGACCATAGAAACAATTGACGTAAAAAACAATATATATCAAAGTAATATTTTACATTATATATTTCTTGAGAACTAAAGAAGACAGCAATTCAATATTTTTTAAAAGTATGTAATGATATTTAATTAGGCCGCATCATTGTATTTTCAATCAAAGTAATGCATGTATAAATCAAACAAAAAAAAAACTTTTTTTACACATTAATTTTTTTATCAAGATTTTGGGAATTTTTCCCCCTTAATTGGAAATACTAATTTTATTGAAAAGGGAAAAAATACCTTACTAACAAGTAACACAGGAACAACAGCAGCGTCTGAAGGCGGCGGCAGGCAGGATTATGAGTTTCCATTCTCTCTTCTCAGTTTATGGTTTTGTTCTGTCGTTTGCTGTTGAGCGTAGAGAATTAAGGAGGTGGACTAAAGTTCGGTTATGGATGGGGTTAGTTTTAGAGGACTAAGTAAAAAACCTACATTGGTAATAACAAAACTTGGGCTCGTAGAGTCCAAGACAGCCCTAGCCTAGATCCGTCTCTATATATATAGGGGTAAACAATAACTCGACCAATCTGTAAAACTAAATCAAACCGATGCTTTGGATTGGAAGTTGATCGATGAAAATATATTTTATTGTCTTTCTATTTGATTTCAGAGAAAGTGGTGTCGGATATCGATATACTTTATCCTCAAATAGATTACTTGGATTTTTTTGTCATCGCTCTCTAGCACCGATGAAGTCAAACAAGCTAGGCACGTGTGGCCTTGGGGAGAATTCGAGCGAGAGTGATGGATTTTGCTATATTCCAAACTTAGTACGTAGGTCGATTGTCACTCGTGAATATGATAAATTACACCATGAATAATCTTGTGCTGCAACAAGCACCATATTATTTCAAAGCCGGGGGAAGGGTTTGTCACATTCTCGAACTCGAAATATCGTTCTAAATTTGGGACCCCGATAAACTATAAATCGCTGACGACAAGCACCATTTCTATAGCAACACTCTTTTAATATCTGTAAGCATTAATGTGTTCAAATGAATAGGTGCTTAATAATTAGAAATCTATATTTTCGAGTTCTAAGCCACTTTAAAATACGAGCTCGAATTCGGACATACGTAAAAAAATTAGCAGTATTAGATTTGATTTGTTATTTTGACTACTAATTATTGATTTTTAGCCATTTCAAACTAATCGAGATTTATATAGTGTCAATAGTAACAATTTTTTTTTTTTTCCAAGGACTAAAGTATAACCAGGGGCGTACCATTGTATGGGCTTTAGGGTAGGCTGGCCCATCTCCTCAGAGTTATTTAAACGCACAACTACTTTTTCTTTTGTGGGCAACGCAAGAAAAATTTAAAATATTTAATTGGAATATTAAAGAAAGTTTTAACTTTAAATCAAAAGTATAATCTTTAACATGTTTTTATACAATTTTTCGATTTGGTTTTGACGGTTTTATTTTGTAGTTCTTTCTTTAAGATTAGGCAAAAACTTGTGTGAGACGTCACACGGGTCGTATTTTGTGAGATATATCTCTTATTTGGGTAATCAATGAAAAAACATTACTTTTTATTGTGAATATCAGTAGGGTTACTCATCTCACATATAAAGATTCATGAAACCGTCTTACAATAGACATGCTCTTTAGATTAATATTTTGTAGATGTGAGTTTTGGTTATCTTGTCCTTTTTATTTATTTACTTGTGTATTGGAATAAAATTTACCCAATTCAAATAGAAGAAATTTCCTTACCAATATATATAATTTCATTGTGCCGTTTACTAATTTTCATATTTTCTTCTACGAGTAATTTATTTTTGCTAAAAAAAATATGTATAATGTATAAATTTCAGAGTCCCTCTTATCTTATCAGAATTTCCTAATTTTTGTTTGTCGGATGGAAGTGATGTATTTCTGATAAATTTTAACCTTTTCGACACCTTTCTAAAATATTTAATTTAAATTATGCATATGTCAATTCAAGCATTATAACAAAAAATTTAATCTAGCGATTTGACTTTTACAGATTCTCGTGAGTAAAAGTTGTAATTATTACTATTTTCATGAATATGATTTGATTTTACAAAAGAAAAATGCACACATAAGTTTATAGAAACGGGAAATTTCCACTTTCCATATGCTTTCGAGTACTTTCACGTGTACCATTTATAGTTAAGAAATTTGAAAAGAATTGTAATATTTTTTTATCAATAGATTTTTACTGAGACGAGTTAAATATATCCATATTATTAATAATAAATAATATTTTTTTGCATAAAAAACAACATCTTTTTATGTGCGACTCAAATCGTAAATATGTGTCATAAAATTGATTTGTGAAACTGTCTCGCAAAAATTTTTGTGTTTGTTCATAGAGTAAATACTTATCCTTTTTAACAATTATTGATAGGTTTTTTATATTATAAAATCTTATTAAAACATCATTGGCTTACACAAATCGGGGATGTGTTGAAATAAAATGATCGAATATGTAACGCATACCTGACCACATGTTAGATAATTTTGTTTGCTATTTTATAAATGATATAATTCAAAATTCTATCGTACATCTCCGGTGGATTCGGACAATCGCTGTTGGTGTTATCGGTTCTGGAAGTCGAGCAGCTTTTCATGAATAATTTAATGAATACATTTTATATTTTGACGTGAGTTTTTGGTATGAAAACCTTGTGAATATTTTTTTTTAATGAAACACTTTTTATTTATTGGATCTTTTAATTATAAAAATTTATAAAATTGATTTTTTTTTTGGTGGCTAGTTCTCCATTAGCAAAAATAGTGGTTACGGGCCACAGGCTTGTTAGCCTAGTTGGCACCAAACTCCCACAAAAGGGTGAGGTGTGTGTATATATATATATATATGTATATATATGTATTGGTTAAGGGCAATTATTATCCACTCATGTGTCCTCATAAATACATACTAAATGGACCTATATGAAATTTTTTTTTATCGCATTGGACGATGATGATGCAATTCTTCAAACTACGAAAAGTAAACGCACTCGAAATAGAGTCATGTTTTTGATTCGATGAAACAAGTAAAAGGTCGTGTTGTCCCGATTTTTTTGAAACAAGTAATGTTGTAATATTCACCTCTAAATTATGAAAAACTTAGCAACAAATATTAACGAGATAAACAATCGATCTCAAGCGAATTTTCAAAGAACTCGTCTTTGAAAATTCTAGGGAAGAACAATCGACAAACGCTACAAAATGTTAAACTTTGATATGTTTGATTCGAGAAACATACAAATATGTATACAAAGCCAAGCTTTGAAATTTGAAGAAAACTCACAAAATATTATAAAACTCAATCATTAATTAATTAAAAAGAATAAAATTCGTCCATATATTGTTTACAGATCTAAAAGATATCATAATCTAGTTACCTAATAAATCTGGACTCTAAACTATGTAAAGATATAATATTTTGTAGGTGAGCGCGCTCGGGCGCGATATTCTACCACTCGGGCGAGTAGGATTCTGGACTGGTCGCGCTCGGGCGGTAGGATTTGATCGTTCGGGCGTGGAGGCATATGTCTTCCACTTCATTTAACATTTGCATAGCGCTCCTATGGCCCCTCTAAGCTCATTTTCATGCCTCATGAACCCTTCGAGGCTTGAAATCTCGCTTACAAGCTCTTCTCGATTGCTCATGAGTCCATGTGATGCCTCCTTGAATCTCCTTCCAATCATTTGCACGCCATTCCCGCCAAATTCATATCAGATGAGCTTATGAGCCTTTTTATTTAATAATTCTATTTAAATTCAATTAAAAAAGTATAATTATTATTGCTTAAAACAAATTATAATATAGACTCGTACACTTGAAATCATGAAACTTTTATCATCGACATTAAACTCGCTGCCATGGGCATATTTGATCGAGTCCAAACTCCAAACTATATTTTATAAGAAATACAAGTGTATACTCTAGTATATGTGGCCGTATTTAGAATATATTTTCATGTTATAACAAATATTTATGTAGACTAAATATATCTTTAAATGATATCTTTGATTTTATTTAATTATATTTAATACTTTTGTATTTTTTTAGTTGTTTATAATTAACAAAATTTCCAAACTATATTTTATAACAAAACAATTTTCCCCTACGATCTGTAAGTAACTGTAATTTCTCGTGTTTTTCTGTCTTTTTAATATGAATATATGCAATGTCACGAAAAAGTATAAGAAAAATAAAGTCACGTACATTCTAACAGTTATAATAATCCTAAAACTATCGATATCTTAATTCTTACACTAATATGAAATCCAAGTAGTCTATGCTTTGGATAATACAAATAGACAACCTAACATAATGATGTGAAGCGAGTTATCCCAATTATAATCAGTTGGGGAGCACTATTTAATGGACTCGTCCTTTCCAAGGCTTTGATTCATTATTAGTTGACACGTTGTACTCATAACCACCATGTGCTTGTCCTAAATAAAAACATTATCTATTTGGATTTTGGACCGAGTCGTTCAATTTATAGATTTTAATTCATTTTGACATATGTTTTTCCATTAATAATAACTCGAGACCCTTCTCTTTAAATAAGTCCAAAATATCACTCAATCTTACACTAAAAAATTATTAATAAAAAATTCACACATTATTTGTTATTTCATATCTCAATTGTCTGCTTGTTTAGTCTAAGTAGAATAAGTTAAAAAGACAAATGTTTTCATAACTGGACCAATCATCGAACTAGTGTAACTTGAAAATGGTTCAATCGGGCCGAAAGATCATTATATTATATAAAATAATAATATAAATATAATAATAATAATTACAATATGGTTATCCGAATTTTGAAATCTAAGTATATATAAGATATATATAGATATAAAAAAAATTACCAAAATTTAAAAAACCGACTCAAAAATGATAAAAGTCATATTCAGAAGTCGATGTCTAGAAGACGAAAATTGGAATCGGTGTTTATATATTTAATGTTTATAATTTTTTTAAAACAAATGTGAATTCCATCTATAAAAAATATATTATTATTTATTATTTATTATAAAACATGACCGATTAATCTAAGCATTATATTAACGATAATTTATTGGGCATGTAATGGAGTCCTTGCTATTTTATGTTACTTTGTTATATTTTTCAAGGACTTATGGTGCTTTGGCACTAATGTTCCAATTTTGAGATGAAATCTCGTATTCCCAACTTTTTTTTTTAAAAAAAAATTACATTTTGATACCCCATGGATGGGCCCATTACCCTTGGCCCATCCCTAGCTCAAAAGGAAGATAAGCCCATCAAGGGCCCATGTATTCTCCTATAAATACCAGGTTTGAGTGTTCAGTTATTGGATTCACTATATTGTTTTCAGCAGCGCCCTTAGCTGCTCCCCCCATATATCCTCAGTCTCTGACTTGAGCGTCGGAGGGGCTACGCCAGGATACTCTCCTGGCCCCCTCCTAACGGTCTTATTTGTGATTTCAGGCCCAGGGTAATTTTGAAGCCCGTGTCTGGATTAGTGACGCTTGCGTGGATCGGACCCTAAATTTCCCGTGAGTATCACTTGGCGCCGTCTGTGGGAACACTTGAGTTGAGACGTAGAGATGGTAGGCAAGAAAGGAAGTAGAAGAGTTACCTCGGCATCATCGCGTCCTCAGAGGGGACCCGAACAATCTCATGTTGAGACAAGACAAGAACAACCGCATCTTGAGACGAGACATGAACAACCTCGTCAAGAGGCCAGAACTGAGCAGCCCATCCACGAGACGAGGGTCGAGCAAACCCATCCCAATGAGAATGTGGGGAACTTGACTTTGGAACAGTTGGGCCAATTTATCACCCGGACAGTGGATGAGGCAATGAAGAGGAATAAAGAGTCTATGTTTGTAGAAGAGCAAGCCGCTCTCCAGGAGCAAGAGGAGAATGTGGAGGGCAGTCAGAGTAGGGGGGAGGAGACGCGACCCCTCCCAAGTGAAGAGAATCCGGAGATAGAGGAGATGTGGAAAAAAATACAAATGTTGAGGCAGCAGTTGGGGAGCAGAGCGCCGACACCCAAGAGAGGAAGTCCTTTTTCACTAACCATTTTAGAAGAAGGGCTTCCTCCAAATTTTCGACAGTCGAATGTGGGAGAGTACGATGGACATACTGACCCCGAGGAACACTTGGGGAGGTTTGAGAATGCGTCTCTGTTGCACCAATATTCGGATGGAGTCAGGTGCAGGGTGTTTCTGAGCACGTTGATGAGGTCAGCCCAGCAGTGGTTTAACACTTTGCAACCCAGCTCTATACGTTCTTTTCAGGACTTCTCAGTTGCCTTCTTGCACCGATTTTCTAGCAGCAAGAGGCACCAGAAAAATTATTTGAGCCTGTTCGTGATGAAACAGCAAGAGAATGAAACTTTGCGAGAATTTGTCCAGCGTTTCAACAGTGCAGCGCTGGAAATACCAGCGGCTACCCCTGACATCATGATAAGTGCCTTCACACAAGGACTGAGGGGAGGGGAGTTTTTCAAGTCGCTGGTCAAGAAGCCTCCGTTGAGCTATGATGATCTGTTGGCTCGAGCTGAGAAATATGTAAACTTGGAAGATGCCCAACGGTACAGAAGGATGGAGAAATGGCCCGGAGGAAGTAGAGTTGAGGGAGCGGAGAAAGGAGGAAGGAAGAGGGGTGCGGGGGAAAGAGAGGAAGACAGAACTAGTAGTAGAAGACAATTCTCATCCCATGTTCCCCTGGATAGGAGTCGGGACGAGGTGATGGAGGTGAGGGAGCCCACGGGGAGGTGGGAGAAGTCGCGAAGGGTTGGGTGCAGTGCTAGATTGCCTTCATGGGATAGACGAGAAGGATCCTCATTCAGGAGTCGACAAAGGTCTCGCTCGCCCCCTAGGCGTGGTCAAGGCCCTCCATGGATAAATCAGAGGATCGGGGAGCAGAGAGGGGAAGGTCGATGTCAAGATGTCTCTCAGGAGCTCGTCGAACCGAGGAGGGGAATGAATGAGGATAACCACCCTACGAGAGGAATGATTCATATGATCTCGGGGGGTGCTACTGATGGAGACTCTGGGCGAGCTCGGAAGGCACATGGGAGAAGGTTGGAGAACTTTGAGATATCTAGGGGTGCAGACTTACCACAAGACCCCGTCATCAGCTTTGAGCTGGAAAACCTCTGAGGCGTTGTGACTCCGCATAACGATGCCTTGGTGGTGACGGCCACCATTGCCAATTATGATGTGGCAAGGATATTTATTGATAATGGAAGCTCCGTGAACGTCTTGTTCAAGAGCACGTTGGATCAAATGAAGATGAGAGGATTTGAGTTTGAGCCGGTATCCACCCCGCTGTATGGGTTTGCAGAACACGTCATCTTGCCTTTGGGTCAGATTGTTCTTCCCCTATCCTTGGGGACTGATCCTCGGCGGGTAACAAAGGTGATAGCCTTCACTGTAGTAGATACCCAGTCAGCGTATAGTGGAATTCTAGGACGACCAGCCCTGAAGGATTTTAGAGCAGTAGCTTCCAGTTATCATCAGAAGCTTAAGTTTCCTGTGGGAAGAGGAGTTGGAGTCCTGTGCGGGGACCAAAAAGTCGCACGTCGTTGTTATGAGAGAATCGTGAAGGAAGAAGAAAAGAGAAGTCACGAGCATTCGCATGGAAGCTTGAGCTCAGTCTTGCAGTTGTAGAGTCATTCGGAGAAGCTTCAAAATGGGTAACTTTGTCCTGTGGAGGTACAAGAGGAGCTGAGAGGAAAGTTGGAGAATGCGCTGGGTAAGGCTCTAAAGAGGCATGGGGACGCTTACCACCTTAGAGAACATCTTTACTTCATTTTTGATGTATTTCGTTCCTGAATTTGTCTTACGTTATCAGTTGATATTTAATAAAGCCAAGTTCTTATATTAAGTTCGTGGTTGTTCTTGTATTATGAGGATTATATGAATTTTATTTTACCTGCTTAGGCTGCGCCTAGTAGAGGAGAAGAGTGGGGGGGAGAAAAGTTAAATTTTTCCTGCTAAGGCATCGCCTAGCAGAGGAGTAGAGGCTGAGGTGGAGAATATTTATTTTCCTGCTAAGGCATCGCCTAGCAGAGGAGCAGAGTCGGCGATGAGAGGAGCAGAGTGGAAGAGAAGAATTTTTATTTTCCTGCTAAGGCCCGGCTTAGCAGAGGAGTTAGAGGGTGGGGGCGTTGAATTTTATTTTCCTGCTAAGGCCCGGTTTAGCAGAGGAGTTATGAGATGATGAGGTGAGAGTTTGATTTTTCCTGCTAAGGCCCGGCTTAGCAGAGGAGTTAGAGGGTGGAGGTGTTGACTTTATTTTCCTGCTAAGGCCCGGCTTAGCAGAGGAGTTAGAGGGTGGAGGATTGACTTTATTTTCCTGCTAAGGCCCGGCTTAGCAGAGGAGTTAGAGGGTGGAGGTGTTGACTTTATTTTCCTGCTAAGGCCCGGCTTAGCAGAGGAGTTAGAGGGTGGAGGTGTTGACTTTATTTTCCTGCTAAGGCCCGGCTTAGCAGAGGAGTTAGAGGGTGGAGGTGTTGACTTTATTTTCCTGCTATGGCCCGGCTTAGCAGAGGAGTTAGAGGGTGGAGGTGTTGACTTTATTTTCCTGCTAAGGCATCGCCTAGCAGAGGAGTTAGAGGGTGGAGGTGTTGATTTTATTTTCCTGCTAAGGCCCGGCTTAGCAGAGGAGTTATGAGATGATGAGGTGAGAGTTTGATTTTTCCTGCTAAGGCCCGGCTTAGCAGAGGAGTTAGAGGGTGGAGGTGTTGACTTTATTTTCCTGCTAAGGCATCGCCTAGCAGAGGAGTTAGAGGATGGAGGTGTGATTTTATTTTCCTGCTAAGGCCCGGCTTAGCAGAGGAGTTATGAGATGATGAGGTGAGAGTTTGATTTTTCCTGCTAAGGCCCGGCTTAGCAGAGGAGTTAGAGGGTGGAGGTGTTGACTTTATTTTCCTGCTAAGGCATCGCCTAGCAGAGGAGTTAGAGGATGGAGGTGTTGATTTTATTTTCCTGCTAAGGCCCGACTTAGCTGGCTTAGCAGAGGAGTTAGAGGATGGAGGTGTTGATTTTATTTTCCTGCTAAGGCCCGACTTAGCTGGCTTAGCAGAGGAGTTAGAGGATGAAGGTGTTGATTTTATTTTCCTGCTAAGGTATCACCTAGCAGAGGAATTAGATGGAGGAGTTGAATTTTATTTTCCTGCTAGGGCCCGGCCTAGCAGAGGAGTTAGAGGGTGGAGGTGTTGAATTTAAATTTTCCTGCTAAGGTATCACCTAGCAGAGGAGTTAGATGGAGGAGTTGAATTTTATTTTCCTGCTAAGACCCGGCTTAGCAGAGAAGCTAGAGGGTGGGGGTAGTGAATTTTTATTTTCCTGCTAAGGTGTCACCTAGCAGAGGAGTTAGAGGGTGGAGATGTTGAGTTTTTATTTTCCTGCTAAGACATCGCCTAGCAGAGGAGAAAAGTTTGGGAAGAGAAAAATTTATTTGGTTAGTCGATAACAAAAGATGTTTACGGGGAGCAGAGTTTACGGGGATCGACCTGCCCGGTCAGGTCGCGGGGATCGACCTGCCCGGTCAGGTCGTGGGGGTGTGGGGGCAACGCCCCCATAATTTTTTTAGAAATCACACAACCATTCGCAAGGGAATATATCAAAATTCTCAACGTACTGGACGAGCGCTCGATGCGTTGGGCGAGCGTGAAGAGGCGAGCGAGTGGCTGCGGGCTGAGCGGGTGTGCGAGGCGAGATGGGGGGCGCTGGACGAGCAGGCGCACTTGGGCGAGGGTGGAGCGGCGTGAGGCGTGATAGGGGCGCCGGGCGAGCGCGTGGCTGGGCGAGCGTGGCGCTCGGAGGGGACGAGCGCTTGGCTGGGTGAGCAGGCGTGCTGGGGGCGCCGGGCGAGAGCTTGGCTGGGCGAGCAGGCATGCTGGGGGCGCCGGGCGAGAGCTTGGCTGGGCGAGCGTGGCGCTCGACGAGGGCGAGTGCTTGGCTAGGCGAGCGTGGGCGCTCGGCTGGGCGAGCTTAGGCGAGGGGGCGAGGTGGCGAGGGCGAAGCTTGGGCGAGGTGCTGGCAGGCGAGGGGGCGAGGGGCGAGCGTGGCGAGGAGCTGGCGCGTGGGCTTGGGCGAGCTCGGCTGGGCAGGGAGACGGCGAGGCAGGCGAGGCGGGCGTGTGGGCCTGGGCGAGGGGCGAGCGTGGCACCCAGCAGGGCGAGCGGGAGGATGGCGAGGCGCGACGCGCGGGGCTGGGTGCCTGGGCGAGCGAGGGGCTCGGATGGGCGCTCGGCAGGAGACGAGGGGCAGGGGGCTCGGCTGGGCGAGCTCGGCAGAGCGAGCGGGAGGATGGCGAAGCGCGGCGCACGGGGCTGGGCGCTTGGATTCGTGGGGCTGGGCGAGCTTGAATGGGGTTTCGGCGAGGGTAGCGAGGCGAGGACTCGGGCATGGGGGGGGAGAGCTGGTGAACGAATTGAAGAGAAAACTATAACAAGATTGCGATATGATTTAATTTGTTTCCAAATCTTTGGAGACTGACAAACGACCGGAAGAAAATACACAACTCGTACCCGGTGACCCGAGGACAACACATCTAATCGAACTTTGAACCTACGATTCAGTTCGACTCGGGAGGGGAGACTGGTGATACCCCATGGATGGGCCCATTACCCTTGGCCCATCCCTAGCTCAAAAGGAAGATAAGCCCATCAAGGGCCCATGTATTCTCCTATAAATACCAGGTTTGAGTGTTCAGTTATTGGATTCACTATATTGTTTTCAGCAGCGCCCTTAGCTGCTCCCCCCATATATCCTCAGTCTCTGACTTGAGCGTCGGAGGGGCTACGCCAGGATACTCTCCTGGCCCCCTCCTAACGGTCTTATTTGTGATTTCAGGCCCAGGGTAATTTTGAAGCCCGTGTCTGGATTAGTGACGCTTGCGTGGATCGGACCCTAAATTTCCCGTGAGTATCACATTTGTTATTGCTTAAATACATATTTGTCAAGCATTTATTTATTGCTGTCATTATGTCATGTAACATGGCCATCGTTTTGCCACTACAAGGACCTCATACAAATCCAATTAGACGAAAATGACGACTTTTTATATTTAAATAATGAATTAAATATTTCCTTTAAAATATTAATTAGAAACTCACAGGTGTTAGAAATACAATTGTTTCACATCGATGTCATAAAATATTTTAAAATCATTGTTATAATATATTATTATTATTATTATTATTATTATATATATATATATTGATGTCCCATTTCTATTATTTGGTTGACAGATGTGTTGGTACACATAAATATTTTTAATTTCATTGTCTAATTTTAATGATGAAATTTATCTATAATTTTGACTATTATTTTCTTTCTGGCTGAAGACGATGTTCACGTGGCCGACGCAGGTTTAATGAAATGCGCATCACAGTCACTATTTTGGAACATGTCTGCTACTCAACTATATTCCTCATCAAAATTATTAAAGTTGGCACAATGGTGTACAGATTTTATTATTTTTTTAAAACAAAAAAAAATATACGATATATTATAATGTTAAATATTTATTATATAGAAGATTTAGAACTTTAAAATGACTTATTTTTATATTTTTATAATTTAAATTGATAAACTTCTGTCGTTTAAAAAACTTATTATCCAATGTTTTATAAGCTCATATCAAATTAATCAATTTCAATAACAATTATAATAAGGTTCGACATAAATTTTAAATCCTTCTAAAAAAATAAAATTTGTATTTTTTTAAATTAAATATTGAACCCAAACTCCACCTAACATAAACGTCACATTTGTAAAATGGAAAACATAATGAACCTATCAGGTGCTTGTCCTTTTACACTTTTGAGACAGTGTGGAAACTTTTTGTAAAAGTGATGGCCCCATTTGACACCAACAATTTCTTGTTACTATTAGAAAAGACATTCTCTAAACTTTTTTCAAGAACACGAAATAAAAATGAGATCAGCACATATGTTAATATTCAAGGATAGTTTGAAGATATAAAATAGACCAAAATCATTAAAATAATAATTTTTTTACACTAAATTTTTTTAATCGACTTATATATTGATAATAAAACAGGATTCGAGGTCACATTTTCACCTGTGGAATTCTCGGAGCACTTACGAGGCAATCAAGGAAATAATTACATAATATATATACTTTAATGACCTTTTTTAATGGTCTATCTATGCGTATAAATAAATACAAAAAAAATTACAAAACGCACCTTGAAAGTTGGCATATTTTGGATATGGTCCTTTAACTATCAGAATTTTTTTTGTATTTCAATGTGAAGAGATGGATGGGAATGAGGGGCTGTACCTTTCTCCGTCGTAAATGCAATCAGCTGCCCTACTTCTTTAGGACAGCTTCAATCAAGGATTTAAACAAGGTGACCGCAGAGTTGACTCTATCAACTTTATTTAACTAACTACAATTAATTAACTTAATACTTTATTAAATACACAGCATTTGTATCTAATTAATAATTACAGTTGGCTCATTAAAACTTTTTGTGGAAACAGTATATAATATTTCTTGTTATTATGTCATCATCGCTTTAAGTTATTGTTATAATATATATTGAAAAGGCATCAAATTGGGAAAATCCATCACTACTGGTGACTCGTGTTTGTCCAAATATTAGGTTACTTTGATTCTTATGCGTTCAAAGTATGCATGGAGAAAATAAGTGATATTGAGCGTATCATAAGAGGAAACTTAAATAAAGTTCGTATTAGTATCGAGTAGAGCTCAACTCGTGTAACTGTGAGATAAACTCCGTTTTAAACTCAAATTTTTACGGGTATCGATATAATTGTTTTCTAATTTGGGTATCAAAAAATTTACCGTCAAGAGAGTTTTTATATGACAAAACACACAAAAAAAAATCGAAAAATAAATATAGATATATTTTTAAATGCATTTATATGTTCGCATATTTACCTACTCGATATATATTTATTAAGAAATTAATAAATATATATCGATTTAAAAAGGTAACTTACACAAAAACAAAACAAAAAATATTAATTTTGCTCATTACGATAATGCAAGATGATTTCTGAATATTTCTCCCAAATATATGTACACACACACATATATATAATAATTTGTTTGGTCTAATAACCTATCTAATTTGGTGTTTTTGTCTATTTAAATTTTCAATTTTTGATTTTGATATACTATCTTTTGATTTTTGGCTATTTTAGTCTGATCATTGATATAACATCAGACAAGTTAGCAATTTTCGATGTAATATTAGCGTTTTTTGACGCACGTCAGTAGTTTTCAATGTTATCTCAGCATTCTGAAAAAATATGATTGAAAGATAAATGCAAATTTAGTATATTAAAACCAATTTTTGAAAACTTATTTGATCAAAACCCAAAATAGAAAACGTTGGTAGACCAAATTTTTTCTTAAATAAATTTATCAATATCAATGGAGTCCTAAAGTTGGAATGAAAGGATTGATAATTATTTACATAATTATTATTTTACATTTTTTATCACCTAATATTGAGAAGGAAGACTCGAACTTAAGTAATTACAAGTAAAAATGTAATGGGTCGGGTTCAAATATGGTCCCATATAAACTCGTCTTATTCGAAGCAAACTAGATCCGGTGAAACGGGTCCACAAGAGTCTGAAATGAGCCTTGAGTTTAAGCGGACTCATCTCGTATCCGTCCCACCATGCTTGTATATAAATATATATTATTAATAATATAATTAATTTTTTATTATATTAAATAATAAAAAATATATTATTAATAATTGTATTTTATAATATTTTAAGACTAAAATAATTTTATTTTATTGTGATATATCTAATATGATAAACATATAATTATAAGTCTAATTTCTTATTGATTATTAATTGAATAAAATGAATAGATTTTACTTTAATGATTTATTAATTTTATTTTTTAATAAAATATAAAATAATAATAATATTTGGTGAATCCAACTTGGATTTGACTCGTCGAGTTCACGGGACGGGACATGCCTAAACTGAGACAAACGGGTTCTGGATTCGGCCAAACCCACCCCAAACCCACCCAATTATCATACCTAATAGGAAGGAGAAACAATGTGTGATTAGCTAGGCCAGAAGCTTTTATATTATTTCACATTTCAAAGTCATGGGACACCATGGATAACCCCGCCCAGATAATTAATCCACTCAATTACTTACAAACAGCATGCGATGCCATGCGATTTGTGCAATAATTAAATTTTAATATAAAAAGTAATTTTAAATATATTATATATGTATTTTTAAATGTTTAAGTTTAATTATGTTGTTGACCGTGAATATCAGTCCTTTACTCCAACTCATTCTTTATACCATTCGTTTAAGCTCTATATTTAGCCAAGGCTCTATGCTTCGATGACTATAAATCCACAAGTTTCGGGGAAAAACTTGTGTGAGACGGTCTCACGGATCGTATTTATGAGACATATATCTTATTTGAGTCATCCATGAAAAAATATTACTTTTTATACTAAGAGTATTATTTTTTATTGTGAACATCATTAGGGTTGACCTGTCTCACAGATAAAAATCTGTGAAATCGTCTCACAAGACACTTACTACAAGTTTCGTGATGAACTACAAAAGTTAATTAAAGCAAGTTAGTATAGTTTCGGGCTCCACACTAATTCAATTAAATGGTACTCCAAGTCAACTCGAGTCTTCCTTTCTTGAATACTCATTAGTTGCTAATCACAAAATTATTTGTTAATATATATATATATATATATCATTTTCGAACTCTATTTTGTAAATTATATTTTCTTGTGCTTGTAAAATTATAACTCTCTACTTATATACTCCATCAAATAAGTCAAATAAATAAATAAATAAAAATTTCCTTGATGGATGGATGTCCTATCCAAGAGGTAGTGTAGATCCGTACCCATAAATTGACAACCAAACTACTCACAAAAAGTTCCAAAATTGCATGCCCAAAAAACCAGGGTCCCTTCCTCTATAAAACCAACTTGTTTCATTTCAAATTCTTTCACCCGACAAAAATAACATACAAAAACTCTCAATTTAACCATATTTTCAAGCCAAATGGGAACATCAAATCGCATACTTTTTTTTCTATTATTTGCAATTTTGTCAAGTCTAAGTGCCATATCTTGGGCTTCAACTGATAGTTACGCAGAGGAAATCTCGACTCAGTGTGGGTACACAAGATATCCAAATTTGTGCGTACAAACATTGACGGGATTAGGATCCAAAAATCAAAAATTCGATTTCTTGTATACCCTTGTTAACAAAACCATCTCCGAGACGGGCCTGCCTCGTTCCAATTTCGCGGAACTTAGCTCGCATTTCATCTCCCTCGAAGCTCAACAAGCTCGGATGGCAATCGGTACATGCAACAATTTCGCGTTTATTTATCTGTATATGTTAAGAAAATTTACGTGTATGATCCTTTTCGTATTTTTCTAGATGAGTGTCAAGAACTGATGGGAATGGCGCTAAGACGACTTAACCAGGCGAAGGAGGCGATTCAGAAATCCCCAGATAAATACAAAGAAGACATCCAGACATGGCTTACTGCCGCTCTAACTTTCCTACAGACTTGCAAGGATACAGCTGAGGATCATGTGCTGTCAAATGTTGTCTTATCCGAAATTTACAAGAAAATGGGCTATCTTTCCGAATTGTGCAGCAACCCGTTGTCCCTGGCGAACAGAATAAGTGCTCGAAATCCGAAAGATGAACTTCCCACAAGATCAAGACGACTTCTGGAGGATGAAAAATTCCCGAGATGGGTGTCGAAAAGTGACAGGAGACTGCTAGAAAGCGCGGAGATTAAAGCCAATGCCGTTGTTGCGAAAGATGGAAGCGGGGACTTCGACACGATCTCTGAGGCAATCCAGTCCGCGAACGGAGGCCGATACGTGATATATGTGAAATCTGGTGATTACAATGAGAAAATCAGCACGAGTAAAGATGGGATCACTTTGATTGGCGATGGAAAATTTTCTACAATCATATATGCAAGTAGCAGCGTGGGCAAGGGATCTTCCCTCCGGGGATCTTCCACTCTTTGTGAGTTACTTTTTTCTTATTCTGTTTGTTTTCAAAGAAACTGGCGACATGTCTTTCCGAAAGTACACTTTTTTCCAGATAGAAATTTAGTTTTCCTCTCTGGATTTTCTGAATCGAGAGGTTAACTTAACTCCACGTAAGCAAAATGTTCGCGTCTTATTCCATCTGTTATGAAATCAAGAACGAGACCAATGGAAATTTCCTCGATCAAATCTGTTTTTCACTGTTTAACTTAGAATAACAAGTAAATTTCAATGTAAAATTATCAAGAATTATTGTAACAAACAATTTTGTATATAATATTAATGAAAAATTACCAAAAGTGTCCAATATATTAAAATATTTTGTTTTGATTTTCTCGACAATCAAAGATTTATTTTAATCTTGAAAATTAGGTTTTTTTATTATCTTAGTTGTATTTCGCTATATAACATAAGCAATAAAGTCGCTAATGTCTAGCAAAACGTTAAGTTATTAATATCAACATCATGCCAACAATGCCCAACATCGAATCAATACTCTAGCTAAACAAAATAGGACTAATTTATCATATTTTTCTATATTAATTTAGCATATTATCTTTTTTAGCAATCACCGGCGACGGATTCATCGCTAGAGATATCGGTTTTCAGAACACGGCGGGCGCCTATGCCGAGCAGGCGATAGCGTTGACCCTAGCATCAGACCGCTCAGTACTATATAGATGCAGCCTCGTAGGTAATCAAGACACATTGTACGCCCTCTCACTCCGCCAGTTCTATCGAGAATGCGACATATACGGCACTGTGGACTTCATATTCGGCAATGCAGTCGCTGTGTTCCAGAGCTGCTCATTGTACCTCCGGAGTCCTCGCAACGGCGGCGGGTACGACGTGATCCTGGCAAACGGGCGGACTGACCCGGGACAAAACTCAGGTTTTTCGCTCCAAAACTGTAAAATCACCGGTGCGTCAGATTTCTCAAGCTCTCATAAAGCGTACCTGGGTCGTCCTTGGAAAGAGTACTCCAGGGCGGTGGTGATGCAGTCGAGCATCGATGGAGTTATTCAATCACGTGGCTGGATTGAGTGGCCGGGATACGGCAGTTCGGTTTACAAAACATTATATTTTGCTGAGTATGACAATACAGGAGCCGGTGCCGGGACTTCCGGTAGGGTGAACTGGGCTGGTTTTCGTGTACTCGAGACGCCAGAGGCTTCGAAGTTCACGGTGGCTAATTTCATTGGTGGGAATTCATGGCTGCCTTCCACCGGTGTCGCTTTCGTTTCTGGGCTCGAGTAAATTTATTGATAATTAAATTATCATCAAATTTTTTAAAAAAATGTAAATTTTCCAATAAATATATATGCATATATTTTATTATATATAAAAAAACGTAGATAAAATATACAGCAGATTGGGTTTGGAGGTGGTAGGGTTTATAAAATTTAATTTTGAAGATGCCGATGTAACTAAATGATGTTCCCTTATTTATGTGTTTAATTAATAATCACTAATTATTGGATTTGACTGGAAATAATTTAGGATTAAAGGTTCTGAACATCGAAGTTCGTAGATAAAAATTATCACTTTAAATATTTGGTTTCCATTGTTTACATTTAAATATTTTTAGTGCATAGGTAACTAATTCTGTCTAGGTACTAATTTAATTTTACAATTTTTTTTAAGGATTTAATTTACAAATTTTAATCAACTACAATCTTTTTTATTTTAGAAAAATCAAACCATTCATTTCATTTTAAAAAAAATGTAGCGATTATCAATTTATCAAAAGTTATAATATATGATAATCACGTAATTCTAATATTTTTAAACCGTACAACAACTCAAGTATCACTTGTCTACCACTCTTCTAACATTCGACGATTATTGCAAAATCCTACAATCAACATCTTAATAATTACTCTTCTTGTAATTTATAAGAATTGAACATGTGACATTGACTCTTATACTAATTGTTTGATCAAGTGCTTATTACTTTACGAAAATATAAAGTCCGTGGTAACAACATAATATAATATTTTAAAATCGTAGAGTAGCGCAAGTATTATATATATATGATTCTCACTTTCCTAATAGTAAGAGTTGTTGCACCCGACAAATATTAAAGCAATAAATAATACATAACAAAAATTAAATAATTTGAAAACATAAAAATATTCAATCCAATTAAATAAAAAAATAAACAGAAACTATTTCTTTTAATAATGCATGTTTTCCATAAAATTCAATATATAGGAATATATTCCTAATATAGAAAACGTGTACTCCAATTATGTATTTGATTAATTAAATAAAAACAAAAAACCTATTTAAAAAAATATACTTATTTTATATGAATATTTATTACATAGGAAAATAAACTTTAAATATACACAACACATAATCTAGTGTATTAATCTCCCGTTGAGAAAGAGTATACATTGATATTATTAGAACAAAATATTTGTTGTTTTACAAAAAGTATAATTAATAGTAATTGTGTAACTTATATTTTAAATTGTATACCAGTTCGTGAATCATACGTCGACCGACAATCTAAACGTGACGCTTGAGCTGTTGTAAAGATTAGAGATATACATTTATCAACAATTAAAATTTTTCGTAAAACACAAGACACCCGTTCCTACAATTGATATAAGAGTCAAAGTCACGTGTTTGATTCTCATTGATTGCAATGAGTGCAATTATTGAAAAAAATATTGTTGCAGCGCAATAATCGTTCCTGTTATGATAGCAATAGAAACGTTATATTTTATATGATATATAATTTAAAATATTAGAATTACACAATTATATACCCCTATCATAGTTTTTGATAAAACGACAAACACTCGATCATAAAATTATTGCAACCCCATCCTCGGTCTACTTTTCAATTTTGAGTTGTCTTCCAATCTCAATTTCTTATATTTTATACTTTAAATTTTTTATATTACGAGCTTGATCGATCATAAATTTTCCGTCCTAATTCATAAAAAATTATGATTAAAAAGAGTGTCGGTGTGAACATATTTATAAGTTAAATAGACACAATTTATCTCTCAATCCACCAACTTTTAGTCCATAAATAAAAAAAAGTTCCACTTGCTTAATTAACCCAATGAAGCTTTCATTTTCCAATCAAGGACATTATCTACAATAAGGGACCATTTTTATTATTATATAATGTCGGGCCACAAAATAAAAATGGAAAAGGTCCCCGAAAATTAAACTATTATTTAATTTGATAGTGTCTCCTACTCTACTAGATTTTAGACTGGCGTATTCAATGGATCCATAATTCAAATCCACATAGAAGCAGGCATATGGTCATATTTTGTGGGGGGTCAACCATGAAAAACTATTACTTTTTATTGTTAATATTGATAGGGTTGACTCGTATCACAGATAAAGATTTGTGAGACCGTTTTACAAGAGACATATCCTTCAATTTATAGATTTCGCGATTTTAAATCTATTTAATTTGATGAATTATTTTTAAAGGATTCAATATAAATTAAGAAATATGTAGGATGCTAACTTTAAAAATCTCACCGATTTCTAGAGATTAAAAAGCTCACACGTTGCTTTAATTTGTACCTAACTCATTATATTTTTGAAAATTTATTTCAATGTAAACAGTTCGAAATATGATATTTACTAATATAATTATCTTAGATTATAGAAGAAGATAATTTAAGAAAGATCATGGAAAATTTGTGATGAATGGTTGCAATAATTACTCGTAGATCATATCCCATTTACATTTTTAAAAAGTGGTTGTTTCTGTTAATATAATCAAAAAGTATCAAGATTAGTTAATATATACACATATTAATGTATAATGTCGTATACATAAAAAAAGAAATAACTATTAAAAATTATATTCAGCTTCGTATTTGAATTTAGTTATTAAATTACTTGTAAATCAGGTTTGAATGATTGTTTCAAAGTTTAATTTTATGTAAATCGGGAATAAGTTATGCGTATGTCTATGTTATAACTACAAAATAGCCATCAAATATAATAATATGATAACAAATTATATGCCTATATATATACTGATATTGAAAGATGATATGTTTGATAGGGCATTATGTCAGTTTGGATGTAAATAAAGAATCGGTTCGAGTCACAAAACCAATAATTCCGTGAGTAGTTCTTTTGTGAGACGGTCTCATGAATCTCTATCTGTGAGACAGATCAATCCTACCGATATTCACAATAAAAAGTAATACTCTCAGCATAAAAATTAAAACTTTTTCATAGATGACTCAAATAAGAGATATGTCTCACAAAATACGACCAATGAGACCGTCCTACACAAATGTTTGCTTATTTTCGTAAAAATATGAATCAACATTAATCGCATAGTTCAGACAAAATACAACGAGTCTTTTTCAGACAATATAGCGAATTCTCGAATAAATCATTTTGTGACATTTGGAAGAAGCTGACATAAAAAGAGAGACCCGAAACAACGAGAGAGTGGTTGAGAACATAAAATAAGCTCAATCAACATTAAATAAAAATGCCTCAAAGTATTCGAATCACCGTTGATGCCTGATCTTTCAAGCATATAAGCAAAGCATTCATATGTTTTCTCACGCTTCACCACTATATCAGCTCAGTTGAGAGCACCTTCGAGCATAATTTTAAGCATCGGAAACTATGATTTTAGTTTTTCGTGTTTGTTTCTCTATGATTTTGATCATTTATGATGTCGAATTTCAGTTTTATTTAATCTATTATCATTAATCTTTTTTTTTTTTTCCTATTTTAGTTATTTTTTGACATAACGCTAACATGAACCCAACGTGACGCAAAATTGAAAAATATATAAACGATGCTGGAATTTGACTTTTGTAAGTGATCAAAGACAAACACCCCCGTTCATTTCTAATCAAAAATCACCCCTCGTTCAGAATGCAATATTCTCATAATCTCGGGGTCATATGAGTTAATATCGTGCTTCATAAATTTAATTTTTTCGAATTATCTGAATCTGTGTATAATTATACATATTTTTAAAACGAACAATATAAGAAATAATAGCTTTCTAAATTTTCTCATGTTTCTAATAAATTATAAACGTCATTTAAATTTAATTGTCTTATACAATCATTTATCATGTATCAAAATATTTTCTAAATTTTATAATCAAATACTTTTTTTTAGTTTAACAATTACTTCAAATTTTCATTCGAGGTAATTTGAAAGGCCACCCAAAAGTCACAATACACTCCCAAATAGAAAGAATGCACTATTTATATTTTCATATATATAAAGACAAAATAAAGTTTATTTATTCCATAAAATATTATATTTACTTAAAAACATATAAATATATATATATATATATATAAACACACACATATATTTAAATTTTATAATATCATTGATTATTTAAAATGAGTAGGTCTCTTGTGAGACGGTCTCACGAATCTTTATATGTGAGACGGGTCAATCCTACCGATATTCACAATAAAAAGTCATATTCTTAACATAAAAGTAATATTTTTTAATGGATGACTCAAATAAGAGACCCGTCTCACAAAATACAATCCTTGAGATTGTCTCACACAAGTTTTTTCCATTTAAAAATTATATCATCTCACATCTACTATATTTGAAATCCTGTTTTTTTAACTTTTAAAATTTTTAAAAAATAGTAAAATTACAAAAACAATTCGTTCAAAAATCCTTATATAAAAAAATACCTGCAATTAATTTGTATGGAGCTGACTGTTTATTTTTCTTACAAAAAACAAAAAATATTTTTTTTTAAAAAATATTATAGTTGTTACTAAATTACTCTTGGTAAAAATGAATTTGAAAATAAATAAAATATAAAAATCAATATGTTTTAAAATCAGAGACCCGTCTCACAAAATACAATCCTTGAGATTGTCTCACACAAGTTTTTTCCATTTAAAAATTATATCATCTCACATCTACTATATTTGAAATCCTGTTTTTTTAACTTTTAAAATTTTTAAAAAATAGTAAAATTACAAAAACAATTCGTTCAAAAATCCTTATATAAAAAAATACCTGCAATTAATTTGTATGGAGCTGACTGTTTATTTTTCTTACAAAAAACAAAAAATATTTTTTTTTTTAAAATATTATAGTTGTTACTAAATTACTCTTGGTAAAAATGAATTTGAAAATAAATAAAATATAAAAATCAATATGTTTTAAAATCAGCTAACTAGTCTTTATAGTCAGCCCAAATACCTTATAACAAATCTTTCGAAAGAATCTTTAACATTACATGATAATGAGTCGGGTCTAAATTCCAACTTGTATAAATCTGGCCCCGTATTAAACTCATTTTGGTGGGACGGGTTTAAATGGTTCAGTCGATGCTACCGAAAGGGGCACCGCCCCCTTCCTGTTATTTTTTGTCACGTGTTAATTAATTTTTTTTTTATTTTAAAAAAAAACTCAACTATGGTTCAGTTTTTCAAATTTTGCTTCTCTCTCTCAGCCGTGGTTTTTTCATTTTGAAAATTTCAAAACCTCTCTCTTCCAGTTTTCTCTCTCAAAACCTCTTTCAAAAACCTCGGAGTCCACCGTTCTCTTTTACAGCACGAAAACGAGCAAGATGAGGCTTTTCCTTACAACTGTACATTTGTTTTTATATAACTGAGATATTTGTGTTTGTTTCAAGAAATGTGGGATTTGTTTCTTGTTATTTCTGTGAAATTGAAGATAATGGCTCGAAAATTTTCATTTCTCCGAAATTGTATGTTAAAGATATAAGGTAAACCGAGAAACTCATTGAAAATGTGGAAGCCAACTCTCAAGTCTAGACTCTGCCGTATTTGCTGGGCCTCAAATCAAACCCATTGGTGGTAACATCATGGCTCATGCCACTACGACAAAGTTCATGCATTTTTTTTAATGAATTTTGTGACCCCCTTGGTTGTTTAAGTATCAGGCTTTGTGCTTACGTACAGACTAGCTTTACGGAAAGGACGAGCCGAGGAGCGTATCTGCAAAGTCACGAGTTCTCCGTGTCTGGTTGAAGCTGAAGCAAGATTTCAGATATCTCCAGAGGGTATTATTGACGTATAAAATTGATAACTATAATATCCTATCATTTTCTGTAAAATTTTCTTGTTTTTTTTTAGATTTTCCTTCTCTTTGATCTTGAATGTATCTTACTTGTGATGTAATGGATCTTTGGTATTAAAGAGTTCCGATATCAAAGCTTCTCTTCAAATATTGTAGCAAGGTTAACTTCGTAGCATTTGGTATTAGACTATTAGTCTGTCACGAAAATAATCATAATAATGTCTTGTGTTTCTCAGTATTTTTGAGAATTTTGAGAAGTTTTTGGCCTTGTTTGGTTTCCAACTATCTCCTAATTATTTTATTCTCTCTTTTTAAAGTAGATTTTCAAATGGTTTTAACTCTCTATTGATTTTTTTGCAGTTTGAAATTATATTTAGTATATATTCAAAAATATTATATTTATTATTATGTTATAATTAATTGAATCTATCGTATTTGTGTTAGACTGATGTGATACTATAAATGAAGTTGAAATAACTTTGTTTTTGAATGTTCCAATTTGAACGGAACACTAAAAATTATGTTGAGTTCGGTTTCTCAAATCTAACAGAAGACATTAAAAATAATCTTTCGAAAAATGGTTAAATATTCTGAGAACATACTGAGAAACAATTAGTTGTGCTAAAAGCTTGTATATGCTGAAACTTATCTGCTTAGCTTTTCTAAACAATCAGATTTGTCAGAAACTTGTAGTATATGCTGAAACGGGTATCTGCCGGAAGCTTGGATATGCTGAAAAGGATCTGGCTACTCCTTGTTGGCACTCCCAAAACTGATATGCTTAGCTTCCAAAACTAATTTGCTCTTCCAAAGTTGTTTTTACTCTTCTTGAAACTTGATTTATCTTTAGAATTTTCAACGGAAGCTTCAATCCTTAAACCACTCCACAAATCATTAAGATCGAAATCATTATCTATAAATTGTATATCTGGTTGTATATATTTGTAACACAATAATAAGTTTTATTATCATCAAAATCAGAAATATATTTGTAACATAATAACAAGTTTTATTATTATCAAAATCAAAATTATTTGGGTTTCCCGGAACTTAACAATTTTAAATTTTCAAAATAATTTTTTTTAAATTCACACATAATATGTGCAAATATAATTATGAAAAATCTTCTCTTGATGTGATTTGTAATCCAATAAACCCTTTTTCTAGCGAAATGTTTTTTCCCCTTCACACAATTAGCCTTTAAAAACTCATTCCACGCAAAATAATCGGCCACTGATTTCTAAGATTTTTTTTTTTTTTTGGAAACGCATTGATTCCTAAGATTTTAAGGGCATGAGAAGTCCATGGCAACTAGAGTCTTGCTATAGGTTGGTTCAATTATAAAAATTTAAACTATTAAAACATAAATTTAGTTATTATTTGAAACGAATCATAAAAATTCAAGTCATATAATTTGTTAGAAAAGCATACAAAAAATTATAGCTATTAGTCAAGACGTAACTTTATTTCTTTATATTTGTCGTATCACACCGTATACATACTTGGATGCTAATGGGTCCGGATATTAAGTCACGAGTCCAGAGATGTTCGTATCTGTTTGCTAATATTATCTCATACGCTTTAGAGACCAATCTTACAATTTATTTACCGTCGGGTCTCTCCCCACAATATTATATATTAATATCTAACCTCACTTTTATACAGCTCACCTAACCAACTAAATCAAGCGATACAACGTAAATAGTTTTATGAACTTACTTTTCGAATTTAATAATTTTGGCATTTAATCAATTCCAAAATAACCGCAATATTGATTTTATGGACACTACCTGAGAAAGCAGTTTATTTTTATATATTTCATGGCTCAAATTTAAAATGTGAGAAATAATTGGATTAATTTCTTGCACAAATCCAGAAAATGGCTTCCACTGCTATTTGATTCTCTCCAATTCTTCGACCGAGAGATCCCTCGACATTTCGGATCGGAATCTGAGCTAGTACGACCGCCGCCGAAGGTGGGGATTCAGGCGGAGCACTTTTTGTTAATTTCCAGTTATTTGATTAGCGAAAGGGGGAATGGTGGCGATTACGGCTTCCACGGGATCGTCGAAAAGCGGCGTGCCGAAATCTGGCGCGATTTCTAAGGACTACAACTTCGCCTCCACCTGGGAACAGGTTCTCAACTTTATATTTTTCATCTATTCAATTGCTGCGATCAAATTTATGGGCTTGATTACTTTTTTCTAAGCTATTCTTTTTGATAGATCTGGCACTTATACTTACCATACTATTTCTTGTTTTTACTGATGCTCATCGATCTAGTATTAGTTGGATCTTAAATTGCTGATTTGGAAAAAAAAGAAGAAGTAAAAATGTTTATTTTTGGCCTTCTGGAATCAATTGCACTCGACTGCTCTAGTTTAGATGGCATTACTGACCTTCATTTCTTCTTTTTCCGCCATTGAAATTTTGCCTGTTTTGTTTACCGGGGGTGCATATTTATATGGTATCTAATATTGTTGTTAAATTTAATTTTTGCAGAATGCTCCGTTGACGGAGCAACAGCAGGCAGCAATTGTTGCTCTCTCCCATGTAGTTGCTGAAGGTCCTTTCCCCCCCCAATTTGGTTGGTCTTCTTCCATTTTAAATTTGAGCCATGATATTCCTTTTTGCAGCCTATTAATCTGAGACTTAGCATTCTTTTAATTTGTTTCCCCTTTTATTTTTTATAAGAAGGCACAGGAGCAAGTGGCTAGGCAGGAGAATGGTCTATCTATTTCGGCAAAGCACAATGCTGCAGAAGATTCAGGGGTCATAGAGACTGTCCTAATGAGTACAAATGAGGTGAATTCACTCATCACGGCTTTTGGTGATGTTTGCCAAATAAACTTTTACATTTGTTAAATTGCTTGATTGGTGATATGGCATAGGATGATGTCGAAATACGGATATTATGAAGAGACTTGTATGGTGGTGTACTCTTTCACCTCTTAGTAGTTTTTATCTATTCACACTGATGATGATTGTGTAATTCATCTTGTATAAAATTCTGAAAATGTTTGTCGTATTGCCTCAAGATAAATTTAGGGAAATGACTGTTGAAGGGTTATGAAAGACTGGATTTCTGTCTCGTTTTCTCTCGTGAAAAAGCATGTGTTTTAGGTTGATGCATATCAGTGAAATTTTGTCATCTTTCTGGAGCAATTTTCACGATGTAACAATCTTATTTGTACTTGTGAACTTTCCTTGCGTCTTAGATTAGAAAAATCTGCATGTTATCTTGGTTGTTTCTTTAAAAAATTCTATCACCTTAGTTTGTGTGTCTACTTTGTGTGCATAAAAAATATTCATATCTAAAGCATGTAGCTACTTACCTTGTATGACTCTGGGAAATGTCAAATGCATGTGACCATAACCCTGAAATAAGAGACCGATCCCATGATTTGAAACCATGACTTCCATGGAAGATTATTGTAGAAATATTGTTTTCTGTCACCTACTATATTTAATGTTGATCTGAAATCGAACACATTATTACTCTCGCAAGAGCGAGTGATGGACATTTGAAGTTGTGAAAAATGAGGCAATGTAATCCTTTCACATAGTTTCTTCTGCGCTGCTAAAGAAATTGTGATTGTGCTGTTCAATAAATTGGACTCATACCTCAAACATGAATTTCCGAGTCTCCATTTGTTGATTTTTTTTCTGTTAGTTTTTCTTTTTTGGACATATCTACAAATTACAGTGGTTTTACTCTTATGATATACTTTATTTGTTACAGTTCTACAAGTGGTTTGCTGATCTCGAAGCAGCCATGAAATCCAATGTTAGTTTTATAGCTTAATATTGACTTTGCTTGATGACTATTTTTTTATATCATTGTGTTATTTTCCTTATTTTTCTTGTTCCAGACGGAGGAGAAATATCAGCATTACGTGCGGACATTAACTGAACGAATACAAACATGTGATAACATACTCCTTCAGGCAAGATATTGCTCTTTGTTTATTGTTGTCGTGTTCAGATATTGTTAAATATCTACCTTCGGTTACTTGCTTTCGTTATCAAATAAGTTAATGCTGAGCAGACTTGCTCCAGGTGGATGAAACTCTTGAATTGTTTAATGAACTCCAACTGCAGCACCAGGCAGTAGCAAAGAAAACGAAGACTCTGCATGATGCATGTGATCGACTGGTATATTATGGTTCCAATGGTGTGTGGTAGTGTACTTAAAATTTGAGGCAAAAGTACCGCTGATAAAAATTTCCTTCTGAAAATTCGATCAAAATTAGTGAAGTAGTTCATTTGCGCTCTTCTATGTTTGCCTTAATCATCATAAATCCATCTATACTAAATCAAGATGTTGATCATCAATTTCTATAATAACATCTGGAAAATTAATGTCCCACAAAAGATTAGGATTTTCTCATGGATCGTGGTATTGGGTAAGTTTTTTTTTAATGAAAGTATTTTTCATTAAAATGGGTAAAAAGTTTGAGATACAAATACATTGGGCGTACCCAGGGGCTTTCACAAGCCGAATTCAAAGATAATCATAAATTACAATGACAATGATACAACAATACAATTCACTATGAAAATAAAAAAAACTAGTGCGGCACACACGCAATCTGAATGGCCTCCGGTATGCAACGGTAGGTGTGTATCTTAATCTTTGTGACTATCTCTTGGAATCCGAATTTTTCTTTTTCAAACATTACCCTATTGCGCATATTCCACACATGATAAACCGTTGCCGCGAGGGCTGTGATCCTCATACGTGCTAAGGTAGACGTACCTCTGTAATGTGTTCTAAAAGCTCGAAGGATTGTATTTGGAGATGCCATTATTTTCTTCATATCAAGCCAATGACGAACACTCTCCCAAATGACTTTTGTAGCACCACATTCGAAGAACAAGTGGGCTACCGATTCATCATGTATCTCGCACAACACACATTTCCGATCACTAATGTAGTCTAGCCTGTCTCGGGTCATGAGTTTTCGGTGAGCAAATAACCAAAGTATGAACCGATGTTTAGGCATCAGGAAGGATTTAGACAGTATAGGTTTCCATGGCCAGTTGGTTTCCTTTCCCACAAAGAACTGGTAAGCACGATCAAGACCGTCCTTTTTACCAAACCAACTCATTAAGCACGAAATAGCAGCATCAGCCGAACCAGTTCTTGTAATCAATTCATCTCTAATATCAAGAATTTGCTTGATGAGTGGTGACTCATCCTTGCGCCACTTCCATTCCCATACTTCCTCCAAAACAACTATATATGTGAGTAACCCACCTAATCCATAAGCTCTCATTTCCCACATGAATTTTCCACAAAGTCTTCGTAATAAGCGCACGATTCCAAGCCTTCAGATTCTTTAGACCAAGCCCTCCTTCCGATAACGGTTTGCACAGTGTGTTCCAAGCAATAGGAGGATGTTTTGTTGGCCACACAAATTTGCGGTAGATGGAGTGAATCGAGTCAATAACGCAATTCGGAACCGGAAGGATAGATAACCAAAAACATTCAACCCCTTGAATTACAGAGCGAATCAATTCAAGTTTTCCCGCATACGAGAGTGAATGTCTAGGCCACGAACTAACCTTCATCGCAATAGCATCCACCAGCTTACTGTAATCTGATGCACAAAGTCTCCTCGCAGCAAGTGGAATACCCAGGTATCTAAATGGTAGGCTACCAGGGCTAAAACCAGTAATGTCCACAATTTCCTGCCTCACCGATTCATCAATGCTACCCATGTAAATGCTAGATTTCAATGGATTGATTCTTAAGCCTGCCATATCTCCGAAAGTATTTAAGCACTGCATAATCATTGAAACGCTACGAGTATCACCATATGAAAGCAGAAGTAGGTCATCCGCATAAGCCAAGTGTGTGATTCGTAGATTCACACATTTCGGATGAAACCCAAACTCCGAAGATCTAGACATCAGTTTTAGTTCTCTAGATAGTACCTCAAGACATAGGGAGAACAAGATCGGTGATAAAGGGTCCCCTTGGCGCAGCCCACGTTTACCCTCAAAATGCCCGTTAATTGCAATGGAGAATGACACCGAGGTAACACACTCCATGATCCAATCAATAAGTCTTGCCGGAAAGTTAAAGACAGTGAGTACCTCTTTTAGGAAATCCCAGTCCACAGTGTCGTAAGCCTTTTGAATATCCACTTTGAGCATACATCTCGGTGAGCCCCTTTTCCTCGCATATTTCCTTAGCAATTCTTGTGCCAGGTGAATATTATCAACGATAGAACGACCTTTGATGAAAGCTGCTTGCGCCCCATCCACCAACCCTGCCACTGGCTTTCTCAATCTGTTCACCAAAATTTTAGAGATTAGCTTATAAAAGACTGTGCAACAAGATATAGGGCGATACTCATGCACTGTCGATGCCGAAGGGGTTTTTGGCACAAGAGAAATGACCGTATGGTTCCATTGTTTGAGCAATCTTCCTGAAGAAAAGAACTCTCTAACAGCAGCACATACATCATCCTTAATAATGCCCCACGCACTCTTGAAGAAGAATGCTCCAAAACCATCGGGTCCTGGCGCCTTGTCATTATCAATATCATGCAAAACATCCTCAATCTCCTTGATTGTCACCATAGCTGTTAGATCGGTCCAAGCCTCATTCTGAATGCACGATCCCTGTGAGATTGCATCCTGTTGTATACCGATTCTGTCAACTTTGCACCCCAATAACTCCACATAATAATCAACAAACCGACGAGCTATTTCCTCTGTGTCATTAGTCGATCCACCCTCGTCTTTCTTTATGCTCATGATTGCACACTTCTTTATGTTCCTCTTAATCAAGTTGTGGAAAAATTTTGTACATCTGTCACCTTGTCTCATAAAGTCTATCTTTGTTTTTTGCGCAATGAACAACCTTTCCGCTTCTAATAACATCTCGGTTTTCCTCCTCATGACCTTATGATCATCATTCATTACACCCGAGCTTAACATGTCCATTTGCATTTTCTCAAGCTTTTGTTTCGCTGCCTGTGCTCTAACCGATATGTTGCTGAAAATGTTTCGATTGAGGTGGGTAAGTGGTTTCTTCAATGCATTGAATAGCTGTTTCAATCTGTATTGTGCTGTTCCATACCCATGAAATCTCCAATTCCTTCGTACAGTATGCAGGAATTCATCACTAAGGGTCCACATATTGAGAAATTTGAAATGCTTTGTTGTTGTTTTACGTTGTTCTATGATAGAAGCGATGCAAAGAGAGTGGTCGGAAATCATGAGGAGAATCAAGATCATTCATGAAGAGAATCAAGATCATTTACTTCTACATTGTTCCTTTGCCAGAGGTATTTGGTTGAAAGTGCTAAAAGAACTGGGAATTCAATGGGCTATCCCGAGGCAAGCTAAAGGCCTTTTTCATGTCAATTCAGGGTGCCCGTTCGCGAAAAAATTCAGAAATTTCTGGTCTATGATAATTCATTGCATCTTTTGGTCCATTTGGTTGGAAAGAAATTTTTCAAGATGTGTCGGAGTCTATCGATCAAGTATGGGAGAAAATTAAATTTAGGGTCGCATCTTGGCCGACCAACTTGGTTCAATTCAATCATTTAAGTGTTTCAGATTTGGTTAGGGATTGGAAGTTTGTATGGTTTGAGTATTGTATATTTATCTCATTGACGTGTTCCTTATGTTAGTAGCCTTGTAACTTTGGTGCGGAATACTCATCCGCACATAATATGTAAGCTTTGAATATTCTAATAAAATTAGTTTCCTATAAAAAAAAAGATGTTGATCATAATTGGGATAATTTACAGATATGAAACAAGTTAGGTAATATTAGGTTAAGACTTTATAATTCAGTAAATTTTCTCACCTGGTTCATTTGTTATTCTTCTTGCAGTTAATGGAGAAGCAAAAGTTAATTGAATTTTCTGAATCACTTCGTGTTAAGCTCCACTACTTCGATGAACTGGAGAATGTAAGGTTTGGTTGAAATTACTTGGAGAATCACTTTACTAATTTATCGTATAGATAAGCAATCATTTAGAGATCTTCGTTGGAACTTATTTCCACCTTCCAAACTGTACTTCATTCAAGTTTAATCTTTTTACATATGACTATTGTTTTTGTACTTGTTACTTATTTGTCTTTTAAATTGTAGAAGTATATCAAATTTTGTGCTAAATATCAAAATATTTGATGAAAGTTCATTAATAACTTGTATTAAATTGATTAGAGATGACAAATTCATCCGAACCTTTCGGAGAATACAATATCCGACCTGAATGGAGGAGGGTATTATGAGGATTTTGTACCCGGTTAAATAAATGAATAATCGGATATGGAGATGAAGGCTGGTCTTAAAGAATCCAATCCATACCCGACCTGAATACCCGATTAAATTAATATGTGTGTGTGTGTGTGATCTTTAGGCTACTATGTTAATTCTAATATATTTTATTCAATGATATTAGTTGGATAAAATGGAGAAAATTATTAATATAGAGACGATGTTATTTTTTTAGGATAATGATTGTAAGATAAATTATTTCTAATATTTTGTTATTTTTTCTATAATATTTAATTTTTTAATTTTTATATTTAATTTTTTCCTTATTGTTCTCAACAATTTAGTAAATATCCAGCGTATTCGAAATAATTCAAGTTTTAGAAAATTCAATTATAAGTGATAATAAGATATTTGAGTATGATATGAATATCCAATCCTCCGACGAGTATGAGGATGATGATGAAATTTAATAACCGGTGGGGATGAAATGAGGATGTTGATGAATATAATAAATAGAGATGGAGACGGAGGATATGAAATCCTGCCAAAACTCGACCAATTGTCGTCCCTAAAATCGATGCTTATACATAACAGGGGGATTTAGTATTGTTTTATTCTAGAATTTTGCATTAATCCGTCTACTGTATAATTCTTTTATTTGGACAATTGATGTCCAATGCAGTTATTTAACAAAACCAGGCATTATCCTATCCTGATCTATCCAGATGTTAAAGTGACATATTTTGCATGAAAAAACTTGCTAAATTCTTATTTCCCTGCTTGAAGTTTTTGGTAAGAATAACATGTAAAAATTTGAGAAGACGCAAGCCCTCCATCCATCTATATTTTTCCTGCTCGCCAAAATTTAACCAAAAGAATGAAACATAGTAAATGAATGATCCTTTATATAATTTAACTTTTCATTTTTCCGCTCACATACATATATTGTACATAACATTAATTATGAATTTTTATGGCTTCATACAAGCTGATCTGAACAAAGAATCCTTCACTCGTCAAACATTACTCATATGGCACTTGTTGGAAAATACATTTTAAAATCTTCACATATATTAATGAAAAATACATGAAAATTAAGATAAAGTTAGATTGCCTACACAAGTTAGGTTTCTTTAGTCTATAAATTTGGAATTTGTGTTTTTGTAATATTTTCACGATTCTCTATGTGCCTTTATTTGCAGGTCGCCACTAGCTTTAAAGAATCCTTCACTCGTCAAACATGACTCATATGGCACTTGTTGGAAAATACATTTTAAAATCTTCACATATATTAATGAAAAATACATGAAAATTAAGATAAAGTTAGATTGCCTACACAAGTTAGGTTTCTTTAGTCTATAAATTTGGAATTTGTGTTTTTGTAATATTTTCACTGATTCTCTATGTGCCTTTATTTGCAGGTCGCCACTAGCTTTTATTCTCCAAGCATGAATGTCACGCATGAAAATTTCCTCCCTCTGCTCAAAAGGCTTGACGAGTGCATATCGTAAGTGATATCATACAAAGCCATCTTGAGCGAATTCACTGAACCGTAAGATTACTAGCATATCATATGCAATTAGGATGCCTCTCGAGTCTCGTCAAGTCAATAACCCGTGTACTATGTGGTGCTTATCTTGTATGAACATTATTCATTTCATGATTCTGAAAATGTTGATTAATGTATGAAATGTGGGATTCCAGCTATACCCAGGCATTATTATGTTGGTGAATTTATAATTAACCAACATTTTCAAGATATTTGCAATTTTAATATTATAAATGTCTTTACTGTGTGTAGATATGTTGAGAACAACCCACAGTACGCTGAGTGCAATGTGTACTTGGTCAAGTTCAGACAACTTCAGGTATTTACACTCTATGGTGGCGGTTCATATAAAGCAGTCTTGCTGACAGAAATTTTAGTTTTCGGCTCGTTGACTTATTTCTTGCCTAGGTTTTATATGACTGTATTTTAATTATGGGGCAGTCTTGAGCTTTAGGAATGGTTCGTTCTCGAGTTCTCTCAGTTCTCAAGAATACCTCATCTCAGGTTTATCTGCTTTTTTTGGTTTTTGTTTTATACATTGAATTTTGTGTTTGTTTGTACAGAAAAATAGTTACATCTATCAAAATTTTTTGTTTCCTTTCTCTAGGTACAGGCAGCAATTAGAAGCAATGCTGGCAACAAAGCAACAGTTTCGGAGGGTGTAGAAGCTTCTGTTATTTATGTCCGGTTCAAGGCAGCAGCAAATGAGGTAATAATAGTTTCCATCGTACTTGGTTGTTATGACTCCAATCTTCTGCCTGAATAAAACTTAATAGGGGAGATGATTAACTGAGAAACTGAAACTATGGTGCATGCAATTACTGTTTATTGAGTGGTTATTTTGAAAAAGGTTACATTTTGCAGCTTAAGCCAGTGTTGGAGGTAATTGAAAGCAGAAAAGTCAGAAAGGAATATGGCCAGATACTCACAGAATGCCACAAACTTTACTGTGAGCAGAGGCTTCTGTTGGTGAGTAAATCTGCCTCCTCAATCCCACCCCTTACCACCAGAAGAAAAATAAAATGAGAGGGAAAAGAAAAAGTAAACCCCCCACTCTCAATTACAGAGTGAATTCCTTTCTTCAATCCTGTCTACATGTCGCCTCAAGTTGATAATCCTTTTATTTTGTTCATCTGTTCCTGTAATCTCTAATTTTATTCTGCTCTTACTTGCCCTTTGACTTTACCTTTTCTAGGTGAAAGGCATAGTACAGCAACGCATTTCTGAATTTGCCAAGAAAGAAGCCTTGCCTTCATTGACTAGATCTGGATGTGCATACTTAATGCAGGTTGTCTTGATATAATTTTTTCATTGGTTTAAGATTATGTTCTAATTTAGTTAAGTTGGACGGTGAAGGTTGGTCTGAAATAGGAAAATCTAAGTTATCTTTCTTTTTTTGGTGTCAGCACCTTTTTATTTCTCAAAGCACAAGCATTTATCATGTTATACTCATGCTCATGTTATTCTAGGGGCTTGATATTTCTGTGTTAAGAAAATGATGGACTATCAGATAATGAAAGTGTATCAAGCACTTTGGTAAATGTACTCATGGACTTGTTGGACATAGTTTGATGCCGATAACAATTTTCATGATTATCAGAACTCTCGCGTTTCTCTCTCCCAAGACATGGTCATGATGTAATGTGGGGCTAGCTTGGTTGTTTGTATCATTAGACATGCTAGATTGAATACATTTTGTGTGGGAAAAAAATCCTCACTGCATTTCATTTTTTTTAAGGCTGAAATCTGAGATTCAAAGTATTACCGTGATTGATGGCATCATTTTATCATTTATCCGAACTTTTGGCATTTGTTATATAATTATTATCTGTAACTTACATAAAAATATTCAATTGTAAAAAACTGGAATTTCTGCAATAGAAAATGCACAATAATTCCAGACTAACTCAGGAAAAATGAGAAATTCGTTTACTGTTTCTCTTTTATCATGATTTTTTTCCTTACCTGTGGTCCTTGTTTCTTTTTTAAACTGGTCTTTGTTTCTTTTTGAATGCCCAAGCTTGTTAATGATGTTTTGTATATGCAATAGAATCTTGTGCAACTTGCACCACTTAACTGGTAACTTTTTCTGTAAAATGCTTTTACCAACGTTGATTGGACATTTAGCTACATCAAACTTTGCTTGCATTTCGTTTATTGGCTGTGTCTGACACATGTTTGATATATGCCATTTGCGATGGACCGGCTGTTCTATGATTAAATGTTGGCGAAATTCTTTGTAGATAACAGCCTGACAACAGCTAACTCATCCGTTGATAGTGTGGTCATAGTTGTCAACCTTTGCACTACGGGGCGCTACGCTCGATTGACAAATATGAGTGCGGTCAAATATAGGAAGATCACTCCATTTTGCTCCCATGCAGAAGATATATCTTTAGTTTGGTGTTAAGCTTTAGATGATGATGATACTATCAAGTAGTGATAATTTGCATGACAGATATACAACTATTATGTGTTGTCGCCCTCTATTTGGAGGTATTATATTTCATAAATATCAGGAATGGAAAAATATGACGGTGGATAATATTTTTCATGTTTACTAGATCTGTGTATGCTTGTTTTTGTCTTGTTACTGAAGATGAGATTGCTCGACAAAGATTATATAGATGACTGAATTTGCGGTTGTGCCAGTTTGATTATCAAATTTTTGTTTTCCAGGCGTGTCAGCTTGAGCATCAACTCTTTGAAAATTTCTTCCCTTCATCTGCTGTGGATGTTTCTAGTTTGGCTCCTCTAATTGATCCACTGTGAGTCATTAGAACCTAATAATTTATGCACCAATGAACCTGTTCATCCTCCACTTTTTATATGGTCCATAAGTTACATTAAAGAGTTCTTTTTGTACTAAAAAGATCTACAAAATATTCTCTTCCTTGGTGCATAAGCTAGTACTCATAAATGTTGTTGGAATAGTTTTTGGCACCTGATTGAATGAAGTGTTGTCATTCATGCTCCTTGTTAGGGAGAGTAGAACGTCTCTAATGACAAAAGGTTGGATTCAATGCCTCAACTTCGTCAGATCAAGAATAATCAATTCAATATACTTGGTTCAGAAGCCTTTTTCTTGTCATCCTCATTGTAGATGAGAAGCTTGAAGAGAATTTGGGATAGCTTTGAAAAATGTGGAGAAATAAATAAATGCATTTAAATATGCCACATGACACCAAATTAAGATTAGTCACGCAGATAGGGGGGGGGGGGGGGGGGGGGGGGGTTTGTAGGGGGGAGAGTGAGTTAAATGTGCCTGGCCTGCAGGATCTTCTATCTCTAAAGTGGAAAATCCGGATTTGAGATCTACTTCATTGATTATATAAGCACAAAAATGGAATTTATTTACTGAATGAACTCCAAAATAGTTCAATAGTTTTCTCCAGGTCTTTGTTGGGTATTTAATAATATTCCATTTCTGGGTAGAAATAAATCTCTGTGCATGATTTATAAAATTGTCTAAGCATGTGCTGGAAGGTATGCAATTCATCGGTTTTAAACTAAACTATTTATGCCTTTTAATAATATCCAACTGTTGTTTATTTTTGACCTCTTTGGATATTATTTTCTATGTGACAAGTTGAGGAGGAAGCATCGTCTACTATTTTCTCTCTCATCCCATCCACATAAGTATGAATAATGTAGCAAATAACCTTGTTGTCTAGATTTCTCTTCTATATCTGCATATTAATTATTAAAAACTTTGTTCTATTGCTCACATGTTTTGGGAGGCCAAAGTTGATGCCCCTTCTCGTTTGAAAATACATTTTTATTTGTCAGCAGAAGAAGATTTAAGTTCAATATACGAAAGAAGTGACTAGTTTTTTATTCGGTCATTCTTTGCATCAAAAAATTTAACATCAAACAGCTGCCTTTGTTCTAATGTTTGATTGTGCATTAGAAGTCATGTTTTTTCATTATCCCAGATGCTGCAGGTTAAGACCACTTGGTTAAATTCGCTTCTAAATATCTAATCACGCTAGTTCCTCAGCTTCATTTTCAATTTCAATGGCCTTCATGTTACCCATTTTTATGCAGGTGTACTTACTTATATGACACATTGCGCCCTAAACTCATTCATGAAGCAAATTTTGATATACTATGCGAACTTGTTTATATCCTGAAAGTTGAAGTCCTTGGGGAACAGATTAGACGACGAGGTGAGTCGTTAGTGGGATTACGTCCAACGTTGGAGAGGATCTTGGCGGATGTTCACGAGCGGTTAACTTTCCGTGCTCGCACCTACATTCGCGATGAGGTGATTGTTCCATCCCACATTACTTGTTATCATCTATTGGGATACCTTTTTCAATAATTATCATCATCTTTGGTTGTTTTATACACTACTATTATGGTTTTTACTGTGTCTTTCAAGTGATGGATTTCAAAGTTGAGGGACTTGTCTATCTCAGTTCCATGAGCATCTTAAGTTGCGGGACTGTTGTCTAGCTCAAATCCAGAAGCATCTTGGTGATCGTAAAACTTGTTATGAAAATAAAGTTTGATCTACTGTCATAAATTATTCGAGAGTATGCTTTGGTAAACAGTGACATCAACTAGAACGTACCTATATGGTGGGAATTGGCTACACGTAGCATCTAACATGTGTCACACACTAAAACGCTTCTGACACCTGACGTGTTTTCAGTTTTTTCAATATGGCTTCAATGTGTTGAGAGTTTAAACAATTAAAACAGCTGAGACTCGGTGTTGGACGTAATACCTCAATGTATATTTATTCTTCTACCTGTTCCTCAGTTGTCAAGATTTCTGATGTTGATGATTGAGTTGCATTTATAGTTACTTGATATACACTCCTAACATCCGAGAAAACAACCAAATTTTGTAACTGGTACATCTGTTTTTGCTCCAGATTGCGAATTATCTTCCTACAGATGAAGATCTAAACTACCCGCTAAGCTGGAGCAATCAACTGAGACAAAGTTGGAAACATCATCAGTAAGTCCTCTTGCTTTTCACGGCATGCATGAGGATGTTTTTATCTTGTTTAGATTTACTTTTTCCCCCTTCTAGTTAGTATTCAGCGTCGGATGTAGTGCCATTTCCAAGTATATTGTCTTTTAAGATTGTTGAAAGTAGTCCGAGTTGTCTGATATGGGATTCCTACATTATTTCATTTTGACGTATAAATTAAGCAGGAGATAAACTTCTAGTTTCTTTTCTGTACATGTGGGATGTGATGATGCACTGCTGTATTTCTTCTATGATTATTGTTCCAACTCAAATTCAAGCGTTAATTTATTTTTCTCTCATGTACAATTGCAGAGTGATCAAAACCTAGATGTTTCCAGAACATGGTACCCTCCACTGGAGAGAACTATATCCTGTTTGTCCAAGCTGTGTCGCTGCCTAGAGTCAGCTGTTTTCACTGATTTGGCACAGGTATTCTACAACTTGTCTTATCTTCACCAAGGACAGACATGAATATTCCTGCACGCTCACTTCTTTGTTTCTTTTTATCAGGAAGCCGTTAAAGGTTGCTCTTCATCCATCCAGGTGAGTACATAAATGTTCTTGTTTATTTGATATTGGGAAGTCTACTTGTTCCTTTGAGGATTGGCCTTGGTTAAAAAAATAACTCATCTCCTAAATATGAAAGTTCTTAAGCAAGTTTTCATTTCCAGTTCCAGATATTTGATCTCACTTCTCACCTCTGAATTCTATTTTCTTGATCTTGATCTTGATCTAGATCTAGATCTAAGCTAATTGTTGTGTTTTTTTTCATGATGGTACCCACACTTCCAGTTCATATAGTTTTTTGGATGGTAAAAATTAGTCATTTATTTTTACAGAAAGCTAGCAAACTAATTGCGAAAAGATCGTCAACAATGGACGCGCAACTATTCCTAATAAAGCATCTTCTTATTCTCAGAGAGAGGGTAACATATTTTCTTTAGTTATTAATGACTTCATTGATCCCCGTTTTTTTGTTACTTAGATCAAGTCTTGATTTTCTAGATTGCACCGTTTATCGAATTTTCAGTTACTCACAAGGAGCTTGATTTCTCTCATTTGCTGGTAAGTGATTTTCCTTGAAAGCTAATGTTTTCTCTTTTAAGTTTCAGATGTGTTTTTTTTAGGAAAAATGCACATGATTAAAATCTTACGTGCAGTAGAAAAGGGATATTTAGGGCTTCATTTCGTGTATCTAATGGTTGCTTTTATGTGGACAATGTATTTGATAATGCACCTATTGACCTCTACGATATGATTGGTCTGTCTCATTAACTATCCTGTGTACAGTCAAGTTTGTTCTTTCTTTAATGGTGTTTTACTTTTGCACTTATTCATAATCACTGGGTTATTAACTGAGCGACATGGGAACAATCTTGCGATCCTGATGGGGATCAATCCCATGAAACTAATTTTTCAAGCATGATGAAAAAGCCCCTTGCATGGTTTTGCTAAGTGAACTTCAGAACTGAAAGGTGAAATGTATCATACCTTTTAGTTATGGAATAAAAATCGTGGCTTATTGGAACACTTACGCTCTGTTTGTTCGGCCATTTGAGCTGACTTCATGCTAAAGCCCATCATATATTTGTTTTTATCAACTTCCTAATTCAATTTCCCCAAGTTTCGTAATGAATTTTCTCTCTCACAAGTACAGAATTACTAAAAAACTCCTAAATAATATTCAACGTCCAAACTAAAATATAAGTTTTAAAATATCACTCTCTCAATAATCAGACCAAATACTCTATGAAATAGTAAGTGTCCGATGAACTTCAAACTTATTTGCGTGACACATCATCAAACATTATTTCAGGAAACTACTAGGTACAAAAAAATTGTTGAAAATTAGTGTGCCTAGCGCACCACACCTTGAGTGATATGTAGCATATTGAGAAGTGGGATAATTTTACACATCAGTGTAGTTTGGTATCTGGTGACTACTTGACCAAGCTTATCTGGGATAAATTGTTTAAAAAATAGGCAGCAGCCTTCATTATAAAAAAATGGGCGATTCTATGGCTTAAATTGTGAGCTTAAAGGATGAATATATGAGCCATATGATGTGTTTAATTGCTAGAAATATTGTATGGCAATTTCTTACATCAGAATACCTGGTTTGGCAATTTCAAACACTTGGTGGTTCTCCTGTGAACTCCAGTCATATGAACTTTTAAATGACATAACTTCACAAACCATTCCAGAAAAAGTAACCTCGAAGTTTCCCTTCTTTCCTGATAAGTCAGTTAACCTTGATATTGTGTGTCTGGGGGAAGTTACAACCATTTCAAGTGGATGTTGACATTTATTATGCAATCCGATAGACTTACCGAGCAGTCTTGCACATACGCTCTGAATTGAATATTTTGAGGTCACAGAGATGCTTCATATCTGTTGATTGTTGACCATGATAATCATTTTCTTTACTTTTGCACAAACCAGGAGCATTTGAGACGGATTCTTAGAGGTCAGGCCTCGCTATTTGATTGGTCAAGGTCCACTTCATTGGCGAGAACTCTTTCTCCACGAGTTTTGGAAAGTCAAATTGATGCCAAGAAGGTACCTTGCTGGCGCTCAGTCTTTAAGTGGGACTTGATGTTTGTTTATTTTCATTTCAACCTTTCGATTCAGTGTAGGAATTTTGTGTTTACTTGTATCTGTAGGTCACTCACTTATTATTCCAAATGGCTCCTTTTTTGTTTTTCTCAATTATGATCTGAATTAAAAATTGGTTTGCCTTGTATTTTGTATTATCTTTTTGTTTTTAGTGTGTGCCAAAAATCTTTGCCATTAAGAAATGGGGAGCATTGGGAATGTTTATAATTATAATCATCATCTCCTGCCTTTAGAAAGGTCAGTTGATGCTTTGAGAAATTTATACTTCATAGGTTCATAAACTGCAAGTATTGCCCTGTTCACGATACAAATACTTTCGATGTTCAGTTAATTTTCTTCCGAACTTTTCATGTGCAAATTCTATTATATTTCCCTAAATTATTAGGATCTGAAGTTCAATTTTAATAATTTCATTCTGTTTGTTGGTAATAACCTCTTTACGTGCAGGATTTGGAGAAAACCCTCAAAGCCACTTGTGAGGAGTTCATTATGTCGGTCACTAAGCTAGTTGTGGATCCTATGTTATCTTTCGTCACCAAGGTTTGACATATTCGATGTTGTAATCTATAAGTTAACGTAGCAAGCAAGTTTTTATACATTAGTCTAGCATGGGGAAAATATTTCATTGGTTCATTTCTTAACGACGACAGTGGAAGGCATGTTCTGGGGTATGGCTAGCTTATGTGCTACAGTTAACTAACAAAAGGGAAGAATAAAACTCATCAGCGGGAAATAGTGCCTACAAGTTTGGGACCGTGCTGTACGAGGCCCCAATTGGACAGCAGCAATTCATGTGTTCGGCTGCAAATTTGGGAAAACAGCTGGGTATTGACCAGAGTGGTAGAAAGTGTGTAGTCGTTAATTTATGTGATATGGAAATAGTCTCTAACAACAAATGGTTCTTCTGTGAAGGTTACTGCTGTTAAAGTTGCAATATCCTCTGGCAGTCAAAATCAGAAGGTGGAGTCTGCCATCAATAGGCCACTTAAAGATCAAGCTTTCGCAACTCCAGAAAAGGTTGCTGAACTTGTTCAAAAGGTATACTCTGGAATTTCGTGTTTCCCTAGTCGGTGTAATTTCCATCGGGTTCAAGCTGTTGAATTACTTACTTTGTTAATATATTGTCCTCTGATAACCAACTAACAATTGGACGTGCAACAGGTGAGTGCTGCTATCCAACAAGAGTTGCCAGGGGTGATGAGTAAAATGAAGCTTTATCTCCAGAATCCTTCGACCCGTGCAATACTTTTCAGACCAATAAAGTAGGATTTCTTCTCCCTTGCATGTTTTTACCATCCTGATGTTTGTCGTTTGGATTTCCATTCTCTGATGACTATTTTCAGCTCGGGGCAGTTATTCAACCTTTTTGTATTACAAGGTTTTTGACTAATAATCTAGTACAAAGTATACAAATCACATGTATACTGATTATATTTTTTTTTCATAATACAAATTAACTCTCTTGTTTATCAACTGTTTTAATGCGATAATCAACTAAATGTGCAGGACCAACATTGTTGAGGCGCATGTTCAATTACAGTCTCTGCTTGAATCAGAGTATTCAACCGATGACATGCATACAGTGAATATGGTTTCGGTACGAGAGTTGCAATCTCAACTTGATAGTCTCTTGTGACGCAGTTCGAAGGTTTTAAGATGTCGTGTTTTTGATTCATCTGAGGTCATATTTTCAAGATTAAAGAAATTAAGAAACAGGATTTACTCATTATTTATTGTGTAAACTTTAACACGGCGAACATGTAGATACAAAGCGAGAGAGAGAGAGGTCTTAGAACTTGTCATTATGTCCAATTGGATATAAATATAGTACAGTTTTTTCAAACTAATGAACTCAGGTAAGGGCGATCTTTTAGGCATGCGTGGTTTGATTGTCTAATGAATCTGCAGCGTGATACACTGAAATAAAAAGGAGTTACAGAGGAGCAGAATTAAATTTTGATGGATTGGTCCATTTACGATGATCGAACTTAAATTCTGAAACCAATAATGGGTGTTTACATGCAATAATATACTTTAAGTTAACCGCTACAAAAGACCCGGCAGTCAATATGCAAGGAGAAATCGGATCCGCATGTTATCAAGAAAAGTTTTGTAAGAAATTATTTGCATGCAAAAAAGGGTATACATTTTGCTATCGGAAACATTTAGGCGTCTATACTTTTACAGAAAAATTTCTGGGCAAAAAAAACAGCCCACCCAAACTTAAGATGGCGTACAAATGGAAGTACTATGATTTTGTAGGCACCTTTTCTTGTATGTTTTCTTCAGATTGTTCTGATTGAGAGCCACTGTCTGGTATTGACGAAGACCACTGATCTGGCACCATTAGAAAATAAGCAGACATTGCTTTCCGAAATCGTTTCTTGTATTGCTTAGGAGAAATCACTGTGGGAGAAGCATTTTTTGGGGCCTCCGAGGATGCCTGAAGCCTTTACCCAGGTTTCAAGATGTTTGTCCCATGTGTATTGTCTCATGAAGTCGATAATCCCAAGTACCAACTCGTGCTTTTCATCATCTACACCAACAAGCAGCGAGTAATCCATCACATCTATCGACTGTACCAGAGTAAAAAAAACAAGTCAGTTTTGCTCGGTCCATATATTACGTAAAGAGATGGTTGCGTCATGGTTAAATTTGGACCAATACAAAAGGGAATAGTGATAAATACGCAGAAGCCAAGAATTTTTCCGTCAGCACTCGCATGGTATTATGTCATGCATTTAGTTATGAAGGTGAAAGTGGCGACTGGTTTAGAAGAATTAAAACAAATTCACAACTTACGGCGAGAAAAGAAGTGTCATTCCACACTGCTCTCTCCAGTAGACGTTTTGCCTTAGTTCCCAAAAAAATAGGAGAAGTTCGCATTGCCTCTAGGAGATTCTGATCAAGAAGAACTTTATTGTTTCCACTTGAATCCGGATTATACCGTGATCTAGCAGATCCTTTAAGATCATAGAGTTGGGTGATATTACGATTGAAAAGAAGATTCTCCATCACCAAAACATCGAGTTTTGATTCTTTTCCTCCTTTCAGATACTTTGATGTGACCTTCGTATTTACCACCACCCAAATAAAACATCAACTTTCCGAAATGGCAGACTACAAATTGGTGTCAAAAGACGGAATGTAATTGAAAAGTTTTTGAAAGCAAGATGGAGTTAGCAAAAGGTTTGCGAAGTTCTAAACATGACATTTTTTATGAACTTCGCATAGTGGGCAAAATCAGTTTGTCATAATCCAGACAGATAAGCCATTCAATGAACCTATTGTCGCAAGTTGAATTTAAAAATAAAGTTGACTAGCCACAAAAAAGTAGGAAATTAGTCAAAAGATCTTAGTAGATAATAGTTGATACCTGATAGATGCCTAAAATCTTTGCAAGGCAAGTGGGACATCCAGTCTTTAAAGATTCTGACAAGTACTTGAAGTAAGATGGGGCAAACTTAAAAAAGGACTCTAGCTCCGTCTTCGTTACCTGTTTGATAATAAATCTGTCATCCAATGTTTTGGCAAAGAAGACGTTGCTTTTACCTCCCTGTGCACCCCACTTCTTACAGCGACTGAGAGAGCGAATGAAGTCTAACTCACTTGCAGAGCAAGCTTTCCTCAGGGCCTCAAACTGCTTTGCAAAATAACAGGTCACATTATACTTCACCTTTCCTGGAGGGCCATCATCAGAGAAAGATATTCTGGCATGCAGCGCATTTGGAACTAAAAGCGGGTCCAAACCTGAGAAACTTCGCGAGCCAGAGGATAAGATGCTTTCATCCGTAGAACCAAGAGTCCTTAAGGATTCGGAAGGTGTCTCATCAAAAGGTGAAAACAAATTAAATGGCTCCAAAATCGATAATGTACTTGAGGATCCTACAGAATCTTTCCATAGTCTTTCAGGTTCCTCTGACATAAGATTTTTGTAGTCTGGTGAGACCAGAGTATATGAAATGATGCTAGTAGGCTCATCGTCATAAACTGGAACAACAATGTCACTAGAAGCTAAGGGTAGCAGCAACCTAGCTCCACCCCAACATAGCAGCTCTCTCAACGATGAGATATATACAGGATAATAGTCGCTAATCTTAAAAAGCTGCAGCCCATTTGGAGAAGAATTCTTGTTAAATGACTGATTCAGAGTTGAAAACGGCATGCCAATCCAACTACTTGGATTGTCCACATCACTACGACTTTTTGCAGGTAAGGTATGAATATCCTCAGCCATATATTTACCACTATCAAAGTTACTTTCAGCAGGTTCAGCTGAGGTTGACACAATGCCAGGAGTAGAGCTTCTGGAAAGCAGATTCGGGGATCCAATCTCATTCTCCTCGAAAACCATAGATGCTGGAGGGAGATTGCCAGTCCATGCCGCATCTAAATTATCAGATAGAGATTCCACTGTAGGGAACTGCCCCACTGATCGAGCCCGTCGCACACTTTTTCCAATTTCTGGGATGTCTGGCTTCCTTGTCAAACTTGAGCCAGAACATTGAAAACTGTCAGGTTTCTTTATATCGCTCTCAATCAAACTCGTGTCCACTGATTTATCAATCTCGTAACCTGAGTTGACTTGGCCATGCTCTTTCCCAGCAAGTTCGCTATCAGGCTTAAAATTTTCAAGAGAAGAATCACAGCTACTGAAGCCTCTCCCTAACCTGGGAGACACATCTATCCCAGTTGGTCTTTCCCATGATTTGCCAGGCTTCTCTGTCAGCTGTGGCACTGAGTTGCTCCAACCTAGAAAATTAGATCTAGAAACATGTATCAAACGCTGGTCCCAGACGTAAGTGCGCAAAATTAACTCCCTTCTGAGTCTGTTGATCTCAAGAATGTCAATTTCCGGCAGACCAGATTTAGCCTCCTTATTGAAAATGCACCGCAGTGACTCCTAAACATCATGATTTTGGTTAGATATGGAGATAAAAGAGGAACGTAATTTTGTTTTTGTAGTGATAAGGAGATACTTTTTCAGAAGCAAAAATCGGAACTTAAACTCCCATTTGTATCCAGAAAAAACTAGAGGAAGATATCAGCACTAACGAACGCTGTGAGGAAGAAAATATGACTGATAATTTTATTCATTTATTGGGGGGGATTAAAACTAAGAAACTAAAACTTCTGAATGGATTGTATTCATGCAAGTTCAACAAAGCACAAATATAATTCACCCCAACTGAATTTAGGGTTTGCAAATTGAGTAACTTTCCATAGAAACCACCTCAAAATCTTCCTTTTCCTTCTGAAGCATCAATTCCAGTTCTGCAATCTGCTGAACTGATTCAGGTGCTTTCGCGCAAGCCCGTTTAGCCATTTTTTCAGATATTTGAGGCAGAACTTCCAATACCTCAGTGAAAAAAAGACATGCCTTGCTGCTGACCTGTAGTAATGAATAATTGTACCATGGCATAAATGCTGCGAACTACAAATATCTGGGGGAGCAATGAGCCGAAAATTTACAAACTTTCACCTCGTCGAGTTCTTTCTGTATCCACTCCTGTTTTTTATGATTAAATTCAAGTTTTGAGGGTGGGAGATAAACACGATGAACATTGATGGGAGCATACCGGAAGCATGCTACCATCCTCCCGAAACTGCATATAGTACAACCATGTAAGAAAATGTTGAGATCCAGTCAAAACAAACTAAGCTAGCAAATTCTAAGAGTACAACACTCGGATTATGTCGAGAGCTTCTGAAGCGAAGTATAATAGAAAATCTGTATTTATGACAGAAACAACTGTCTAAGAAGAAAGCTAAAAAACAGATGCAACTTTGCACACAGATATGAAGGAACTGGAAGTCTGGAACAGACGTGAAGCAGGACATTGATAAAAGGGCAGTTAGTCAACAATCATAAAAGGACATTAAGTAGAATGCCTTATATCAGACATCAAACTAACAGGATTTTCAACAAAAATCCCATTAGTTAATCAAGGAGCTAATCTAATTATTACCCACCCGCAAGAAATGGAGCAGATATGAGATTCAGCTGGATTTTCAACTTGCAGGATTGCAAAAAACTCAACAGCCAACAGATAAATTGGAGAACACTAAATTAAATTATATCCAGATAAGTAAAATAAATGCATACCCATAAAATCGAAGACAATCTCTATGAAGAGAATGACCACAGCTAGCAACCCTGCTTGCAGCAGCATGATTTGAAAAACTAAGTTCCAAAAATTTTCCAAAAGATAAACCCCAGGCAGCATCTGACATAACCACTCTTTTGGTGGCAGGAGGAAAACCATTGGTCCTTGGACAACGTAGGCACCGATGCCACATCCAAATCTTTCCTTCTCGCTCACCAGGCAAAAGGAATTCTGGAAGCTTTTTTACAGAAATTGTAAGGCTGCCTTGTTGATGAGTATAGCAATAAATATGTGCTTCTGATGGCATTTCACATGAGTGACACCGGTATCCCTGATAAGAATTTACAAACCACTCTCTCAAAGTTTGATGTGTAAAATATAGTCACATCAGTAGCATATGACGATGTTGGAAAAAATCAGATACCTGGTCAAACAAATTATCCCAAAGATATCGACCCAAAGGTTTATCAAAGCATCCATAGTATTTGATTCGAAACAGATGAGCACGCTCACATACACTTCCATTCCACACACATCTTGTCGAAAGAGAGACCAGAATGCTCTGATGATCAGATGGTGAGGGAAGAAACTCTTCCTTCGACGATGTTAACTCCCCATGAATATCAATGCTATCCTGTCCCAAAGATTTCAATTCATAACTGTTCAAATGCAAAGGCAGTTTATTCCCATGAGCATAAAAAAAGCCAAATCTCTGTCTAGAAACCTCTGGGCTGAAAATGTGGTTAGAAACTAGATAATCTTTTCCCTCCATTTCACCTATTTGATTCAAAGGCGTTTTAGCTGCATAACATTCTCTGAAACCCAGACCACTTGTCTCCTTGTAGGAATCAGCATCAGAGATATGCTCCTGCAGAGGTATAGAGTCAGTATTACCCATGGCAGATGCAAAATTGGCACTTTGAGCACAGCCTCGAGGCTCTGTCTCAGACATGGGAACTATTCTAGACGATTGTCTGATATCAAGAAACAGGTTGTTCTTAGACTGACAGCTAGGCTGATGGAACCCTTGAGGTTTTTCAGTAGGATGAAGATTGGTGTTCGCTACCATAGTTATGGACCTTTCAAAGCTTGAGGGTTTATCAGGCAGTGCAACCTTGATTGGAGATGTCAAATGGAATTCTGGCAGAGAAGCACCTTCATCAGCAAGAAACGATGTCTCTAGAGATAAGTGATAGGCAGCAAAAACACTATAGTGGATAACATTTTTCACTTTCTTCAACTCATCCCCACTGGCACCCTTGAGTAAAACCTGAGGCCCAATAAGAAACAAAATGGATAAGCCAAAAAGGAAAAGTCAATAAAGCAATTTATTGTAAAGTACATAATAAATTCGTACTGCTCTTTTCTTATTTGAACATGTTTTAAGCAAAATGGAACAGCAGGAGTTTTCACAATAACCTCCATTAAAGAAGCAGAAGATATTGTGAACAAAGTCAGTCAGACATTAACAAAATCCAGACTATCCTTTTAGAGAAACCAACTCATCCTTAAAAATGAAACAGAGAATTTTTCCTTTAACAAGAAAACTCCAATAGCAAAACCCATATTTTCCATTTATAAAACCAACAGGTCAGACATCCTCGAACTCCTCATCACCCCTGCAAAGGAGAGAAATTTGAAAAGCGGGAAAAAAAAACTTAAAAAAGAAATTAAAGGAGAAGAAAAACCTTTCAACTTTTCCCAAGAAAGACAAAAGGTAAATTTATGAAAAACAAAAAATTTCTCAGTCCTTATTTGGCTATCAGGCATAAACTGAATCTACAGAAAACTTACAGAGATATAACTTTGAATTCCAGATCTGAGTTTAAACAATGGTAAAGCAGATAATAAGATGCAACTGGCAAACAGTCAAACATAGGTGCAACGTTTCCATCAGCAAGCCAGAAATCACCTACCTTGTGTTACCAAAACGTTGAGTTTTTTGCAATTTACTAACATCTATTACTCACGAGATGCTAAATTTATCATTCGAAATCAACCAGTATTGCATCACTGATATGAACAGCCCCGTGATACAGCTTAACTAGATCAAACAGTCGTTTCAAAAATTTATATGCGATAAAAAAATTCCAGATCAGTCATTGAATTTATTTCCTTAATAAAAACATCTTACACATACGCTTTGAGGAAGATAGAAAAAGAAGCCATGCACTATTTATTACCTTAAGGTCTCCAAACCCTCAAAACCTAGAATCGCTAAATACAGCATATATAGTTTTCCTCTTCTAGACATAGATGAACTAAAAACACACTCGACCAAAACAATATATGTGATCAGTGAAAGTGATTACAGACTTACAGTACATCCCAATGGCCTAGGGCAGCCTTCAAAAAACATCAGCGTTTTTGTTAACTTTTTCCCGCCCTGACCGGCACTTCCAAGATCTTCCATAAACTTTTCCACGTGGAAAAATTCACAGTACCCTAATTTTGGAGCTGAAAGATGATCTATTGAAGGAACTATTTGTGCACCAGTGCAGCGCGCTATACGCTCTAAAAGGGGCCTCTTGATATTAAGAACAAGAGATATCTCTTTTGCAAGAAGATAATCTTGTGCATATCTGGAAACTGATTTTTCTACCAAAAGAACATTGGGGTGGTGCACATCAATTTTTGTTACAGCCATTTTCAAATGGTCCATTTCCTGAAACAAGAAAAACACCGCCAAGGAGTCCATAAGATCAAGTAAATAGAAATCTTCTCATCGTGAAAAAAATCACAATTAAAGCCATTTAAAATCCTATAGATGATGGTAAAGAATATCAGAACGTAGAAAAGTCAATTCAGAGTCAGAGTCACAACCTGCTGTAATAAAGTATCAAAACTTGACAAATGGTTAGAAACCCGTTGGTACTCCAAAGCACCACCAAGCAGTAGTAAACGTGCTTTGGAAATTTTTGAATTCATTCGTCTATGAGCCACGTTTTTCTTACAAACGACCCCTCTGGCAACCATACTGATAAAAAAACAATAAGGATCTTATCAGAAATATGAACTACTACTAGATGGCATTAATATTTAACACATTAAAGACATGCATATATTTCAAATGCTGTGAGGTCAGAAACTTGGATATTTTCTTCAAATATTCCCATATTAGATTTATCCATTAGGAAAAAACAGTCATGTTTTTGGAATTTGACAGGTGATCAATCAGAAGCTAAAATGCCTACTGACATATATTAAGTAATACTTATAGCTAGCCAACAACTCCAGATACCTGTTCTGCTGCATTCACAAAAAAGTAACCTGCGCAATTGGAAAGCCATATTTCTGTACCAACAATAACCACATGTATACCATCATATTGCAAGGCATTAAAGAGTAATCACCAAGTACAAAAAAAGAAGATTGATGCAGTAACTGAGTACTGGGATGTCAATTAAGTTCACCTCTCATTTCGATGCCCACAAGCAATGCACTTAACCTTAACATATCCTCCAGGATCCATTCCCCCTCCCATACTTGTGTCTGGCTTTAGAAAAGTGGCAGCTTCCCATGATAACTTAGTTATAATGTCCAACCAGCTTTCTTCCATGTTATGGTCGCCAACAGGTAGGTTTTCAGCCTGCAGAAGTTGAGTTATCAAAGCTCTGAAATGCCCGCCAACTACTCTTTTCATACTCTCACGATGCTCCTCATTTGATCTATCTCTACTTCGGGATTCTCCACCACCAAAGCTGCCAGAGCGTAGGTAACCCCATTCTCCCCCAGCATCCTCATTGGCATCATCATCATCAGATAAAAGAGCTTCTCTCTCGTCATCATCATTTTCAGGCTCAGGAGGTAACCATAGCAGATCATTGTTTTCATAATCCATAGGTTCATTGTCAACGGCATTCAAAATATTAACAGGTGGAGGGTCATGCCGTGCATCATTTTGCTCTTCTTCTTCCCCAAGCTTTGTCACTTTATCCACTCCCTGCGACTCAAAATTTTCAGGAAACAGAGTCGAATTATAAGTTGAATCCCCATTTTCATCATTAGGGTGCACTTCATGTGGCTGGTATACGCTTTTATCCCCCCCACAGTTGATTGTACTGTAACACACATCAGAAGGGCTCAAGCAAATAGCCCCAGAATGTGATACATGTGAAGGGTAGCTATCATCCTCATCATCACTTCTGGAATTCCAATCACATAATGAAAAAATAAAACTATGAGGGAATTACTAGGAAGAAAGAGTTAAAACCTAAGCATAATACCTTAAACATATACAAAGCTCAAGAACACAGTGTGTCAAAGATTGATGCTAAAGCTATTTTATATTTGAGGGGCAAAAGAGAACCAATCTATATGATTTATAGATACAACATTAATCAAGAACAAATAGATGATTATTAAATGATATCACATATGTACAGTTTGGTGCCACTTGAAATCCGTCTATAAAATGACGTCAGGTCTGCGACTGAAATGGGCTTCACCCTCGGTATAAATGTGGTGAGAGTCGAGCATTTAGAATCGATAAATACAATATCACTTAAGAAACTTGTGGACGATTTAAAAACTGCTCAATATGGAAATACCGAGTGTTTTCCCATTGTTCCAAGCATCTGGTAAAGTATTATATACACAGAATTTCAAAGTCAGTTGAAGGATTCATCAACACTAGAAGTGTGCTATCAAGAAATAAAATCGAAAAGACGTAAAAGTATTTCGAAAATTTCACTGGAAAAACAAATCTCAATTCCAAGAGTTCTTTAGAGAATAAATAAATGGCTGTGTTTCCAGGAACTTCCACGTGCAACACAAGGAAGTTTCCTTGTCACAAGTGTAGGTGCTGTCCTGATAAGTCTCTACAATGAGTCCTCAATTATCTAGAGAAAAAATGTTGCAGCCAAAGGCAAAAGACACGAAGACACGCCAGATTAAAACCAGCATCTTCAATTGAATCTAAAAGGATACTCCTTAAATACTTGATGTAATCAGACCGAAAAAACAAGAACACGTAAAAAGTGCTCGTAGATAAACACAAACTCAATCAAGGAGAATTCCAAACAGGGAAAACCTATCACAAAATGAACAATTCTGTAAGTAAAGGACAAAAACAAACCACCGTCATTTCAACAAACCAAAAAACTTATCACTTTTGCTAGAATTAAATTAGGTAGTTGAATGAGAAGACCTGCAGTAAGATCCAAACTGTTCGGTGTAAGAATCCCCAGCATCAACATAGTCAAGCCTTCTGGGGCTTGTTGCCAAATTTTGCCTTCCTGACTTAGAATCCGTCTGCTCAGACTGACATGGGCTTGGACCAATATCACATGAAACATGCTGGAAGGGTCCCATTGAATATCCAATTGAACCAGCAGAGCAGCCACTATTACAGGTGCGACAACTAGATTGAGTGCTAATCAAACTTGAGGATGAGGGAGACACACTGGGTCCAGGACTTGATGCAGCCATCAAATCACCATTAGTTGATCCTTGTTTCCATTGCTTGAAGCAATAATTACAAACCCTAATCCTATCCCCGTCTTCCTGACCACTCTTGAGCACATCGGAAGACAAGGAAACAGAGTTCGCAGAGCACTTGGCACAGAAAACCCGCCCACACAGTCGACAATGATGCCTGCGATTAAAAATATTGAATTGGGAATCACACTCGTAGCACACGCGGCAGCTCTGGTCTGGCATCCAGAAATCCCTGGACATGTTTGCAGGTTCTAGCATCCGAGGAATCCATGATTTCACAACGTCAACTATCTCAGAAACTTTCTCACTATCAGGAGTATCCATTAAATTATGTAACAATCAAATATCATGGTTATGAATTAATCACCGGACCATTCTTGGTAGTTACCAAACTTCCTAAAAAGTCCATACAATAAGGAAACAGGAAAGAAGTTAACCAATTATATGGATACCGTATGAACTGAAAAATTCCAATTAAAAACCATATGTTACAGTATCATATGCGACAGCAGATAGCATAAATCATATATTAATCAAAATCAACTGCCAGTACAAATTGAAGTAGAACCTAAAACACAGAATTCACAATAGTCAAAGAAGTCCACCACCAGTCCACCAATTCAGAAACCATAAGCATTTACAACAATATTCCTTCAAAAAGTAAAAGTACCTTATCCCAAATCCCCGCAGAACTTTTTGAATTAGCCCATCCACAAGCTCAATTCAATTAACTCGCCCCAAAACCACTACAGCAGAAAAGGGCCCCAAAAAAAAAAGAGAAATCAGCGGTTCAAGAGCGTACAAAAACTGGGAAAAAAAAGAGAAGAAATTCGGGGTGGAGCAGTTTGGAGCTGTGGCTAAAAGCGTGTGGAGGAAAATGGAGGAGAGTGGTAAAGTACGAAGAGTCACGAAAAAGGCATGAGAGGAAGCGGGCAAGGGAAAGGTCATTAGAAATAGCGCAGACAAATATATAAAATATCCTCTGTCGTCATGTGAGTGAGGGGGCATGGCCATTGTAACTGCCTTTTTTTTCTTACGATGACAAGCCACGCGCCGCCGCAGTTTTGACTTCTGGAACCATCCAACAGCCTCGCCGGCATTGTTAACCACTCACCACCGTTATAATTCGACCGTTCCGATTTTGGATTACTTTAAAAGTAATAAAAAAGAAAAGTAGCAATGCAATAAACGAGACAGTAGAACTAATTATTTGACAATTATACTATAAAATAATATTAATATTTAGAAGAAAATAAATAAAAATTAGTTTATATGGATTAAATGGTTTGATTAGTTATTCTACTTGTCGATATATACTACAAAATCTTAAAATTTATTATTAATTTACGATTTTAATTCTAATTTTGGTTTCATATTTTAAGATTCGATATCGAAAATTTTGTAAAAATAATATATTAAGAATTTTTTGTGTTTGTATTAACTTGTTAAGATTGGAACTTGTATCTAACTCAACCACAAAAGCTAGCTTAAAGGGGGAGGATTGTCCAAGACCGTATATACAACTCCCAAGTATTTTATCCAACCGATAGAAGACAACTAACATAATAGACGTTATATGTGGTTTTCTTAAAAAATTACTTAATTATATCGATTCAATTTTTTATTTAGAATATTACATAAATTTATAGAGACAATGGAATATGAAAATCTATATAATAAAAAATGTGATTATATCTCTTACATGTAAACTTTCGTGGTAAAAGAATCACTTAATATATGGTATGCTTTTTTTGTTTATATCTCTCCCCCGAAACGATGAATTTTTTTTGAATATTTTCTTATTTATCGAAAAGTACCAAAGTTTTGGGTAAAAAAAACAAGTAAATGTCATGAAATGCGAAAATGAAATTCACAACATCGTGGAAAATTAATTACTAATTATATAATATAAATATAATTATATAAAAACTATATTTTATAAATAGTTAAATTTCAAACATAGAATTATTATAAAATTTTAGAATATCAGTTTTTTAAAAAAAGATATTTTAGTCTTTTTTTAAAAAGAATAAAAATTACCAGGAGAGACGTGCTTGAGAAGAAATTTGCAGCTGTAAGATTTTATCGTATTAATCATTTATTTTATTTATAATTTTTGGACTAAATGATTTAACTTGAACAAAAAATTTGTAAGAGTAAATTGGACGATCTTACTCAATGGGATAAAAAGTTTTAATTCTTGTACACAAGATTAACTCGATGGTAAGCCTGAGGGAAAAAATAATTTTACATACTGTTTTATAAATTTTGATTCTAAAACTTTAGAATTTGAATATAATATTCCACAAGAGACATTTTAAGGGTAATGACAGATCCCAAGAGATATCTATCTATTTTATATATCAAAGTTGAGTGGAATTCGTGATCATCAAATATAGTATGCACACACATCATGTGCAAAATATACAAATATTTATATATACACATACATGTGTGTATCCAGATATTTCTCAATAAAACGTATGATAATCAGTCTTGAATTGAAAGTTCTTTGTTTTTATTTGGTAGTCAAGAGCTTAAAAAAATATCATAAGCAATCAAACAGTGTAGAATTATTTGTAAAATGATTTGATAGCATGATCACACTCAGAACAACTAGGAGTAGGAGTATGTTGATTCGGTCTATATTTACAATGAAAAATAATATTTTTGACATAAAAATTAATATTTTTACTCAAATTATTTTATATTACACAATATATTTTTACTGTTAAAATTTATTAGTATACACACTCAAATCAACATGCATTACACATTATTTTTGAAATCGGATATCTATATCACCAAATTGATTCATGACTCGGGCTCACAAGCATTTTTGTGAACAATTTTATAAACAATTTGATATGAAAGATGAGATTCAACATTATTATACATCTTATATTTGACTCAAATTTTACAATAATTAGAGTTGAAAAATATTATGTAATCATCTTTCAATATATTATATGATCTCACGAGTTTATACTTTCAATAATTATTTGCTTAGATGTTTTCATATCTTGTGCTTTAAACATTTCCATTGACAACTAATTGATGACAAAAACTTGTGTGAAACGATCTCATGAGTCTTATTTTGTGAAACAGATCTCTTATTTGGGTCATCAATAAAAAAATATGATTTTTTATGCTAATAGTATTATTTTTTATTGTGAATATCAATAAGATTAACTCGTCTCACATATAAAAATTCGTGAGACCGTTTCACAAGAGACATTGATTAAGTACAATAATTTTTGATCTACATGATTCAGTTTCCAAAACTAATTTTTCATTATCTAAAATAAAACAAAATAGGATTATATCATATTCACTCATTTTCTCAAAAATGTATTTTCATATACTTCCACACCCCAATATATTAATCATTATTTTTCATTAGTTTCCACTTCTTCAAAAAAAAAAAAAAAACCTCATTATCATATTATATTATATTTTTCAATATAACACTATTTATCAGCCAGAAGCTCACATGATTTGTAAGTACGGTCCCCCTCAAAAAATAATTTCAAATTCACATTTTACTCACATTAAATTATTCCACAAAATAACATTTTAATAAAAATATATTAAAAGAAAACAAATGAACATTCATCAATTTCTTATAAAAGTCATTAAGTTGTAGAAAATAAATCATAGTGCACAACTTAGCAAATAGGTTCCAGCACATATAGACAGTAGAACTTACATTAATTAATAGTTTCATGAAACACATCATTTCTTCCATGTATATACAAGTAATTTAACCTTTAGGCTGTATCTAACCTTTAAGAACATTACAGGGGAATAACAATCAATATCCACAATAGTTGCAAAGAAAGTGAGACTCAACACACGCATAATTTCGTGAAATTTTCACCAAGTTCTCACCTTATAAAGGTGCATATTTGAATGAGCAAATGGAACTAGCATTGCAACTTAGAGTAAAGGTTGCTAAGAGATGCGTATAATGGTTCAGCGGCCTTCGGTCTGTCCACTGTCCCAAGTAGGATATCAGAAGTGGTGAGATACGGATCACCATAGAAACGAAGATTTGTATCCATTTTTGTCGCAACAATGTTCCCTTCAAGTGATACACCCACAAAAGCACCTGATCCGTCCACACCAAATACACAGGTGAATTTTCTTTTACTGTTTTTCTAAAAAGAAATATTTCTTCACCTAAAAGAACTTGCCAACTGAGCGTAGATTTAGGTGGAAATGAATGTTCCACAAATAACGGTTTCATTGATAATTTAGCGAAAAAGGTTTTGAACATCTAGTAATAAGACAATAAATCAAATAAGCACATGAATATGCCATCGTAATTCATTATTGGAATACGTAAAAGAAAATGGGAAGGACAAGAAATCAAGAGACCAATTGAGTTGTGGCGTACAACCACCTGTTACCAAATTATGCTAGCAATGTCATAAAATATCATGCTTCGCATCCAAAATTCCCTCACGACACCACTTATTCTTAGAGTGTTGCATGCAATGGCTTCTAGTTAATAATCAACCAGCCATTATTTGTTCTATCCTTCATTAGGAATCGTCGATCTAAATGAGTAGCAGCCTAAATTTTCAGTTTAAGAAACAAAAACACCATAATTTTGACATTCAGCTGTCACAAATCAACAAAAGTATAATAAAGAATACTGTACCTTTACTGCAACTATAAGTGTAGCACATGCCAGAACCTTTGTCTCCAGCTCGCAGATCTGCTTCTATAACTCTCCCTATCGGTCCGGCTGCAGCACTACAACCAGCACCAAGAGAAAAATGCATGCGATTACAAAATGTTTTCACAGCTTCATGGTCACGTAGCACGATAATGAAATCCACGAGTTCGCCCCCAACCTGCAATCACATAAAAAGTCTGTTGTAACTAGAGGCGACACAACTTGCATATCCAAAGGAACAGTCAATCACTTCAAAAACAGAAGTCCATTATGGCATACCAGCAACTGATCAAGTTTTAATAGAAGAGAAATACAGATTAATAGGATATCATAACAAAAGAGCTCAAATAATTCCAATCACGGAGAACGTCAGAACTCGTGCATCCAAATTCTCTTTACCTTTTTCCAATATTACTGCGGTATTTGATAAAAAGACAGTTAAGAATTAAACGAATCTTTCACATAAGATATTTCATATTTCAATAATAACATGATAAGACTATTCCTGACGTTTGGTCCTGTTTTCTAAATTAAAAGCTGTACAAGAACCCATAAAACCAGAAGAAGCAATATAAATGTGCGAACAACTTTTGTTAATACCTGGGCACCCCATCCTAAACCAACAGAAAGTACAGCAGATGGTGCAGACCATGACCCATCTGACCTCCTAGCGACAACTAATCCTGTTCCAAATTTGTACGCAAGTAGCACTCCAGCTTTTGCAACTGTTAGGATAGCTAAACCTCTGGCTCCTCTTAAAACAGCAGCAGGAATTGACTTCTCAGGGTTCAATCTTGCAGCCTGTGCAATATACACTTTGGTTTCAATTAATACAGATGGTCATTCATAAACAGTAAACTTTGGCCGAACTGCAGGTCCATTAGGCTTTTGATAGCCACCTAGCGGTAGGTTAGAGTTTACTTTGGATTAGAGGAAAAGCCATAGTTTTTATAATCTTTTCAGGACTCTCTGGTGCTAGGGGCAAGGAGGTTTCAAGAAGAGCTACTCCTGCTCTTGAGGCAAATCCCTATCTGTTCAACCGTTCTGTCATATTAATTCTCTTTCTTTATTTATAATGTTTAATTATATTTCTTAATCTAAATCTTTTTGGTTGGTTCTTAGAGGATGTTTGGCTAACCTTATAAGCTCTACAAAATAATTTATAAGTTGTTTTGGAGCTTATAAGCTGTTCAAATCTGTTTGGCATTAATTTAGTCAAACAACTTATGAGCTACCAAAATAATTTATTTCACAGCTTATAAGTTGTTTTTTAAAAGTTTGGAGTAACCTTACTTATTTAAAAAATATATTATTTTAAAGTGTTTCTTCTACAAAATATCCTAGCATATTTTCAAAAAATCTTCACCATGTCCTCCACCCATTAAATATTATTTTTTAAATAAATTCCAAATAATATCAATTTTTCTAGATTAAAATAAAAAATAGTTTCATTTTTTAAATTTAGGTTTATTCTAAAATTCTTTTCGTGTATAGATAACTCTTTACATTACATTCATAGCATTATACCTTTTTTGGTAAATTTAACAATAAAAAAAATCTTATAATACCAAACATATCAATATATTTAACTTGTTTAAAATAAGTTTATTCACACACTTTAACATCTTATTTTTTAAATAAGTCCTAATAGCTTCTAAGCTCCTAAAAAAGCTTATAAACTCTAGGAGCTTGCTTATAAGTTGTTTTAAATAAGTTTAGTCAAACATCCTTTAATCCTCATGATTTTGTATTGAAACATAATGTGGTCGCAACAATTGGTAAATTGAGGTGTGTCTGTAAATTAATACAGCCATTAACTTACGAGAAAGCATGTAAAAGCATAGGAACTGAACCTGGCAAAAGCTCCTCAATGTGTTCGCCGACTTAAATATTTCATGCTCCATGGACAAACCAAGTGGAAGGTTAATCCATCCTCTTGAACAAGTCCAATCCATTACATCATGCTTTGCAACCTGTACAGCGTTGCTAATGGTGTTGATTAAAACACCCTGCAATGGATCAAGCCTATCATAGCAGGTGTCACACACCCTCTGCGGATTCCTCTCCCTAAACTTAGCTGGTAATAAGCACCTCCCTTTTGAGCACACTCTACAAAAGATACCTCCACAAAAGCGACAATGGTGTCTTCCTCTAGTCAAAGCTGTAAATGGAGAATTGCACTGCATACAAACTGTTGTGGAACTGTCTGGAAGCCATTCGGGTGGTTCAGTTTCTAAAATTTCTTTGTAAGCATTATAATCAAATGCTTTCTGTTCAAGAAGTGGGGGAGCACTTGGTATGCAAACTGAAGAGTGCAAGAATGTCTCTCCATTCTTTGAAGATCCAAGAAACGAAACATTTGAACTGCTGCTGAGATTAGAATGATCTTTATTACGCCCTGTCAGGATAGCAAACATCCCATTCAATACATTCCTCAGGTTCACCTCAGGGGGGCCACTGTGACGCACAAGGTTGTATCTATCATCTCCCGAGTCATACCCATCATCCATAAAATCTTCAGAACCAAATGGCAATGAATATGATACTTTTTTATTCAAGGCCTCCATGTGTGGCTCTTCAGGCGCAGCAGACCAGGAATCATCATCGAAGTCATCTACAAATGTGAACTTTCTATTTTCCCTTTCTACATTTGAAATAGAAGAGTACATGACTTTACCATTCGATGCTGCCATAAATTACGAACCAGCTTATACTCAATAACGAAGCCCTAAAGAAAAGGGAAATAGGAAATCACTATAAGAAATCACATCAAGATTTCTCGCATATCATCAAAATAGCAGAAGCAAGAGAGTCAGGTAAAACTAGCACTTCTAAGAATGTTACACGTGGAAACAAGTTGAAAGTTGTAAATGGATATCTACAGAAACAAAAATGCGACCCAGGCAAAGGTAACAATTCTAAGCAAATCGCGCATGAAACCAAGAATCCGGTATCACACATATTCAAAGCAACTGCAATCAAAGAGCTAAGTTAGTTATTTGTGACAGCATAGAGTGAAGTTTCATTTAAACATTTTCAAGAGAACAATTACAGCTGCATAATTGAGTCAGCAAACTAAATATAAAATGAGCAGAAATAAACAAACGAGCAGCTGGGAAATAAATCAAAACAGTCAGCTCACCCTTGCAACACGGCCAAAATATTAAAAAAAATTGCGCGAGGAAGAAAGAGTTAGTTGCCCAGAACAATCGCTGCCAATACAGTGTTCACGCAATCGCACAATTCTATCAATTTAGGGTTGCGGTGATATAAACTGAAAATCAAAACGAAAAAACCTGAAATTAATTCAGATGAAAACGCTCGACTGGATCAAGATTAAAGATGAATCTATAAACAATCGAAGAGTAAATCGCGTGTAATACGATGGAAGAAAAGGGATTTTCACTGTCGCCGAAACGAGACGTTTTATCGCTTCCAAAAAAAAACACCTATTTCAAACTGAAATTTTTTAATATTTGATTATTTTATGTGTGCTATTATAAAATTTTCGTTCACACTGAATATGAACAATGATTTATGATATAGATTAATTTTTCTTTGTTAAAAAAATATGTATATTTTTATATTAAATTATATGTTTTACCAAGAAATTGATTTCATGGACAAAATATGTTTATTATATCATTAATGAATTCCTAAATTTATCTTTATCATATGTGATGCATACATACATATTAGAAAATTTATATTAAATAGTTTTTCGTGTGAATAATCAAGAGATTTTATTAAAATTTAAAACTTTAAAAACAAAAAAATTTATTTAAGTCGATAATATTATCATTTAATTTAAAATTTTAAAATGAACCTAAAGAAAAAAAAAAATTATTAATATATGATAGATATAGATGATATACCACAAACTTAATAAAATAGGTGTTTATAAAATTTTTATAAAATAAAAATAGATTTTTTTTCCCGTAATTTTATAAAAGTGGTATGATGAATTCCAACTTGTTACGAAATATCTGCATCCAAGTGCATATCCCTGGTGTTCATTTCACAAACAGCAACTATTATTTTATCTGGTTCTAAATGATTTGTTAGTATCACGTCTGGCTTTGATTTTCTCACGCCAACAATTATTTAATGCGAACCAAGTAACTATACGTATAATTGAGAGAAAATATTTGGTAGACACAAAAACAATTATGGCAAAAACTTGTGTGAGACAATCTCACGAGTCATATTTTGTGAGACAGATCTTTTAATTGGGATCCATAAAAAAATATTACTTTTTATGTTAAAATTATTATTTTTTATTGTGAATATCGATACTCACACGTAAAGATGCATGATATCGTATCACATAAGCTACTCAACAATTATATACTTGAAAACAAAAGTTTTTCATAATTAAAATAATAAGATTATATAAATATATTAAACGATAAATATAATAAACGTAGAGTTAAAACTACCGTTTTCGTGGATAAAAACTATTATTATTTATTATTATTTTTTAAATATGGAAAACAAAATATACTTCTTACTAAAGACTGAAAAGTAGTAAACAGAGCCAACTTTTTTACCGTCCAAATCAGGCACAATACCAACAATGGATATTGGATACAACACAAAATGTCCGCCCTCTTTCCACTGAACCAAAAAATAAATTACACATGAAACAATAAAAATTTCAGCAGAACTCCCAGCCTGGAAATAGTCTCGAAACTTCATATTCTAAGCTTCTTTCCAGGATGTGCGTCGTCGTAAGTCCCTCCATCATCATTTCTCTCTCCCTTCTCTGAGTTCTTTCTGGCAAGAATTCGGTTTATCTTGTGCAGGTCGTTGTTCAGTTTCTGATCTCTATTCTGTTTTCGGGTCTTCCGCCCATCTTGCATCTTCACACCAAACTGGAATGCAGCTTTAGGCATGGCTTCTTTCTGCTCATTATATTTAGCCCATTCTTCTTCTGTCTCAAAGTCCCACCGGTGGAGTCGTCCCTTCGCCTGCAAAAAGTTAAAAGAATATTCCGAACTTGTTTTACCCTCCCAAGAAAAGCAGAACTGTTTGTTGCACAAATCAAAGCTGAAAATGAAGCTGTAACATCGGTTTCTTGTGAATCCAGGAATGTCGAGGGGGTCAAAACAAGGGAAAGGATGATTCAGTGGCATATGGAAACTTTTAGACAATTTTTCACAAATATGCTATAACTAAAGAATCTAGAAAAGATATATGAAGTGTGTTGATTTGTATCAATATTTGGTTACAGCGGAAAAATACTTACTCGTCCTCCCATATCCATTTTGGATAAATCATCTTCATCATCACTGTCAACAATTGCCCTGTTATATTCTTGGTAACTGGGATAGCACTCGGAGTAACTCTCGGAAATAAAATTTGGATCCTTCTCTCGGGAATCTTTCTCCCTTAGTTGTCGAAGTCGCTGATCGTCCCTCTTAAACACAGATCCTAAGCCTCTATCCTTCTCTTCCTGAGTCATCAACTGTGGTTCAAGTTGAACATCTACTCCAGCCTGCATTTCATATGCCTGAATTTCTTGCTGTAGATATTGCTCAGGGTATACAAATTGTTCAGCATATTGGTAGTCCTGCCACTCTCCTTGGTAGCCACCTACCAATGCTTGAGCTTGCAATGCATCATATCCGTTCTAAAGAAGAAATAAAACTTTAAAAAAAGTGGAACTTCAAAAATAAAGGGTAGAAAATTTAAAGTCGGGGAGATAAGGTATAATAATGTTTCTTTTTTATGCGAAACTGAAACCCAAGGCACTCACTGTTTGTTGCCAGCCATGAGATAGTTCAGAGGGAGGAACCGGACCATAGGCCGGTTCAGTGACATAGGAAGTTCTCTCTTTATTTCGAGGAGATTCTTCCATGTCCTCTGAAATTGGGCTTTGGCTCATATCCTTACCAGGAATAGAGTAATCTACGCCATCCCCAACAAAAATATCCTCTTCTTCTTTCCTAACAGCAGCCGGGACCTGTTTATCTTTTGGATCAATATAGTTCTTTCTAGGAGGTGGGGGAGGTGGTGGTAGAATTTCCCTTCCATTTTGAGTCTTCAGCAAATCAGATTTTGACAATTTCTCATCTTCCTCGTATCCATTAGAAGCAGTCAATGGCTTCCCTGAATAATACAAATTCACATTATAAAAAGCAATTGTAACCATTTGGAAAAAATAAAAACATGCACAATGCATAAAACAAATAAATTGAAAAGTAAAAGCCTAAAATAAGAAAATTACATATGGAATCATTATTTTCTCACTTTTATGCAAGCGTGATCTAGATCTAGCTATAGGGAGTACTTGAATAATCCATCAGTGTAGTGAACATTTCATGACTGAAATATGATTGATAATGAACTACAAGGATTATATCCAGTAATATCATATGTACAAACTGTAAAAACTGGGATCATGTTCTGCAAACTTATGTAAAGCACCTTTCGCATCTTTATCTTTCTTCTTCTTTTTGAGAACTTTTCCAGATGATCCTAGGCGAAGATATGACATAATTTTGGCAATACGATCTAAGACCGAACCATCAACACTGACAGTAACCATGTCCTGGAAATAAATAAGAAAACAATTCAAACAGAAAACATATAAAGAGGACTGACTACAAAGAAAAAACCAAAAGACATACCTCAGGAACAGGACAATCAGCTTTACTGCGGTGCATAGTGGTTGGAATATCATGGGAAAACCCATTTTCCTGACACATAAACAATGCTTTTGCAATAGATGTAGCTCACAATTTTATTCAATCAGAAAAGGAAAACTTCAGAAGCAACAAATAACCAAACATAAAAAATTAGAAATTGTCACCATGTTAAATATGAACAACATTCGTCCAGGTAGGAACATTTCATTGGTCTTGATGGTAGTTTGTGGCTTGACTATCCACTGATAAACTGACTGTAACAAAAACAATTGCAGTTATTTCAAAAGAACGAAATTATCCAGCAACTCAAAAATTAAGCTAATACCAGACAAAAATGTGCACACCTTTGCTGATGCAGTTCGGAAAGCTACTGGTTGATCATCTTTTGATCCTCTGTTAACATGAGATATTCTTAATCCATAAGTCAATAAAAACAAAAATTTATGAATATTCTATAATTTGCACCTAGTGCATGTATACATTACATTCACTTTATCAATTATCTGATTCCGGAAAATGTGTAAAATAAATTGTCTAGTAGGAGTGATTATAACTTGTAAGTTTTGAAACTTCTGAACAAAACCTTAACTTGTGGATGTACTGCAAAGAATCATTATCCAAATTATTATCAATAAAATGTTTATCCTTGACAGTCTTTAAGGAGATACTATACAGTCGTCAACTCTGTTTGTTAAAAGAGATGGTTCAGCATAAGGTTCAAGAAAGTATAGGCGTTTGCAATTCTCGACAAAGATAGTCCTGTTCAACTACCTTCATCTAACTTGTAAAGAGATTAATGCTTGTTCTTTGGGATCCTCCCTCGCACTTTTTAGATCCTCATATTTCTTAACTGGTAAACAATGGTTTTGGAATAAGTGTCATCAAATGTAAAATACATTTTTGGCATATCACATACAGCTAAGCACTAAGATGTAAAACACATTTTTGTCATATCAGATAGACAGATATAGCTAAGCACTAAGCCGGAGCCTTACACAGGCTTCCAAAAAGAGACAACAATTCTCCTGTTACTGTACCTAAAAAAAACATCCATTGACATATGTTCTACGTTACCAGGATAACAAAAATAAAGGAAAGATCAGAAAATTAGTAGAGTATTTTCACATAAGTGGTTTCTCAAGGCCAAGAAGTGAAAACACGTTCAACAAATTTTTAATGTGCTTGGAAGCAAAACAAAGACACTTACTTGGATTTCCCATCGGCCTCTTCTCCAACATCAGGCTTCTTGTCTATTTCACTTCGCACTTTATGAAGCAAAGCATAATCCAACCCCTTCACCAAATGTGTGTGTTCAACATCACCTGATCAGCATTATCACCCACCCATTAGTGAAGTCCATTAAAACGATGAAACAGTCACATCCAGACTCATTATTCCATTAGACAATCAAGAACAAACCAATTGTAAGAGTTTTCATGATGATGGAGACGAGCCCAAATTATCAGTCAAAATATCATAAAATTGCATGTTTTGGAGATAAAAGATTTTTAAAATCCCATTCTATTCAAGTGCATGATCATCATAGGAGTTACAGATTTAAAAACAATTTGAATTTCGACCCATAGTTTATAAATTCAATTGTACAAGTAACATAAAGTTGGTATGGAGGGAATTTAGCAGAAGTTTAAGCAAATAAAATAATCTGTAATCACAAATTACCCGAGAGCTTTGTGATTAAAGCATACAAAAAACCCTCAAACTAGGATTTTAACAATTAATTTGAAATTTAATATCTTTGATTTCACGGACGAAAACAGTAACAGTGTGATATGACCCAGGAATCACTGAAGGAGAATGAAAGGAAAAACAAAATCAATGAAAGTACATCCAAATTATGTTTCCGCTCATCAACTCAGTCTCAGTGAAATTGAATAAAATAAGTTGAGTTGCTCAACTCCAAACGGCTGAAATTGGGTACCTTTATATACAAAACACTAAGCTTACAAAAGTACGTTATTAAGCATGACTTTCAAAGTGGTATTTTAAAAGAAGTAGAAATTGTTTTTGGTTTGGATACAATAGTTCAAAGATAGCTTTCTTATATTTTTTCTTTCAAGTGAAGGAGAAGCACTCAAAGCTAAAGCTATGTTCGGTTTCATTTTCCAAAACATATTATATCTAAAAAAAAAGGGGGGGGGGGGGGGGGGGTGGGTGGGGAACTATTACCATCTTTCTTTACTAAAAACTCATTTCCATTTCACCTTTACCCCTACCAACATAATCATCAATTTTTCAAAACTTTTTATCATACTCCAAAAAATTCTATTATCATATTCCAACACACAGCGTTATAGCTTAAATTTTAAAAAATCCATAAATTTATTTAAAAAATAAGCATAAAAAATGTCTGATTCAAAAAACAAACCAAATAACATCATGTTTTTCAATACCATCTCGAAAAATACATATCCACAAGCACTGAGAAGCCAAGCATGGGCAACATATAAATGTCTGTTTATTTTTGCCTGAAGATGTAGCTGAATAGTTATTTATCGACCATAACGAACTAACATATAAACATAAAAATTCACATACATAGGATTTTGTTTTAATATGTATTCAAGAACTAGCGAACTATCAAAAAATTTATACCTCCGAGATACTTGCTCTTCTCAATAGATAACTTATGGGCATCAGCAGACCTTTAATACCAGAAGCACGGTTAATTACACAAAAACAATCATAACAAAAACATACCTACAAAAGGTCTATAGACAATATTTGGCAGTAACTCACAAGAGATCAACAGTTCCTGGGGGTGCAACAGCATGAAAGGACGTCAATTCAGTTATCTCATAATCGGGATTCTGTTCCTCTCTCCGCTCCTTCGCTCTGTCCCTGTACTTTGGAAGCTCCGGTTCCTCTGGCTTCTCCTCTTTGCTGCAAAATTTTACATCCACTCTCAAAAACCAATATAACTCAACTGAAAACTCCCTCCCTTCATCCCAACAAATGATTAACTAAAACAATGAGCCTCCGAAGCTTATTAGGACCCCAGAACAGAAATGTACACAAAAGCAAAAACACAAATTCCGCGTCAGCAAACCAAACAGACCAGATGAACAAAAAATAACAAGAAACATTCGAAATTGACAAATTAGAAATTTAGAACATATGATTACAACTAAAAAAACAGAAACAAGAGGAAACACATACGGGTGGCGGCGAACGGTCTTTTCCTTGGGATTACGCTTCGAGGACATTTCTGAGAACGTGCAAACCAGACACAATATTACCTATTTAATTTTGGATTGGGGATCCTTTCTCAATCTCACAAAATTAGGGCTTTTAAGATGAATCATGGCACCGGAGTGGGATGAGGCAGAAAATTAACGCATGAAGTGTTTGCCTGGATAGCTTCGACATTTCATGCGTGAAAGGACGCAACTACCACCCACTGTTTTTGTAAACAAAATAACTATCTAATTGTTGAAAAATATATTTAAAATGTGAGTATTGAATATTTGAATGTTGAATATTTGAATGTTGAAAATAAGAGTTGTAAATATTGAAAATTAGTGTGTGATGATGTAGGTAATGATGTATTTTATTTTTGGATTATTTGTAAAGATTTCCTATAAATAGATCTCTCATTTGTGAAGAAAATCACAATTGAGTAGAGAGAAAAATATTATAAAGTGTGTAGTTTGGTAAATTTTGAGAGTTTGAGATTTTTACTTTTTACCATAAATTTTTACTTTTTCACAACACGTTATCAGCACGAAGCTCTAAAAGTCCTACATACTTTTCCAAGCTCCAAACAGAAGAAAAAGGTAACAAAAATAATTATATTTATTTTACTGTTATTTATTTATTGTGTATTTATTTAATATACAATATAATGTTATTATTAGAAATAATAAAAATAAATTTTTCATAAACTTGTTATAAATCCTGGGAGGATGTTAAGACGACATCCCACACTCCCGGTAAGGGATACGACAAGTATAAAAGCCTATAAGGTTTTTAAACAAAATAAATTATGACACTCATTATAATATTATGATATGATATACATAATTATTTAAACATGTCTAATATTATATATATCATATTATTATCATAAAATTATACAAATACATACCTTTATTTTTTTTTGTACCCCAACGGTCATAAATGGTAAACAACGGCTATTTTTTGCCCTATAAATATGATCTCACAAACATATTCCATCACTCCAACTTTCTCTTCTTCTCTAAAAATTATTCATCATCAAATTTTTCGAAGAAAAAAGAAGATGGCTTTCTCAAGGTTATTTTTAATTATTTTGGTTATCATACTCACGAGTCTTTTATTTATCGGAGAATATCCTACTCGTGTGTTTTCTTTATTTTTACAAATACTTGTACTTGTTGTTTATCCGTTACTTTCTATTGCAATAATTATTAACTAATAAAATGCATCGTAATTTTTTAGTACCACCATGTCAAATTTAACAAAGCTCGAATTTGTTGCGCTCGACATCACGGGAAAGAATTATATGCCATGGACTCTAGATGTAGAAATGCATCTTGAGTCATTGGGTCTAAGCGAGACCATTAAAGAAAATGGCATATGCACGTCACAAGAAAAGGCAAGAGCCATGATATTTTTGCGTCGACATCTCGACGATGGATTGAAATGTGAATATCTGACTGAAAAAAATCCCATGGCTTTGTGGAAGGGATTAAAAGAAAGATTCGAACATATAAGAGAAGTTATACTTCCGACCGCCCGGGATGAATGGAATACATTGAGATTCCAAGACTTTAAAAAAGTCAGTGATTACAATTCGGCGATGTATAGAATAATCTCGCAATTAAAATTTTGTGGACATGAGGTCACAGAATCTGAGATGCTTGAAAAAACATTTTCCACGTTTCATGCATCAAATATTACTCTACAGCAACAATATAGAGTACGTGGATTCGCGAGATATTCTGAACTCATCGCCTGTCTTCTTGTGGCGGAAAAAAACAACGAGCTATTAATGAGAAATCATCAGTCCCGACCCACGGGATCAACAGCATTTTCAGAAGTAAATGCTGTAAGTAAAAATGAATTTAAACCTGGAAACCAAAATCAAATTCAAAGACAAGGTTTTGGTCGAGGTCGAGGTCGAGGTCGTGGACGTGGACGTGGACGTGGAATTGGCCGTGGTCGTGGTCAAGGCCGTGGTTTTGAAAATAATCGAGATAGTTATTTTTATAACTCATCTCAAAAGAACGTCCCAAACCATCCACAGAAAAGGCATCATGAGAATACAAGTGTTAATGAGAAGCACTCAAAAAGATATGAAAGTTCTTGTTACAGATGTGGTACTCCAGGACATTGGTCCAAAGTTTGTCGAGCCCCTGAGCACCTTTGTAAACTTTATAAAGAATCATTAAAGGGGAAAGAAAAGGAGACCAACTTCACTGAACGCAGTGACCGTTTGAGTGATGCAACTCATTTTGATGCTGGTGATTTTATGAATGATTTCTCTGGAAATGATCAATATGTTGGTGGGATAGAAATGAACAATATTGATGCTGCAGATTTTCTCAACGATTTCTCTGAAAATGAACAATATAATGGTAGAATATAAATGTACAATAATCTATTTTTCATGTATTCATAGAATAATATTTTATTGTATAATTATGATTTGTGTTATATTTAAATATATATTGCAAGTAATTTATTTCATTGCATATTTTTTTGAAGTTCAAATATGGAAAATGCTATGAGCAAAGCTGAAGTTTGCATACCCGATAGTGGTACAACGCACACTATCCTCCGAGATAAAAGATATTTCTTGGAACTAAAACCAACAAAAACAACGGTGAATACAATATCAGGTCCTGTAGACTTGATTAAAGGATGTGGTAAAGCACAATTTTTGTTACCTAATGGTACAAAATTTTTGATCAATGATGCTTTATATTCACCACAATCGAAAAGAAATTTGTTGAGTTTTAATGATATATATTCCCATGGGTATGATACTCAAACAATGAATGAAGGGAATGAGAAATATATGTGTCTTATCACATATAAATCAGGAAAGAAATATGTGATTGAAAAACTACCAATGCTCCCTACTGGATTGCATTATACACATATAAGTCCCATTGAATCAAACATGGTAGTTGATAATTCTTCGATATTAACCAATTGGCATGATCGATTGGGACATCCTGGTTCAACAATGATGCGAAGAATTATAGAAAATACACATGGTCATCCACTGAAAGACCAGAAGATCTTTCAGAATAATAAGTTTCAATGTAAAGCATGTTCTCTTGGAAAACTTATTATAAGACCATCACCAGTCAAAATCCAAACTGAATCACCAATGTTTCTTGAACGTATTCAGGGTGATATTTGTGGACCAATCCATCCACCATGTGGACCATTCAGATACTTTATGGTATTGATTGATGCCTCCAGCAGATGGTCACATGTATGTTTATTATCAACTCGAAATGTTGCATTTGCAAGATTACTTGCTCAAATAATAAAATTGAGGAATCAATTTCCCGATTATACAATCAAGAAAATTAGACTTGATAATGCTGGTGAATTTACTTCCCAAACTTTCAATGATTATTGTATGTCTATGGGAATCATTGTTGAGCATCCTGTTGCTCATGTACATACACAGAATGGATTGGCTGAATCATTGATTAAACGTCTGCAAATGATTGCTAGACCAATGATAATGAAAACAAAGCTCCCTATTTCTATATGGGGACATGAAATTTTACACGCTGCTTCATTAATTCGCATCAGACCAAGTGCATATCATAAATACTCCTCATTGCAGCTTGCATTTGGTAAAGAACCAGACATTTCTCATCTGAGAATTTTTGGATGTATGGTGTATGTGCCTATTGCACCACCGCAACGAAAGAAAATGGGACCTCAAAGAAAGGTTGGAATTTATATCGGTTATGATAGTCCATCAATCATTCGATATATTGAACCTCAGACAGGCGACGTGTTCACAGCACGTTTTGCTGATTGTCATTTTAATGAGGAAATCTTCCCAATGTTAGGGGGAGAACAGAAACATACCGAAAAAGAAATTACATGGTATGTATCATCATTGTTACATCTGGATCCAAGAACAAAACAATGTGAAAAAGATGTACAACAAATTGTACACTTGCAAAGAATAGCAAATCAAATACCAGATGCATTTGCAGACACAAAAGGGGTAACTAAATCATATATACATGCTGCAAATGCCCCTGCTCGAATTGAAATTCCAAAGAAACAAATGGAAGATACTCATGATGTCATTAAACGCCTGAAGCGTGGAAGGCCAGTCGGTTCCAAGGATAAAAATCCTCGAAAAAGAAAATTCATAGAGAAACACGATGATCACAAAATAAAGAATGACGTTCCTGAAGAAACACATGATGATCACAAAATAGAGAATGGTGTTCCTGAAGAAACACATGATGATGAAAATGTTCTGTCAGAACCACAAACTGACGAGAATCATGAAATCTCTATCAATTATATTAATACTGGAAAAATATGGAACCGAAAAGATATAGATGAAATTGATGATATATTTTCTTATAATGTGGCAATCGACATCATAAATGATAACGAAGATCATGAACCAAAATCTTTTGGTGAATGTAAAAATCGGCAGGATTGGATAAAATGGAAAGATGCCATCCAGGTTGAATTAAATTCGCTAAATAAACGTAATGTTTTTGGACCTATAGTCCTTACACCTGAAGGTGTAAAACCTGTTGGATACAAATGGGTTTTTATTCGAAAGCGAAATGAGAAAAATGAAATAGTAAGATATAAAGCTCGACTTGTTGCACAAGGTTTTTCTCAAAGGCCTGGAATTGATTATGAAGAAACGTATTCTCCTGTGATGGATGCAATTACGTTTCGGTATTTGATTAGCTTGGCGGTATCTGAAAATTTAGAAATGCGTCTTATGGATGTTGTTACAGCTTACTTATATGGATCACTTGATAGTAATATATATATAAAAATCCCTGAAGGATTTAAGATGCCTGAAGCACAAAGTTCAAAACCCAGGGAATGTTATTCTGTGAAATTACAAAGATCATTATATGGGTTAAAGCAATCAGGTCGAATGTGGTATAATCGACTAAGTGATCACTTGATGAAAAGGGGATATGTAAATAATTCAATATGCCCTTGTGTTTTCATTAAGAAAACAACATCCGGATGCGTAATTATTGCTGTATATGTTGATGATTTAAACATCATTGGAACGAATAAAGAAATTCAAGAAGTTGTGTCATACTTGAAGGAAGAATTTGAAATGAAGGATCTTGGAAAAACCAAGTATTGTCTGGGTTTACAAATTGAACAAAAAGAATGTGGAATGTTTGTTCACCAGACAAATTATACAGAAAAGATCCTTAAACGTTTTAATATGGATAAAGCAAATCCTTTAAGTACTCCAATGGTTGTTAGATCATTAAACATAGAAAAGGATCCATTCCGTCCATGTGAAGATGATGAAGATATTCTTGGTCCAGAAGTACCATATCTAAGTGCCATCGGTGCCCTTATGTACCTTACAAATTGTACAAGGCCTGATATATCTTTTGCCGTGAATCTGTTGGCAAGATTTAGCACATATCCAACAAAGAGACACTGGAACGGAATTAAACATATATTCCGTTATCTACGAGGAACGACAGACTTGGGACTTTTGTATTCAAAAGATGCTAATCCAAGTATAATTGGTTATGCTGATGCTGGATACTTATCTGATCCACACAAGGCACGTTCCCAAACTGGATATGTATTTACTCGTGGAGGCACTGCAATATCTTGGCGTTCTCAGAAACAAACGCTCGTAACAACTTCATCAAATCATGCCGAGATTATTGCACTACATGAAGCAAGTCGTGAATGTGTGTGGTTAAAATCAATGACCCAACATATCCAAATTTCATGCGGATTATCATCTGATGAGAAGCCTGTGATACTATATGAAGATAATGCTGCATGTGTTGCTCAAATGAAAGAAGGATACATAAAAAGCGACAGAACTAAACATATTCCTCCTAAGTTCTTCGCATTCACCAAGGAGCTTGAGAAGAATAGATGTATTGATGTTCGTCACATTCAATCAAGTGAAAATTCATCAGATCTCTTCACAAAGGCGCTTCCTACGTCAATATTCAGAAAGCATATATATAATATTGGGATGCGCAATCTACGAAATTTGTGAAGAATTGTTCGTGTCAACATGAGGGGGAGTTTACGTGACTGCACTCTTTTTCCCTTACTATGGTTTTTATCCCAATGGGTTTTTCCTAGTAAGGTTTTTAACGAGGCAGTATAAAAACACGTAATGAAGACAATCATTATGATCATCATCACAAGGGGGAGTGTTGAAAAATATATTTAAAATGTGAGTATTGAATATTTGAATGTTGAATATTTGAATGTTGAAAATAAGAGTTGTAAATATTGAAAATTAGTGTGTGATGATGTAGGTAATGATGTATTTTATTTTTGGATTATTTGTAAAGATTTCCTATAAATAGATCTCTCATTTGTGAAGAAAATCACAATTGAGTAGAGAGAAAAATATTATAAAGTGTGTAGTTTGGTAAATTTTGAGAGTTTGAGATTTTTACTTTTTACCATAAATTTTTACTTTTTCACAACACTAATCAAGTTTTACGAGTTTTTTTAGATGGAAGAGTATGTCTTTTGTCATGTAATTTTACGAATTTTTATTTGTAAAATATATCAATTTTATCGATATTCACAATAAAAATTAATAATCTTAGTATAAAAAGTAATTTTTTTTTATGAATGATCCAAATAAAAATTATGTGTCATAAAATACGATCTATGAAACCGTCTCACACAGATTTTTTTTAGATTGAATTGTCATTCTAAATATTTATACGATATTATAACACAGGAAAGTCAACCTTTTTGGTCATTTTAATGATTCTATAAAAATATCTCCAATTTTTCCCCTTAAAATTAACAATATACCAAAAGTAAAACTAATATTTAATATTACTTTCTCTTCTCTATTAACCGCACATCTTACGGTAGTTAAATTAAATAATTTTAATCAAGAAATATATATATATATATATATATATACACAAAAAAAATTATTATATTGTATCACATGCACATTATGTGTGTTTGGTGGCTAATACACTCTTATCGTATGGACATATTCAAGCTTCAAATATAACTTATATAACTTGATGTCGATTTTCGAGATGGGAAAAAAAAGTCAATTGTTCGTGTGATGTTTAAATGCTCTGTTTTATATCCTTATTTTTCTCCAAAAAAAACCCATCATCCGTCATCCAAAACTATTTTTACCCTGTGAAAACAAATATGATATTATTTATTATGGTCAAACGATAAAACTATAACTTATCAATTAATCATAATGGTAACCTTAATCTTAATTGATTGATTGCAAATTTTTTGCTATTTATTATACGTTATAAAATTTAATATTTATTAGTAACTTGTACTCTTTGGATTGAAAATGTAATACATATAAATATTAATATAAATTATGATAAATTTCATTGATGATCCGCGTGTTCAAATAAAAAAAATATTCAAGACTCTCGAAAAAGAACCGAAAAGAAACATGGGCTTTTAGTGCCATTATATACGTATTCGAACAACCCTTGGCATGTGTATAAACATTAAATTTGGAAAAATAAAATTTTTGGTAATTATTTGGTATGTTTTTTATTCTTTGTTTCTTCTTTGTTTTGTTGTTGTTTATTTTCGGTCTTAATCTATTAATTTCTATTTTTTTATACTTTAAGTATTTTCTTTGGAGTTTTGACATGGCGTTGAATGGTGTCAAGTTTCCAAAAATTGGTGACTCGGCATCGAACATGCTGAGTGGCCAATATCACATTAGCACTCCGATGGAAATGATTAAAATTGAAAGAATACAGGTTAGTAGATTAAGATCATGTAATTAGGAAATCAGTTGCAATAGTTAAAGTGTGTCTTATGGTTGGATCAGTAAACAATAAAAGCGATTCTTGTTATAAATTGATCAATTGAGTAACTTTGTATAAAAACGAGGAAACAACTCGAGCTGGTCCAGTGAATATATAACAAGAATAACGAGTAGACATATATTATAACACAATAAAAGTGGATGTGAAACTAAATGTGTAAAGTAGATAAATGAATGCAAGATTTGTTTATTAAAGTTCGGAAACAATTCAATATTTATCGTATTATACAGATGAAAGAAATTTACTAGAAGTATTTGATTTATACAATCTCATTGTACATACTCGATCCAAGTGAAATCATCTTCTCAGTTATAGCTCTTAACAACAACTCATTCAGCTTGACGACAAGCCAAATTTCATTTACGATATATCATATAGATAATAAAATTGGTGATCCACTCACTTTTACAACCACTCTTCTTCATCAATTGAATATGACTTGTGAGAGCTGAAATAATGTACAACAACACACTGCTACAACATACTTCTACACAGTAAGCAATGATAATTTTTTAACAATTTGACGAGGACTCGTAAAATGATGATATGATGCACGAAAATTTTCATTTTAACGAGCAAAATTTCCAATGATATGCGAGCTTGGAGATAGATACTTTGTGATTATTCTCTCGTCTCATTTTCATTATTTTCAATTCAGATATTTATACTTTAAGTATAATATTATTTATCCCACGTGAGTTAGGAAAAAATTGCTAAAAAAATTATATTAGCTTACAATGATCCATTGTTCAATCATTCTTGCAACAGTCTGAGTCTGAGGTGTGACATGAAACTTTCAATTGTCATATTTGACATTCTCGAGATTTTGTATTATTGTGAGGAAAGCTTGATGTACTTGTTTTTCTCCGCAACCGCATGAAACCAGTTCCTCGTGTCCTTGCATTGGTTCTATCAATTTTGACTTACAATAAATGTCAAAATTTGTACAATAAATGTCTTGCATGATGTTTAGCTTTGGAATCGACTATGTTCAGAACCGACAACTTGATTTATATATATATATTTTTTTACACCAAAACATGTTTATTAAATTATGAATCAAATTGTGATATGATAAAAAATGAAAAATATGTACATTATGGAATGAAAAAATAACATATCCCATTAAATCTTAATACAAAATATAATTTTAAGCGTACAAATTTTGCATGGAAAAATTATTAAAATAAAGTTCCATTCAAATATTGTTTGTTAATACTTTGTCTTTATAGGCCACAATTACTCATTTTAAACGTCTTACATTTAATTACATGGTATTGTATAAATTACATCAGTCGTTTGGTTAATTGCATTAAGGAGATCCAGAGGACAAATTCGCATCAAAGTGATTTTGGAATAAAAAGCTTTAGTATGTTCATTAAAATTAAAATATAATAGTCTGTAGTACAGATGAATATTTTTTTTTAATACGCACATTACAGTTGAATTTTTTTAACACACACATATGTGTATGTATATATAGGAAAATATCAATTTTTATCTTGTAAATTGGATTTATTCATATAGTTAGTCAAGAACACATTTAATCCAATAATTTGATTTATTTTAAGCTTTTGTCACTTTTTTAAATCAATTTTTAGCATTACATCAGCAATATACGACGATAAAACAATTAAATATGTAGAAAAAATTTACTATACTAATATCTAATTTTAACTAATAAAAAAATCAAAATTCAATTCAGAATAACTTACCACTCCAATTTGTTATTTAATCGATATATTTATAATGACAGTGATTAACATGTTAAAAGTTAAAACCCTAAAGAGTCAGGGATGACGTTTGGACAATAGGGCTGAACATTTCCAAGCTTCATCCTCTTAATTTTCAGTTTTTAACATAATTTATTCACTAAAAAATTCCTTAAAGGCATTGATATATACGCCGTTGTCACAACCTTACAGAGTTAATTTATTATTTAAGGAAGTCCGAATGACTCTATAAAACCTTAATTACCTAAACCATTAATCAAACTTCAAACCAAAATGAGACAACAATTTCGCAACTCTCATCCCAACATGGCCATATTTTTCAACGTTATTGTTATATCTATCATTCTGAGTTTCAAGGCAGATATGGTTTCAGCAGAAAAACGTCACGCGACATTCTTTATATTCGGGGACTCGTCCGTTGATCCTGGAAACAACAATTACATTGATACGATCCCAGAAAATCAAGCGAATTACAAGCCTTATGGTCAAAATGGCTTCTTCAAGGATTCGACGGGCCGGTTTTCGGATGGTCGGATCACCGTAGATTTCATAGGTATGATCAAATTTCATATATATGCATGTAGTACTACTGAATAGGTTACTTTTATGCTATATTCGTGTGTGTAGTCATATGATGGATTAATCTGACATTTTGTTACATAGCTGAATATGCTAATTTGCCAATAATTCCTCCATTCTTGGATCCATCTGCTGATTATAGTCACGGAGTTAACTTTGCCTCCGGCGGGGCAGGCATTCTTTCATCGACCAACAGTGGGCAGGTAATTAATTAGTGGAAGAAATTCTCGAAATCAATTTATTAACAATAACTCGCAGATAGTTCGATATTGATCACAAAACAAAAGAAACGCTTTCATGACCCAAAATATAATTCAATAATCGTGATATATTCTCTCTCAGATAAATAAATACAATCAGTATCATTCGATTTTATATTCATAATGTATCATTTCAAGCTAGAAATTATTTGATTGACAAAAAAAAAAAAAGGAGTCCCTCCGAGAAATAAAAACATATATTTTGAATGATTGCAGGCGGGTTAGTCCTGATGGGCGACCGTCGACCTTTATAATATTTATTGCATAAAATTCTATAATTTTTTTATTGATTTTTGTTCCCAAAATTTTTGAAACAGGCCATTGATCTTAAGACTCAACTAAAGTACTTTGAGGTTGTTCGCAAATGGCTCGAGGGAAAGTTGGGAAACTCAAAAGCAGAGGAAGTAATATTAAGTGCGGTTTATTTCTTTAGTATTGGAAGCAACGATTATTTAGGTGGCTATCTTGGAAATCCTAGCATGCAACAACTTCATCCCCCCGAAGAATATTTGGGAATGGTCATTGGAAACCTCACACAAGCGATACAAGTAATTTTACTTAAAATATATATACACTATTTTTATATATCGATAATTTATCTTGTTCATCTACGTGTTTATCAATAAAGTGACACACTTATTAGATGTAAATATAATTTTTTGGATGGATTGCAATATGATTTTTTTTTTTCTTTTTTATATGTAAGACATGTTGGCTCGGAAATTGTTTTAGTGGTTCAAAATGATTGTTATAGATCAAATTGATTTCCGGAGCCATTAAGAGTAGAGTATAAACGAATCAAGTTGAATTGAAAAACTTTGATATATATTTGAAATTATCGAATTAGAGTCGGGCTCGAATAATTACAATTCGGAAAGTATCAAACATATTTAATTGTTTTATCGTCCGATAATTTTGATTCTCCTATTCTGCATTATCTAATAATATGGTCAACGTGGGTGGTTGCCCAACTACAAAACAATTTGGGCTCCAAGCATAATATCCAATTTGATTATTGATTCGTCAGTTTATTAAATTTCATGTTTTACTCTACTAGACCTTCATTTTTTGATCTACCCTTAATTTAGTCCAAACTTGACCCAAAAAACTTATGAACTGCCAATTACTCTCAATGGTTTTTAATTCTTTATTTCGTTTTTATTACGACATCATAACGCAATATCTTGATTTATATTTTCTTGTTCAAGAATAATGTTATTGTGTAGCATAAATTTTCTAAATAAAACGTGAGGATTCAATTGCCAGGAATTATATGCAAAAGGTGCGAGAAAATTTGGATTTTTAAGTTTGTCGCCGCTCGGGTGCTTACCTGTGCTAAGGGCTCTCGATCCGGCAGCCAACGGAGGGTGCTCGGAGCAGGCCAATTCTCTTGCATTAGCACATAATAATGCTCTCGAGAGTGTCCTCTCAACTCTTGATCACTTGTTGAAAGGTTTCAAGTATTCCAACTCCAATTTCTACGATTGGCTTCAAGATCGTATCAGCAATCCGTCCAACTACGGTATGCAATTCATAAACTATCATTTGACCGTGTTAAATGCTTTTTACAAGTATGTTTAGTTAATGACATGACCGCAACAGAATCAAAAATAAATAAATTCGTCGTGCTATGTGGAAAATTTTGAAATTATAATAATTATTCAACATATTATGATTAAAGTGATTATTAGAATTATTTGGAAAGATGATTGCCCATGTTGAAAAAATGATAAAAACACGAGCTTTGTTGTCCATAAAATTTTTAAAAGATCTTATTTATATCATTTTGTCATTGTTATTATTTTTAGTAAAACAACCAAAAAATAATGTCTCCGTCCCACCGCTTCAAATAGCCAAATAGGCTTTTGGTTTCCATAACCCCCAGCCTAAAAGTTGTGGATCCCAATGAATCTGGCGTGGCCTGAAGTCGTTTTCCAATGTGAAAAACATGAATGAAGTTTTCAGATTAATCTCGTTTTCGTGATACACTTGCAAGGATGAACCGTAGACAACTAATTTTGTACTATCATATCTTTAGATTTATGCCCAAATCAATTTCATCAAAACATAAATTATATATTTTGAATTAAAAAAGAACATTTAAAATTATGATCTTCTTCTCCTATAATCCCTGTGGCCGCTAGATAATTATCGAAATGATACAATTTGACCTCCAAAGTATTTTTACTCTATATTAAAAAATATAAATAATAAAATTTCTATGTTTCGACCATCCCTAAATATAATTTAAGTCGTTGCCCATCTGATTTTGTAATTCTGGTCATCCGACGTCGCATACAAGTATGGTTTCAGGTTATGGATACGATGAATATTTGTAGGTTTCAAGGAGGGTGTGAACGCTTGTTGCGGGACCGGGCCTTATGCCGGGCTCTTCACCTGTGGAGGGACAAAGAAAGTGACTAGTTATGAATTGTGTGACAATGCAGATGAACACGTGTGGTGGGATTCTTTTCACCCGACTGAAAAGATCCATCAGCAATTTGCAGACGTTCTTTGGGCCGGGCCACGACAAGTTGTTGGCCCGTTTAATCTACGAGATATCTTCTTCGACGAGGAGGATACCACCGTTGCTGATTTAGTTGATGACACTCTGGAAAACAAGTTCTAATTTTTTTTATGTGAATGGTTAATTTACAAAATCATCATGCATTTCCAAATCAAATAAATATATATTTAAAAGGTACAAATACCATTTTACTACCGAAATTCGGTACGTATTTGTGACATTTACGTGTATTATCGGTGTATAACTCTCCTCGTATATATATATATATATATTACTAGCAGAACCGTCTAGTTTTTAGTTACGCAACTTTAAAGATTATCGTATAATCGTTTTTTGAAATTTATCCATTGTACAAAATGAATAAACAATTAACTTATAACTAATTAAAGTTACATTTCATCAATAAAATAATGGGTTCGCTATATTTAAAAATTTTATGTGAATTAGCAGGCCCCATGGTACTGAAGGGTTACTTAAAATTATAGAGACTCCGTCTCCTTTTGTAGTCCAAAACCTGAATATTCCTAAATGCCAGAGAATCAATTCCCCCTCAAACAATTGGAAACTTAGATAATAATTCTACTCAAGCTATGACTCCATTTGTTAAGCATGGAAACATAGATCTCAACATACCTGTATTGTTGGGATGCTATTTATGACATGTCGTTTTGACAAACGTTGATAGCAATAATCTTCCATGATGTTTAGAATGATATGTTATCAATTACTTACATTTGAATCTGTTGGATTTGAGTGAAGTCATATAAGCTATAGCTTGAATGAAACGATGAGATCTAATTTTTTAAAAAAAAAAAATCTAAAATTTTAATTTATTTTTCAATTTTGGAAATATCGATTGCGTTGATTAAAGTAAAAAAGTTTTTGAAAGAAAATGAAGGATTATTGGCAAGCAAAAGGAAAAATACAACTGTTAGATTTATGCTTTTATTTAAATATTTAACTCCTTTGATATTCTAAAAACACTTGGAATAGATTATATCAAATGAATATTTTCAGATTATGCGGTTCTATTTCAAAATTTAAACAAACCCATAATTGAATATGGCAGATTTTAATGGCCAGACGGAGATAAGTGCGTGTAAGTATTAAAATGTTTTAGAACCATTCGTATATAATTAATACCATTTCGATGCCTTCAAAGTAATTAATGATATGTGCAGGGCTAAATATTTATGCAGAAAATAAGACATTCTTAGAACAAAACTTTTGATGTTCGAGCTTTGTCATTAGATTATTATATACCTAAATCAAACGTAATGGTGGTCTTTGTTCTATTTTTTGTCCGTTGACTAGTATTAAAGAAATTTTAATCGGTTTACAAGGTCAGTTTCACTTTAGAATATATATAAACTAGTGTTCACTTGCTATACTTTTACTATTTTATAAAAAATATATATATATATATATATTATTTTACACAAAAACAAGTGTCACCTACGAAAAAATATTATTTTTTATGACAAAAATATTACTTATTATAGTAAGTTTTTTGTGAGACGATCTCATTGATTTTTATCTGTGAGAAGTGTCAATTCGTGTGTAATCCAAATAGGAGATCAGTATCACAAAATTGACTTGTGATATCGTATCTCAAAAATTTTTGTGTACTTATTTGTTAATATCAAACGCTTACCACTAAACCAAAAGCTATAGCCGTTACCCAAGACGCAACTTTATTTTTTTACAGTTGTGGTAGAGCACGTAGCATCTACTTGAGTGCTAATGGTTAGGCTGTTAGGCTCATGAGTCCGGGAAAGTACGTGTCTATCTGTTGGTACTGTCTCATATCATTTAAAAATTAGTCTTACCTTCCCTACCGTCTTCCATGTCACGAGTAGAGACAATATTACCCGTTAAGATTTGACGTCACTCTTTTACAGCCCACATAATCAATCAGATCAAGCGGCACAACGTCAGCGGTTTGACGCACCAGAACTTCTCAAGAAGTCACATTTATCAGTACTATTCTCACTCGTGCATGCTTAGCCCAACATTACTCCCCCAATAAGTATATAAATCTAATTCTTGGAATACTTGATCTCATGGTCTCGCTTTGATACTAATTGTTAAGATCAATGACTTACCACTAGGCAAAAAATATAGACGTCAGCCAATGTGCAACTTTATTTTCTCATACTTGTGGCAGCGCATATAGTACCTACTTGAGTGCTAATGAGTTCGACTGTTAAATCCATGAGTCCGGAGAGGTGCGTGTCTATCTGTTGATTCTATCTCACAACCCTTAAAGATCAGTCTTATCGTTTTCCTACTGTCGACCCTATCCCCAGCAGAGAAAGTATTACCCGTTAAATCCGATGTCACTGTTTTACTGTTCACTTAGTCAACCAGATCAAGCGAATCAACATCAGCAACTTGACGTACGAGAACTTTCCAAGAGGCGGTCATCCCAGTACTACTCTTATTAATACACGCTTAACCCAGCATTCCTCCCTCAATAAGTATATAAATATGTTTATTGAGAGAGACTCAAACTCAAGACATAGCTCTGATACCAATTGTTAGGATCAAACACTTACAATTAGGCTAAAAGCTATAATTGTTAGACAAAACGCAAATTTATTTTCTTATATTTGTGGCAGCGCATAGATCACCTACTTGGGTGCTAATAGGTAGGGTTGATAGGCCCGTGAGTCCGGAAAAGTGCGTATTTATCTGTTGATACTGTCTCACATCACTTAAAGATCAGTCTTACATTTTCCCTATCTTCATCAGTGTCCTTAGCAGATACATTATTACCCGTTAAGATTTGACATCACTTTTTTATGGTCACTTAGCCAACTAGATTAAAAGACCCAACATCAGCATCTTGATGCACGAGAACTTCTCAAAAGGTCACATATCCTAGTACTAATTTCACTCATGCATATTTAACCCAACATTACCCGTTTCAGAAATAAAAATCCGTAAAATTGACTCACAAAAAAACTTACTTTTTTTAATAAGACAATAATCATTCTTTGACCTGCATATGATAATTGGATCGATTTTTAAAAATATTTATTTATCAATTAATTAAAACTGGTATCTCTTATGTATCACGATGACAATATGTAAATTTTAATAAAAATTTAATTAATGGTTTTATAATATATATATATATATATATATATTTTTTTTTTAAAAAAAAATTTATTTTATATATACTATAAAGGTCGGACCATAATATACAGTAACATATTGGTGTCATGGTGTAAAACTAGGATTTTACTTTTTCTATCCATAATGTTATTATTATTTTTTAAAATGATTTTTAGTTTTTATAATTTGATTATTTTACGTATTTAAAGAACTTATTACATAATATTACACGAAGACAGTTCCTCTATCCTCATAATAAATTATGACACAAGATAGATTTTCATATATAAGAATATATTAAATTACATTAAAGTTTATTAAATGAATTGTTATTATAATCTCTCTCTTATCATGGCAATTGACGAGTCATCACGAAATTAGACATTATTCATTAAAGTCATTTATTTCCCGGTCTACCAATAATGAACAGGTTCTCACAAATTTTATCCTACATGGAAATAAAAAATAAACTCTAAATTTATATTTGACGAGACGATCATTAAATTAGTGTCCACGTGATAAATTGGAAAAAAAATATTATTATTTTTGTTTTGCTAATCACTTTATTTTTATTTTTGTCAAATATATATAATTATATTACTCGTTAAATATTTCGTCTCTCCATTATAGACATATAACATGTTATGTTTCGACCGTGATATGGAAAGCTATGGGAAAACTGGAAGAGCGAAGCTCTTGTCTTGGATGGACTTGCAAATTAGATGATTTCAAGCTCGACACAACACGAAGCCACGAGCTGCTTAGTCGTATTTAAGTATATGAACAAAACTAATCCTTTTGTTTTATAATAATAACAAAACTCTAAATTTTTTTATATTAATTCTTAGGATAAAACACTTACTACTGTGTTAAAATGTATAATTATTAGCCAAGACATATTTTTACTTTTATTTTTACTCATGTCACGTGTTCGGATTTTTTGGTGCTGTCACATATCCCTTAGAGATCATTTTTATCAATTTCTTACATCAGATACTTTTCCCAATAGAGACAAGATTACTCGTTAAGGTCTAAAGTCACTCTTTTATGATCCACTTAGCCAACTAGATTAGGCGGAGCAATGTCAACATCTTGACGCACAATAACTTTTCAAAATGTCACATATATCAATATTACCTTAATTCATGCATGCTTAACCTAAAGTTCCCAAAAAAGTATAGAAATGTGTTTTTTGAGATACTTGAACCCACAACCTCGCTCTGATGCTAATTGTTAGGATCAATCGCTTACAAATAGGTCAAAAACTATAGTTCTTAGCAAAAATTCAACTTTAATTTCTTATAATTGTGGCAGCACAGTGTGTAACTATTTGGTGCTAATAAGTCAGGTTGTTAGGCCATGAGTATGGAGAGGTACGTGTCTATCTACCGATATTGTCTCATATCTCTTAGAAACTAATTTTACCTTTTTTCTACTGTCGACTTTGTACCCAACAAAGAAAATATTACCCAAACACCATTTTTTTACAGCCCACTTACACAACCAGATCAAGCGATGTAATTCCAACAGTTTGACGTCGACAAATTCCTAGAATGTCACTCATCCTAATAACACAATCACTTATGTAAGTTTAACATAGCCTTAATAAATTATATAATAATCATGTGAACATGAACACATGTTCCAATTAGCTTAATAAGATCAAATTAAATTATATTTACATATATATCATATTTCAGGAAAAAATATAAAAACAATAATTAAATCTAACTAAATAAATTTAAAAAACTATCCACTGCAGGCTGCAGCTCTCAAAACTAAAACCAACAAATATGAAAGGCTCAACCTTAACTAATGGCTAATTACTAAGCATGTTCCTATTACCATTTTAGCTGTGGCTTTCAAATTGCCTTTCCAGGTCCAAGCTGTCTATCTACCCTTCTCTCTCTTAGAATTTTATTAGATCGAGCAAATTCTGTATACCACTCTCTCTCAATCTCTGTGCTCCATCATAATCAATCATTATCATAATCAATCATCGTTTCTAATTCGTAGTTTTATTTTTTCTGATTTTTTAAATTTTCTGCGAATTTTGTCCATTTCCCCGAGTTTTGTGTAATTTAGCTGTTTTTTTTTAGCTTTATGTGATATTATGTAAAAATAATATTTAGTTTTGTTGAATAGTTTGTGAATTTTTGGTCTTTGATTGCTGATCAGGGATCAGTTGCTGTAATTTTGCGATTTGTGCTTCCATGGTTGTTGGTGCTATTAGTTTTGGCGATTGAAAAGGTTAAAGGGTTATTTGGGTTTCATTTGTTTTATGTTCTTGTGTTTGGGGAATGCTGTACCTGAAGCAACCTGAGGGTGTGGCTATTGGGTTTGGAAGTTGGTAGCGGTGGGTGCAAGTGTTGTGAGCTAACTTTGAATGGTAGAGTGAGTGATTCCCCGAGGCCAAGTCCCGGGGATTGTCAAGAAGGAGAAATAATCTATGGCGGATGTGTTACAAGAGGTGCAGCAGCAGGGGCAGGAAGTGCGACCTGATTCTCTTCGTAATCTGCCTCCTCCTGAGGCGTTTATGCAGAAATTCAGACTCTATGAAACTCGATCGGTATTAATTTCTTCCTTTGATGGATAATTCTTAGATTCAGCGAAGTTACTGATGTTTGCATAGCTTAAAGAGCCTCGGCGATAGTTGATGCCGATAGTTGATGATGCTTGCGTTTGCTATTCTGGAATTCTTGTGATCGTTTTCTTTATATGCCTGGCAAGATGCAGCAAATGCTTTATTTTTCCTTGGCTTAGCATCTCGGGTTTGTGCACTTTGCAGCTTTGAATCTAATTTATTATCATCAATCGAAAAGTTAACAAATGCTTCTTACTGCTACTTCTTGCTCAAAAGCCTCGCTGAAGCTTGATTTGATGAATAAATATGCTGGAGGAAGTACTGTCCTCTGTTTCTGTTTACCTTCATCTTTTTTTGTTTGTCAGCATGGCAGATGACCAAAACTAACCACATATCTACTTTATGATCACAAATCAGTGTCTTGTATTCCGCTGGCTTGCATTTCTAACCAATGTCTTTTGCTGAGTGAAATTCATAGCATGTGCAAACACTTTCATATATGTAACTAATATGTAGCATATTGGGTATATGATGTCCTATTTTACGCCGCACGAATTCGAGTATGTACATAGTGTGTATATATATTTATTTTTGACATATACTCGGTCCTCACTGAACAAGTCTTGGTAGAAAGTGGTTGGGATTGACTACATGGATTTTCGTCTTTACCTTGCTCGATCTGTAACTGAAGTTTTATGTCTGTGCACCTTATATTTTATCCAATGACTTTATTTTTTCTTAATAATTTTATTATTTTGATTGCAGAACTTTTATATGGTAGGCAGGGACAAAAGCAGAACATATTGGAAAGTTTTGAAAATTGGCAGGGTGGAACCCTCAGAGCTCCACATACAAGAAGATCCCACCACATACAATGAAAGGGAATGCTCTGACCTGTTGAAAAGAATACATGAGGGGAACGTAGCAACAGGAGGACTTACCTTTGTCACTATTTGTTATGGCATTGTTGGTACGTGGATCTTTGCATGTAGCCCTTTCTTGTGCAACGATAGTCTGGCAGTCTTGATCATTTTTCTTTTTATTCTTTTATCAGGATTCATTAAATTTCTGGGACCTTATTATCTGTTACTCATTACAAAAAGGAGGCAGATTGGTACAATCTGTGGCCACAATGTTTATGCTATCTCCAAGAGTCAGATAATTCCCATACCAAATTCTGCAGTTCGATCCAGCACAGTTAACTATAAGAATGAAAATAGGTTAAAGCCTTTCTGCATTTACAATGTACTTGTTAATGTCTCTTAATTAAATGACGGATGGTCCACTTTTTTCTAATTTTTAATTCATTTTCCTGCAAAAATTGATAAACATGTTTAATTGTTTGTGCGTAATTATCAATTTGTAACTTGGTTTTCTTCAGCCAAAACACGAATGGACCCTTTTTCTTAGAAGAATTAAATAAACCTCTTCTTGGTGGATTCATTTCTTGCAACCTTGATAATGGCTTCCATACTAAATCGCTCTTTTCAATTTGACCACTATTTTCAGTTTGCGTTTTCTTATCAAATTTCCTAATTCTTATAAAGAAATGATGAAGGCACATTCTTCATATTTTATGATTGTACTCGATGCATACAGAGTTACAAATTTCCACATTCTTTGCGCCAAACTTGGTGTTATTGACCAAACACCTCTTTCGCTTAGTAGATTCTTTTACAGCTGCTTAATTTGATTTTACTGAAGGGCTGTGTGTTAAATGATGTTTACTGTTTCAAATCATTTAAAGAAAGCTTCATGCCTTCTTAAGTTTATTCTTTGTACTAGTTTCAGCTTTCTTGAACTTGAACATTGTTTGCTGACCAGAGATAATGATAAGCATGGTTAACTTGACCTAGTTTTATTTTTAAAAAATCTGTTCCCCGTAAAATATTGACTTGAATTGGTTACCAAGTGTTAACACTTTGTTGGTTGCATAGGTACAAGAAACTCTTGTCAATGGTGGATCTTACGAAAGATTTCTTCTTCAGTTACTCCTACCATTTGATGAGGAGCCTCCAGAAGAATGTATGTGATAAAAGGACTGGGAAAGTCTTGTATGAAACTATGTTTGTGTGGAATGAGTTTCTAACTCGTGGAATACGAAATTTTCTTCAAAACACTATATGGACCGTTGCACTCGTCTATGGGTTTTTTAAGCAGGTGTGCTTTTACTTGACCTTGGCCACCGGGAATTACTTTTTCAACATTTATTCTTATTTTATGCATTCATGTAATGTATATCTACGGTTCACCTTTACAATCAAGAAATTTCGTTTCTGTAATATAGTTTTCAGGCAATAATCAATCACGGTAAAAGATATTAGTGCTAAATCCACCGGTAAACAATTCAAATTAAAATTTCAATATAACTACGAGAATCCCAGGTGCATCTAAATGAATTATAATTTTAAATTTAAATGACATATTTCCAACATTCCCTTTAAAGCTGAAGTATAAAATATCATATGTTTTAAGTTTGACTATGCCGTAATTCATAAACTTGGATGGTAATGGTTCTAGCGAGATGCAACGACTTTGCTGTCATTCTTTCATATTCCCCATGGGCACCTGTCTTGAATGGTTTCTCCAGAAACTACTTCACTTCTGACTGTAAAAAAAAAATAAAAATCAACTTGAACCAGTCAATGGTTGTCTTAGGATAAGGCTTAAAAAGATTGAGTTATTTATGAAAATAGCAGTCTTAGCTACAAACAGAAGCATCATGCTTCCTGGTCAGATAAAAAAGTCACTATGTCGACTGACAGTCAGACACTTGATTCTTGTCTCATAAGCTAAAGTGTTGGAGAATTTGAAAGTGTGATCATGAATTGTGGATGTTGAGAAATGGGAGCTATTACGGTGCTAGATTCATTAGCTCACAGACTAATTGATTAGCTCTGACTTTTTTAGAGACCTCTTCTCACCTTTCAAGCCTCTGGTTCCATGTAGAGGGGAAATAATTTCACATAACTGTGTATTGTTGATATATCTTGATGAAAACATTAGCCTTTGTTTAGGTTGAGTTGCTGAAGCATGTGAGAAAACAATCCAGCAAAATCTTAATATAACTGGAAGATTCTAGTTACATCTATCTGAATCAGAATAATGCATCCTCCGAAATCGAATGGTACTCTAGTATATAAAAATCTGGCAGGAAATTATATGCGAGCATTATAATTGGATGTGATATTAATTGCTTTATATTGATAATTCCAGGCTACACTTTCTATATCGGGACGGAATCTCAAGCTAACATTAATTGCCAGGCGTTCACGGCATTATGCTGGTACCCGGTAAGATTTTAGTTTTATACATGATTAAAATTTGAGTTATATGTTGCTGGTTCGATTCCAAGTTACTCTTTCTGAGGTGTTACATCATCATATATCCTTTATCATATGCATGGCACATCTTTCTATGAGATTTATCAAGGATTGAACTGCACGGAAGCCAATGGTCTTATCCGTGTTTCTTCATACATAACTTGTACCTATTTTTTATTTCTCTATACTTCGATTGAATATTTTTAGTGCTTTCTATACTCTGGCTCCTATAGAGAGAAATTGAAATTCCTCCGGCCAAAACTCTAAGCCATCTTTCATATCACCATTGTTTATTTTGTTGATTTATTTCAACTTGGGTTGATAGAGAGTTTCTGGCAAGCATTCTCTGTCCTACTTCAACATCTTTCTGTTTGAATGTAGATATCTAAAACGAGGTGTAAACGAGAAGGGCAGGGTGGCAAATGATGTTGAAACCGAGCAGATGGTGCTGGAGGATGTTTCTGAAGGACTTCCAGTGCAAATTAGTTCTGTAGTCCAAAATCGTGGCTCCATCCCACTATACTGGTCACAAGAAACCTCACGTCTCAACCTTAAGCCTGATATTATATGTATGTTAGAGCAATTAATTGTTCCATGTATTCTGTATTTTTCTATCTTGAAATGGAGTACTGGCATCCTTTGTGTTTCTTTACTGTTTTGCATCACTTTATATTATTGTTCTGTTCTCCAGTGTCAAAAAGGGACCAAGCATACGAGGCCACTAGACTTCATTTTGAAAATCTTGCCAAGAGATATGGGAATCCTATCATCATTCTGAATTTGATTAAGGTAGGAGAATGCTGTAATTTTGGTGTTTATGCTCAAGAATGTTATAGGTATAATGATGTATAATGATGTGACCCTTATTTAGTATCTGCAATGATGCAATCAAATATATAATTGCTTACAGAAATATACAAGATTACAAGTCCTGACAAAAATCCATTATGTTTTGCCTGGTCAAAATTTATTGGCAGACCATTGAAAAGAAGCCTCGAGAATCCATACTTCGCGCCGAGTTTGCGAATGCCATTGAATCATCAACAAAGATCTGTCCGAAGAGAATCGGCTTAAATTTCTCCACTGGGATTTGAATAAACATTCTCGGAGGTACTTAATTGTATCCTTACGAGCATGGCTTATTTTTGTGGTACGTGGTCTGACTTATTATTTTGTCTTGATCTTTCATCAGCAAAAAAACAAATGTTTTGCTACTTCTAGGAAAGGTAGCTGTGTATGCGCTAACGTTGACAGGTTTCTTCTATTGTCAAGTAACACAAGCATTAACATCAGACGAACATCTTGCCTGGCCTTGTTTTGAGTAAGTCTAGTTGCTCAATCTTACAATCTTCTTTAAATTGCCCAAATAAAGAGTGGGAATGATGTAGGCTAGGTGGAGTTAATCGGATACTTTGGCAAATTTTTTCATGTGGTCTGTTGTGGTGGTCGTACTGGAATTTGAACCTGTTCAAATCTAAATATTTAACTCTACCTCTTTGGATTGATTTCCTTATTTTCCTGACCGCCCACTCTGCAATTTTTTATGCCTCTAAAATTGGAGTTGTGAACATCATGGATGAATTGGTGGTAGTATTCCATTATATTTTTATTAATCACGGAGCAATGGGAAATTCACTTAATTGCCATGTTATGAATGAGTTCATACTGAAATTGGAGTTTTTAACACTTGTCTGACACAGGAAAGGTGTTGCTGTTGACATGTTCGACCCTAGATACTCTAACATTGACAATGTGAAACATAATGACGATGAAAATGAGGACTCTGACGACCTAGACAGAAAAACTCGTGGAGCGAATAATATTTCTAATGGCAATCAATTTGTCGGTCCACCGATGGTGCAAAAGGGAGTGCTCCGGACTAATTGCATAGATTGTTTGGATCGCACTAATGTGGCGCAATACGCTTATGGTTTGGCTGCTTTGGGGAATCAGCTGCATGCTTTAGGAGTGACAACCTCAACAAAGATAGACCTTGATGACCCTTTGGCTGAAGAATTGATGAGTTTTTATGAGAGAATGGGAGATACTCTTGCCCATCAATATGGAGGGTCGGCTGCTCACAACAAGGTAAATTAATGCATCGTTCTCTTTGAAATTTTAGTTCTATGGAGCATATATCATTTTGTGTTTGTTGTTCACGACATCTTGAATCCATTTTTCAGAAGTATTATGAAGTGCTAGGGCCTTGACTAGTTGAAATATTGTTATTTGTTGAAACAACATAGTGATTAGGCATAATACTAGTTAAAGAAGTTGTCCTTAACCTAACGGAAACTGTTTAATCTTGGTTGAGTCCGTCAAACTTAATACGAATATTATAAAAATTTGCCATCTTCAACCTGGTTGTTCTCCGAGTGTATTTAATTCTGAAGTCTTTCAAAGGGACTGCACCAAAAAAAAATTCGAATGTTGAATTATTGATGCGTTATTGGTATAGAAATGATAAATGATGCAAGTCTTTCTATACGTTGCGATAATTAAATCCGTGGAAACAAATCAAACTAATGTCTTATGTTTTAAAGTAAAATAATAAAACTCCAAACCAGATTTATTTATTTTCTTACACATTCTTTCAGTCTTCTGTTTCATTTTTCTGCCAAAGCATTGGCTATGTATATATGATGTAATTCTATTTCATAGATTTTCTCTGAGAGAAGAGGTCAATGGAAAGCTGCTACTGAGTCCCAGGAATTTCTTCGAACACTACAAAGATATTACAACAATGCATACATGGATGCGGAGAAACAAAATGCCATTAATGTGTGAGTTCATACTCATGACTTTTGCCACGCTTTTGGAAATATATGTATTGCCTGTGAAATTAAAATAGTCAGTGAAGATTGTTGGGGATTCAGGATCATTCCGAGTGTAGTAGACTTGATAAACTGATTTTATCTTTGGTATGTTTCACCATGAATTAAAAAGGTTTCTTATCCTTTTTGGAATTGTTAGCTTGATTTATATTTCTCATTGTATGTCTCTACTCTGATCAAATAAGTTTCACCGAACATTTTGTATGATGGTATTTTGCGCAGATTTCTGGGACACTTTCAACCTCAACCTGGTAAACCTGATGTTTGGGAGCTTGATTCTGACCAGCATTACAACGTGAGAAGGAATGGACGATCAACTTTAGAAGAAAATGGGAGGTACAGAAAATAATCATTGCTAAATTGTTGCTGGTATACTCAATGCCTTATGGTGAGCACGACCTAAATGTCCACGGAATGTTTTTGGTTGACATTCTATTGTAACTAACTCAATTGATGAAAATATATCTTGGATCTTTAGATGCTTATTACGGTCCAGAGTTATGAATCAGGTTATGAGGTGATTTATTGGCTAATCGTTAAGATTAATGATATTTTAAATTTGGGGCTTGTCCGAGAGAACCTTTCGAGCTGTTGGTCTTGATGTTCATTGGGAGAGAACCTCAGATCTTGTAAAAAAAGTTTATGAATAATTTTCTTATTATTTTATTGTTTCGATCTTCCAACACACAAGAGCGGTCAAATTCTAGATAACCATATATGTTCGGGGAGCTTGTTCGAGAAAGCTTATCTCCTCAAGAAGCAAGAAGAAAGGGAATTCAAGAAGTTTGAGAAGGAAGAGTTTTATTTATGAAGAAATGCAGCAGGAATTTCACAAAATGCATCGATGTCCTGTTTCCTCTTCTATTTTCCTACTCGTAGAATTGTAACTGACTAAAATGGGTGGAAAACATGCTCTCTCGGTTACATGATGTAGTCCTTCATCCACGTGGGTTTGTTGCGTCTTTTAGAATGAGGTATTTGAATTCCCTCCCTCTCTCTCCCTCGTATGCTTCGATTGCGTTAGAAGTTCCTGGTTTTTCCTGTACTTGGGCCAGGTTCTTGACAAACATCCCCTGGTTGTCCAATCTTCAAGTTGCCGATCCATTAGTTTTGAGTCCATCTCGAGTGGTATGGACTTATCACTCCCCCTTTCTTAAAAAATAACCTTGTCCTCAAGGTTTAGTTTTCCCATGTGGCATCCTCGGGATAACTATTGGACCATTGCACTAATACTTGCTTGTAGACACACGCAGATACGTGTTTTTCACACCTGCATGGCCTCCTGATGGTGAACTATGAAATCCAGTAGCATCAACTCCCTTCGCACAGAATCTTGAGCTAAATAACACCGCTCTTTAAACAAAAGCAGCCCATTTTTCACCGTGAAATTCTGGTCATAATCCTGTTGTTCTCAATTCGGGCTTTGTCTGATTTTCCTGATGCTAAACATCCAAGAAAACAAACTCCGGTTTAGATAAAGTAGAAAGTACGACTTGTTTGATGCCTTTACCTTCCTCCTCATAAACTCTTGACAAGGATTCAGCTGCCGAGTTCTTCCGTCCTGGCTTATATTCAATCACAAACTGTACCCAATCAATTTTCTCTAATAATGTTGCTACTCTGGTGTCTGTATGGTTTGGGTTAACAACTCCTTTAACTTTTATTATAGGTCCGAATAACAAGTTGTCACCCAAGCAAATATTGTCTCCATTTAGATACCGCCTCAGTGATTACATGTAATTCTCGAACATAAGTAGAAGATGCTTGCATTTTGGGACACGACTTCTTGCTAAAATAGGCTATTGGTTGTCTTGCTTGCATCAATACTCCACCAACCCCCTACCCCCCCTTCAAAGCATATGTTTCCATAATAAACATCTTAGAGAAATCGTGTTGTCCCAATACCGGAGTGTCTGTCATGGCCTTCTTAAGTTCTTCAAAGGCTGCCGTGGCTTCCAGCTTCCAATGAAATGAGTCTTTTTTTAGCAACTCAGTGAGGGAAGCTGCAATGGTCGCATACTGAGAAAAAGTGGGGGTAGTAACCCGTATTTCACAGAAATCCCCGTAATTGTTTTATCGTCTTAGGTTGCGGCCACTGGATCATGGTCTACCCTTCCACCCATAACTAAATCCCCCAAATACTCAACCGTGGTTAGAAAAAACTGCTCTTGCTCAGTTTTGCAAAATACCTCCTATTTACGATACACTTCAACACCAGCTGTAAATGTTCAACATGTTCCCATCCATTCGACCATACACCAGAATGTCGTCAAAGAAAACAATGACGAACTTCCTCAAATATGTCTTGAAAGCATGGTCATTGCAGCCTGGAAAGTGGATGGCGCATTTGACAAACCAAAAGGCATCACTATAAACTAATAATGCTTCTCGTGTGTCTGAAAAGCCGTTTTGTGAATGCCCTCATTCATTCTGATTTGGTGATTCCCGAGCCGCAAATCTGTCTTGGAAAACGTTCGTGCAGCTGCCAAGTCGTCAGGTAATTCGTCAATAGTTGGAATGGGGAAAGAGAATGGGTAATCTGTCCGGTATTATGATGGCATTAATAGTCCTGTAATCCACACAAAAATCTCCTAATGCCATCCTTTTTCTTCACTGACAACACGGAGACAAATGTGGACTGTTACTTGGTCGAATAAACCTATATTCAAGTAGCTGTTGTATGATCTTCTCCATAGCATACTTCTGAAAATAATGGTAGTGGTAGGGCCTCACATTGATGGGTGTCGTGCCGGGAAGTAATGGAACGCTGTGATCTACTGTTCGGTGTGGTGGAAGAGCTTTGGGCTCTTCAAACACTTTGTGATATCTCTTCAACGAGTGCTGTCCTTGCCTAGGAATATCCTGGAAGTGTTACCTTACCCCTTTTTATCAACTTGGGTTGTCAATTGCTCTTGAGTGATAATATAGCAAGTTCTGATGGATGTGTTTCCCATCAACATACGCATTTGGTTATAAGAAATAGCCTCTGGTTCAGCTACATTGTTTCCTCTCAAACAGATATGCTCCCCATTGAATGAGAATTCCATGATCATATCTTCGTGATCATGAAGACAAGCCCCTGGTGCCTGCAAGAATTGAATACCCAGCACTACTTCCAATCCCAGATGGGTAAAACATAGAGATCGATCAAAATTTTTGTCCTTGAAGGATGAGAAATGCCTTAGGACACAATTTATCACATCAAAAATATTGCATGTTCCCCATGTAAAACCGAAAATGCCTGGCTAAGATGCAATTAATCTCCATTATCGTGACTAATTCTTCTTGTATGAAATTATTGTGGTTGCCAGTGTCAATCAAGATTTCAATTGGCACCTGCTGGAGAGTTGCTCTAATTCGAAAAATTCATGGGCTAAAAACATTTGTTAGCGTGTGCATGTTTATTTCCATCTCTTCATCCTTGGGATAATCATAGCTTTTTCCGCATCGAACTCATTCCCTGCCTCATCATTTTCTTCCCTCAACATAACAATAATATGATTTTTTGCAGTGATGGTTGATGTATCTTTCATCGTGAGTGAAGCACAAGCCCATCTCTCTCATTTCCTGGATTTCAGTTAGGGTTAATCTTTTGAACTACCACTCGGTAGGAGGTTGCAACCGTGCCTTCGGATTCATTGCTGGTAGTGCCATTTGTCCGACGCAGTTGTGTGTCATAGCAATAGGTTTCGACGGTACAACATTATCTGCATTCGAACGCGTTATCTCCTTCTGCAAATGCCCGCAGGCCGAATGTCCTCGTTCCTTACCTCGAACAATTGTGCTTTTGTCATGGCTTCCGTGAGTCTCTTGGGATGATTGATCAAGAGCTCCCGGCGTATCTCGGGTTTGAGACCCAAATGAAAAGATTGAGAAACATCGGCTCCGTCACACCCGTGATCTGATTCATCAACCCCTCAAATTCCGCTCGGAAATGGGAAACTCGACCTGTTTGCACTAGTTTCACAATCCTTTCCAATGGATCATCGAAGACAGAATATCCAAATCACTTCTTCAGTGCTTTTAAAAATTGATCCCAATCAGTCAAAACCCTATTGAGATCCACCCATTGGTACCATGCAGCTGGTTCCCTTCATAGTGGAAGGCGGTACTGTAAACTCACTTCTTTCGGAATTGCGTGGAGATGAAAATATTGTTGATGTGTTCTTCTTCATGATTGAACTTGGGTCAATCCAATCTAAATACCTTCGTGTATGATGCCAGATCCTTTCCTTATTCCCCCAATTGCTGACTTGCCCAAATTGCAAATCCATGCTCGTCATATATTGCACCAACATCTTCGTGTAACTTACCAGTTGGGATTCAGAGTGTGTCTTGAAATTGTTTTCCATCTGTCTCGTCTCTTCCGCTACATCCTTATTCCCCATCTTTTATGGGTATTTCGCGTATGTTTCCTTCTTCAAACTCCGATTTGTATTTTTCATACATCAATCTCTTGTCAAAGATAGAACAAGATCCATTTCGCATCATATCTAAGGGATTACTCAGTTTAGGCCAAAGAAGCAATGTAACTCGATCATTATCAAGCGAACTACAATATTTTTCTATCCGTGAATATCCCACCAGAGCGCCTTCTACTTCTATTAGGCCATGAACTAGATCCGAATCATTCTCAACGGGTCCATAAGAAGTGATTCCACCCCCAATTTTTGACTGTTTTCTCCATCATATTTGGGAGATTCCAGAGACCCACTCGAGACTTCATGCAGCTTTTGATCGACTTGCCCAAATCGCAAATCCATGCTCATTATATATTGCACCAACATCTTCATGTAACTTGCCAGTTGGAATTCAGAGTGTATCTTGAAATTGGTTTCCATCTGTCTCGTCTCTTCTGATACATCTTTATTCCTCATCTTTTATAGGTATTTCGCGTCTGGTTCCTCTCAACAAGAGTACCGATGATAAGATTGAGATATGCACACTTCGAGTCTGTGCCAAACTCCCAAGAGCAAAACCAGATTGATAATATTTCTCAATGAATCTACAAATACTCGCTTTACACTTGTATCCCTCCCCTATTGCTGTGCGATAACATAAAGAAAAACAATGCTAAACAGAATTTTAACTAACTAAAAAGGGTGGAAAACATGCTCTGACGTAGTACATTCATGTGGGTTTGTTGCGTCTTCAAGAATGAGGTATCTGAATTCCCTCTCTCTCTCTTCTCCCTCATGTGATTCGATTGCATTAGAAGTTTCCGGTTCTTCCTGTAATTGGGCCGGATTCTTGACAAACATCCCTTGGTTGGCCCAATCTTCAAGTTGCTGATCCATGAGTTGCGAGTCCATTTTAAGTGGTATGGGCTTATCAGCAGCAGTGACGACTATTGTGCCAGACCTCCGCAAAAGGACTCTGACAGTCATTAATGATGGCATTTTGATTGCATATTAGCATATATAACATCAGCATGATTGAGCATTAGTCATTCCATGTGAGAGATCAAGAGAGGATAAAGATTATGGGGAAATAGTGAATTATACTATTTTGACCGCGGAAGCTGTGCATGTTGGGTAGGCTAGAGGTAATTTGAACCAGTTGGGTAGCAGTTGGTGGAATTGCGTAGAGGTGGGATGTTCCAGGGGCTCTGTAGTTTAACAATATGATACCACCGTTTCCCTCTTTCATCTTTTACCTGGCTGTAGAATCCGTTCTGCAGATGAATGTTTATGTCGAATTATTAAAAGTTAAGAGAGATATACGTAATATTTAGTTTCCTTTTATTAAGATTAGAATCCTAGATTTAGTTCTGATTTGATTTGATTCTGATTTATTTCCTAGTTTTAGGATATTTCCTGATTTTTTTCCTTAGCTCCGTTCCTTGTATTTATACTTCATTTGACAGTAATAAAATTTAAGAATTCAGTTTATCAAATTCTTCATGGTATCAGAGCGACCATGGTAAAACACGGTCTCGCCACAGGAACCTCTTCGGAGGAAAAATCCGATATCCTTGAGTCGAATCCCAACCCTTCCAATAACTCTCTCCTTATCACTCCTCACCGCCTTACAGGTTCGAACTACTTGCAATGGTCCCAATCCGTAAGAATGTTCATCTGTGGACGCGGCAAAGAAGAGTACCTCACCGGAGAAATTGAAGCCCCAGCAAAGGCTGATGCCGGCTATAAGAAGTGGAAGACGGAGAATCACTTAATCATGTCATGGCTCATCAATTCCATGAGTTTGGAAGTAGGTGAGAATTTCCTTCTCTACGAGACTGCTAAAGATGTTTGGGAGGCAGTCCGTGAGACGTATTCAAGTTCCGATAACACCTCGGAACTGTCGGCTATTGAATCAGCCCTTCACGACCTCCGGCAGGGAGAACTCAGTGTCACCCAGTACTATAATGCCCTCACCAAACAATGGCAGCAACTTGATGTTTTTGAAACCCACGCTTGGAAGTGTCCGGAAGATGGTCAGCGCTATCTCAAGATTGTGGAGCAGAAGCGCACCTTCAAGTTTCTACTCGGTCTCAATAAAGAACTAGATGATGTTCGAGGCAGAGTAATGAGTGCCAAGCCATTCTTGGGTCTTCGAGAAGCTTTTGCTGAGATTCGCCGCGAATAAAGCCGCAAAAAGATCATGATGGGCCCACCTTCTACCTCGGTTGATGGTTCTGCCCTCCTCGGGTCTTCACTCGGTGCTACTGGAGCAACTCAACAAGAAAGGCGTAAGTCACGGCCAACATGTGAGCACTGTTCCAAACCAGGGCACACGAAGAACACTTGCTGGGTTCTCCATGGCAAACCTTCTGATTGGAAATCATCCCGTCCTCCGACTGCCAAGACCAACCGCGGCTTCTCAGTTCAGCCCTCAGGCGACCAGGCCAATGACAGTCCGTTCTCTCCGCAACAGATTGAAGCACTGCAACAAATCATGTCTGCAACCTTAGCGCAACATGCTACTGGATCTAAATCCACCAGCCTTCACGCTACCAAAGGTATAGACGTTATTGCTTTAATTTCCGCTCAGCACTTCTCGTGCTCTTGGATTGTCGACTCGGGTGCCTCCGACCATATGACCGGCAACCGGAATCTCTTTACAACATACCAACCCAATACCGACTCTCTCCATGTTCGGATTGCGGATGGTACCAAGACCCGGATTGCTGGTTTCGGATCCGTACAGATTTCCTCCGACCTTACTCTTAAATCTGTGCTGCATGTTCCTTCTTTGGATTGCAATTTATTGTCCATTAGTAAATTGACAACCGATGAACAGTGCTCGGCTAATTTTTCCAATAATGTGTGTTTTTTCCAGGAGTTGGGATCGATGAAGACGATTGGCAGTGCTAGGATGTGCTCAGGCCTCTATCTCCTCAATACAAGTCTATCCAGCCTTGAATCTCGCTCTCATTCCTGTTCAAATGCTAGTTTTGGTTTTCATATAGAGTCTGGAAGTGATGTTATGCGCTTACACTTTCAGTTAGGTCATCCAAGTTTCTTTTATCTTGAAAAATTGTATCCGAATTTATTCGTAAATAAAAGGGCGAGGTTTTTTCATTGTGATATCTGTCAACTTGCAAAACATACTCGGGTCTCATATAATCCTATCCATACAAACCTTCTCAACCATTTTCACTCATCCACAGTGACATTTGGGGCGCATCTCGGATACCCAATATAAATGGAGCCCGGTGGTTCGTCACCTTCATCGACGATCATACTCGCCTTACATGGGTCTTTCTTATGAAAGACAAATCTGATCTCGCCCAAATATTTCCAGCCTTTAACACTATGATCCAAATACAATTCAATACCCGTATTCGGGTTCTCAAGTCTGATAATGCCCATGACTACTTCAATACCACCTTAGGATCCTATTTCACCAAGCAGGGCATTGTCCAAATCAGCTCTTGCGTCGACACACCGCAACAAAACGGGATTGCCGAAAGAAAAAACCGTCACCTTTTAGAGGTCGCACGTTCCCTCCTACTCTCCATGAATGTGCCGAAATACCTGTGGGGAGAGGCTGTTTTGACCGCTGCCTATCTTATAAATTGGCTCCCGTCCCGGGTCTTGCGGTATGTCACCCCTTTTCAAACCCCATCGTCCAGTTTCCCACATATTAATACATTATCGTCTCATCTCCCACCAAAAATATTTGGTTGCACCGCTTTTGTTCATATCTACCCTCATTTCCGTAGTAAGCTTGATCCTCGGGCTACCAAGTGTGTATTCATCGGGTACTCCTCTAACAAAAAAAGATACAAATGTTACTGCCCCGTCTCTCGAAAAACATTCACAACTATGGATGTTAACTTTTTTGAAGATACTCCATATTATCCCAAAACTGTCCTTCAGGGGGAGAAACAACCTACAATCGAAGTCCCGTTTTGTAAAATCCTTCCTGATCCCGAACCACCTGAGTCAACTACACCTACTGTCCCATCGAACCCGAACCCACCAGCTACACCAGCTACCGAAACCCATTTTAGTCCACCCACCTCGCCAAACCTCCAAGTCTATACGCAAGGTCAGTGGCGACGAGGTCAGGGGGAGTGTGAAGCTCCAGCACATCCTACACTTGCCGCTGAAGATACCACTACACCGATCCCAATTCCGGAGACAACTACACTAAGCACTCCGGCTCTAGCCCCTCAGAATCAGAATCTGGAAGACTTGCCTATAGCTCTACGGAAAGGTACTCGTACATGCACTAACCATCCGATTGATAGGTGGGTCTCCTACGGACGTCTCTCCCAGTCCTACCGAGCATATGTCACGAAGCTGGATAATATCTACATTCCGAATACCATCCAGGAAGCACTTCTGCATCCGGGCTGGGCTGAAGCAGTGAAATCCGAACTCACGTCTCTAGAAAGGAATAGTACGTGGTCGATTACCGAATTGCCACCTGGTAAAAGAGCGGTGAGTTGTAAATGGATTTTTACGGTGAAGTTTAACGCTGATGGGAGTGTTGAGAGATTGAAAGCTCGATTAGTGGCTCGTGGGTTTACTCAGTCTTTTATGGGATCGATTATGAAGAGACATTTGCGCCGGTTGCGAAACTCAATACTGTCCGGATCCTCATCTCCTTAGCAGCGAATCTCGATTGGAAATTGCAGCAATTGGACATTAAGAATGCATTTCTTAATGGGGACCTAGAGGAAGAAGTGTATATGGAAGTTCCCGCCGGTTTAGTGGTTCCGAATGAACCAGGGAATCAAGTGTGCAGACTGCATAAGTCCATCTACGGTCTTAAACAATCGCCTAGAGTGTGGTTTGGAAAGTTTTCCACGGTGGTTAAAGACCAGGGGTTTGTCCAGTGCCAAACGGATCATACGCTCTTTGTTAAACATTCTCAAGATAATAGAATTTCCATCCTTATTGTGTATGTGGATGACATTATATTAACTGGAGATTATGAAGAGGAAATCAGTAGTATCAAGGCTACGTTGGCTCGGACGTTTGAGGTGAAGGATTTGGGACCTCTCCGCTACTTTCTAGGTATGGAAATTACCCGTTCAAATAAGGGCATATCCGTTTCTCAGCGGAAACATGTACTCGATCTACTTAGAGATACTGGGATGCTCGGTTGTAAACCTGCAAGCACACCAATGGTATCGACTCGAGAGGCCGAAGGTGTACCCGAAGGAGATCCCGTCGAGAAACAACGGTATCAACGGTTGGTGGGACGATTGATCTACCTGTCGCACACACGACCGGACATTGGCTTCGCGGTTAGCTACGTAAGTCAGTTCATGCATAATCCGAAGCAATGCCACATGGATGCAGTCTACCGCATACTTCGGTATTTGAAGAAGTCTCCCGGAAAGGGGATTTTATTTCAGAAACATGATGTTCGTAACATCATTATGTTTTCAGATGCTGATTGGGCAGGAAGTCGTATTGACCGAAGATCTACTACGGGTTACTGTTCCTTCGTATGGGGAAATTTGGTGACTTGGAGGAGCAAGAAGCAACCCGTTGTGTCAAGAAGCAGTGCTGAAGCTGAGTTTCGCGCGTTGTCCTTAGCCACGTGTGAAGGGATATGGATTAGAAGAATGATGGCCGAATTGAAAATGCCGTACCATGAGTCTGTGATCCTCAAGTGCGATAATCAAGCTGCGATTAGCATTGCTAAAGACCCTGTTCATCATGACCGTACTAAGCATGTCGAAATTGATCGTCACTTTATTGCCGAGAAGATTAAGAGTACTGAAGTATTAATGCGGTATACTCCAACTCGTGAACAACTTGCAGATATCTTGACCAAAGCTTTGATTGGTCCTAACTTTGATGAAATATGTAACAAGTTGGGAATGTATGACATTTACGTCCCAACTTGAGGGGGAGTGTCGAATTATTAAAAGTTAGGAGAGATATACGTGATATTTAGTTTCCTTTTATTAATATCAGAATCCTAGATTTAGTTCTGATTTGATTTGATTCTGATTTATTTCCTAGTTTTAGGATATTTCCTGATTTCTTTCCTTAGCTCCGTTCCTTGTATTTATACTTCATTTGACAGTAATAAAATTTAAGAATTCAGTTTATCAAATTCTTCAGTTTACAATGGAGATGTACATATATGGCACTAGACTTCATATAGTTGGAGTTGATCATGCTTTAATTTTTTCCGTACATCTTAATAATTGTTTTATCCAAGAAATATACTCACCAGAGATAATAGGATAAGTGGGTATGGATAACGAACTTCAGGGGGAATTGATTTGTTTCGCCTTGCGAATTATTACTACATAGAAAATTTACCGGTGGATAGCTTCTAAGAACTTTTATCCATTTAGTCGAGCTTGTCTTTTATTTCACTCTCGTATGTGTGTCATTTTCAAGTTGATATTATGATTTTCCCTATTATTTATCAACATAGAAATCAATGTGCCCATGGCGCATGGTCCTTTATTTTATGCTACTGTTAATCCTTTGTTGTTGGCACAACTCAAATGGCAATTTTTTCTGTTCTACACCTTTGCTCTGCCCAATTAAAGCTCTTTTGTATGTTGGAAAAAAATGTGCTCTTTAATAAAATGGCCTATTTTCAGCAAAAAAGTGTCTTCGATTTAAGTAATTATTTTGAGAAAGAATTAAATGAAAATTTTACTGTCCCTCCCTCTTTGGCTTACAAATTGATATGCTACTTTCGTATCTAGGTGAAGCCGTGGGAGTAGTATATTGTGAACAAGTTCATTTTTCCCTTTTCCAAAAATTACAATAAATTCAATGCTCCAGTTTAACACAATGATTGTGTTTATTAGAGTGCGGATTGCTTATTCGCTTATTGTAAACTTTTTTTTATCATTATAATATATTTTAGTTTCTGATTAAAAAAAAAGTATTCTATGAAATATCAGTATGATATCTGCCAAAATCTGTCAAGACTTACGCTTATAATGCATTATATACTCATACTTGTGATTAAATAGATTTTATCCGGATATGATATCAATAAATGGCCATAAAAGCATTAGTTATAACATGATTAGTTCCTTGAAAGCATTTCTATTTATAGATTGCTAATATAAGGTCCGCATTGTGATTTATGATGTTGAAAGCGGCACATGATTCCTTTAGTACTCAAGGCATGGAGGTAAGAAGTAAGTTTGATCCTGTATGGGAGTGGTGCACAGTTTTGAACTACATGTCAGTTGTTGATGATGTACTTAGCTTAATGCTCTTGTGAGGCTGTAGATGGATATATAATCTTGTGTACTGCATGCTGGTAACCTCATGTAATATTTTTGGATGTTCAGGTCTCGTTTCAAAAGATCGTTGTCGGACGGGAATATTCTTGGGAGCCCCTCACCCTCACCCACATCTACATCAAACATCAATAAAGGTTTTTCTAATGGTACCTTCTCCAACAAATTAAACAGAGGAAGCATAATGCTTTCTGAGTCAACACCCGAAATATCAACTTCCGAAAGTGAGCTAGCGTGTCCAAGGTGCTTCCATTTCCTATTCGTTTAGGGCAATTACGTTTCTGACCTGAATACTTTAGATTTTATCAACTGAATGAATGCATTAGGTTGGTGTAGTTACATTTAATTGGGGGATCCTAACAAAGAGCGACAGAACTCTCTGTGAAGGGACTCTATTTTCCCTCTGACCCTTGTTTGCAGAGAAGATGGAATTGTTGAGATACATTGACGGATGATGGTATATGAGGTTGGATTGATATTAAATAACAAATCCATCAATGTGGGTTCCCTCCTATTATCTCCTCGTTCTGGGCCATCTGTAATATGTAGTTTAAAATTCTCCCAGATGTACTCACACTGCTGAGACCCACTTAGATGTTAAATATCCAAGCACATAGCCCCACCTGTAAGATTTGAACTAGACCGAATCACCGAATTCAGATGATTCGTATTCTTCTTCCTTTCCTTTCAGTTTCTGTATCCGTCCTTAATTACTCTTCAAATTCCAAACTTCATACTGTAATATTTACTCTTTTATGAGTTTGTTTGTATTTGTGCATATTGCGTTCTTAGTAGGCGTACGGAAGTAAATATGTACTATTAAATAATATGCAAAGAGAGCGAGGAACAGAGAGGTAAACATGGGAAAAAATCAAGAGTCCCTGGATGGTAGTGACTGGCAGTGAGAAGGATGAAGAGAGGTAATTCGCTGTAGTGATAATCTGTTGCAACGGTTTGGGCAGTTTAGAATGCATGAATTGTTGGATGTGGATCTAATATTTCTTTCAGTGTTTTAATATGATTTGTACATTTAGGTTGGATGTAACCATCTAATGTGATCCAGACCCATCGTATGAATTTGTGGGTCTGAATTGGGTTCTGGGTCTTGGAACAGTTGAACTAATTCAGTGATTAAACTGGGTCAGGACTTGAATATCGATGGAAGGAAGGTCTGGATTACCTAGTCAGTCTACAGGCTTCCGACCTCCCATCTCTGATCTGAAAGTTGTAATATTTTCTTTTGTTTACCGTCGTTCATTTCCTTTCCTTTTTTCTTGCTCACCAAACGGAACATGCTCGGCATTGACCTTTAGAGTGAGTTCTTAGTTTATCGAGTGTTATCAGCCTTCTTCTATTCAAATTAACTTGTTTCTCCTGAGTTCACTTGTTTAGTTTGAAAAAATCAGATGTTAGATCAAAGCTGTGAAGTCTGATTTTTGTGATTTTTACAATGCACCACAATTCTTTGTCATATGGACTTGGTGACATGGAAAATTCGATCTGTCAGTACATGACCAAATAACTAGGTCATTAATGATTTTATGCTGTCTACATCATAGATTGAAAGCAACCAGGTTTCTTCATTTATATATTTTTTTATTTGACATGTTGAGGCATGATAGAGCATTTTGATTTAATTGTGGATTTGATGAGGGCAGTAGGCTACAGATGCGAGAAAATGTGATTTCTGATTGGGAAGCATTTTCAATGTGACTGACTTGATTCCTGATTGGAGATGCTGGTGAGTGGTCAATGGCTTAGAGTAGGTCAACTTGCGACATTCATCCTGATCTGGATAATGGAGGATGAATGAGACCCTTGGATATTTAGTTAAGAAGCACGAGCCCCTTGATTATTTTGTGCTTTTGGGATGGTCTCCAACCATGTCTGACAAGGTTATGGTTCAGCTAAATACCTTGAGAGAAAATTCATATTGCTTGCTTGTAGACACTGGTTATTCTAGTATCAAGTACTACTTTTCTATCTTTTTTAATATTTGACTGCTTATCTGTGCTTTATGTATTAAGGTATTTATCGCTTACCGGTTAGTTTGTTTGGCAATTTGTTATATCATCTGAATGAGTCTTGTGACTTGGCTTATAAAGCGTTTATTTGGAAATTAATTCCTTACCCTTATCATTCTCGATATTTGTGTTTGCAGGGATACTCCTCCAATTCCTACAAGAGTGCTGTTTACTGCAAGGCACAGAAGTAAATACATTGAACATGAAAATGGGGAAGCAATTGACTGGTCAAACTTTGTTGACTTGGACTGGCTCTCGTCATCTGCAAATTCGTGTGAAGAGGAGTTGTTGGAAAGGTAATATTTCCAAGTTGATTATTTTGCATTATTATCTTAGAGGATGAGTTACAGAATTCAGTTACCTTTCACAAGCTGAGCACCTGGGTTTTGTTGTTCAGACAAACAGTCTCCAGATTCTTTTCTTCAGATGTGCAGTGGGACTTATTGGTTACTCATGAATGAACTCTATGTAGTCACTAGGGTTCTTTGTATTTAATCTTGCGTTTCTTACTTTTTACTTCTATTCAGAGTCACAGACTTTCCCTTGCACACACGCAAGGACATTGAATGAATGACAATAAAGTTGTTGATAACGGTATATTTTGGGATTCCTTGGGGAAGATTTTAATGTTTTTGTTTGCTGAGGCTAAGCTTGTTTACTTTTTGATTCGTAGGTCAATGCTATCAGCCTCTCCAACTGCTGTACTGTCGTCAGACAATGTTATCGATGAAATGGCTAGAGAAACAACTTCGTCCGCCAGTGAATGTGGATCTAGCACAATGGTTAGTATATGTTACTATCCATCTTTTAGTCCTTGAAAGAAAGTGAGATACCAACGGTGCCATTTTTATTCCAAAACTTAAGGCATAAATTAGAATGTATGGAAATAAACAAGATATTGTCCTTTCCTCGTGCCTTTTTATTCTCATTATAGTCCCAAGCATATTTTAGGATTTATTTTGGTGGTACAATTCTTAGTGTGGATTCTTTGATAACTATTCCGTGCCAATTCTTGATACCATGCTCTGTATATGCAGGGAAGAGAGCACACTGGATCTTATTTGCGCTATGGTGAAGATCGTAAAACTGAAGTTGTCGAGGGATTTTCAGACATTTTTGTGCATTGGGTAATGAATGGCGAAGCACTGTGCCATTGAGGAGTTCCGCCACCATAACTCTAAAGCAATAGGCTCTAGGCCAATTTTTTGAGAGGTGATGCTATAATTCTGGGGAAATCAACGTGACAAGGAGAAACATAATGTTTCTGCTCGGTATTCTTTGGATAAAAAATTTCCAAGTTAGAGCCACCCTCTGTTCTGCGGTATGGTTTGTAACTTAAATATCTTCGATCTTTCCGGCCCTTGTACCACTAACGAGTACATAGTCCGTTCTGGCTCGCTTTTTCTCTTTTCCATTTCTTTTTGGCTTCTCTGTTTTAGTCTTGTCCTTGTATTCAGCTGTCGTCCACATGATGTTGTCTCTGAGGTTCTACTATGTAAATAGATATATAGATAATGATTGGAACTCAACTCTTGTAGAGACTTCTTGTAATAGGCCATTGATTTTTTACGTTTATTTTGCAGCTTTAACTTTGTGAAAATAGTTGAATAAAAAACTTTAATGACTCATGGTTACCATTAGGGATAATTTTATGGTTCATCATCAGGAAAAGCTTTTCGATCTCAATGAGCATTTGTGATCCTGGTTGTCTTTGAGGACGTTATGCTCCATTTATTATCGGAAGGAAAGCACCACCTCAACGTGTCCAAATAGGACTATTAATGACGAGCCTATATGAACTACAAGCCGATTAAAACTAAATAGTCAAACAAAACAAACAAACTTGGTTGATCATTCATATATTCCCAAAAAAAAAATGAAAACAAATTAAAAAACTGAGAAAAATATACTCGTACCAATTCAAATGCTACAATACAAGTTCTAGAGTGTTTGAATTAATGAACTGAAACTAATCCTTAATAAAAAAAAAAACATACAAATTAATAGTTTTTTATGATATTGAAATTAAATTAGATAATATATACTGTATATCTTGTATTACTAAGACGTATGAAATTAAACCGTATGATATGACAATTTTAGTTTAATTAAAAAAAATGGATGACAAAAAGGAACCCAAAATACCTAGAACTGAGATGATAACAGATAGATAATAAAATATTTGTCAAATGATTCCTATAAAATTTTATAATTTGATATGACAAACTAAATTGATTGTTAATATTAATAAAATACACCGTAGCAAACGTAAATTGCATGGAGAAGATTGTTACAAATAATACACAAATTAGTAATAACAATTTAGTATCTTTGACGACCGTGAAAAATCATATTGTTTTCTGATAGCATCTTTGCTATTGATTCAGCGGCATCCTGACTTGCAAGCTTTTGAGAAACAACCTCCTTGTGAAGTAGTTCCAGTGAACGATTTGCCTCTTCACCAAGTTGTCTTTGCCGAGTCTCCAGATTTCTGATTTCATTAACCAGAACACCTGTAGAAGTCTGTATTTTCCCCCATTCTTCCTTATCTTGGCTTTTGAATCACATTTGCTGGAAAGTGAGACATTCTCGTCATAAGAAAGATGTTTAACCACATGACGAGAAGGCCGGTGAACCAAGATTACTCAAAAAATGCGTTCCAGAAAACCAAGATAGAGATGGACATGTGGTTGTCTAGCCCAATGAGAGGAAACAGCCCAGATGTCCGTCAACAAATCATATTATCTTGAAATAAAGTTAAAATATATAATACACACTTGTGATCTATATATATAACATCAAATGACCATGATTTTGGAATAAAAAGATATGAGGTTAGAAAGAGGGAAAGACGACATGGGAATACACATAAATAAATATACCTTTTGCTCTTTGTGTGAACTTCTTTCTAACTCGAGCTGAGATTGTGAACATGGTCTCTTCTGACGCTTCAGCTCAGGAATCTCTCTCTCCATCTGTATATGTAAACTATCATCCGAATATGTAGGAAGATAAAGTACCATCCACTATTTAACAACATTAACTCCCTCCACTAAAGCCTTCTCAATTTGCTTTCTCTCCAAATAAAAGACCATTTGACCTTCCAAACCAGCTAATTATTTTTAGAATGCTGATGTTTATACCAAAAGCTAAAAGATTCGATGGCAGAATGCCAAGGAAATAGAGTTGATGGTTTGTGGACACAAATTTTTCCAGATTACGTAGTATTTTTTTGTGACCTTGAAGCATAAAAGTTTCACATAAAAAATATGACGTGATCCATCAAGCGAATGCCGCAAGCTATAAATATGAAAAAATGACCAGGCAACTTCGTCTTGAAAAAGCTTTACTAGTTGCTTCTTTTCAACAACCAAGATAAATAAAAATAACCCCTCAGCTCCAACCCTCAATACAATTATCCAAGTGCGCTAAAGACACCATCTGATATGCTGCAATCTGTTACTTTGGTGATGACACCAATATATTTAATCGCATAGGAGGTCTGCAAACCCTATTTTTGTTAAAATTAAAAAAAGATGACATGTTATTAATTTGCACATGCAAATATGTATTTCAGTTTATGCATCCCCTCCAACTGGTTTTTTGCGATGATGGTGCACGTGTTTTGCTGCACATGTTTGAACTTCTGTATAACACATCATATTTTTGCTGCTTATTGTCATATAATATCCGAACCTTAGCTTTCTAATGACAGTTGTCAATGTCAGAAGGTTTTGCTGATATGACTTCCTACTTTCAACCTTGTACCATCCGTATTTGTTTGAACAGCACGTTCACTTACCAGCTAGATCCACAAGATTCTATAATTGTAATACCGAACCATCAATTAACCATGAAGCGAAGAAAGATCTCGAGTGAGAAGAACAGCACTCACCAAATTGGCAGAAAAAGATTCCACACACGCTGGGTCTTCTCGGAGAATACTCTCGATGGCTTTACAGTCCTTTCCGATTCTAAAAAAGCACGAGAATTAGTTGATTTTCAGGAGAAATTTTCCATGGAAAGAACTCCTGAAACGACAGCTTTTTCTTATTTTTCAAGTTTGGGAAGAAAGATTAATGTTGCCCGTTTCACCCGAATAATATTTTGAAATATGGGCCTGATGGGCTTTATTTATTTAAACGTGAGCCCAAATTTTTATTTGTGGAGCCCATTTAGGTTTTTAGAAAGGCCGACTGCCTTGTAGGGTGTTTGGTTGTAGACATATATGTCGTTTTGGCCGAAGTGGATCTAGTGTTAACTTAATCAAACAAGCCCCATTGTCTAGATAGGGGGGACAAACATATCCTTAGTCTGCAGTTACTTTATTTTCACCCACATGACATCCCATTGCGACACAACACATGAATATATTCATGTGAAAATATATAAATGAATTAAAATTTAGTTGCACTTTTCACTAGATACAGTAAATTAACATATAAAAATAATATATGAACATAAACAAAAATATATGTATGTATGTATATATATATATATACAAAATGATTTGACATATTGTCCCTTCCCTTTAAAAAAAAATTTCATGCCAAAATGGTTATATATTACGAGTAGTTTAATCTCACACGTAGATTTGATCCTAAGCACACGACACAATCCTCTGTCCTAGTAAAGATAGGATATGTCAAGGAAAGCGAATATTATTATGTTATTCTCTTTTCCTGTAGTGGTGTCACATGCGACCCAATTATGCCGTACAAAATTCTTATTTTCACGAGAGAGCTAAATATAATATTCGTCTCACAAAATTAACTCGTGAAACTATGTTACATGAATTTTTGTGTCTATGAAGTATGTTGCCACGCATGTAGCTGGTATAGGAATAACATGGAGCAATCATAATATTGGCGGCACCTCACTATATTTTAGTTTTAATTTGTGGCACTAGAGACACCAAGATTTTAAAATATAATAATTTTGTGGATTGCTGAACTAAAAAAAAATGAATGATTTTTTTTTTTATTTACCTTCAATTATTTTTCAAAAATTAGTTTAAATTTATATAATGAGACTCACCAGTTTCCAGTGCCCATTTTATTTCTCCATCAGTCCATTTTCTCGACTCCCACACAAATCAGCAAATTTCTAACATGGAAAATTGATTTTTTTCATCATTTATATTTAACCATCTAAAATTTTGGTCATCTATATTATTAAAATTAAATTTTAGTTATATATCTTTCAAAATTGAATTTTAGTAATATATATTTCTTTCATTTTTTGGTAATTTCAAAAACATAAGGATAATAATAGACTGATACTTAAAATTGAAATCATAAAAAATCAAAATTACAAAAAACAATAAAAGAAAGAAGTTACAATTTCTCCAATTCTAAAACTGGTTATGTATAGTGATTAAAAAAATGGTTATGTGACGTATATATACTTTAAATAATTTAATTAATAAATAGAAAACTTTGGTAGTAGTGAAATAAGTTTTTTTGTTCCTTGTTTTTCATCGGAGTTCTCAGTTTCAGTACATTTATCAAAACTCTGGTAAAAGAAAGTTTTGAAGTTTAATAATCTGCGGAATGGGAAATAATCACTCGCAGTGTACCCTTTTATCACTTTTGAAATATGTCACTTCTCTTTTATCGTACGATATATAGCAGAACAATGATATAAAGCTTGTAGATTTTAGGGGTTCACGGACTAAGTTTAGTGGATATAACAGGTCTCTTCTGATACGGAGACGAGTTAATCTTGCTCAAATTTACAATAAAAAAGTGAAATTTTCGACATAAAAAGTAAAAAATTTCATGAGTAACTCAAATAGAATATATATTACAAAATTGACATATGAGACCATCTCACATGAGTTTATGTGTTAGTAGAATATACTATAAATTTAGTTTAATGCAATTGAATGATTATATGATAATTTATGGGGTTGGATTTATAGTTTGTCGAGAATTGGTATTGCAAATGACACTATTTTCTGATAATTTATGGGGTTGGATTTATAGTTTGTCGAGAATTGGTATTGCAAATGACACTATTTTCTGATAATTTATGGGGTTGGATTTATAGTTTGTCGAGAATTGGTATTGCAAATGACACTATTTTCGGACTCCGATGGAGCTTGATCCATGATATTGATCCACTAAGCTAATGACCTCATGAATGTCAATGTCCGTAAGTCTATTCGTTTCTTTTGTTTTTATTAAACATAAACTACTTAATTAAAATATTGTTCAAAATCAGCTCATAAATTTCAATATAATCATTCAATTGCATTAAACTAAATTTTTTGTTTTTTTCCAGAGAATTTTAGTTTTCTCCCGAGATGTGACCGATCAGGCTAACGCGCTATAGTTTGAAAAAAAAAATTTTAAAACCAACAAAAACAAAAATTACATAATAAGACTCATTTTTGATAAATAAAAAAAATAAAAAAAGTACATGGATGTGGATAAATGCTCATGCATATATAACTAAAAATAGTTGATGTATACATTTTATTTTTTGTTATTTATATTTTATTTATAAACAAATTTAACACATATTTTATAATTAAATAAACACAAAATAAAATTTAAATATCATTTCAAAGTAGTCACGCAGCTTTATTTATTTACTTTTTCAACACTTAAAAAGTTAAAAAAAACAGTGGAGCCCATCTGCTCCGAGGCACCAGCTTCAATGCCCGCCCCCTTTATATACAGTCACCCCTTCCTTGTTCGACAATCCCCTAAAAATGGCCAGAGGAGGAAAGCTCAACAAGATCAAGTCCGTCCTCAAGAAGATGCAGTCCTTCAAGCTCAGTCGCTCCAACGCCAGCTCCATCGCCGCCGCCGCCATTCCATCCGACGAAGACGACGGACTCCGCCTCCAAGGACCTCCACGCGGTCTACGTCGGTAACTCTCGGCGGCGCTACCTCATAACCTCCGACGTCATGGAGAGCCCTCTCTTCCGCGAGCTCGTCGGGCGTCGGGGATCCGGCGGCGATCAGGAGTCGGTCACCGTAGCCTGTGAGGTTGTGCTGTTCGAGCACCTGCTCTGGATGCTGGAGAACGCCGATCCTCGGTCGGAGTCTCTGGGCGAGCTGGTGGAGTTCTACGCATGCTAACGGACGGCGGTGGGTGGCTGTGTACATTTGAATTAATATCCATTTTTTTGTCCTCTCCGGTCAAAATGTTGCGAGTAAATTAGCGGTGTGGATTTATTATACACAGAGTTATTTCACGGTGAGGATTAACCGGCTAACCCATTTTACACTGCTAATGTCGTTATTAATTGGAAATAGCCAAATAGGTCTCTCTCTCTCTCTCTCTCTGTCTCTCATTCATGTAATTCGTGTTATTTATCTAAAAATTGTCCTCTGCATCCTTTGTTCCTATAATTATCATTGTTTCGGTACAAACAAATATTTTAAAATAAAATTATAAATAAATGGTTGTTATAAATAATCATTAATCTTTAGTTCTTTATAATTGCAGCCAAAATTAAAAATATCGGGATTATATTATGTAAAACAAAAAATTTATCATATAACTAATTTCTAGACGTGAGAAATGAGGATGAGAGTGACAAAATTCGAGTTTTTTTTTTCCTTTATTACAACAATTCAAATGGAAAATCAATGTAGATTTGGAAAATAATGGCCATTTCGAAATTAAAACAGGAGCACACAAAAAGTCTACTAATCTTGCACTAAAAATTAACAAGCTTGAGTTTCAATCTGATGTGCTGGAGTTTAAAAAGCTAATTTTATTTTTTTTTAAAAAAAAAAAAGATTATGGAACCCATTTATGGGTCAGAAGCCCTCGATCAGACGAGATGGTAAATCGAGAAATGTACATGAGTAACTTCCAAATAATATACAAATCCTATAATTAGATATTAGTTATATCCAATTTTTGCGTCGGTTAAATTTATACTTCAAATTACTTCCCGATCAAATTCTTTCATTCTACCATACTCTTTGAAAACTTCATATATTTTGATTGTATCGATCAACCGACCCCGTAACATGAAATTTAATGAAAAATGATACATCAAATTCAATGAATGGACGAACACATTGATTTATTTCAACGTGTAAATATATATAAATCAAAGTTTTTTAAATAAAAACAACGACTTATTAAATATCTAATTACCAAAGCAAATTTATTCAAAAAAATTGTACTTTTGAGTAATTAATTAATATATAAAACAATTAAATCTATATATTTAAAATAAATTTAGACTAGCGATGAAATAAAAAACGTGGGGTTTATGACACTAATGATTGGGTAGGTAAAGATTCTTGGTGATTAACTCGATTAATTTGTTGTGAGACAGAGCCTTTAATTACGCTTTTGAACAATTTATAATACTAATTAGGTTTGTTAAGTAGGCGCATTTTGGTAAGATTATCTGGAACGCGTTTGTTTCAAGATGCGATTCCCCATTGTTAACTCGGATAACCGATTTCTCCTTAGTACATAGACAATGTGATAATTATGTTTTGTTAGCTTTGTCTCATTGAGGATAATTTTTGCCCTTGATATATACAATTTTGACTGAGTATTAGGAGCAAAATGGAAATTTGAAAATATTTTAAAATTTAATATACAAAAATATGTTGACGGACAAACATCCATATAATATTTCAGCGTACTAAAATCTCTTTTTTTTATTTATAATTTTTTGTGTTTCTTTTTAATTATATTATATCCTTCAGTTATTAATTAGACATTTCCGTACTCCCACAAAACTTATTTATTTGATCTTACAAAAATAAATTAAGCATAATTTCTATTTCATTTTATATAAAAATTCACAACCAATGAAATGACAAGAGAAACAAGGTGATGGGAATTTTTCTCGATACCAATAATGACATATTGTAACCCTACATAGAAACATATCATTATCACTTTACAATGAATATAAAATAATATGAGGTCCATAAAATATATATATAAAAAAATATGCAAGTTAAAATCATATCAATGAGAACATAAATGTTTTGATCAACTAATTTGGTCTATTTTAGGTCATGATCCATTAAGTTTTTAAATTTGATAGCGGTGCCTTAATTTTGAATTTTTTTAGCTTACCGTCATATTTTGACAGAGTGTTGAAAAAACACCTGAAAATACTGGCGTGATAACGAAAAATAATGATATATAGCATAAGAAATTAGTGATTTGTCTTGTGTCATATTAGCAATTGACAAAAATAGCTAAATATTAAAATTTAGTGTACTAAATTAAAATTCAAGCTTGTGCCTAACATGGTATCAGAGCTCAAACTCAACATTATGTATTGGACTGTCCTTGTGAGCCACCTTCTAATGTCTTGTAAACTTCACTTTCATTCACGAACATGAGAGGTATACTAAGATGTCTCAGATTGCTTGTAACTAAGTTTTTTGAACAGTCTTCCTCGTCAAGCTAGTTTTTGAGATGAAATTAGAGTTAAGTCCGTATTTTTAACAGATTATACCCATACTTTATGTTGTGAAGTTGGCAAATTAGAAGCAGAGAATTTGTTCCCTTGCTTTTGGACAATCTTGATATCTCCATCTCTTGCTTACTCAAAAAATAGTCCAATATAAGTAAAAGTAAGGTAATTGCCAAATTCGTCTGTGATGAAGTTAGATAGATATCTTCCAATAAGAAAAGATGTGTACACGTTGAAATCTATATTAAAACAAAACTTTTCACACCACTGTAACCCAAAAAAAAATAAGATAATGAAATTCATACATAGAATTCCCCGAAATAAGATCCTTCCCTCCCAACCCCGATGCCGAACTTACCCGGCGTTGGGACATTAATAGGGCTAATAATAAAAACAATTTCAAGAAAATAAAGTGAAATGGGATGTATCATGCACTAAACTCCAACAGTACGTAACCAAGAAACATGACATGTGAAGAAATAATCCCACAGCACAATCTATAGGGCTCTTTTATTTTATTTTTGCACTCTCCGAGAAAGACTGTGAATTGAATACAAAAATGGAGTCAAAAAGTGAAGTGTAGAAATGAGATGAGTGAAGAGAAAGAGAAGACACACAACGAACATAACACGATGTGATGCCAAACAACATGTGATATCTCCGTCTGTTCCGGGATATCCTGTTGTTTTAATTCATCTGCTTTTATTTGTTAGGGCAGAACAATTTTGATCCAGAGAAATAAATCATGTGTCAGTAACGGATTTTTGTGTCTAGTTAACTGGATATCATATCATAAAAAAAAATTATGTAAATATAGTACTTGGTCGCAAAAATTTATGCTTCTGTGACGGGTTTTGATGACTCGAGCTGAATATACATACATATTATTGGATCGTTTTGCTCAAATGATTAAATTCACTATTTGGATTCATCTCACAATACTTTCCTACATTATCCACCTACCATAGTTTTGTACTCAAACTAGCAACTCCACCACATCAGGATTCACTCTGTGTTACCCACTACATACACAAGTATATATACATGATATGATCTCAGCCTTCCATTTTCATTGTTTGGTAGTAAAACTTTGAACAGTTGAAATGTGTTTATACAATACATACCTGTACAGACAATTATTTCGGTAGCGAGATGAACCCATTTTCACTATCTTAGGAAATTTTTGGTGCTGGTAACTTTTGTGATGAATTAACTCAATCTAAAATCTATCGAATTCATCCGATGATACCGATCTTGTTCCCCCATATTAAAGAAGTTTTTGGCTTGCCCTGTTAGTTTCATGTACTTCATATTTGCCAAGTAAAACTATCCAATATGCATGTCTGAAGTCATGGCACAAGTGAAAATGCAGATAAAGGCAAAAGACATTTAATAATGATTAGTCCTCTGAAAAGTTGTCGGAATAAAATCGAGACCAAATGTAGCACATCCCTATTTTTCTCGAGTCCTGGACAATTCGTCACTAACTTTGCTATTTGCATAGATTAGCCTCACTAGCCATATGGCCGCCTAGGGTATTTGCCTGAGCCCTATTTCGTGCCGTGCTTGTGGTCGGTCTAGTGTATGAGTTGTGGGCCTTCTATTGTTTATTAATATTTTCCATTTTTCTTTCTTTTTTGTATTTAAATCACTGTCAAGTCCATATATTCTATATGTTAGTTATCAAAATTAGGGTCCGCACCAGATATGCGAGTGACTCGAACTACTAATGAGTTATTTGCGAGTGGACTCGAACAAAATTGAACTTGAGCTTAATTTGATCATGCTCGATTCAAGTTCGAGCAGATCGAGAATTTACTCGAGTCGAGTTCGAGTTTAGTTGTTTACACTCTCGAGTACATAATTTAGATGATATAAAAGTTAGGAGATACTTTTGTCAATATATACCTAAAATTTAAACCGTAAATATATTAGGAAGACTTTTGAGCTTTTCTAGCAGAAGCTCCGGCTCAAGCAACTCAAAATGTACATTAGTTGAGATCGAGCATCAAGTTTATTACTCGATTACACGATCTGTTATGTTTTAGGTGGGACAAATATTTTCGTTCATACTTTTATATAATATATAATATTGAAAAAAATATTATATTATGATAAATTTAATAAGAAACAAAATTATCTCAATTTTATCCAAATACAACCATTACTGGCTAGATGTTATAACTTTTGGTACAACAACATCCTCTCGTTCCTACGAGAAATGTCATAATTAAAGCCAAGAACTTAATTTTCATAAGTTGTAAGTTTTTTCAATGGTTACGAGACGGATTGAGGGAAATAGTTATCATAGATGAGACAAAATCGATATATGATATTTAATCAATTGTACTATTTCATATAGAGGGATTTTTGAAAATGGTCTTCTACCAGTATCTATAATGAAATTTGGCTTTAATTTAAATTATTTGTTTAAACTAGCTTTTAATTATGTTAAATTCCAAATATGTCATTTATTTTTACATTAGCACACAAATTCATTAAAATGAGCTAATATGATGATATAATATGGAGCTACTGCATTTTTTATTAGATAGTTTTTTTTTTTATTTCAGTTATGTATATTTAAATTCTTTGCATTTGTTTTTATATTAAAATATATTTTTCTTTGTTTAACTTATAATTTATTTTTATTACTTGTATTAATATGACATTATTATTATTATTATTATTATTATTATTATTATTATTATTATTATTATTATTGAGAAAAGAAATTATGTGTACCGAGATAAGTTAATTTAATTATTTCGGAAAATGATTCAAACTTCACTAGATTATACTAATTTATTGAGATGTGGAAAATGGAAAGAAATTGTATTTTAGGATTACTGAATTACAAAAGGCTATATTGTATAATCTTTAGCAAAGAAGACTATTTTTAAAAATAGCCTATTAACATGGCCAGAATAAATATATTCTCTTATATATAAGCATAAATATATCATTAGCACTATCAATTATTATAATATATATATAATTTGGTAAAGCCCCTAGCATCACCTACAATTACTTGGTATTGGATTTTCAATCTCGATATAAGCTTTGAGTGGTTAATATTTCTCGGATCCATCGAGTAATATGGCCCAAACCTTGCTAATGAAATCTCGTGATTTTGGTCCAATCACTACTTATACTTTATGGCCCAATGACCAATACATACAATCGATGAATATAAGTTTTGACATGTACCGTTCACACTCATCTAAGAACCGATGAAATGAGACTTATCTAATATAAGATGTGATCAAATATATAAAAAATACATATCTAATAAGTGAGTTTCATTTCATCAGTTCATATAAATATGCACGGTGAGGCATGAAGTATATCAAAACTATATATATATATATATATGAATGTGAATTGTGAATTTACATAAATATCATTACCTTCATTTAATAATAATCATTAATACATGTTTTCTTTTTCATATATTCTTTTAATAATAATCATTAATACATTCTTATTTTTTCCATATATTCTTTTAATAATAATCATTAATACATTTTTATTTTTTAATTTAAAATTTACCTTTTTCATATATTCTTTTAATAATATTCTATATCTATATCTCTATTATCCTTACCTTCATTTAATAATAATCATTAATACATGTTTTCTTTTTCATATATTCTTTTAATAATAATCATTAATACATTTTTATTTTTAAATTTAAAATTTACATAAATTAATACATGTTTTCTTTTTCATATATTCTTTTAATAATAATCTATATCTATATAAATATATGAATGTGAATTGTGAATCTAAATATATCTACAATTCACATTCGAGATCAAATTCACAGAAAATCACTATCATAATGTTATAAATTGTTAGTATTACGAACATTAAGGTAATAATGAGAAGACGAATAGAGATGAGTGTGATTAAATAAAATTAAATTATTAATAAATATTAAGGTCATATAACACATTTTTTTCCCATTTAGAATGTAGATATATTTAGATTACTTATGTATCAATAAAAATACGTGATTGATAGAAAATATTTGTATGTAAGTGATTTCATTGCAAACATTTAAGTTATTTAATCAATTTTCAATATATGATGCTAAATACATATTACTAAATAATATATTATCTATTAATCTATTAAATATATGAATTTCATTTGTGAGCTTACTATTATATTATTTTTTTTGTTTTACAATTTGTCATGTTAAAGTCATTTTTTATCTTAGTTTAATAAGATCATTAATAGTGTATTTAACTCAATCAAATTAATTATTATTTTAATTTACTTTTAAATTTAATTTTAATTACTTAAATTTATATATTGCCGTCAAATAATAATAGGAAGACAAAAGGAGATGAGTCGGATTGAATAAAAATAAATTATTAATAAATATTTAGTCAATTTTTTTTTATAAATGATGCTAAATAATATGCTCCATTTGACCATTTTGTATTCTTGCAATGAGAGGAGTTTTTTTACCCTAGCGTTAAACTGTTTGATTGTTATATGTCATTTGTATTGATCATGTAATTGTGTTTGGATTGTTTATGTGATTTGTTTGTTTGCACAAAGAAAAGAGAGAACAAAATCAAATATCCAACAAAAATGGTTATTTTTCAATTTTTTATTGTTGAGATATTTTGTTAATTTTTAAACACATAATGCATGTTTTCTGTTTGCTTAGATTACTTGGTTTGAAGTGACTTAGAAAATATTAAAAAAATTGAAATATTTCTTCGTTTTTACCTTATGTATCAGAATATCAAGAGATAATATTTTTTATTTATTGGGACAATTGCAATTAGAGGAGTTTTTTTACCCTAGCGTTAACATGTTTGATTGTTATATGTCATTTGTATTGATCATGTAATTGTGTTTGGATTGTTTATGTGATTTGTTTGTTTGCACAAAGAAAAGATAAAACAAAATCAAATATCCAACAAAAATGGTTATTTTTCAATTTTTTATTGTTGAGATATTTTGTTAATTTTTAAACACATAATGCATGTTTTCTGTTTGCTTAGATTACCTAGTTTGAAGTGACTTAGAAAATATTAAAAAAATTGAAATATTTCTTCGTTTTTACCTTATGTCTCAGAATATCAAGAGATAATATTTTTTATTTATTGAGGCAAATGTATTTCCAAACTTCTGTCTATAAATCAATATTTAAAATTTTTACGACATTATTATATTCTCTAATCAATTTGTTTTACTTAGATTGATAGAAGGCATTTTAGTTTGAGTTTTTATGTATTTGCTTATATTATTTTTGTAATATTATTTATTATGAAAATAATAGGTGAACTAAAAAATTTGGTAGGTCTAAGAGTCATCTGGTGAACGACAAATATGGATAAATTATTAAAATATATAATATCCAGTAGATTTTTGGCATGCGATTTTGTTCTAATTCAATGATTATGCATGATTCTAAATTTTTATTATATCACAAGTTAACACATGCCTAATATTTTTCTATGGTTTAAGAAAAATTGTGTGACTTCCTCCAATATTATCTCGATATATTTCGAGGTGACAACAATATTGTTTTTGTCTCTTTTTTTAGTCAAAGTGTTTAACCAGCTAATTCATAACATATATGATGGTAGCATAGAAAACCCCTCGTCAAATAAATTCACTTAGCCAAATATTGAAATTCAAATAAAATTCTACAATATTTCATCAAATTAATTTTGACTATCATAAAATGCTCATGAAATCTAAATGGTTATATTATTAGATGAGAATCATGAGATATTGAATGAGACAAATACTTTGACATATATTTGAATGATATCTCATATGCATATCTTAATTACATTATTCGTATCTCTTCTCAAGATTTTTAAAATATAATAATTAATTTTATATATCGTTCCACAAGATATAAAATATTATAAAACAAAATATAAACTCGATAGAAGAAAATTTGTTTAGTTTCAATGAATAATATAATATTATGTTCTAAACGCAACAAATGAGATTGAAACTATATCATCCTTATGACATGATGCACGCAATCATTATTTCAAAGCTTCCAAAAAATGACGATCAAGATGACTTTCTTCAATTGCGTCAAATTAAATGAGGACACAATTCTAAGATATAGTCATTTGAAGAGATTTCAAGTATTTTTCTCACTGTGATTGAGAAATAGTTGTTAAAAATTTATTAACCTTATAGCTATATGTTGATAATATTGATACTAAATATATAAAAATGATATCACAAATATCACAATATTTGAAGAAGGTGCAACATCATTCATTGGTTATGTTGTTGAAGAATATATAGGTTATACATATTTTTAGTCACAAGTGAAAACTTATCACGAGAAAAAGCATTTTTTCTTAAGAGTTATAGTTGATGATTGTCAAAAGCGGAAAAATCATTTAACAATAAAAAAATAGTCGGGAAAATAAGATTATCAGATAAAAACAATGTAGAAAACAGAAAAAATGGCGTGATAAAGAAGCAAACTACGAGCATGTCAGATCCCCGATAAAGATTGTAAATAACATAATAGATGTTAAAGACGATCAGATATTTGCTGAACATACCAAAATAGTTATATGCATATTATAACAAACTACGACAAAGAGTTGTTGAGTTGTCAAAATCAACCAAGAAGCATATTGAAAAGTGTGTCAAGTGGATAAGATAATTTATCTGATTCATATACCGTCTATGGTCATGATTTTTTATTTTTTATGGCTTAGTTTGTTTCAGTTGATAAATGTTATTAACCATGTTTTAATTCATTTAAATATTATCAAAATTTCGTACATATATTTTCAACAGTTTAGATTTTTACGTGCAACGCACGTACATTTTTCTAGTATATATATATATATATAAGACAGAAGGCTGGTAGTGAACACCCCAATATTTTATTAATTTTCATTTAAAAATTTATTTCATTTCCATACAATTGTGTTTATTATCAACCTATTACAAGAATTGCTTACCATTTATTGCTTAATAAAAAGGAATAAATAATACAACAAATATTAGTTTTGCGTGAATGATTTCCACTGAGATTCTTTAGTCTTCCTTTTCTGCATAGTCTAGGCTGTTGTAAGGGCTAAAAGCCTCAGAAATCCAGTTGCTTTTCCTCCAAGGTTTCCATCCCATTTCTTCACAAATCTCATCTGTATGGTTGATGCTGAAAGTAGAGATGCAGCTTCTTTTGTAGAATCTTGTTGTCCTCTTCATGATATCGATCTCCTCCATCGTGTCCCCGAGCATTTTTTCGACACTCGGGAGTTTGAATTGCTCATCCACGAGCCTTGATAGCCATTTGCAGCGTATTTCGGCCGTGTGGAGATTGGAGACGCTCTCGATGTAACCGACAAACGCCATGTTAGGGATAAGCGGATTAATCGTTCCCCTAACAATGTAACGAAGTTCGAGTTGATGAGAGTCGAATCAACGGAAAAAAGATTGCTTTATAATACTTTAATGTAATAGAGAATGTGTTGTACTTGTATAAGGGCATCATGCCAGAAGGAAACTCAAGCAAACTTCGGAATGGATCAGGGATCATGGCGTTGAGCTTCTGCTTTCCATCGAAACCCGTTGCAAGAACCACCACGTCCGCCTCCAGTCTGCTGCCATCGTCGAGCTCGACTCCCCCTTCATAAAAACCCCACTTCGAAGCTCTTTTAAAGTCAATCTTTCCTTTTTCTGCCTCACAGAAGAAATTTTCCGGCAAGATAGGCATTTGGCACGACGCATAATCTTCCTCGAAAGGATGATCGGGTTTCAACCCATATTTCTCCAACGGAAGAGTCCATGTCAAGTATGATTCAATAATCTTTGACATCATTTTTCTCTATGAATACCATGGAAAAAAAAAAAGTTAAGCTCCCCTCCACAAGAACAGTTCTAAAATTTGGCAAAAACATTATACGTAGAAGGTTACCATAGGAGAGAGTGCGGTACAAATAAGGGACCTAAAGAAGCCTTGATTGGGTCTTTCGTGGAGGAATTGGGCAGCCCTTGTGGAATAGAACATGGAAAACGGTAAACCCCAAACTGAATAATGTGGAACTGTCCATCGCAGAGTCCTTATAACCATGGTACAAGTTTGACCTTCTGGTCCTGTATATTAACATACACGAAACCATATCAATATCGTTAAATCTGGAAAATAGTTGAAAATCATCGACTAAGTTCTTGTGTTTTGGATTTCGATAATTTACGTAGTCAAATTTTGATCTCATCTTGTAAGTTGCAATTTTTTTTGTATTTAGTCGTATTTACTAAAGTGCTTCCGTGGTGACATCAGGCAATGTTGATGTGTTCGGCGGCATCATGTCAGCGCTATGACGAAATATGATTAAAACGAAAAAACACATCTTAGTCGATGTTTCAACTACGTTTATTTAATTTGGTATTCCACGCCTGTCCGTTCAATTTCCATCTTAATTATAGAGGAATGATAAATATATATTTAAGATAAGATTGAAATAAATAAATAAAGTGGGTGCATCATTATGTTCTATTCTAGTTCCATAGTAGTGACATACATATATTCTATAAAAGGCCAAAGTTTAACATTGTTTAATTTGGTTCACATGTAATGGACTTTCTTGAATTTTATAATGAATGGACGAATTTTTATTCAAAGTTTAAACTAATTTTAAATCGACCAAGTATTTCTTGCATTACATGACTGAATAATAATATTGCTTACAAGAAGGTTGCGAGTTTAACAACTATATTGGAAAGTTGACTTATCTGTCAATCACGCTATCAAGAAAATTAAATTGAGAAGCCGAGAAAAAATATAAATTAATATTTGGATTAGATTCATTCAAGGTTAACGCGGAACCATTTAAAATACTTTGCTTTTAAAGTTACATGATTAATTTTTTTTTAAAAAAAAAACTTATGCATTAGCTTATATATATATATATATATATATGATTGAAAATGTATGAAATTTTACCTTGATTTTCTAGAGCACATTCATATGCCAAATCAATGGCAGATTTCTTGAATCCAAATATTACAACTTTCTTCCCTTTGAGCAACTTTGTTGTTTCCTCTTGGTTCATTTTGCAGTAGTCTAGCGTGTGCAGCACTTTCCCTTTGTATACCTCAGGCCCTTTGTTATTTGGAAATTTGGGTATCATTGGGATATCGCCATATTTCCCAGCGCATATCACCACACACTCGAACGTATGCCACTAAAAATGGAAATAAATATATGGTTTTAGATATTATTTAATTTTTGAAATGAAATAAGAAATGAATATTAAAATATCGTCGATATAAATATATATATATAAAATAAACGTTAATGTTGGGACGTAAGAAGTTTACATGCATGCAAAGATTATATAAATTAATTTTTTTCAACTTCGAACTCTTAGACAATCGGACTCGAACTTGAAATAAATTTGTTTTAAGCATCAAATGAGACTAAATTTGTGTCAACTTACTAAAATTGGATTTCAGACTAAAAATTAAAAATCTGATTATTGTTTGACTGACGATGGGATGATTAAACATATTGTCATAATAATACTTGCTTCATTGAAAGCCAAGAAATTTCAATGAAACAAAGCAACAAAACCCAAGAAATTCGCCAACCTGAATCGTCTCCGACCCGCTTGTTTGGACTCCGACTTCCCAAACTGGCTGACCGGACAGCAAACTCCCGTATTCATCCGACTTCTGACGGTCACCGATGAAGCGAATCTCGACCACTTTCGACTTAAATTCCACGAATTTCAGCACATCAAAATGCGTTGCATAATGATGCACATACTCCAATATCTCTATATTGGAAGGGAAACTGGAGTTATCCCTTTCAGCCCACGGAAAATCCGAGAACTCGTAGTCACACCGAGGTGTCTGCAGCTTTGTGGTACGGAAAGCGCAGTGCTTCCAAACGCCGCCGATGCAGTCGGAGGCTTCAAACACCACAGGGTTGTGTTTCCGGAGCTGCTTCGCTGCGGCTATTCCGCTGATGCCGCCTCCGATAATGGCGATCTTGGATTGATTTGACATGAGATAGTTAACTTTGCTTGGCTTGTGAATAAGGTTTTCGTTATTCGAAAAATGGTGAGTTCTGAAGGAGGAGAAATGCACGTATTTATAGGGGGATTTGCATGGGAGTTCTCGTTTGGTGGCACGTGAGCAGACCACGCGCGGTGGGGCGTTACTGCGTTAGGAAGAAGATGGTGGCAGTTGATAAATTTTGATGAAAATGATAAAGCTCAACACGGGTTTACTTTGATATATAATTTTGGTCAAATGTTTTTTATTTATTTTTTTTTTTCAAATTAATCATTCAATGTTTAATAATAAAAAAAAATTAAGATAAATTATTAAAAATTAAAAAACCTATATATCGAAATTCTGGTCAAACAAAAGAGAGATTTTAAAGTTTTCCCGCATGTACCTTAGTTCAATCAAATTAAAAGCAAGAGACCAATAGGGCGATAGTTTTAATTTTGGAAAACCATGAATTAATCTTTGACAAGAAAACCACTGTATTCTTGGAAATTTTAGTGTAATTTTGGGCTAAATTAAATATGATTATCAATTCTTTTTAAGTTCATATTACTAATAATTGATTTTTTTTAACATTAAAGGCACGTATTTTTGTAATATTAATGTTAGTTAAGCATTAATAATTGGGACAATTTTATATATAATTAATTTACAAGGAAGTTGTTATTTTTACCTGGTCTATCCCACAGATTTTCGACCATAATGGGAAAATTATATGGCTATTGACTCGAAGTTTCGTTTTATTTGCAGTTCGTTTGTTTGGAAGTTGCTCAACTTGTGTGGATCTCCATTTAATATCACACATGCAACTTAAAATAAATTAATAGGGTAATGTAAAGATCCGAGAAAATTGCAATCTTAGTACTCTAACTCGAATAATTTTGCATTTTTAATGCTTTTTTTTTTCCATCGAAATGTTAACATGAGATGATTATGTAATTATTAATTAAATAATAACCAAACTTTATATATCGTACGTGCCTCCCCCTTTTTAAAAATTATGGCTAAAAAACATTGCCACTTTGTAAGCTATCAAACTGATATGTCAAATCCACAGCTAGCTTGTGGGTATTAGTTGTGTAGTGGGCAGTGAATGTCCCAAAAATAAATATCATGCATGACCGCATTAAATATGAAAAAAATTATATTTTAAAATCAAATTTAGGATATTATAATCAGAATTATGGTGTTGAGGTGTAATAATTATTTACGTTATTAGAGTAACTGAAACGTGATCATCGTCTTATTATGTTGTTTAAAATATTTGAATTGTACAGTTACAATAAATTATAGCTTCTAGTAAAACGTCAAGCGTTCGTTGCTACATATATCTAGGCCTATATCGATGCGATAGTTTTTGAAAATTTTCCATATTTTGTTGGTGGCCGAAGTAATATTAATATAGTTTAATTAAAATTTTAAATATTTTTTATTCAAAGAAAAGACTTTGCCACCTAAGCAGAAGAGACACACAAAATCTTCGAGAATTAATGTGGATGAATCTTTCGTCCTCGTGTTAATTTGACTTTAAGTTAATGCACGCAGCATATTTCAGATTATATTGAATAGGAAGCATCCAAGAAAATATTATGAATTTTAAAGGAAATCAAATGCTTTGAAAATAACAATTTATTAATTTACTGTAGTTTTCTCACAAACTAAAAATATGGCAAGAATTTCAAGGTAATTAATTAAATTCCAAGAAATTTATGAAGGTTGAACATTAGAAGCTGATGTTGATAGTTGCCATTAAATAAAACAATTCTTGCAATGATTAATTTACCAAGTGGAATGAATGTTGATAATTAACTAGTACTTTATCATTTATGATTTTCTCACATAAGCCATATATCAAGCAAGGGAATATAATTTTGGAGTAATGTTTATAGGAAGTAGAACGAAATTCATCATATCAATTGGTATCAGATAAGATTAACTAATCAAAATTTGGTCATACGACGATAACTTAGTTTCTCGACGATAACTTAGTTTCTCGTATAGGTTTTCATTTAATTTTTTTCCTACAAGCTTGCTTATAAAAACATATGATGACGGACGACAATGAATATTATATAAACATGATATTAGATATCACGAACATGTTCAATGTCATGTTAGTATTATAATAAAGAATAAAGAAAGCATGAAAAGTAAAAAGGAAGCTTATCTAATTGCATCAATACCAAATTTTGACCAAAAGTTTATATCGACTAGCTAATAAAAAACAATACCTCTTGCATCTCAATTTAAAAAAATATGATATCGTTACTTGTGATAGAAAATATAATTAAATTTACTAGTCTTAAATAATCATATCATAATATTTAATTACTTAGTATTTGAGCTGCTAAAAATATATAGTTTAATTTAGTTTACTTGTGATTCTAATAAAGCACGATAGTTTTCCAGGGGTTGACATGAAGTTGCTAGTAAAAGACAAATAAATACCAACATATTTAATTTTACTAAATATTATTTGAATTTGACTTCGTAATATAAACACTTTGACTCGTGGTTTGAAGTCAAACGATTCTTTAAATTTTTAAAATGTGTTGATTTGTCAGTTAATAAAGTATTAGGTAGAATCAACAGGAGTGTATATTGGGTAACACTTTCGATCGAGAAATTGTAGTGTGACCATTATTTACAGATATTATTTAAATTAAAAACTACCTTGGCCAATAGAATATAAAGAAAAAAAAATTAATAATAATAATAATAATAATAAATGCGGTTTTTAGACCATCAATATATAGAAATTATTTAAAATTTAATTAATTACCACTAGGGCCCCATGAATTCTTAATTAGCGCGGGGATTGTCACAATTGACCGTTTGATCAATTATAAGATCTTACCACTATAATACTTTGGAGTATATTAAAAAAATATAAGCAAGTGTGTTGCTTCGCTTTAATATATATAATTAGCAATAATTATTTTATAAACCTACGGGTTTAGTATACTTTTGTTTGCTACAAGGATGTCTTCTTGAGCCCAGGTCAACGAGAACAAAACTGTAGAATTTATGCATATACCAACTACGTTGTATCATCATTGCTCTACGAAATTGATTAATTTAAGTTACTATATATATATACGGATACAATAACCCCTTATAAATATTTGAGCGATCATTTTGATATTATATTTGTTGGAATGTAACAATAGTCCATACAGTAGAACGATCAAATTTTAATGTTTGGGCGAATATAATTTTAAATCCAATAAAGTAACCATATATCTAGAATATTTTGTAGTTCACACCATGTGGACGCGAGAATTATAAAAATAACTTGCTCATATCATACTCAAATATCATATTAAATTAATATATATATATATATATATATGATATTTTGACTATGATGTTAAGTTTAATATACTTTTTGTTGAATGATATTAGTTGGATGAAATGATGAAAATTATTAGCATAGAGTTAATGCTATTTTTGTGACAATGATGTTAGGATAAACTGTTTCTAATACTTTGTTATTTTTTATATAATCATTAATTTGTTAATTTTTATATTTTTCCTTTATTGTTCCCAACAATTAATAAATATCCATAACTTACTCGAAATAATTAAAATTTGAGAAAATACAATTACAGGTGGTAATAAGATATTTGAGTGTGATTTGTATATCCAATCTTCCGACGAATATGAAGATGAGATGAAATTGAATACCCGATGAGGGACGATGCTGAAATAAATGAATATAATAAATGTGTATGTAAACAAAAGACATGAAATCTTATCTAAACCCGAGTTATTGTCATCCTTAGTCAAACCCTATTTATTTATTTTGGACATTTAATGTATAATATAGGTCCAACGTGAGTCAAAACCAAATGCCAACCTTTATTATATTTATTTATTATCGTATTTTTCTACCCCTAGCTATAACAAGTTCAAATTTAACTTGCGATTTTTCCATCGCAACATTTCCAATTTTTTTATTTTTTTATTTTTTTGTAGGGTTACCCAAATAGGGAGCCCTTCCAGAAATTCTCGAAGGCCTTAGACAAGGCCAGGCCTAAGAGGGGGTTTGGAAATAGTTTTCAACCAGCAATAGACGCGCCTCGGTTAGAACCTCACTAGCTGCGTCATTGCCCCAAGCGCAAAGATAAAACATTTCCAATTTTTTATCATACAAATGTAGGTTTTACGTATAATCGATTGGTCTTAATTAATTATAGAAACATATTTCCAGATGGAGACTTTGTAATAAAAGGTTTTTCCAACATTATAGTCATATTTGTGATTAAAAACGGAGAAGTCTGGAAAATTGGTCATATAATTTGACTGTCAAAATTAATGTATTAGGAGAATAGAGCATTAGTCAGTTTGGCCCATTTGAATGGTTTGTTGACACTAAATACTTTATTCAAATATATATTAGTAAAAGCTGGTTGTTAAAGGCTTGCATGCGTTGACTACAAATTGGCCACAAGATTCAACTATAATCTGAAGGATATTTCATTGTTTTAGCCGTCCCAAAATCATATTTATATTTTCAAAAAATTAAAATAATAATTTAAAATAGATTTTTTTTAATACACATTTTTTTTTAAATAGTCTCGCATAGGTTAAAAATCATACCCACCCTTTTCTCCATCTCAATTTATATATGTATGCTTGCTTGCTTTGCCTTCAATATAATTCAGGATCCTTTCCCCCATCCTTAAATTTTTAAAAGAGATAACAAAATTTGAATAGAACTGGAATAATTGGACCCATACCACTGGACCGGGACTCAATTGGGCTGTCCAAAAACATGTCCAGCAGGTAATTTATGCATGTATTTTGAAAATTTACTTTTATCAAAAGTGTAAATTGTAGAGACCGGGGGGTTCGTAGTCCACTGTCTCACTCCTTGTCGGATTAGCAGGCTCCCCGAGTTCGAATCCCCCTCCGACGTGTGTTGTAATAAAAAAAAGTGTAAATTGTAGTTAACTTGAAACATATATTTCTCACCTAATTTTACATTTGAGCTCTCGTTTTGTTGTTATTATTTTTTATATACAAAAATAAGGGTATAATGGGGAAGCAATGTTTGGGGAATAAGATCTGGGGACATATGGCTTCAACTATACGTATTTTGAAAATGTTCCGACCCAGTGAAGATTTTTCAGAAAACATCCGCCAATTCAGTTGGCAGCGGCTTAGTCGTGTTACCAAAGTGAAGGCAAGTAACTAATATGTCCTATTTATCAATATTTAAAAAAAAAATAGCCAGGCAAAATTTAATTATATACTAAGACTGCACCCTACTGGTTACATGCTAGATCGATTGATCTTGGGCAGTCTCATTGAATATAGCTTTCTATTTCTCATCAACTATAATATTTCGATTAATGAAATATTGAATATCGAAAAATTAAATTGAATTTGTTTTTAAAACAAATAGAAGACATTCAAACTAATTCCTCGTAAAAATTGATTAAACATTTTGAAAAATATTTAAAAGACATGTAAATTGAATGAGTAAAAATGTTTTATTTGAAGCATTTTATCAAATATTTTGTATGCGAAATTTTAATATTTGAATAACACAAATTGTTTCAACAATGCATGTTAAAAACAAGAGCAATAATTAATAAATGTGATAAATAAATAAACACAAATTTGTTTATTGATGTTTGAAGATTTACAACTTCCACGTCACCTCTTATTTTATATAGGAAAGATTCACAAGGAAACTTTGATTTATACAACTCGTGTACAAAGTCATTTCAACTTAGAACTTATCCATTACTTAATTGAAACTCCCAACACGCATGATTGTAGGCCGCGACATCACAATTCACATAATATTTAATGTCTCTTATGTCAAGAGTATGAACATTATATTTAATGTCCTTGTGTGAACTTAATCATCTAAACTTTGAAACTTAACTATTATGTATATGCGTGAGTGATTGTGTATGAGAATTTTTATGGTGTATGTAAATATCAAATATATACTCACACTTGTGCTTGCTCTCATTTTAGATAATTTTGTTATGTAAGTTGCTCATTCTTTGAATCGCTTTCCAAATTGTCAATGTTATTCTAAAACAGTCTAGCCGAATTCACGTAACCTATTTGGTCCAACTTATGACCCAATTTTGAAAGGCTTGCCTCGAGATTTAATTAAATCAACTGTTATAATACATAATTTGATTTAGCGATCCAGTTACTTTCGAAGCTACATAAAATAGGGTGCGTGCAAAACCATTTTTCACACGTAATCTGCAAAGAAAATGCTACGAGATTGCTCTTCTTTTATTAATCCAATCAAGACTTTGAAACAAGATACGCCGCAGGCCTCAGAAAGCAAGAAACGAGCAACACTTCCAAAACGACAAATTTTATGCCAAAACATTTCATGGATGGAATCATCAGAAACCATGTTCCGCTCTAAATTACAACAGTGTCTATTTTAACCATTTGTGGATACTACATCGGCGATAGAAAGACAAGACGGAAACTCAGGACAGGATAGCCATTACATCGGATGCACGCAGTGCTATGTAATTGGAACCATCACTGCCTTTGAAATCGTTGCCTGCATATTTCGAGTACAAAACTGTATTTCCTGGGGCAACTGACAATGGCTTCCGATCGCCCTCATCATCTAGGCGCCCAGGACCAACTGCTACAACCTGTTATTTAAGGGTAAAAATTGTAAAAGTTTGTCCCCGCTATATGCATGGCTTCCGGCCCGTGCTATAAACTTGTCAAAAGACATCAAGAAATGAAGAATTTCAAACAACATTGAATTGTGTCTCGCCCTCATTAAAGTTCAATAACCAATACTCACCGTGCCAATGGAAGGCTTCTCCTTGCTCGCATCAGTTAAGAACAATCCACCGGCAGTTTTCTCTTCAATCTCAGCCACCTAAAAAAAAGAAATGTTTAAAGAGCATCAAATGTAATAACGGTGTGCTGAGCATGTACCGGCGATCAATAAAGGTTATACAAAATTATCTACATGTACTGTCATTGTTTCTCTACTCGGGGATGCTTTGGATTATGTCTCATTCATGGAAAAATTCTGGCATTATCGAAGTTTAATTTTAAGCTAGAGAACAAACAAATAACCAGAACCACCTTTTTTGCAGTATGAAGGCGACCATCTATATATCTATTCGTGTTATGAATCATAAAAGAAAGAGCACCCATGAGTAAATCTATTGCATGACACGGATCATAGAGTTCCATGTTGATCTCGTCATGTCATCGCTTAAATTTACAAAATGGCTCTACTCTTTCTAGTTATCAACATGACTTCAAGAAAATCACTACTTGAATGTCCCTAGATAATAGTCATGTTCTGCACAAAATTTCCCAACTTCCGACATACAACGGTATCAGACAAATAATTGATAACAAACACACACAGTGTGTCAGTGCAACAAGGCTTGTATGAATATAAATGGATCACAAGTAGACACAGTAAGCTGAAGGAATAACTAACCTTTATGAGAACTTTGTCATTCAAAGGCTTCAAATCCTTTATGTCATCTGTATCAAGAGTACCAACAATATCATCTTCCTTAAGAATCAGATGATTCGAACCATCGAACTCCACTTCTGTACCGGCATACTTCGAGTACACCACTTTGGCGCCAGTCTAAACACAGGTATCAATAGGTAAGTCTGAGTGATTACCTGTGTAAAACAATAAAACGCTAAAAAGATCTGATCATACCTTCAAACTAATCTCCACCTTATTTTTTCCAATTAAACGTCCCTCTCCAACAGCAACCACCTCACCCCCCTGAGATTTTGAGAGCGCAGTAGTTGGCAACAGGATACCTCCTGAAGTTTTTTCCTCAGCCGCCTTAATTTTCACCAACACTCTGTCACCCAAAGGCCTGAGTGATGTGTACTGAAGAGTTGGGAACATAAAGTTTGGTCAGCATTAGCATTGCATTTTCGAAAAAAAACAAGACCACGCCTATTTAAATACTATCAGTGATAGTCTCTCACTCAATCGACCTAGAACTTAGTGTGCATATCAAAATCAGTGCAACGTAGAATTTTAGAGCTCTATATAATCCATCTTCAAGTTCAGTTTACACCACCTAATAAAGACGCCGTGGAGTGAATGAGTACTGTGTGGAACACAAAAGCAAGAAAGATCAATAATGACAATTCTCGATCAATCAACCTAACATAGTCAATAAAGAAAATTAACTAGAATCTACTCAAAACCATCCCAATCCAACACTGCACATCACATATATTTGACAATATCCAGCTATCTGACAAACAATTGAATAATTCATAAAGCAACATTCTAATTCATAAAACAACATTCTAGAGCGTATAAAAAAACGACATAAACTTAGAATCAATGAAAACACGGTAAGAAATTCAACAAATAACAGCACCAAGAGCAAAAAAGTAGTGAACTACAAAGGAACCTTCGGGGCAACAGTTGTAGCAGCCCTGAGAACAAGACCACGGAATAACCTACGGGCCTCGCCGTTCAGGTTCAAAGGTGAAAACGAAGATAATTTAACTGCATTTGAAGCCCTCAGCCCTTCAAACGACGTAAACCCTTTAGCTGAAATCGAAGATGCGGCGGAAGTCAGCTGGGTAGTCGCCATTTCTTGCTCTCGCGGTCAAAAAATTCTGAAGAAAATGAAAAACCCGTCAAAACAAGAACCAAGAAAGCGCAAACCACAGTTGATTTGAAAAATAATCAGATAATACCTCGAATACGAAATTTGATTGCAGAGCGAAGAGAAGAGAGTATGACTTGGAGTAAAGTTCTGAGAGGTGGGTTCGTGAATCTGTTGGGGAAGAGGATAACAAAACCCTACGAGATAAAAGGTTTTCGATTGAGGGGGTTATATTCAATTTCGTGGAGGCTTCTAGAAACATATTTAGATGAGTGCTCGGTAGCTCGCTCATCTATTTTGCACCACCAATAATAAATCTATGACATCATAGACGATATCACGGATCTATATTAATGATATAGTTTAACTTGATTTATATTTACAACAAAAATAATATTTTTTACATAAAAAAATAATAATTTTTCAAAGATTGTGTTGAGTTAAAGATTCGTCTCATAAAATTAACTCGTTAACGTACTAATAAGAGTTTTATGAACATATAATTATGTCTCAGCTATTGGAATAGCTATAGGTTGATTTACATTCATTTAACATATACAAAAACTCATGTCCAGGTTTCATCATTATGTGTTGTTTTGTCCATAGATGTGACACGCGTTTTGCCCATGGTTGGGCTACTGGTAAACTTCACGCTCAAGATGTTAATTCATGGACATGAGAGGTGTGCGTTAATTGTCCTGTATTGAATAAATGTTGATGTTTCCGTTCTACGATAGAATTTTTATGAGAGGTTTGAACACATGAAATTTGATGATGTATCCATCGTTTATGAAATAACTTACTGAATGCGAGTTCTTTAATATTATCGGCGTGGAAGGCCTTAAATTTTTTTTATTGAATTGAGTATCAACCATTGAACAAAGTCTGAGAACTACATTTGTTGCTTCAAATTTATGTTGGATAAGAAAACACATGTGAATATTGTATAATCGTCAACCAAATTCAGAAAGCATCGTTGATTATTGTATGTAGGAACATGATATCAAAGCTGAGGTTTCACCGTTATATGTTGAATTGCTCGTAGTTGGGTCACTCATTCTGCACGTAGTTAGGTCACTTATAAACTTCACGCTCCAGATATTTATACCTGAGCATGAGTAGAGTCTTTTAGTTATTTCACATCGATTGGATAATATTCATATGCTTTGAATTTATATATAAAATTTAAATAAATTGAAGAATAAAATAATAATTAAATATGTTGAAAAATATATTCATGTGCGTGGATTATTAATTAGTAATTTATTATAGGGGTGAACATAATATTTTCTAAACTCTAAAATCTGAATTTTTTATTTTGGTTTTATAATTTTAAATTGAAATAATTATTGTTTGGTTATGATTTTATGTTATTCAAAATCGATCGAATCATTTAAACCATACTTCAATAATGACAATTGTCGGTCAAACATTTAGGTGCGATAATTTTTTGTAGCTTGGAATAAATTTGTTAAAATTGAAATTCCACCAAGTTTCACGTTTTAATCCTATTTTTCTCAAAATTTTCCATGAAATGTAAGGTGACTTCCTAAAATTTGTTGGGTTAGCATTTCTCTTATCATTTCACAGTAAATCGACGTTGTTGGACTTTTTTTATTCTTAGTACGAAAAAATCCCGAGGTGTCAATCGGGTGGGTTGGGTCGGGTTTCGCATCAACCCGCGAAATTTTTTTATTTTTTTTTTCAACCCGAACCCAACCTGAACCCGAAGCAACCCGAAAACCCCAACCCGAACACGAACCCATATAACCCGACTCAACTCGTCTAACCTGAATTTTATTTATTTTTTTAAAAAAAATTAATGAACAAATTCAAAAAAATAAAAAATAATAATAATATTTTAATTTAAACACATAATAACAAAATTTCCGATTTAAATTTGAAAGTTTAATCGTAAAAAATTAAAAGTATATTTACTAAATCAAATAAAAATTGTTAAAAAAATAAAATATGCAAAATAAATATTAAATGGTGAAAATTTATCATATAAATATACAATAAATTTTGTTCAAATATACCATATATAAAAATATAGGTAATATTTTCAAAAAAAAAAGTTCGCGGGTCAACCCGCGAGCCAACCCGACCTAACCCGAAACCCGCCTAACCCGAACCCACCCAACCCGAACCCAACCCGAAACCGAAAAACCCCAACCCGAACCTGATTTTTTTCGTGTTGGATCGTGTCGGGTTGACGGATCGTGTCGCATTTTGACACCCCTAAAAAAATCGGCAAGACAACAACTCTGAATAAAATTATTATTTAGCTTTTTGTCCTCCATTTGATTACACTATCAATATTTTTTAATATTATATTTTATCTAACTTTTATATTTGATGCCTTTGGTGCACGATTTTAATTTTGAAAAGCACAAATTGATGAAAAACAAAAAATGAATCCAACGTTTGAGGGCCCAATATTTTAAGTGTAAAATTTCTTCAAATATCCAAGATCAGTCTGTTAGACAAATAGGTTTTTCACTTTCTCATTAAAAAATATTTTTTACACCCTTTGAGTCTACTTGTTTTTCTCGAATAAAAATAACTATAAAACATTGAAAATATGATATTTGATTATTAGCTGTTTCAGTTCTAATATTAATATATGATTTTTGAGTGATCAAACATGTATATCAAGTATTGATATTTTTTCGAAAGAAAATCGATGTAAAACATTGAAAATGTGACATTAATATATAATATTTGAGTAACAATTCTTTCACATTTTGTATTAATTATATATTATGTTTCAGCATTCAAACAAGTTTGATGTTAATAAAATTATTTAAATTTTATACTCAAAATTTTATTTTTTGTATCATGTCTAATATATTAGATATTCAAATATCATATATTAATACCATAATTTTAATTTTTGTACTGATTTTAACCGTGAAAATATATATGAGCATTTTTTTGTGAATCAAGGAATATAGTAATATTTTCTTTTCTGGCAGGGACTAAACACAAACTCATATTTAGATTTAGAGATTTAAAAACAAGTTATCTATATTTTAAATCCGACTCAGGCGAATAAAATCTCATGTACGACCATATACATATACATTTATTTATTTATATTAAAACAAGTTACCAATTCGGAGAATGTCCGACATAAATCTTCTTACACTTAAGTTATCTCTGCCCAAAACCCGAAAGTACTTTCATCGAGTGTTCTAAAAAGTTCATTTAAGATTGAAGCTCGACAAAAACGCCCCGTTTCGAAAAAAACGGAAAAAAGCGGTCAAACTGTAGTGTGACCGAATTAAGTGTAAATAAGACGTTTAATTAAGTGTATTTAAGCACAATTAATCGCATCTATTTATTTTAAAATTTTTTATTTTGAAGGTATGTATTTTTATTTTAAAATAATAAATCAGGTTTATAATTTAGATGTTTATTTTTAAATTTTAATTATGATGTCTGATAATGATTTGACAAATATTTAGTATTTTTTAACGTGGTTTAGTTGCAAAAACAAATAAATATTGTAATTTTGAGATTTTTGTATTTTTATAAATATGAGAATTAATGCATAAGACTTAAATTTATCATATTATGTATTATTTTATCTATTTATTGGTTTGAGATAATTACAATTACATTAAAGATAAAAAACGTTTTTTTACGCTTAAACTTGTGCTAGTCTCGCTTAAGCTTGAAAAGCTTGGAGCTCGACATCCGCGATTCGAAGTGCTTCACGCTTTTTAGAACTTTGCGGTTTCACGAGACAACAAGAACATAATGAGAGAATAATTAGCATATTACAAGTATTTTTTGAAAAATGGTAATGATTTCCCTATTTATAGATTTTATTATGCTTGTGATATTCCTCAAATGGGATACCCTTTGATATGTTAGTTGGACTCAAATTGGATACATTTTGATATTTGGGCTATAACCCATCATATATTACATTAAATTGATTAAAAAATATGAATTGATATATTAAATTGCTAAAAATTTTAAAAGTAGATAATATTGGAGGGAAAAAAAAAAAAGGAACGAGTGGAATTTATTTTATTAACTACGAAACCACAAAGGAAAAAATAGTTATAAACATACAAAATTCGTATATTTTTTTTAATGAATTAATGTAGAATTTCAACCTCACAAATTTTACATCTGCAAATAAGAATCATCCACGACTTCACCAAATCAAAAGAACATTATTCGTTCAAGAAACGTTGCAAACGAAAAAGGAAATCATTTCCTTCTCTTTTTCAGTAGTTGTAATATTTAATTAAAACAGAATCCCATCAGGATTCAAATAATATGAATCATAATGCTATTCACGAACAAAGTGATGAAAAATTAGAGTTCTCCAAATATTCTCGTTTCTTTCATTACTTCGAACATCAGATTGTGGAAGGAAACACTTTAATTTGGCCGGCCACGTTGAAGTATCATCCTATTGTGTCTGGGTGAACATTCGTTCGGGGCGATTTCCCGGATCTTTATTCTTGAGATGAATCAATTCTACTCATATTTACAATAAACAGTAATAATTTGTTTCACAAGATTGATTTGTGAGACTGTCTCACACGAATTTTTATGATCAAGAAAACATTATTCCTAGGAGAAGAGTTGCAAACGGAAAGACCATGTTGAAGAAACAACAAGTCTACATACATAAATACAATCTCAACTTTTAGCAGTTATAATAATTAATTAATGATCGGATTAAGTTCCAAATTATGTCTGTGTACATATAATTCATTCTTTACACGAACAAAGTAATGAAATCTCTCAAATTCATATGAGAGTGAACATAAAAAAATAGTCAAATCACGAGGAGATACAATGAACAGACAGACGTCTCTATTTATGGTATATCTTAAGTAGAGACAAATTGGTGAGGCGTCAAGACTCGTGTGACTATTTTAGATAGAAAATCTTTTCAATCAATTGTATTTTAAAAAAATAGACCAATTCATATATTTGGTTCAGTTTATATTTATATAGGCTTATTTATGTAAAAATTCCCGGACCACCATAATTTTTTCAAATTAAATTTGGAGGCCCAAATTGCTTGGCCTTTGAGTCCTGAAATTAATAACATTATGGAGTCTAGCGTTATGCCCAAAGGAATTAGGATTGAAATTTTAAATCTAATGTTTTTTTTAGGGAGGGACAACAAATTTTAGAATAATAGGAATCTTCGAGATTCTGAAATTTGGGATGAGATTAATATTCTTTGAAATTTTTATGTGGACTTTTTTAAAAAAAACCAATCGATTACAAAAGATATCATTTGGTGAAATAATTAATGGGTTGTTTTTTAAAAATTAGGTATTATTGAGTTATAATGTAATTTTAAATATGATTCTAGATTTGTAGAGTGATAATTTTTTAGCATATACACTTTTTTAAAGTGAATTATTAAATGCATTTTGCTCAGCTTACCAACTCTGAAACTGTCTCGGAAAGAAGAGATTGTATGATGTCAAAATACATTATTTGCAGTTTGCAAACTGTTTATAAGCTACTATATTGTACTTACAAAAATCAATGTGAAATGGTCTCACACCAATTTTGTTAGATGGATCATTGATCCGACCTAGGTATTATTATTCATGATAGTTATGGATCAGGTCGACCAATCTTATAGATATAGACTTGTGAAACTATATCACAAGATACCTATTGCATGCATCACTAATAATAGTATTTGTCTATATATTTTGCCAAAATTATAAATATTTATAGTTCTGATATTTATCCCGTAAAGCGAGTAAAAGAAAATTGTCATCTCATCACTAAATAGGAAATCATTTAAATCTGATCATCCAAATCCAGTAGATTATATTTGCATTTTTATAACTGAAAACCTGATTTGCATCTATCATTATCCATTTTATAACTTTTGGAAGTTTCTCAAAAAAAAAATAAAATTGTAAAATGTAAATTTTCACTTAATTTACCTAGTAACATATATCCTACAACCATATTTGTCTCAAGCTACGCTTGTCAAAATTTATTCCCAATTTTCAAACTTGTAAAGTGAATCATTTTATATATATATATATATATATATATCAAGATAAAGAATCTCCAAGTGAAAATAATATCCCGGATAAAAAGTTAAATATATCAAGTAGAAAATCTGGTAAAGGTTTATCATATCCAATCAGTAAACAAATCTGTCACACAAATCTCCAAAAATTTCAAATTGATTCCGAAAACTAAATGATCCTATAAATTCATGCCATTCATCACTCACATTTCTCATTTTTCACACACACAAATCCACCATGATTTCTTCGAAACGCCATTTCCTCTTCCTCGTTTTTTCTCTACTTTGCTTCATCTCTTCCTACGCGGACATCGTTTCGCACGATGGAAGAGCCCTCACGATCAACGGTAAACGTAGAATCATCCTTTCGGGTTCGATTCACTACCCACGAAGCACTGTCGAGGTAAATAAAAATGGGTACTTGATATCAAAAAAATTAAAATATACATAAACAAGAACAACAAGATTCGCTAACGTCATGTTCATTTGTTTGTCATATGATCAGATGTGGCCTGATCTGATCAAGAAATCTAAGGAAGGTGGCTTGGATGCCATCGAAACGTATGTCTTCTGGAATGCGCATGAGCCTCTTCGTCGCCAGTACGATTTTTCGGGCAATTTGGATCTCGTGAGGTTCATTAAAACGGTCCAGAACGAAGGTCTCTACGCTGTTCTTCGTATTGGACCTTACGTTTGTGCAGAATGGAACTATGGGTAAGTGATCAACATTATTGTGACTAAAATTTCAAATCTTATATTTCTATAGCATATTATTATTATTTTTAAAAATATTACATATAAATTATATGCTTACATTTTCTCTTATATTCAGAGGATTCCCCGTGTGGTTGCATAATCTGCCTGGGGTTGAGCTTCGAACTTCCAATACTGTTTACATGGTACTAATTAGTTAAAAGTTTAAAACCCTTTCAATAATTAAATATAATATATTTATTGTCATTATATATCTTTATTATCTCTTTTAAATTATTTAATTATATTTTTTCCTTACATTTCCAGAATGAGATGCAAAATTTCACTACATTGATAGTGGACATGTTAAAGAAAGAGAACCTTTTTGCATCACAAGGAGGTCCCATCATTCTAGCACAGGTTCGTATGTAAATATACATACATATCTATCTATATATATAATATATATATATATATATATATTATTTATGTACTCAATAAATGGAAATAAATCACATTTGAAATTATTTACAGATTGAGAATGAGTATGGAAATGTCATCTCGACATACGGCGACGCGGGAAAAGCGTACATGAACTGGTGCGCAAGCATGGCTAATTCACTGGACATTGGGGTTCCATGGATCATGTGCCAACAAGATGATGCCCCTCCCTCTGTGGTAATTAAACTATCGTTTCTCATATTTTTAAATTAAAATAAAATAAAATTTTATTGGTTATTAAAATATTTTTTATTTACATTTCTTGATTGTGAATTGTGATAGATCAACACATGCAATGGCTTCTACTGTGATCAATTCACTCCCAATAATCCAAACAGCCCCAAGATGTGGACAGAAAATTGGACTGGATGGTTAGTCTAATTATACCAATAATATCGATTATTTATTATTTTTTTAACATATACGATTGGTATTTTTAAAATATTTATTATAAATTTATTGTAAATATTTATTTATTTAGGTTCAAGAACTGGGGTAGCAAACATCCATTCAGAACAGCTGAAGATCTCGCATTTTCCGTGGCACGGTTTTTCCAAAATATGGGCACTTTCCAAAATTATTATATGGTTCGTATCAAATAAATCTTTTTTTTTTTTTGAGTTTGACATTATTGCAAAAAAAATTTATTATTATCTCCATATTTTTTTGTTGATTTTTGTTAATTATCACAGTACCATGGTGGAACCAACTTCGGAAGAACCGCTGGTGGCCCGTATATTACCACATCATACGATTACAATGCACCCCTTAACGAATATGGTAAACAAAATTAATTTCTTAATATTTATATTTATTTAATTCTTAAAAATAAATATCTTTTTAATGGTAAATTTTAATACTGCAGGTGATTTGAATCAACCAAAATACGGACACTTGAAGAAGCTCCACGATGCGTTGCATTCAATTGAGAAAGTTTTAACCTATGGAGATTATAACAATACCGACTTGGGATCTTATAATTATGTAAGTCTTTAAATTTTATAACTATTTAACATATCTTATACAAATATTATACGACAAAGTTTACAGAAATTTGAATTTAATTTCGATGTTATCTATGAATTTTTGCAGATTACTGAATTCAAACACAATGGTATCTCGAGTTGTTTCCTTGGCAACGCCAACTCGTCAAGTGATGCTACCATAAACTACAACGGAGTCGACTACCACGTGCCCGCATGGTCTGTTAGTATCCTCCCCGATTGTAAGACCGAAGCTTACAACACTGCTAAGGTACTACATTGAATTACGAGACATGGATTCAAATATTTTATCGCGGTTGTTGACTTATCTTAATCATTTCGAAATTTTTAGGTAAATACGCAAACTTCAGTGATGGTGAAGAAGGCGAATGATGCCGAAGTAGAGCCAACTGGACTGAACTGGAAATGGAGGCCTGAGATCATTGATGAACCAGTTGTTCTTGGCAAGGGTCAACTCTCTTCTGGCCAACTCGTTGACCAAAAGGCCATTAATGATGTTAGCGACTATTTGTGGTACATGACAAGGTATATAATTATATATATTAATTTAATTTCTAAAATTGGTTAATTTTAATTATGTTCAAGTATATAGTAGGTAATTATTGTTCCTCAATTGTTACATGTTTCACGTTTAGAATCTGTGTTTGTGCGATGGTTTATATTTCTTTAAATATATTAGCATATGGTATGTAATTAAGTGTTTTAATTGTAATTAATTACATTTTTTCTATTTAATTTTTTTCTATTTTTATTTTCCTTTTTGAATAGTGTGAATCTTGACAAGAAGGATCCCGTCGTTGGAGACACAATGACTCTTCGTGTGAATGCCACTGGACATATAATGCATGCTTATGTCAATGGGGAGTATCTTGGTAAATAATTATTATTAATCTTCTATAAATTCGAATTATATATAATTTCTTACTTAAATAAATTAAATTATTTTTGTAAAATATAAACATGGGACAATTTTTGTTTTGAATTTCAGCCTCCCAGTGGGCCACCTATGGAGTTTTTAACTATGTTTTCGAGAAGGATGTTAAGTTCAAGCATGGAAAGAACCAAATCTCAATTCTGAGTGCCACCGTTGGACTACAGGTATTTGTTGACATACAGATTTATTGATACCACTGCTACTATTATTGATGGGTTTTTTTTACAGAACTACGGAGGTGAATTTGATTCGGTACGAGCTGGACTACCGGGACCGATCGAGATCATCAGAAAGAAGGGCGATGTGACCATCATCAAAGACTTATCAAGCCACAAATGGTCTTACAAGATTGGATTGAAGGGGTTGGATGACAAATTATTCAAGGCAGATCCCAAATCTGATTCGCAATGGAAATCTACTGATCTTCCTGTCAATAGGATGCTCACTTGGTACAAGGTAATATATACATATCATGTGATTTTGTTTATAGATATATATTTGTTGGTTTCTAACTATTTATTTATTTTTTAAAATTTTAGACGACTTTCAAGCCTCCGATCGGTGAAGATGCCATCGTAGTAGACTTACAAGGACTAGGGAAAGGTCTTGCTTGGGTTAATGGAAACAGCCTCGGACGATACTGGCCAAGTTATATGACAGAGGACACTTGCTCGAATGATCCTTGCGACTACCGGGGCGGGTACTGGAGCTGGAAGTGTGCCACGAACTGTGGGAAACCTTCACAAAGATGGTTAGTGTCGTAAAGAGATAGTGTTACATAAGTTGAATTTGAAACATTTCTTTCAGAATATTCACAAGTCAAGACTCTTCTTAGGTACCACGTTCCCCGTTCTTTCATAAACGAGGGAGACAACGAGCTCGTGCTCTTTGAAGAATTCGGAGGCGACCCTTCTCTGGTCAACTTCCAGACAGTGCGTGTGGGAAGCGTGTGCGGCAACGCCTACGAGGGCAACGACATGGAGCTGTCGTGCCAAGGAAGGGCGATCTCAGAGATCAAATTCGCGAGCTTTGGCGAAGTTGGAGGGGCTTGTGGCTCGTTCGAGAAGGGTTCTTGTGAAACTTCCAAGGATGTGCTTTCCATTGTCCAGAAGGTAATTATAATAACTTTATAATTTTTTCACTAATCATAGATTTTTCGTCGAAAAGTAATTTTGTTATACATTGTATTTTGTAGGAATGTGTGGGGAAACAATCTTGCTCGGTTCCTGCAAGCGAAGACCGACTCGGATCAGCAAGTTGTGATGCTGGAGTGAGCAAGAGGCTCGTGGTGGAGGCTGTTTGTAATTAGGGTTTGATTTAAATGGGAATTTGGTTAGGTTTGAGAGTTAGTAAATTAATTGTTTGTTTTCCTTTGATATTATTAGGGTTTTCGGTTTTTTATATTCGGTGGCCTTTTGTTATTTATTTGATTTCTAATTAAAATTCTCATTTTCTCTTCTCAATTATTTTGCCTCTATAATTGTTTTATTAAATGAATTTAATGATAGTTATAAAACATTTAATTAATCCGATCATAACTATAAATATTTTATGATTGTGCTAGTTTATCATCTAAAGTAACTACGTAAAATTAGTTAGTATAAGTAAAGAATCATTTAATTTTAAAAAAAATGTGACTGAGAATCCAATTTGATGGTATAATTTTGTTATTAACGATGAATTATAATCTATTGATGATTGTATTCTGTCAATCAAAGAATGAACCAACAGCTCAAACACAAAAATAAAATAAAAATCAATTTAAATATGAAATTGATAATTTCTAAAAATTTACGTACAATTTAATTTCCTTGGATATTAATACCGAGACAATTAATTTTATTCACTTATGCGTAAATCTCAAATTTGACTTTAATTTAACTAATGGACATATGGAGAGATTGTAGTTTTATAAGGATTTATACGAAAATATATATATTTAAACTTAGGAAAATGTTGATTTTTTGTTAGAAACTTTGCATGAGAAAATAGTGGAATATCAAAGAAATTGTGTAATCATAACATCACATTTAAAAACCAACTAATTCGAGAGAGTTAGATTAATCGTTTGTCATTTTATCAACATTGTACGTGGCATACTGTTTTACAAGTACTGTCGTTACAAATTCAAAAAATTTGAAGGAATGTTTGGAGTTTGATGTTTTGAAATTTGAATGTAAAATTTAAATTTATTGATGAGAAAAGGGAGTGGAAAAGAAAAGTAATTATGAGTTTGCAATAGATTTTGTTAAAAGTAGGATGTTGACACAAACGACACATAAGTAATTTCACTCCTAGTATCATAATTCACAAAACAAAAATTTACGTCTCACGGTTCAATTTTATGAGACGAATTTTTAACCTGATTTAATTCATAAAAAAATTATTATTACTTTTACTAAAAATATTAATTTTTTATTTTAAGTATAAATCGGGTTGACCTGTCTCAGAACAAAAGATCCTGAGATCATCTCACCTATTTTTTTCAATTTACAACGCCATGGGTGAGAATTCAACCGCACAATCCATGCCTATGAGTGGATTCGTGCGAAAAATATATTTTTAAATAAATGTATAAATGTTATTTGTATAATTTTCCAAATACACCAAAAATGCATGAAATAACATAAAACTTATATTTATTATCATATTACCATTTGATTCAAGTTTCAAAATTTCCGGTGATGGTTTTTTTTTTTTTTTTTTTTAAATTTTTACTTACTCCATTGCTTAGATATGGTGAGGCTATGATGCACTTAGAAATTAGTACAAGCCCTTGCCCATGATTAAACAAAATGACAGTATTTAAATAAATTTTGTTTTCGCCAAATTTAGGTTGGACTTTTTCCATTTTAGTAAATGATATTGTAATGGTGGTGTGACGTCATATACACACGCACACACACGTGTAATAAAAGAGATGTATATTATCTATCTGTGTTAGATGAGCTCTAAGTCGACAATTAGTTTTAAAATTCTATATATTATGTTTATATGAACAGTTCTATTTAAAATAATTATTATATAAAAAATCGAGAAAATTATACTAGGCATTTTTTTATTATATAAAAACGCTTTTTATATTTACACAAATTTTAGAAAGATTCGATTTAAAAATACCCGCTACACAGATACGTAAATAATTTATAAATTAAAAATCTACTCCAATTATTTTGCATCACAAAACAATGTGGGCCCCTACCGCAAGTGGGCTTAGTCATAATAGTCCAAGAAACATCAAGTTAATATGGGGCCCACATTCCAAAACTTTATAATAATTGCCCATGACATGGACAGACCAATCGCTGGCAGAGGCCCTTGGCCGGAACCTTGAACCCGGACTCATTCCCCGGCGAAATGGGCCCGTTTATTGGATCGGGTCACAATCTTTGAAGTGGACGTTTCTTAAAATATTGTCCACTGACATGTGACAGTTTTCTAAAAGAAATTAACTTTACAATCTCTATTTTATGGTAGTGGAATAAAGTGGTTGAATGATTGATGAGAAATTAATACATTTAATAAATATAATAATAAGATTTTATGCCCATATCTTTTTAAAAAGGATTATTGGTTTTTCAATCACACACGTTATAACATATATAATATATTAAATATTACTTGTACATTATTTTCAAAGTTTTATATGAAACCATGGGCTATTAAGCCTAACAACCTCTCCGTCAACCATAAATTGAAGCCCCGTAGGGAACCTTTTTCAAGACTCTCAATTCTCTCTTCTTTTCCAATCCAAGCAGAGAGACTTTTATAGCCATGTTGGGGAGGAAATCGAATCCGGTTATCGGAATCCTAGCCGGATCTTTTGTTTCCGGCAGTAAATCCGGGCTTGTGGATGTTGCAACTAGCTCGACAAGCCTCCAAGAGCACAAGAACACATCACCACGAGGTCCAAAGAATTTTCATCTAGGTGGGGTTGGATTAGGCATCGTGGCGGCACTCGGCAATGCTCATGACGAAACTCCGTCAAACAAAGCGTTGTGTGGCCGGAATTCAAGGCGATCGAATCCGATTCCGGTCACTTCACCCAAGAACTCATCAAGAATAGGGAGAGAATTTGATGAGATGGAGATAGAGAATCATTCAGAAGAATACACAATAGTAACATTTCATGGCCCAAACGAGTCCCACACTAAGGTGTATGGAATTGATCATGGTCAAGGAGGTGATTATAGGACCCCTTTTAGAATACAAAGAAGCAATAAGTGCGAAAGGGCTAGTGTTTTTCATATTTCTCCGGCAAGATTCGGGGCGATCGCCGGAATTCCTGCCGAAGATTTCCTTAGCTCGTGTGACATGTGCAAGAAGCAACTTCATGGCGAAGACGTATACATGTATAGGTACTTTCTTACATGTTTTTATCGAGTACTTCTTCAAAACTTGAAGTCAAATTATCGCTTTATCATTTAGATTCGCGAAAATAATATATTTTGGGTACGTGAAATTTGTAGGGGAGAGAAAGCGTTTTGTAGTGCGGAGTGTCGTTACCAGCAAATCGCGATCGACGAACGCCAAGAGAAGTGCGGCTCCGAGGCGTCGAGGCCGAGCTCGTGTCTCTCAGACGAGAAAATTTTGACCCCCGGAATCCTAGCAATCTAGACTTCAAGCACAAAAAATGAAGATCCAAATCGATTTATACGCATATATGATCATGGAATTGTATCACCCATAAACACATGAGAATGAGAAATTTTTGGAGTGACCGATTAGTTCCATATTTCCTATTTTTCCCTCAATAATTGAGATCTTGACGTGGGTAAGTTACGTATGGATCAATGGTTGAGAATCGTACGCCACATGATGCCTAAAAAGTCTTTCAATTAATATTTTTTTAAACATTATTATTGATTATAACATTTATATTAAATTCTAATCATATTGACGAGGAATAGTTGGAACACGCACATTTATATTAAATTCTTATCATTTTTCTCTTAATCATTTCATAATTTTATCCTCCAATCAAACGTAGCCGTAAAATATACGTAATTTTCATATATAAATTTAAAAAATCGGTTTTTCTTTACATTTATAAGTACGAGTTAGATCTTTCAAGTAATCAAAAGTTAGTTCACATAGAATTATAATTTTGTTTTATATTTGGACATTTAGTTTGTTGTTGATATGACGTCTAACATTAATTAGGCACATATTTGAATTTTAACTTTTCTTTTAATTGTTGGTTTTTCAATTTCTGTTAGTTGTGAACTGGCTAAGCCCATCTTAATCAAAGACTTTTGTTTCCTCCTCGCAATTTTGGGAATGGATCCTCTGCGGTGATCATCCCAGTATTAAGAGATGTTGTGGCACAAATTTTTTAGCTTATATTTATTTTATTTTATTTTTTGGTTTTTTTTTTTTGTTTTCATCTTTCTTTCACTCACTATCAAATTTTCATTTTTAAACATTTTTAGTCTTGTTTAAAATATATTATATTTCTTTCTTTTGCCATTTTTTGACTTTTTGTTTCTCTCTTTCTTTTTTTACATTTTGTTTATCGCGTTTCTTTCGAGAGTAAAACATATTTATTTTTCAATTTTAATTTTTTTCACATGCTTGATTCGTCCATTTTCTTCTTTTTTTCCCATTATTTTTTCAATTTAAATTCTTTTCACATATTTATTTTTCAATTTAAATTTTTAAAAAAATTTACAACAAAGGAGGAGAAGACTTGAATATAAAAATTTCTATTTTCTTGATCATTTGCATGTCCAATTATTTTTAAAATTTTTTTTTCTATATTGACATATTTAATGAGTTGGTATATTAGTATATAATACATAAATATAAATTATAACAAGAAAAAACGATACAAAAAAAATTGACAAGATAAAAAAAGAGTAGAAAATACTTTAAGAAAAATTAGATTGTATACAAAAAAATTCAAAAAGGAAAACAAAAAGATCAATGAATGTAAAAAGAAAATATTAATTAATTAAAATATATAAAAAACAGAAATAGAAAAGAAAATTGTTTGGCGGGTGTAAACGACGCCACGGCACAGCCTCCGTTGTGAAGATGCCCACGGCAGAGGATCCATTCCCCACGATTTTGTGTGCTCTTTTGTATAGCCCACAAGCGATGAATATGGTCACATTGGAGCATTACGTTATTTTATAATAAATATATATATATATATATAGTTTTGTTTTATTTTTATTTGCTTATATATGTTTTTTATCTAAATAATTTTTTTTCCTGTTTTGATAGTGATATATTTTTGTAGTTTGATGGGAATAAAACAATTCGAACTCCATACTTTTTTTATATCGAAAGGACATTTTCGGGTTGTGTTATTAATATATCGTATTAATAATAAATAAAGAATTGAAACGTGATTCAATACATTTATAAGTTGAATAAACTTAAAAGTTGATAACCAACACCCACTTCTCCAAGAAAATTAGTGAGTGATATATTTATTGATTTCAATAATTTATTTGGGAAAAAATTTTACTTGGTTCTAAATATGTTCAAAATATTTCATCAGAGACGATCAGAAATCTGCGGAGAACCTGCTGATGGGAAAAGTTTAGACCCTTCACAAACTTATATTTTTGAATAATTGTGTGTATTATTGTTTACCAAAAAACCTACATAAGACAGTCTCGTGTATCATATTTTGTGAGACAGATTTTTTATTTGAATCATCCATGAAAAATTATTACTTTTTATGCTAAGAGTATTATTTTTTTATTGTGAATATCGGTAGAATTGACTCGTCTCACAGATAAATATTCATGAGACTATATCACAAAAGACCTACTCCACTTTGTCTCATGATTGTATTTACTGTCTATTTAGTTTAGTTTAAAAAATAACAATAAAGAAGATTCTCGCGAACACAACTTCAACTCCTATCAAATGCCATTAATGACTCCTTCATCGTACATATCATGAATACCAAGTCCAATAAATTCATGTGATTTCTATGTATGAATTTATATATAATATTACATCATTCAAAGTAAAATTTCAATTTCTTTCAATTGCAAAGAAATAACACCCAAAGTAAAGTTAATTAAAAGCTATTGCAGTCGATTATCCATTGTAATGTTAACACATACTTCATAATAATGATAATGATCTTTAGACTTGAAACCTCATAGCCGATTCCGGTTTGATTTCTTGGTACGGCGCCTTCTCTTTGATTCTGCGATGCAGTAAACAGGAATGGTGGGATCAGTTTCAGTCAATGGAAAGAGTCCAATTCAAGATTCTTGTCCATAAATGGTGGAAATTACCTGTCTTTCCTCTTCTCCAGGAACCGGGCCAGTGAGTTTCGCCTCGCCATCGGTAAATCGGAGGCAAGAGGCGGCATGAGAGCACGCTCCGAAGGGATCTGAGTCGTGAAGGGCGGAGCGAAGGCGGAGGAGTGATGGTGGTTCTGGGTGCCGCTGGACTTGTTAGCCAACGACATGATTTCACCGACCTTATCCGCCGGGAAATCATCGAACACGAGCACTTGGCCGCCGTAGAATATCGTCATCTGGGCAGTTTCCGCGCCGGATTTTGTACCGCTGAACACACAAAAAAATCACCCCCAAAATCAAATCGCAACTTTAAAGTGCAGAAGGTTAGCAGAAGCATTTACCTCAGATCAGACTTCTTCTGGGCTTCTTCTTCACCGGCAGGAAGCTGGGTCTCTCCAGATTTCTCCATCATCGGGAACAAATTCATCGTCCCAGTCACAGCAGCAGCCGAAGCCCCTTAAATTCACAAAAATCAACAACTCTCTCGAGAAAAAGGGGAAATAATCCAACAGAATTAAAACCCAAATCCAGAAACTCACAGATCCCGGCTACCCAAAAGGAAAAAAAAATCATACCAGAGGATTCGAATTTCTGAGCTAACCCGAGAGTAAGATCTCCGAAGCTACCCTTCTCCTTCAGGTATTGGCTCAAGAGGCCGCAAGTCTTGGAGAAGTTGGACCTGCCGCCGTCCAGCTTACCGGAATCCACGATCTTCGACGATCCCATTTATTTCTCCTTAGCATTTAATACTAACTTCTGGTCGCTTTATACACAATCAAACTTGGCTTCCGGCACGAGGAATGTGTGATGAACCCATGAAATATAGAAGAATTGTTCTTAGTCACTTTCAACGGGGTTTTTAGCATTGTGGTCCTTTGTTTTCTAAGCCATAATTTGATAGATAAAAAGAGAAATTGATAAATAATTTTCTTTATCTTGTGTTTGGTATTTTTTTATAAAACTCATGATAATATCACAGGCCCTTGATAAATAATTTTTTAGAAGAATAAAATGTCCCTTCTATTAGGTGTGATAATTTTAATTTAATGATAAAATACACTACAAATGACTTAATTATTCTCAATTTATAAATGATTTTTATAAATCTATGCTAGTAGGTAGAAATTAAAATCAAATAAATATTTTTATTTATTTTTATATATTATATAATATGATAATTATATAAATGAATTCGAGATAATTATATAAATATTTTTTATAAATCTCAATAAAATTATTAGTATCACCCGATTAAACTTAAAAATTGATATTTGACTTGACTCACAAAATTAAGGGCTCAATTATCATATTATATAATACATAAAATTAGGTAAAAATAAATAAATCATGGAAGCACCATCGGCGCATGAACAGATAAAAAATATGAACTCAAGCAACAACTTTGAAATTATAAAATTTATTATGATAAGGTTAATTTTGTCGTTACAATATAATATATAAATTTAATCACTCTTATTAAAATCATATCAAACATTAAATATAATATCCTACATCTTATTTATCCTTAACGTATCCTTATATTATATATCACATGTTTATCTTATCATGTATACCAAACTATGCCTAAATTTATTCCATTTCGGATAAACCAAATCTAATTGCATAATCGATTTGTGAAAAGTCTAAAGATATAAAACAAATGTTTTTATAAAAACAAGCAAATTTAACCTCGTGTTAAAAAAACTCTTATGTTGTAAGAGTTTACATCCGATTTTAAAAAACACATCAAATTCTCCGAACTCATTCAAATATTCAGAGGATAATAATATATATTCATCCCTCACACCCAAACTAGTACAGAAACCAATTTATTCAATTAATGATGTTTTACGACTTTGTTGTTTTAAAAAACGAGGCATAACATATATACTTTTATTTATAGGCTTATAAAAAATGATAGGCGGGTCCATCCACCCTGTAGGTCTAGCAACTTAGGTAACGTTTAAGCGATTTTTTTACCCGAAAAATTAATCTTTTTTGTTATCTTCGTTATTTTCCAATAATTTTTTTGAAAAACGACCAAAATAATTTGAAATCTAAAGAATAGAAACGAAAAAAATAACTATATCATCATAAGAAAAATGAAGACTCCATCACCGTGGTTCTTAATCGGAAAAAAAAAAAAAAAAAACACGCACATTTATGTGCAAAAATTATGTCAAAATATTGATATATATATATACAAGGGTTCTATGATCTATCAATGTTTTAGAAACACATGAGATTTCGTTCCATTTACAAGAATTTACATCTCACGTAGAATTTCATTGTATAAAATCAAAAAGAAATATACGCAAACGATCGACAAAATTGAAGCAACAATCATTTTATAACTAATATAGTGAGTAAATATAATAATTCAATCCACCCACCATATTCACAAATACGTACACTATATATCACAAAGAATTTAAAAGAAAGCATAGACGAAAAACAAAGGACTAGTATCGCGCGAGTACTTGATAAAAGCGAAAAAGTCTGACCTAGTCAAATCAAAACGACGCAGACGCTATGGTTTTTGGACTATCATATACCCGGAGTCCGTGGAAACATGGATGTCAACTCCGAATAATTTGATAATATTCGTTTTCTTGACTTTCTTGATTATGAAGGGTTTGATCTTGAGGGATTCGGATGGTTGTTTCTTCCCACCGGACGTATCGCGACTTTTGGAATCACATGATGATGCCGAAGTAACCAAATGCAAATCTTTATTAACAAGATCATCAGGGTTAACTTTAAATCCTCTCCCCCTCCGCGCTGTTTCCCGCAGCCGAGTGCCTCGATGTTGTTGTTGATCATGGCTTTTTTCTGTGATGAAGATGAACCCTCTTTTGTGTGATCGTGAGAGATGCTAATGAGTAAGAAAAGGAGAGCTATGCATGTGTTATATATAGAGTTTAAATTGATACATTCTAATTCTCGTAGGAAACATAAAAGTGAGTCCTATTAATTCTTATGGACCTCAAGAAGCTTCCTTATCGATTATAATTAGTTTTTGGAGTTTCCGAGTTCGTTTATAAATCTATAATGAATTTTTGGAGTTTCCTAGTTCGTTTATAAATCCACGTAAATTGACATGCATATACTTCGATTTTCTTTTGGATTGTAGATTTGTATAAATTAAAATAGGATAAGATTTATATGGGGAAAGCTAATTTTTCCATTAAAAAACTATATTTGGTCGAAATCAATCTTCTTCTTGTAAAATTTGTGAGCTGATAATTGTTTAGAAATAATCCATTTTTATATGAAAATCCACTTCCATGCTAGGAAAATTTTACTCATGCTGGGCAAGATAAAGCGATCGTTACTGGTGTAGATCGAGCTGATCCAAGCATGGTACTATTGCCGAACCTCCTCCAATTTATTTTTTTTAAATTACAAGGGGAAATATATTCATAACATGGGACTTGATAAACTAATGAACAATTAGCGATTTAGCTCCACATGAAAGATAAATAAAAAATGGGATGTGAAAATAAAGAAGCAACATTCATTGAAATTTAAATAATTTTTCCTATTCTCGTCCGCTCAAGTTATCGCGACCTAGAGCTTGATATTATGTATGAATATACACACACACAAACTAACGCCTCACAAGTTAAATTTTTTGAGACAGATCTCCAGCCCGACTCATCTCATTAAAAGTATTACTTTTCATATTAGAAATACGTCGGATCATCTAAAATTATATATATATATATATACTAGAAGATATGTACGTGCGTTGCACGTATGAAGCATACAAATATGGAACATACAACAACCATAATTTCTCATGACATATTTTGAAATTATAAATTTCTATACATAAATTACATAATTGAAAAAACAGTTAAAAGTTTTAAAAGTATTCATCGAAGGAAATTTGATAGTGCATAAAACATGAAGATAATTGTAACATTTTTAAAAACTTTTATTTTTCAAGCAAAAAAATATTTAAAAAACATAAGAAAAATTTTAAAATCTTATAAATCATTTTAAGTAACTATAGATATAAGACTAATTTGTTTTACATAAAAAAAATATGAATTCATTCTTATTCCTCATTTTCTATCACTTTAATGTATATAAGACTAATTATTACACGTAAAATCAATTTAAGCTCATTTTCATTCTTTTGAAATGTTCTCTCATGGCACCAAACAATTATTCGAGTTTGTCATGCATAAAATTTTAAGGTTTGGCCCACTGACACCCACATCAATGTAATTCTCATTATGTTCACAATTAGCTTTTTATGTGGCTTTGCACGGTGTATCACAATTATAAGAAATAAAAGTCTTGTCTTTGGTAACAAATATAACATTTGGCCTGAAGATCAAGAAACGTATGAACTAAAATATTAATCTTTCACTATCATTCAGTTTTGTTGGATTAAGCGTGCATAAGTGAGAGTAGTACTGAAATTGATGAATTATTATTACTATTATTTTAAATTTCATTAAAAGTTTCTTTAATTTATTTTAGAAATCATTAAATGCTAAATTTTTATTTTTCTTCAATTTAGTTTAGATTTTATTAAATAATAGATGAAAATAAAAGATGAAAACAAAACAAACAAAGTGACATGTATTAATGAATATTATTTAATGAAGATAATGACATAGATGTAAATTCACAATTCAAACTCATATATTTATAATAGTAATAAAAGTAATAGATAAAATATATATATATATATATCCATGAGAAGATCTTATATATATGTGTGTTTGTGCGTGCACTCGTTTTAGTTTTTACTATATTTTCTTGGATTGCATGATAAAGTTCATACACAACATACATATCAGGGAATTACAGAGAAGATTTCTCCCAGAAAGCACGGCAACTTGGTTGCAGCCGAAATGAAGTTCAAGCCTTTTGAACGCTACGAAAGGTGTGTCCAGCGTCTGCGAACCACTTCCTCCCGATAGGCCCTTGTGGTTCCGTGGAAGTTCACCCCCTGAGTGGGTAGATAGAAGGTATGACTTTCAATTTATTTTCTGTGCATTGGTTGGATATCGGGATTATTCAATTTAAACACAATGAATTTATATTATATATTGTTCGAACCATATATACCATTGTGATGAATAATCTGTTTTCGCAATCTTCCGGGAGATTTTGGCTTTGATCCTCTTGGATAAGGTATGCAATTCATTCACATTGATCAGGAATATATTTTTCAAATATTCAAAATTATTGATTAATTACTAAGTGGATAACAGATCAGTTTAACTTATAGGATCTGATCCTGAGCTGCTTAAATGGTCTGCACAAGCCGATCTGATGCACGATAGGTGGCCGATGCTGGCAGTTGCTGGAGTCCTGATCCCCGAGTGGCTTGAAAGTCTCGGATTCGTAGAGAACTTCTCATGGTACAATGCTGGTTCTCGAGAATACTTGGTGGATCCGAAAACCTTATTGTTTGTCCGGTTGGCCTTGATGGGGTGGGTTGAGGGGCGGAGATGGGCTGATATTTTGAACCCTGGATGTGTGGGCATCGAACCGACACTGCCACATAAGACTAATTAAGCCGAAGCCTGACGTTGGATACCCTGGTGGATTATGGTTCGATCCGTTTATGTGGGGAAGAGGATCGCTTGAGCCAGTGATCGTGTTGAGGACTAAAGAGATCAAGAATGGGAGACTGGCTATGATGGCTTTTGTTGGCTTCTGTTTTCAGGCTGTGTGTACAGGGCAAGGCCCCTTCGAGAACTTGGTGGCACACATTGTTGATCCTGCTCACTGCAATGTTTTTTCGGTACGAATTCGATTATATAAGTCGGTTAAGCTTGAACTGTTAAAGGGCCGTTTTCCAAATTGTTGTGTTTGATGCAATTTAGCTTCTTCTCTTTACAGGGTTTTACAGGACCGTAGGACGACAGTACTCTAATTCTTGATGCCTCAATAATGAAGGAGGTTGTTAAGGTGGTATACAATAAGAAATATTCTGAATCAAGAATTTAATGTAAATATTTTCTATTGACAACATTCTGATTCTTATATCTAACAGCAAGAAAATCATTGAATTTTTTCTCTCTTTATTATTCGCGCAGTTTCATGCATAATGTATTCTCTGTTCTTTGAGCATTGCAAAGATTTGCGATTCTTTCACGCTCCAAGCACACGGAATAGGTCCGTCCCTAGGCAAGAAATTCATCTCCGGCAAGAAATTCATCTCCGGCAAGATGTGACTTTATATATGTAATTTAGTGTTCTAGCTTCTTGAGAATTGATGAACAGAAGCAATAACATTTACTACAAACGTTATATTTATAAAGAAAATTTATATAAATAAATATGATTGAAAATAGGAAAGACAGTTACACCGATAATCTCTCTACTCCATTAGAAAATGTGAACAAAGCTTCACCTCTCACCATACCTCACAACTCAAATTTTATTTCTAATAACAAGTTGCAAGATTTTCCATCACCAATTCTTTGTTCATCTCAATCCAAAATTACACCAGAATCAAATTCATCATGACACATTATACAAGAGTCAAAAACAAACAACACCACAAAAAAGACCTTCCTAAAAAAAGATTCAGAGAAAATTTCAGTCTCTTCAAACAGCAGCCGGAGCCTCATCAGGCCAGAGGACTAGACAGGAATGTTTCTTCGATATCATGACACGAACATGGCTGGCGTTCATTTTCTCCTCATTTCCCTCCTCATTTTCTCTTTAAATGTGCCGTCTCTTTCAACAGGAGAGGATGTCCCTCTTCTTGAATTCAAAGAGGAATTGAAAGTTTCGTCATCCCTAGATTCGACATGGATCAAAGGCACGAATCCGTGTGACCGTTCGAAGAAATGGGTAGGAGTAGATTGTAGTGAAACAGGCTATAAAACCGTGTCAGGCATATTTCTGATGAATCTTGGTCTGGCGGGTGATGCTGGAGATATAGATGTCGAGTCGTTGGGAAATCTTGAGTCGCTTCGTGCCATTAGCTTGGAGAACAATAGTTTCTCGGGTCCAATTCCGGATTTCAATCGACTCACCTCATTGAAATCTCTATTTTTATCTGGAAATCAGTTTTCAGGGGAGATTCCTCCGGGATTCTTTGACAATATGGGGTTGCTCAAGAAAGTTGAGCTTGCACGAAACAACTTTTCGGGTACAATTCCAGAATCTTTGACGAAACTCAAAAATCTCATTGACCTTAAGCTGCAAAACAATGAGTTTTCAGGTTCTATTCCTTCATTTGCTCAAGATTCTTTGGTGCTAATTGACTTGTCGCACAATAAGCTGCAAGGAGAAATCCCTCCAACCATGGCAAGATTCAAAACCGCACCTTTTGAGGGTAATCCCGACCTCTGTGGAGCAATAATCTTAAAGCAATGCACGAGCACAAACCAGCCCACCGTGTCAAAAGGGTCAAACTCAAGCACGACATGGGTGATATTAGGCATAGTGGTTGCCCTCTTGTTGGTGACTATACTTTTTAAGTCCAAGAAAACAGAAGAAAACTTCAGCGTGCTGGGGAAAGAAAATATGGATGAGGTAGTTCAAGTGCACATACCTAGCAGCAACAGAAGGAACCTTAGCTCGAGTAAGAAAATCGGAAGTTACAACTCGAGAAGCCATTCCTCAAGGAGGGGTTCAAACCAAGGGAAATCCGATAGCGATCTTGTGATGATTAACGAAGAAAGAGGGGTATTCGGGCTGCAAGATTTGATGAAGGCTGCTGCTGAGGTACTTGGGAGTGGTGGCTTAGGCTCAGCTTATAAAGCGCATCTTGGAATTGGGGTGACTGTAGTTGTAAAGAGACTGAGAGATATGAATAAGTTGAATAAAGATTCATTCGACACGGAGATCCGAAGACTAGGACGGATAAGGCATCGTAACATCTTGCCACCTTTGGCTTACCATTTCAGGAAAGAAGAGAAGCTCCTAGTTTCGGAGTACGTGGAAAAAGGCAGCTTACTCTTTCTGCTACACGGTAAGATTTAGTCATACACTACTTTTTTGTCGATATATTCATCATTGGTTTGAATAGCTTCAAACGCCCTTGAAAATGAAATCCGAATTGCCTCTTTTGAATTCTAGGTGATCGTGGCGAGGTACATTCGGATCTAAACTGGCCTGTTCGCCTGAAAATCATTAAAGGAGTGGCTCGGGGAATGGGATACCTACACACCGAGTTCGCAAACTATGAACTTCCACATGGAAACCTCAAGTCTAGCAACATTCTTCTGTCATCAACCTACGAGCCTCTTCTCATAGACTACGCCTTGTACTCATTGATCAGCAACACTCATTCGGTTCAAGCTCTTTTCGCTTACAAGTGCCCAGAAGCCGTACTGTACCAACAACTCTCCCCAAAAAATGACGTTTATTGTCTCGGAATAGTCATTCTTGAAGTGATGAGTGGGAAGTTTCCTTCTCAGTACTTGAACAATCAGAAGGGTGGAACTGATGTGGTGCAATGGGTGAGGCAGGCTATTTCTGAGGGAAGAGTAGCCGAACTTATTGATCCCGAGATCTTGAACGATTCGAATTCGGCTTGGGTTGATCAAATGGAGAAGATGCTATGCATCGGTGCTGCTTGCACAGAAAGTGATCATGATTCAAGGATTGAGATGAGGGAAGCCATAAGAAGTATAGAGGAAGTGCATGTTTAAGGCAGATTCTTGACAAGTTTGGTATATCAAATTGTTGGATTTTAAATGATTATCAAACCAAACCATCGACTGTTGATCAACAAGAGATTTAGCGTGCAAAGGAAAGAACTTTGGCAAGAAAATGGTAATGGTTTTCTTGATTAGAAAAGGAGACATCAACTTACAGTTGAACCACCCCATTTTCTTTTTCCGTTTTGAGAAATGAATGCTTGAACAAGAATGCACTGATTCAGCTTTTCGAAGATTTCATTTAATATATATTTTTCTAATATATAACTAATTAAACATCTCACGACGTCAGATTTAAATCCAAGATCACTAGAGTTTAAGAACTCATCTTTGCCACTAGGACAAGAATCATTGTCGGCTTTTTGAAGAATCTTAGCAGTGTGAAAATATTAAATTTCGCAAGTCATTCACTTTTGATTTTTAAACCCTTTCGTTTCCCATAAAATTAACGAATGTGTAGAATAAATCCAATTAATGACACTTAAATTTGATTTCTTGAACGTATTAATTATATTCATTTACCTTTCGATTTTAAACCTTTCAGATAGTTAATATGAGTATGACGATCAAATCAATGGGAAGGAAGGATGCAAGAAGCAACATAATGGAATTTATGGTGACTTTATAATCAATCAATTATGTTAAAATTATGAATTTATTAGGCTGCGTTTATGAGTACTCAAATAACTTGGAAGTTCTAAAAATATTTAGAAAAAAATAAATAACTTATATCAAAAAGAGAAAGTTATATTTTTTTCTTTGTGATTTTGGTATTTCATACTGTCAGATTTCAGTTTTAGTATGTTATTATTATTATTTTACAATTTCAATCTTTTTCTGACTTGAATGTGTAGTACACATTAACACTTCTAATGAAAAATAATTAAAATTATCAAAAATTGAAATACACAATACCAAGACTGAAAATTGATAATAAAAAGAACCAAAATCAACTTCTCACCCTCGTTGAAGGTCGAGGAACCAAGCTTGAACATAAAGAAAAGTTGGCAGAAATAACTCTTGAACGATTTCCAACAACAATCATAATAAACACAGAAAATTCTGCAAATTTCATAGCTCATAATCTTAGTTTTATTTCCAATCTTCATAGTAAACATTAAATTTTCATCTCTAGGTTCCTAGATTTCCAGCTTTTGTCTAATTTTATTTATACGTTAATGCATATTTTCGATCATAGTGACATAATTAGTTTTACTGTCATTTGTTGAATTTTGGTTCTAGATTTCATCATCATGGTAGACTAGTTTTCTTGTTTCAGCCCTTAGTTAGGAAGATTATGATAGATGGTTGAATATAGTTCACTTTAATTTTTTTAGAAATTGAGATTTTCGTATTTTTATCGCTAGTCGTAACTCAAATGTTATTCACACACTTATTTGATCAACATTTCAATCTTCTAACAACTTATGTTCAAAAGTAGGATACTAATTATAAGCTCCTAATACAGAAGTTCATGAATTGCATTTAAAAAAAATGATATTAGTTTTTTATTTTTTATTTTTGATATGATATTGGATTTTTTTTTAATTAAGAGTAATAGGGATCCCGAGCCCAGTGAAGTGGGTTACCGGTTATTTCGACCCGAATTTGTCGTCCCGACCCACCAGCCAAACGGTTTCACTGACCCGGATTCGATTAAAGAACCCGTCAAATAGGGAATCGGACCCTTGTTCAAGATCCAATTGAGAGCTCGTATTCCAATTTCCAGCTCTCAGTTCCCCTTTTACCCTCTGTGAGGCATGCTGAGCAAACGAAAGAAGCCGGCTATGGCGATGCTCACCCTGCGTCGCAGAGCCTTCCTCCACTCTCCTTCGTCCGCCTCCTTCAAGAAGACCCCCACAGTTCTCCTATCGGCGGCGCAAATGCAGTCCAATCGTCCATCTCCATCCTATCTCGTCAATCCTTCTGATCCCACCACTTCTGATCGATTCCCATTGAATATACATCCGAATGACATCATCTCTCAGTTCCGTGATTGGTTCATGTCCCGGCGGAACCCCATTTTCGACCGTGTATTCCAAATCATCCGCACCCACGATGATGCTTCCACTGATGCAGCCCTCTCTCGATTGAATTTAAGCCTTTCCGAGGCGCTTATTCTTGATTTGTTGAGTTATCAGAAGAACGACATTCTATCTTGCTTGAAACTGTTTGATTGGGCGGGTCGGCAGCCGGGGTTCCACCATACGAGAGCCACTTTCAATGCCATTTTTCGGATTTTGTCCAAGGCGAAGCTTATGTCTGTATTGTTGGACTTCTTGCAGAATTATATGAAACAGAGATACACTTACAAAGTTAGATATATTAACGTGTTGGTGATTGGTTATTCTCTAGCTGGTAAACCAGAGACCGCCCTCCAACTGTTTGGTAGAATGCGGTTCCAAGGCCATGACTTGGATGGGTTCGCGTACCACGTGCTTATGAATTCGCTCATCGAGGAGGGTTATTTTGATGTGGTGGAGACGATGGCTAACCAGGTTAGAACCCGAGGGTATCAGAATGAGTTCACTCATTCAATCGTGATAAAGAGTTACTGTAAGCAGAATGAGTTAGAGAAGGGCGAGGCTTATTTGCGTGCTCTTGCGGCAGATAATAGAGCAGAATTGAATGGGGGTGCTGTGAGTACCTATGTTGATGCCTTGTGCAAGGATCATCAATTTGAGAAGGCCGCTTTGATAGTCGAGGAGTTTCGGAGAATGGGTTTCGTATCGATGGAGCAAGCCTATGACACATGGATAGTAAGTCTCATCCGGGTGGGGAAGTTGGATGGCGCACTAGAGTTTTTGAAAGATAAACAGGCAGTTGAGGGGTATGTTCCGGATGTTTTTCGTTATAACATACTGATATGTAGGCTTTTGAGGGAGAATAGGCTAGAGGAAGTGTATGATTTGTTGGAGGAGATGAAAGAAAATGAAATTGCACCAGATAATATCACTATGAATGCTATCATGTGTTTTTTATGCAAGGTGGGAAGGATGGACATAGCGATGGGCTTGTACAATTCGAGGGAGGAGTTTGGCATGTCTGTTAATTGTATGACATATAATTATCTCATCAATACTCTCTTAGGTGATGGCAGTGTTGACGAAGCATATCCTATGTTGAGAAATTATGTAGAACAGGGTTATTTGCCTGGGCTAAAGACCTTATCCATTATTGGTGACGCTCTTTGCAGGGAAGGGAAGCTTGATAAGATGAAGGAGTTGGTTCTTTTTGCATTGGATCGGGATATCATGCCCAATAACTTTGTGTGCAAGTTCATATCAGCTCTTTGCAGGGTGAGGAGGGTTGAAGAAGGATACTTGATACACAGTCTGCTCAATAGATTAAATAAACCATCTCAGAGGAGTGCTTACGAGAGCCTGATTAATGGTTTTAGTAAGTCAAGTAGAGGAGATGTTGCAGCTAGATTACTTATTGAAATGCAAGAACAAGGTTATAGCCCAACCAGAAAATTGGTTAGAGATGTCATATGCTGCTTGTGCCGAATGGATGACCCAGAGAAGCAATTTTTCCGACTGCTTGAGATGCTGTTGGTTCATCAAGAATCGTTCAGACCTAGAATTTACAACTTCTTCATTTATGGAGCAGGGCAAGCGAAGAAGCCTGAATTTGCTATACAAGTATATGAATTAATGGGGAGAACTGGTCTTAAACCAGACTTTAAGTCTGAGATCCTGCTGTTAAATAGTTATCTATGCAGCGGAAACATTGCTCATGCTTTACATTTATTCCATGGTTTGTCCATGAGAAGGAAAAAGAGAAAACTGTGGCACACCATGATTATTGGTCTTTGCAAAGCCAAAAGACCTGAGCTTGCATCACAGATATTGGAGAAGATGATGGCAAACAAGTTAAGGCCAACTATTGAATGTTACGAGGAACTTATAAAGTTATATTGCGAACTGGGGCATTATGATAAAGCTGTAGATACAGTCAATAATATGATTCGAATTGGCCGCCCAGTTTCCTCCTTCATTGGCAACGTTTTTCTGTTGCACGCGTTGAAAGGTAGGAAATTATATGACGCATGGTCTTACGCAAGTCATAAAAAAAATTTACCACCTGTGAGTTGGATGTTGGGGCATGTGATTGGTGTTTTTTCTGGTTGTGTTGAAGAAAGATATAATATTGAAGATGTGGAAAAACTGATTGAGCAATGCTTCCCTATTGACATATACACTAACAATATGCTGTTGAGGAGATTAAGCGCGAAAGGAATGGATTTTGCTTGTAATTTTTTTGATAAATTAGTCGACAAAGGATATGAGCCAAATAAATGGACTTATGATATAATTGTGCATGGTTTAGCCAAAGTTGGCCGTACTGCGGAGGCAAGAATATGGATGGAAGAGATGGTCAATAGGGGGTTTGAATTAACCGAGATCACCGGAAAAATGATGTAACGTGATTGGACAATCAATGTATACGGACGTACAGCCTTCAAAAATATTGGTAAGTTATTCACATTTGAGCCAAAAAGTGAACATTTTTGGTGGTACAATTTTCAAGTTACTCTCCCAGGGCAATACCCAAATGGTACTTGTGTATATTTTCAAGATTAGTATTTGATCAGAAAAGAAAATCACAAGTAGTTTTATGTGACAAGGCGATTGTTATTGATATATGTGGCTTTCTCACATCCCTCCCCGGAACTCACCACGACACTATCAGTGTCAATTTGCTCCATGAAGTTACTGTTGACACTAAAGTTTGCGTCTTAATATCCATCAAATAATTTTATTTCTTGTCATGAGAAGCTATATAAATAACTTTTTTTTTGTTCTGTTGATTTGCTGATGTCTACGCTATCTTTTAGTAACCAGTACAGTGAAGATATATTGTCAATACTTTCTTGTTATATAAAATTTTGCAGTGCGATTTCTTGGAAATAGAAGTGTTGAAAACGGCTGACTTGATAATTGTACCACTCTTTTAGTGGTCTCTGTAAGAAGTAGATACTTGCTAATTTTGTTGAGGAGAAGGATATTTGTTTTCACGATTTGCTATTAACAAATTATTTTGAAGTCTCTTACTCTCTGTTAAATTTTTAATCGACCCAACTGCATCTTTCAGTTGTCTGTTCTACTTCTAATGATTCTATGATCACATTAGAATAGGTCCCATTTACATGTTTTATTTTCCACATCATGCTGGCCTTGCCACTCTTGAGAGATTCGTTAATATTGAGGATGTTGGTTGGTTGTTATGGCAGGTGGGTCCTATGCGGCTGTTTTTGAGAGCTTTATTTGAAGAAAATGCCTGCTAGGCTGCTACCTACTTTACTGGACCTTTGACCATCATTTACATTTGTCGAATCATTACTCCATCCTTTCCTCTGGGAAGACTGGTTGGGTCGATTGGCTTAGTAACTCCTTAACTCATGACCTATTAAATGGGTGGCATTTGAGTAATTGAGGAATGAAATGAGATCCCTAAGCACGAGAATCACCAGATGAGTCGGTCTTTTCCTACAGTTTGTCCCAGATTTGAATTGAAAAAGACATGTAGGGATATTGCGGATAGATTGCAAAGCAATTTGATCTGCACATACACCTGTACATTATTTTGTCTTACATGGAGGGTCAGTGATGCAGAAGGCTATGCATATTATATACTTTAACAACTCATATATTAGGACACTAACGTTTGCTTTACTATTGCATATACAGTTGGCGATGAACTTTTGAGATGTCTCTACTTTGCGCAGTCGCATTGAGGTTTTGGTCCAACTAATAGCCAAAAAGTATGTACTCCTGCATCGTCTAACCTGTGGAACTTGCAAGTAATTAATTCTAGAACTTGACTTGGAGATTGAGATTATGGGGGATCTCTCAATTGCGGGCTCAACATTTCCTAAGATTTATTATCCAATCCGTGTATTAAGTTTTGGCGGTAGGCTTTCTGGCTCGCTTTCCAAATGTGTTAAGACGTCAGTTTCAAGATTGGAGATTGGATGGAATAAACCGAGCCAAGGCTCCGTCCGGAACATGTTCCAAAAAAGTTTTACAATGTCGGTCAAGAAGACGAAATGTGAGATCCTTCTACTCTCTTTTCTCCGACCTGAAATTTGTATGTACAGTTGCAGTTTTCCCGTGTCTTTTGTAGCAGGAAGAGCCAGTTGTTTAAGTATGCCGTTCATAGGCCCAGGTGACGGAGAAATGGCAATAAAAAGACTTTCTCACCTGAAGATTTTTAAATACTTGATTGAATTAAAATTTGTGGTATTTAAAATGATGGAGCTATTTGAGAAAGACGTGGGAAATAGTAGTGAAAAATATTGATGTTACTAATGATAAATCTATTAAATGAATATGAAGATACGGAGTTGGAGCAAAATTGGAAACAAAAATTGTAGTGGTAGATCATACAAAAAAAGTTCAGTATAAAAGTCAATCTTGACTTAAAATCTTGTAGGGATATTGTTTTAAAGTGTATTTGACTACATTTAACCTTACTTTTTTCAAAAAAAACAACTAATAATAATAATGTTGATAATCTAAATTGTGTACGTGTCTCAGTATCAGTAAAAAGTTCATTTCTTTTTAAATGAAATTCCGAGTTTGATGTTCTGAACTACATAAGGATTTCGAGTTTCATACTTGAAAATATAGAGATGTACTTCAAAATGTGGTCGGATTTAGCTTTGACTCTGGATTAGAGTTTTTTTTTTTTTTTTTTTAATAAAACTTCAAGAAATATTTGGCAAATTTTTTTAATTTAGTTAGATACAAGAATTATTTGTCAAAATCTCTGAAAAACTATAGATGTATTAAAGTTTTCAATAAATTTTTAATAATTTTATAAAATCCAAAAACATAAATATAATTATAAATTGCCAAAAAATTATTTTGATTCAAATCAAAAATTTGTACACAAAATCTTGTCTCATGTCACATCTCTTCTAATCTTCCTCTCCTCTTCTCAGACTTATCACTCATCTCTTCTCTTTTCTATTGTAATATCATAGAAAAAAATTTCTCTCTGTATACCTCTAACTCTATGACTATGCGACTTATGTAAAATCAATAGAAATCTCACATATATCCCCACTTAGTTTGTTGGTTGGTTGAGTTTTAAATGAAGCTAATTTCAGGAATACCCCAGAATTCCAAAACCTCAGTGAGAGTGCCCACATACTCATTATAACAACATATTTTTTTTACACACGTTCTTTTTAATATTCAAATTCATTATTTATGGGTCTCACAGTCCACTCAATTATCTTAAAATTTTTTCATATTAATTTTTTAAAAATATATTTAAAATAAAAAATAACAAATAAAATATATACGACGATTTACAAATAAAAAAAAAAACTAATGAAAAGTCAAAATTTAAAAACAAAATTAAAATAATTCCAAACACGAGAGGCCTGTTCGGACTCCGGTTAGTCATTTAGAAGCAGACTCGCACTCTTGTGTGGACCCTTTTGTAATGGCAGAGAAGAAAGGGTAAATATTACAGCTATATGATATAGAAAAAATTTCTTCTTATGATGGCCACTTCGTCGCAGTCGGTTCCGAGTAACAGAGGTAAGTCAATGTTGGTTTTGGAATAATATTTGCTCAGCCTCGCGTTTAATTTTGAAGCAGTTATGCAGCCATATTAACTAGATACATTTTGATGTAGTAGATAAGGATCTTAACTTCCAGCTGCCTTTGTATAAAGCTGCAATCCGGGGTGATTGGGAGAGCGCGAGAAATTTTGTTGACTCTGATCCGGATACCGTCACAGCTAGGATATCAAAGATTTCAGAGACAGTACTTCACATTGCGGTTGGAAGAAGTGAAGCAATCCATTTCGTGGAAAAGTTAGTGGAATTAATGCCCACCGAGGCTCTTTCTTTAATGAGTAAATTTCGTGAAACTGCGCTACACTATACTGCCAAATATGGGAATGTCCAGGCAGCAAAACTATTAGTTGCCCGTGATCCAGAGTTGCCTCACCTTAGGAATGATACGAACTTCCTGCCTCTCCATTTGGCTGCTCTTTTTGGTCAAAAGGAGATGGTTGTATATCTATTGACTGTCACGAGAGAAAATGTGGAGCCGAATCCCTTTGCAGGTCGCGCTGGCAGTGTACTCTTGAGTACTATTGTGCATTCTGGATTCTATGGTGAGTAAGATTAACGAATCAATGAAATTATGGAAGTCAGCATTTGCTAATGCACCATATGGAGTAGACTTAACAGTTGGATCCCAGTTATTCAATCTAAAATGATGATGATATTACTCGATTCATAGATGTCTTGTTTTTGTATTGATGTTCTGCAGATGTGGCTTTGGATCTGGTTCGACGATATCCTAAGTTGGCTACAACCATAACTCCTGGTGGCAATACAGCATTGAGTATATTAGCTGGAATACCTTCAGCTTTTCCAAGTGGAGGTTCCCTAAGTTTTTGGCAGAAGCTAATATATTTTTGTTAGTTCCCTGAACACACACTTTTTCAGTCAAACTTGTTATGTCAGCTCTTATGAAGTTAAAAACTTGATATTAAACAGGGCAACTGAACCATGATTTATAACGAAAGTCCAACGCTTGGGCTTGTTAGCAGTTAGTGCATAGATTTTTAACTACAACTTCCAAGCCATTTATTTAATGGTGGAAATTACATTTCTCTCTGCTTTACCGGATGTTCAACTCGTAAATCAATTGTGTAGGATGGCCTTGCCACAGTCTTTACCATCTTCACTGAACTTACTTATCTTCATGTTTCTTGAATCCCATGGTGTACATAAATTCATTTACCATGTTAGGTGCTGACATTGTAGTTCTTCCTCCATGGAAGTAATTACTGAAGCTAATATTTCTATAACGAAATAGGTATGATAAATAGTATTCGATGAAAGTAATTTTGCACTATTTTCCATGTTCACTTTAAATTCATGTGTTCTATGTCTTTCATTTGGTTGTTGATTCAATCTCCACAAGACAAGAGCTCGAAATTACCCAATTTTTGAATACATAGCTTCTTGTGTTTGGCTTGAATTCGATAGTTGTATGTACCGCTTATGAAGGTATTCCCGTGAAGTTGGCTAAGGCCTCTCATCTCAGACATGGATGTGACGTTGAAAACCTATCTGAACGACCTGCTAAACAGATGACCTTATGCTGGCAGAGTCTTATTCAAAATTTCAGAAGGGATTATTCCATATTAGGTGAGCCAAGGTTTTCTTTGTAGGAATGGAAAGGGTATATATGCTCAAATCGCAATTGATTTTTTCTTGACGAGTGGCATGTTAGTTACAAACATCTCTTTTGAACTCGATACCTAGATAAACTGTTTTTTCTGCTGCTTTTTTTTTTGGCTATCTTCAACTTTTCGACTATTTTTTGTTGAGCAGCTTGCCAAAAGGTATACACAGAATTATGGAATATCATTGGCAGAGCAGGTGACAGTTGAAAAAGGAATTCTTTCCCTTCTTGGAAATTAAAATTTGTCTGTAAAATCTGTTGATGTGTATGATCTTCTTTGCAGTGCCACAGATTAAGAAAATACACGACACAAAATTAATACATAGCCAAGCGATGGAGCTAGTCAAATGCTTGTGCATGGAAATCCTGCAGGTCGATAATTTGAAATCTGGTTCAATATATAAACCAGCGGTCATTTTGGCTGCGACTCTTGGACACTACGAAGTTCTAGATGAAATCTTGAACTCATTTCCTAGTGCAATTTGGTGTTTAGACAAGGATGGCCATGATTTGTTTCAGATCGCAGTAATTAACCGCCGTGAAACTATTTTCAACCTTCTATATGACTTGGAGGAACATGCACATTTAGTCACACAGAATACTGATATTAACAAAAATAATATATTGCATTTGGCTGGAAAGTTAGCGCCCCCGCATCGTCTTAATCTTGTCGTTGGCACTGCCTTGCAGATGCAGCGCGAGCTCCAGTGGTACAAGGTGACTAAATTCTTTGCATTGGTAGTGGATCTTTTCTACTGTATTACTTGTTTACCCAACTCTGGCATGATGATAGATTTCTTGATATTTTAAATGTCACAAGTGTTTCCTTACTCCAGGAAGTTGAAAAATTTGTGACGCCGAGTTACAAGGGGAAAGAGAATTCTGATGGGAAGATGCCTTCAATGGTTTTCACCGAGGAACACAAAAATTTGGTTGTAGAGGGTGAGCAATGGTTGAAAGACACAGCTAAATCATGCACATTTGCCACGACACTTATTGCTACAGTGGTGTTTGCTGCTGCAATAACCGTGCCAGGCGGTAGTAGCACTCATACTGGACTGCCAATCTTTGAAAAGAAAATCCCCTTTGTTGTATTTGCCGTTTCAAATGCATTGTCCTTGTGTTCGTCCATGATTTCTGTCTCAATGTTCTTGTTTATTCTCAACTCACGCTGTGCTGAAGATGATTTCTTATACTCGCTGCCGAATAAGTTGATCATAGGGCTTGTGAACCTGTTTCTGTCCTTGGCATTCATGATGATTGCTTTCAGCTCTGCGATTTACACTGTCTTTGGCCATGGAAAGGCGTGTATTCTCGCACCTATTACTGTGCTCGCCTGTCTTCCGGTTTCCTTGTTTTTATCAATGCAATTTCCACTAGTTAAGGATATGATCAGATCAACATATGGTCCTGGGATCTTTGGCAAGAACAGGAACAACAAATTTCGACAAATCAAGAACTAGATCAATATGTTTCTTACACTGTCAAAAACTGTGCCATATTTGTGTATTTGTAAAGGATTTTTATATAGTTGGTGCTTTTTCAATGCAGCGTGGATTCATTTTTGGTAATGTGGGAGAAGTTTAGAGAGATCATTTGGAGACTATAATTTGTGGATAAGATGGATGTTTGATGTCGTTTTGATGGAAGATAAATCTTCATTTAGGCTTCATTTGGGAGTATAAAAAATGAGAGAACTTGGGAGGGAAACTGCCATTAAACAACCTATTACGATGCTTGAGCACGTTTTCCTCTCAGTACTCGATTGATCGATTCCCTGACCCGATTTCATTTTCTTCCCCCAAATTTGACCTCGTGATTATCACGTGCTTAAGGATTTTATCGTATCAAATTATCTACCATTTTGGCATGTGCGAAACAAAAGGATGAAAAATGAGTATTATCTCTGCATTTTCAATAAAGTATGAAATCGAGTATATATAATTATTCAGTATAGATCTCATACTTTGTTTAAAAAAACAATATATATAAAAAGATATAACCGAGAGCAGTACTAAATTCCTAATTTTTACACATGAACTATATGATTTTACCAGATAAAGTACTCAGTGAAGCCAAAATAACACATCCCATAGTAATGTAGAAACTCCTAGTTCAGCTAGAAAACTTGACTGAAATCAAGGACAACAAAAAGAAAGAAAACAACTACACAATTCCATTTATTTCTCTGTTAAACTAAGCTTGAGCTGGAGCTAGGCTCGTCGTGTGGGTACCAATATCTATTGTAAAACCATGTTGAGTCGGCTACGGTAGGCTCGTTATCTTGGTTACGATGCCAAGTATAGAATGCATGAGTCCGGTTTTTTATTTCAAGAATCGCGTGACCAAAACTTGCTTCCCGAAAGGCTGAGTAACTCGGCTGTGGATCCGCGAAGCTGCAAATTGTATTGCGAATATTAACAGAAAGAAATACTTGTTGATGAGCAAATGATGCTACCATAAAGAAAACAGAGGTAATGAAAAAGAACGCAAGGTAGTCTCACTTATCGGCTACGCCTTCGATGTTTCCACCATCACCAATGGTTATATACACTGGAGCACAAGAGTTCTTAACTGGTGCACTTAATCCATTAGTTATGTTGTATTGAACATTCGATATTCGTTCCTTGTACGCACAATAAAAAATGAAATATATAGATCAAGAAAATGGCATGCAACTGTTTGATTGGAAATGTACACCGCATATATACGTTGAATCTTCTTCATCTTCACTATTAAAATGTGTTACTCGAAAGCTCACCGAGCGTTCGTAGGAGTGAACATGTCCAGAGAACACGAGATCGACTTTGTTTTCGACGAACCATGGTTCGATCATAACTCTCATGCTCTCTCCTTCCATATAGTGATAGTTATTACTATTATACATGGGGGAGTGAAGCAGCACAATCAGCCATGGAGTTTCGGATCTGTTAACTTTTGGAAATTCTCGCTCGAGCCAATTGTAATGAGGGGTATATTTACCTGAGATAAATTAATAAATGAACAACAAATCGACAACCATCTATTTTTTTTTTTTTTACAAACAGATAATAGAATCGTAGAAGGCGAATTATTTACCGTAAGCCGAGTAAGACGATAAGACGATTATGTATGCTGATGCACGTTTTATCGAGTACCAAAGAGGAGACGAGCTTTTGGACGCCTTGTAAGGAACGTGATACCTGTGCATATAAGGCTTGAATGGAGTATTTTCCTCCTGCAAAACATAACAAATCACATCCGTTACTAGCTAATCTAACTTGACAGAGCTTGATCTTCAAGAAATAGCCTCCAATACAAGTCACGTTGTGTTAAAATTACACAACATGAAAACAGTGGCGACTTGTTTAAATCCAGAAGGGATTAAAAAAATGGAGAGGGGGAGCGCGCAAAATGAGCTTTGGTGAGGAATTAAATGTATTAGGATAAGTAAGCCTTACAATTTCAGGGGCATGGTCGATTTCGTGATTGCCTGCAGTCCATATCCACGGTTGGTATGCAGTGCTCTTCTCGACGAAACGGCCCCAAATATCCCACTTGACATTGTCGTGAAAGGGATAATGATCTGCATATGAAAGATCGCCAACAAATAGAACTGCTTGCCCTTTTGGGTTGGATACATAATGCTCGAACGTTTGATTCGAGTCGTATGTCTGTCCCAAATCTCCTGAGTGGATAAAACAAACACATAAGACTAAAAATCTTCGAAAATGGCACATGTTACCATTTAGAATTGGATTTTTGAACCATGCTCACCCATAACACCGAATGTGTAAGGGACATCAGGTCCTACTTTAGGAGGAGTTGTGAAGGAAAATTTCCGAGCCGCGTTGTGCTTACCGAGTTCATAGATATACCTTGTATCATACTACACACATGAAAACAAATATTAACCAAAAATATAAATGAAAAACCATGCAAAAAAGCAAAGGAAATTAAAAGAACACGACAAAGTTAACTTCACCTTAAGCATTCTAAGAGTCGCATGATGAATGAAACCAGAAGTGTAGTTATAGTATCGATAACTCGAGGTCGCAGCTTGCACCTTATGCCTGCGCCTGTGTTCCCCCTCCGCCTCCCAATACGTGACCACATTCGGATTCTTGTGCAACGGCGTCACCCAAGAAACGATCACCCCTCTCCCCTCATGATCCCCCTGCGTTATATGAACCTGAATATATTCCAAACAATCACCATATATAAGCTACAAAACAAGCCGTTAATCGATTGCCACATTAAAATTTCCGAAATAGAAAACATTACAACATTTCAACCCGCAAATCTTTACCTGTTCAGGTGCATTGAATATCGCAGGAGAAGGGAAGTGCTCCGGTGGCATATCAACTGATGCATGCGGTTTTCGCACGTACTTACTGGTTATTCCAGCGTTGCATGTGACAGAAACATGGAGCCATAGACAAAGAATTGGAAGAATCCACGTGACAGAAGCCATTGGAGTTGAGAAGTAGATAGCTCGTTGCTGTGGTAGACTTTATAGGACGGGGGAGGATTTATAGAGTATAGTTTGTAACTGTTGGGATTCTAATAACAAGCCAATCTCGAATATTCCTCCCTTTTTCTGAAATTCAGTTTATTTTTCGAATTATTTGCTTAATTAACTTTAATTAATTTCAATGATGGGATTATTTTAATACATTTGAACATGATATGTGTGTGTGTATAAAAACACATATCTAAATTCTAACATTAAGTAGAGAATAAAAAATAATTTGACTAAATGTCCGTATCTGTCCCTGCAGTAACCATTTTATCATAATCATATCTTACCCAAAAAAATTTATATTGACGCCGTAAGTTTGAGTAAAATATTAACTTTCAAGTTTGGAGAAAAACTCACAAAAATTATGTATGATAGACGGTCTCACAAATTTTTATCTGTGAGACGGCTCAACTCTATCGATATTCACAATAAAAAGTAATACTCTTAACATAAAAAGTAGTACTTTTTATGGATGACTCAAATAAAAAATATGTTTCATAAAATACGACATGTGAGACCGTCTCACGGAAGTTTTTGTCTTTTTTTTAATCCTTCTTATCACCTGGGACAAATAAATGAAAAGGTAACGTTGCACTTTGTGGGGATCCGGACGCTAATCATCTTCTTAATCATCTTTGAGATTTAATTATCAATTAAGATAAACAGGGTCTAAAAATTTTTCTTTTTTTAAAATGTAAGAGCGGAACGTAATGGAATTTAACTAGTATACATCTCAGTATAAGAGTACAATAATGTACAACAATTAGTCAAACTAGTCTAAGGTTCAACTACTAAATTTCAAGTATTAAACCAAATCTACAATAAGTCCGGAATCACCACTCTAAACTCGTCTTCTCTCATCATCTTCTTGACCCCGATCATGTCCCACCTGTTGTCATGCACACATACAAAACAAGACAACAGCCGGATACTCCGGTGAGAATAAATCCCAGTATAAATAATGTATACATGCAGTTAACTGAATTAACATAAAAGCATGAATTATATCTTGTCACATGTAGCATAATCAAACAACATATATCAATACCAGTCTGTAAATAAAACATGAATCGTAATCTACGAAACATAAATCAATACGGATCTGTAAATCAAATTCTAGTCTCAATATCTAAGACTCGACTCATCTCTCATTCTAATCTAAGGATCCCGGTGAATAAGAACGTAACATGTCTCCCACCTACTACTACCAGTCGCAGTGGCGGTACGTTCTTATTTCTGGACTTCGGTCTAGCTGTATCGAATAATCTACAATAAGAACAATGTTTGTATCTTAAGCATATCGATACACCAAACGTCCAGTGTCTTGGCGTATCTACCAAGACTAAGCCTAGTCTGACAATGTGCAATGGGTCAGTGACTATACTGTCAAAATCTAACTCCTCTGTCAGTGACTCTCACTCCATAGCTCTCTGCTTTCTACTTCTAATTCAATAGAATAAACATAATCATTAAAATACAAAGGTATAAAAATAATACCATACAAGTATGTGGTTTAGGGAAACTCGAGTTAAATCTAACTCAAGTCGATCTCCCAATTAACATCAATTTATACCTTTCTCTTCTCGGTCTGATGAAGACGAAGTCTCGTATTCCAATCTGTCCATACCCAATCTGGCAATGACAATCGCATAAATACAATATCAGTATATAAATTGATTCAAAACCTGTTCTGATCAATACTCAAATCAGTATATAATCTGATCCATATCTGAACAAGGTACAATCTAATTCATATCAACGATATCACGATACAATCGAAATCATTACTGAATCTGATCAATCTAAATCAACTGATGTTTCGACGGCATAACGATACAGTCTCGATAACCTCGTCAATCTCAACATCACAGAGATACTACCAGAATTCACAATCAGTATCAATACAATTCATAATCTTAATATCGGTACACTTAGGATCAGTAATAACACAACTCTGATATCAAATCTCAATCAATATCTTTCGAAAATCATAACAATTGTATAAACAGTCTATTCTTTAATCTGACTTCAATTATACGATGTCTACTGTATCAGAAACACCATATATGATTCCTATTCAATTCTGACAACATCATAATTTCAAATCGTATCTAAACGTAACAAAACTTACGTCCAGTTGAAGCTGTCGTCGCTAGGAACTCGGTGCCGTACTTAGATTCAAAATCAGAAGGACGGATCACTCGTAAATCTCAAATCTCACGCAAAGCTTCCTCGGTGCTTCCCTTCTCCATTCTGAGGAAATTGCTTGGATATATATATATATATATATATATATATATATATATATATATATATATATATATATACACATATCTCGTGCATGCAAGGCAAGTGGCTCACTCCTTCACATAACACGTCTCGCGCATATGCGCGACACAATCCGCGCATATGCACGAGACCTACGGGTCTCAGCTTTTAACCACTCGCGCATATGCGCGCTTTTATCTCGCGCATATGCGCCAAAGTTTCTGGACGGGTCGCGCATATGCGCGCTTTATCTCGCGCATGTGCGCCGATGGTTCTGTAATCTTCGCGCAGGTGCGCGGGGACTCTTCTCGTACTTCATGTCAAATCTTCTTCCGGTTCTCCCGGTCTGATCCGTTCCGTTTATAGTCATCTCGATTAATAAATAAATAATTTCAGATTAATCTCAGATTACAGTAATAAAATCTCGGGCCTTACACGCTTGCTTTATTAATTTGATTTTAGAAACATATTGTATATTTGATGTATTTGAAATCATTTATAATTACTATTGAAATGAAACAACTTTATACGATATAAATTTAAAATTCTGTCAATTAATGTGAAATCAATGAAATTGAAATACTTCCTCTCAAATTAGGGAATATTTGTAAAATAGAATTTGAAAACAAAATTGAAAAAATCAAAATAAGAAATGTAATAAATAATTGATTATAATATTAATTTATTATTTTAATATTTTTTGTAAAAATCGAATTAAGATCACATTAACATTTAGATTTTAATAAAATTAAATAAAATTTATATCACGTATTTTAAAAATACATAAAACAAATTTTTTATAACCCAAAAAAAAAAAATTAGTAACGACAAACACTCATATGATTGGATGGAAAGCACGCCCAGAATTTTACCTTTTTTCATAATAAAAAATTTGGCTTTGATTAGATTAGATACATGAACCAGTGTGTCGAGCTTCTGTTCTGCCATTACCTGTAAAACACTGCAACACCTTCAATACATTTACACACACCAACTGTGTAAGAAGAAAGTGACATTTGCACTTTGCTTCAACTAAAGCTTTGTTTCCGCGAGTTGGTGAAAAATCTCTAGTCAAAATATTTTTTTGGTTCATTTTCTACTCACAAAATTGTGGTATTATATCATACAAAATGTGGTACACTTCATATGAAAATGTGATACTAAAAAAGTACCCAAAGACTGAACACAAAAAAATCGACGGTTGAAGACCGAACGCCAATTTTCCGTGGTTTCTGCCTCCACCTTTCCCCCGTTAACAAATTCCTTGCAGCCTTTTTCACTGCCTTCTCTGTCAAAAGTATTATCGCATCAGTGATTCAAGAAAAAGCACTCTTTTCCCTATAGGTACTCGCCGTTTTATCCTTTTTCATAGGAAAAACTTATGGGTTTACTATTTTCTTTATCTGTTTCCTGACTAAATCCATGCAACTGCTAACGAGCCTGCGTGGATCATAGATGTATACTTTGTACTGTATCTGTGCGTGTGTGTGTGTGTGGGAGCTCAGTAGTTATTTCTTCTGTCTTTTTCGTCTTCACTCCATTCGATCCTTCTGTTTCACATTTCAGTTCCATTATTGTTCGTTCCTCTTTCTTTTCTGTGATTCATTCAATTCCGGGTTTTATCAAAGATTGATGGCCAACATGATGAGGAAGCATTGAGATATAAGGAATTTTGGTTTTGGTGGAGAAATGGAGGGTTTAAGTGGCAGTGGTTTGGTGTCGGCACTTCCGCCGCCGAGGCCTAAGTCTCCGCCGGAGTATCCGGATTTATATGGGAAGCGGCGGGTGTTGGCCAAGATTCAGATGCTGGAGAAGGAAATTGGCTCTCTTGAGGTTAGATGAGTACTATAATATAATTACACATATACTTAACACTTAAATTGTACAATTTGGTTTCAGAATGAATGTTTGAACTACTATATATATATATTGATACTCACGGGAGATTTAGGGTCCGATCCACGCAAGCGTCACTAATCCAGACACGGGCTTCAAAATTACCCTGGGCCTGAAATCACAAATAAGACCGTTAGGAGGGGGCCAGGAGAGTATCCTGGCGTAGCCCCTCCGACGCTCAAGTCAGAGACTGAGGATATATGGGGGGAGCAGCTAAGGGCGCTGCTGAAAACAATATAGTGAATCCAATAACTGAACACTCAAACCTGGTATTTATAGGAGAATACATGGGCCCTTGATGGGCTTGTCTTCCTTTTGAGCTAGGGATGGGCCAAGGGTAATGGGCCCATCCATGGGGTATCACCAGTCTCCTCTCCCGAGTCGAACTGAATCGTAGGTTCAAAGTTCGATTAGATGTGTTGTCCTCGGGTCACCGGGTACGAGTTGTGTATTTTCTTCCGGTCGTTTGTCAGTCTCCAAAGATTTGGAAACAAATTAAATCATATCGCAATCTTGTTATAGTTTTCTCTTCAATTCGTTCACCAGCTCTCCCCCCCCATGCCCGAGTCCTCGCCTCGCTACCCTCGCCGAAACCCCATTCAAGCTCGCCCAGCCCCACGAATACAAGCGCCCAGCCCCGTGCGCCGCGCTTCGCCATCCTCCCGCTCGCCCTGCCGAGCTCGCCCAGCCGAGCCCCCTGCCCCTCGTCTCCTGCCGAGCGCCCATCCGAGCCCCTCGCTCGCCCAGGCACCCAGCCCCGCGCGTCGCGCCTCGCCATCCTCCCGCTCGCCCTGCTGGGTGCCACGCTCGCCCCTCGCCCAGGCCCACACGCCCGCCTCGCCTGCCTCGCCGTCTCCCTGCCCAGCCGAGCTCGCCGAAGCCCACGCGCCAGCTCCTCGCCACGCTCGCCCCTCGCCCCCTCGCCTGCCAGCACCTCGCCCAAGCTTCGCCCTCGCCACCTCGCCCCCTCGCCTAAGCTCGCCCAGCCGAGCGCCCACGCTCGCCTAGCCAAGCACTCGCCCTCGTCGAGCGCCACGCTCGCCCAGCCAAGCTCTCGCCCGGGGCCCCCAGCATGCCTGCTCGCCCAGCCAAGCTCTCGCCCGGCGCCCCCAGCACGCCTGCTCACCCAGCCAAGCGCTCGTCCCCTCCGAGCGCCACGCTCGCCCAGCCACGCGCTCGCCCGGCGCCCCTAGCACGCCTCACGCCGCTCCACCCTCGCCCAAGTGCGCCTGCTCGTCCAGCGCCCCCCATCTCGCCTCGCACACCCGCTCAGCCCGCAGCCACTCGCTCGCCTCTTCACGCTCGCCCAACGCATCGAGCGCTCGTCCAGTACGTTGAGAATTTTGATATATTCCCTTGCGAATGGTTGTGTGATTTCTGAAAAAATTATGGGGGCGTTGCCCCCACACCCCCACGACCTGACCGGGCAGGTCGATCCCCGTAAACTCTGCTCCCCGTAAACATCTTTTGTTATCGACTAACCAAATAAATTTTTCTCTTCCCAAACTTTTCTCCTCTGCTAGGCGATGTCTTAGCAGGAAAATAAAAACTCAACATCTCCACCCTCTAACTCCTCTGCTAGGTGACACGTTAGCAGGAAAATAAAAATTCACTACCCCCACCCTCTAGCTTCTCTGCTAAGCCGGGTCTTAGCAGGAAAATAAAATTCAACTCCTCCATCTAACTCCTCTGCTAGGTGATACCTTAGCAGGAAAATTTAAATTCAACACCTCCACCCTCTAACTCCTCTGCTAGGCCGGGCCCTAGCAGGAAAATAAAATTCAACTCCTCCATCTAATTCCTCTGCTAGGTGATACCTTAGCAGGAAAATAAAATCAACACCTCCATCCTCTAACTCCTCTGCTAAGCCAGCTAAGTCGGGCCTTAGCAGGAAAATAAAATCAACACCTCCATCCTCTAACTCCTCTGCTAGGCGATGCCTTAGCAGGAAAATAAAGTCAACACCTCTACCCTCTAACTCCTCTGCTAAGCCGGGCCTTAGCAGGAAAAATCAAACTCTCACCTCATCATCTCATAACTCCTCTGCTAAGCCGGGCCTTAGCAGGAAAATAAAATCAACACCTCCACCCTCTAACTCCTCTGCTAGGCGATGCCTTAGCAGGAAAATAAAGTCAACACCTCCACCCTCTAACTCCTCTGCTAAGCCGGGCCTTAGCAGGAAAAATCAAACTCTCACCTCATCATCTCATAACTCCTCTGCTAAGCGGGGCCTTAGCAGGAAAATAAAATCAACACCTCCACCCTCTAACTCCTCTGCTAGGCGATGCCTTAGCAGGAAAATAAAGTCAACACCTCCACCCTCTAACTCCTCTGCTAAGCCGGGCCTTAGCAGGAAAATAAAGTCAACACCTCCACCCTCTAACTCCTCTGCTAAGCCGGGCCTTAGCAGGAAAAATCAAACTCTCACCTCATCATCTCATAACTCCTCTGCTAAACCGGGCCTTAGCAGGAAAATAAAATTCAACGCCCCCACCCTCTAACTCCTCTGCTAAGCCGGGCCTTAGCAGGAAAATAAAGTCAACACCTCCACCCTCTAACTCCTCTGCTAAGCCGGGCCTTAGCAGGAAAATAAAGTCAACACCTCCACCCTCTAACTCCTCTGCTAAGCCGGGCCTTAGCAGGAAAATAAAGTCAACACCTCCACCCTCTAACTCCTCTGCTAAGCCGGGCCTTAGCAGGAAAAATCAAACTCTCACCTCATCATCTCATAACTCCTCTGCTAAACCGGGCCTTAGCAGGAAAATAAAATTCAACGCCCCCACCCTCTAACTCCTCTGCTAAGCCGGGCCTTAGCAGGAAAATAAAGTCAACACCTCCACCCTCTAACTCCTCTGCTAAGCCGGGCCTTAGCAGGAAAATAAAGTCAACACCTCCACCCTCTAACTCCTCTGCTAAGCCGGGCCTTAGCAGGAAAATAAAGTCAACACCTCCACCCTCTAACTCCTCTGCTAAGCCGGGCCTTAGCAGGAAAAATCAAACTCTCACCTCATCATCTCATAACTCCTCTGCTAAGCCGGGCCTTAGCAGGAAAATAAAATCAACACCTCCACCCTCTAACTCCTCTGCTAGGCGATGCCTTAGCAGGAAAATAAAGTCAACACCTCCACCCTCTAACTCCTCTGCTAAGCCGGGCCTTAGCAGGAAAATAAAGTCAACACCTCCACCCTCTAACTCCTCTGCTAAGCCGGGCCTTAGCAGGAAAAATCAAACTCTCACCTCATCATCTCCTAACTCCTCTGCTAAGCCGGGCCTTAGCAGGAAAATAGAATCAACACCTCCACCCTTTAACTCCTCTGCTAAGCCGGGCCTTAGCAGGAAAAATCAAACTCTCACCTCATCATCTCATAACTCCTCTGCTAAGCCGGGCCTTAGCAGGAAAATAAAATCAACACCTCCACCCTCTAACTCCTCTGCTAGGCGATGCCTTAGCAGGAAAATAAAGTCAACACCTCCACCCTCTAACTCCTCTGCTAAGCCGGGCCTTAGCAGGAAAATAAAGTCAACACCTCCACCCTCTAACTCCTCTGCTAAGCCGGGCCTTAGCAGGAAAAATCAAACTCTCACCTCATCATCTCCTAACTCCTCTGCTAAGCCGGGCCTTAGCAGGAAAATAGAATCAACACCTCCACCCTTTAACTCCTCTGCTAAGCCGGGCCTTAGCAGGAAAATAAAATCAACATCTCCACCATCTAACTCCTCTGCTAAGCCGGGCCTTAGCAGGAAAAATCAAACTCTCACCTCATCATCTCCTAACTCCTCTGCTAAGCCGGGCCTTAGCAGGAAAATAGAATCAACACCTCCACCCTTTAACTCCTCTGCTAAGCCGGGCCTTAGCAGGAAAATAAAATTCAACGCCCCCACCCTCTAATTCCTCTGCTAGGAGATACCTTAGCAGGAAAATAAAATTCTTCTCTTCCACTCTGCTCCTCTCATCGCCGACTCTGCTCCTCTGCTAGGCGATGCCTTAGCAGGAAAATAAATATTCTCCACCTCAGCCTCTACTCCTCTGCTAGGCGATGCCTTAGCAGAAAAAATTTAACTTTTCTCCCCCCCCACTCTTCTCCTCTACTAGGCGCAGCCTAAGCAGGTAAAATAAAATTCATATAATCCTCATAATACAAGAACAACCACGAACTTAATATAAGAACTTGGCTTTATTAAATATCAACTGATAACGTAAGACAAATTCAGGAACGAAATACATCAAAAATGAAGTAAAGATGTTCTCTAAGGTGGTAAGCGTTCCCATGCCTCTTTAGAGCCTTACCCAGCGCATTCTCCAACTTTCCTCTCAGCTCCTCTTGTACCTCCACAGGACAAAGTTACCCATTTTGAAGCTTCTCCGAACGACTCTACAACTGCAAGACTGAGCTCAAGCTTCCATGCGAATGCTCGTGACTTCTCTTTTCTTCTTTCTTCACGATTCTTTCATAACAACGACGTGCGACTTTTTGGTCCCCGCACAGGACTCCAACTCCTCTTCCCACAGGAAACTTAAGCTTCTGATGATAACTGGAAGCTACTGCTCTAAAATCCTTCAGGGCTGGTCGTCCTAGAATTCCACTATACGCTGACTGGGTATCTACTACAGTGAAGGCTATCACCTTTGTTACCCGCCGAGGATCAGTCCCCAAGGATAGAGGAAGAACAATCTGACCCAAAGGCAAGATGACGTGTTCTGCAAACCCATACAGCGGGGTGGATACCGGCTCAAACTCAAATCCTCTCATCTTCATTTGATCCAACGTGCTCTTGAACAAGACGTTCACAGAGCTTCCATTATCAATAAATATCCTTGCCACATCATAATTGGCAATGGTGGCCGTCACCACCAAGGCATCGTTATGTGGAGTCACAACGCCCCGGAGGTCTTCCGGCCCAAAGTTGATGACGGGGTCTTGTGGTAAGTCTGCACCACTATATATCTCAAAGTTCTCCAATTTTCTCCCATGTGCTTTCCGAGCTCGCCCAGAGTCTCCATCAGTAGCACCCCCCGAGATCATATGAATCATTCCTCTCGTAGGGTGGTTATCCTCATTCATTCCCCTCCTCGGTTCCACGAGCTCCTGAGGGACATCTTGACATCCACCTTCCCCTCTCTGCTCACCCATCCTCTGATTTATCCATGGAGGGCCTTGACCACGCCTAGGGGGCGAGCGAGACCTTTGTCGACTCCTTAATGAGGATCCTTCTCGTCTATCCCGTGAAGATAATCTAGCACTGTACCCAACCCTTCGCGACTTCTCCCACCTCCCCGCGGGCTCCCTCACCTCCATCACCTCGTCCCGACTCCTATCTAGGAGAACATGGGATGAGAATTGTCTTCTACTACTAGTTCTGTCTTCCTCTCTTTCCCCCGCACCCCTCTTTCTTCCTCCTTTCTCCGCTCCCTCAACTCTACTTCCTCCGGGCCGGCTCTTCATCCTTCTGTACCGTTGGGCATCTTCCAAGTTTACATATTTCTCAGCTCGAGCCAACAGATCATCATAGCTCAACGGAGGCTTCTTGACCAACGACTTGAAAAACTCCCCTCCCCTCAGTCCTTGTGTGAAGGCACTTATCATGATGTCAGGGGTAGCCGCTGGTATTTCCAGCGCTGCACTGTTGAAACGCTGGATAAATTCTCGCAAAGTTTCATTCTCTTGCTGTTTCATCACGAACAGGGTCAAATAATTTTTCTGGTGCCTCTTGCTGCTGGCAAATCTGTGCAAGAAAGCTGTAGCAAAATCGTCAAAAGACTGTATGGAGTTGGGCTGCAGGGTATTAAACCATTGCTGGGCTGACCTCACCAACGTGCCCAGGAACACCCTGCACCTGACTCCATCTGAATATTGATGTAACATGGCCGCATTCTCAAATCTCCCCAAGTGTTCCTCGGGGTCAGTATGTCCATCGTACTCTCCCACATTCGACTGTCGAAAAGTTGGAGGAAGTTCTTCTTCTAAAATGGCTAGTGAAAAGGGACTTCCTCTCTTGGGTGCCGGTGCTCTGCTTCCCAACTGCTGTCTCAACATCTGTATCTCCCTCCACATCTCCTCCATCTCCGGATTCTCCTCACTTGGGAGGGGTCGCGTCTCCTCCACCCTACTCTGACTGCCCTTCACATTCTCCTCTCGCTCCTGGCGAGCGGCCTGCTCTTCTGCAAACATAGACTCTTGATTCCTCTTCATGGCCTCATCCACTGTTCGAGTGATAAATTGGCCCAGCTGTTCCAGGGTCAAGTTTCCCACATTCTCATTGGGATGGGTTTGCTCGACCCTCGTCTCGTGGATGGGCTGCTCAGTTCTGGCCTCTTGACGAGGTTGTTCATGTCTCGTCTCAAGATGCGGTTGTTCTTGTCTTGTCTCAACATGAGATTGTTCGGGTCCCCTCTGAGGACGCGATGATGCCGAGGTAACTCTTCTACTTCCTTTCTTGCCTACCATCTCTACGTCTCAACTCAAGTCTTCCCACAGACGGCGCCAAGTGATACTCACGGGAGATTTAGGGTCCGATCCACGCAAGCGTCACTAATCCAGACACGGGCTTCAAAATTACCCTGGGCCTGAAATCACAAATAAGACCGTTAGGAGGGGGCCAGGAGAGTATCCTGGCGTAGCCCCTCCGACGCTCAAGTCAGAGACTGAGGATATATGGGGGGAGCAGCTAAGGGCGCTGCTGAAAACAATATAGTGAATCCAATAACTGAACACTCAAACCTGGTATTTATAGGAGAATACATGGGCCCTTGATGGGCTTGTCTTCCTTTTGAGCTAGGGATGGGCCAAGGGTAATGGGCCCATCCATGGGGTATCACCAGAGTGATACTCACGGGAGATTTAGGGTCCGATCCACGCAAGCGTCACTAATCCAGACACGGGCTTCAAAATTACCCTGGGCCTGAAATCACAAATAAGACCGTTAGGAGGGGGCCAGGAGAGTATCCTGGCGTAGCCCCTCCGACGCTCAAGTCAGAGACTGAGGATATATGGGGGGAGCAGCTAAGGGCGCTGCTGAAAACAATATAGTGAATCCAATAACTGAACACTCAAACCTGGTATTTATAGGAGAATACATGGGTCCTTGATGGGCTTGTCTTCCTTTTGAGCTAGGGATGGGCCAAGGGTAATGGGCCCATCCATGGGGTATCATATATATTCATCTTTAGTACACTTGTTTCCTTTCGGCATGATATTGACAGTTAATTGTTTGGAAAGATAGAAAACCCTGTCATTTGTAGTGGCTTTGGAAAAGAATAGACCCTTGAGTTTACGATCGTGTTTGGCAAAGTTAATCTTTAAATAACTAATATGTTTAAATTTGATCATTCGGTGCTAATATGTCACTCTGTATGTTGCTCCTGCACATACATTTTTTGAAAAGTTGAAGGGCTATATTTTGATACGGGGACTAAATCCCAATCTGTGTTAAACTTTAACAGGTTTAGCTGCATGGTTTTTCAACGTAAAATCGACTTTATACTTTATATTCGGTGAAATTTGCATATACAATAAAATTTTAGTTCTCTCTGTATGTTTCTCCTGCACATACATATGGAGACACTACAGTCATTTTTGTTTGATAAAAATTTTGGGCCAAGCAGGAAGAGTTGAAGTCTACCGATGGGTTTCAGCAAGCTTCAAGATCGTGTAAAGAGTGTTATTTATTCGACAACGTATTATCTACTCGTGATTTTCAGGTGTCTAAACTTCATACAATCTTGCAACCTTCTTGATCCGATCCGGGTTAAATGACTATCTTTCGACCTGGCAGGATTGTAGAATTCGTCACATCAAATGCAGATCCTCTTATGCCTATGTAAGAATAGACGCCAATCAATTCAGGGGCTGACCAAAAATATCGAAATTTCGTCTATGCTTTTTCGAAAACTACAAGTTCTCGTTACGAAATTTACTCGGTCGCTCAACCTTGCCCCGAGCAACAGCCCCTGCTAATCTTTTTGTTTACATTTTATTTGTTTCTTAGCTTTGTTTTATCTACAGAAGCAGAACTAAGGAAATTCGCAGACCTCATGGCTTCGGGAAATGGCTATGGTACTTTATCTTCTTTAATTTTGTACGATATTCCGTTTGAACTCAAGTCATTAGTGATCAAAATATTCGTCTTCATGCAGTGGAGTATCTTGTTTCAAGATGTCTGGAATCTGCACAACCGATCCGGAGATACCACCATGCAGCAAGTGTGGTTGCAGCGGCCAATGTGTGACCTGCCGAGTGCCTAAATTCGCCTGTGGCTCCTGCTTGACTACAGAACGCCTTAACAAGTCCAAGTGCTGCTGGAACTGCTGTATTCCCAAGTTCCGTTCATGCATAACTTGCTCTTGCTCCAGTATCAAATGTAGTGCTTCTCCCAAGTGTCTCCAGGTAAATTTTTGTTCTTGTTACAGAAACTGCTGCTACCCTAGCTACTTCTGCTATTGAGGCACATTGAAATCGTGTAATGCAAAAGTTTCAGTTTATTGAATCTTTACCTTTAGAGCCATCAACACTTGATGTGAGATGCACGATTTGCCGAAACTTGAAATTTATGTAATTTTTGTTTAGGGATGTCTTTGAAGGGACTGGAAAACTTGGGATAATTTTGAGATAAGCATTTACAATTTTAAACCAAAACGCAGTATCCATGGGGGAACAACATCATCTTCTTCGTGAAACTTTTCGCCACCTATAGTCAGATTCTTGTGAATTAGGATTCTTGATAATAATAACTAAAAGAAAACATGAGCTTGAGTTATTTTGTTCGGTCCTGAATTCAGTAAATTAAAAACCATCACATCTATGCCCGTCAACTGTTTAACTTCACCAATACACAAGAATCCTTTGCAGAATGCAAATAATATGTCTGGAGATTCTGCAAAAGGATGGTGATTAAAAAGTACACAATCTCGTTATTGCGTCCAAGAGAAAGCAACCGGGCTTTTCACTTGATGCTGCGAGTTGCTCCAAGAAATGGACCCAAACGCACTTCGAGCCAGCGGGTGTAGGCCCTTCTGCGACACAAATGTGACTGTGTACCGTTGCTTATCACCCACCTTCGAAAAAACGAGAGTCGACGGCTTCACACTAACCGAAACCGTAGAGGGTGCATCGACAGAAACTGTGTAAACAGAACCTGCAGCTCCCACATTGGTCAGTTCCCGGGTGTATCGAACCACCCTCGACTTCCTAAACAACACTGAGAACGAGGGATAGTTGAGCTGGCCAGGGTCTCGAAATTTCCTGGCACAAGTGACGTTTGAACGCTTTACAAAAATCTGCACCATCGAAATAGAGTAATCCAAAGAACAGAGGAATGCTATGTAATCTTCTGGAGTGGCATCGTATACGAGCCCTGGAGATAGGGCCTTGTGGGGGTCAACATGGCCGGCTCCATATGCCCACGGAGTAGAAAGCGAGTAGTCGGCAGCATCACGGAGAGGGGATCCGGTGTTGTCCAGCGTGTAGGCCGTTGTCATCAGAGAGGATTTGATGCCACTCGGGCTCCATTCCGGATGCGCTGCTTTCAATAACGCAGCTAGTCCACTTATGTGGGGGCAAGACATGGATGTACCTGCCCATTATCATTACCAGTTCAGGAATACACCAACCATATGTTTTGGAATAAGTTCGGGAATGCTCATTCAATTTATAACTCATTCATACGTTCCAACTGTGTTGAGTACAAGAAAGATTCCAAAATCTGGGTGATATGTAAAAAAAATTGACATATAAATTGAACCGCTAAGTGACACCAAGGTAAAGGAGAGATCGCCAAATTCGGGCAAGGCCGGTAAGATAACTGGAGGTGGGGGATGAGTTGGGTGGTTAGAACAGCTCAAATCTTAAAATAATATCAAATATGCTTTTAACTGTAATAATGTGAAAGCTCGACTATTTTCGTGGACTGTCTAGGCAAGAAAACGACCAACACAATTTCAAAAATCCACCAAACACCTCCCTTTACAGCTCACTCTACTCTATGGATTTGGATTCTTTATCCAGTAGTGGGCCCAACAACCCACAAATTATTTGTCTATTTTTTGTTAGTTTATCATCCACATTGCTATAATTATTATTATAATTCAAAATCCAATATCATAGCTATCAGTGGAATAATTATATCAATTAATAATTCAAAACACGAGCTTTCCAAGCATGGCTCCTTTCTCTAACCACTCTTTAGAATAACAAATTATTGCAGGAATGTTGGAACATTATTTTTCCAAGAAAATATACGTCACGAGCTTTCATAACTTATTCGTGGTAGACAAACTAAATACTAAAAAAGAATTAGGTTGTAAAAAACGTGAAGCATAGTGACACGTCGAGATCAAGCAATTATTAGTATTGTCTTTTGTCATTAAAGGAATAATCGCTACTTACTCTTGCTTTATGTTTAATCTCGTTTCTTATAATAATGTAACTGATTTAGGTAAAAAGGAACAGTGAGATATGAAAATTTATTTGAAATGTAGAGCATTGATTCTTACCAGACATGATGTTGAACATAGTCTTCCTGTTGTCCTTCTCTAGCCCAGTGGGCCCCACGGCCTGAGACCAACCTGCCAAGATATTCACGCCAGGCCCGATCACATCTGGCTTCAAGATCTCCGGAGTAACCATGTTGGGCCCCCTCGAACTGAAAGCCGCCGCCACCGGCGACGGCTTCACGTCCACCACCGTCCCGCCGAAACTCAGAACTGCCCTGGGTTTCCTCTCCGTCTGCACGTACTGCCTCATCACGTCGCCCACTTTTCTCCCCACCGCCATCGCAGGCAACAAGTGGCTGTCAGCCACCAGCTCCTCTCCACTCGCCGCCGTGTTTGCCAGTATCATTCCAATCCCTCCTGCGCCTCTCACCACTGCCCCCTTCTCCACCCGAGCGTTGATCCCTCGGTCGCAAAGCACCACCTTTCCACGCACCGTTGATGGGTCCAGAGAACCCGGCAAGCACAAATTGCCGGAGCCATTGCTGCCTTTATCGTATATCAATTCCACTAAATCATTCCCCATTCCTCCCCCACTGTACAATGACACCCCTGTATATTTCTGGCCATTGCCAAATGTGGCAAAAGCTGGGAAATCCCTGTCAATTGTGCCTGCTCCAACAGTCATGATCCATGGAGCAACATTTGCAATAGAAGCTTTCGTGGGCCCACTGTTTCCTGCCGAACACGAGACTAAAATACCTTTCTCCATGGCTGCAAAGGCACCAATAGCAATGGTGTCGCGGAAGTAAGTTGCAGATCCACCGCCCAGAGACAAAGACAGCACATCAACCCCATCGAGAATAGCACGGTCCATGGCAGCAAGTATGTCGGAACCAAGACAACCCGATTTCCAGCACACTTTGTAAGCCGCCAATCGGGCATGAGTAGCCATCCCACGGGCATTTCCTCTAGCATAACCCAAAAGACTAGCGTTCTCCACCTGAGACCCGCCTGCGGTGCTCGCTGTATGTGTACCATGTCCATCGTTATCGCGTGGGGACGGAGATTCCTTCACCCCGACTGATATGTCGTAACCTTTGGAGAAAAACCGGGCACCAATCAACTTCTTGTTACAGTGGATTTTTGGATCAAAATCAGCCGCCGCCTCACACTCACCGCGCCATCTCGCCGGCGCATCAGACATTGTCACATCGCTGAAAGATTTAGATTCTGGCCAAACTCCGGTATCGAGAACCCCGATAATGACATCTTGTGAGGCCTTATTCAGTTCCTGCAAACTGTGCTCAGCCCACGTCCCGAAATCAGTTTCCAGACCCAGAAACTCCGGAGTACGCGTGGTGTGAAGAGTGTAGATCTCATCTTCAAAAACTCCAAGCACCGAATCCGACTGACTGAGTAACTGAGCCTCCTCCGGGGAAAGGGCGGCAGCGAACCCGTGATAAGAGGACTCGTAAACGTACAGGAGCGAATCTGGGTCGCCGGAAGTGAGCAACTGGAAATGGTCAGCATACCATTCATTGTGTGTGGCATAAGATGCGGGCTTCTGGTAGTGCTTCATATGGACAATGTATGTTTTCTTGGAGGAAACTAAAAGGATGCATGATTGAAGAACAACGGCGATGGCGGAGAACATTTTTACAGGCGCAGACACCATAATCAAAGAGATGAAATTCACGGAATACTACTTCAGGTTTTTCAGAGTGTCTTGTCTGGTAGAGACAGTCGGGAGAGACTGTCAGAAGATGCAAGAAGATGGACCAGTGTTGGGAATATAAACAGGGAGTGGGTTGTAATAAGGCTTCAAGTTTTTGTTTATTACGATAATGACACTACCAGCTTATCCGTGTGGGGTTTTTTTTGAGTACGTGCATTGGGAATTATTCTGTGGATCCGGTGCAGGTGAGAAAAGTTGGACTAAACAATTTACGATTTAATCTTGACCGTAGATTTCCAGAATTTGGTTTTGGCAGAAAAATAATAAAATATCCATCGTGCCGCGTCCAAGGTCAGGAATATAAATGAATCGATCGCAAAATTTTCGATTAGATTTTATCGAATTGAATTAAGTTCGAGTTAAATTTCAGATAAAATTATTGCGAATCACTAATGTGTTTTAATATTTTATTATATATATAATTTCAAGCTTTTGGACTATTGAGTTTTCGAACTTTCAGTCATCGAATATACTTAATTCAAACCAAATCTAAATATTTTTTCAATTCCGTTTGTTTATAACTCTGTCTAAAGTGAATGAGAAAAATAACAAATAAGATAAAAAGAAACTAGCCTTATAAATTAATATATTTTGGATTTTTGATATTTAATTTGCTAACTTATGTTTTTATATAATAAATTGGTCTTGACATGCATAAAACATATTGTTTGTGACGTCAGATATCGAGTATGTAGTTTGATATTGTTCCAGCATGAATTGGAAAAAAAGACCATAATTTTTTTTTTAAAAAAAAAACAGTTAATCAAAAACCACTGCAAATAATTTATATGGCGATTTTTGCAGTTTTCCTTGGTACATGCAAATTGAATCAAAAACTATTGATGTGGCATTTGTAAATATATAGCTCGATATGGTTTCACGATACATGAAGCATTTAATGTCATTAATTGGTATCCGCTTGCATTTAATTGTGTCATCAATTAAAAATTTTATACATTATATATACGAGTAGGTCTCTTGTGAGAAGGTCTCACGAATTTTTATCTGTGAGACGAGTCAATCCTATCGATATTCACAATAAGTAATACTCTTAGCATAAAAATAATATTTTTTCATATATGACCCAAATAAGATATCCGTCTCAAAAAATACGATTCGTAAAAATATATATATTATATATATATGTGTGTGTGTGTGTTTCTTTATATTTACAAGAGCAAGATTTCCCGTTGGAAACCTTGAAATGTGAGATCAGATAATCTTGCATCACATAAAGAACCCCCTCAAAGGCTTTGGCTCCACAAATTTATTTCACATGCATGAACTAATTGTAACAACTACTTGAAACAAACTTATCAAGTAGGTATTTAGATAATTAGATCCAACAAAATTAGATAAATTAAGTCTTCTTCGACTGGTATTTGACCTAATCTCACGAAAGCAATCAATGGATTATGATCTAATTTTGATTTACTTTTTCTTTTTTACTTTTTCATGTAATCTTTTAGTATGATTGTTTATTATTTTTTTTACACAAAAACTAATATAAAACAGTCTCACTGGTCAATTTTTTGAAACTAAGTATTACTTTTATTGTAAATATGGAGTCTGTGAGACTGTCACACAAGATGCATATTCTTTAATTTTATGCAAAGTAACAGTGATTGGTGAATTAATTAGTAAGTTAGTATTAGCATTAGCATTTATCGGTTTGGCATGTGATTTAACTTTTAATGTGTCAATGATAAAAATTATTTTATTCATAAAATATGTAGGATCGAGCGTTTGCGTGTCGATGATAACAGTAAACTCAAATCTTTTAAATAATACAACAGTTCAAAAATCATGTTTCGATCATTCTCATGACATGGGCAATTATTGAATAATAACAAAATGGATAAATAAAATCTCTGAACCGGAAAAATATAATAATAAACTTCTTCAGATGTGATATATAAAATTTGACATTTATTTATTTTTATAACCTCCGTATTAATGTCAACTGCACGTATGGGTGTGCAAAATAAGTAACTTCATCGAGGCATTTAAGCATTACTTGCAATCGTAAGATTTATTTTCCCCTTTAATAATCTATCAACTAACAATATTCGAACTCGAAAATAATAAAGGTGCTATTGATTATTGAAAATTAGGAAGAGCCGATATAATAAATGGTAGTGCATAATTATCCAATAAAAAAATAATTCAAATTTAATAAAAAGAAAATGCCCTTATAGATTATTGAAAATCATTAAAAAGAGTGAAGTATAATAATTAAAGTAGTGCAAAAAAATATATAAAACTTCAATTATTTGCCAAAATTAATTTATTAGTGGATTAATTTTTTAGTTTAATTTAGATAATATATCGTTTCTTTTTTCCCTTTTGGTCTTCTCCTCTCTCCGGTACAACCTCGAGTTGCCGGGTTGACTCAAAATTCAGCCTTCAAATTGTAGATGCAAAGGAGACCCCATCCCATATAATAAAAATTGAGAATTTATTTATTATTTGTTTTAACAAAGAGAATATATTAGGCCAAAATTGTAAAATCGAGAGCAGTTGGGTTGGGTTGGGTTGGGTTGGGTTGGGTTGTACTTAAGTAAGGCCTTTTGTGATTCGAAAATAAGTTGTTAGGATTCGTGTCAATTTGCTTATGGGCTGGCCCATTACACCGTTTCTTGACCCATGACTAAATCAAATAATGGTTTTCTTCGTTTGGGTTATTTAACAGAGAATATGATCGTTAGTAATAAGTGACTAAAATTCTAATGGAGTTGGAAAATTAATTCTTATATTACCAGCCAAAACTAATCAAGCCTCTCGATTTAATTAATATTTTCCTAAAAAAATTTATATGTGAAGGCAAACACAAGATAAATAAGAGGACTTGCTTTTAAATCCTTAAATATAAACATGAGTTTGTGTTCAATCACTGTCAAGGAAAAAATGTTTATGTAATTCTTGGTTCGTACAAAAAAAATAAAAAATTACACTTAGTGGACTCAAATTGGGAGCTAAAATTGATTATTGTTCGGACTATTTATGAAATTCAATGGGCTGCAGAGAGATCATGTCTTCACCATAGGATCCAAAGTACCGAGTTCATAATTGCTGCGAGGAAACATATTAATGACAAGGTCCACTGAATAGAAACATTAAATTTTTTTATTTTTTATTATAAATTATTGTTTCAATTAAGAATATATGGATTAAATCATGCAATCTACGAAAAGAAACATATCTTTTTTTTTTTTTGAAATGGAAAAGAAACATATCTTGAATTCGGTGTTTGCATAAATGGTTTGATTGTTGTTATACGTAGAAATTTCATGGCTAATTTGAAAAGTTCAATAATAAATAAATCGAATTTTTCCATCAGTAGTTAATCACGTAATTGACCCCAATCCTTAGCACTTTCCTATGCCGGACATGGGTAGAGCCAAAGAAAAGGCAACGCCTGAATCTCTGAACTAAATAAGAGAATTGAGACAGACTTTTCAGCTCGTAAAGCCCACTCTGTCTTCTCTAAGAGCTAGCGAAGCAATCACCGAGTGTATTATTTTTATTTTTATTTTAATTTTTATTTTTGGTTTAGATTTTTATTTTTTTGGCATTTTCTTTTGTTTTTAAGTTTTCTGATACCATGTGACTTTATATATAATAATTTGTCGTTTTGCGGTTTGTAAACTAGTGTGTTAAATTTGACTTACATCCGAAAATAACGATTGCGAGTTTATATCTGCAAATATAGAATTGTCGTTTGGGAACATTATGACCTCTTTAGTAATGCAAATACAATCAAATTTAATAGTTTTTAAGAAAATAAAGTAAAAAAAAAGTTAGAATATAAAATAACTCACAGATAAAGAATCGTGATATCGTCTTACAAGATCTCTATTCAACAAATAAATAATTGCACAGTGTAAAAATAATTATGAAGCGACAGTAAATTGAGATGTTTCCACTTGTAAGGCAAATATTTTCTTTTATATATTTATTATATTATAAAGTTTGAGCATGCCGTAGTAATAATTTTTGGTAAAAACATCTTTATTTTTTTCTTTCCCATGTTATCGCTGATTTATAAAAAATACAAAACAGGATAAAATAAAAACACAAACAATAACTTTGAATAAAAATTTACTTTTGATTTTATTTTACTTAAAATATTATTTATAATATTATATTAAAATCTTATCTAAGTGGATACATCACTTGCCAAGATATATATGTTTATATACATATCGAATAAAAATTTATTTATCACATATTTATAAATCAATAAAATTTATCGACTATAAAAGCTTGAGGGTTATTTAAATACGAATCGTTAAGAGTTTATATTTATGTTTATTTAGGATCTAGCATTTTATTTTTAATATTTTTTTAAAAAAAAAATTAATAATCACGACCCATTCTTGTGTCATAGACTTTAGGGGACGTTAAAATTTCTAACATTCTCGCTATATTTTTTTTAAAAAAATATACGTGGAGATAATAATATTTTTGAAAATTGCCTATCAATTTAGTGGATTTTCTTGTATAAAAAATAATTACTAGAATTTCCAAAAGGTAAATTTATTTATCCGGGGGAAAAAAGAAATTCGAAATGCTAAGCATGCAATCAACCAATCGACATGACCCTCTGACTTTGTGCTCGCTGTTTATATATATATATATATATATATATACTAGAAAAATGCACGCGCGCTGCACGTGAAAACCTAAACTGCTGAAAATATATGTACGAAATTTTGATCATATTTAAATGAATTAAAACATGGCTAATGTCATTTATCAATTGAAACAAATTAAGCCACAAAAAATAAAAAACCATGACCATAGACGTTATATGAATCGGAGAAGTTGTCTTATCCATTTGACACACTTCTCAATATGCTTCTTGGTTGATTTTGACAACTCAATATTTCTTTGTCGTAGTTTGTTATAATATGCATATAACCATTTTGGTATACTCAACAAGTATCTTGTCGTTTTTAACATCTATTATGTTATTTACAATCCTCATCTGGGATCTGACATGCTCGTAGCTTGATTCCTTATTACGACATTTTTTCGGTTTTCTACATTGTTTTTATATGATAATCTTGTTTTTTCGACTATTTGTTTTGTTGTTAAATGATTTTTCGATTTTTAACAATCATCAATTATAACTCTTAAGAAAAAATGCTTGTAGTCGTGATATATTTTTACATGTGACTAAAAGTATGCATAACTTATATATTCTTCAACAACATAACCAATGAATGGTGTTGCACCTTCTTCCAACATCGTGATATTTGTGATATCGTTTTATATATTTAGTATCAATATTATCAACATATAGTTGTAAAGTTAATAAATTTTAACAACTATTTCTCAATCACTGTGATAAAAAATACTTGAAAATATCTTCAAGTGACTATATCTTAGAATTGTGTTCTCATTTAATTTGACGTAATTCAGGAAAGTCGTTTCGTTCGTCATTTTTTTTTTGAAAGCTTTGGAACAATGATTGCGTGCATCATGTCATGAGGATGATATAGTTTCAATATCATTTGTTGTAGTCTAGAACATAATATTATATTATTCATTGAAAACAATTTTTTTTCTATTGAGTTTACATTTTGTTTTTAAATATTTTGTATCTTGTGGAACGACATACAAAATTAATTATGGTATTTTAAAAATCTTGAAAAAAGACACGAATAACGTAATTAAGATAGGCATATGAGATATCATTCAAATATATGTCAAAGTATTTGTCTTATTCAATATCTTATATAATAATACAACTGTTTATATTTCATAAGTATTTTATGATAGTCAAAATTAAATTTATGAAATATTGTAGAATTTATTTGAATTTCAATATTTGGCTAAGTGAATTTTTTTGACGAGTAGTTTTCTATGTTAGCATCATATATCTTATTAGTTGGTTGGGCACTTTGACTAAAAAAAAGAGACAAAAACAACCTTTTAGCCACCTCGAAATATATCGAGATAATATTGGAGGAAATAAAGTGAAACTGGATGTCTCAATAAAATGCACAAAAAATTGATTTGTTTTGTCCACAAAGCTTTAGAATTATTCTCATACCATTTATAAATAGAATGAGAATTATGCACAATTTGTTTTTTATGTATTTTTTCTGAATGAAGAATTTTTTCTTTTTGAAAAACCATTTTACTTTTTAGAAATATTGACATTTTATATGGGATTCATATGTCGCAAACCATGAATTAGCAATATAATCACTATTTAACACTTAACGTACACATACAATTCTTCAATTTCTTCTTCATTGTGCTTCGTTGAAATTTAAATCTGAATAATTCTTGATCTTAACATTTTGCTTTAAAAACGATTTAATATATATGTATATGTGTTTCATGTTAGTTAGACCTAATTTCTAATATCTATGAAAAAAATGTGCTTGAATGATATAATATAGAAATTAGGACATAGTAATACAAAATATTATTTTTTATTTAACACGTCTTTTTTTCATCCACTATATTTATCTTAACTTTTTTGTTCAAATTTTGACGTATTTCGTAGACTATATGTATGAAGAACTAAGAAATTATATATTTCACATAAACCATTTATTGCCCTCTTAGTAGGACAGAAGAGTCAAAATACGTGGCTTTGATTGGTGTACTCTCATACTTATTTTTATCTAAACAACAAGGCACATCATATAATTAATATCAGAAAAAGCAATTACCGAAATGAAAAAAAAAACAATATTAATCAAAATGAATAAAAAAATCATAATATAAACAACCTCGATAAGAGAAAAATGATAACTCGAAGTTTAAAAATAATTTATTTAGTACAATAACAAAGAAATGGAAGTATACACGAGCAACAAAAAGTATAAATCACTCTCAAATTAAATACTAACTCATATTATTAACAATTGGTATAAATTTTCTGATATTTTTTTCAAATAAAGAGAATATGCTTTATTAACGTCATTATTTCATAGATATTTCACATTTTTTTTTGAAAAAAAACACACAAAGCAAAAAATGGTGCCTCGAAATCATCATGAAAAAATCTTTTAATAAAACCATTAAGATAAATAGTCGTAAAAATATAATATAAAGTCACACAATTTTTCTTAAACCAAAAAAATATATTAGATAATTGACAAAATATATCTAGCATCAACAAAGCATGCGTTAACTGGTGATATAATTAAAATTTAGAATAATGCATAATCATTGAATTATAATAAAATCGTATCGCATGCCAAAAATCTACTGGATATTATATCTTTTAATAATTTATCCATGTTTGTCGTCCACAAAAGAACTCCTAAACCTACCAAAATTTTTTAGTCCACCTATTATTTTCACAATAAAGAATACTACAAAAATAATATAAGCAAGTATATAAAAAATCAAATTCAATACCTTCTATCAAGCTAAATAAAAAAATTTTGAATATAGAATACAATAATTTTCGTAAAAATTTTAAATATTGATTTATAGACAGAAGTCTTAAAATATATTTGCCCCAATAAATAAAAAATATCATCTCTTGATATTCTGAGACACAAGGTAAAAATGAAAAAAAATATTTTGACATTTTTAATATTTTCTAAGTCGCTTCAAACTAAGTAATCTAAGCAAACAAAAAACATGCATTATGTGTTTAAAAATTAATAAAATATCTCAACAATAAAAAATTGAAAAACAATCATTTTTGTGGGATATGTGGTTTTGTTTTGTATATTTTCTTTCGACAAACAAACAAATCAGATAAGCAATCCAAACATAACATGATCAATACGAATGACATATAACAATAAAACATGTCAACGCTAGGGTAAAAAACTCATCTCATTGCAAGAACACAAAATGATCAAATGGATCATGTTATTTAGTAATATTTATTTAGCATCATTTATAAAAGAAAAAATTGACCAAATAGCTGAAAACAATCACTTTTGTGGGATATATAGTTTTGTTTTGTATTTTCTTTCGCCAAACAAACAAATCACATAAGCAATCCAAACATAACATGATCAATACGAATGACATATAACAATAAAACATGTTAACGCTAGGTAAAAAAACTCATCTCATTGCAAGAACACAAAATGATCAAATGGATCATGTTATTTAGTAATATTTATTTAGCATCTATACATGTCAAAACGGGCTGACGGGGCGGGCCAGCCCGCAACCCACCGCAACCCGCCATTAGGCGGGGCGGGGCGGGCCAGCCCGCCATTTTGGCGAGCCTCTAAATGGCCAACCCAGCCCAACCCACCTTGGGCCGCGGGCTAGGCGGGCCAACCCGCTTATTATTTTTTTTTAAAAAAAATACTAAACAGTATTAAAATAAACATAGAAGAAAAATATATTTCAGTTAAATATTTTCATAAAAAACTTAAAAACATTGAAATAAGGCATTGAAAGCATACAACAATCAACATAATACATAAAAAAAATAAAGTGTTTATTCTAATTCACACAAGATTTCATCGTACACATGTACTAAAAATTAACTCATGTAATATTATGTTTTCAATAATACAGATAATTACTTTATTTACTATATTATTTTGATAATTCTGGATTAGTTCGAGTTAAACATTAAAAAAAGGGAGGGGACTGAAGAGTATAACATCTTCAAAAAAAAAATAGAAGCATATAGATTTTACCAGAGTGATTGAAGTTAGGCACATGAGAAAAAATAAGGAAGAAATATGAATTTTTATATAAAACTTAAAAATATAAAATTCTACCCTAATTTGGCGGGCCAGCCCGCAACCCAAACGGGCTCAACTCATTTGGCCCGCAACCCAAACGGGCTCAACCCGTTTGGCCCACCTCCAAACGGGCTGCTATTTTATCAACCAAATCCGCTCAATTTTATGGCGGGGCGGGCCGACCCGACGTGCCTGACCCAATTTGACAAGCCTATTAGCATCATTTATAAAAAGAAAAATTGACCAAATAGCTGAAAACAATGTTTGAAATCATCTTATAATATTTATTTATAATAGTAATATATGTTAGTAATATTAGTAATTTTTTTAAATGTATAACATTATGATAATGATTTTCTATGAATTTGAAATGTATAAAATTAAGTAATTAAATTAAATTTGAAAGTAAAATCAAAATAATAACTATATTTATTTATAATAGCAATATATGTTAGTAATATTAGAAATTTTTTTAAATGTATAACATTATGATAAGGATTTTCCATGAATTTGAAAAGTATAAAATTAAGTAATTAAATTTAAGAAAGTAAAATCAAAATAATAACTATCTTATTTGAGTTAAGTACACAATTAATGACTATGTTAAACCAACACAGAAAATGACTTAAATAACTTCATGAACATTACAAATTATAAAACAAATAAAAAGATAAAATAGTAAATTCACAAATGAAAGTCATATATTTATAATAGTAATAGATAATAGATATATATACATACAAAATGCTAAAGAGGATATGACAACATTAAGCATTCCATTCCTAAATTTAATGATGATGAAAATTGACTGTCTTTGTAAATTCTGCACCAGGCAACGGAATGAATCATCAATAATGTTTGTTTCAAATTTTTTTAAAAAGAAAAAATTCTGACAGTAAGCCGCATGTGAAAAAGGAAGGCTCCCGAACTTTACAAGCGGCATCATGATGGATGAAAAACTTTTGTGACCTTTAAATGTAGAATGTAATGATATCAATGAAATATCAAATACTGTCACTACCACTTTTATTTCCTTCTTTTTTTTCAAAAAAATAAATAAAAATGAAATCGAATGTTTTCATGCAGAATCAATAAAATCATAATTCTAGAGTTGGTGCGATGCCTAAAAGATGAGTATATGTTTACTGCATAGTCAACACTGTCAGCTTTCCCTGAAAAAATATCAAAAATACCTGAAAAAAAGAGCTCCCTCCATCTCCTTTTCGAATTTCCTTACATTTTTCTTTCTCCTTGTTTCCTTTTCGAATTTACCTCATTAATGGCGGCTCTAAAGCTTTATCTGTTCTGCATTTCGCTTCTCCTGATCACACTCACTGAGTCTACTTCAGATGTTGAGTTGCTTTTGCAGAAGATTAAGCCTTCATTGCAAGGAACTGCAGAGAACTTGGTGTTACAATCTTGGAATACCACTGTTCCACTCTGCCAATGGAGAGGCCTCAAATGGGCTTTTACCAACGGTTCTTTTTTGCTTTGCACAGACCTCTCTTCACCACAATGGGCTAGTCTTTCTTTATACAAAGACCCTTTTTTGCATCTAGTTTCCCTTCAGCTCCCATCTGCTAATCTTTCTGGTACTATTCCTAGAGAGATTAGGGAGTTTACCTAATCTACAAAGTCTTTATCTTAGTGTGAATTCGATAACTGGGTTCATCCCATTAGAGCTTGGTTACAGTTATTCTTTGTCGGATATTGATTTGAGTTATAATTTGTTTGGAGGGTCATTGCCAACTTCGATTTGGAATCTGTGTGACCGCCTCGCTTTTCTTAGGCTTCATGGTAATGCTCTCTCCGGTTCTCTGCCGGAGCCTGCATTGCCTGATGCCACGTGCAAGAATTTGCAGTTTCTTGATTTGGGGAAGAATGTGTTTACTGGGAGTTTCCCAGAGTTCGTTACTGGTTTTCTTGGGCTTAAGCAGCTTGATCTCGGGGACAATATGTTTGCTGGTGAAATTCCAGAGGGTGTGTCTGGGCTAAAGTTGGAAAAATTGAATCTTTCTCACAATAATTTCACAGGGGTTTTGCCAATTTTTGGGGGATCGAAGTTTGGTGTGGAGGTTTTTGAAGGGAACAGTCCAGGTCTTTGTGGACCACCTTTGAGGAAATGTGGTGGAAGCTCTGGATTGAGTTCTGGTGCAATAGCTGGGATTGTTATTGGTTTGATGACCGGTACCGTGGTGTTGGTTTCGTTGTTGATTGGCTATTTTCAAAGGAAAAGAAGGAATCCGGATGAAGAGGATGAGGAGTTTGAAGATGGGGAGGATGAAGAATTCGGTAATGGCAGTGAAACTGGCGGTGATGGAAAATTAGTTTTGTTTCAGGGTGGTGAGCATTTAACTTTGGAAGATGTGTTGAATGCTACAGGGCAAGTTATGGAGAAGACCAGTTATGGGACAGTGTATAAGGCAAAGTTAGCAGATGGAGGAACAATTGCTTTAAGGTTGTTGAGAGAAGGGAGTTGTGAGGATAAGAGTTCTTGCTTGCCGGTGATCAAGCAGTTGGGGCGGGTTCGTCACGAGAATTTGATTCCATTGAGAGCTTTCTATCAGGGGAAAAGAGGGGAGAAGCTTCTTATTTATGATTATCTGCCTAGCAAAACCCTTTCTGATCTCTTACATGGTATGTTTTGTAATTCAATTTTTGCTTCAAAAGATAACTAAATATGCTTCATATTGGGTGTTGGTTAAAATGTAGCAACTATGTGTATATTTGTGGGTAGACTCCTATTAGATTGTGATTAGCAGTTGTATAACGATGGTCATGTATGGTTTATATTTGTGCCATGTATTTGTAAAGCTTCTTTAGAATTCAATCAATGATGTTATGTTATGTGAATCGAATCTTGCCTGATTAGTTCGAGGATTGAACTTCTACTAATTTTGTGAAGGCCCTCAGTGGGGAGATTTTTACGAAAAGTAAAATCAAGAATGTGATGACTGTTAGTGTAATTCTTCATTAGAAGTTATATAACAAATATCTTCTTGATGTTTCATTTTAATGTGGTCGCAACGCCAATTCCTGACCAATATCAAGATTTGATGACTCGTAAACAAATTTCTGGAGAACTTGTACTTCGTGTTCGCCTGGTGGTTGTTTTTTTGGTAATGTTTGATATCTTGTGTAGGCCATGATAGCACTCAGCTTGTAATTAAGATATTTATGTGGGTAGGTTCTCAAATGCATAACACTGTTATTGGTAAGATATTGTTGATAATTAATGGATTGAAAGATTTGAACTAATTTCTAAGATTTTTATCTTTGGCTTATGTCTAGAATCTAGAGTAGGGAAGCCGACCCTAAATTGGGCTAGGAGACACAAGATTGCACTGGGAATAGCCAGAGGATTAAGTCATCTTCATGGCCTCGAAACACCAATCACTCATGGGAATGTGAGATCGAAAACTGTTCTTGTAGATGACTTCTTCGTGGCGAGGCTTAACGAGTTTGGACTGGACAAGATAATGGTTGCAGCCGTGGCTGATGAGATAATAGCACTGGCTAAAGCAGATGGTTACAAACCGCCAGAACTACAGAAGATGAAGAAATGCAATTCAAGAACCGATGTTTATGCATTTGGGATATTACTACTCGAGATTTTGTTGGGAAAAAAGCCAGGAAAAAGCACAAGAAACGGTGATTTTGTCGACTTACCCTCACTAGTGAAAGTAGCAGTTTTGGAGGAAACGACCATGGAGGTTTTCGATGTGGAACTCTTAAAGGGTGTAAGAAATCCAATGGAAGAAGGATTGGTTCAGGCGTTGAAGCTTGCGATGGGATGCTGTGCTCCCGTTTCCACCGTTAGGCCTATGATGGAAGAGGTCGTGAGGCAGTTAGAGGAGAACAGACCGAGGACTCGGTCTGCTTTGTTCAGCCCGGCGGAAACTAGAAGCGGGAGCATTACTCCTTTCTGAGCTTTAGATCTTGTTATTGAACAAAGTAAATGTTATTGAATTGCATCAATTGTTGTTTCACGTAGTTGGGGTACAAAAGTAAATGTTCTTGAGTTTCTTATGTTGGTTCTTCTTTTAAGGAAGTGCAATCTATATTGTATTGATGCTGCATTAATATCGTAGGTGAAAATATTAGGGAGAAGGTCCATGGCGTATAGCTCATCTGATAGAGTACGAAGTTTGGGACGAAATCTTATATTCGGAAGTCAATTGCCGCGAATCCTCCCTCAACTCAAAAAAAAAAATAGAAGAAAGATTATTATGTGTTTTGGGTAAAATTCTTGAAGGATCATGTGAAGGACCGACCCTTCAAATTTTTAGTTTGACATGTGATGTAATATGCCAATTGAACTGACACTTGAATTATGTGAGGGCAATGAAGGGTAGGCTCATACATGTGGACTTCACAAAATCCTTCAATGTTTTAAATTTGTATATAAAAATGCAAATTTTTAACTTTTATTGCCGATATGTAACATTTCCAAAGAAAATAAAGTTGAACATCGAAATTCAGTTTTAATGGTAATTCACAAAAAATCAATCTAATGTGTGTTTATATACTCAAAATGTCATTTATAAATTCAAACTGAGAAATCTTCATTTGTACGTACATATACGTTTTAATAGTCAAACGAGAACTTACCAAGAATGCGATTGAAACATATCACTTAGATTTTTATACAATTTAAAATGTTTGAGTTTTCTCTTATAAATCAAAATATATTAAGACACTTAACAAGTTTAAATGTTTAATGGCAAAAACTTGTTATCTATGAAAAGAGGTCTCACGAGTCTTATTTTATTAAACAAATATCTTATTTGAGTTATCTATGAAAAATTATTACTTTTTATGCTAAAAGTATTATTTTTTATTGTAAATATCGGTAGGTTGACCCATATCACAGATAAAGATTCGTGAGACCGTCTCACAAGAGACCTATTGATTCAAATTACACACCATATTAAATTTATAATTACTATGCCATAGATAAATGTTCCAATGAATCGGCATTATTAGGGAAACTCCTGTAGCTTTAGTTGAATTAATTATTCCATAATTGCACTATTCCTGTAAAGGAGTTGAGATGGCTGGGTGCTTATTGCCTCCACAAGTTCCTACTAGCCACCAAATTTGTTCAACTTAAGTACAATGTTTCTCTCATAATTTTAAATTTCAGATAAAAATTTAAACCACATCTCTTATTAAAATTTGATAAATCTGATTTCCGTACAGCTATTAGAGAAGCTTAATTTTTTCTTTGTTAAAAATATAAATAAAATAATAACAGAGTAAAATAAATTGAACCAAATAATGAGCAAGAACAGAGTTAAAGTTCTCAAGAACATGTTTGCTTTGTCTGTTTGCTGTAGTAGAGAGAGACTGTACGCGCAATAATGCAGGTCTGGTGTAAGTTTACTACGAATATATTTGGTATTGATGTTGAGTTATAAGCAGTTTGGTATATGTTATCTGTATATAGACACGTGAGAGTTTTAATATAACATTTATAGAAAGATGCGAATTACAAGTTGGGTGTACTCTTGGTTAAATTAATTATTGTATATTAAAATAAAATTTTATTATTATGAAAATTCAAACATTAATAATTTCAAAATACTGATTTTAAGATTTTATGTCATAAAAAATCAATTGACTAAATATTAATTTTAACAAATTCAAGGGAGCTCTTATACATAGGGAGCGGAGCAAGAGAAGGAAAAATCTAGAACAAATGAAACAAGAAGATGCATAATAATTATTTCAGAATGTGGGAAAAAAATAGGGGCGTAAAAACTCGTGAGTTTTGGGAGGCATCCAAATATCGAATCACTGTTAAAATGACCAGTCAAATGATGCAAAATGATTCAAATCATAACATACACATAAAAAAAGTTGCAAGATTTATAGGTTTTCCATACTGCTACTAAAAATATACTCGAGTATTAAAGTATTTCCAATCTGCCCGCACTCTTCCATAAAATGAGAATGCCCCCCCCCACATTGACTCCAGCAAAGGCTTTAGTGACCATACTTCTGAAACTCCCACTCACTGTTGTCTGTCAAGTGTAGTTCGATATTAGAATCAGCACAGGAGTAAACAAACCATGAAATAGTTGGAAAAATCTCAGTATGAGAAAACACTTACCCAAGGGGCAAACTTGGCGAGTCTTGAGCCATCTGCTGATGCAGTGGAAATGGAAGGCATGATTGCAAACACCTGTGTCATCCGGAACCAAAACGCATTATACCAAAAAAATTATTTAAAATGCATTTATCAAATACAAAACAGTAACCAGTTTCCATCTATCTTATCGAATATTTGACCATGGAGGTGGGGGTAGAGTGATCTTACAGGTCTAAGGTGAAATCAATTGTCATAATTTAACTTGAGATATAAGGAAATTTTTCCAAATTCATGCAGGATACAAAAATGAAGAATATCAGAAAATTTGAAGAGCAAAATTATGATATTCTTTGGCTTTCTTAGCTGAAACATTACGCGGGCTGTAATTCGGTGTGACTAAACCTGCTTATTTAAACATTGAGGGAGCTTTTACAGAGCTGAGCACTTAAAACCAAAGACATGCATATCAAGATGACGAGAAAGGGGGGGGGGGGGGGGGGGGGTGTATTATCGAACAACTGCTGGGGGAAAATATCTTTTTGAGTGATTGGAATGTGAAAGGCACAACATCAAAGTGTTGAAAATAAACAAGGAAAGTTGACATTCACCAGCGCACTTAGCATTCTACTTTATAATGTACATGTATTCACTAACTAAATCATTATATGGATACCCTGATTAGTTGCACCAAATTTGAAACAATATGGAGCTTCTCAGTTAGATACTCATAGACGACCTAAGAAAACCATCTAAAATAGCGGGAGAGCTACATGATATGGTTCCCACTAGTAGCACCAAATAAAAACCTCTAAAATATCAAAGCTTGAACAAACTAATGTAAGCATGTTACATCCTAATATTACATTGAATTCTAGCACCTTGTGGGTGTTGGCAGAAGTAAGATTACATTGTATTCTAGCACCTTCTGTATATCAAAGCTTCTAACACTTATTCATTTATTATTATCATTATTGTTTTATAGAAATCAGTATATTGAATGCTTGTCAATATTTGGTTCTCCTGCACTTTAGCATTGCACTTTCACGGGAGATTGATTTAAGTAATACCTTATTTTGGACAAATGCAGTGTCGTTTGATAAAAAAAATTAATTGAATCATAACTATAGAAAATATTAAATTAATTCATCATTTAATAGTTGAACTACAATTATTCAAAATCAAATTGTTACAACTTTTCAAAACCTATGCATATAAAACAGGAATAATTAAAGATAAGCTCCAAACAGGGGAGACTAACAACCCAAGTAAAATTCACAGACTGGACTTATGCAAAGTCAGTGTTATATTAGTTTCTATCAGATAAAAAAATCCAACGTAGGAACTGACATATCAAATTATATGAAAATTTAAAATGCTAAACAACCAAAATCAGCCACAGTCAAACCAAATATTTGCTATACAGCAATAGAAGGACCATTCAAATCTAGCGGTACAGAGAAAAACATACCCCAAGCAACAGTGCACTCCTCACTGGTCGCACTAGCTTGATTGGCCTGACACTCTATGCCTAATTAGCATAAGAAATTACAAACATTAAACAAACTGAATCAAAACAAAAACAATGATCAACAAATAAAAAAGGAAACACAACTCACAGAGATCCATAATATGATTCCTGCAAATAGCGCAGTTATCGACCACGATATCTGTATAAAAATTAGGGTTAGCGTCCCGAACAATCTTGAAAACGGATTAAGAATTCGCGCACACGCAGGCTAATAATTAATAGATACATGAAGATCAACAGATAAAATCGGAATATAGAGGATACCCCAAGCCCAGAGAGAGACGGCGTTCCACTTCTTGATCTCAAATCGCTTGGCTTTCTTGGCGGATTGCGACGGCACTGGCGTGGGGGCAGTGTTGGAGGGCCCAGCGCCGGAAGATCCCTCTCCGGCGGGAATCATATTCACGTCGGTGTCCAGCGACGCCATCTTCGTATAGCTAGGGTTCGGGGTTTCGCTTATGCTTCAATGGAGCCGGGAAATTACTTGATGCTCAAATTACTGAAAGCAAATAAAGAAAAACCAACATGACGTCATCCAGGATGAGCAAATTATGTGGACATCGACCGGGCTTATTTTTATTGGTGTAAAATCTTGTTTTAAAACAATTCAATAAAATTTTTGGGATAAAATAAGATGATATATGTCTTAAAACAGTGATGTTTATTTAAAAAAATTTCCGACACTCAACTTAAAAAATAAGAAAAATATAGAATATTTTGTGAATGAATAATATGTGTGAATGAATCATTAACACCATCAGACTTATAGAAGAGAGAAGATTAACACAAGAAATTGAGTTTTTATCGACTTTTTTCATAAATGGTTCGATAGAGTTTGGTTGGGATAATAATAATAATAATAATGTTATTAAAACAAAATTTTGAAACTAAGTGAAATGGAATCGAAACATGCCAAGAAAAAGATTTGGTATCCAAGATATTCGGTGAAATATGTTCAATAATTTAGACCTATAATTTATTTGTTATCGGAAGAATTATTGACGGTTGAAAGATAAGGACATAATGTGCATAGGTTAAAAGCGACTTTGTTGTTTATTGGTGGTGGGGACTTCATTTTCCATTAATAAAAATTAAATAATATAACATAACTATCATTTTAATAAATGGAGAACCGATATTTTAGAATTTTGTTGGGAATGTAATAATCTTCTGCTCTATTTTATTAGCGCACAATTATATTGAAGGGATCGGTCGCTCCATCTAATTAACGGGATTATCCAGCGTATTTATATTTGTATTACACTCATTTTTACATTATTTAATGAAATTATTTTTATTTAAAAAAAACAGAAGACAGGGCCCACCAAACTGTCACCGAGGAACCCAAGTACGTACCATTTCATATCGTTAAATTTGAAATTTATTAATTGAATGCCTGGCTGGAATCGCGCAGCTCATTGCCGGTGTTCTTATCCTCTGCGCCGCAGGCGTACGATCCGATTCGGACCTCTTTGTGGAGGAGAATCCGATCAGGCAAGTCGTCGATGGTTTGCACGAGCTCGAGAACTCGATTCTCCAAGTCGTCGGAAACTGTCGCCATGCCTTTTCGTTTGCTCGCTTTGCTCACAGGTTTTTTCCATTTTAATTTCTTTTTGCGATTCCTTCTTCATGTTTCTGCACATATATAAACATGATAAAACTATATGTGGAAGCGGATCGAGTGTTACCTCCAGCCATTGAAAATTTTGATTTCTCAGCTTTTCTTCTCGGTTGAAGCCTTCTAAGCACTGTACGCTCTCTTTAGATGATGTATTTTTCTTATGAGGTGTGTGTGCTTAGGGACCTCAATCGTCTCTATTTATAGGCATCTCATACCATCAACGAGAAAATTTGGGAGCATGAATGTTAAAAGAAGATTCGTGTACGTATCTTAATTTTCTTGGCCGTCGCCAAATTCAATTTGTACACGCTAATTCTTTTAATATGTGCCACGTTTTTCTTACATTCTCCCACTTGACACATATATCTCATTTACCATAGGAGAAAACAAAATACATGAATCATGGCGATAGGTCATCTTAAAACGAATATTATCTTCCATGTATTACAATGCATTATGTCTCTCAAATCTGTATAACTTAATGAATAAACCCAATGTTTATTCAAGGTCCAACTTTATTGATATTTCTCGAATCACTGAATGTGTGCACAACAACATATATGAGAAAATATCACATCATAATTTCATTAATTTGTTCTTACAACAAATATTAACCAAATCTCATTCTTTCTGTATGATCCTTAAATTTCAATGGTGGCATGCCCTTAGTCAAAGGATCCGCAATCATCAATTCAGTGCTAATGTGCTCGATAAGTAACTTCTTATCTTTAACACGTTCTCTTATGGCTAAATACTTAATGTCGATGTGCTTGCTTCGACTACCACTTTTGTTATTTTTAGCCATAAAAACAGCAGCTGAATTGTCACAATATATTCTTAATGGCCTTGATATAGAATCCATAATTCTAATCTCTGAAATGAAACTCTTCAACCATACACCATGTGAGGTTGCCTCAAAACAAGATACGAACTCAGCTTCCATAGTGGAAGTAGCAGTCAATGTCTGCTTTGCACTTCTCCAAGATACAGCTCCACCAGCTAGCATAAAAATATATCCTGAAGTGGATTTTCTTGAATCAATGCAGCCAGCATAGTCTGAATCAGAGTAGCCAATTACTTCCAAATTTTCAGTTCGTCTGAACATAAGCATATAATCTTTGGTCCCTTGAAGGTACCTCATGACTTTCTTTGTAGCTTTCCAGTGATCTAAACCTGGATTACTCTGATATCTTCCCAACATCCCAACAATAAATGCAATGTCAGTTCTAGTGCAAACCTGAGCATACATTAAGCTTTCGACAACCGAAGCATAAGGAATGTTTTTCATTTGTTCCCGCTCTAGATCATTCTTTGGGCATTGGCTCAAATTGAATTTATCGCCTTTCACAACGGGAGCTATACTTGGTGAACAATCTTTCATCCGATATCTCTCTAAAACTTTGTTTATATAGGTTTCTTGAGACAGACCTAGAATACCTCGAATTATGTCTCTATGTATCTTAATGCCAATGACATAAGATGCATCTCCCATATCCTTCATATCAAAATTTTTAAGAGAGAAATTGTTTCACCTCATACAACAAACCTTTATCATTGGTTGCAAGTAATATATCATCCACATATAGAATAAGTAAACAAATCTTGCTCCCACTGATCTTCTGGTATATACATTGATCCATGAGGTTCTCAACGAATCCAAATGAAGAGATAACATCATGAAATTTTAAATACCATTGACGGGAAGCTTGTTTCAATCCATATATAGATTTCTTAAGCTTACAAACCAATTGCTCACCATTACTAGAGAAGAATCCTTCAGGTTGTTTCATATAAACCTCTTCCTCTAGTTCTCCATTGAGAAAAGCAGTTTTCACATCCATTTGTTGTAAATCAAAATCAAAATGTGCAACTAATGCTAGAATGATACGGAGATAATCTTTCTTAGATACAGGAGAAAAAGTCTCCTTATAATCGATTCCTTCATGCTGAGTGAATCATTTAGCAACGAGTCTTGCTTTATATCTTTCAATGTTGCCTAATGAGTCTTTCTTTGTTTTGAAGACCCATTTACATCCAATGGCTTTTACACCATCAGGCAACTGAACAAGATCCCAGACTCCATTAACTGCCATATAATTCATCTCTTCTTTCATAGCATTAAACCATAGTTTTGACTCATTACAACTCATGGCTTGTGAAAACGTTTCAGGATCATTTTCGGCTCCGATGTTAAAGTCCGATTCTTGTAAATACACAACATAATCACTAGATATAGCTGATCTTCTTATTCTAGTAGATCTCCTTAGGTTGTTTGGTTGATCAACAATTTCTTGTTGTTCTTCATTAACAACTTGATCTACTGGATTTTCATCAGCGATTTGTGGAACTTCAGTAATCGGTTGCCTAACACCCATTTGGTCTTGAAGGGTGTGAATAACGACCAATATGTCATTTGAATAATAGGGTTGTACATTAATGTGATCATTCTCAAAAAATATGTCATGATCACTCCCACTAATCAAGTCATTTTCAAGAAATTTTGCATATCTTGATTCCACAATTCTAGTGTTGTGAGATGGACAATAGAATCTGTACTCTTTGGATTTTTCGACATACCCAATTAAATATCCACTTATGGTTCTTGGGTCCAGTTTCTTTTCATGTGGGTTGTAAACTCTTATTTCAGAAGGACAACCCCAAATGCGTATATGTTGCAAACTCGGTTTCCAACCTTTTAATAACTCAAATGGCGTCTTTGGGACAGCCTTAGTTGGAACTCGGTTTAATATATACACAGCTGTCTTAAGAGCTTCAGTCCACAAGGATTTAGGAAGTTTAGAGCTACTAAACATGTTCCTTACCATGTCCAATAATGTTCGGTTTCTCCTCTCAGCTACGCCATTCTGGTCCGGAGAACCAGGCATAGTATATTGGGCAACAATCCCATGTTCTTGGAGAAACTTCGCAAACGGACCAGGTGCTTGTCCATTCTCTGTGTATCTACCGTAATATTCTCCACCTCTATCAGTTCTTACGATCTTAATATGTTTTCCACATTGCTTCTTCACTTCAGCCTTAAAAACCTTGAAGGCTTCTAGTGCTTCGGTTTTATTATGAAGCATGTAGATATACATGTATCGTGAGTAATCATCAATGAAAGAGATGAAGTATTTCGGACTTTGCATGTCCATATCTGGACAACAAATATCTGAATGTATGATTTCTAATATTTTCGTACTCCTCTTGGCACCCTTTTTAGACTTATTGGTCTGCTTTCCCTTAATGCAGTCCACACAAGTCTCAAAATCAGTAAAATCTAAAGTACTGAGTACTCCATCATTTACTAATATTTTAATTCTCTCTATGGAGATGTGTCCCAATCTCCTGTGCCACAATATGGAGGAATCTTCATTTATAACACATCTTTTAATACCTCTTTGAACATGCATAGTGATGTTATTATTTTGTAAAGAAATAGAGAAAAGACCATCAACCATTGTACCACTTCCAATAAGATTTGATTTATAAAACAAATTTATTGATTTATCCAAAAACTGAAATGAATAATCAAGGGGTACAAATTTTGAAACTGAAATTAAATTCCTAGAAAAACTAGGAACATAAAATGTCTTTTCTGATTTTAAAATAAAACCACTATCCAATATAAGGCAGCAAGTCCCAATAGCCTCCACATGCGAAGACATCTTGTTTCCTGAATAGATGCCCCGCTCATTTCCTATTGGCTTCATTAGGTTTTGCATACCCTGTAAGGTATTTGTAACATGGATTGTAGAACCAGAATCAATCCACCATGTGTTATAAATCATATCAACCATATTAGATTCATAACAGACAAATGAAGTAGGAATACCTTTCTTTTCAAGCCAATCTTTAAATTTATTGCAATCCTTCTTTATGTGTCCCGCCTTTTTACAGAAGAAACACTTGGATTCTTTCTTAATGTCAGGTTGAGGTGGAATTATTCATTCCCTTTTCCCTTGACTTTGACTTGCTTCTTGTACTTTCCTTGTGTAGTCATAAAAACATTATCACTCGTTTCCATTAACAACCTTCCTTCCTCTTGAACACACATGGTCATTAATTCATTAATTGACCATTTATCCTTATGTGTATTGTAGAAAATTTAGAAGGGTCCATATTGCTGTGGAAGAGTGCATAAAATGTAGTGCACAAGAAAAGTCTCAGACATTTCTACTTCAAGTGTCTTGAGCCGAGCCGCTATGTCCCGCGTCTTCATGATGTGCTCTCGCACACCTCTCACACTGGTGAGCCTTAATGAAGAGAATTCCATAATTAGGGTGCTTGCTAGTGCCTTATCTGAAGACTGAAATTGTTCATCAATAGCCTTCAGTAATTCTCTGACATTATTATGCTGATCGACAGAACCACGCATACCAGCAGAGATTTTGGTCTTTATGAACATTACACAGAGTCGATTAGATCGCTCCCATTTTTCATAAAGATCAACATCATCCGGAATGCTTTTTTCAGTAATAGCAGATGGTTCGTCTTTCCGTATAGCATAATCAATATCCATCTACCCCAATTGAAGAAGAATTCTTTCTTTCCATATTTTATAGTTATCGCCTTTTAGTTCGGGAATGTCACATTTCAATTCAGAAAAACTCGCAGGTTGCATAACTGCACAAAATATCATATGCTTAAAATTTTGAGACAATATAATATTTTACCAATGTAATTCATGTTTTTAAAATCTAGTGACATAAAATTTGCATGTGGGCTAAAATTTTAATTCAATAAGATTTTTCTGTAACTTTATGATAAAACTATCAAAATGTATTTTCCTTAACTCCTGTGGGTAAATTAAGAAAAATATAATTTGATATTTTAACATAATTAGTTATATAAATATAATAAAAATCTCTGTGAGGTAAATTTTATTATGTTTATATAATTAATTACAATTGATATCCATTATGTGATCCAAACCTACTTAATGCATAATTTTTCATAATTAAGGATGATGTGGCTATTCCTCGATTATTTAAAATTATACGGTTCACCGGACAAAATTTTGGTTTTACTTAATGCTTTATATAATAATTATTTCGCGATCAACACTTTCCAAGAGTGCTCCCAGGAAAGATAGGTAGGGCTAAGGCCTTTTAAATACCTAACTCCTAGACAGAGCAACGTTCCTCAGGGAGACCAGTGGCTAGTCAAGACAGTTTAAACCGATCTATGAAGAACTCCCTCAGATCATGTTTTCTTACGTCACCTTATAATTATTATTCACATTATCCACATTTATTTGAATCTTTATAAGCCAAAATTTTTCGTTTAATATCTTTATATTCACATTTTTACTTAATATGAATAAATATTTTCCCCATCAGTTTTTCTCTTCAATCAGAGTAGTGATAAAGTGAGGATCACATTTACGAGAAAATGTGGACTCCTCATCAGTTTTTCTCTTTTATCAGAGTAATGATAAAGTGGGGATTCTTTGTTCATTTGTGAATATCTGAAATATTTTAATTTTTAATATTATATTCACATCTTACTTAATATGTTCATTTCAAATTATAAACAACTTAATATAATTTAATATAAACATAATGTGAATATTGATGTACCAATTATTTTTCAATATTATTTGCATTTTAAATTTCAAATTAAATGCAACCATAATATTAAATTTGCATGTACACATCAAACACTTATCCATAATATTTGACATTTTATATAACATGCAAAAATAATTTCTAAACATGTATTAAAAATTACGTCGAACTTTAGAATTATTTTAATGTGTACAAATTATTTAACCAAATGCTATATATATACTGATTTATACATATAACTTAATTACACATTAATTATTTATTTATTTTATTATTATTTTTAATAATAATAATAATATATATATATATATATATATATATATATATATTAACCGAAACTAGCAAGCAATATTTTAATCCAAAAATTGCAAGCAATCATTTTATATGGGTCCCGCAATAATTTTATTTATTTATTTATTATTATTATTATTATTTAAAAATAATAATAATAATTAATGTGGGGCCCACATCATTTAATTTGACAATTCATTATCGACAATTGAAAGAATGGTTTAAATGTGTGGGTCTCGTGGGAATCCAATCAATCCATCCGCTTAATAATTTATCACAATGCATGTACATGATTGTTTCAGACAGGTTGTTTATCTTCTTCAAGCTCTCTCCTTCGGATAATTTTCTTTCAATTGCTTATTTCATTTCTCATCGGAAAATTTCAAAAAATCAAATCTCCAATTTTTAAGATTTCAAGGAAGAAGTGTAAGGTGCAACCGAGAACAAATTTACAGGTAAGATTCTTAATTATATCCAAATTTTCATTTTACGTAAACTTTCAGAAATTGATTTCTGAAATTTTATGAAAAATGTTTCTCTGATACCAAATGTTAGAATTTTTCTTAAAAATCATGTTTCTGCACATATATAAATATGATAAAACTATATGCGGAAGCGGATTGAGTGTTACCTCTGACCATTGAAAATTTTGATTTCTCAGCTTTTTCTCTCGGTTGAAGCCTTCTAAGCACTGCACGCTCTCTTTAGATGGTGTATTTTTCTTATGAGGTGTGTGCTTAGGGACCTCAATCGTCTCTATTTATAGACATCTCATACCATCAACGAGAAAATTTGGGAGCATGAATGTTAAAAGAGATTTGTGTACGTATCTTAATTTTCTTGGCCGTCGCCAAATTCAATTTATACACGCTACTTCTTTTAATATGTGTCACGTTTTTCTTACATCTTCTTCTTTTTTGGTTTTTGGCGGTGCTGGATTGGTTATTTTTAGAGGTTTTTTAGTTTGTAAATGAATTTTTGTTGTAAAAGGTACCGAAAGAGGTATGAGGATGCTGAGGAGATTCAGAAGAGGTTCCAGATATTTGTTGAGAATTTGAATATGATCAGATCGCATAACAGGAAGGGACTCTCGTATACTATGGGAGTCAATGGTGATTTTTTTAGCCTTTTAATGATTAATAATTATCGAGTTTTTTAATAGTGCGGATTTTGTTGTTTTCTCTGTCTGTTACTCAGAGATGAGAATATGATCCTCTCGATAAACACTCTTCACTCCGGTGTTATATGGGTTGACTTTATGATCCTCTCAATAACACTCTTCACTCCCGTGTTATATGGGTTGGCTTTGTGAAGTTTATTTGTTGTCAAAAAATATTGAAGTGTGACTGTATTGTCGTTACTGTAGCTGATCAGTTTTGTATTTTTGATTTCCAGGATGATCTGTTAATTAAGGGAAGAAAGATGGGTTTCTTTTAATGTATCCGCATATGTTTGAAGTTTTGCTTACAAAGATGGGTTTCTTTTAATGTATCCACATATGTTTGAAGTTTTGCTTAACTTCTGCGTTTGAAGTTTTGCTTAACTTCTGCGTATCTTTTGTTGTATTAACTGCAAAACTGAAAACACTCCGTAAAAAAAACCGATCTTTAGAAGTGACCGTAGCTTGTTGAACGGATATTTTTGGATTAACTACAAAATACTGCATAAAGAAACTGGTCTTTACTAGTGAATCTACATACTCTCTTTACAAGTGATAACTTTGGATGATTGCTTTCTCCAGATATGAATCTGTACACTCTCTTCTTGCTCATACTTGACACGTTCTTTCAGAACGCTTATTAGTTGTTACTCATAAAAAATTGATATACTTCACATTTTCGATGCCTCTAAGATTGCAGTAGACATAGTCCTAAATCAGAGTTGCTCCAAGCTTCTGTTTGCCCTCTGCATCATTTCTTTTTTTCATGAATTTTAAGATATGGTTTTGGCTGTTTGGAGCCTTCAAATGTTTAGCCTTCATTTCATTTCTTGACTTGTCTTAATTGGTAAACAGAGTTCGCTGATTTGACTTGGGAGGAGTTCCGTAAGCATAGGTTGGGAGCCTCTCAAAACTGCTCCGCTACCACAAGGGGCAATCACAAGCTCACAAATACCATCCTTCCAGAATCGGTAACTACAATGATTTCTTTCTCACCTAAGATACTGGTGTTTGGTACGGCATGCCTCTCTTCTGATAATTTTGTTGCACCAGAGATGATCTATGTGGTTGTGTAGTTTCCTCATATGACCTTGAAAGAGTGCTCCACAGTGCCAGGTTTCCTTGAAATAAACAAACAACCCTGTAATGTCAGTTTTTGAATTGGAATACCTAAGAGACAGCTCTGTTTGGCTTGCTACAGTCCCAAAAGTTTTTTTGGAATAGAAATTTATGGCGGACAAAATTCATACCCTGATATGATGAAATCACCCTTTCCGGGGATTCAAATTAGAAACTGTATTTAACTGATTATAAAGGGAAATTATCGAGTATGAATTTTTTTAAATGTGTTTTGAAGCTTTTGAAATATCAAAACATTTATAAAGTACTCATAGCATCTCATTTGGTCGTGTTGGATTGCAGAAAGATTGGAGGGAAAATGGCATAGTTAGCCCTGTAAAAAACCAAGGTCATTGTGGATCCTGCTGGACATTCAGGTTAGCTCAAGTTTGGGTCAACTAGTGAGGGGTGGAACTTAATTTAGTCAATATTCAGTGGATTAGAACCCACAATTACCGTCAGCGCCCCCTGACAAGTATATGTGTTATTTACAGCACAACTGGAGCGCTTGAAGCAGCATACTCTCAAGCATTTGGAAAGGGTATTTCTCTTTCCGAGCAACAGCTTGTGGATTGTGCAGGAAAGTTCAACAACTTTGGATGCAATGGGGGTTTGCCCTCGCAAGCCTTTGAATACATCAAATACAATGGTGGGCTTGACACTGAGGATTCATATCCATATACTGGAGTGGATGGATCGTGCAAATATTCATCTGAAAATGCTGTTGTCAAAGTAGTTGATTCTGTCAATATTACCCTGGTAAGATTTATGATTGGCAAAATAGTAGGTGAATTGTTCTCAAGCCTTAAGTTTCATCATTCTTGTTCTTGGAGGATGTTCTTTTGTAGAAATGGGGCTGTTGTCAAATTAATTTATAGATGAAAATCACACGAGACACGAGACTATATCATAACCGTTTACAAAGGTTGAGATGCTTTGGTAGTTTCCTCTGATGTTTCTGCAATCACAGGGTGCTGAAGATGAGCTGAAAGATGCAGTAGCATTTGCTCGGCCAGTAAGTGTGGCTTTTGAGGTGGTTAATGGTTTTAGAGCATATAATGGGGGAGTTTACACCAGCACTTCATGTGGCAACTCTCCAATGGTGAGTTTTTTTGGCATTGTTATGATGACACCCGTAAAATAAAACAAGTTTCTACGAAAATAAATTTTTCCTATTGCTAATCTGCATTAACTGGCACAATAAATATGGTCTCCAATACATTGTAGCTCTAGTACTACCACAAACTACGACACACAATAAGAATATTCGATCTTGCATCCTTCTTGTACTAGTAAAAGCCTTTTTCCTGCTGTAACTCTTTCTCAACCTACTTTTGTTAGACAAATTAGAGGATGCAATTGGAAATATTTTTTTGGAAAAAAACTTTCAGCATCTCTCTCTCTCTCTCTCAGTGTGTCACACTTTGCACCATCTTGAAAATCGATGAAAAACATGTGGCTTTCAAGTTGGAATAACATGTAAGGTGTTCAAGCATGTATCTAATTTTTTTGTTCAGCAAAGGCCACACAAATATGCAATTGAGGTCTTGCTAACCAATTAGTCAAGTGAATGAAGTTGGTGCACCGAAATTTAGTTCTTTGGTTCGTGCATGCAGGTATAAGAAACCTTTTCGTACATGTCTGCAGGATGTGAATCATGCTGTTCTTGCTGTTTGGTTATGGGGTTGAGGACGGAATCCCCTATTGGCTCATTAAGAACTCGTGGGGAGCTGATTGGGGCGACAAGGGTTACTTCAAAATGGAGATGGGCAAGAACATGTGTGGTAAGTCTTTCTCCAGATACACATTATGATCTTCCAGTTTCATGACTTCTGAGTCCTAACATCACACTAGGTTGAGAAGATTGTTCTTCTTTTGTTGTAATCTGTTTTTAAAAATTCTACACACCATAATACTGATCTCCTTCATCTAAATGGGGCTAGGGAGTTTAATCGAGAGGAAGATTCATTTGGGATGTAACAACTTTTTTTTAGACCTTTTGTTTGAGATTCGATCGTCTTTGTTATTTGAACTTTTTGATCAAATACCATCAAAATCTTTGTTTCATGAACTTTTGTCCATATCCCTTTATTGCAGGTGTTGCCACTTGTGCATCATACCCCATAGTTGCTTAACTTTCCATAAAGAAGATCGGTGTCGCTACGCTCGTTTACAGGAAGCCAATGCTATGGTTGTAGATGCGGTAATTATCAAAGATTACCTAGGAAATTATGTGCAAAAAATAGTTCGTGTCTGTGTACAAAATAAGACATGAAAAATTTGACGCCGTATTCGGGGGTATTCTTAAACCTGGATTTGTGCATCAGCGAATTATTATTTAGACATACTTCCCCAGATGAAAATGTGCTTTGACTCTTATATATGTATTCTGTCTTTATGTTCATTTGTATGCTTATTTTCAGTCGAAGGGAAAGCAAAAGTTACATATAATATATGTGCTGTATATTCAAACATTTTCACAGTAGTATCAAAGATATTGACACTTTAGTCCGAACAGTAAAATTGGTCATGGAGCTATTAAATTAAGTTTCAAACCTATTTGTGCTCGAATGTAAATATTTATTTCTTAACATCACTCAACGAATTTATTTCATTTTCTCCAGACTACAGCAACCATATTTATTCAATATATTTCACGTACGTTGTGATATTAAATTTTATATATTGAATACTTAATTTTTCACATGTTTATTGTAAAATTTAATTATCAAAGCACATGTGAATTGTAATATTTTCTCATTCAACTTTTATTTCAGACGATAAAGAAATTACAGTCAGGCCAATTACATTACAAATGTTTGATTCTAATTTACCACTAGAAATAGAATTACAATAAAAATATTATTATTCGTATATGATTCAATACGTAAATATAAACATTAAGTAACTATGATTAAAAAACATAAAATTCATAATATATTTATATATATGTATATATATATAATATATATACTAATATAATCAATATATAATAATAATCATATCTTGAAGAAAGTAAAAGTCACCCACGAATAAATTGTATTTTTTTATCAATATATAATTGAAAATAACTTCAAATGGAACAAAAAGTTCAGATTCCATGCAGATCGGAAAGAGTTTATTCACATTAAAATAGCTAATAATGTTGTAATATAACGATAAGACTGAAGTAATAAAATTTAATATCAATCCTTATTCCAATTACTATAGACTTCTGTGGTGATCGTGAGCCATTTTGTAAAATATTTTCTTAAATTTTTATATCCACAATTTATTTAGAGCTCAAAAATTTTACTTTTTAATCATTTGACACCAATATAAATTATATCCACATTTATTTGTAAATTGTTTCAATTTAATATCTTTATTCTTTTCCTTCAATTTCATAACCTGAACAATCTCGAATTTAATAGAAATTTTACTTTATTATCATATTTACTTGAGTTTCTCAACTAAATATAAGTTTTAATTTAACAAAGCCTGATTTACCAAAGACGTCCACAAATTATATATCAATAGACTTTTTTTATACTTAATTAATAAATGAGTGACCAAAATATTTTTGGATTCAAAAAATAGTAAAAATAAATGCAACTGTGTCCGATTTTCTGCCGTCAATATTATAATAATGTGAACAATTTCCAATAAGAAAAATAGCAGGTGTCTATGGTTTCACTGATGTACATTCATTCATGTTTAAAATAAAAAATAATATTTTTTTTCAGGAATTGGAGATCCGATTTCACAAAATTAACTCGTGAAAATCGTTTTACTTGAGATTTTGAAGAAAAAAAAGACGAAACCAGGTTTTTAAGAATGTTCTTGTTACGTTACATGTAACGCATCGATTTTATATTCCAAATTTACAAAACTGGAGGGTGTATGAGTTCAAGAAAATAATATACTAAAAATAGTATAAAGAAAAGAAAATTAAGGATAAATTTGAGTTCTGATTCTTAATCCTACCTTAATTACGTTTATGGCCTATTAAATAGACTATTATTATTGCTTTTTAGTCAACACTGATTAAAGATAAGGCCTTTCCAAAATCAATATCTCATTGTATATAAATTCAGAAATTTGTCTAAACGCAGTAGTACAGCGATGTCTGCACCATCGGAGATTGAAAATCCTGGCAGTACTGATCGGATTGAGCGATCAGGGGTTGTTACCGGCGATGCCCCTTGCGTTTCTTCGATTTACGACGCCCTGAATTTCTCCGCCGCCGATCGGAAGGAGGCCCGTGCGGAGGTGGAGGATCGGACCGGTTCTCTATCGTCTTCCTCCATATCATCAATAGGAAAGAACAGCGACGAGTCTTCCGGTGGCGGAGGAGATGGGGAGGAGGTCCAGAGTGAGTACAAAGGTGGAGCATTTGCTAGTTTGGAAGCGCTGGAAGAAGTTTTGCCTGTAAAGTAAGTGGTTTTGTTTTGCCCTTTCTCGTGAGTTTGGTGAATTCTTTCGATTTTTAGGGTTTTGAATTGGGGAGTGGTTTAGTTTTTGTGAATTTGAGCCAAATTATAGATTATTTGATTTTTGAACAGTCAGAAAGGGTCATTCTCGAAAGGCTTTAACTGAATCATAGATATTGTTGGAGAATTGATCTTACGCTGTCTTTATTGCTGTGAAAATTGAGTTAAGGCATATCAATCTGATGTGTGGTGCTGTCTACATTCAACAAATTAGCTTGAAATCCCCATGGATAGATTTCGTGGGAGTTGCAAAATTGTATTATTTGAGATTTCCTTTTCGACTCCATTCATGATCATAATTTTATTGCAAGAATTTATGGTGTTGGGTCTGAAATGAGTGTTGGAAACTTGAAGTAGCCTGATTTTTTCTTCTTGACTTACGATTAACTTCGGTAGCATGGTTTTCTGTTTGATGCTGCTTGAATTAGATAATTACATGGCTAATTGCCAGTATAAATTACATTGAGTTACATTACTTTTATGCTTGGATTATTTTATATTAGGGGAAATCATAAAAACGTTGTTAATTTCTTCTCATACTTGATCTACTGATATATTCTAATCGTCTATTGTAGTAGTTGCCTGTAGTATAAATAATATGAGTATTTGCTTTCACGAACCATGTAGAACATTACATGGGTCATAGTATATGAATTTAACATGTGTAGAGAATGTTTTATAAAGTATATCTTGAGATGGATGATATTTTTATCTTAAGTTATAGAGAATGTTTAAAATATTATATCTTTAGATAGATAATATATTTATACGATTAACTTTAATCCTAAGCGAACATATATGTTTTGGAGTGAGTGAAGACAGAACGGCTAAGGGAGCAATTTTTTTCTTTCTTATTAATGTTACACACGAAATTTCATTTTTTAAAAACTTTAGAGGGGGTAACCGCTTCCTTTTTTGGTGTCGCCCACTGGTCTGTACCTTGAAGTAAATTTTTTTTTGGTTTATTGCCACTTGATTCGGGGATAACATTTGTCTATGGGCTAGGAATGATGTAATAGGACTAATCAGTTTCAGGAGTACTCATTCCTATCTTGTCAAGTTGATAAAATACGTGATGCAGCAATAATATGAGACTGGGAATGGTTTTTCCTCATACCAAGTATGCATTAGAGTTGTTTATGAAAAGAATAACTGTGGTCTCTCAATCCATCCATCACAGTATCCATTGCTAAACTTCCATTTTGCCTGGTTTTTTCTTCAAAACGTCAAAGTATTGTTTGTTCTTCTTTTTTAATTTGGATGTGTTTGCTCTTGACATTAATCTCGTCCTTCATTAATTTTTTGTTGTATAATCTCACTGTTCAGTTATCTCTATGGATTATTTGCCTTAAGAACTTTGCTCTAAATTATCTTTGCTGGCATGTGTTACTACCGTTCGTCTCTTCATTTTGTGAAATTATTTCTTCACGGTTTGTCTGCACTGATTTCAGGAGAGGTATATCAAAGTTCTATTGTGGCAAATCCATATCTTTTACTTCTCTGTCCGATGCTGCATCCTGCTCCTCTGTTAAAGATATCGGTAAACCAGAAGATGCATACACTAGGAAGCGAAAGAACATGATGGCATATAATAGCTACTGGGACAAGAAACAAAATAACTTCTCGAGCTGCAGACGTGGAGGATTAGCGAAAAGACCGAATGAGTCTATGAGTATGTTATCTCTTGTTGCACCCTCTAATTGCCCCGAGAGCAGTTCTGGCGAAACATCTAACTCTAACTCATCGTCATCTGGTTGCTGTCTTCCTCCTTTGCCTCCCCACTCAAGAATTGCTATATTTAACGAACTATCATCCTCACCTCCTACGGATAAGTTTAGTTCATGGCGGTCTATGTCCTTGGCTGATCTTTGAGGTGCTGCTGCTGCTGAAGATTCAGCAAATCACAGCATCCCTGGAATATGAGACGATGATAGTGGCACCTGAATCAAGTCTGTATATCCTTCCCCTTTAATATTGTGTCACCCTGTAGATCTAAATTATTATGTATGGTCATGGAGGTGGAGACTTTTTACCTGTTTTTTTAGTTGTTTGGGCAAAATTCGTGGATCTCAATCACGTAAATGCTATCATTTTCTTCTTTCCTTATACGTACCTAGTTTGGCTGGAATTCCGACTGAAGTCGTGTGAGAGTAGTTGGTAGTTATTTCGTGTGGATTATTTTGGTAAACCGGTTTATTTTTATAAAATTAGCTAGTTATCTTAGTTTGGTTGGCGCTGCTTATTCTTTCTAAAATTAGGAAGGCCGAACGAACAAAATAAACCAAAATTAAACTGGGAACTTATCTTTAAACATGTTTTTATTCGGTTGGTTTGGTTATTTAAATTATTTTGATTGGTTTAGTGTTTTTGTGGTTGTAAATGGTTGTAAATGAATCGAATATGAAGAAACTTTTAAGGTTGAAACTCAGATTGAATAAAGTATATTAAAGCTCGATTTCGATTAGAAGTTCAAATATTTTAATGTTTTTGGTTCAAAATCGGTTTAAATCAAGATTTGCAATTTCGGGTCGAAATATTTGCATGTATTCACGACCTATTCAAAAAGAAAGACATGAATTATAACACTTCGCTTTGCATTGTTGGGGACAATCTCCAAAACAATTATGTCAAGCCCCGAGCTTAAGCTCACGCTTGCATGATTGTATAATCGGTCTTTATAACAATTATTTCATATTTGTCATCAATTTACGAAAATAGTTAACATAAATTGTTATAAGATTACATTGTATCTTCTTATAAACTCATTTAAACATCATTTTCTAACTAATGTGGGACAAAAGGTGCTACAATAACCCTTATTTCATAACGCGAAATCTTCATCGGGGCCTGACCCTTGATCCACCGAGCCAGGGTGCTATAATCACCCATCTTTCAGAATGCGACGTCTTTGTCACGGCTTGAACCTCGATCCAGCATGCCTAGAATTTATGGGTGGATTTTATATGTTCAAAAAGTGGTTCGTCGTATGTAAGCCTTTACGAATATTTTATTGTTAACTATAATCATAATTTTTTCAACTTATCTGTCCATTCAACTAAAGTCTATATTTCCAACCCCAGTCGGAGAAAAAAGTAGCCGGTCTTTCGTGTTTTTGGATCTCTTTTCTTTGAGATCGTCATATATTGTTTCACCATATAAAATTATTTGATTCTTTTTTTTTCAAAAAATTTCCACGTTTTCAACGTTTCGTGGAAATTTTTTGAAAGAAAAGAATCAAATAATGCTTTCAATGCAGTAAGAAAGAGATTGTCCAGCCTCGATAAGGTGCATGTACTAGCTTAGCAGCAATGAATAAGCATATTAACTTAACAAGTCTTTCCGTTATATAGTACTCTGTGCTGCAGATTCAAGAAGTAGCTCTCACACATGTATCATTTTGCCTTACATAACACTTATTTTTTGGTATTCCTACTAGTGAGACAATACAATTTTGATATGTCGTGAGCCTAGGCTTGCGTTTTTGCGACTACACATTGAGCTCATATATCAACTAATTCATCTTTATTATCATTTTACGAAAATTGTTAACACAAATTGCAAGAGAAATGCATTGTATCACTTTATAAATCCATTCAAATATATTTTTCTAACCAATGTGTGATAGATGCATCACAATAAATGTCATATTCTTTGCACAAAAATGGACAAATATATATAAACTGGTAAACTATATACACAAATATAATATATTTTAATAACATTCATTAATATAAAAAATAAAATGATATTTTTCTCATTTTATATTTAGTATTATGATTATATGGGACATTGAGAAAATTTTCACGCCTAGTCATATGGGCGTTCTAGTGACCAAATACAGCTGAGTTTTTTTTTTTTAATAGGAGATTTCTCTTTCAACTTCCTACAACATTCATGTTTGCACTTTATAGAAAATTCAACGGATTTATACCAGATTTTGAAAACTAAATTGAGACCAGATTTGCTGGCTTTTTAAAAAAATAAATTTAAATTAAAAAAATCATTATAAAAATGTTGCAAAATGAAAGAGTTTACAAATCTAGTACGCATTTCACTGCACCGGACTTCAGACTTATTTAAAAAATAAAATAAAAAAAAAAGAAAAGGAAGTGCCACTCCGTGTTTTTTTCCTCACTTTAAATAGAAATGCTCCTCTCCTTCAAATAGCGTGTATTCTCTTTTCATTTCATCTACCGAAAATATTATCATTCTCGCATTCATCCGATTCATATGCGCAAAATCCATCTTTTCTACTTCGACCTCGTATTAATATTATTTGTTGATTTTATCATCCTTTTCATTGGAAGATATATCAAGATGTAAAGTTTAATTTCGTTGATAATATTATAATTATATATTAAGAAGTAATATTTTTTGTATAATTTTTTTGATAATACTTGTCATTTATTTCAGATATTAGCATCGTCCGTTGATATTATTACAAGTTCCGTATAATTACGTCTGATAAGGTAATTTAAGTAATTTTTATTATTATTTTGTTTGTATTATTTATATTATATTAATGTAATTATAATTTTGTTCACTAACATTATATGATTAAGTATAATTTAGTTAAATAGTATATTTTTAATATTAATCGCCATATTAAAAAATAGTTGAAATATTAAAAAAATAATAAATATGATATTGTGATTTTTGAAATATTTCAGGTTAGTATTTTTAATATAATCAATTTAATTTAATATAAGAATGAGTTAATATTATTGTACTTAATACTAATGAAATTATAAAGTATTTTGTTACGTTTTTAAAAAAAAATTATATATGAAATAATGTTTAGTTACTCTATAACTTTGGTCACTTTAATATAATTTATTTAATATTATAAATATGTTTGTGTTAATGCAAAGTAATATACGAAATTGATAATTCTAATTAAAATATTTTTATCCAACTATATATTTTGAAATAATTTACTTAAAAATTTAATATAAGTAAATTATATTAATTTTCATTGTCAAATTAATTTGTGTGGTTATATACAAAACAATTTTGAAAAATATGTAATAAAATTGCACCGAGTATTTGGCGAATTCATCAGTCCTTCAGCTCAAGTTTTCGGCATTCTTCTTGCGCGGCTCTTTTTTTTTCTTCACTCCGTGGTATTTTTTGTTAGTTATAAAGAATCCGTGATTCTCTTCCCTTTATAAATTACGTCGATCGTGTAATTATCAGAATTCCTAATTTGAGTTGATAGTTTTCTGTCGAATATCAGAATTTTAGAAAATTGCGCCGAGTCTCAGCAATTCAAAATTTGATTTGAGAGAATTGTGTCGAGTAACAGAATTTGGGAGAATTGCGCCGAGTCTAAGTCTAATCTCTGTTTTTCTTTCTATATTGAATTGTTTTATGTATATTATAATTGATAATGTTTGTAATTTATTGCAGATAATAAATTTCGGTAGCTCATTTAATTACAAATTCCGTACAACGACATTTGAAAAGGTAATTTCAATAATTTCTTATATTTTAATTATATTATTTATGTTGTATTAATGTAATAGATGAATTATATTTCCATCAAGAATTCTGCTAACCTCCGGGGACTCCATATCATAAACTGTCCATAGAAACTGAAGCAAATAAAATGAAAAAATGATTATCAAGTTGATATTATATAATTCAGACTGAATTTGTAAAAAATTTCAAACTCTAAACAACTAATTTATATATCTACCTGCCCTTCTACCATCATGTCAAGCATATCTTTCATTATACGGACCGAATGATGGGCCGTGTGTGTCCAAGAAAATCCGCGTCTCCACCTGCAATTTATAAAAGTACACAATACTTTCATTAAAACTAAATAACAAAATAATAATAATAAATGTTAATTATTTCTTATTAGTATCGTGCGCCGTATGGTGGGAATGGTAGACCCTGAAGCACATCCGCAGCCTGCTCTTCTGAAATAGATACATCTTGCGCTCTATCAGGGCAAAGAAGAGTAATTCTAGACCACACCCAAATCTGCAATAACATACAACATAAATAGTCAAATCATAAGGAAAAATAAGTACAACATAGAAGCCCATGCGTGTAAGACATAGACGGACACGGAGGTGAATCCCAGCATTAAGCAATCTCCAAAGACATTTGTCAGACCAGTGTGGTGGAATTATTGCATCCATGTTTTCAGCGTTGATATTATTTGATATGTGTCTACCCCGCAAATACAACACATTATCCGTATTTTCAGCCATCTTGCAACAAAAAATCATTAGTTAACAAATATTATATTTTATATCAACAAAATTTAACTACATATTTTATAGTAAACGAAATTTATTTGTAATTTCCGGCTCGAAAAAAAAAATTTATATGTTGACGACAAATTGATAATAAAACTAATTACTGTAAATTAAATAATTTCTTTTAAAAATCAATAATACTTCATAAAACGTAACAAGTAATTATAATAAATACATTAGTAATAGTTATTATTAAGTATAATAATAGTTATAAAACATATACATTAGTAATAGTTATTTATTATAACATGCAATTATAATAGTTACAAAATAATTATTTATTATAACATGTAATTATTAAGTATATTAACAGTTATAAAGCGTTTACATTAGTAATAATTATTTGTTATAAAATGTATACATTAGTAATAGTTATTTATTATAAAAAGTATAACATGTAATTACAATAAATACATTAGTAATAGTTATTATAATAAATACATTAGTAATAGTTATAAAACGTATACATTTATTGTAATTAAATTAAATATAGTTATAATTTTACAATTAATATTATAATTATTCCAATAATATAATTACTATTACAATTATTACGTGATGCGTTCATTATTATACAATTATACAATTAATATTGTAATTATATAGTTATTATTATACGAATTAATATTATAATTATTCTAATAATACAATTTATATTACAACTAATTTCAATAATACAATTAATATTATAATTTTCGTAATTAAATTAAGTACAATAATTTTTATTACTTAAAACTACTATGATGCGTTCATAAAGTGTTCGGTAATTCAAAAATTTTAAATTATAGTATTATAATTTCAATAATACAATTAATATTATAACTATTGTTATTACTTAAAACTACTATAATTAACGAACAATAATAAATATAATAAACAAAACTAATCTCGTTACCTCTTAATATTCTGAAAAAATATCGAAAACTTGCGCTAATGAATAAATGGAAACTTCTGAAGACTGGTGCTGGAAAGATGCTCGGGGCTTGGCGAACGAAAGAAAAATAAGGAAAAGAATACTCGGTGTTCGGCGAACGAAAGGAAAAGGAAGAAGGGGAGCTCACGGTGATTAATGAGGAGGTGCGCACCTCATTTAAAGAAGGGGAGCTCCCGGATTCAGAATCCGTGAGTGTTAATTTTTTTAAGAAATTTTAATTGAATCCAGGAATCTGATTTTCGGATTGTAGTATTTTTATAACACCCCAAATTTTGTTATATTTTAATATATATTTTTTAAAATAATATTATTTTTTTAAAAAAACCCCAGATTTGCTTCACTTGTCCCAAAACCAAAACAATACTTCTGGACTCACTGACAAATATTTATATTATTGTATTTTTATCAATCCTTGTTCATTCATTTATCTGTCAAGAATTGGCCTAGTAAATTCATGAGTACATGTGAAGTCCCGACTAACTATTTCTACACTTCCTCCCATAATCCTGTATACCAGGAACGATGATGGTGATTGGATCAAGAGAAGCTTCGTCTTCTTCCTCTACATTAGTCCCCTTGGTCATAATCGAGCATTCGTTGGACAGTGGTGAAAAATCTTTGAGGCGGAAAATGCAGAGTACAGCCAGCACTGCGGCTGAAGAAGCATCAGCAGAGTGAGCATTATGTGTACGACCCCATGGTGGTTTCGCTCGGTCCTTACCACCATGGGAAACCTCATCTCCAACAAGTGGAGGATACAAGCAGAAATCCCTCGCTATGTTCCTTTCCGGCAGTGGCAGAGATGAGGGATTCTTTCACAGCAAGATTATTGAGCAAATCCATGAAATCAGGAGTTGCTACACTGGAGTGTCAACAGATTTGAATGATGATGAGGCAATGTGTATGATGATGCTTCGCGATTCTTGCTTCCTCATATGTTACATGAAGGTAGCCATGGGGGACAGGAAAATGAACTTTCATATGAGGCAACATCTTGGAGCATCTGCAAGTGCCTTAATGGATCCTGATATATTTATGCTCGAGAATCAAATCCCATATTCAGTCATCAAGCTCTTGATCGAGTCAAGATTCGGTGAAAATGAAGGGAAATCTTTGCTCCGCAAGTACTTTAGCAGTGTGAGCTCTGGGGAAGACCAGATTCTTGAAAAAATTCCTTGGGAAGACGATAAAGACGAGGAGCCTCTTCACCTTTTAGAAGCTTTTCAAAAGATATTCCCCAGAGACTCAAGGAAGAAGAGCGAAACAAACAACCAAGATTCCTACAATTTCAGAAATCTTAGCTGTGGGTTTCGATGTGTGACCGAACTTAAAGCAAAGGGAATCGATTTCAAACCGAGTTCAAACTGTTTGGCTGATGTCCGGTTTGAATCTCATGCCTTCTATGGACAGCTTAAGCTACCCATTTGGTTTGTCAGCCCCGATGACAAAGTGTTCTTCGCTAACATGATAGCATTTGAAACGTCCCCAGGGACCAGAGCCAACTTCACCATCACATCCTACATTAATTTCATGAAAACATTGTTAGAGAGCTCCAAGGATGTGTAAGAGCTTAAAGAAAAGGGAATATTATTCAGTAACCTTGGCAACGACGAGGAAGTGGTTAAAGTGTTTGAAGAAATTGACACATGTGGAGTCGACAGCGTCCATCTTTTCGTCGATGTTAAGATGAAAATTGAAAATCACTGCAACAGCAAGGCTAAAACATGGATGGGGGAGCTGATTCACTTACTTTCGGAACCCATGGACTGTTATTGCTTTGCTCGTTGCCAATTTTTAGTTTGATTCCGGCAAGCAACGGATACCAAGAGCTGCTTCTCTGAAAGAAGTGGCCTTAACTGCAGCACCACATCTTTAACTACAGCATCAACAAAACAACAGAGCTTTAATTGCATTGCCACAATACATATACTATAAGGAAATCTATAAAGTTACCAAAGTGTATCATGAGTTAAACCTTTCGGTTTTCATACGTTAAAAATACCACATCTTTAACTACAGCATCAACAAAATAACAGAGCTTTAATTGCATTGCCACAATACATACTATAAGGAAATCTATGAAGTTACCAAAGTGTATCATGAGTTAAACCTTTCGGTTTTCATACGTTAAAAATCAATTCACAATTACGTTCAAACCTTTCGGTTTTCATACGTTAAAAATCAATTCACAATTACGTTCAAACCTTTTACTTATATAATAAACACACTTAAAGAGATAGTTATGTTCCCTCCCTTCCCAAATGAGGAAAAGAAAAGAGAAAACAGGTATGAAATTCAAAATGGATTTTCCATTTATTGTCTTCAAAACTTAATAAATGTTACCATTTTATATAGCTAAATACAAAGACATAATGTTCCTTGTAAATATATGATAAACCCTATCATTTCTTCTTCATCAAATAAATTGTTCATCTGAAAAGTAAGAATAAATAGCATTTTCACAACCATCATTGCTCTAACATGCAAAAAAATATGGCAGAAACTCAAAGATATACCATCAGAAGAATAGGTAAGTAACAACTAAATATCACAACTTGGAGAAACACCAGGAAAGGAGCATACCAACTTGAGGTTTAACATAGAATATGATCACGTCACTGTCTTCAACCACCTACCTTCGAAACAAGCAATTCAAACAAAAAAGCTAACAAGTTAGTTGTGGCGAATTATTAATTAGCAAGGTCATCAAAATGGTGCCGCGGCGTATTACTTTGCAAAGGTCAATTAACATAATCAGTTGGCACTGCCATCTATAAATGCCTATACATGAAAAATACCAAGCAAACCATTAAAATGCAAAAGTATAAAGTGGATTTCATGGCATCAGCCTACATAATTCCAAATGTTAATAACCAATGAAAACAATTTTAGGTAATTTTAGGTAGCATGTCGCAAGAACACATTTTACACAACTATGAGATATGACATTTTGATTTTGTATTCCACACTTCCACTTTCGTTTCTTGAATTGACAGGGTATACAAGGCCATAGAAGAAGACTAGAATGTCTGATATTCCAATAAAATAAACTAGTATTCAGCAATATATTAGAAAGGCAGAAACGAGTACGAGAGTTAGGTGCACATGGTAAAATGTGTTCTTTCTGAAAATATCACATCCATTGCCTCATTGCCAGAGGAGGACACAAAAACACATACAAGGAGAGAAAGAAGAGTTGGTCCATTTACAGGATATACCTGCTTGTTATGATCAAGCATTTCGACACCAGTAGATTCAAATGCAGTTCGACGAGACAAGGCATGATGGGCGGTTCAAATTTGGGAACCAGGCAACAATCCTGATTTCACTACACCTCGGCAATGCTCTCAGCCAGTTTTCCAGCTCCAATAAAACCAAGCTTGTAGGAGTCAGCTGGAATTGGTACAATGTTAGCCATTCTAGGAATGACGTAGGAACAGAAAAGAGCAAATAAAATTTACTGAAAAAGTTCAGCGAAAAGGTTATTTAGACCCTTAGCAACAATACGGCGTTGAGGCAAGAAACTAAACCAAATTCTATAAAACTCAAACTAATTGTTTATAATCTAGAATAAAAAAATGAAAGCTTTGGCATCCGCTGAGTAAAAAATAACTGCAGGCTCTTTAATTTTAATCTACGAAACAAATGCATTAATAGCACTACCTATCTAATTTTCAATTTGTTCCTATAAAACACCAATAACTCCAACTGATTGCCAGTATCTATTATTCCTCGCATTAGCAATCAACACCAAAATAATGTTAGAGATATCAAACTTTTATAAGATAACAACTTCGTTGATAGAATCCAGGAAATGTAAACGTAATGGATACAATCAAGATTAGAGTTAAAATACTACAAGTCTCATGGCCAAACAGCATAATTTTCTGCTGTCTTGCATTCTCTTACCATCATTACTAGTCAAAATTTAACCTTTGAGAGCAAAAATTCAGCTGGATGCTCATAATCTGATAATTAATCAAAACACAAAAATCCCCTATCTTCGTGTTCATACTAAACTGGGGAACAGGACAGCTATAAAAATTGACTAGAAATCTCTCTTTTGACTCTCTCTAATCCTCATCAACATAACATAATAACTTAGTCCTGTAAAAATGTATACAAAGATGGAGCATCCCAGATCCCCATATGCTATCCTTCGTGAAAAGATTAAAAAGCAATCAATATGGGAGATGGACCAAAACCCAGATCCTCTTTACAAACACAGATTAAAAAATGTTGCCAAATGCATCAAAACGTAAATGCAAACGCGAAAACTTTTCGTAAGAATAGAACGGGGTGGCAGCGATTGAGAGGAAAGAGGTGTGTAACCATAATAATTTTATATTAATTTTTTGAAAAAAAAAATTGTGTGAGACGGTCTCACGGATAATATTTTGTAAGACGGATTCTTATTTGAGTTATCCTATGAAAAAAATATTATTTTTATACTAAAATTATTATTTTTTATTGTGATTATCGGTAGGGTTATATCGTCTCACAGATAAAGATTCGTGAGATCGTCTCATAAGAATATGTAATATTTTTATGTTATTTTTAGATTACTGTTTTCTTAAAATAATGTTTATGTTAATTCAGAATGTATAATTATTTAAATTTAAAATATTAGATAAAGATTGAAGAAAATATTTTAATAGTTTAAACTTTTAAAAAGTGATACGATATATGATAAGAAAATTAAAAAATTTACTAAAATAGATTTTTATAAGCTAAATGATAATAGAATATTTTTATAATTTAAAAATACATATGATATTTTAAAAAGTTTACAATTATACCAAATTTAGTTATGCTAGGTATACCAAACTTAATAATAAAATATAAAATAATATAGGTAGTTATAGATAATATCATAATGAAATAAAATAAATAAAAAAATAAACTTTAACATATAACTCAACATTATAGAAAAATTATTAAATTTTCGAAACAAAAAATTACAAATCTGAAAGAATCATTAAATAGTATCTTGTGGGTAAATCTTGTTATACAATTTTTCATTCCCCAAATATTTAATCAGTCATTTTTCTATACTTGATTTAATTATTATTAATTTTATATTGAATGTTGATATATAAAAATCCATTAATCTTTTACATGTATTTCATGCTTTTTTAAATCATTTATTTGATTTAATTACTTTTCTAATATACATATAAAGATATCCCAATTAATATTCAAAATAAATTACCTAAATGGTCTCTTAGGCTCTATAGCTGCCTCAAAATGTCCAGTAAGGTGTGCGTTGCATCTGAATTTTAATTAAAATACGAACTCACTTTCCGCAAAATGAGTTGCAGATGATGTTACAGGAATGGCATCACCACAACTGCGGTGGGGCTTCTAGTTCGAAAGAGTCCAAGTACTCGTTATTAACATGGAAATCCAAGTGTTTTTCTTGATGCGAGTGGCTTTCAAGAATAAATTTTTCTTGCGGTGTTGAAACATGGATTTTCCTGTGCTGATAACATTTTCCGGAGTCTGGCTTTTGGTTTCATGGGGTTAAAATTGTTTAAGATTCAATGTAATATTGACATTCACACGCAATTTTTCCATAGATTTCTTCCAGGATCATGTGGCTTTTGTACTGTTGCGCATAAAAATTCTCGTTATGAATATTTCAAGGTGAATCAAGTTTCTTCCGTTTCTTTTTTCTTTTTCATTTTTTTCTATATTCAATTATGAAATAGCATTAACATAAAAAAAAGTATGGAACCCACAAAATTTGCTTTCTACTCCCACAAAATAACTGGTTTGTCCTGAAGTAATAACACAAGATTGCTAAAAATAAGCATACATTATATGTATAGAAAGAAACGGAGAGGAATTGATCGGTAGGGATACATCATAAGGGGTAAAATAAACCCAAACAAGAACTTGATCTCAGCCAACTATAAAAGAAAGAGTGTAAGCAGATGGAAGCTAAAAATAAAAGCAAGAAAAAGCAAACTGGACATCAGTCCGAAGAAGCCAGAGCTGACTGTAATACATCTTCGAGATATTTCTCTGCAGCAGCAAACTGCCTCTTTTTATCCTCAATAGCCAATGCAGCCAACGCCTTATCCTACACAAAATTTTGAACCTTGATATAAAACTCCAGGAAGAACAGCTGGGAAATGCAGATAAAAAGTGAGGAGAGGTAAGTACAGGAGGCAAATCCTGGTAGCTTCTCAGAGTGTCGAGTATCGGTTTTGTTTTCCTTTCCAGTTCTTTCCGGTGCTCTGCCATTTCAACCAATACTCCATGACTAATCTCAGCGCTGCAGCCCACACGGTTGAGCATTGCCTGTGCGAAGAATATTTATTAAGAATTGATGGATATAAAGATCAAGACAAGATTCATATTTTGCAAAATACATAGTCTGGAATAGCATGATGTAGCTGGTATATAGATCACAATAGTTATCCGATATGGTTGACAAAGATGGGCCATATGTATGATTCTCAACCTTATAGTTAGAATACTGTTGCAAATACTGCCTTTCTTTGGAGTCCATGATAGCTACATTTGTGTTCCACTGTTCCATCTGAGCTTCACAGGGAACTATCTCATCTTCTAATTGTGAAAGTGCTCTGTCCATAAAATTAGATTAATCAAAAGAAAGTTAAGACTTTATGCAGCTTTATCATCGAAATTAGTAAGCCAACTTCAAAAGAAAGTTAGCAGAAGAGAAAAAACAATAACTCATGGAATCACCGTTTCAAATAAGTTAGTCTTGCTATAGCCTTTCGCGTGTAGTCAAGAAGTTCTTTAGACTCTGACTGCACTTTAGCCCTCTTTTCTTCAACGGCAGTTTTTCTCAGCGATAGGTCTGCCATAGCTACAAGAAAACTGAAGACATTTTTTCTTACTAAGCCTGCTGAATGGCATAAAATTAAGCACAAAGCATGACGAATAAAGAAACCACACCTACTTAGTTCGGTATCCCTAATATTTAATAGATTTGACACATTGGCAAGTATTTGCGAGGATGAGACAACATTTGATGGCAAACTCTCTTGCACCAGCCCCATTTGCTCCAATATCTCTCTTATCCTCAGAGCTGTAGTCATAAGAAACAGTGCAAGCCTTAGAAAAACATTGAACACCTTTGGCCATAACTATAAAAAAAAATATCCCAATTGAAAACCCTGATAGGATAACAGGCAGATCTCTACTCTTAAAAGTTAATGATACAAATAAAATCAACCTTCTTCCAACTGTTTTGCCACTGAAGAAATGATTAAAGTAAATGAAACCGTTCGGTAGGATTTATATTCACAAACTACCACACAAGTATACTCAAAAGCAAATTGGATGTAGAGTACCTTGGGAGCGATACTCCGCTGCTTTTTGACGAAAGTCATTAGCAACAATGGTGGCAGCCTGTGTTTTAGCTTGAGAGCGGGTGGCGATATTGTGTAAGTGGGTAATGCTTCGAGGAGTGTACTCGAAATCCGGCACATCTTTCCCGACTACATCAAACTGAGAAACAAGCCATGCTTTCACTTCAGCAATTCGACTAACATCAAAACCAGTGTTACCACCGTTCTTTGATGATTCCGATCCAATTATTGAAGAAGGAGCATCGGGTCTCCCCACACTTTTGCTCATTGTTTATTCTTTCCCTGCTCTCAATTATGCAGAAAGCCTGGTTTCTTCATCCAAAAACATATAATGTTCGAAAAGCAAACAAATGGAGAAATCAATTAATCCAAAACATAACATGGCTCTAATCTTCAGAACTTAACTATAATTTTTGGTAACTAATTCTCATCCTTTCTAATATTATTCTCTTCATCCTTACTTTATCTACCCTAAATGGGTGGTTTTCTAAGAAACATAAATTGACTCGAAGACTAATATCTTTTCCGGAATCAGTTTGACACAGATCCAACGAAAAAATATTCCGAAACAGTAACACGTGAAAATTCTTAAATGCACCTAGCTTGACAAAAGGGAAATTAAAAAACGTTGCTTCTACTGTACTAACACTAAAAAGGATTCCTCAATTCGCAGAAAATCTCTAACTACAGCAAAATTAAGATTTCGCGTGAAATGGGCATGAAACCATAATTCTGGAAAGCAAGAAAACTGAATCACAACAGCTGATAATGACGGAAACTCAAGGGTGAGTGCGCGCGTTTGTCGGACCGTGTGATGAGGAAGAATTTTACCTGGCGACGGAGGAGCACTGGCGGAGACTCTCCGGCCGGCGTGATTGGAGCTGTAGATCACTGGATTGATATGGCAAATTTTTTTTTATTTTTTTTATTTTGAGAATAAAATCGGTGATTTTGACGATTTCCTTTTATGAATTCTGCGGGAAATCTAGGGAAAAGGGATTGGTATTTAAAAAAAATGATCTATAAATCAATTTATTTTAAGTGTAAATACATTATTAAATTTGATTACATGTATACATTTATTTTAAACACGTAATTCATTCTCATCAGTCAACTCAACCTAAATCTTCTCCGCCAACCCTCTTTTCATTTCCTTTCCGACTACAATTCTCAACACAAATCGACGTAATGGCTAATAATAATCTGATAATATTAACGTTTATTTCGATTTATTGTTTATTTTCGTTGGTCGATCGACTGATTGAAGAAGAAAATTTCGACCACGTTTTGGTCGACCCAAGAATGAGTCGACCATCTATCAATGGTCGACGGTCGAGCGTCGACCATCTATCAATGGTCGAGCGTCGACCATTGCTTTGGTCAAAGACAGACCAATTGGTCGACCAAACAATTGGTCTAATTGTTTGGTTTGGTCGACCAAAGCAATTGGTCTTGGTTGACCAAACAATGATCGACCATTGTTGATTGTTGGGTCTATCTAAGTTTGACATTTGGGTCGACCAAAAAACAGCATAGGTCACCCACGCTGTCGACCCAATGACAGCCCCAATCGATCATGGTCGATTAAATTGATTTTGGGTCGACATATCTCGATTTGGAGAAAAAGACTCGTAAATTTTAATTGAGGGAATATGTGTGTGTCGACAGAGAAGAAAAAAAGTGAAGAATTAATTAAGTTAAAGAGTTTAATTGCAGTTAATGTAATAATCAAAAGTCAACTCCTTGTTTCTTAAAAAAAAGTCAGAGTCCTTATTTTTTAAATACTTTCTATCTCACCCCTACTTTTTTAACTTAGAAAGTATTTAAAAAATAAGGACTATGACTTTTTTTAAGAAACAAGGAGTCGACTTCTGATTATTACATTAACTGCAATTAAACTCTTTAACTTAATTAATTATCCCCTTCTTTTTCTTTTCTGTCTACACACATCTTCCCCCAATTAAAATTTACGAGTCTTTTTCCCCAAATCGAGATATATCGATCCAAAACCAATTTAGTCGACCATAATGGGTATACTCAACAATCAAAAGTGTTGTTGGTCGACCAAGCTCTTTGGTCGACCAACAGTGTCGACCATCAATGATCGACCAATTGTTGGTCGACCACTGTTGGGTCTACCCAAGCAATCAACAATAGTCGACCAAAGCTTTGGTTTGGTCGACCAAACAATGGTTGATCATTGTTTGGTTTTGGTCGATCATTGTTAGGTCTTGGGTAGATCCAAGAGTGGATAGATGATCGATCTAAGTTTGGTCGACTCACGTTTGGAAATTTTTTTTCTTCAATCAGTCGATCGACCAATGAAAATAAACAATAAACGTTAATATTATCATATTATTATTAGTCATTGCGTCGATTAGTGTTGACAATTGTAGTCGGAAAGGAAATGAAAAAGGGGTCGACGGAGAGGATTTAGATTGAGTCGACTGATGAGAATAAATTACGTGTTTAAAGTAAATGTATATAAGTAATCAAATTTAATGATATATTTACACTTAAAATGAAAGGACATTTAAGTAAATTGACTTATGAATCTTTTTTTTTTAAATACTTCATAATGCACTCCCTTTTCCCTAAATTCCCCTCGTTTTTGATAGATAACTAAATCTATCGATACTTTTCAACTTAACATATGATTATATTAAAACATTATATTATGTTTATTGTTTGCTAAACATTCTCCACTTGACTTCATTGGAGGAACAAGAATGTAATATTAAAACTGTGAATAAAGACAATCCAAAGAAATTTTCATGCAAGAATTATTTATCGTTTTATGCCGATGAGTTTGGATCTTCGTCTTAGGTTGTGTTAGCTTAATCGATGTAACAATGAAATCAAACATTTAAATTTTTTTGGGTGTCAAAATTATCCATGCTTTGTAAAACAATGAAACATGATATTTTAGCTGTTGTACGATTTAAAAGATTTGAGTTGTACCGTTACAACCAACTACAATTTTTGATAAAACGACAAGCGCTCAAGTCCACAAATTTTCAAACCAACTTTCTGCACGCCACTTTCTTTTCATCTATAATGTCTGCCCTCTGTGCAGGTATGTAAATAGATTACAGTGTAGGGCAAGTCTGCATCATGCCGATTGACAAGCTTCCCGATGAATATGACCCAAGCATATTCGGCACGAAGCGCGAACGTACACGAGCTACAAAAGGATCAAACCGATGCCTCACTTTGATTTGATGTTCACTTTCTGCAGAAGTATTTGTTCCTGATCTTTGATCTCAACTTATATTCTCCTCGTCATCCTTTACGACGATTTTGTGACTGTATTATTAGATTTGCGCTTCTGCTTGCTTTATTACGGATTTCGTTTGCTCGAATATTCACATATGATGGCATTTGGCACAAATGAAGAGGACAGATGAAGCGGATAAAAGCAGAAAACAGAGTGGCTTCTTATGGATATCGATGAATAATCACGAAATGGAGGCTGTCAGTATTTAAGTATTCGAACATCCATTTCAAGTGCATAATGTAATTCTACAATCCCGCGTGAAAATGGTAAATGATTTGCCTGAACAAAGTTATGTCAAAAATCTGTTGATAAAAGTAGTTTTCTGTTTTCAGTGATATTTGATAATAAGACAGCAAGTAAATTTTACCTGGCACATATCGGGCATGAACAAAAATAAGCCCAAAAAATAATATACCGTAGCACGGACCACTTAGTGTTTTGGTTCCGTACAGCAACAAGAAGCCGGGAACAAAGAAAATATGGGACATTAACGATTCAAAGAGAGTCGATCAATAACGCAATGGTCCTTGTAGGAAATCAGGCACACGTATATGTTCGAAAATTGGCGTCATCTTCAGTCCAATGAGTTCTACCTTTGGGTTTGAATGGCCCTCGATAAACACATTTGTTACCTGCAAAACACTCACCAGGTCATAAAATAATTATCCCTTTAATACATATTGGAAATTCGAGATGAGAATAATATCTAAACAAAATCTTGAATTTAAGTACATTGGAAGATATTAAAGAGTTCAGAGATCAAGCAAAAAGAGTAAGATATTCTTCATGAATGATCGATGCATAATCAAATGTCGTGCCAACCTAAATGTGATAATGATTTAGGGAAGATGGAAACTAAATGTTGGATTCTGCCCAAACAGTCACCTATTCAACATTTGGGATTTAGCATGAACTGTTTTATCACCAATGGATGCAATCGGGTGATAAATTTTTGCATGAGCATGCAAGGGCGAGGGGCGATCTAGAGTATTCTCCCCTTCAAATTAGATTGGTCCACATGCAGGATCATCGAATCTGGTAATTGTAAATTCGTATAGCTTCAGCAACTGTAACTAAATTACCAACCCAAAAATACATACGACACAAAATTGGAAGAAATGAAAGATCCATTGCACTTCAGCGGTCTCCATCACACAGAAGTAACAACACTTGTGAACAGATATGCACGTATAGATGAATAGATGATATACTTTATATCTAAAGATATGAAACCTACATCTACTGGTAAAAATGAGAAATGATTATCAGTCTTTCTTCACGTGTTTCGCAATTAGATAAAACATCAACTATCCGGTCTTAGCTCCAAAAATAAGATTATAGAAGTAAATTGTCTATGAATTTGATATAAATTACAATTACCTGTGTACAGCCAAACAATTTGAGTACTTCAAGCGAGGAGCAACTATCCACGATCAATCCTAGTGCTTCGTTGGTCATATTGCGACACCAAGATAAATCCAAACTCAATAAATTCTTGCAATTTCTGGAAATCGATAGAGCAGTATTGTTGGAAACCTGAAATACATAAAATAAATATTAATGTGCAAACAGACGGATGCAATCCAACCACCGAAATCATAAATTGCACGCACATCCCCAGTCATCCCAGGAATCATCTTGAGACCTGTTTGACATAGTTTTCATTAAACGCTGCGTTTTACCCCACCACTAAAATAATGTGCCTTCACTAATAATTTCAGATATTTGTCTTCAAGATGTCAGTGTAAACCCCACAAACAAATCTCAGACCAAGGCACACCATCTTCTTCTAAATACCATTTACATGGTTTAAGTTGTTAATGTATATAGATTATTATTTAGATCTATGAATGTGTTGGTTGACATATCGTGTCAAGTACAATGTTGTTGATGGATTATACAAACTAGAGATTACGGTGTGAAAAACTTAAATTTGAGTTTGTCATATGGAGAACGCAAAGAAATCCAAGAGTGCAAAAGACATACAAAAATGCATTGATCCAACTTTTATTAAACATGGCAGAACCAATACCTCAAGGATAACATTTCTATTGGAACCCGATCACTGGAAAAAATAAATCACCATAGGAAGTGTATTCTATAACACAAAAGAAGCAAACAGGCTGCTCCAACCAAGTAGAGATTTCCACTTCAAAGTGGTAGGTCTCGCACAAGATAAATTTGCAAAGCTTTGCACTACTTATATCATATAATAACTATAGAAAATCAATACCGATTTTGACTTCTTCATATGTTTGTTGAGCATAACATATTGTATTATCAATTTGACCAATTCCAAAGCATTCAAAGAAAGTGACCCCTGACAAGTGTTCTGATTAGGATTTCAGTTGTCGGAGTGATGAATCCATGCCTTCATCATAAAGTAATTAATAGTATTTTATAAACCTGTGTCCATTTGTATATGCTCTCATGGGTATAATCTTGTGAAGAAATTCTTTTATCTATAATAGTTCAGAAAAAAATGTTTCAATAGTACCCATCATCTCCCACAATTCATTGGTGTCGCATCAAAGATAATGGTGATATATAGCTAAATTTAAGTACTACCTTGATAATATCGTCAAGGGGTAGGTCTTTCAGAGACGCCCCACGGATATCCATATATGCAAGAAATGATATATAGCTAAATCGAAGTTTACCTTGATAATATTGTTAAGGGACAGGTCTTTCAGAAACGCCCCACGGATATCAATGTATGCAGCAATAGCTTCATCACTGTCAGATAAAACAAAGATTTTTATAGTCAAATTTCAGGTCCAAGAGCAGCAAAGTTCTTCCATACTGGAGAGGAGCAGATTCATAAAACAAACATAGACTTAAGGAGACAATAAATAAATAAAAAAGAAAAAAAAAAACAACAATAAAGGCTAAAAACATAATCCTTCTTGAAATACTGTTCGATTTTTTACTGATTATTGTTTTCTACTTCTCCTTATTGTCTTTTTTCTAAAATGGGAAAAATTGAATTGGAAAGGGGTCACTATGTTTCTGATTCCGGCTTTCATTCTTCAGACTTTATTTCACAGCCATTTTGAACTCACCTCTTTGTCTACCCGATGGCACAACATTTTGAACTGACAAGAGATCATTGTCAAAGAAGAGAAACAATAACTACAAGGTCATGGATGATTAAGTAGACTCCAACTCTGATCAACTTATAAAGAGAGACATAGACAGTCCACAGAAAAATGGAAGTTAATCTTGTCACAGGACCTGAATGCATTGCGGCAAAATCTCAGCATCTGAACTTCTTTGCAGCCATTTGCCAGGTGGCCTATGGCAACATCTGTCAGCTTGCACAAATTACTCAGGTCTATAGAACGTAATCCAGCGCAAGTATTGCCAATGACTTCCAAAGAGTAATCAGTCAATTCTCTGCAACCAGGCAAACACTTTATTGATATTTGTTCAAATTTACTAAAAATAATTCTTAATAATTTACATAACTATCCACTCCTGACGCACATGCAATCTGCTAAACCAACATGCTTCATCCGGCAACCATGTACGGAGACAACTTCACAGACAAATTCATCGCAAACAGTATGGATTCCTGCTACTGATAAAACCTCCAAAGTTTCGAGCTCTAAAAGTCCAGGGAGGCTAACCATAGCATCTACTCCTTGACAATGATCAATGTATAGTTCCCTCAAAACTAATCTCAGTGACTTTGACAAACAGCATATTCCCTCGGAAGTAACCAAGGGACACTGGCTGAGGTCGATGGATTTGAGAGAAGGCCCAGACGAGACAAGAGAGCTCAGTCCAGCATCAGAGAGACGATATGCACCTTTCAAGGATATGGAAGTCAGAGCAGGAAGGCTATTGGGTGAATGGGCCAAAGTAGCAGGCAAAGCATAGTCGGGCATACATACTCCGCAGTGATCCAATTGTAGCACCTGATTCCAATAGATAGCAACAGATCCTTTAGATATACAATGAGACATGATATCATACACTGTAACTGAATCTACTAAGGCGCGTGACAGAAACTATTTTGGAATTAACCAATTTATTGAGGCACCTAATTCCAATAGATAGTGACAGATCCTTTAGAAATACAACAGAAAATGAAGTTCATACACAGAAGCTGAATCTACAAGGACATGTGATAATTCGTTAGATTAATAGATATTATTTTGGGATAAACCAACTCATCCAGAAATAATAGAAATTTAAAATAAAAATCAAATAATGACAAATTCAAAACGATACACATTTAAATAAGTACTACCACTTCAAACAAGACAATAAGTAACTTATTAAGTTCAAGCACCAGATGATTTATTACTGACAAAGAATAAATTCTTGATAAATCAAAGTGGAAACAGTGATTGATAAGAAATTGTACCATCAGCTTGCTTGTATTGAAACTTTCAAATATCTTGATTAATAGTTCCTCAGATAACCATGAACAATCTTTTATACATATCTCTGTAGGTGATTCACGCACGAGCAATTCAAGAAAATGACTGTCCATTTGCCGATGGTCACAAAGAAACCAACAGATCTTGTGCCGCAACACATCTGGAACACATTCGAGCGAAGTGATTGCATCTGCATTTTTAGCAAGAATTGGCAAGCATAAATCTTGTAATGAGGGTGCCCATTTTTTCTGGTATATAAAATTTTCCAGTTTTCTAGGAACCCATGTCAGTTCTGCAGATTCACTTTTATCAGTTGAGGTTACATGCTGCCCTTCTTTCTTTTTCGTTCTGCGGTCCTTAATGATTTTCATGGCAGTTGAAAAAGGACCAGGCCAATCATCTGTTCCACTATCTGCTTCTGGCAGCGGAATTTGTCTTCTCTCAGCATCATTAGAATGGTTCCCTATTTCCTCATGAGAAGAGAAATGAGCGAACCTAGATGCAATTCGTCTAGCAATATTTCGAAAGCGTTCCCGGTAAAATTGTCTTCCATCACTCGGACCAACATCATTTTCCCTTCCCTGTGATCCATCCTGCGCAGCTGCATTTTCTTCATTATGGATTGTGTCAGAAAAGCTACTCTCCTGTACATTTTCCATCTGAAGATTTGAGATGCTAATGTCATCACAGACAGAATTACTGTCTTTCAACTTCATTTTCCCTTTTTCCGCTTTGCTCTCTCTCCCTCGAGTCTTCATAACAGTTTCAGTTCTAATGGCAGTTTTGTCTTCATTTACATCATCTGAATCTGAGCTTTTAGGTAAAGAGGAACCATCAGATTTTGAAGCACCATTCGTTAATCCTACTCTAATATCTACTTTTAAATTCAGCGACAAAGAACCACCAATCACTGAAGTTTCCCTACCAGCTTTCCCCTTACCTTTATTTGCTCTAGTAAATTTCCGCTCAATGCATCCCTCATCATCAACTTCTTTCATGCCGGCCCTTGACCTAGTCTTCACAATATTATGACTTAATTCAATCTCACTTTCTATATCACTATTTGTTCCTTCCAGCAGATTACCAGCACAAGTATCAGTTTTTATTTCTCTTTTCACAACATTCTTCCCTGACCTTAAGGTCAAGAATTGCTCCCCCACCTCATCCTTCCCACTCAATTCTAAACCCAATATTTCCATATCCACACAAAATTTCTTCTGTCGTTTCTGGCTATTCTCAGTCTCCACTTGCGCACCGCTTACATTATTACCCGATCTTAACTTGGGAACAGCGCTTACATTATTACCCGATCTTAACTTGGGAACACCTCCAACAATATTGGCTTCCTCTTTATGTATGACTATATCATCCACCCCATCATCCAAATTCTGCAAACATAATCCCGTCATGCTAGAATCAGGAAGCCCAACTGCCTTCTCAACCCCAAGTTCAAGATCCAGAACGTTCCTTTCCAAATTCCTTGCATCAAATTCATCACTCGAAGAATTCCCCACAACTTCAAACTCATCTTTCTTCCTTTTCCCGTTCACAACCCCAGTGACTTTCGAGCATTTAAGCATGCCCGGATTTTTCGCCAAACGAGCACTTCTCCTCCTTACATTTCCACCGTCCAAATACATAACAGTGCCAGCCCCAGACTCCAAACCCGGGGACCCAGATGTAAAATCCGGTGAACCCGAGATAGGTGTCGTGGTGTTTGATAACCGCGTAACGAAATCTAAAGTTTTCAGTGGGGTTCTCGGTTCAATCAACCCATTTTTCACAGCCATTGGCTCTAACGTTTTAGCACCGACTGCAGAATAAGTATCCCGGGATCTCAACACCTTCATCGTATTCGATCCCACGAAGCAAAACAAAACGTACAATACCTAAATAAAAAATGTGGAAACAAGATTATTTACGAATACACAGAAATAAACACGTTCTATACTTCAATAACCGACGTAAAAGACAATATCACAAACACATACTACACATATTTATCCACATAAAGAGGGAAACAAAGAAGGCGCCACTGAAAAGAGGGAGGCAACTAACAAGTTGTCGAAGGTGGCGAGAAATCCACGGCGGCGAAAGCAGCTCGGACTGCGGGAAGTGTGCAACTGCTCGTGAAATGGTGGAAGAGCGTATAAAACGGGGAAGCTTGTTCGACGCTCTTTGTCTCCAGTTAGGGATAAATGGTCTGGCACTCTGGCTTCGTGTTTCCCGCCAAAAGATAACACGGGCCATATGATTAAAGGCCGTGGTCTTACAAACATATGGGCCAGGCCCAGGTAGATGTCAATCTCTTTGAGGCCCATCAAATAAAATTTTATTGTTTGTTTGTCATTTTTAAATGTATGGACTAATGAGTCCCAAACTAAGATGATAATAAATTAATAATATGCTATTCATAAAAAAATCGAAGAAAACTCTTATAAATTGAAGGTAAAAACGAAATTTGGTTAGAGAAGTTTAAGTAATTTATAAGATCTTCCCTCTTTCGGTGTAATACAACTTTAGGATATGTTATTTCAAACTAAGTTAAGTTTTTTCATATCTCAATATCATCAGACTACATCGTCTCTGACGTTAAAGTTGGAAATTCATTGAATGACAAAACACCTTAAAAAAAATTTGTCCAATATTCTTCTTTTTACACTCCTTGAACGTCGCAGTGTTGAATTTTTTTTTATTATTATTATTCAATAATGTTAGTTGCACGCAAGCTGCTTCGATGGACCACAAAGGACACTGATAAGCATAATTTAATTTGGAAGGCGTTTCGTCTTTCTTCGATGAAGGACCAGCAATTGTCTACACATGTTATCTATACAATAGAATAATTAATGCCATATGCTCGATATTCTTCAAAAAAATCATATAATAAATTTTCAATACTTGCAACATTAAACTTGTAATTAATTTTGATGTCATGATTAATTAAATATACGATATTTTTTTCATATTACAAAATATTATGTTTTTTGTGAAATAAAAAATTACAATTTACATCGTATCTATCTACTATATCCTAGTAAAATATTTTTTTGTATGAATCCTAGTAAAAACTTCTTGGCCAGTGCGATTTAAGTTGCATACGTGTAACTAATGTTTTAAAAAGCGTGAAGCGTCCCGGATCGCAGGATGTCGAGCTCTAAACTTTTCAAGCTTAAGCGTGAAAAAATGTTTTTTAATTTTTAATGTAATTGTAATTATCTCAAACCAATAAATATGACAAATTTAAATATGATGCATTAATGCTCATATTTATAAAAACATAATAATCTCAAAATTGCAATCTTTATTTGTTTGCAACTAGACCACATTAAAAAATGCTAAATATTTGTCAAATCATTATCAGACATGCTTAATTATAATTCAAATTAAAAAATAAACATCTAAATTATAAACATATTTATTATTTTAAAATAAAAAAACATACATTCAAAATAAAAAAATTAAAAATAAACAAATACGATTAATTGTGATTAAACACACTTAATTAAATGTCTTAATCACACTTAATAGATAAACTATCGTTTAACCGCTTTGTTTTTCCGTTTTCCTCCGAAGTGGGGCGTTTTGTCGAGCTTCAAGCTTAAGTCGGGCTTTTTAGAACACTGCGTGTAACATAAACTTTTTCATTTTTTATTTTTTTTTGTAAGTCAGTGCATTTATATATTTTTAAAAAATATATTTTTTATTATTATTTATGTATATAAATTATTATCATTGTATTTATTTTTAAAAAATATATTTTTATTATTATTTATGATATAAATTACTATAATTGTATTTATTGCTCAACCTACATCCAAAGGCATCCATGTGGAGTCGGAAATAAGGACAAAGACAAAAAGCCGAGTGGACGAATTTTACGACATTAAATTAACATTTTTTTTATATAAAATGAAAATCTATATGTTTATATATATATAAAATTTGCCATCCCAGCTTTTTACTGGACTTAAGAAATTTTGATATATAATTTCATACAAATTTCAATTTATTTCAGTTTTTAAATGTTATCACATGTTTGCAACTATGTATTTATAGGAATCCTTCGTATTTAAATATTTTTTTACGAGTATTTAATTAGGATTTCATGTTTCTTGTAAATAAGAATATCTTAAATAAAAAAATATTTATAGAGATGAGAAATTTGGTAACGGTGAAATATCTAAATGATTGCCCCTAAATCCTATGGAGTTTGTTGAGTATAAAAAATTATGTGAAGAGATGTCATGTCAAAAATATTATTTATCATTGTAAAAATATATAAATTTATCAGTCTTACAAAAGAATTATTATTTGTGTTATTAGTGTTATGTAACAATATACTCATGTAATTTAGATGTATGAATTTAATTTGGAAGAAAATTATAGTATTTAGGAAAAATAATTAAATTAATCGATTTTAAATTACATGAATAGGGTATTTAAATTCCTTTTATGATTACCAAGAGATTGGGGGAAAAATGAATTTAAATCCTTCTTGATTAAACTCAGCCAAAATACATTTTAATACTAATTCGGTTTTCCGTAATTTTTTTTTAAAAAACACTATTATATTTCAATAAAGTACCTTTATATATAAAATTATTAGAACACGTTCTTACTCATATATGTCGATTCAAATATATTTTGTTGATATCAATATAATAGAATAATTAATTAAAAAATATAGATTTTCATCTTATAAATTAATCCCATAAAAATATTTATCCCCAAAAACAAAAAAAGAAATGAAACTAAACGTATCCTTGATTGGAAAGTACTCGGCACTCTGAAATATAGGCTTCTATTTCTATATATGCACGTAAGGTTGGCAGAGTGCGTAAAAGTGGCCTCAAAATTTCATTACAGATGGCGTTCCAGGACCACCACCACCATCTTTCCCCCCAAGAAATGCCCCTCGACTACTCCGACCCCCACCACTCCGCCGCCGTCTTTCGCTCCATCCTCCCCGTCCATCACCAGTCCCCGGAAGAGAAACCGCCGCCCGCCGCGAGCACCTGGCTGCACCACCCTCACCAGTGGCTCACCAACCAGAGTCAACGCAGCCCACTGGACAAAAGCGATCACTGCCTGGAAAGCGGGGAGGGAGACAACAGCAACAGCAACAGCCACGGGAGCAGTGCGAACTGGGAGAGAGAGAAGTGCAAGGCGGACATCCTCGGCCACCCGTTGTTCGAGCAGCTGCTGTCGGCCCACGTGGCGTGCCTGCGTATAGCTACGCCGGTGGACCAGCTGCCCAGGATTGACGCTCAGCTTGTTCAATCGCAGCAAGTGGTGGCTAAGTATTCCGTGCTGGGACATGGTCAACGGCCCCTCGATGATAAAGAACTCGACCACTTTATGGTACAATCTTCAACAGTATGTGAATATCATGGATGAATGTTTTGAGAAACATGAATGAAGTGTGTTTTTATGTGATTGTTCGGAGCTTTGCGAAAATTGGTTTTTGGGTTCTTGAAATATGAGATAAGCGAAAGCGTGAGCTTTTGTGGAATTTAATTTAGTTTGCGATTGATTGGATTAGTTCGTGGCACTTAGAAACCTTATCTCGAGTCCTTGGTGTCTCTGTTGGTTTCAAGATTGAATTTTGTGAACTTAATAGATCTCCCAGGCTGAATCTTTTATATTACTGTTCTTGTTAGTCAATAAGAGATAATGTAAAGACAGGTGAAATTTGGGTTGTGTTTGGATTACAAGTTTCATGTGTTAATTTTTTGAAGAAACGCTGGCTTTATATTTGGTTAAAATCAGATGTTTGGATTTACGCTTATAGATTCTTGAACGTGGTTCATTTAGCTTGTCTAGTTTCATTTTTCTCAGATGGAGGTCAATTTCTTCCTTACTTTGTGTGATTCTATTTCCAGCATCCGATGTTTTTAAAACATGTGAATTTATTCAGTTACTGATCCACTGTTTGGTTTTAGTACTGAATGAAACTATTTGATACCAAAGTATGTAAGAGATTTCATAGGAGAGGACAAAATTTTGGGAAAATTCAAATGAAGACATTTACTGTCATATTTTTGGCATCTTTAAGACATCATTTTTGTGGGTTATCATTCTCAACGGAATAGTTTTGGATTACATCTTTATATAATGTGCAGGAATTTCAGTTGTCTCGTCGAAAATGGAATCCTGTTGTTTGAAGTTCCTTTTCTTTAGTGCTTTAAACATTGGAGAATCTCGTTCTCGGTTTCGCTTCACATTTATGGTTTCTCGTTCTTGTCGGGAAACTCTATGCTTTAGAATATGGGTGGGTGAAGGTAAATCTCTAAAACAGAACTTAGGAGCGTGACATGTCATGTTTTATCTTTTACGAGAATGGGCGTAAATGAATTTAAATGGACGTAGGAGCACACTATTTGGCAAGTAAATTGACTTGTATGAATTTGTTTGTTTTTGTGTTGTCTATACTGACAAATAATAGTCTCTGATTTTACTCATTCCCTAAGTCTTTCCATCTATATTTTCACTTTTCCCTTACAAAGTTTCTTCTTTCTATCAAATGTAGACCCACTATGTTTTATTGCTCTCTTCCTTTAAAGAACAACTTCAACAACATGTCCGTGTTCATGCAATGGAAGCAGTCATGGCCTGTTGGGAGCTGGAACAATCATTGCAAAGCTTGACAGGTTATCATTTAATTTTACTGACTTGAGTTAACAGCTTCTATTCCTTGTCAAGACAAACTTGTGATAATTAATGATTTGTTGTGGTCCATTGTTTTTCTTATTCCTTGTGAAAAATATATTTTCTTTACTAAATTGAAGTATGTACTTGGAGTTTGTTTTCTTGAGTTAATATTGATAGTAGTCTGTCAAGGTTCTTTAGTGTGTGCATATGATTAGTTAAACTTCTTCATCTGATTTTCCTATTCTGCTTTACTTGGGCTTGGTAGACTTAATGCTCTTTGCTTATGTTAACAAGTGTCCACCTGTCCACAATTCAAATCACTACCATGTATAGCGGAACGTGCCAACTTTATTTTCTTCAACCATCTTTATTTTTCTTCAAAAATTCTCTTATCGTTCTTTTTGTTTTTAAATGATAAATGCTACTCGTTTTGCTTTGGGGTGGACCCAGTGGGAGCAAGGGGGCGATCGCCCCCTCTCGATTGGTTTTTTTTTTTTAAATCTATGTATGTAAATTTTTCAAAAAAAAAAAAAATTAATAACCAAGCTTTACCACTCCCAAAATTATTGATTTGCCCCCATTATTAGAATTTCTGGTCCGCCCCTGGTTTTGTGATTACAATGATGTTCATTCACATCATTGTTGAGTGAGTGTACCCAACCAGTGCTATGACCAACAAATCAAGCCACACTATTTTGTTTCCAAACCACCAGCCGCATATCAGCTCGACTTGACACTTGACTGTTCGATCACTTGATTTAAAGCATTCGGAGTCTTATGTACCTAATTGATGTTGTTTTGCAATCCATTAACATGCGAATATCATAGTACAAAATGGGAATCTTTACCAGGTATAGCATATGAACATTTTCATGTTAGGGAACAAGGTACATTTCTATATAAACAGCACTGTTTTTTTTTTTTTCATTTTCATTTTGTGTCACTGACATTGATACGAAATTTAACTGCTTTTCTGAGTGGGATAGGAAAATAAATTCCATGCAACTCATTCGATGTAATTTCTTTCATCATATAACCGTACCACACCTTTTGAAATGCAACTCCATCACTGTTTTGTCCCTTTAGACTTTTGTGGGACATGTATCTGATTAATTTACTTGCACTTTACTCGATAGGGGTGGCACCATGTGAAGGTACAGGGGCAACCATGTCCGATGATGATGAAGACCAGGTCGATAGCGAAACTAACTTGTTTGATGAGAGTCTAGATGGACCGGACAACATGGGATTTGGTCCATTAGTGCCCACTGAAAGTGAGAGATCCTTGATGGAACGCGTTATATTTGAATTGAAACATGATCTTAAACAGGTGAAATAACATGATCGTACAATTGCAATAATACTTTAGCTTCAAGAATTTTGCAAGTATATGAATAACAGATCAGGAGTGCTTTACTCTACGCAGGGTTACAAGGACAAGATTGTGGACATCAGAGAAGAAATATTACGAAAAAGACGAGCAGGAAAACTGCCTGGTGATACTACTTCGGTCTTGAAAGCTTGGTGGCAGTCACATTCTAAGTGGCCTTATCCAACAGTGAGCTCGATATTAACTTAAAAGATTTAGCTACTCTTTAGAAATCAAAACACACATTCTAGAATTATATTTGATCTTATTAAGATTATATATCTTTGATATGAATTTATATTCAGTTAGAAAGATTTTCTACCATATTTATCTCAAATATTTTCACTTCTATAAAAAGATATATTTCATTCTAAACTTAGAGAGTTATAGCTGTCCAACGGGCATTGAATCATGCTGTAGGCCTTCATAGTCGAATCATGTAAATCATGTGTGATGTTACATTCTCTATTCTATGTTTCAACAGGATTCTTGCGAGCTTGATTTCTCTTAACATTGTACGATCTCTTTGGTTAGGAGGAAGACAAGGCACGTCTGGTTCAAGAAACTGGCTTGCAACTGAAGCAGATAAACAATTGGTTCATCAACCAAAGGAAGAGGAATTGGCACAGCAATTCTTCATCTTCAAATTCCCAGAAAAGCAAGCGCAAGAGGTAGATTCGATGCGTCCCGTTTCCAAAACCAAACTTTATATTATACTAGAGCTGGGACTTAAAAATCATTGTGATCAAATAGTGGTGCAGGTGATAAATGAACCAACAAGCCTTTTCGTGTGAAGGATTATTTTGTATTGAAGTAACATACGTTGATAGTATTAGCCATACCACAACACTGGAAACGAGCACATGATTTGGGAAAGACGAATGCGGAATGCCAGTAGACGATTCAATGGCATCTATTGAAACCAGAACATGAATTGAGGGAAAGCTGGTTACTATGATTTGTCAAAAAAAGGTGAGATCTAAGGTTGTAAGTTTCTGATATCAGACGTATACGGGTAGAAAAAGGTTCCTGTTTGATGGGTTTTGTTATTTGTACTGGCCATAGTTTGGAACTTCGCTTTTGTCTCGATGTTTAATATGAAATTGATACTTAGGCCTACCCCATGTGTTCTAAGCATTTTGCTCTTGTGCCGGTTCAAAACGAGTCACGGCCATGAACTGTTAATTGGTATAATGCATTTTCATATCTTTTCTGTTATCGAGAACAATACGTCTGACATATCAAATCCAGAATAGATGTATGAAATTGATTACGATTTGTGATTTGTGATCATTTAAAAATATCAAGAGTTTAGAGCAAGGAAGGGAGCCGATGACAATTTTATTTTCTTTTCAGAGAGGAAAGATTGGGACAGATCAGAATCAACTTCAAATATATTTAGGTGTCAGTCGGGTTAAGCTACGATACTCTGAGTTAACATTTTTTACAGACTACGGATCACAAATTCAAGCAACTGATTAACTAGCGACTAACAAGAAAAGCTTACTTCAAAATGACTGAAATAAGAAATTAATTACAAGAAAATATTCAGAGTTGTCTGGAGTTTGTCGATGAAGAGGTGTGTGTCTCCTATCCTTGGTTTTCCTCATTTTGTTTAATCCTCCCCAAGGATGAGAAAACTATCGAAATATTTGATATACCGAAGTTATTATAACGAAAAATACCTATAATTTCGTTACCGTATAATAATGATACCGAAATTGTCGGCACAAAATGGGTATGTAATTTTGAAAATTTTAGTATTTTGGTATATAAAAAATATAAATTTAAAAATATAATATTTTTAAATAATAAAATAAAAAAACAGTAGTGTGATAGAAGTACTGTGTATTTTTCAATCTTTGTTCTTTTACTTGAGTAAAATTCTGTTTAAAGTTTTTGCAACTATATTGCATTGATTTGTTTTGTTGCGTCAATCGAGTTTTTTCGATAGGAATGATATAATATCGATATTGTACCGATATTTCGGTATATCGCAAATAATATCTACAATATATGATATAAACGAAAATTTAAACACTCCTAAATTCCTTCCCAGCTGCTAACCATGTCCTTAATTCTCCAGTTATTTTCATTCAAAAATCTAATCTCGTGCTTAGTACTCCATTGAGCCTAAAAATATGAAATATTTAGGCATGTATTAAATTTCCGTACACCATATATTTATTTACTATTAAATTAAAACGTGTTATGAAATATCAATAATAATATTACGCTCTATCTCCGAGCCATACGTTTTTTTTCTTCATCTCGATCGTCCAAACCATCACAAATATCTTTTATCCAAACGGGACAGCTAGAAATTAATAATTACAGTATTTTATTATTCGTAGTACTAGCTAATTCGCTACTTATTTAATAATTTTTAAAATTAACCAAACTAATTGAGTTTTTTTATAGATACAATAATTGTAATTAGATTGTTAAATGTCTAATATCGGGTGAATTATGTCATCGAGAGCTGTATATATAGACTTATACAATCTTCTCGCTTGAAATAGCTTTTGAGATTGAGTTAGATTATAGTCTCAATTTTTAACATGATGTCAGAGCCAAGATCTACTGTTATGTGTTGAACCGTTCTATGAGCCACCTGATAATGTCTTTTAAGCTTCACGCTCTATTTATTTATTCATGACGCGTAAGAGGTATGTTAAATATCTCACATCGGCTGAATTAAGTCATTAAAAGTTGTATACATGGAATTGGACAATCCTCTTCCTTGAGCTAACTTTTCGGGTTGAATCGAGTCCAAGAAAAAGAATTGTTCAAGTCTATATATATAACTCCAAATGACTTAATCCAGACTGAGACATTTATCAATATTAATAATTAATTATAGATTAACACTCTTAATTTTATGAAAATTAAATATCGTAATTTAAAAATAGAATCAAGCTCGCAAACATTTGATGATAAAAAATTATTCTTAATACAAAAATTTAAACTTTATATTAAAAATTTATATAGCAAAAACTATACTTGTATCAAACAATTTAATGTATATATATATACACACACATATAAAATAGAGAAAAATCCGGGAAAAATGGCCACTATAGGACACTTTTGACTTTGTCGACTTACTTTAGTTTAGTTAATAATTTTCCTAGGAGTACTGCTTGTTTCTCAATGTGGACGGAACACCCCCCTTCACGCGGTATCCATATCCATGGAAGTTGACCTCAAGTTATAAAAAAAAAAAGACTTTAAAATTGTAGACAATATAATATAAATGTCATATATATAATTATAATTCAATTAATAAGTTTGTAACAGTTCAAGTTGTGACAAAAAAATGAGATTATTTTAATGTAAAGCACGACTAATTGGCCAATCATGCATCATCGCACGTGAATGGTCAATGTGGATGTATGCAAAATAAAAAAAAAGTTTAAAATTGTTTATTAAACAGCGTACAAAAATAAGCATAAAATAAAAAATTTAATATATATTTTTTGAGATAATCTCATAAATTTTTATCTCCGATAAAACAGAGTTTATTTATATTTATAATAATAAATAATATTTTGATATAAAAAATAATATTTTTTTTTATATTTGTTGTAAATAAAAAATCAATCATCAGTTTCACCTAATTTTTTGTAAAAGGTTTGTTTATCAAATTTATGCAATTATCTTCCACACACTTCATTCGAATAATTGAACTCTGCATCGTTTCAATGTCTTCCTCAAAATCAGAAAAATATCCATGGCCGTCAACTGTTAATGCTGCGAACTTTGTATCAGTGAAGTTATGTCTTAACAAAGACAATAAGAAAAGAGGCATTAATGATTACAAGATCTGGAAGAGACAGATGATCTGTCTGTTCGAGAGCCAAGATTTGCTGGGCTTCATCGACGGCCAGATTCCGGCCCCAGAAGATTCCATGGATGAGCAGAAACTTTGGAGAAGAACCGACCAGCTTGTCACCGGATGGATTTTGGGTTCCATTACTGGGACCGATGTGCTTGATGCTGTGGTGGGATTGAAGAGTTCCATGGAAGTTTGGTTAGAACTAGAAAAACTTTTCAAATCAGATAATAATGAAATTCAAAGTGATATGGAGAAAGATGAAGATGAATCTGAGTCATCTTCCAGTTCTAGTTCGGAAGAGGAAAATGCAGCTACAGGTAAATTACATATGCATTCATAGCTTCGTAGCTAAAACTGGTAAAAAAAAAAAAAAGTGTTTAAATGAATTTGAATGTATTTTTGTGAATCGTGGAGAATGCAAGGAGGTATTAAAAATGTTGTGATAAGAATAGAGAAAATTATATTTTTTTGCACCTGTATAACTTGCAAATTTGTTTATTATTTTTTTTTATCATAATATTGATCCATTCAGAGTTTTAGTCCATTGATTTGTAAAAAAAAATTCAATATTAATCTTTCATAATCAAAACATTGATGTAATATCTGACATCATCTCAACAATTTTCAATAACAACAAGTCATCCATTTCCGAATATAGGTTCACCACTATTGTGAAAATGACTAAAAGTTAAAAAAAATGCAAATGATTGGCTAAAATTGTGTGACCGACAAGATAAAAATGAAAACTCACATAAAGAAAAATGTAGTTTTTCATAACTAATGAGGATTTCCATAAATCAAGATTTTGAATAAGGTTTCTGGTACTAGGTTTGTAAGTCTAAAATAAAAATATGCAGGTAAGGATTTGAGCCGTTACTTGCCGTTGTATAGAGCAGCATTAAGAGGTGATTGGAAGGAAGGCAAGAAGATTCTGGACAAAGATAAAAATGCAATCACAGCCATCGTCAATGGATACTCTGAGACAACTCTGCACGTAGCTGTGGAGACTGGAAAATCAAATTATTTCGTAAAAAAGTTGTTAGAGTACCCGATTCCAGATGAAACAATCCTCGCAAAAAGTAGTTCGGGGGACACTGCTCTACATTTTGCTGCTATGGCCGGAAACAAGGAAGCTGCGATAATGTTGGTGAGCAAAAACCCCGACTTGCTATATATCGCCAATAATAAGAATAGGTTACCTATACATTTGGCGGCGAGGAATAGCCAAAAGGATACGCTTATGTATCTCATATCCGTCTCCAAGAAAGATGCGGGTAACAGCCCATTTGTGGGGAAGTTCGGGGCTCAGCTGCTGACCATTGCAATCACTTCTGAATTTATGGGTTAGTAGAAAATATCTGATTCAGGAGGAGTTGGAAAAATCGTCCAGTGTAAGATAAGTCGGTAAAGTTTGGTCCACTTATAACAAATCAGCCTTCTTTTATTTTTAGTCGTTTTTTGACAAATTGCTAGCACGGTAATTTGACACGTCAACATACGATGTTATGTTAGCGATATCCGATACTCTAGACTAAAAGTTAAAAATAATACGGCTTTATGGGATAAGATCAATTAAACTTTGACTATTTTTAAAATGTAAAGAGAAACAATTTTCTTATTAAATTTTTTTTTAATTTATTGATAATTAATTTATAAAATATAAATATTAGAGTAGATCTTCTGAAGACAGTCTCACAGATATATAATAATTTTCCATGAATTGGGTCGGGCAGAAGATTTATATAAAAAAAATTGACTGTCTTGTCGTGGCAGATGTGGCATCGTACTTGGTTAAGAAATACCCGGAGTTGGCTGCATTAAGCGATGAGGATGACGATTATGCATTGAAAGTGATAGCAGGAATGAAATCCGTGTTTCCAAGCGGACAGACTTTCAGTTGGTGGCAAAACTGGATATACTCTTGTAAGTGATTTTTCTAGTTGATTTATGTGTTATATAGTTGAAAAGTTAAGAGAAATTTACCAACAGATTGATGCATATTCATGTGCCTTGACATATAATAGGCAAGAAATTCTTAACATATTTATTAATTAAATGTATATTTTTGTCACCTTCGTATGAAATTGCTGCGGTGTGAATAACAACACTTGGCAATCGCGACACTTCATGCAAGTCAGAAAGTATTCTTATTGAAATTAATTTCAATAAGATATAAATATTAAAATACATGTATTTTGCTTACTATATATAAATCCGGTTATTGATTATATTTTGTATTTATTTTATATCCTGAAGGTGTTCCCTTGACATCGTCGAGCATGGAAAAAATTACGACCGACATTGAGAATCCATGTTATGATGATCAAGTGCAAAAGAAATTTGATTGGTTCCAGATAATTTCTTTTGTGGGTAAGTATTTCATTTCCTGATAAAAATCTTTATTTGACTTACTTTTGGTTGCTAATATGTATATATGCAGTTCCCGGAGCGAAGAGCTTGAAGAAAAAGAAATTAATGCACCAACAAACACTTGAACTCGTCAAATGCTTGTGCAAAGCACTGGAATCTTCGCCTAATGCTTCACGTGTCTATGAAAGTGCTGTAGTTAAGGCTGCAAGGAAAGGCATACATGAGGTTGTGGAGGTGATCATAGAGATGTTTCCCACTGCTATTTTTGCTGACGAACCAAAAACTGGATGCACCATTTTTCACGTTGCTGCGAGAGAACGCGTTGACAATGTTTTCAATCTCATTTATCACATGAATGAGCGAAAACACTATTTTTACGACTCAACCGACTCTTCGGATAACAACTTTATGCACACGTGTGGAGAAATAGCCCCTTCTCACAAACTCAATCTAGTCTCTGGTGCAGCTTTACAGATGCAACGTGAACTACAATGGTTCAAGGTACTCGATCTCTTTGGTAACATCCTTTTCATATGCCTGTTGATCATCCATCCATTACAATTATAATTTGGCTTATTCTTGTTTGCTTGCCTGAGCACATTTTTGTGGTGATAAATTCATCAACATGGTACAGGAAATGGAAAAGTTCGTTAACCCTTCTCGTAGGACATGGGAAAACAATGAGCACAAAACTCCTCAGATGTTGTTTACCGAGAAGCACCACGAGTTGAAATCTGAAGGTGAGAAATGGATGAAAGACACTGCCAGCTCATGTACCATTGCTGCCGCATTGATTACTACAGTCGTATTTGCTGCAGCTTTCACAGTTCCAGGAGGTCTTCATAGCGACTCCGGAGTACCGGTTTTCGTAAAAGAACCTTCATTCATTGTATTCGCCATTTCAAACTCCGTTTCCATGTTCACATCCACCACCTCCTTGCTTATGTTCCTATCGATCCTAACTTCCCGTTATGCAGAACAAGATTTTCTAAATGTTCTACCTAAGAGATTATGCATTGGACTGCTTACCCTTTTCACTTCCATTACGTTCATGATGGTTGCCTTTAGTGCAGCTATATTCGTTACATTTAAAGACAAATCTAGTTTGTTTGTCATACCAATGGCTGCATTGGCTTGCTTGCCAGTGGGGTCATTCGTATTATTGCAATTCCCCCTTCTTATCACTTTGATGTATTCCACATATGGGCCAGGCATTTTCCAAAAAAAGAGTGACCGAACATTGTATTAAAACAAGAAACAGGCAAAGCAAAGGCCGCTTTCCACCCTCAGTTTGATAGTAAAAAAGTTTGTTGTGTGCGTGTGTCTGTTTTGAATGTGGAATATGTTTTCCAAAGCTTGATTTTAATCAATATGAGAGATGTACCGACTGTGATACAGATGTGTTGTAGTAACGTACGTGTTTCGAATTATGTCAATAATGCATAAACTAGATAGTTGGGAAATCTTTGCACTTGTAAACTGGATTTTTATCTATTGTATAATCAAAACATCAAAATAGCAAACATTATATTACAGGTGTAAACAAGTCGAGCTATTCTTGAGTAACTTGACTCCAGATCGATAAAAACTCGAGCTCGAGCCCGTAATCGAGTTAAGCTCGAGTAGATGATGGGTCTCTTTGAGTAGCTCACGAGCTACTCTATCGAGCTACTCGATACATGTTTATATATTTAATTATACATATATATTTATTTATTTATATATATTAATTATTTATTTAAAATTAAAATAAAATCGAAATCGAGTTTTTCGAGATACATTATCGAGTCGAGCACGAGTTTGAAAATTAATACTCGGATCAAGTCAAATTCGAGTTCGAATATTTTAAATTTTTTTCGAGTCGAGCTCGACTCCACTCAACTGTGCCCCTATATTAGACACAATTGTGCCCCTGTATTAGACAAATAATGATTTGATGTCGTTTTTTATAATAATGGTGAACGACACAATGTCACATCTCGAGGCCATGCTTACTCAAGCATGACTATACAATAGACCCAACAATTAGTTCTTATTTGTTGTCATTAACGACTAACACAAGTTGATATAAGTGTCAATTGCATCTCATTTTAAACTAATTCAAACATATCAATATTTTATCTATGTGGGATGTGTATTACAATCACTTATCCATCAAAATGCAAGGCCTTTTCGTGGCGTGACCTATCGATCCAACAGTGTTGGGAATATAGAGGAGCTCCTGCACGGTCAATATTAGAGCTATAAAAATGGGATAAACCCGTCGGGCCAACCCACCCTTTAATATAAAATAAGCCGATTGGGTTGATGAAATAACAAACTATTTTTTTTTTCCAATTATACATGCAAGATCAGTATTAAAAAAAATCACAATTTGTTTAAAGCTCCAATAAGGCTAAAAACATTGGATCAACTGACGGTGGCATGACCTTTACTGCAATTTTAGGCTAAATTTCAAAAAAGAGCTTTTTAGTACTTACGTATTATAATAATAATTAGCATTATGGAAATATTCTCACATCATCCTCCCTCGCTACTTTCTATTTTTCACTCATCTCAATAGTTATCAACTGAAAAACACAGTCGCACGGGCAAGTTTCCGATGTGCGTTCCAAGAAATGGGCCACCAGCTTAACAGCCAGCATCACCACCACGCGACCGCCACTGATGGCGGCGGCGTTTCACAGCGCGTCAACAGCCCAAGATTCTCTGGTCAAATGACCCGAAGAGCGCACTCGTTCAAGCGCAATAGTAGTAACAACAATTCTTCACAGAACACTCAAAACAGCAGTGGTCACCATTATCATGAGAACATCATCGATCTTCAGCAGCTCAATTCTCCTAGATCTGGAAGCCCGTTATCCGGTGGTGGGTCCGAGTCTTTTAGGGCGGCCCACGCGAGCAGCGTGGCGCAGAGGGTTCATTTGAGGAGAAAGATTCAATCTTTGAGTGTGGATTTTGGGGAATTGGGGCTGGAGTTGAAAGGGAAAAAGAAGTTGGGGCAGTGGATGTTTCTGATGTTCTGCGGGGTGTGCTTGTTTATGGGCGTTTTCAAGATTTGTGCCACTGGCTGGTTTGGATCCACCGTTGATAGGCTTTCGAATAATCAGGTATAATTTTCACGTTCTTAGGCTGAGAATCAACCTTTTATATAGGTGCTTGTTGTCTTTCTTTAATTACTTTTTTAATAGCTATCGTTTTATAGGAATTATTGCAGTTTATTTGAACTGGCAAGTTTTCTTTTTTGCTGACGAGGATACAGCGATAACTTAGTTAAAATAATCTTGGTAGTTGCTTGCTTGATCATTTTCTTAAAATGAATATACTTTCAGAGGTAATTCTCATCGACTAATTTGGTTATATTTCCTTGCTTGCTAGTTTTGTATCAGGCTTTCATTTTATAGTAGCATTTCCACCAATGTTTCAATAATTGACATTTATATTCTACTGTTGGAGACTCGGAATGTGACCGAAATTTATCGAAGCAAAATACCCAGCAGAGCAGTACAAAATAATTGAAATAATTTTTTGTAGTCAGGAACTCTTGTTTAACAGTCACTAAATGAATTCTCAAACAAATGGTGAAGAAGAAAGAGTAGAATTTACTTCTTTCTACCTTCTTATTGATGAGGATTTCCTTATCGCTCTTAATTCATCCCATTTATCATCATATTTACTTAACAGTGGATGAATTTTATATAGTCGCTCAAGCTAAACTGACGAAAGCTGAGACTTCAGATCCAATCATTTTCCACTTAATATCATAATTTGTGGTTAAACCAGTGTGAAATCTATCTCAGGTCCACCATTGATGATTTAGATTCATCAAATGAAATTGACCAAGTACCTAAAATTTAGACTTTAATTAATATTCAAAAGTTATAATTTTTGTGTGTGAAGATTTTCCTCCTTGAATGAAGAAAAGTGGCATTTTATGGTACGATGTAGTGTAAAACAAAAACGAAATACTCCATCACCACGGATTTTCAGTAAGTCAGATACACATGAATTTGAGTAAAACATTACAATTCCACAAATATATATCATGATAATATGATCGTTGCTCTCCAAAGAAAGAATTGATACCTTATACAAGGACATTGTTATATCATTATATGTCGGTAAATATCAATATACAGCCATATATTCAGACCAACTAGAACAAAATTTCAATCTGTAAGTCGACTACTCAATATTTATGGGCTAACTATAAAAGTTGGTACTAAATCAATTAGCGAACAACAATTTTACATATTTCGGTTGGGTTTGATGATTTTTTATTGGAGAAGGGAATAAATGGATATATGCTTGGATGCCAAAAAGGTTTTAGACTAAAAATATATAAGAATAAAAACCCTGAAATAATTATTAAATGGTCAGAATGATTGAAAGCATTAATTTTTTTATATGTTATGGTTCATTATATTTATTACACCAGTCGTTGACTGTCCCCTAATAAAATTATCTTATATTACTTAATAAGGACACATCTAACAATGCACATGTATATCGCACATAATTAAATTTTAAAATTTAAGTAATTATGAAATGCAATGATATAACAAAGTTAAGTAATGGAAAAAAGGAAGACAAAATAATGACTATCTCGGCTAAACAAAGTACTAATTTTTCAAATGTATATGGTTGCAAAAGGAAATGTTTAGTTGGTATAAAGTCTTTTGCAAATCCGTGTTTTAAAAAATGTCAAGTTCTAGAAATATTTAGAAAATTGAGAAAATTATGAAAGTCGCGGGCATCTGCAAAACAGCAAAAGTGATTGGAAACTGAAAAGAAGCTCAAAGTAGAGCTTATATGTTGTCTAAAATGTCCTTTTCTCGCTGTGAAGGTTCAATTCTGTGGCTAAAAACAATCATTTTCTTGTGCACTGATAAATTGCGAACAAGTCAACATTTGATTTCCAGATGCATTTTTAACCAATATGCTATCTAGACAAACATTAACATGCTAGGATGAAAGAGGTTTTTAATTTTTTTTAATGTCAAATGTCTTGCAGCAAGAAATTTGACCGACTCAGATACATGGTGCTACTGTGCTAGTTATATTGTATCTGTATTACCAAATAGAAATAAATATAACGATGCTCTCTTACAACGTTGAGTTTTTTCGCGAATGCACAACACTCCTACGTATAACAAAGTCATGTTTATATGTTCATGTTTACTTTAATGTAGGCTTTGATTTTAGATTTTGATGAGTGGCATAGAAATTAATCATGGATGATAAATTGCAAAGAGCAAAAAAAAAACATATTTAGAGCTTTATTTCAGATAGTGCGTTGTGTTATGGTTTACTGCCTTTTGCAGTTTTTCTGGTACACTTTGTTAAAATAAGCTCTCCTCGTGGTCTTTTAATATTGGCTTGGTTCCTCGTTCATTTTACAGGATCGAGTCTCTCACGAGTATGGATATAGGGAAGGAAGTGATGGTTTGAGCATAGGAAGTGAGGTAGAACAAACTTTAACAATGGTAGCCTCAGGCATCGTTGATTCACATTTTAGCATGACTGATGTGAGTAATAAATTTTTATTTTATCTAATGCTTCAGAGTTTAAAGTTCAAGAATGCACATTTCTGCTTTTTCTGAATTAGTTTTTTTCAGCATTCAGGAATTTGGTCCAAGCCTGACAGTCAGAACTTTACTCAGTGCATAGATCATCCAAAAAGTCATAAAAGTAAGGTGTTAGTGTAAATTTCGTGGACTTTACCTGGTTATGTGTAACTTTTGTTACTTATTTTCTTCATGTTCTTATCAGAGCTGGACTTGAAAACAAATGGTTTTCTTCTGATAAATGCAAATGGTGGATTAAACCAAATGAGATTTGGGGTATGTTTGCGACCAATTTGATGATTTTCAATGTCTATATTCAAGGTTTCCATTAATTTAGTCTGATGAGTGGATAGTTTAGAGTGCAGATCTGTGATATGGTTGCTGTTGCTAAAATTATGAAGGCCACGCTTGTCCTTCCATCCCTTGATCACACTTCATATTGGGCCGATGAGAGGTGCTCTTCAACTTTCTTCGTCAATTTGAAATTTGCAATATTTCTTTGAGTTCTTTCATGCTATTCTTACTCATCGTTTAATTGGCAAATGCTATCAACCACAAAATGCTCATGTTTAAATGCTTTATTGCATCCTTATGGTTCCACAAATATCTAACTCCAAGTTTATGACATATCCAGTGGTTTCAAAGATCTGTTTGACTGGCAACACTTCATCGAGTCACTAAAAGATGATGTTCACATAATTGACGGATTACCACCTGAATATGCTGGAATTGAACCCTTCACAAAGACTCCAATATCTTGGTCTAAGGTCAGATCCTTGTTACATTATCTTTCCAGTAATTTTTTTTTCAAGTTATATTCAATTATACTGATTTTTATCTTCAGCAGCATGGAAATTGGAATCTTCTGACCACTTATATCATCTAGTTTGACTGTGTTTGGTTATGGTTACCTTGATATATGTTTCTCATGGCATTATTTGAACAATCTGATGCGATATGCCAAACAAGATCGACATTTTCATCTACCATTGCCTTGATAAATGATTTATAAAAAAAATTGTTAGATTGACTTGATCATAATGGCACTTGTGCGAGCCTATAAGGTCAAATTAAGCAAGTACATGTGCTTCTGTTTCAAGTCTACAATTCAAAAGAGGTGTAGGCGCTTATTGTCTTGCAATTTTGAACATATGTTACACAATAAAAGCATATAAATGACGAACAATAGATCGGGAAGTTTTGTAACCATGACCTAATCCACTAGAGTCTAGATTTAGTTGATGATGATACCCATTGCTGAATGTTTAGAATAACCATGTACAAAATGACAATGCATGATGTTTACTCGTTTTTTTATCATTGATATATATCAGATAGTCAAAGTCAGTGGTTCATAAAGAGTCCATTAATTTGAAGTGTTTTTCTTATCGATGTTCTAGGTAACCTTTCTTTATGGTTTTCTCTCATATAGTAAAGTTAGAGTGACATAATGGAAGAATAATGAGATGGAATTATAGTTTAGTTTCCGAGTCATGAGTTATGATGGGCCCCGACATTATACCAAGGTTGCGTTTGATTGGCTTCATAAGAATAATAATTCAATCTAATCAAATGTTTGGTTGCAATTTTGTGTAGTTTATTTATCTCACATCAAATAAATCATTAGTCATTTATCTAACATCAATCAGATAATTGAATTACAATTACATTATTATATTTTTATCTTTCTTTTATATAAATGATAATAATGTAATTATAATTCAGTGATTGATTGATGTGAGATACCTAGCTTTATTTTGGATCTCTTTGCTTCATAACAAGCCTATTATCCATTTCTTTCAAGAAGAAGATCAGCTAACTTCGTCGTTATCATGGAATTTGCTCTTCCGGAGGAATTTGAGTTATGGAAAAGTGAGTGATTTGAGTTCTCTGTTAGGAGTTTTAGTGCAATGTGAGGATTCCAGGGTTTGGGGAGGGGATTCCTCGGGATCTTTTTATGTTAAATCTTTATATGGATCATTCTTTTCGATAACGTCTTTCTTTTTTTTCCTCCTTTTCAATTTATTTGGAAAGAATCGATTCCACACAAGGTTCAAATATTTTCGTGGATTGTGGCTTTGGGTAAATTGCCAACTTGCGACACGTTGCCAAAAAAAAGGCCTAATCGTGCACTATGTCCAAATTGGTGTGTTTTATGTCGGGAAGAGAAGGCTTGAGATCATCTACTTATGCATTGTACATTCACAAATTATATTTGGTCCAAAGTTTTGAAAGCATTGGGTTTGGTGTGGGTTGCTCCAAGATTAGTATGTGAAAAAATGTTTGTATTAGATATTGGACTTGAACTTGGCAAGAGAGGAAGTATTTTTTGGCATGTGACAATCCACTGTATCTTTTGGTCCACATGGTTAGAACGGAATAGCAGGATATTCAACAATATAACATAGTCGATTGATGAATTTTGGGAAAAGATCAAGTTTAGGGTTGCTGTTTGGACAAGAAAGCACTTGGATTTTAAGCATTTCTCGATTTCAGATCTAGTTAGGGATTGAAGGTTTATTTGTTATTGAATTAACGAAGTGTATTTTATCTTTTTAGTAGTTGCTGATAACTTATCCGACTTTTGTAACCTCGAATGTTATTTTTCCTAATATAATAAAATATTGTTTTTTATAAAAAAAATTATATCTTTCTTTTATTTATATTCCTTAATCGTTGAAAAATGACAAAATTGTAATTTAACATCTTATTCCAAATTTGATCAATCAAAATAAACATCTTATTATTTATTCAACGCTATTCAACGTCATTCTCAAATGTTTCGATAATCACAACATTATTTATCTATATAAACTCATCAACCCATCTAAACGTATCCTAAAGGTACCTTTTATCAATAATATTCCAGTTTCCTCATGACGTCTGAGTTGAATCCAAACACCGTGATAACAAACCTAGATCTGGAAGCTAGATTTTGGTTTGATTTGGAAAATGAGATATTTCTTAAAAAACCTTCTATGAACCTTAAATTAAGTTAATTTATCAAATTAACTGTTTAGTTATGTTAAATTCCAAACATATTCTTTAATTATAAACATGTTAATTAACCTTTACCTTGTTTATTTTTTTAAACATTATTATGCATGAGAACAGAAACATAATTAGAAATTTATAATTTGTATTAAATTGAACTAAAATAATAATAATGTTTGGTAATACTCAAACTTATGTTTCGGGCATCTAAAATTAGTGAATTTTTAATCTAAAACCAAAGGGGATACATCGATATTAATAGTTTGAAATGTTAAGAATACAGTTTCGAAATGGGTTAGAATAATTAAATTCCCTTGGAAAGTTGACCGAATGATTATGCAACAATTATAAAGTGAATTTCACGAAGGTTTTTGATTTATTGGATGACACTCCTTCGTAGATCCAAAGATGAGAAGTTTGTATTGAACAACATAAGAACAAGTCCTGATAATTCAAAAATTATATAAAATTATACAAATTTGAATCCATTCTAACATAAATAAGCCTCTCTGATCGATTAAGTTAAACGGGTCAAGACAACAGCTATTTATATCAATTTTCTTCCCAGAAAAAAAACAAAATTATATCAATTTTTGACTTTATTTTGGCCATCCATTTGGAATTTTCAAGCATAATCTTTTCATAATTTGCAATAATTGATATTACCTGGAAATTGATCTTCATTGACCTCATATGTATCTCATTGTTAAGCACAAGTTACCTTGCATTTTCCTCTGTGAAAATTTTCATGGATCATGGTGAGAATCATGGAAGTTTATTTCCCGACTATACCCGATTTTTCAGCAACTAACTTTCGATTAAGGTGAGAGGAGGTAACAGGCCTAGATTTTGGGAAGACAGGTGGTGGGGGGTTTCTTCTTTTAAAGAACTTTTTTCGGTATTATTTCAGTTATCCGCGGTTCACAATTTGCCTATATCACACTTTGTTCAATTTGACAATGTCACGTCTACTCAATCCTGGGATTTTCATTTTAGAAGGGCTGTGAGAGATGAAGAGCTTTTTCAGTTGTCTGAGTTATTAGGTGTGTTAGAGAGAACTATATGGGTTGAAAGGGGAGATGATTATCGTGTGTGGAGTGGGGATTTTTCTGGTATTTTCTCAGTCAAATCCTTCTTTGAGTTTTTTTTTCCCATAGTCGCTTCTCCGTTTTTCCTCTTTTCCATGTTATTTGGAAGGTTCTGGTTCCAAAATAGATTCAGATACTCTCGTGGACAGCGACTCAGGGTAAGCTGCCGACCTCGGAGATGATGCAAAAAGGTGGCCCTCAATTGCTATGTGCCCGAATTGGTGTGTGTTGTGTAGAAATGAAACGGAAACTCAGGATCATATGCTCATCCATTGTCTATTCACGACCGGATTGTGGGCTAGAGCTTTGCAAGAGCTGGGATTGGTTTGGGTGATGCCTAAGTCAACAAGGGATTTATTCTCTATGGATCTAGGACAGCTAACTGGTACGAGGTGAATAATTTTTTGGCAAGTGGATAAAGAAGACACTAGAGAACATTGCTGGGAAAAAATCAAGATCAAAGTTGCTATGTAGATCGGCACTCATGATGACTTTAAGAACGTCTCGATATTAGATATATTATGAGATTGAGTTTATGTGTAATTATGTAATCTATGATAAAAGTGGACCACTAATCCACTGCTGTACTTATTTCTTATCATATTATTAATAAAAGACCATTTCTTATAAAAAAAAAATATATTTTATCCATTCACTGTAATTAGATACTTGGAAGTAAATTCATTGGATAAAGTGTTGCTTTTTTGGTTAATTACATGCATAATCAGATCAATATAATCTTTGGTTAGGCAAGATCGAAATAAATTTCTTGCTCTCTACAAACTTCCTTCCACTTTCGAACCACATTTTGTCTCCAGCCTGAGTTTTGCAAATGCTGTATTTATATACTGTATACCAACACATACAAGTCATACCTACTTGGTGGCCATAGTTGTGGATTCTGCTTGAGCCTTGAAATATTAGAATATCGAAGAAAGTGAATATTTAGAAAGTTCTGTGAGACTAGAACTGTGCAGATATCACTTAATTAGGGAAACATATCATAGATTTGCCTATCATTTAATTATTCCTGGATTAGCTTATCTGCGCTTGCAAATAGTGTTGTAAATGTTTGTGATCCTCCTTGTTAATTCGGTGTGGTCATAGCTCCTGCATAGCTTAACTGTGTGAATTTCAGGTCAGTTACTACAAATCTGAGGTCCTTCCCTTATTGAAGCAGCATAAAGTGATGTACTTTACTCATACTGATTCTCGAATCGCCAACAATGGCCTTCCTGATACTATACAGAAGCTAAGATGCCGTGTAAATTATAGAGCATTGAAATATTCTGCCCCGATCGAAGATCTAGGGAGACTTTTGGCGTCAAGAATGCGACAAACTGATGGCCCTTACCTTGCACTGCATTTGAGGTTTGCTCTGGTTCCTACTTTGAAATAATTTCAAGTTAAGTTTCCTTGTTTTCCTTAACTTGGAGTTCCTTAAAATAAACCCTCTGGGGTGATATTGGAGTTTTTCAAAAAATTTGTTTACGCATTTGAAACATATCTCCATTCTTCCATTGAGGCATGGACCTATGACTCAGTGCACCAGTTTACACAATGAAAATATTCCAAAAAAGATATGAAAAAACAAATGAGAAATTAATATTTCTAGCTATTTCATTCATCTTTAGGAATGTTGTTGAAATATAACACCTTGATTCATATTGTGACTGGGTAGTAGTTACCCCAGTGAGAAGTGTGACATTCCAGGTGTAAACCTTACTTCAATATTAACTGATGCTTGCCCATTTTTAAATTATGTAAATTTTACTCTAAAATATCAATAAACAAACTAAAAGGGGATAAATTAATATTGTAAAAGATCTCTTTAATTTTACATCAGTTCTCTATTTCAACGGTGTTGCATTGAAAAAACACAAGTCAGCTAGGAAAGATTCAGCAGTGAGTTTTTAGACAACCAATCCGTGATCAATTTTGTCGTCTATCCACTTCCTATCATTTTTTACTTCATAAAGGTAACAGTTATTTGATAAAATGACCGTCGATCTGGTCCTGACCGTATTCCAGTTTGAAAAGCAACCTATATTTTTATGTGGTTCAAAAACCTGAATTTTAAGGTTCATGATTCGGCTTCAGTTCTGGAAAGTAAGTCAAGAGTCAAACTGACCCGTGGTGCAGCCTGGGTTCATCCAATCACCTTTCTGCTGTCCTTGCTGAATGACCATCTCTCTACTGTTTCCATCATTCACGGTGGGTGATTAACCTTTTAGAGGGATAAACTGAGCCATGTAGTTGCATTGTTTCAAGTTCGGATCGGTCAAAATTCGTAAGCCTTTGCTAGTAACTAAGATTGAGAACCCTCCTATGCAGTTCTTAATTTTATTCTTTTTCTTCTTGTGGTGTACTCGTGTCCTTTCCATGTTGTGACACTGGTATTAATTCTTTTGCTTTGTGGTGTTCTCTGATCTTTTCTTGCCTTAACTTTACCCTGTTGTTCATACTAATAGCACAAAGACCTCCATTATGAAACTTACCCTTGTAGAGTGGCCTCTCGTTGTTTTTTCTATTGTATTTGACACGACTTTTGAACAGTAGAGTAGCCTCTTTCATATAAACATGAAATTTCATGTTCTTTTGGTCCAATTATCGATTTTTCCTTGGTGTTAGATGGTTGCATTTTGGATAAACAATAATTTAGCGTTTGTCTTAATACAGCAATACTCAAGCACGATTTCCTGTCTTTTCAGAAGTAACTGTTTCTCATTCGAGGACTATCTGCTCATTCATTTATAAATTTCCTTGCAGATACGAGAAGGACATGCTTGCTTTTACGGGATGCAGCCATAATTTGACCGCTGAAGAAGATAATGAACTTCGGCAAATGCGTTATGAGGTCAGCCATTGGAAGGAGAAAGAAATTGATGGGGTAGAAAAAAGAAAGCTTGGTGGCTGCCCCATGACCCCTAGGGAAACTGCACTCTTGCTTAAAGCTCTTGATGTCCCATCCAAGACAAATATTTACTTGGTGGCTGGTGAGGCTTATGGAAACGGGAGCATGCAGTATCTTACCGATAGATATCCAAATATATTTTCCCACTCATCTCTAACAACAGCAGAAGAGTTGAGTCCATTCATAAATCATAAAAACATGCTTGCTGGTTTGGACTACGTTATTGCCCTTCAAAGTGACGTATTTGTTTACACATATGATGGCAACATGGCCAAGGCAGTACAAGGCCATAGACGTTTTGAAGGTTTCAAGAAAACCATTAACCCGGATAGGTTAGCATACAAGCTTCCTGTCATTTTTCATGCTTTCAATCTGCAGTGGACCCAAGATTTTAGCAGGCGGAATAAGATGGAGTCAAATTCTGGGTATTTTTATGGAATTTAATGGGTGAAACATGCTATTTTAGAGTAATTGCGAATAAATTTAATTGTTTTTGTGTAGAGTGCCTGCTTTCAGTTTCAAAGAAAATATTTTTCGGTTATTTAAGTTCTTTGTTTCTTTTTTCTTAATGCAGGATGAATTTTGTAAAACTTGTTGATGAGTTTGACGAGGGAAAGATTTCTTGGAAGAAATTTTGCTCTGAAGTAAAAAAGATTCAAAAGGATAGTATGGGAGGCCCATATATGAGGAAGGTTGGCGAGTTCCCGAAGTTGGAAGAGAGTTTTTACGCAAACCCCCTTCCTGGTTGTATTTGTGAGAGAACCTCTGAAGTCTGAACATAGGAGCTGAGACTGGTGATACTTACCCCCCATTGTTTCAAGATCAAGGCTTCAAATTGGAGAGAAGATAAGAATGTGCTGCCAAATCATCTATCGACGATCAAGAATACCGGAGTGATTTTGTCAGAACACCAGAATCATTTTTTCGCGGGCCACAAATCAGGCTTGTATCCAAAAAGGTGGTAACTCACATTTTTGGGTAAGTCTCTTTGATTGCACAGATTGTGTAGTTGCAAATAGATAAAAATCTACTCATTATTTGTGGATCAGTGTATAGCTTGAATGGATTTAGACACATTCCACTAGTTAAGCTCTTGGAAGTGACATTGAAGTGGTTTACAGACCACCATATACTAATGTATTACCAATAACCATTGATGAATTCATGGATGAACATATAATTTATCTTAATGGAAATATGCATATGAACTTAGATTGTAATTTATTGTGAACTAGTCATCTCTTGAATTGTGGTTTACAGCTTTATTCAATGAACTAAATTTGGATCTAAATCTTTCATATGGTTTGTTATAACTTTTGTTACATCAGTTCGAAACATTCAATATAAAATAATCAGAAAAGTTTTACTATGATTTATTTGATAAGGCCGAATGGTTCCTTTTTGCTCATAGCTTGTAGAAGAATATTGGCATGACTGACACTTTTATGCTTGAGTGGGACAAGAATTTGATGCAATGACTATATATTTTGATATATTGACAGGGAGTTAAATATAGACCATATAGATGTGAATGTATTCTGTCTCTTGCTGGTGTTTCTGGGCACCAAGAAATCTTCTTTATCATTTCGAAAGTAAACTGTCCTAGCTCCAACGTCTGCAATTGATTATATCAGTCGCTACAAAGTCTAGATTCTTGCCAAAGCCATCCTACTCTGTTTAAATTGACTTCTTTGCATATTATTCTTCTGGTTTGAGTTTGGGGTTATGCAATAAGCCACAAAATATTTAAAACCAGTTATGCAATGTTGTTTAATGGCCAATGCAAATGTGAGCACCAAACAATAGTTGTTCGTTCCTGATTTTTGCATTTATCTCATATGTATTCAAGTATTTTGCGCTTATCTGATCCCTTATGACATGTAAAAATGATAAAATGTAAGGGGTGAGCGTTCAATATATTAATGATTTTTGCATTTATCTCATATGTATTCAAGTATTTTGCGCTTATCTGATCCCTTATGACATGTAAAAATGATAAAATGTAAGGGGTGAGCGTTCAAAATATTAAATATAGGATAAATGAATGCAAAAATTATGTTGAAGTTTTGTACTTTTCTTCTAGTTCAATTCTAAATTCCACAGTTTTTTTTTTTTTTTTTGGAATCTTTTTTAGTTGATGGTACTCAAAACACAATATAACTTGTTTAATTTGATTTTCAATCTGAAGATTGTACTGCATCCATCTCTTTTTTTTTTTTTTTTTGATCTATTAGCCCATATAAATTTTTAAAAATAAAAATGAACATATGAGATCATATTCAAAATCAGTATTTAAAATTGTTGCAGCATGAAATTGTGAAATTATTAATAAAACTACAGTATCGATAACTTGACTCTGTAAATCCTATTGAAACTATTAGTCAAATGATAGCAAAGACGAGTGTAAATCTTGACCCAGTAGCAAACATCAATTAAATGTGATTATTTTCCTTTATTAAAAAATATTCATTTTACTTTCTTTTTTCGAAATTATTATTTTAATCCAATTTTTTATATATCATATGAACATTATCTAAACATCAACTATATGATGAAAATTCGTACAATTCGAACATCATAATAATTTTTTTCCCCTGCGAAACTAAATTCAAGCACATAAATTTTTTCTCCAATATCTATACTATAACTTAGAATTATATTGAGACGTTTGATAAAAGTAGCATAAAAACTATTTCTATATAACTTTCAAGATTATAAATACAAAGTCACAGATTCCCAAATCAAGAAAAGATAAAACGATATAAGTGGAGGGTAACAGCTTCCACTGGTAAAAAGTAACAGAGATAGATGAAAAGTAAAAGTTTTAGTGGATACAGGCCCCCGAGTTGTCAGTAAAAGCAATTAAGACCGTACGATCTTTTCATGATCAACCACTGCTAAAATTTAGACAGCAACTCTAATAATAATAATTTTTTTATAATCAAACCATACCAATAAATTAAGACAGAATAAGAGTTGTTCACTTGTTTTTTTAAACTTTAGTTTATGGATTTCCGTATTATTGTCAGAGACAGGAGCTGCCATAAAGACAGCATAGTTGCAGCAGATGCCTGCGGACCTGTCGCTGCAGCACTAGTCATAATTTGTGCTCAGAATACTGTCATGTGTGTGCTCTAGTATGTGTGAGAGGTTGAGAAAAAGAGGGCAAATGGCAGTGAAATGTGATCAGAACCATTAGTTTTACGCACAGAAGATTCTGCAACAAAAATTGGACTTGGTCCCTCAAATAAATACATCTTCCAGTCTGAAATGCATTCACTCCACGGGCTCTAACTCTCGAGCTACATTTATATTCAACACCACACACACACAACATATCCAGAAAAACTGGTCTTCAGTATATGTACTCCGATTCTTGATCTAGTCTGGAAAGAGATTTCAAGATTTTGTGTGACATTCTCATTTCTTGATGATGAGTAGTGCAGGAAGCTGTAGGTACCCTTTCACCGCAATCCAGTGGCAAGAGCTTGAACACCAAGCTCTCGTTTTCAAGTACATGGTCTCCGGGATACCTATTCCACTGGATCTCCTCTTCACAATCAGAAGAAGCTTGGATTCTTCGTTTTCCTCGAATTTTCTCCTCCAACAACCCCAACACGGTACTATTTCGTTTTCTTACTATATAATAAATAGCACATGTTGTCTGGTTCTTGTGTGTGTTGGTTTTTTTTTTTACTCCAGTGTTGCTTGTTTTACAACTGATAATTTATCGTGGGATTTTCTGCAGTTGGATGGAATGGATTACAAGTGGGGTTTGGGAGAAAAATTGATCCAGAACCAGGGAGATGCAGAAGAACAGATGGGAAGAAATGGAGGTGCTCGAAAGAGGCATATCCTGATTCCAAGTACTGTGAAAGACACATGCACAGAGGCAGAAACCGTTCAAGAAAGCCTGTGGAAATACTGTCGACGCCACCAAAAGCACCAATACCCCAAAATGCTATTCCAATCAGCTCAAGTATACCCCAAAAAACCCACTCTTTCTCTTCTCCAAGTCTGTCTTCAAGACCCTCAGGCATTGGCTTGCAATCTTCTCAAGAAAATCCCACCAGCTTTTTCATGGATTCCGGTGCTTATTCTCATCTACATAGCAAAGATTATAGGTTTGTGTTACAGGTTGATGGAGTTTAAGCATATTCGTGCTAAACAACGTTGTTTTTACATTTTCTTGGCTACTGAGATCATTCTTGGTTGCAGAAGCAGCAATGGATATGGTGTTAAAAGGGATATCAACGAACACACATTTTTCTCCGACGCGAATCAAATCTCTAATGATGATTCCACTTGGCAACTGGCACCTCTCACCATGGGTTCATCTCTGCCCCAAATGAAACACAAACCTCATTCTTCAGATTCCCAGACTGGCCAGCATTTGCAAAGCCTGAAAGATTACAATTTCGACATACCTGATTCTGATCATCCCAAGAAAATCATGCATCATTTTCTCGACGAAAGCCCGAGCAAGGACAAAGATTCTTGGCCTAATTCTGATGATAAAATGTCAATACACAACAAGACTCAGCTCTCAGTTTCTGTACCCAAGTCGATGCATGACTTCTTCGTGACCCAAAAATAGTAAGTCCTGAATAAAATTCTCACCATAACACACGATTAAACGCAACTTTAACTCAAATTTTCATTGTTCTTGCAGAGATCCACAACAGATGGAAGACGTGAATTGGTGTTCTTGGCGTCAAAAAGGGCAGCAGAGTAATTTAAATCTGATAGGACGGATCTTTTTCTGCTTTAACCCATCAGTAGACATGTGGGAATACAGTTTATTATATATATATAAATATATATTATCTCGTGTGTAGAGTAGAAGGAATCATGTAAGGTAACTGGGAAATCACTTCGGGATTTTGCTGTTTCAGAAGATATTTGTATTTGTTGCTATAACTGGTAGTAGTATTTATTTTTGTGTGAAAGGCATCTGCCATTTTTGCTGCATGCTATGTACTTTTTATTATTATTATTTCTTTGCATCAGAAGATAATAGATACATGCATAGATATAATATCGGTAGATAGATACAGCCTTGACTGTCTTCTCTGCTTCACTTTCAAACCACTGACTATAGCTTGTCTCGACAGTATGCTTTGTGGGCCTACAATGTAATTTCCTTTTTCTTGCCCGTGTTGAAAACAATATTAGAAATGTTTTTTTTCCTTTTCTTTTTCTGGGCTTTTGATTTCTCACTTGATCTTCAAGGCATGAAACAAGATGCTCCAATTCCCATTCGACTTGCACTTAATGATCTACTCTATTGGTCAAGAATTTTATGATCGCTTTCTCCAACATAAATGTGTGTCCCCCAATGTTTTATGTTGTAAAAATCTCAGTTGTGAATTTTTTTATATTTTATTGGCTATTTTTTTAGTTAAGTTTGGAAAGAAAAAATTTTCTCTGAGTTCTCTTGTCTTATCATTGGCTAATGACTAAATAGTATGTTGGCATTAAATGATGTACTACTACGGTGGCATGGCTTTGCATTTCGTTGCCTAATAACTAATTGATGATTTGATATTAATTAATATACTCCTACGGTTCCAATAGGCATTCCACTCGTTTTAGATTAGAATGATAATGAGAAGTAAGAATAAATGTTAGCGGAAATAGTAACAAGATGATTTTTGACAAGAGTACTGTGCTTATAAATTTCATATTATGGATTACATTCCATAACTAGTTATGTAATATGGCGAATTGTTCAAACAATAAATGCATTTCATACGTATATCAAGATTAATATAACTCGATTGCATTATTATTGAAGGCATAATTGTGGATTGAATCAACCGAGAGATGATGAGATTAGACAGAAAATCGTTCTCTGCGTATCATTTATTGGAAATTCAAGAGATTTATAAAATATACCTAATATTAGTGATGCTATTAGAAAACCAAATCATTTATTAAAATGACATGTAATTTCAAAGGGAATAAAATAAAAGGTAATTCAAAAGAAGTTAAATAACTGTAAAATCGGTTAAATTTGACTATAAAAGTTTTCGGAGAAAAATGACGAAAATTGAAAAAATGAAATTATTTATAAAGCAAATGAATATATTGACTTCCTTGTGGTGAATAATGCAAACATCATAATCAATACACACACATTTGATTACAAAATGAAGATTCGATGCCGTACTAAGATTCGATGCCGTGCTAGTATACTAAAATATTTAAGCATATACTTGAAAATTTGTATGATGTAACGATATACATTAAAGAAGATATACATTGGATCTTCATTAGGTTATCAATGGATTATTTTTCGAAAATATTTCCACACTACTCGTTAGTACAAGGATCACGTACGTTCCATTTCATTATGCAACACGTCCGAGACTTCATTTATAATTATATGCTAAAATGGTCATTTAAACATGTAACCGTAATGAATGAAACAGCGTGCCGTGTCGCATGTGCGTCGGTGATAGTTTTAGTTAAAAATCATGACAATCTGAGATGTACCCTCCTAAAAATGATGAGGCAAGTCAAATCGATGCAAAACACAATATTTATAAAATTTGTCGAAAAATATAATTTAGAACTATATAGAAATATAATGTGCATGTTCATGTATGTTAGATTGATGAGCAATATCAGGCAAACATGAAAATAGCAGTACTAAGAAATCAACTTGTCATAAATTGAAGTTTATAGCTAAAAGCTTCAATTAAGGTATCCAATATATAAGTATAATCTTTTGAAAAACCCCATGTTTCTCCCTACCCGGTTTCAGAGTATCTTGAATTTGAAAGACTTCACGATAAACGTCAAACAACATGCAATTACAACAATGACAGATGGGCTCATTCTAAAGGCTACTACTTATTCATCATCAACCATAACGCCTGGATCAACTCCAACTTCTCCATCGCTCTCCATCTCATCCGGCTCTGCAGGCCGTCCCTGCACTGGTTCATCGTCATCAGATTCTGACAAAGCCCTTCTTCGTCGACTCATGTTCAAAGATGCAGCCTGCACCAAGTTGGGGATTCAGATTTGAGATGAAACGGAAGCAAAGAACACAGGAAAAACTAAAATGGACGTACAAATGCACAAGGATCTATAAATTCACGCATATGTACGAACATATATGGTTGGGGATTTAAATGTGTGCATATTATACCATGTGATAATGTGTGTATGACACAATAATCGAAATGCTTAAACTACTTAAAGTTTAAAGATTAGAGTTATATTGTTACCATTGGCATAGGAGTTCGGTCGAGCATATATATGATAAAGTATATGCATGTACTATAAACATATACAGAGGAAAAGAGGGGGGGGGGGGGGGGGGGGGGGGGGAGCGCAGAGAGAGAGAGAGAGAGAGAGAGTTACATCAACATCCTCAGCATCTGAATCTTCGAGCCCAGCTGCAGCAAGGAGATCCTGAGGAATGTCGTCTTGGTTATCTTCCATGTCATTCAATTCATTATACTGCTCTCCATAGCTCGTATTGGTGTCTGCATATGCGTCTTCATAACCCACGTTTTCTCTATCTTCCACCCCAGCTTCCATTTCTTCTGATTCGTAGCGTGATTTCTTATCTTTTTTCTTCCGCTTTCCACCTCTCCTCTTTTTTTCACCATGGGCACCCTCCTCATCGTCAGCCTGGGATCTATCTTTTCGTTTTGGAGCAGGATTAGTACTCTTCCATTGTTCCTGCAGTACATATAAAAATTATTGCAATACAGGGATTGTTGCAGGTTTGGAAACTCGAAGAGATTATTCATTTAAAGGTCAAAAATTAGGTAAAATCAATTATATATGAAGAATAGTTCTCCCAGCAATTTTTCCACAGTAATAGGACCATTACAGACTTTTTTCATGAAGTTGAACAAGAACTTAAACCAACTGTAACCATGTCAAATGCAGTAACTAATCCCCAACATTTTCTCCATTACGACAGCTTCAACTGAAACAATGATCATGAAATGGAAGGTAACAAACGCTTTTGAGACCCGGTGATTGATTCCTAAAGAGTGAGTGGGTATTGATTTTTAAATCCCATAACTATAGTCTTTTAAAAGCATTAACCTCGAAGATATTTAACTTTGAAGATAGCATTTCCGTTTCAGAGCCTATAGTGGAAGTTTCAAGTACATTGCCAAATAACTGAACAAACGCAAGCACAAATTTGTGGAAAAAAATAGTCCTCCAAAGTTTCTAAAGGAGAAAGGCGAGGTTTTCATACCTGACGAAGAATTAAATGACTTATTAGTCAAGATGATTATATGAATATTGCACCTTTTCATTTCAATTTATATCAACATATCGAGGACTTACTGATGTGATACTCATTGAGACGACACTTGCCATGTCCAACAAGTATATTGATGGAGGATCTTTCATGCACTTTGATCCTCACAAATTAGTGGAAGATAAGATAATATGAAGATGAAGCCATGAACATGTTCAAAAATGATAAAAGATTAAAAGATTATACTTAGAAGTTCAAGTTATTTGATTATCGGGCATGTATAATTATGTAATTTAGTTGAAGGTCTACTTTGTCAGTTTGAGCCTTAATATTGTTCATTTATTTTAATTTTAGGACTTATTTGATTAGTATTTGATATGAACCCAGTAAAGCTATTTTAGATAGGTTTTACTGTATATACATGTATGCGAAATTGTAAGATAAAAAAGATCATATTTGAGTTTTCAATAATATATTGGAGAGTTCTCTCTTTTGTTCATCTTGAACATATCAATCAAACTTATTAAGTTTCAATTTGGTGGGCGTTTGAAGAACTTGTCAAAGTATGATCCTTGTGGCTTTCGAAATATCGCTTATCATCACGTTGTGCTTTGCCTACGTGTGGGGTGGCGTCCTCACTAATCCATCATATACCAAGGTTCATGTTTTTCTAACATTGGGTCGAGGTTTTTTTCCATCCATCGAAAATGAAAGATTCGAGCCCGAATTCAACCTATCTTGTCTTTCAAAAATCAATTGTTTTTTTATTTGTTTATTCCGCGTTTTTGCTTGACTTTTAAAATACTATTCTCAATTCCCATTGATTTGAGTCAAACAATGTCGCATGAAGGCCGTATCAGTTATGATTTACAAAGTGCAACAAGCAGAAAATAAAAAATAAATAGGATAGTGAAAGAAAGTTTCCGAAAAATGCAAATATATGCCAAGGAGAAGATAATGAACAACCCTTACCTTGATACGCTCCAAATGCTTCTCCTGCTGCATAACTTGCTTCAGCTCATCCTCCTGTTTTCTTTTCTCCAGCTGTTAAAATTTTTTATGTCATTGAATAAAAGAGAGGGAGAAATTACTCTCAGTAAGACAAGACATCAACAAATAAATAGTTAGTTACCTGAACTTTTCTCTGTTCTTCCGCTTTTCTGCGTGATTCTTCAGCCAGCTCCATCTGACGCAGAACTTCCAGTCTTTGCATATTCTGTTTCTCTTCTCGCTCAGCGGCATCACAATGAACATTAGCTACTTCAAGCAAGTGCTTGCAATATGCAACATGAGTTTCAATTTTCTTTTCATCGAACCCATGAAGATGAAGGTTTGAAGATGCAGACAGCAAGCTGAACAAACGCACAACATTCCTAAGCTCCACTACTGTAGCTCGTATCTATGTCATAAATAAACCATACATGAGAGAGAGGAAGGGATAGAGAGACTTCAAAGGCAGAATGAGAACAGCCCACCAGTTACAAGAGAAAAATTGGTACAGAGAAACAAACGCTACAAGATGGCAGTACTCGGCTAATGAATTTTAAAACATAAATTATATTCCAAGGAGGGATTTTCATTCTGAAAAAGTCAACATGCTTTTATTGAAATATACACACAAGAAAACCTTCAGCATTGACAAAGGCGAACATGTCATGATCTATTCAGTGGATGAAAACTAAGAGCAACAGCAGTGGACACTCCTTCCATAATCAGATCACAGAAACGTTTTTGATGGCTTATGTTTTTTCAACTTATAAAATTGGAAATCAACAGTTTACCCAACCCTAGTGCAGTAAAACTATTAAGTAGCTCAATGAAAGGACCGTGGATAAGCATAAAGGAACAATTCCTGATTTTGATATGTTTGATATATAATATTTCAAGTACTGGCCCTGATATCTTAGGCTTATATGATACTTTAAGACATCAAATATCCTGAAAACCAGTATAGTTCCTGCAATTTCAAAGTTACTCAACACTCGAACAATCACACGACTAGAAGTGCTCATCTAGTGGTTGCTTATCAGCAAAATGGAAACTTGCAAAGATAATAATACCAGAATTCCCGCCAATATAAGTCGAAACAAAACATGATAAGATCAAGGATGATAACCTCATCCACAGTTCTTTTCGATTTTTGAAGTGTCGATGCGGAGAACTTTTGTAGAGCAACTCCTACATCAAATCGTAATGTGTAATTTGAAGGAGCCATGTGAATAGCTCTTAGTAAGGTTTTCTTACAATCTTGCCACTGTTCAGCTTCATAGTGTGTACGCGCTAAGTAGAGAAGCACTTGACTGTCCGTATTATAATAAAACTTGCGCAAACAATTTTGATACTGAAAAAATGAGTAAAATGTTATAAAATATACACAGTTAAGACAGGTTTATATCATCTTAATCAGAAAAATGATAGCGTTGGCGAACAACCATTTTCACAGCTAATGCAAAATTTCCTTGAGCGAAGTGAACATGAGCAAGGTTAATCCAGACATCTGGCATTTGGACATTGAAACTTCCACTCGCAGCTTCTTGGACCTGCAACAAGAAACATAAAAAGTGAATATCCCTACTTCACACTCTGACTATTCAATATCAAGTTCAGTTGACCTGTGTAAAAAGTTCCTTGGCTATATCAAATTGACCTTTTTCCGCAAACACCATACCAGCGCCATTAGCTGCATAGAGGTTAGCAGGATGCTGAAGCAGAACCTGGTAAATGAAATATATAGTCGCATATCACAAAATTTTCCATGAAAAGAAGTCTAGAGGTGACCAAAAAAATGAAAGAAAAAAAGCAAAAACTGCCAACGACACCTCAGTTGAGAATAAATCATAAAGAGGACTTATGTTTCTACATAACTAAATCAAAGCCAGAGGAAGCCACCATTACCACATGTAATCCCAGAACTAAAAGCTTGATTGTAAATGATGAGGAGAGGAAAAGGAGGAAAAACACCTAGCTACTCAATGTGGCAGTTTCTAGGTAAAGAAGTTACTTGCATACTTTTGTGTAAAGTTCTTTGGCTTTCTCATAATGAGTAGCCTCCAACTTAAGAGCTTTTCTCTCACTGCGATTTGCTGCAAAGTAGTTCCAATTTCCCTAGTAATAACAAAGAAGATGCATAATAAACAAAAATTGTTAATTCAACTGATGTTGTAAGTTATTATACATGTAATCTCAATAATTCCAAAGGATGAAACAACTAAAACAAATGCATCCGACAATATAAAGGTCTAAAATTATATAAATCAAAGAATATAACTGTGAAAGAATTCAGGGTAGTGTTTATACCAAACAAACTGCAGCATAGGAGTCTTTTCCATCCGTTGCATCCTTAGCATTGCGGAATGTTTCTTTTGCCTTCAGCCAGTCATCATTCTTAAGCTCCAAGTCACCAAGCATTAACAAAACATCTGGGCCCTTCTCATCCGCCTTAAGTGCATCACCAATCTATGACCAAAAAGAAATTTTTAAAGGATAAAATTGATAACAAAGAATAAGAATACATACTAAAAAAGGAAGAGTAAATGATATTGAGAGACAGCTATAGCTACCAGTTCAAGACAAAGTTGAACATTGTTTCGAGCTTTTGCAATCGCAGCAAGCCTCAAATGCGCATCTGTGTAATCTGGATACTGAAATTAATAATAACAAAGATAAGAAACAACTGTATTTACAAGAAGAAGCAAGCCAAAAAAGTTCACGGGAAGTATCAGGAGTATGTGCTAGAATGATCCCAACCTCATCAAACTATTCATAATACCAATATCAAACAAATCACCCAGTTGGAAGAGATCATAGGTTTCGTAAAACTACTGATGCCTATTCTAACAGCGATATAGATTGAGAAGCATCCGTACGATCTGTCGATTGAGTATCCCCAAACACCACCGTTGATTGAGAATCCCCAAACACCACACTAATCGAAAGATAAGCACCCAAGATGGACAAACTAACTTTTATTTGAACTCATAAAACAATGCCAAAATACAGGGCATTGAAACAGAACGGGAATGTCACTGATGATGATCGAGAATAATTTTCTAGTTAAAAAAGTGACAAAAACGGCTTAACATTATTTGCTAGTTTTTTATCTGTTGACGCATTGTGTCCAAGGAATAAAACTAATCAACTGACAAATAGGTTGTAACTGAATGAGGATTTGATAGCGCGTGGTTTACACGGCCTAATTGCAAAATAATTAGTACACTAACTCAATTAATTATTTGAATGGAAGTATAATATACAATTCAGGAAGATGCACAACCAACATAAATTGCACAATTACTGTGGTACCTTACATGTACTACAAAAAATAACAAAACTACTCAACTCCACTCCTTCAACAAAACTGCAGGGACAAGAAAGCCACTAATACCTTAAATAATATCAGGCGGTATAGGATGTTGGCTAATTCGGTGTCATGCATCTGCTCCAGTACTCTAGCAAAATTAAATAGTGTTGTAACTTTATTCCAAGGGAGATTCACTGATATATTATGTTCCTCGAGTCGATGAAATAATTGCAAGTCCTTATAATGATGGGTAGTAGAGCTGGCATCAACAGGATATTGCATGTTATTAATTAAACTGGATTGTCTTCTACGACTAGGCCTTGGCCAATCTTCATGATGTGGAGCATCTCCATTAGCATCTGATTGTGTCAAATTTAAAATCGGTTCTCCTCCAGCATCAAAAAAGCTGCACCATACACCATCTCCTAGAGCTTCGTTAAATGTCTCATCAGCAAGCTGGAGTAACAAAACATCGAGCCACCTCAGAAATGATTCAATTAGAACTGACAGGAATCTTAAGCCTATTAAATTCAAGTGGTAAATAATGCAAGCAAACCTCAAACTCTCCCCTTTCAAAATGGAGCGCCCCAATATTGTTAAGTAGCTCTAAAGGTACTTCCTCGTTCCCCCTCTTCAGCAGGTTACGAGCCTGCAGAAAACAGACTTCAGCAATACAAAAAGATATAAAGTTAATCTAGTGGTGTGTTTCAGATGCCAGAAGAAAACATATGCCACATAGATGGCTGAAGATAATGTGGGAATGGATCTGACCATTTTGAGTTTCCTCGAATCCTTATCCATGGGAAAAAAATAATTAACCCATATGTCTTCAAATATAAGTCAAAATACTCCAAACAATGGAAAGACAAGTGAACAAGAGCATTAAAATACAAAAATACACATTTTGACAGGGAAAAACCGCAGAGATGTACAGAAGAAGAAACAGTGAAATATTCTCTATGGATAACGTTACATCGGTATCCAATAATCCATCTCACCAATAAATGGGAATCAGAAAACACTGTATACTTGTTGAGATAGGAAATTATAAAATTCTCTTAACAGTAGTCCTACAAGGCGAAAAAATTTCAAATTTGAAATTGCCAAGAAACAAGTTTGAGAAAATGAGATATAATCTGAATAGTCCATGAGAGTTTCACACCATATCCAGTTAGTTTGGCCCTCAAAAAACAAGATTATTTGCATTTTACAATTTTGTACTCTATATTATTACTGCAAAAGCCTAAGAAAGCCTTAAGATGAAAAACTTCGATTTTTGTGTTCCCTTTCTAAAAACTATTATAAATTCTACAAGAGTATGTTTGTGTGTGGTGTGTGTGTGCGCGCTCCCTACTGGCTTTCTCTAGCAGTAAATACTCAGCTCTTCTTGTATTGCAGTCCCTGAATAGGCAAGTTCTCAAAAAAACTTCCACTGTTTGGTCAAAGATACAAGGTTTAGGGACTTACAGGCCTTCTAACCATTAGAAAGAAGAATGGCTCTATGGTATGGCAGATTGGAAAAGAATGTTCAGCTTTCAGTTTATTGGTACACCAAACAGAAGCAAAGACAAAAGAACTTCAATGATGGTGGTACAAGTCTACAAGAGAGCATAAATATAATGCATTCTTATTTGGCAACTTGAAAAATAAGTTAGCCTTTTTTTTTTTTACCTAAGACTACAACCGATACAAACATGAGGAATTGTTTACTCAAATCCTAGGTTATTCATGAATTTTTCAGCACCAAATTTTTTTGAAATTTTCTACATAATTCTTCCAACAATTCAGGTTTCACCTCCCCACCCAAATTTTTTTTATCATATGGCGCTCCATGACCAGCTCTCACCCTCCCCTTCCTGAATTATGGATCTGCCTGTGCAGATATCAAGTTTGGAAACAAGCCAATATACTATAGTAGAGAGTTTCTTACGGTTTTAAAGGCGTCCAATGAGGCAATAATGTCTGTTGAAATCAACAGTTCACCAAGATCCAGGAAAGCCTGTAAATCAATGGCAGAAGCATGTAAATGGAGCTCATTAGATCTCAAGTCACTGTTTGAGACTTTGTGAAGATTCTCTTACAAAATCGTTATACTTAAGTTGACATCAATAAACACAAACTAATGCATGCTGTATCAAGGACAGAAAAAGAAAATTGACGCTCCAATCCAAATGAACCTATTAGAATTCTATTTAGAAGCTATCAGAAGTCTGTGAGCTCATCTCCATTAGAACAACCAAAAACCCTGTAAACACATGCAAAATTTCCATTTCCATGTAATTTTTCCCCGGCATTATGCGTCTTTACAGTAGATGATATTACATTGTCCAAGTTTCTAAAATCCGATACTCCAGAAACTTTTATTCCATTAACTTATAATTTAATTAATAAATTAACATTTAGAATCTAGTTCTAATATTAGAGAATTATTTCATGTTCTATAAGCCTACTCTTATTCATGTTTCCAAAGAGGACTGAGAAGATAGCAGCAGAATGACACATTTATCTTGACCTTCGTGATTCTTTTTGCCACAATATAAGTAGTTAAAAACCATCAAACTGGAAAACTTAACTGAAGAAAAAAGAAAAATCAACATAGTCACCTGAGGATCTCGGGGATCAATTTTTGTGGCTTTCTTGAATAGTTCTTGGGCCTTCTCAATCTGATCAAGCTGGGAATAAATGTGTCCAAGAGCCTAATCAAAACATATGATTTTTAGTTTTTTTTTCCAAACACAAACCACATAGTGGAAAGATTTAAAAAAAACAGATTTGTCAACTCTCACTTTTAGGGTCTCACAATTTTCTGGCTGAACCTCCAAAACCTTTTCAAAATTGGTCAAGGCACTTCGCAGGTCTCCTAATTTCAGTTGAACCTGCCCCAAACCTATTTAAAACAATTGAAACCATTCATTCACCTTACACGTAAATTTTTCTAAAATTTGAGAAAGTGAATATCATTCTTTAGAAGCGAGACAAGGTACATATCAAGATTCAAGCTGGAGTCATAAGATTATGGACATTCAGTTCTTCTAGTGGAAGATAAAGAATTAATTAAGTGGAAATTGTACTCATCATTTGCATCAAAGCTTAGTTATCTTAATTCAATTATTAAATGATTCACTGCATTTAGAGACACCATGATGTGTCTTGAAAATGTTCTCATTTTGATTTAAATGAATAATATGCTTACACTATGGGAAATAAATAGCACAATATCTGTGATCCTATGACTATTTAAATTTCAAAGTTAAAGCTGACACACCAACTGAATTCCACTTTATTCCATGCTCAACCGATCCTCAGTACAGTATAATAAAAATAAGGACAATTAGCATACCATAGTAAGGCAACACAAAATCACGAGGATTATTGCTTTCCTTTACAGATGCCATGTAGTACATCCCTGCTTTCTCATAGTCCCCCTGGAATCAAGAAAGCAATTAAACCGTATGATCAAAGCATAGGAGTCTATCCAAGAAAGTGATTATAAACATGATAAATTTTAAATGGTGACTAGGTCCATCAGGTACCAAGATGGGAAAAATTAAAAGGTTAGAGGAAAAGAATAAGAGAGATGAGCATGGACGTTCTCAAATATTTTTGAGAAACCAAAATTGGAAAACAGGAACTGATAAAATATAGGCACGCATAGTGATTTCTCTCTTTTTTTTTTAAATAAGAAACGATATTTTATATATGACAAAATAGGATAAAGTTTACAAAAAAGGCAAACAAGATATCCGCAAGTACGCAAAATAGGTACACATAGTGATTTCTCTAACCTTGCTGTGGTAAGACCGAGCCAAATTATAATAAGAATGTGCCTTTGTTGGGCCATGAAGAGTGACTGCAAGTGCAGTTTCAGTAAGCTGCTCAACAAGGAAATGCTGTCCCGTGAAGAAGAAATGATTAGCCAGATAATTCAGTGCCATTGCACAGAATGGATATATCTCAAAAGCTCTCTGCATCTTCTCCATTCCATTCATAATACCAGCAGCTGAAAACATGTTTTTTACAATGTAAGAAGCAAGGAAGAATTGGTTAGAATTCCAAGACCAAGCTTATAAATTCATCTAACTCTCAAATACGCATAAATCAAAGTATGGCATAAAACAGCAGAAAGTAGAAACTGCAAACAATCGGATTGATGCTTCACGTGATCCTCAGACATGCTTGGAAACATTATTCAATGCAAAAAGTGGAAGAAGATAAAGCTGAGATTACAATAAATTATATTGCTGCTTCATTGGTGACATGACCGTGGATGAAACAGGTAAATAAGATGTAATTGTCCATCAATCAACAGTTAACAAAGCGAGAAATAGTAAAATCATATCCATCTGTAGATCTTGTCCTGTTCAACATCGGCACTCCAAAGCTTAACTAACCTTCGTTCGTTTGGAGGTCTGAAATTCCAAGTGCCACAAGAGCTTCAACATTGTCGGGATCTAACTGAGTGTAGAATTTGTCAAAGCATAAGCTTAAATCAACATGAAGCCAATCTAAATTTAAAGCTGCGTGTGATATCAACTAAGTAGATGCAAACCCCAGACAGTAACGGCTTGCCTGTAAAGCACGATTAAATGCTTGCTTTGCCTTTTCAAGATGCCCCAGTTTGTAATGGCAGAAAGCTATTCCAAGTCTTACAGCAGGAGCCCAAGGATACACTTGCAGTGCTCTCTAACCACGCATATAATTGCAAGGAAATGAAAATTGTTAAAGTTCAGCAAGTCATAAAACATAAAGTCTGGACAGGCGGGAGTTCTCCACCACCCCCAACCACCTCCCTCATCCCCGAACCCAGATGCTGAAGCAATTTTGAAGTACAAAGAACAATTAACAAACCTTGTATAACTCAAGTGACTCTGAATAGCGACCTCGGCTAAAGTGAACACATGCCTGCGTATGATTGGCTATCTGACATCAGATAATCTTATGATGGCAAGGTCGATTTAATGCTACAAACATTGAGCCCATGGAATTCCATAGCATATGCACTCAAACATTTATTCTAACAGCTGCTGAGATGTATGGCAAATGAAGCATGAAACATTTAGTCCGAACAAAGCTAAGAAGATTTTCAACTCGTGTTTGATAGAACTCAATTGGAAGATGTTAGCAGGGAGGATGAACAAATACATATCGATATATCTTTTAATCTTTTTAGCAGTATATAGATTTGCCCGATAAACTAAAACTCCAACATAAGTCAAAAATTTACATAACTAAGCAAATATGTTAAGTAGACTACAGAAGAAAAAAAAGGGTAATAATATTGTCAGAAAGAAAACTTGCTGCACTAGAAAGGAGTATTAAAAATATAGTCGTGAAATTCAAAAAGGGAGTTCAGCTCCATATTCATTTTGAACTGATAAATAGCAATCTATTTTAGAATTTGTAGTCAAAAGTTAGGAATTTAGTATCCATGGAAGATGCAACAGACAACTAGCTAAGTTTCCTAACAAGCATCACCATATATGATGGCAGGCTACGAGCTCAAATACCTGACCAAGAAGAGCAGGAACATTATCATGATCTCCATCCAATACAATCTTGAAGGCGTTAAAAGCCTGCTCAATATCGCCCTTGGCCAGTAAAAGTTGACCTGCCAACAGTCATGAAGAGCAAACAAACCACAAGCAAGAGAAAAATATAAACCACAGATCAGAAATCCTTGGGGCAGCAGCAAAAATACCAAAAAAGTTTCTAATATAGATAGAAAGAAAGCATCGAGTATTTATTATCTCATCCAAAAATTCCCTCACATCATTATTTCTTTCTACTAGTTGCAGGTTAATTTGGGCTCAACATTTTCGGGCTATCCTTAATTAAATTTACCTCGGTATATGTGGTGAAGTACACTTAAAGATTCATGTCCAAGCTCAAAATCAGACAGAAAGGGCAATATACCATAATTAAAACCCATACGAGTGTCATAATTCTAAAACTCAAAAGTATCTCTGAATGCCAAAACGAGCATATATCAATCAGATCAAAAGACTTCCGCTGCTGAATCTTAAAATAGTGGCATAAAAAAAAAATTTATTTTTAGCAAAATTTAGTTCAAAGTAATATACGTTCACATACAAAAGGAAAATATAACACATTGTGTAAAAATCCTGCTGAATTGCAGCCTATGATTCTTCAAAATATCAAACTTGTCCATAGCAATCCCTATCACAATGTAAATAACCATGAAATTGGTTAAAATTCCTGTTCCATTTGCAAAGTGATTCGATACCAAATTCATTATCAAATCTGGACCTTTTAGTATTTGACGATGATTGTGAAGTTAAGAGAGATTACTTTTGTGGAATATTTGGATTAGTTTTTGATTCATCATCTTCTTTATTAAAGAATAAAAAGTATTTCATTTTTTCATTGCAGTATACCTACAAGAAAAATTGAGTATAAGTTTTTTTTTTTGGCAATTATAGAGAGAAATTCCCCCAAATTAAATCAATAATTCACGTTAAAAATCAGTAAAAACATGGTACCGAAATACACAAATCAAATAAAATATCTCTATCATTCAAATTATATAAAAAACTGAAAACAAAATAATCATCAACAAAAAACAACGGCAAGAAATTTTAACCTAAAAAATCAAACTGAACAAAAAGACTCTAGAATAATAGTGCAATTAGAAACGTCAAAAAAGGCCTATACTAAGTGAACTAAACAGATAAATTCCTACCTAAAATATCCATTTGTTCATGATGATAAACATGTGATTTCAAATCACAAATTTCTAAACACACAAACGAGTTAAATGCTTGAACATAATAAAGAAACACTCTTATAGTAATCATCGTGTAACTACGAAATATGAATCTTCTCAAGCAATAAATTTTTACTTCAATATAAACAAAAAACGCAAATTTTTCGTGTATACCCAAATTAACAAACTTCAATAAATCATAGGAATAATAAAAATAACCATACCAGACAACGGAAACACATTTCGATACTCCTCATAAAGCTCAAAATCCGATATCATAAACTTGAGACATATTGTTTTGTTTGTTCGGTTGACTGTTGTTCGGTTGACTGAGGAACCCTAAACCTAATAGAAATTTGGTTTTGCAAATTGCAACAGTAACAACTATGTTTACGTTACTATATCGCAATTTGGGTTAGGTTTTTAATTTTCTACTATTGCATAAATGGAAAGAGATATTGGGCCGGGCAATTTTGCAATTGCACACTATGGCCCCACAAGTGTTCCGCTCCTGCCATAATAATGGTGTTAAGGGGGGAAGTGCACTACCTTTTTAAACAGAAAATGGGACAAAATGGAAGATTCTTCTCTTTAAAAAGCTTATGTTAACTTCTAATTCCATTTATTTATTAGGTCTAATTCCATTTATTTATTAGGAAAAAGAATATTCTTGATAGGCAATGTCATGCGGCCACTTATAAATCATTTTAGACTTTAATTTGCAATCAATGTGGGACAAGATCATCACAATGACTCTTTGTACATAACGCGGCGTCTTCATCGCGGCCAAACCCATCGATCCACCAATGTTGGAAATCTAGAGATGACTATCATACACGTAGCAATTTATCTTACATAACACTTATATTTCAGTGTTCTTGTTGATGACCGTTTCTGGTACCACTCTGTCATGCCACACACCCAAGCACGCACAAGTGTGACTGTACAATGGGCTCGTATAGTAGCAACTTCATAAAAATGGTTAATCCAATTTACTATAGGAGTCCATTAGAAATCACTTATAAACTATTTTAAACTTTAATTTTCAACCAATGTGGGACAAGCATTATAGGTAGGGGTGTAAACGAACCGAACACGTTCACGAACTTTTCGAGCCGGTTCGAATAATATTTGGTTCGAATTCGAAATTATCGAATTCGAGCCGAACTCGAACATGTTCGAATATTTTTCGAATCGAATTCGAGCTAAAATTATATTGTTCGATTGTTCGCGAACTGTTCGCAAACTTTAGCATTATATTTAAAAAATAAATAAAATATTATTAAGTATATATATATATATATAATGTTCGAATATATATATAATATTATTAAGTATATATATATAATATTATATATAATATTGTAATATATATAATATATATTATATTATTTGAGTTCGAATCGAATTCGAACTCGAGCCTCAGTTCGAATCGAGTTCGAATCGAAAATAATAAAAGTTCGAGTTTCGAATCGAGCCTCGAATATGTTTATTCGAATTCGAGCTCGAGCTCGAATACTGAAAATTTCATAAAATTCGATTCGATTCGATTCGATTCGTTTACAGCCCTAATTATAGGTTATGAATTATACGGATTACAATAGCTTATAACTTAAAAGGTAAATAACAAATTTTTATTGCTGCTTAGACAATATTATTTCCCAAGGCGAAACTTTTATAGCTATCTTGAAATGTCCATATTAAGCTACTTCTCTTTCAAAGTAAGTTACTTATTCGGCGAGGAAAATTAAAATCTGTAGCATTGGCAAAAACTTGGTCATTTTGGAGGAATTTTTCGTCCAGTGATTATTGTTTTTCCGGTTATTGTGTTTGCTAAGACCACGAGGACCGATGTTTTTCCATGCTTGCATTTCGATATGAATGAAAAACTAATTTGATCACGAGGTTTAGAAGATGTAAATAGCAATGACAATGATTTGTTTTATATCCAAGTAACTGTTGTCGCAAAGACGGAGAAAAGTGTCACTATGTCGGTACATGCAACGGAAAATTGTAAATACCTTTCCCAATCCAAGTTGAAGGCTCATGCATGTCAATTCTTGATGCCTTATTATAATATTGTGTAGCCTGTATAAAATGGTCCTCCTTTTCTCTTTGCAAAGTCTCAATTTTCCCAAGGTAGCTATAATAAGCCCCCAAAGCATTTAAAATGGCTATCCTCTCGTACCTTACATCTGCATAATATTCATCAATTTCTGCAATGACACTTAACCATTAGTGAAATATCTAAAAGAACTAATGGGCAAGGCAACAAGATACGGTCATCAAATTCAATAATTATCCTTCCATCCTAAATAAATGCGAGAAGTAAAAGACCCAGAATGCATACCAGGACTAGACCCTTCTTCTAATATTTGCCGAAATTGTTCAATTTTGCCTTGTTTGAAGTACTCTCTCTGCACACAAACAAGTAAATTTTTTTAGAATTTTGGGAAAATTAAATTCAACACGCACTGGCATCGACAAGAATCTGTACAGTGTTCATATCATAGCATATAATAAACCTACACCTTCAAAAAAATATAGTTTTTTTGTACATTTTCAGCCGTCGTGCACAAAGATGTTGAAGTCTCTCGTACAGATGGTGAACGAGCATAGCATACAATTTTTAATATATCAGTAGGACATAGCACAAACCACTAGGGAACAAAAGGATATTAACACATGCAAAATTACATGGGTATTTCACAATTTCTATGTTTCACAAACAAAAAATTTTAATGCACCAAGTACATTGCCATTTTCAAACACGAACACAGGGAAAAATCAAACTGTGCTAACACAAAACTCAACACCGAAAAAATGCACCAGAAAGTGAGGTAAACTTATTTCGCCCACAGCAAAGACAGCCCCTGTAGGCTAACTGGCAAAAAAATATTGAAGTATGCAACATCGTAAGCACAAAAGCCCATTAAAATCTTTCCAAGCTCATCCAAAATTCAAACTTGCATTCCAAAGCACATTCATCCAAGCACAAATCCGATAGAAATCACAATCCACACCAAGTAAACACAAAATTAAACGCAAAATTCCTAACGTTTCACTCACACACATGGTTATTTGAATGAAGCACGACAAGAAACATCCAATTCTGGCATACATGTTTATACACAAATACAGGTTCCATACAAAAATAAACAGAAACAAAAGCCACAAAAAAAAAGAGAGAGAAACAAAACACGGAAACCACACACATACACACGGAGGGAATGTATATGAACACACCGCAATTATAAGCCAAAGATCAAGAGGGGCTTGTTCGGCTTTGAGAATGTCAAGAATATCCGTGGCGTCGCGAGGGAGCTGATCAAGGGCCACTCTCACCTCCTCCTCCGAATTCTGTACCGGTATATATACACACGCCATACATTAACCAACAAATTCAACTATTCACACCCCTGAATCCCCCAAATATGTAGCCAGATACGATTGAAAAAACCCTAGCCCCGACTGATTTCGGAATTTGCAAGTGATTCGCGGAAGTTAATCCCAAACTCTGTATTATGACTGTTCCGGTGACTGGGTTCAGAGGGCGCTATTTATGTAGAGTTCTCTCCGGGGGCAAACTGGTAAATATGTTCGTATGAATTTGGGGTTTGTGAGCAAGTAAATTGGGTAAAATCCAACAAATGTTCAAAATCATAATAGCCACGCGAGGAGCGTACATGCAAAACATTTTCCTCTATAAAGTTTCAAAACATTCCTAAATTTCACTTGACTATTTTTGGTATCTTGACATGTCATTTTTTAAGTAGCAAAAAAAAAAAAAGGTCATGCCGGAACTGGCCATGCAAGCGTGATAGTACAATGAATCCATGTAACAACTACTCATTAATAGTTATCGTCCTTTAAAAATGATTAACTCAAATTATTATATGAATTCTTTGTAGTCCATTATAAATCATTTCAAATATTTTTTCCTGACTCATGTGTGATAAAGGCATCACAATCATTCATCTTTCATAACACGATATTTTTGTCTTGTTTGTCCCTTCTATCCACCAACACCGATAATCTAGAAGTGAATATCACATGTTCAAGTGGTAGCTCACGTGATATAAAACTTTGTCTCGCGTGTTCGAAATATGACTATCACCCACGTAACACTTTGTTATGCATATCACTTATTTCAGTGTGTGTTTACGTTGGTGATTGTTTCTAATACCGAGATATGCATCATAGTTTGACTTCTTGAACTTATTAACACACAATGATTCCTATGTTTGGAAATAAAGTGGAGCAATTATTTATGGAGGTTTGGATCATAAGGAAAAATGTTCAAAGAATGGATGATAAATAGATAGGTGGAGATTGAAATCTTCAATCATCGTGCACCGTATTTTAAATTGCATTTTACCATGTATTCACATACTTACTCGTGTCAATGATTTGCAGGTGATAACATATTCTTTATTGTTTTAGACTTCGGGTTTTTTTTTTCTAGGCCATCATATTTGATATTTTATGGTTTATTTGGTCTAATTAAGCTTTGTGTGAAGATCGCGAGGGAAAGAATTTTGAGAGAATGAAAATTTGGTTTCTATCAAATTTCAAAAAATTAGTACAAGGATTTCATTGTATAATTGTAAACTAGTTTGATTATCGTTGAAGACTGGTTGATTTTTTTTCCTAAAATTGTAACATTTGTTAATTTTCATGTACTACACTTTATATTTTATTTGTTAAGTTACTGTATTATATTTAACTTTGACAGATATATTAATATATATTTGGTAGATATCACATAAAGCCATGTTGATTGTATAGAAAGTTTTAGCGCATTAATTTTATCCGTTTCAGCAAACAATCCTAATAGTAATGCATTCATTTTATAATTATAAAAAGATCAAGCTATTAAATATTTTGTTTTTTTATTTTTTTCATGCTATTAAATCTTATATACCTCATATAATTTCTTAAAAATCGTAATATAACATTCACACATTACATTATATACTGGCAACGTGTGCGTCCATATGCTAGTATTAATGATTTAATAATAATAATAATTTTATGAATAATGATTAATTTAATTTTTTTTTTAAACGTGATTTGATTATTTTAAAAAATTTATTCTGTCATTTATATATTTCTTCTTATATCAATCATAAAAATTAAATAGTCCAACTTTTTAAAACACATTTCCATTTCATTCGGAAATTGATTATATAATGACCTATTAATTAAACAATTTCTTAAGTAATTTTCCTATTATGTATGAAATCTTATTCCCATATATTTGCTGCTCATAATAATCAAAGGAGATAATTATAAATTGGCAGTAGAAAGGAAAAACCAAAACAAAATATTACATATCATTCATTAGTACATGGTTAGTAGTATAGTCCATCTTCACCATAAGTCCTTTTGTGCATCCAAAATGGATCAAAAAATCACACACTGACCACTTAAAAGCCATGTGATCAACGAAAAACTTGAATCATGTACTTGCACTACCCGCCGTTTTGGTTTCCAATAGTAAGCATACGAGTCAATAGTCATCGGATGATCATGAACTTGTCTGGACAGATCAAGATTACGTCTAAACCCCATCTTAGTGTTTGACATAGAACTAGAACTCAAACATTAAGGCTTATTTTCTACAAGACAAAATCAAGATCCAAGGTGATACTCTTCTTTTCATTTTGATTGTATTTCAAACCTATAAAATTAAGTAATTTTTCTTAAATTTTGTATGCTTATGTGTTATTTATTGATTAACTTGATATAATTAAAATTATTTTAAAAACTGAAATTTTTTTTCATGATTGATCACATAATAAACCTACATAATCTCGTAAAGTTTAAAATTTTACATTAACATTTCGTCATACTCCATATTTTTTTAAACCTTGTTTGGAGTATTTTTAAATAGGATTTTAATTGATTTTACTTCTGCATTAAAATGGGCTTTGGATGCCAATACGATCTCCAATCTGGTATAGTAATATAGAGCCCAATAAACTATTATTGTACCCTGAAAAAAACTGAAAAACTGGCCCATTAGAAGGGCAACTTTGCCATTTCACTTAGGTCTTGTGTGGACTTAAAAACATTATTATTAAAGTAATCGGGCACATACGATCTGCGATCTTAAATATGAAATAATTAAATGCATGTGATATTAGCTCAAATTTAATCGACGAATATTTTTAGTAATCAAATAATTTGTGTATAGATTAGATCATTCTTTGAATATATAAAATGTGGAACTTTGAAATAAGAGTGTAGGAGAAAATTATAGAAATAATTATTAATTAATTGACTAATAAAAATGTATTTTACAAAGAATTTATAGAGAAATTGAGTTAGAGTAAAGCGATTACTGTTAGACCAAAAATTATAGTTGTTAGTCAAGACAGCACATAATGCATTTATTTCGGTGCTAATAGATTGGGCTGTTAGGTCCATGACTCCGGAAAGGTGTGTGTCTATATTATGGTTGTCTCATATCCTTTATATATCAGTCTTGTCATTTTTCTATATCAATCATGTTCTCAACGAATACAATATTATCCGTAAAGATCCGACATCACTCTTTTACAGTCCATCTAGCCAACCAGATCAAGTGGCACAAAGTCAACAGTTTGACGCATGAAAACTTCTCAATAATTCACTCATTTCAGTGGTACTCTCATTCATGTATATTTACCCCCAACAAACTACAACTTTGAGAATGTTATCATCATATCAAAATTACAGCCGAATAGTTGTTATGATTCGTGTACTTTTTACAATATATTGGTAATTACCAGTACTACATGGCATTAGTGAATGGAGCTAAAACTTTAGTTTATGTGAGGAGATTAAGGTGACAAAAATTATATTTACATGAAAAATATTTTTACATGGCTGTGTGTGTATATATATATATATATATATATATATATATATATATAGTACTAATTTAAAAATATAGTACCGAGAAAAAAACTCAAACCCATAATTATCGAAATAAATGAAACTCGAAATCGAAAAAGCAAAATAAAAAAATTAGATTTCAAGTACAAAACCGATAAATTGAAAGTCTTTCGTTTCCTCGTACAAATATACTTATCATTTTCTCATTGTTTGAAGGAAAGAAATCGCACACTTATCTATCGACGTTGATATTTTCACATCTTATAAGTAATTTTTTTGAAGAAAATAATAATAATAATAATAATTAACCGAGGTTTAACCGAACCGAACAACGCACTTCGGTTTGGTTTATTAATAGACGATGTTTACTTTTGGTTTGAACAAAAATTTAAACCGAAACTTTCCTAATAAAATAAAGGAAAAAAAAAACGAAACTTAAAATTGTGTTTATTTAAAAATCGAGAACTCTACTTAACTTAGTATAGAACATAACTACCGACAATTTCAGAAAATATATTTAATTTTGCAATATTAAACGAGCTTTTTGTATGCGCAGATTATATATTGGATAATGATAATAAAATTACTTAGTTGAAAAAATCACATTCTTTTTCAAATTTATAAATTAAATTTCGTGATCCATTAATTTGATTTTTCTTTAATTTTTTAATTAGTTAGCCGACAAATGACCGACCAAATTACAAAAATAAAAGTTTATTAAACATCATTAGCGACTTCTAACTTTTATCATAAAAAAGTTATTAGTTAAACAGAATTCCACTCTGATGAAATAAAATAATATTATATACGAGCGTGGATTGGTCATTTATATATTTTATATGCTAATAATTAATGCATGATGTCACATTATTAAAATAATAACGTATCTTAGAATGATACTAGGAGTATTAATTTTATAATGGTCGAAATATAAAATAAAGTAGGCATTAAAACTGGTCTATTTTGAAAATATCATATTAATATTAAGACATAGGAAACGAATTTAAGCTATTATTAATAGTATGTCATAATTTAAAAAAAAAATGATTAATTGATGGATTATTGCGCTAGAAGAGCCTACCAAATAAAAATATCAAACTAGATAGTACTAGATTTGTGGTTCTTTGAAGCCTATTTGCTACAACGTCAAGAAACAAAAGGTGCAGAGGGGATAAAGTAGATTCCCACTGCATATGGTAATTATTATTAAATTTTTGCATGTTTATTTTGTCTTGGGCTTGTCAAATGGGGCCGACCCATCTTATTTTTATATCATGTTAGACTAAAGATTATATTAATATCGTATCGAAAAATATATATTGTACGAAAATTATGTTATTATATCGTATCGGTGCCCGTTGCATCGCGCTCTGTCACTGGCTTGCACCAGTCCAATTGTCGAGTGCCATGTATAAACACAAACTACTAAAATTTGGAAGAAAAAAAGTGAGAGAATGTGAGAAGTGTAGGCCTACGAATAATATTTTCATGGATTGGATGAAAGAACTTGTTTGTGAATCAATAATGAACATAGTCAAAAAAGACAGAGGTTGAGAGAATTTTTTTTACAAAATTTTATAATGAACAAGAGCAAATATTAGGTGGAAAAGAAAAAAAAAATTATGATTATTTTAGCTCAGTCAATAAAATTTAAAAATTGAGGAGACGGTCACACCCATCCGCCGCCCTAGTTCCGTCACTTTGGATAATATTGATTTTTGGAGGGGTCTAAGGGAAAATGCCACCAAACCAAAGAAGACATAATTGGAAACCCTCTGAGAATTTTGAGCAATCAAAAAATGTGGTATCAAGAAATTGTAGCCCTACCAATAAAATAACTTGTTCAATCAATAAAAATGAGAGACTGAAGAAAGTGAGTACAGGAGCATCATAATCCAACGAGGCTGAGGCCGTATCTACCCTGGGGTAGTTCGATTCCGGATCGGAGAGAAAGTTCGATGCCGGAGATAAAAACCACAAACAAATAAAAAAAGACCTCTCATATTGAAAATGAGAAAAGTAAAGAAAGAAGCATCTAACGAATGTTAAAACCATATATAACCAAACAAGTTCAAAAATAACATTTGGTTATTTTCCAAAATATTCTTTATTTAAATTACAACATTGATGTAAATGTAATATACATTGGTCCCATTTTCTTTTTTTAAAAAAATACATCATTTTTGCAAATATTAGATAAATAAATATGTCGGATGCTTAATAATTAATATCTTGTCAAATAAATTTGTTTTCACATTTTTTCAAGAACTAAAAAACCAAGATATGAGATTCCCATAATTATTTGGCACTCTGGCCGTCTATTAATAATATGTAGAACGAAGATTATATAATGAAATTTGTGATTATATTGTGATATTTTTATATTATATCATATTATTTTGTATTCAATGTATAATGAAATTTGATAAATAAAATTTTTATATTGAGTTTTTTCATGACACAAAATTATTATATAAATTTGATTGAAGACATAGTATTACTGAGCCCATTATTGTCAAGAAATATTTGTCATTTAGGACTGATTCCTATGCTTGTTTTCCTGATTTTATAACTAAAAAATATATTTTTTTCTATGTGAGTGGATGGTCATTGGATAGGAACAATAAAGATAAAATAGTCAAAAGACCATCATTATCTTCTTATCTCAGATTCTGTTCTTGTGGTGCTCTGTGAGTGGGAACTAAAAGCGCCTTTCACCCTTTTCTTTCAAAGCATATTTCCAAATAGTTTGTATTAATGGGCTTGGTCTATCACCTGATCAGAGTATATTATTTATATGATTATTTGAATTTAAAATAAAAATATGAAAGATTTATCAGATAATTTTATGAATATCTTGATAAATTATAGCTTTTAAAAGTGCTTTTACTGAAAAAAAAAAGACAATTTTAACGTGTGGATAAATGTCAAAAATTGTTGTTGTTTTTATTTTTAAATAGACTACAAAGTAAAAGCAGGCCATCAAAAAACACTCAGTTGAATTAGCCAAGATCATATTTTGCGCTGCAAATCACACAAACTGAAGATTTTTGATAACATCTCTGAGACATTTATCATTGCATTATATTGTCTCTACCATGACGAAGAATCAGGAGACCACCTTTTTCTGCTCATTCCTTATTGTTCTTGTTGCATACTAACTGGGCATATGCCTTTTATGACCAACTTTCGCATCTGACTTCAAGCCGCCACCACTTGATTCTCCTTCAGATGAATTATCCAAGGATTTGGTAAAAGAACTTGAAAGATCAGCATATAGATCAACAACCCTTCGGATATTATTGTTGAGCTCTCGAATCAAACCCGCATTTCTGCTTAAATTGTCTGGAATCTTGGACTCGTGATTCTGATTAATCTCATTGATCAGTAGCCTGTTCTGGTCCAATATATTCTGAACTTGAACAAAACTCTTCTGAAAACTTTGCGAGATTTTACCATCAAATTGAGTGCCATTATTTACAAGGTGCGAAAATGTATCTCCCTCCATTCTTGTCAAGATTCAACCTTGAACAAACAAGAGATGAAATGAATCAGGCCAAGGAACATAACAAGAAATGAGCCAATTTCACATTTCCATTATGTATTTCGATTTTCAAAAATGCCAATTATCTATATACCGAAACTCCAGTCTCTAACCGTCCTTTGGTTTATACCTAACTTACACAAAATAGCAACACGAAAAAAAAAAGATCAGCGAAATAACTGGACTAATTCGACATAAAAAAAGCTCCAGAAAGACGCAATTTTCATGGACTTCTTTAAACAAAACAAGAACATGCTTGCTATCATTGTACAAATTCAAATTTCAACATGATACTAAAAAAGAGAGTATTATTAATGTTACTACACCACAGAAATTATTGTCACTGTTATTCATGGGCTCAATAATTATTAGCATATAATAATACGAGGCATGATGAGATGTGAAAAGCAGATCCCCATTTCCATAAAAGGCAAACTTTTTAAACTGTACTCATAAAATCCCACCTAAGTTTCAGCTCAGAATTTCAAAACAAGAATCTGCAAACCCAAAAGAAACCAGTCATTGATGAAGTGCATAATTCATGACAGCTCTCAAAAGGGTATCATTTCAGGAAATTAAAAGCTTCTTAACCACTAATCAACATTAATCTCATCTCAGTCATTGAAAAATAAAACACCATTCAAGAACATTAACTACCAAATATATTTAGAACAGCAATTCTTGAAACACTCGATGCAGTGGTTTCTGAAAAAGAAGAAGATTCTAGAGGTGTAGAAATAAATGGGATTTCGTTAATAAAATAAATGGATTTTAAAATAAAATTTTGAAAAAGCCAAAAAAAGGGGAGGAAAAGATTATTCAAATGCTGGAATCGTACACCTCAAAGATTGCAGGTGCAGAGTGGAATATATTGGAATTCCTAAACAAGAAACAAAAAAGAACAGGAGTGCTCGTGACCATTATGAATCGAAATCAGGAATCCACAAAAAATCTCAAATTACGAACAATTAATAAAGACAAGTTTTTAATCAACGCCCGGTCAGGTAAAATCCAGTAGCTCTTTTTTCACAAATCACAGACCCGCACAACCACAAACTGAAGTTCAAAGGATTCATGGATGGAACTGATGAAGATTCAAGAAACCCAAAAACCATGGAAGCTGAATACACCGATTTTTCAGGGAAAAAAACACCAGAATTTGCTCCCCCAAAAAAACCCAGGAAAACGTTAACAAAAAACTCCTCAAAACTAACCTCAAAGAGACTAAATGTGTATTTTAGAGTATATACAGACTCCATCATTGCTTGGTCGGCGTACCTTGTAGAAGTGGGAGCATTATAATGGCGGGGATGAAGAGAATACAGATTGACAGAGGCGGAAATGGAATGATGCGCGACTGAATCGAATCTCGCATGAAGAGAAGAAAAAGAGAGAGCGACAGAGAGGGAGAGAGAATACGTAGATTTGACAATCACCAATACTAAATTGTAACCAATTATTCTTTTTCAATCATTACATTTTCTGAGAGATATCATATGGTAGTTATTAATGTAAAAAGTATATATTCCTAAAAGAAGTAAAATATATAATATAATATATAAATTTTTTGCAATGATAGTATGAACTCACAAAATAATATCACACACTTTGGTGCGCATATTACACATATCATACAAACTTCTGTATTAGTGTAATAATATACAAATTATGTTAGTCAAATAAACTAGATTTGATAAATATTACGTGACAAGCTTGTCTGCAAAAATATTAATAAAAAACGTTGAATACCATTCATTTAAATATATATCCAATTGATAATTTAGATCTAAGCAACAAAAATATATATATATATATTAGAACTTCATTTCTAAAAGAGGGATCTAGTTGGAAAAAGGTTTGTCCATGCTATTCCAGAAGCCAAATCCACACTTTTGAATTCCCTGACCTCTATGATGGTTTCATTACTGTGAAATTGCATTTTGATTGATGAATTTCAAATAACATATTTTTGTAGTTTTAGAGAAATAAAATCATAAACTTTAAATTCATCATTTTGCATATTGTTTAATATTAATTAAGACGAATTTCAAGTTCACCTAATAATAGAGACATTTGATATCTATTATACTTTGTGTAACTAATTTTGTAAATAAATAAGATATAATATTTCATATATTATTCATTGTCGATAATAAAATTATAATTGAAATCTATGAATTTTAAATATGTACAACCAAACATAACCTAAAAGAATCCACATGATCGAATAACATCGGCTTGACGACAAGTCATGGGGTAAAGCTCGTGGAATAGCACGGCTGAATGTAAGGAAAATTATAATTAGACATTAAATCATGGTTGTGTATATATATATTGTAGTAGTTTTAATAATCTATGAATTTTGACTATTTTTGTTGTATTTTGAAACTAAAATCTCAGCAATAATATAATAAATAACGCAATCAATTTTTTAATTGGATGATCTAATACAACTTAAAAAATAAAATGGAAACTATAATAGCCCATTTAGATTAATGTAAAAGGTTCGAATTTAGGCTTGGATCATATCCATTTGGGCTGGACTAGGGTATTTTGTTTCAAATTAAATTAACAAAATTAAAGAAAATTAGTTTTAACTTTTTTCAAAAAAAGTGTGTTTTAACTCACGACAGTATACAGTAAATTTAAAATTCCAAATATTCCGAATCTAATGCAACTGTCAGTGTTTATGGAAAGTTTTCCCTGTACTTAATTTCTCGGTATGATATGAATCGGGTCAACTCATCTTGTGGACATAACTCCGTGAAACCGTCACAAGAAAAACTTACTATAATTTGAATAAAATTTTAATTTTGTGCGTTGTTATTCAATGTCAAAGGATTTGGCACGCATGAATAGAAATATTTTTAATTACTCAACCTGCCATATAAAATCAGTTCAAATCAAGTGTTTATAAAAGTCTAATGACGAATGAAAGAAGTGTATTAATAGTATAGATAATAAATTACTTTTATAATTAAATTACTCAAGGGCGCACCGTACGTGGAACAGTTTCTGCCGGGATTACGAGCTGAAATCTTTAACTGTTCACCGGTCGACGGTTTTGACGTTTCGGCACAACCGAACGAAGGGACTCTGTCTTGCAATAACATGGAAGAAGAATAATCTCTTGCCTGAAATTAGAGTGAACTCGATAAAGAGAATCATGTGGTTTCATTTACCATCTATACTATTATATTCACAAGTTAAATCCAACAAATTAATATCTACTTTATTTAAATTCAAATACATTATCTCCTACAAATTACATATTTAATATAGTTTAAAATCTCCTACAAATTACATATTTATAGTTGCATCATGATTCAAATAAAATAATTAATATATAAAAAATAATCACAAATCCTTAAAAAATAAACCAATTATATATATTAATATATACATACATACACACGCACGCACACACATATATACACACACCAAAAGTTTTGGGATGTATAGAAAGAAATTACCACGTAATTAAACCAGCATAAAATATTTATATAATTCCTTATTCTATCATTTAAAATCAATTTAAAGCAAGTATTTATAAAGTCTACCAACAAATCAAATATATCAATCAACATAATAAGTTTTACATAAAAATATAATTAATTTACTTAAAAATTTATTATATCTAAATAGAAATATTATTTACTAAATATAATAGTAGTAGTATATATCATCACTATTATTTTATTATCGAAAAGAATTCAAATCTTGGAACAGTATTTTGACCTAGCTAGTAATCATAAGTAGCTCGTGATTTGAAGAATCTTTGGTATTTTTTTTTTAAATAAACATGATTTTTCCTTTCAATTATATTATATATTATACAAAAAATTCTTATGAGACCGTAAATTTTATAAGATGAATATCTTATTCGACTTCACATGTAAAAATATTATCTTTTATGTTAACAGTATTATTTTTGATTTTAAATATGGATCGAGTCAATTCACAGTACTGTGTCAATGAATACATCATGTCTCAAGTAGGAGTCTAATTAATAAAAAACTATCCACGTGCATTAATAACACTCATATATATAAACCCCAATTACCTCATCCATCCCGCGGAAAACAATTTCTCTTCTCCCGAAGAAAGGTACGTGATTCCTTGGACTCTGGTCGCCTCCCTAATTCAACTTGAATTATATTTTCATTAGATCGAACAGCTAACCCAGAAGGTTTTTGGCCAAATTCGTTTTTTTTTTTGTTAGTTTTTTTAACTGTAATAATAATCATATGAATAGTAGCGGTTTATGGCATTATTATTGCCGCATTAAAATTGGAGAAATAAGCCGTTTGTGTTTCTGCACTACAATTTGGAATATACAGGATTGGTTTTGAAAATTTTGATTCAAATTAAAATTTTTTATTTTAGATTTTGAATTGGAAACTATTGTTTTGAAACCGTATTCAACGAGTCAGTTCGACCGAGAACCGATCACAAGTTCGGTACAAACCAAACCACAAAATGTTTTACCGACTGAGAACTTGTCAGACCATTTTTGAACGTTTTTGAACCGGTTAAAACCGGTCTGACAGGTTCGCTTTTTTAAAATAAAATTGAATTTAATTATTTCTTATATTTATAATTTTAAATATTATTTTTAGATGTATATATACAATTATTTGAAAATTTTACTTTGTTAAAAAATTTATTTAAGTAATATTAGATATTATATGATTTTTTTTAAAAATATAGATAGTTATATTTGGTATTTTTTATTACATGTATGTTTAGATTTTAAAATTTGGTGAATATATATATATATATATATATATATATTTATTATTTATATACGTTTTTAAAATTTTAAAAATATTATTTATTATGTTGTAATATTATTTTATATAATATAACATTGTTTATATCTGACAAGTTAAAATCACTATTTTATGATTGACTGATACGGTTCGGTTATAAAATTATTGTTGGAAAGATGAGCAGTTTCTCATGTTAAAATCCCTTTCAAAGCTTTGTTTTTTAAAAAATATATAGCTTGTAATTATAGTTTTTTAAAAGAGTTATTTGCACCAAACCCCCCGTGAAATATCAAACATGAACACTTCTTCCATGTGAAAATTAAACCGGCTTCTTGCACCACTTGAAAATCCGGTGAGCTAAAATATTTTGATAACATTTCATAGACTAGTTATCACAATGACCAGCAGAAAAACAATTAGAAATATAATTCAATTTGCTATAAGTCATATTTCAGGCCGGCTAGAATGATTCGAATGTTATCTGTGCTAACTGGACGCTTCCGGTTGTTATATTCGTGTCATCTAGCTCGCTCTTACAACGTCTGGTTAGCATAGATAGCATCCGAACTTATTTGTCCGACCACTTGTAGCAAATTGAGTTTTCTTTTTAATTATTTTATTCGTTGATCATTTAATCGATGTTATATAAAATATCATCAAAATACTTCAACTCGCTAGCTTGTAGGTGGTACAATGGTGTTTGTACAACTTTTACAAAATGTTGAGATCTAGAATGTTTATTTAATTTTCACCTGGAAAGAAATGTGTAAATTTTTTTATATTTCAATCTATTATTTTTTATTATATTTTGAATAGAGCTACATGTTTCCTATTTTGATTCGAATTGAAAATCTTCCATATCGAAATATGTATGAATTCTAATAATAAAGTATATTTTTGTTTCTACGATTTTATGTCGTCCAGGTATATAACCACCTTATTTCCATCTTGGACTATAGTTAACAAAAAACCTTCCATAAATAGTCTTTCGCATATATGGAAACAAAGTTATAATTTTGAGGCTAAAACTTATATATTTCACATCACAAATTCTCTATTCGTGTTTTGATTTTCGTCTCATTTTCTTCTTTCGTTCGCTGCTAAATATATGTCCCGAAGAAAACAACTTCTCCTTTCTTGAAGTATGATCAAAGGTACGTATTTTTTTTTGTATCGGTTTTAGGGTTTTGTGTATTTTTCCTACTACTTTTTGATATAATAATGTATTTGAAAATTAAAACCTGCCCTACTATGAAAATATTCGATAGTAGGGGTGGTTAAGATCTTAATTCTGCTCTTAAAATCTTCTTGAACAGCACTCGCTGTAAAGGCCCCACTCTGATTAATTTTTTTTTTAAAAAGTAATTAATATCGAAATTTGAATAAGGATTTTCTTTTTGTTTCTGTAAGTTTACTAGCGAACGATCGATGGCGGGGGGTTATGTAACTTACATTGGTGTAGCGGGTGAAGATATTGAATTAGATTATGCCTTGATCGACGGGGCTTTGAATCTGATGGCATTTACATCCGGAAACAACACCTTGGATGAAGTCGGAAGACGAATCCCGGAACGTGCGGAAGTCACGAACCAAGGTCACTGTTAATCGGAGTCAATTTAAACGTAAAGGCGGCAAGTTCAACATCAAGAAATCACATCAACATGAAGAATCCTCGAGTTCAAGAACCAATCCCCGTCCATCATCTGTTGTTAGGTCGTTGCCTGCAGGGATTCAAGAGTTGATAGGGCTGTGCAGCTTGCCTACTCAAAAACAAATAACCGAAAGTGATGTAAATCATGCGCTGTGCAGGCTAATGTTACCAAGGCCCTGGGTGATGGAACTTCTTAAAGATATGTTGAATCCAAATGAGTGCAAGAGACTCGAGAAATTAGGGATACCAGCGACTATCTATGGTCCGGACGGAAGGGAATACGCCATGATCTTTGTTTCTTGGAACGAAAAAAAATTCTACGTCCTCAAAAGCAAAATGTGGAACCAATTCTGCCAAGATTACGGGCTCGGCACCTCGACGACGCACATGGAGACACTGTCGATTTGGATGTTCCGCCATAGGCAAACGAATGATCTCTGTTTTGCCTTAAATTGGTAGTTCATTGAAGGTAGCATGAACGAAATTTGTTCTTTCGAAGACGATGACATTTGAGTGATTTCAATCATAAAACTAAGTATCTCCAAAACACAAATCTATAATTTCAATTTTTTTTAATGAATCTATTTTCTATTGGACCATTTATGTTTTAAAATATGATTAGACAACATGCCTGTTTTAATCCGATGTATGTTGATTTCATATTATTATAATTATTTGTATATATCATAATTACTATATTTTTAAATAATGATTAAATGATCAAAAGCACCCATAATTTTATTTTTAAATTTAAATAGACACGTGTTATTATGGATGAGAAATTTTATTTTATTATTTTCGTATTATGAAGAAAAGTTCTAGTGAGCTGAAGCCCTCCTATGTATCGTGTAAGAACAGCTGTAACCGCCACACGCCGCCCTTCTCCGCGACGCCATTCAGTTCTCACTCACGAGTCTCCGTCAGAATGTCTTCATCCACCTCCGATTCTGCCCAAATCATCGAGCACATAGTTCTGTTCAAGGTCAAGCCCGCCGCTGACCCCGCTGCCGTCAACTGGCCAACCTTTAGGAATGATACATTTTCCTTGCTTTGGTTAAACTTAAGCACCTTAATTACTGTGTTTGCTATTTTATATAAAGATTGTTTGATTCTCGTGTTTCTTTGGCTTATCTTTCGGTTAAATTAATTCGTATGATCAACTTGAAGTTTATGGTCATTAACATAAAACATAAAGTCGGGCCAGTTTCTTTTATTTTCATAGTACATTTATGCTTTAAAATTTGCTTGAAATTTTGTTTTCCCTTAGGTTTGTTTCGGAGGAGTGATTGGATGAAGTGGAGCGGCAACGTAGGACAGATAATCATGGATTGCCTAGCTTTGAGTTCTCACCTTGTTATGCATAAACCCAGAATACTGCTATTTGTGTAACCTTCGTGGGATCCTAACATAGCAGATCCTTGAGAGTTCGATGCCCATGACGTATGTCTTTGCATGACTTTTAATTGCATATCGGCATTTAACATATTCAGCTAAGTCTAGCCAATAACGTAGGCATAAACCACATATCAATTCTAGCAAAAGACATAGTTGTTCGGGGCGTAAGGTGCATCCCAAAAAAAAAGGTCGAAGCATGTCATTTCTTAAACATTTATTGATAGAATTATAGTTACTTATTGCGCATATATTACCGTATTTAGCACTTAAAGGACTTAACCTTTTACTTTTTTGTTTACTATAATTTTCAGAAACATGAATGAATACATGATTTGGATCAAGTGGACGAGCGACAGCAGAAGACTGCCATATTTCAAAGGATGAATTTAGTTGTTTTCCATCAGACATTTGTTTTAGCAGAGAAGGATGTCATAATACTTTGTTGTATGCGATAAAATGCTCAGCATTGATTTGCAAACAGAGGAAAATGCTTCGCTTGTTATATATTGATGATATTTAGATAATTGATTTGATTGTAATATTTTTTTTGTGTGTAAATAGATGTGTTTAATTGAAATAAGATATAACTTAATTCTATCTTCTTCTACTAATAAATTTGTAACAAGTTATCAGGACGAATGTTCTTCAAATTATAAATTCATAAATAATTTTATTCTTAGCCATTGTATGAATGCTCTCGAAGAAGCACGATATTTAGATAATGATATCGAAGAATCACAAAATTTAAATTGATATTAATGTTTTTAGTTTTATGTTATGCTCTTGAAGTAATATTGATGCTCTCGAAGTAGAATAAATTCTAGGTTTATATTGATATTTATGAAGAATCACATTTTTTATTTATGTTGTTGCTCCTGAAGTGGCACAACATGATTTTTTTATCGATAATCTTGACAGATCTATGAATAAAATATAAAAGTATGAGATTTATCAATATTCTTCATAAAAAAATTTTAAAAGTTTATCAATATTCTTTATACATTGCGAATTTTATCAAAATACTTCAAAAGAATTTAATAATAGAAGATTTTATCAATATTCATGTAGAATATTGATATAAGACATGAACATTAATGAATATATTGATTCAATATTTGACACATATCAGTATTTCTTAAAAATTGATCCAAAATTCAAGATTCGTCAATATTCTTCGAGAATATTGATTCAATACGGATTAAAAATATATTATTTTTTATTTAAGTTTTCTTATTATACCCTCTCACGATTGTTTAGTATTCACACTCTTTTAAATTTTGTGTCAACATACTAATATTTTATTGGTTAATAACTATGCCAACAGATCATGTTTATTTTTATTTACATGATTATTTATATTTCCTTTGAACAAATCGGTAATAGATCTATACTTTAGATAAATTAATTCATTACATAGATTTATGAAAGTTTTTTTTTTAAAAAAAAAATTGCACAGTAAAATCGTGACTAGACCCCTTTGCATATTATCTATTTATTTCTTTTACGATAATAATACAATTGTATTGTCTAAATATGATTATTATAATTTTTTAATTATTTTTTGTATAACGGTTGAAATGGCAATTAATATAATCAAACTTGATTTTGAAGCATTTGTTTTAACCGAAAAAGATTATTTGTCATGGATTTTGGATGCCGAAATTCATCTTGTCTATAAGAATTTAGGAGATACGATAAAAAAACAAAAATCCGTGCAAGATCATGCAAAAACATCTTGAAGCATATGTTAAATATTAAGACAATCCTCGGATGCTGCTAGCTAAGGTCGAAAATTAACAGTAAAACAAATAATAAGTGAGTTAGTGTTTTATAAAATAAAAAATATTAATCCCTAAACTTTTAATTTCAAACATATTGATTGAATCAGTGCGTCGCTTGACCAACTTCTAATGCTAAATTCGTAGAAATTAATACATAAAAAATCTTATGTTATATTAAAAATTGATTGTCACTGTGTATTGAGTTTTATAACAAATAGTCACTTGTTAATTTAGTAATTAGCACAAATATCGGGTGGCTAATTATAACTCGTAATTTCGGAACGATTTAAAACAATTAGCATGATAGCATCAAACGAATTAATTAAACAAAAAATAAATCGGACAATTAAAGGAAATTTAAGCAAGATCGGACAAAATATAATACTTATGTCGTGGTTACTAATTTCCATATATATGTTTGCTTTTCTATTTTTTGTGTAGATAATTCTTGTACACTCTATTTTCATTTATTATTATTTTTTGTTTTTTTAATGATTCTGTTTTATTCAAATATTTAATGTAATATATAATGAATAAAATATAAAACACATGCCATTCTTAATTCGAAGAGATAAATACAAAGAGCATTTGTCACTGAAACTGACAAAGCTTGGAAAAAAATGAAGATAAATGTTTCAAATGTGGAATGAAATAACATTGGTCTCATGCGACAAAACATTTCGTGGATCTTTACCAAAATTCGATTAAATGAAAAAGAAAAATAGAGATAAATTTTGTTGATGATGATGGTTTGGTCGACATAACTCACTTAGATGTCTCTAATTTTTTTGCTAATTCAGATGAAAATATTGATCATTTGATTGGAGGTGGAGTGATAGGAGAAATTGAATAATTTAATGTCGATTTTAGTTTTTTTCCTTTGAAAATTCAGTTTACATTTTAAGTTGTTTTCGAATTCTTTCAAGAGAATATGTAATAATAATTGTTTGATTTAGTAGTCTTTTCATAGTTCAATCTTCTTTTCAATTATAGCCGAAGTTATTACTTTTGAGTTTTATTTAATAAAGTGTTTTATTCAGAAACCTTGAATTTAATAATCCCAAAGTTTTGACTTATTAAATTATGCATCTATTTTTTTTTTTTTAAGATTAATGATAGAATATCAAAATGAATGTCAAGCTGATAGTGGTATAAGAATACCATCCTTCAAAGAAAATGGTATTTTTTAAAATTAACATTATTAAAGGAAATGGAAATGCAAAAATAATTTTACCAAATGATATCTCTCTAAATTCCATCCCACTTCAAATCTTTTTCCGAGCTATCCCGAACTCGAATCTGAAAATTTATCAATAAGATTATTCTAAATTTGGTAAAAAAAAAAAATATTTTCTGGACAATATTTATTTAATATAACTTGTTCAATTATACTTTTAAGTTAAAATATATATATTTCCCAATCTGGAATATGGGCATTCGAATTTTCAATGGGCCGAATAATTTTTTGGACTTTAATTAGCCCAATTTAGGCACATGAAAGTTGGGCCCAAAACCCATTTTAAAAGCAATCGCAGCGTCGGATCTACCCAAATTACGTATAATAATAACCCCCGCTGATATCGAAACCCTAATTTCCATCAAGAGTTTGGCATTACACTTCTATCTGCAAACTCGAAAATGGCGACTCAAATGAGTAAAAAGAGAAAGGTTTGGTCTCTTCCGAGAATGAATATAAACATTTAGGTGATACACTTTTTATGCCGAGAAGGTTACAGTGGCGTGCGCACTTGCTCAGCTGCACGGGTCTACATTTAAGTTCCCGGAGAACAGCGTGGAGTTGTATGCCGAGAAGGTTGATAACAGTGGGCTGTGCGCCATTGCTCAGGCGGAGTCTCTTCGCTACAAGCTCCTTGGTGGCCTTGATGTCAGGCGGTAATGAATCAATTTTATTGTTCTTAAATATTTTATTGTGGGAAATTGGCTTTATTTGATCTACCTTGGTTGTTGAATCCATCTCATTGAAAAGCCTTAGAGAGTGTTTTTGTAGCTTCAATACTCGCGGACAAAATATTACATCCTTTCCAGATACTATATTTTGAATTGTTTGTAATTTCAATTCTTGTTATTAATGTTAGTATGTCATCCATAAAGCAAATTGGTGATTCAACGCCAATTTGTGTCGGAAGATGACCATATCACTATCTTCCTCCATGGCATCATACACCTGAAGTGAACTGGTCTTCATGCTGTTGCCATGGAGAAGAAACATGAAAAAATACACCTGCTGAGGGTGTATGGAAAATATTGTTCTATATTAGGAAAAATACACCAAGTATTATTGTAGCTATTGGATTGATACAGTCCTCAGAAGTTGTAATATCTTAACGAGGCATATACTTTCCCGATGTGATGGCTATATCTTCTCTGCAATAAGTACAATGTAGCCAAATGATTTTGGATAATTAGATCAGCACACATGATGGTAAGAATTAATCCGCTAGCTCGATTAGATTCCGACAACTTTGTGTCCTTAGTCCATCTCCAACCAATAAATCTATTTTGATTCAGAAACTAGTGCAGTTTTCTCCACCAATTATAACATTCATCTCCAACCCATTTACTTCAAATCTTACGCTAAAAAGTATATTCCTAGAATATTTTTTTGTTTACTATTTATTTGTAAATTTAACAATATAATTATAATTAATGTTAATATTAGTATCATAGTTATAATTTTATTTTTATTAATAGTTAAATTTATTTATTTGATTCTTATATATATTAACTCTAATATTTATAATACGAATTATATTTTATATCAACACGATTTAATTTTACTCATCAATTATATAATATTATTATTAAAAATATTTAATACATATTTATATTAATTAAAAAACATTAAAAAAATAAAAAAATAAAAAAGAAGGCCCAAACCCAGCGCCAAAATGGCGCTAGGTTTCTCCTCTGCGCCCAAATTTGGCTGGGGCAGAGGAGGGAGGCTGCGCCATTTTGGAGAAATGGCGTAGTCTCCATTGGAGGGAAAATCATGCGCTATCATTGTGTTTCACGGTGTGATAGCGTAGGGTTGGAGAAGCCCTTACCCATATGACACGTTTACAAAGTTCACATGATTATCCATTCTTTATACTGAGAAGTGTGACATGCATATCGTGTGCATTCCATATTGTTTTTATTCAATTTTTTTAATAACTTAAATTACAATTAATAAAAAATATTTTTCGTGGTTTGTAACCTCATTTTGCAAAATTTGAACCTTTTTTTAAATTTACAACAGTTAAAAGAGTTTGGAAAAATTAAATATATATGCATCCGAGTTTGACATGTAAAATCAAAAAAAAAAAAATTGTAGTTCTTTAAGCAATTCAGTTTCAAAAATTTATAATTTAAATGTATTATTTTTCTGTAAGACTTGTAGCCTATATGTTTTAAGAGAATAATATAATATAACATCTGGAAAAGAATTTTCGGCAAACTGCATCTGGTATCCAGAGTAACTAATTAAAAAAGTGATTCGCTTAATATTTTAAGATTTAAAAATTGTGAAAGCATGCGGTCAAACTCACGGGATTTTAAGTCATTTTCAACCACTAAATCTATTTTGGCGTAAATTTTACACTAAAATAACTAAAATAGTGCGATTTCTGCATCAAATACAACATCCATCTCCAACTCATTTAATTCAAATTTTACATCAAAAAGAATATTCTCGAAATATTTTTTTTATTTTACATATATTAATTATTATATTTTATTTAATATATTTTTAATTATGAATAATGTTTATGCATATATTAATTTATTGTATTTGAATTATGTGTTTCAATTTAGTTATGAATTGTATTGTTATATTAATTTTTTTCATTTGTATTTAATTATATTATTTATAAATCATTAAATCAAATTATTCTTTAATGATTAATAATTAACATAAATAAATAAATTAATATTTAAAAATCAATAATTATTATTCTTTCATTTTTATTATTAAATATCTAATTATTAAAATAATAAAATATATATTATACTATTATTTAAATAATCTTTATATATTTAAATAATCTTTATATTTTTAATATAAATATTTATAATAAAAAAATACAAATTTATAATATAAAAAAAATATGCGCCAAATTTGGCGCAGAGAAAGGGGGGCTGAGCAAAATAGCGCAGCCTTAATTGGATGGCAATTTCTTTCACCAAAATGGTGTTTTACACTATTTTGGTGCAAGATTGGAGATGACCTTAATAATTTTTTGTTATTTAATGGAAACAAATTTCAAATTCACAAATGATTTTTCACCTTTTGAAGTTAGGATACTATTCTAATTTAAGTGGGACGAAATCACCGGTCATATTTCTTTCAATGGTAAACACAACAAAGTCGTAACAAGCCCAACAGAGACCACATGTTCAGATAAAAATGTCGGATTAACCTGAAATTTCAACAAACATTTTCAGATGAGATCTGAGATCTCAGAAGGCAAAATGTAAAAGGCCAAATCAGCATTGAGTCCTTCAAATTTCGACTATTCATCTCAAATTGGTTAAAGTTTTATAACGAGAATATTACCTAAATATATAATACATTTGAAAATATATTCGATAAGCAAATAGAGCTTTCGAAATTGGTATAGATGGGGTAATATATAATGGACAGGACTATGGAAATATGCGTGGGTAAAATTAATTGGTTTCTACTTAATCTTAATTCTCAAGCCGGCCCTGGCCAGTTCTATTTCAAAACGAAAATGAGATTTTTTTTTGACCATTTTATATGAAACTGGTGGCAGTGGAAAAGATAAGCTTATCCACCAAAACAAGCGGAGAAGCTGGCACGTAGGACAATCTGTGGGATACCCTCAATTTTCCGCCTCTCCTTCTGCCCCCTTCTCCACTCCCAATATCCCCCACTATAACCTCCTGCCCAAGAAACGTTCATATCAAAACCAAAAACATTTAGCACAAGAGGAAGAAACTTGCCTGAGTAAGAAAAATGGCATCCTCTTCTGCTGTGTCGATGCCGCTCACTCGTGCCAGCCAGAAGAGGCAGCCCAGTGCTGATGCCTTCCTCAAGCCATTGCCTTTGAGGACATCAAAGGCAGTTAAGATGTCGAAGCAAGCAGGAAAGTTCGAAGTCAATGCTTCATTGAAGGAGAAGGCGGTTACCGGATTAACAGCCGCTGCATTGACCGCTTCCATGATTGTTCCAGATGTGGCTGAGGCAGCGGTTTCCCCGTCTCTTAAGAACTTCTTGCTCAGCATTGTGGCTGGTGGTGTTGTGCTCTTCGCCATAGTTGGTGCAGTGGTCGGTGTTTCTAACTTTGATCCTGTCAAGAGAAGCTGAGAAGCACACTGATAGTCTGATACTATATGATATTATACGTTTTCATGTGTTCACATCTGTGTATGAGTGTTGTATCAATCAAAATGTATTCACGTATTACTGTTGCTGAAGAGATCATTTATTGGATTCTGTTTGCTATAACTTTTCCGGAAACAATCCGTGGCATAGGATCCATAATACAAGTTTGCCATGCAGATGACCAGCAAATGAAGTAAAACTGGTCAAGAAGCTGACTGAATCAGGAAACTTTCTATGAACAAATATCAAAAAATTGTGTCTAATATCTCCGACCACTTATTATCTTTCGGTGCGATGAAATTTTGAAATCATGTCGAAACAAGAATCTACTATCTTCTAAATAGTTCACTTTATCTGCCTTGACAAGTGTGATCTTCACCTTCTGTTCATCACCATAAATCTCCTCTTTAATCTTTAGCTTAAGAAGAAACTCTGCAAACTGCAGGCAGTTTCGAATAATTTCAAGAAATTTCGGTTCATCTTCGGTTTCATATTTCACCATGTACAACTCCTTCGCGGAGCAACCCAAAATCTCTTCACCAGCATCTTGAAAAGCCGTCACCCATGTCAGGCCGGTATGATCCTGAACTTGAACTTGACGTAGGTATCTATAATCGCACTCTTCAAATTCTTGGTTACACCTATCACATAGCCACAGTGAATTCCCCGATTTTGTCACTTTCTTGTTACACTGTCTATCCCCAATCATTAATGAGCAGGCCGTATAACAGAAAGTATCAGTTTTGATAAAAGATATGGTTGCCTTAACAGCGATCCAGTCAGGCTTGTCTGACCTTCCGACCCCTTCCTCTTTTATCTGTGTAATGGTCTCGCGTATCTCATATTTTGATCCTCCAGGTACGTATTCCTCGTCTATTTTTTAAGATGATTTTCAGCACGTTTCAAATTTATCAAGTGCTTGTTCCATTACCTATGAAAGTAAAAGAAACCAGAACAATCATTACAAATCAAATTTTAACAGAAAAACCCACCACTAAAGCAAAACAGAGTTTGATGTATCGATGAAAATTAGTCCAACACATTTCTCGAGTTTTACCCTATGAAAAGATTGCTAAGCTTGCACCTCAACTTCAGTTGCTTGGATGGTCGGCTTTGAGAATTCTTCTTCTTTGGGAGGATGGATTGTGACAAGATCGGGTAGAATAGTAGGGCCCTGTTTCCCTTTGGGATCCCAGTCGAGCATGATCTTGACCTTGATACCGAGTACACCTTTACCAAAATGCATAAAATGGAAGTCATAAAACGGGAGATGATGGTTTTTAAAAAATTAAAATATGGTATCTGACAACGTTGGCATAGTGTTTTTATATCCATTTAGACAGACCTGTCTGAGAAGTACATGTCTAACAGCAGAATCAATGTATTCTTTAACCGGTTGCCCTGAAGAAATCGTGTAGCCATCCTTGAATTTCATGGATTTAGCACGCTGAGCCCTCAATTTTCCTCTCACGATCACCTGAGGTACAAAACCGATAACATCAAACACAATTCTTAGCAATGAAAACAAAAATACGAGGACCAAAAAAAGTCATTAATTAGCGTACCTCACAACCCTTGGCACCACTCTCCATGACAAATCTTAAGACACCAGAGCATGCCCTGAGGTAAGAAACAAAAAACAAAACTTCAACCTATTTCCTACAGCATTATTGCACGAAGTAATACGACTTCAAACGCTTATACAATGAATATAAATTGGAATGCAAAATAACAGGTGAAATCCGGTTGTTGATTTTCATCTTATCTAAGCATCACAAAAATAATCATTCATTTGGTTCCACGTGGATTTGTATTCACAAGTACAACCATTGGATATATTAATCTCTCCAAAGACGGATTGAATTATAGTATATAATGATACAACTGGGTAAATGATTTATCATGTGTCTTCTTCATGGTTACCAAATGACCACCAGTACATACAACGAGTGGGTTCGCACAGATGAAGAAGTATATTTAGTCATCGTCCGACACAAAATTGGCGTTCAAGCGCCAATTTGCTTTATGGATGACATTAGTAAGAAAAAGATTTAGAAACCTCGTGATCACTGCATCTTGGTAGTAAAAAAAGCTAAGAAAAATTCATAAAGCTAAAGTTCACAGGTTTTGAATCAACACAAACATATTATAATGCAAACCAACATGTTGTCTTCATATATGATATTAATTAATGCATTTTGAGAAAATTAGCAACTGAAAATCACCTAAGTTTTTTTTGCGGACACAATTTAACACACAAACCAAAAAAATCATCATTGAGAATATTGAACTTTGCATAACTAATATCCAAACTGTAATCATTGACAAATATAGGACTAGAAAACGATATTTTCCGTAACATCCTCATCTTAGCATTGAACTTCCCTCAAGTATCTACTATCGGATTATGCTCAATGAGATTTAAGGAACCAAGATTACCCATGGAATAAATAGAAACATTGATCCAAAAATATCAAAAATACATCAACTCAACCAAACTCCACTTACTCGACTCACTCCACTACAAACACAGTACAATAACTAACTTTACCTAAACTCAACCCAAACATCAAGCCTCGACCCAAACATCAAGCATCGACCCATCACTTTGGTCGAGCTCGACTCAAATGTAAATAACTCGACCCAAGACCCAAGTGGGTCGAGTTCTTTACAAGCTCGACCCAGTGTGAAGTTTCGACCCAAAATTCGTTATCTGTGTGTTGTGTGTCGAAATCGATCTATTTAGGATGGACAACATGCCGAACAAGATAATCAACAAATAGATCTATACTCGAAGAACGATGAGTAGAGCTCGACCCAAACAAAAAATTAGTGGTAAAAATCAAAATAATAAGTTGATTGTCTCGTTATAAACTCATTGTTATAACGTGTATCGTGAGAAACCAAACAAATTTACAAAAATAGTAATGAGAAGAATGATACAAAAGAAACCAGAAAGATTGATAATAGCGTATTGAAATGTTAGTAGTGAGTATTTTAAAATTTTAAATTTAATTTAATTTTAAGTTTTATTTTAAATAAAATTAATATTTAAAAATACTAATCGACAAAATTAGATTTTAAATAAGTGTAAATAAAAGATAAAAAATAAAATATATTTCACTCTCTTTTGTTGAAAGTGCTTTTGTTAAATAAACACTTCCAACGCTCCCAATTTTCACATTTTCCCCATCACATAAAAACCTCAAACTTGAAATCAAACTTCTTCTATTTTCTCCTAAGGCCATGGGAGACCCTCCAAGCCCTCAGCTAATATCCCCATCATCTTCCGCACAAAAATTAAATTTTCCATTGTTCTACTATGGCCTCATTGTGGTCGGAACAGTGACAATCATTCTTGCATTGTATAAGATTTTGACATTCGATGGTGTGTTGATTTTGACGTTCACAGATCCCGCTTGGACTCGATAAACGATCCAGGACCCACGTCTAACAGGGGCTTTCACAACTTGCATGTAAACTTTGTGACCGCCTTCATTTACAAAAAGGATGAAGGTGGTGGTGATGATATCAGCTGTGCAGTTTTTGTTTGTGTGTGTTTGAAGAAGGTGAAGAAATAGGGCAACTGCCTAACTGCAAGCATTCTTTTCATGCAACCTGTATTGATTTGTGGCTTTATTCGCACAAGGATTGTCCCATTTGTCGTTCCACGGTCGAGCCACCTAGCTTCCGGCGTCGTCTCGTCTTAGAGCAACCTGTAAACTCTAGAGAAGATTTGTTGTTTTCAGGCACTTAGTTTAGAACATGCCTTCCAACCTGTATCGTGACAGTTATTCACACCATTTTTTGTGCAAAATGTTTCATTATTATTGCGTAATCTAATGCAATTGATTTTTAAAGGAAAATGAACTGAAATGTCCTATGTCAGCTGTATTCAAGATGCTGCAGGCCACAAGAACCTGCATATAGAAGGCATTTGAGCAAAAGGAACATGCCGCACAAACTTTAGGATACATTTCAATGTATATTATCCGTTCATTGGGTGGATCTTACAGTGAGGTGATTCTACATCCGAAATTGGTGGATGCAACCTGTGTATTTCGTGCGGTTATTCTTTCAAATTGCATATGACTCTGCGAAAGTGAAGCACGATGACCACTGATACTGTGATATAGATCCAAGATCAATTAATTAGTGACATGTGCAGAGAGCATAGGTCCAAGGCAGATTTTCAAGCAGAGTTTTGCTATCCAGGCATCTCAAAGACTATAGGTTAACATGAAATTTCAAAAACCACAATGATAATGTAACGCAAGAAACACATATATTAAAAAATTTCAGGCCGTATCTTTAGGAGGATATTCACAAATGTTACAACGCCAAATAATGTGTCCGGTCACAAGAAGATTCTGTTTTACAAGTCAATTACATCTTCCTCAAATTGTCCAACCTGGCCTGCAGGTCGCTGTCTATTCCACCATCATCATTTCCTGTTGCCTCAGCTTGTGGAACCTTGTTCTTCGTGTTTTGGGCAGCTACAGCTGAGGAAGGTGCGTTTACGAGCTGTTGCATAAAGAAGAACTCATTAGTTCATCGGCAAGAGTTCCCGCATTTAAAAGTTCAAAGAAGGAAATCAAAAGTGTTGAAAATTTTACCTCAGAATTAATGTCAATGCCAATCTCATCAAGAACCTGACTCACCAGCTCTTCTGTTTCTTCTTCCTCCTCATCTCCTTCCAATGCATCGTCTATAGCATCGGCCATCACCTCACTAACTAATTCCATTTTTTCATTTTGTCGTTCGAATTCTTGCATTATCTTCTGTAATGATGGCAGATTCATCTGCCTATTCATTTGCCCCATAGCCTTTGTAACGCCTTTCATTGCCTCCCCCATTGCTTGTGTCGACTTAAGCGTCTGAAACAAATTATATTAATCAATGATATCAGTTAGCATGTCGAGGTAAACTATGCTATGTAAAGCAGTTGCCAGTGAAACTAGACATTGCATACTTGAGTCGAAGGTAAATTCAGGTATTACAATAATGGAGAAGTATAAAAACTAAATCATGGACAACAAATCAAATTAACAGAACCCAGCTACTAAAACCAAACCACCGAATCCAATTACTTGGATCAACATATTGCTCAAAACAGTTATGCACCAAGTATCTACGTGATAAATTCTAAAAGATACACATCAAATACAACGAGGTCGTTAATTAAAAAGTAAAGGAATCTTTCAAAAACCCGAAAAGATAAACGGAAAGTTTTCATATATATATTTGAGGCAAGCCAATAACCATACCAAGGAAACTCTTTGCTAGCAACTGCAGGAGTTAACGTGGGAAATCATGCAGATTCCTTGTTTTTATCCTCATATCCACACTTTTTACCACTTCACAATGGCCCTGAATTATGGTGGCTAGAAGCACCTCATACACACAGCAAAATAAACTACCATTTCTTATGTTTAAGATCAAGTTCAGGCACAAAATATAACAAGGCCGATAGAGAAAGAAGAAGAAAATTAATAAAAACTCGTGACAGTTCCTACTTCAACAAAACTAAAACATACTCGGATAATCATAAAATTGCTAGATATTTCAGAAAATCTCGAAGTAATCATTTCATGGCGCACACCTGAATTCTGAGGGACACCCCTTGAAGTTGAGATTTCAACTTGTAAAACTTTTCAATTTGATGTCGTGTTCTGATAAGATCTTTGGCCATCACCTTAACAGCACCCTGTAAAAAAATTGAAATAAATTATGTCCTTCCGCAATTTGTCCCACAGTCAGTCAGTACCACACCACAAAATGCAAAAGGAGCATTGGCATTGGCTTGTGCTATAAGGAAACAAGAACTCCAGCCACATGCATCCAGGGCAAAGAAGTTCTTTAGCAAGACAATCACACAACTCTAGCAAGAACTCAAAATATCTGTGTCCAGATGAATATAAAAGAAATTGAAATGTTTTCACAGTTTCTAGATTCAGCCTAGCTACATCTAAACTCTTCTTGTTGCCTGTCAGCAAGAGAGTACGTGTTTAACTGAAATACATTGCCAGCCTAAGCACATCATCTTCATGAAATGAAAATTTATTGAAAACAAAATATATATTCTCGAAAATATGCACCTAGGAGATGCCTATAAAATGTGCACAGGTGACATACCATCTGCCCCTGCTTCGCGCTCTTCTTTATCTCAGCAATAAGTTTCTTCTCTTGTGTTTGTAACCCCTGCCTCTCCCTCTCAATTTCCCGAATGGATTTATCAAGCATTCTTTTATTTTCCCGCAGAAGCTCTGTAAATACCACAGTGATTTTAGATGAGAAAGCAACTAGGAAACAAAAACAGAGATCACCAAAATCTTTGCATTCCAAGACTAATCTCCTGGTCCAAAATCAGGTCTAGAATTGTCAAAGTATACCTCATTCTTACCTTTATAAACTTTAGAGGACATAAGAATACACATATCAAAAGTTAGATTTTGACGCATAAAAAGATTAAAGTGAAACAAAAATATCTGTGTTGACATTTTAGAGGTGGAATGCCAAACAAGGGTTTTAGAAAAAGGAATAATTAATATTTATGTGCATATTTTCACCATAACTCTCTATATCATGCACTCAACCTTAACTAATTAAGCTCGGATCACGCATCCGACCGCTTTAATTATCTTATATCATTAATTAGCATCTCTTACAACAATTTTTTTTAAAAAAAAACCCATCATATTTCCACAAAATCAGGCCTTCAATTCCCGCCAACAGATAATCAAACCCAAAATACTTTGGCCAAAGCGAAATACCTCATCTGACTCCTAAAAGTCAATTTTTATATTTTCTGTTCATTCAGAAAGATCGTCGGAAAGCGACCCATATTCGTGCAAACTAAATAAACTCCAATTTCAACAATCCTCACAAAAAGTACAAATTCAACGGAAAACAGAAAGAAAATAACTGCGAAAATTGTACCTGCAGGAGTTTTCCTTTTTCCGAACAGGAAACTCATGGCGATGTATAATCAATTGATCGATCAACTCAGGAAAAATAACTCCAGATCACGATTTGAATCACGGAAAGCTTTAAAATGAATAATCGTTAAAAAAAAAATTGGGAGTTTTAACCAAATTTTTGCATATATTGATTGATCCACGCGGTACGGGAAGATGTTGCTTAACTTTGTACTTTTCTCGATCCAACGGTCATGGATTGACTATTCGGTTTCAAAGACGCGTGGCAATATCTTAGATGATTGGTCAGATTATAGGATCCATTTGGGCCCTCAATTTCACAGTTCTTTGGATTTTAAAACATAATTGGGCCTTAATAGCCTGGGTTTAACCCATTCAAGAGGAATATGGGGACATTTCGCATTTTGACAATAAAATAAATATGTTAGGAATGTAATTTTTTTAAAAAAATTTAGTGGAAGTGGAATTATTTGTCTTTATTTTTGGATAAATCTTTGTCTTTCCCGGAAGTATTTTTTGTGACACAACACGCTTGAAGCTAACTCTAAGTATCATTAGGGTAAACCTTTACTCTTTTTTTATCGTTCTAGTCTTTTTCACATGGATAATTATTTTTTTACTTGAAAGCGAAACACGAAAAATACTCAAGCATATTCCAAATTTTCAAGAAATTTACGTTACTCGCACTTTTCCTAAACTGTAAAATTTAAATTATTTTTATGGTCGTCAATGTACAAATACGATCTCATCAAACATCGACCTTTCGTTTGCTAGTGCTCCGATCAAACTTTGACAAAGTGTAAATTTAAACACAAGTGATCCGATCAACTTTGAATTTTTTCATCATCAAGTTTATATATTTTTTATTTTGGTTTGAGTTTAGTATGCTTGAAAATGGTGCAAAAGATGGTATCATAATCAACTTTTTAATTTGATAGTGCAAAAGTTGGATTGCATGTGCTCCATGATATCTTGCATGCCCCATATTGTTGACTTGTGGCGTTCACAATGGGCCATATTGCATTGGGCCGATGATGTACGGATGTATGAAAAACAATAAATTTTTACTTTTTACTTTTTTTTCTAAAAAAATATATAAATATTATTATTTTTTACCTAAAAGCTTTAAAAACACCTCTTTACATATGGCACATAGTTTCTTCCCACTTTCAAATTATCAAAATTAAATCAACTTTTGTCTCGTGGAATAAGACGATAAGATTCTATAATACGAAGATAAATAAATTGAATATAAGAATAACATTATTGTTTTTAACTTCAAGAGTAGGTCTTTTGTGATACGGTCTCACGAATTTTTATCTGTGAAACGGCTCAACCCTATCTAAGCATAAAAAGTAATAATTTTTCATAGATGATCCAAATAAGATATCGGTCTCACAAAATACGACTCGTGAGACCGTCTCACACAAGTTTTTGATCTAACTTCAATTAGTATAGAATTCACATAATATGAATCAATGATATCTGATATATTATAGCATAAAGTAATTAATGAATAAAATTCCTTATGTAAATCGTAATAATCTCATATCAAATTGAATCGACCAAACGAGACTCGAACACGATATCTTGTACAACTTAATAAAGTTTTCGTCAAGTTGTGTTGGTCATTTGACAGACATATAATCCAACTACCAATATATTTGATCATGTCTCCTCGATAATAAACTTACGATGAATTAGCTCTACCCCACATATGAAGATTGTGGAGTTTTCTTGGCAATTATTGGGGTTTATTTTCTGTAAATTTATGTCAAAAATATGTGTGGAAAAGGGTTTAAATTTTTTTCTTCTTTGATTCTCCTTTGTAGGAAGAATTTCATGAAATCGAATTCTTCACATTTCAATAGTTGTTTTTGGCGAGTTCCAATTTAGTTTTCATTGTCCAATGCCTATTTGAGAATAATTTGTTTGGGATTATATTCAAGTGGATTATTATTGCAAGTAGCTTAATTGGTAGTGGTGCTTTGACAATTTTTCTTGGATGTTTCATTTTTTTAAATCATTTTTTTTAGTAGACAACATCATAGAGCTCTTGCTTTTTGCAAGACTTTTGTTCTCCCCACCTATATGCCACTCGTCTTTGTTGTTCACCAAAACTCCGGTCCGAACCGATAAAGTTCGACCCTATTTCAATGTCACACCAGTAATTGAACCAAATAATCGAAAATTTAAAATTAGTGAACCGAAACAAAATTTTGAAAAATTTAATGGCACCCAAATTTTTTAAAAAAAGTAATGAACCAAAAAATTATTTTCCAAGGGAAATAAATCTTTTATACGTGAAGTCGAAAGTAGATGACATATGAACAAAATGAATCATGGCCCACATTGCGACAATATTCAAACCAAAATCATATATTTTTTCCTTGAATCCAAAGGAACAAGGAATTTTCACCATCGTTATAACTTTCTTTATTCTATCACGTTTTTCACCTCTCTCCCTTTCTGCTCAAAAAATTCGTGACACTAATAAGTGCATAACACTCTACAAAGCAATCACCAAATCTTAGTTAAATTTCGCATATTCAAAACCAATTAATATTCATTGAGTAAAAATATAAATAATTCTACTTGCGATATTGGTTTTGAGTCTTGTTAGGTATGAGTATTATTATTTGTTGTGTTTCGTGGTACACAATGTGTGCATGTTTGTGTATATATAGATATATGTATATATTCTGTTTGAAATTTTTGCCTAAAAATATATATTATTTTATTAGGATATGATACTCATATATTAGTGATTAGGTAAGATTTATCGAGATAATTTGAAATTTTGGATAAATTAGAGATAAGTTGAAAAAAATATTAGAAAAAATAGAAAGATGTATAAAAATTACTAATAAACTCACCACCAAAGCTAGCTAACAAGTATTATAAAAAGGTAAAACTGTAAAGAATCTTTGATGTCACGTTGACATACCAAAGTTAGTTTGCACGAGGTTTTCAAGTTTAATAATATATTATAGATATGATCATTGAAAATATATGTGTAGACAGCGAAGATTTAACAAGACTACTATTGCACGATGTCGGTAATTTTACATAGACATTAAAATTAGAACAATAGGAATGCAAATAACTTGTTAAATGGATACACACAGAGATAGTCAATGCAAGCTAAACGATTGCTTGAAGCCTAAATCAATGATCACAAATGTGAATTTGCTCTAGCAATCGCCTGGTTCATTTTAATATCAGTAGTTCCATAAACTGGTAATTCTTCGTCATATGCTTCAATCCCAACCCTGCCTATGTTTTCAAGCTCGAAAAGATCGGAACTTGCGCAACTTATATCATCAAAATCACACTGATCATACTCATGGAACTCTCCAAATTCTTTCTGTATAGTATACTTCCCCTCGTAAACTCGAAAACTGTCGATATTTTTCTTGATAAACTGGCTACCTACATGACTTGGCACCGAGACACTGAATGAATGTTCGTAACCGCTGACGTTTTTCTGCCCGCACGGTTGGCAATTTTCATCAAGAATGACACTAACAGGGCAAAATCTAACTGATCTTTGGCATTTATTACTTTTCGAAGACGGGTTTTTTTTTAAACTTGAGGCCAGTGAGGTGGTTTTTGTGTCCTTCATGGATCTTGACTTCCTCATGGAGCTCCATTCTTCCAGGTCCTGATAATTTTTCTTCGGGTTTCTTGGACTGAAGATGGAATTCAAGAAACTTGTGAGTTTGCCTCCCGGTGAAACAGGCTCTTTCACCTTCTTCAAGTCTCCATATATCTTCATTGCCTTGGATTTTGTCTGTGTGAATCGCCCTTCACGCTTTGGAGTAGCGTCAGGCTTGTCAACAAGTCGAGTTTGAGCTTGTTTCGACTTCTTAACTGGAAAAAGTGATGGTTTAGGGGTGGATCTTGAAGCCGAGGAGTCAGTTTCCGAAGATGAGAAAATGCTTGAATCTGTTGATGAGCCTGAATTTGATGGCAAATGCCTCGTGGAAATGGTGCTGCTTCTGTGACTTTGCATCCATTTTTCGATCATGATCGCTCGTCTGAGGCTTTCGATTTCTTCCTCAACTTGTGCAAAGTTGTTTCTCCTGTGAAAAAAGTTTCCCTTTTCTTCTTGTTGCTCGTCGCTATTTCGTCTCGATTCGTCCATGGAGCGGTACATGGCATCGAGTAGAGACGAAGAAAAGGACTGCATTTTATCTCTAACACAAACCTCTGTTGCACGAGTGCTAGCTAGGTTCGGGTATTCAGTGAGGTTTTTAACAATTAAAGGGGATGGAAAGGAGAATCGAGTGAAAGTAAAGAATTTGAATGCGTGTTTGAGTACACGAAGTGATAGAAAATAAAAAAGTGTTAGAGTAGATGCCCTGCAAGCCAACGGTTGGCTAGGAAATTTATTGACTCAAGTGAAATAAACAATCTTTATTTTAATATAATTTAACTTTTTATGGTCTTGTTATACTTTATCTGTATACCCATGCAAACAGCATAGATAAAGTCCTTGATTATGCTTTAATACAAATGAATCGTAATTCGATGTTGAAACTCATTTGTAAACACTGCATATTCTAAATTCGTTCCTAGTCGATTCAGCCGCCTAAAACAGGGATAAAGGTCGCTTGAGCTCGAGACTAGCATCTGTGATGTTGTGTACTGCGTTTCTTGGTAAGGGCATGGAGATGTCCAAACATGCAGATGGGTAGTCATATGATGATTATGCCGAACAACCCTCCCTCGGACTTTCCAAGTGGTTATCATTCATCGAGAGGATAAGTCCGTGGTTATGATTGTACACCATTAGTCCTTACGACCCGGGACAACACTGAGGCTCTATATGCTAGGGCTGTGCTTTGACTCGTTTACCGGCTCCAGGAGAGTCATCAGGTGGCGAGGTTGGGTACAGTTGCGACACATATAGGAGCCAGTGCATTGTAGTCGGGGATTCACCGCTCACCTACGGGTGTGGATATCATGTGTGATCTGATGAAATAATAATGCATGGAATCTCTGGCCAGAGTATGAGATGTACGTTAGAGAAGGAGTTCTCAAAATAGTACACGCGATGCCACTGTTATAGTTATCACATAGTTATCGAATTAATATGCAACCCTCGATGAACCAATGGTTGCAGATTCGATCGGGATATATGAGATGAAGGGACCGTACTGTACGTTAATCATAATCGACTGGTTCTTGCAGGCACTATCAGTGATACCTAGGGGATCATGGGGCGATGCTACTAGACGCTCTTACCATGATCCGATGGGTGCAATCAGAAATGAGTTCTGACATTCTTGATCAAGGTGTTGATGAAAAGAATGAGGCTAACTAGGGTAAGCCCGAATAAAGGATTATGTCCCGAATCACAAAGAGTTGTGAACCCACGGCTAGCTGTATCCCTGAACCATTGAGGGTCACACAAGTACTGGATTGTTTGTTCCCGTTGAGAGAATAAATTCAAGGAGTTGAATTTATATTATGATATAGTAAATTCAAAGAGTTGAATTTATGATAATTAAATTTTGAGAAAATAAATTCAAGAAGTTGAATTTATGATATAGTAAATTCAAGAAGTTGAATTTATGAAATTTGGAGAGAATAAATTCAAGGAGTTGAATTTATAAAATTTGATAATTTAATTTATTAAACTCAAAAGTTGGGTTTATTAAATATTAAATTTTGGAGGTGATAAATTCAAGGAGTTGAATTTATAATTTAAATATTAAATTCAAATGTTGAATTTATAATTGATTTAATTTATTAAACTCAAAAGTTGAGTTTATTAAATATTAAATTAAATGTATTGGAATATGTTTAATGGGCTTGTAGGAGTACAAGTCCAACATATTAAATAATTAAAGTTATTAATGGACTTTGATTAATTAATTAAACTAGTTGGACTAGCCCAATTAATTAATCAAGCCCATTAATGTTAATTATGGAATTTAGGTTAAATGACTTGTTTTTAAGAAGAAAAAAAAAGGTTGACCTAGCCTCCACTACTATTCCACAAGTGTGATAATCGAGAATCACACAAAAATCTCTCCAAAAATTCTTTTGGCAATTTTTCAAAGAAAAGAATTTTGAGTTCTCTCTCAAAATTTTGATCTCAACGTAAAAACTTCTTTCAAATATTCTAGTGCTATTTGAAAGAGGAATAAATCGTCTGGTCGTGGACTTGATAGAAGAAGACTCGAAGAAAGTTCGTAGGGAATTCATCAAGAGCTATCTCCGCTAACCCCGGAATAGTTGGAGCCGTGTGAATCGTTCACCAAAGGTATAAAATTTCAACACCCTATGAATGTTTATGATAAAATCATACGAGCGCCCAAAGCAAAACATCTTGAATGTCAAGATCTAAAAATTTTTAAAACTTCCGCTGCGTTTGGGTGCGTAGAAAACCAGATCCAACAAAAAGAACCTGGAATGATATGTGATAGGATTCTTGATGTTTACTAGAGAAGAGCAGGGGAAATAGGGCAGTGGGCTTTCATAATTTTTTTGTAAAAAAGGCAGTGGGGGAAAAGAAGAAAAGCCAAATGCCAGGGCTTGGATCTTGGGTTAAAATAATTGGAGAGAGACAAGTACTATGTCATATATAATATGAGCGATGATGAGTATAAACTAATTTTTCAAAAACAAGTCAAATTTTATACATAATTTTTTTTAATGAAACTAAATTTTATCCTTTAAATTTATTAAAAACCCACATCTTCTATTCAAATTAGGGTACTTCTCTCCAAAAGAGTGAGATTCATCGATCGAAGAGAGTGAGAGTTGACTATTATCAATATCTCGAATAATGAAATTTAACATCCTTACATCATCACACTTTTCACTCTAATTTTACAATAATTAGAATTAAAAAATTATCATGCTATTATTATATTTTAATTTATCATCACATTCTTCATCATCTCATTCCATGAACCAAACAGGACTGATATGAATGTAGAGAGAATTAAGTTGGATGCAAGGTAAATATCTTGCTATATTTCATGTGTTGGGGGTTGGGGGTACCCAACATTAGTGATTATGGTATTCTTTTACTACTTTTCCCCCTAGAAAAACATGATTTTCTTCATTTTTTCATCTCCAATAAAATGATATAAAATTTAAACATTATATAATATGATACATCTACTTTATTTTCTCAAAAAATATATACGTGTGTGAATATGTAGATTCAAAAGAAAACACTCGAAATGTTTGTACTTTGTAGTGAGTGTGAAGTGAAACATTGAATAGTGGCGGTTGCTAAAGCTTCATTACCACGCGTGCGGTTGGCATGAGAACAGACACAGTCAGAGTGGCCAACAAGCTGCTGTTGTATTGGCCTTTGGATACCCTTTATTTCCAATCTAAAATGTCCCCAAAAAAGTGCTTTATGGGAAATGAAACACATTATTCGATTAAATCCCAAAAAAAAAAAAATAGATTTGTGGTTTTATTTAACTATTTAGCTTGCTTAGATTAGATTAGACTGATAAATTACAAATACTTATCTATGTAGTTTTCCTTTTTCCAGTTCTGCCCAAGTAACTCATATGTGTTACAGTCAGCAAAGAAAAACACCACAAGAATAACCGAAAACGGGCACCATAAAGGAAATGGTTAAACTTTTCGAATCTGAAGTTTCCAATACCAGTTATCTCGAATCGTTGTGTGTAAAAAAATGGCTGTCATTGTCAAATGGTTCTTGTGGAGTTCAGCCTCTGAATGTCAACTAGCTGGTAAAGATCCCCTCGGCGTTGCCTCTGAAATGGAAGGTATGTTCTGCAAAAGAAAAATCGAAATGGGTATAGAAACAAACTTGTCATCAAGTTGACAATCAGGAGCCGAAATTAATGAATCATTTAAATTCCAACTCTAAACCGGTTGTGTAACTTCTAAAATTTACTGAAAGTCATATGCAGCTAGATAGGGACTTTTTTAGGCTATTACTGAATTCAAATACGTGTTGCAACAGTAAACACCAATGAATTAAACTTGGACCGAGAGATGAACCAATTTGTATTTGAATCCCACTGATTTATAAAAAACCAAATAAGAAACAAGCAGGAAAAATTGGCAAAATGGATGAATTAACATCATTATGTTCAAATACCATATACTAATATTCAAGGAAGATGTACGGTTGGGATGCATAATGAGTAAGATTATCAAGGTTAAGATGAAGAAATAATATATATACGCAAGTGCATACATACTCACACATAAACGGAAATTAAGAAATAGCAATTTAAATCTACTGAGGTTTGAGTCCATGAGCATTCTTACCTTCTTTGCTCAATAATTGAGTAATCTATCTCCGATATGACGATTGCCTCGTCATGTTCTGTAGTTGCAAGCACTTCGCCAAACTGTCATATTCAACGCCTTTAATTTAATCGGTGTCCGCAGAAATTCCATAAAAGGAAATCATTTTCTTAAGGACTTCCAAGGGAAAATTTAACTCAGGTCCATTTTTCCACATTACATCAAATTACTAAAAGAACTTCGGCCAAAATTAAGCGCATACTCACAGGTCCAACGAGAGTAGAATGCCCCCAAGCCACATAATTTGAACCAGTATCTCTAGCAGGTGAACATGTTGCCACATAAAGCTGTCAGACCAACAGCAGCATCGGTAAAGTAGAAGATGCAATAATATACTGCATTTGTGGAAGGTCAATTCCATGATTAAGAAGGAAATGCCATGAAAGTTGTATCAGTAACTTGATGCAGCATTCACATAAAAAGTAGTAACTATATTTTTTGGTTATGGTTCAAGTTTAAATGTGGTCATTGATTCGGGACACTTAAGTAAACATATTCAGTGACAATACACAGGCTCCTATCACGGCATAAACAAAATTTACTCCCTATCATCTATTGACGTTGTCCTAAGCACAAAAGTTTGCTCTCCAGGATCCTACATCCAAGTACAAGATCTCGAGTATTCAAACAAACTGTTTCGTGCTTTCTTTTAAATTGAAAGGCTATACTACATTATGGAAAATAATGGACAATATCCATGAAGTAGTTAATTCTTCTAATCAGAAACTGATAAGCCATTTCCAAAAGTAAAAAAAAGGAGGAGAGAGTACCTGACAATCTGCTGCCCTGAAGATCAATAGGCAAACATGAATGTCAATAGAGTTTAAACCACTATTAATAGTGATATTCTAATATAAAATGGATAGACAAGAAATATTAAACAATAATGCATTACAATGTGAACAAAATGTCAATTTAAGGATGAAGAACTGACAAAAACCAGTGACCATGATAAGAATTGTTCAACAAGCAGACATACTCGTACCATCTCAAGCAGCAAGTATTGTTATTAGATCAAATCTTATTTTGTGTGATCAAAAAATATGCCAGAGATTCAAGTAAAATAATAAGAAATTTGTGATATATAGATATATGAGACCGTCTCACAAGAAATTTACTCAAACTAATTTAGGTAAAAAAAAATTATTTTCTACCTTAAGTAATTTTTCGTAAATATGTTGATAAACAATTTAATTAGACTATTGATTTCTAAAATATACTTGTAACAAATTTTAAGATAGGTTTTTTTTTTTAAATAATTATTTTTATTTATAATATTTATTTATTTAATTTCAAGAATTACAAAAAAAATGTAAATACTCGTAAATTTCAAAATTATTATGTGTCACATTGTAGATTTAAATTTCTAGAATAAATTTGTCTTTAATGAATAATAAATATCTGTAGTCTTATCTTTTAGGCTATATTTGGTAGTCATGATAAGGGAATGATTATTAAATAATCATCTCTTATCTCATGTTTAGTTCATTTTTAATTTAGCATGGAGGCCCTTGATTATGATTGAAAGCACTCAGTATTTATGTTATTTGTGTGATTAAAAAATATCCCTCCTCAAACGTGTGATAATGTATAATTCTTGAATAGTAAAAATTATAAATTAATATAATATTTAAATTTTTATTATATTTTTTTATAAATTAATTTCATATATTTTTATTATTTTCAATCATTTTAAAGAAAATAAATTGTAATGCAAATCTATCTTAAATTAAATTTTTATAAATTTCTAATCTTGTTAATTAATTTTTTTATGAAAATAAATATTTATTAAATTCTAATTTATTTTGTTTAATAATTACCGTAATATTTTCAAATATATTTCTAATAAATATATTTAAATTAATTTTAATAAATGTAAATTATAATTATAAATATTTAATTATCTATCAAATTATTTTAAGAATATTTATAATTATTTTAAAAAACAATAATATTGTAATTATTACTAAACTTTATTTAACATTAACATTCAAAATATTATTGCTATTTTAATTATTAAAGTAAATGCATATTTACAAATTTATTTCTAATAAATATATTTAAATTAATTTTAATAAATGTAAATTATAATTATAAATATTTAATTATCTATCCAATTATTTTAAGAATATATATTTAATTAACACTTGAGGCATTTTGGTCATTGCAATAAAATTTACAAAATTAATCCATCATTTTAAAATCATACCAAACACCATGTTATTTATCCCACCATATTATTAATCCATATATCTCATTTTTTAATCACTCTAATTATTAATAATTTACTTATCCTATCACACGTACCAAACGGACCCTTAATGTAAACTATTACTTTAATTACATATATAAATATATTAATATATTTTTATATAATCCTATTTTAAAATCAATACATCTAAATAAATCTTTACTACTTTATTAAGTTTGAGACACTTAGAGTAACTAAATTTGGTGTCATGGTCTGTTTTAGTAATTATATATATTAAAAAAATGTTAAAACTTTAATGCAAGTTATATGTGGTTTAGTTGATATAGTCATTGTTTTTTTGAGTTTAGGTTATAGGTTCAATTCTCACCGAGGTCATTTTTTTATTCTTTTATTTTTCATTTTATTTTTTAATTTATATATCAAAATTACAGTGTAGTCCTTCACTATTTCTTATAATTATATTTTGATCCTCATTTAAATGTAAATCAAATGAATTATAAAAAATATTATACAAGCACGCAACGCGTGCGTCGGTGCACTAGTATACAAGAAATAAGGAGGAATATTGTTATTTTTTTAAAAAAAAATTATTTAATGATATTTGAAATTGGAAAATTATTAAATATAGCATTAATTCACATTTATTTTCTTTTTAAGCATTAAGTTTTAGTGGAAACCTACTATATGTATAACAACTCTAATTTTATATATAGATGGTATTCGCCGAAAACAAACTTATAGGCTATAAGCTAGACACAAGCAACACCATTCTATTACCTTGCCCGCTGTAACAACTCCCAATGCAAGGGACCAGTAGTCATGTTAAAAGCCCCAGGATAACAAAGCAAGTGAGCACCTGATAACATAAGAAGATAATAGCGAGTTAGAAACATTAATGCCATGTTAAGAAGAATGACTGCTTTCTTTATATTGAGACCACGCAAGTAAAGAGTCTAAAGGAGTTAAAGTTACATGCTAATTTTACCCAATTCAATGGAGAAAGCAATATAAATTAGGTTCAGAATATGAGAAAAGAGAACTTGCAAAGGAAGATTATACCAGTGAATCGTTAAGAGAGAGAAAAACACAAAAAAGTGATAAATTTGAAGGTGCGAACAAAGAATTTGATACTAGAGAGAAATCTTGATTTTATTAATTTCAAATATGATAATTATCCATGTGCGATGCCTGCAGAGACTCCAAGGATTCAAGTTTTGTCTACGATTACGCGTATGTCAGGGTTATAGATGAAAACAAAGCTTTTCCTCCTCTCCAATAGCGACAAATTTAGTACCGGTTACGTACAAAATCAATGCTTAGGTTCATAAATAGGATGCAATATCACAGTCTCCATACAGTTGACGATCCCTTGGGATAAGAATTCAGATATTATAGACCCATAAAATCAACAGGAATAGATGCCAAATGCATCATATATGTAGGAAAGTGTGGCACGTTCGTTTTTAAAAATATAACCATGCTCATGAAAATACTCATCACTAACTTATCAAATTTAACAGTTGAAAATCGATTTTTAAAAATTAACAAAAGAAGAAAAATAAAAGCATTAACCAACAGGTCTGACAGATGAACAAGGAATTGAACCTCTGGCTGCATATATAGCTGCTAGCTCTTGGAATCGGATGTCATAACAAATGCCTATACCTATACGACCAACATCTACAAAAAAGGCACCAATTATATTCCAAGAGTAGTACTGAAAACCTCAATGACACAAATGCAAATACAATATTTTATAAAATTTCAAAATTAAGAGCCAGTCAACACTGAGAATTTGAAATATAGCAGCAGAAATTCCTCAACTTCAAAAACCTCAGAAGCATCATCATTTCATTCTTCAAAAAAAGACATATTTCTCAGTGAATTAGCATTTAGATATTACCATGCTATCCTTTCCTAAAAGAATACACGCACAAAACAACTAATTATCTATCGGAGAAAGCACATAAAACCTGTGTCCACAATGGTTGGGGTCTCCCCTGCTGTAAGAGTCTTTGATTCTTTAAAAGTCATTTGACCAGGAATATCAATGTCAAAAAGATGAATCTGTAAAAAACAACAAGAGGTTCCTCAAATTACCGGGGACCAAAAAATCAATTTCAAGAAGTTAAATAATCAGTTGACAGATCTTATTATATTGGCATGTCAAGTGAGTGCATTTGAAATCAAAATAACATAAACTATTTCTTTTAAAAAAAACTCAGACCTTCCTGTGTTTAGCCTTAAGCTTTCCATCCGTTCCAAAGACACAACAGGCATTATACAACCTATCACCACTTCTTTCAGGAATTGACCCACCAACAATGGTAATCTGCAGAGTCAGAGAAAGTTGAGACAACATTGTAGTCGAAGGAGATGCATTACCACCAGCATCAATATCCTCTGCATATACCGGAAAACTATCATTTGAATAAGGGCTATTCCATATTTCCTGCCATGACAAGGGAGAGATGTAAAAATAAAAAAATAAAAAGATAAAAGATGTAGCATTTTTGTTAGCAATTGAGCCATTCAGCTACTTAGTCGACAATCTAAAATTCGGAAAAGTTCCCAAGGATAAAAGTTAGTTTAGGTGTATAGAAGGTGGTCATTTAAATAGCACAGCTACCAAAATAATATTCATCATGTTGAAACTTCCTATACATGGGCGTTTTCAAATGTTGCAGTGAACTCAAATCACATAAATACACAGGAAATGGCAAATATAAGAGAAAAAGCAAATATTTAATCCAAGATGACAAATGCTATGTCTTCATAATTCCTACTCACAGGAAGAAGAATCAGTTGAGCACCCTTCCCTGCAGCCTCCTCAATTACTTCGCGAGCATGCGCAATGTTTAATTCCTTGTCAGCAGTCACTGATAACTGGCAAAGTGCGATTTTAAACTGCAGGAAAAATTAACAAAATGTATCAAAACCAACAGTTCTATAAACAGAATGAAGAGGCAGGCGCTATCGAAAATGAAAATGAAAAAATAAACCAAAAAAAAAAAGCCAAATTTGCGTGCGTTTATTGTTGGATCAATTATTTATATGGGCTTATATGTGAATAATTATGTGTTGTTGGTTGTCTATTAAGTTAAGCCCAAAATAAAGTGATCAATTAATTTTTCGGTTTATTGGGCTTTAATGTATCTAATGGGTTGTGGGCCTTTAATGTGTAGAGACATAAGTGTAATTTCTGTTTTTATGATGGGCTAAAACAGAAATATCAGAAGATATTGGTAAACATTATCTATAAATATGGGTCATGGTCCCCAGATATCGCGTTATCACTTTCACTATTCTCTCCCCCATTAAGAAAATAGTTCTGAAGAGAAACTAAAGGATTCTCTCAAGAAAAGAGTGCGTAGATCTGGAAGATCAAGACACGTTCTAAAGAATTCAGGATTATAGCTTCAGGTACGCTTCCGCTTAAGATTTCAGTCAAATTCTTGATGATTTATCATGATGGATTCTGCGGTTTATGGGTTTTCCCCAACAAGTGGTATCAGAGCCATTCATGTTTGAATCATTGAGATTTGTTTAAAGTTTTTGGATACTATTTGGATCCAGATCTGAAAAATAAAATTTTGTTTAAAATTTTTTTTGATATGGATTCAGATCTGGAAAATATATTGATATGTTTTCAGATCTGAAAATATTTTGATACGGTTTCAGATCTGAAAATTATTTTGGTTTAGATCTAAAATTTTTTTTTGATAAGGTTTCAGATCTGGAAAATATTTTGGTTGAAAACCAAACCTTTTAAAGTTTCAGTTTTGGTAAAAAGATTTGGTTGTAAAATTTTAAAGATTTGGTATAAGATTTCGATTTTCCTCCCGGTTTTTGTTCAACAAAATATTTTAGAGGAAAATCGAAAAATTCGGATTAATTTTTTTTTAAAAAAAAAAGTACGGATTCGGGTCGGGTCGTACGGACCCGGGTCAACCCGGACCGTACGGATCCGGGCCGACCCGACCAGTACGGAATTTCCAAATTTTTTTTTTTTCGGTACAGGTTTATTCGGTTGAGGTTAAATATTCATTAATTCAAATAATGATAAGGTTATATGTATTTTTAAAATTGATTAATTGAAATAAAATGTCGCCAAAGTGACATCTTTTATGGAAATTAATTTTATTTTGAAATACAAAAGGATTTTGGGTATATCTGATTTATATGAATATTGATCGGCCCAAAGGAAGGTTAATATTTAATATAATCACATATGCAATTGTGGTGATAAACATGTGATAGTTTTTCGGTTTTTTCATGTGAATAATAAATCGGCCCAAAGGAAGATTGTTATTTGACATGATAGTTACTTTCAGTGTTTGACTGCTGCGCCAGGATATCACTTACAAGTTAATCTTTTGTCCAAAGATGAAACATTAATGGAGTGCTCGATATTCTGTTTATGGGGGTTTACATTATTTGAATTTATTGATTATTTTATTTGGATATTTGGTTGAGCATGTATATTTGGTTTTTTGTTCTATGTTCAGATTTGACTCCTGCAAATATTCACTCCAACATAAATTCTATTCCTATGTTAAATGGCTATAATTTTAAATCATGGCAAGAGAATTTATTGATAGTTCTCGGAGTCATGGATTTGGACCTTGTGATAAGGGTTGACTCTCCTTCTGCCGTTACGGATAAGAGTACCTCTGATGAAAAGAGGGAGTTTGAAAGGTGGGACAGATCGAATCGCATGTGTATGATGATCATGAAGAGGGCCATTCCAGAAACATTCAGGGGCACAATGTCTAACGACATTGCTACGGCTAAGGCTTTCCTTCAAGACCTCGAAAAGAGGTTTGCTAAAAGTGAAAAGTCTGAAATTGGTACACTTTTGGCAAGCCTAGTTTCAATGAGGTACAGAGGTAAGGGCAATATCAGGGAGTACATTATGGAAATGTCTCATCTTGCTTCAAGGTTGAAAGCACTGAAGCTTGACCTCTATGAGGACTTGCTGGTGCATCTGGTTTTGATATCTCTTCCTCCTCAGTTTAACCAGCTCAAGGTGAGCTATAACTGTCAGAAAGAGACTTGGTCTCTGAATGAGCTCATCTCGCACTGTGTCCAGGAAGAGGAAAGGTTGAACCAAGACAAGACAGAAAGTGCTTATTATGCCTCTACCTCGAAGGATAAAGGAAAGAAACGAAAGTATAAGGAAGCTGCGGATACACAGCCTCCGAAGAAACAACAGAAGAATCCTAGTGATTCTCAAAGTTCTGGTTGTTTTTTCTGTGGCAGTGATGGGCATATGAAGAAGCAGTGCAGTAATTATCACGCTTGGCGTGCTAAGAAAGGTATGCTTCTGAATATGGTTTGTTCTGAGGTTAATTTAACTTCAGTGCCTAGACACACGTGGTGGATAGATTCTGGTGCAACAACTCATATCAGTGTGTCTATGCAGGGTTGCCTGGATTGCCGAAAACCAAGTGATGCTGAAAGATTCATCTATGTTGGTGACGGCAACAAAGTCGAAGTTGAGGCAATAGGAAAATTTAGATTATTGTTAAAGACTGGAATATATTTGGATCTTTATGAAACATTTGTTGTGCCGTCTTTTAGACGGAATTTGATTTTCATTTCTGCATTGGACAAATTTGGTTATTCTTGTTCTTTTGGAAATGGAATATTCAGTTTGTTTCTCGATTCAAAATTGGTTGGTTCTGGTTCTTTATCAGGATATGATAATCTCTATTCTTTGGATGTTATTGCTTCATTTAATGAATCCCTGCAAACAAGTAGAGGCACTAAAAGAAAATTAACCAGTGAGAATTCAGCTGCGTTATGGCACAAAAGATTGGGTCATATCTCTGAAAAGAGAATAAGGAGACTCGTGTCAGACGAAATTCTCGAACCTTTAGATTACACAGATTTTAATAATTGTGTTAATTGTATAAAGGGAAAACAAACCAACAAAAGGAGATTTGAAGCCAACAGGTGTTCAGGCGTCTTAGAACTTATACATACTGATATTTGTGGGTCATTTCCTTCGGCTTCTTGGAATGGTCAACAGTATTTTATAACGTTTACAGACGATTTTTCAAGATATGGCTTCATTTATCTCATTCATGAAAAGGCACAGTCATTGAATGTGTTCAAAAAACTATAAAGCTGAAGTTGAAAATCAACTTGGCTTAAAGATTAAAAGCGTTAGATCTGACCGTGGTGGTGAATACTATGGTAGATATGACGGTTCAGGTGAACAACGTCCAGGACCTTTTGCTAGATTCCTGGAGGAATGCGGTATCGTCCCACAGTACACTATGCCGGATTCGCTTACTATGAATGGTGTTGCTGAAAGACGAAACAGAACGCTTAAGGACATGGTGAGGAGTATGATCAGTCATTCTACCTTACCAGAATCACTCTGGGGAGAAGCACTAAAGACCGCAGCATATATCCTTAACAGGGTTCCAACTAAGGCAGCGACCAAAACCCCTTATGAACTTTGGACGGGTAAAAAGCCCAGTCTTAAGCATCTGCACGTTTGGGGATGTCCAGCTGAGGCAAGGCCTTACAAGCCTAATGAAAAGAAACTGGACTCAAGGACGGTTAGTTGTTATTTTATTGCATACTCTGAAAAATCCAGGGGGTACAAGTTTTATGATCCCATGAGTAAGTCGATTTTTGAGTCAGGAAATGCCAGGTTCTTTGAGGATGTTGAGTTTGCGGGGAGAGATAAAGTAAGGGATATTGTCTTTGAAGAGGAATATGTAAATATTCCCACAGGTGTCTTGGACATTGGTCAGGATCATATTCCTCACTTTGACCAAGACACAATACAGGAAGACAATATTAGAGATCCTCTCATTCCAAATAAACAAACTCAAGCACCTCCAGAACATATGCCATTAAGGAGATCCACTAGAGAGCGGAGAAATGCATTGCCAGATGATTACATTGTGTTTCTTCAAGAACATGAGGCAGACATTGGATTGATGGAGGATGATCCTATTAACTTCCGTCAAGCCATGGAAAGTTCTAAATCTCAAAAGTGGAATGATGCCATGAATGAGGAGATAAAGTCCATGAAGGACAATGACGTATGGGATCTTGTCCCATTGCCTAAAGGTACGAAGCCCATTGGTTGCAAATGGATATTTAAAACCAAGAGGGATTCGAAAGGCAATGTGGAAAGATACAAGGCTCGTCTTGTCGCTAAAGGCTTTACACAGAAAGAAGGACATTGATTATAAAGAGACTTTCTCTCCGGTTTCTTCGAAAGACTCTTTAAGGATTATAATGGCTTTGGTGGCGCATTTCGATCTCGAGCTTCATCAGATGGATGTAAAGACTGCGTTTCTAAATGGTGACATTGATGAAACGATTTATATGGTGCAGCCAGAAAATTTTGTGTCCAAAGATACAAATAATATGGTTTGCAAATTAAAGAAATCCATCTATGGGCTCAAGCAAGCATCTCGACAATGGTATTTCAAATTTCATCAAGTGATCATCTCGTTTGGTTTTGAGATGAATTTGGTCGATGATTGTGTGTACCATAAGTTCAGTGGGAGTAAGCATATTTTTCTGGTTTTATATGTTGATAACATTCTGCTCGCTAGCAACGATATAGAGTTGTTGCATGAAACCAAGAGATTTCTAGCTAAGAATTTTGAGATGAAGGATCTTGGTGATGCATCTTTTGTACTGGGTATTCAGATACATCGGGATCGTTCTCGGGGTATTCTTGGATTATCTCAGAAAGGCTATATCGAGAAAGTTCTCAAGCGATACGGGATGCAAGATTGTAAACCAACAGATACCCCTGTGGCTAAAGAAGACAAATTTAGTCTCAAACAATGCCCAAAGAATGATTTTTAGGAAAAGGAAATGCAGAAGGTTCCCTATGCATCTGCAGTGGGGAGTCTGATGTATGCTCAGGTTTGTACACGTCCAGATATTGCGTACGTGACAGGAATGTTGGGACGATATTTAAGTAATCCAGGAGTGGAACATTGGAAAGCAGTCAAAAGGGTTTTACGGTACCTACAGAGAACAAAAGATTACATGCTCATATATCGGAGGTTGGATCAGCTTGAGATCATTGGGTATACTGACTCCGATTTTGCTGGATGCCAAGATAGTATGAAATCTACGTCGGGCTACATCTATCTCCTTGCTGGAGGTGCCATTTCCTGGAAGAGTGCTAAACAGTCACTTATAACCTCTTCCACCATGGCAGCTGAGTTTGTAGCGTGTTATGAGGCATCCAATAATGGAATATGGCTGCAAAATTTTGTCACGGGACTGCGCATTGTTGATGGCATTGAAAGGCCACTAAGATTACATTGTGACAATAAATCAGCAGTTATGTATTCCAATAACAACAGGAGCTCGACGAAGTCAAAACACATTGACATCAAGTTTCTGGTTGTTAAAGAAAGAATTCAGAGTGGAAAGTTGTCTATTGAGCATATCGGTACAAACTCCATGGTTGCGGATCCGCTTACTAAGGGACTACCACCCAAACAGTTTCATGAGCATACTGCTAGTATGGGTGTTATGTCAATTGAGGAAATCCAGTTTTAGTGGGAGTTTATTTTAAATGCTTTTCAATTGTAGACATTTTCAGTTACAATTATGTAAATTTATTTTCTGCAGAAATAAATTTCAAGTTAAGTCACACTCTAATTATGATTTAAAGTTTGATCTCGATAAGGTTAAAGGGAGGACCAGTTGGAAATAGGCATGTTACTGTCACATTGCATGAAATTTCCATGCTACACATCCACTTCACGATCCATGTCATTCAGTTGTGTTGGCATATGTGACCATTGATGGGTCTAGTTACCTTGAGTGTAGCGAAGACTGCTTTGATCCTATGTTGATGTGATTGATGGACCGGATTGGTTATAGATATATTTCGGAATGACAACAATTTTGAGCTCATAAGGTTATTTTCACAAACATAATTATAAAGTTGCACATATAGCCCAAGTGGGAGATTGTTGGATCAATTATTTATATGGGCTTATATGTGAATAATTATGTGTTGTGGGTTGTTTAAGTTAAGCCCAAAATAAAGTGATCAATTAATGGTTCGGGTTATTGGGCTTTAATGTATCTAATGGGTTGTGGGTCCTTTAATGTGTAGAGACATAGTGTAATTTCTGTTTTTATGATGGGCTAAAACAGAAATATCAGAAGATATTGGTAAACATTATCTATAAATATGGGTCATGGTCCCCAGATCTCGCGTTATCACTTTCACTATTCTCTCCCCCATTAAGAAAATAGTTCTGAAGAGAAACTAAATGATTCTCTCAAAAAAATAGCGCGTAGATCTGGAAGATCAAGACACGTTCTAAAGAATTCAGGATTATGGCTTCAGGTACGCGTCCGCTTAAGATTTCAGTCAAATTCTTGATGATTTATCACGATGGATTCTGCGGTTTATGGGTTTTCCCCAACATTTATATCTTAGTACTAACTAAAAACTAAGTCTATCAAAACACAACTCTCTGGACTAAATTTTTCACAATTCATAAATAATTTGACATGTACCCAGAAACCCGATCCCGAGCAGTTAGCCAGAAAAGGTCAAACTTTTCAATCATGCTTATGATATGCAATTCATACGCATTTCCAATTTGTCTGCACGTAAAGAGAACATAGATAATACACACAAAAGATATATGAATGAGACAGTAACTTTACTTTGGTGATTGGAGGGATGGACAACGGAATGGCAGCAGGAATTCTAGCTTCCTCTGGCTTGAATGAAGACTCCATCCTCGCCATTGCTACCGATGAAATCGCGCCGCTGGAATTGATATCAATCGTCCTTCTGCAGATGGAAATGCTACGAATGTCGAGAATTGTGGAGGATAATAATGAGGAGTGGAGACGAATTTCGGAAGAGAAGCAAGAGCTGCGGGGAGAGGAAATCAAGGAATGGGTACGGTGAATTTGGTGTGAAGGTGGGGAGAGCATTTTAATGGCGGCAGCGGCATCCATTTTCAGCAACTGAAGATCTGTAAAGATTCACATATTTATAAATTCTTTCTTTAGACGGGAAAAGTCGAATTAATGATATGGGTTTTAATACGTAATAGCAAATAATACGTACTTCTGCTTGTGTAAATATAATAATGACACGATGTATTTTTTGGCATGTGACAGTTCACAGTCTTTTTGTTTATAAGGATATTCGACAATATAAGACGGTCGATTAATTAATTTTTGGGAAAAGATCAGGCTTATGGTTACCGTTTGGACAAAAAAAATGCTCGGATTTAATGTATTTTTTTATTTTAAATCTAATTAGATATTATAATTTTATTTGTTATTAAAAAAAACAAAAATTTGTGTGAGACGGTCTTACGGATCGTATTTTGTGAGACATATATCTTATTCGGGTCATCCATGAAAAGATATTATTTTTTATGTTAAGAGTATTATTTTTTATTGTGAATATCGGTAGGGTTGACTCATCTCACATATAAAGATTCGTGAGACCGTCTCATAAGATACCTACTCTTAAAATAAAGGTAATCTAACTTAATTTTTCTAATATAATAAAATATGGTTCTTATTTAAATAATAATAATAGTATAATTCATCATACACGTCATTAATAAATTAATTAAAATTGGGGGCGGTAATTACGATTTTGAAATATAGTGTTAAAATATTATCATAAAGTGCTCACTTCTTCATAATATAATAATTTATATTTCATATCATATTGGTGTGTTTATAGGTAGGTTTTTTTTCAAATATAATAATTTATATTTCATATCATATTGGTGTGTTTATAGGTAGGTTTTTTTTCAAATAATTTAAAAATATAAAAATTTTGATAAATTTTTTAAAAATATGTTGTATCATTTCATCTTTTTATGTTCTTGAATGTATGAGAGATTTTGTCAAGATTATAAGTTAAATCTAGACTCAATCTTTGGTTAACTTAAACATGAAAGATTATCAAAATCTACATATATCATTTACAAAAAATTAATCCAGGCAACACGAACTAACAATCAACCTATCCTCGATGCAAGAAATCCAGCACACCCCCTTATGTACGTAAATAACTAACTGGAGTATGAAATTTACAATACATTAGTAGATGACTCATATGACAGTCCGTCATATAACAACGAGTTAAGCTCTGATAACATATTAATATTAAGACTTTGATCTAATTTTATTCCAAAAGTTAGCTCAAATAAAGATTCATAATATCGATCCCAGAAATCACATGTTTTTATGGGCATAATTCAGTGGAAAAAGTCCCATACGCCGACGCAGTCAGACTAACAACCCCACGGAAGGAAATGCTGCTCCAATCTATTTTTCCCGGCACTCCTCATCACCGTTGGATCACATCAAATCCAACTATCATAACACGCTTATAATGTTTTAAAGTATTCTGTTTAATATTTATTTAACTAGTTTCGAATATCACTAATTTTGTAAATTTTTCTCAATCTCTAAAAGTTTTGTGTTTTTCCCGATTAATTTCATAGTTTATTAAATTCTAAAATTCAATACATAATAAATCTAGAATATGGTACATTATAAAAAATTATCTAACTATGCGTCGTACTATTGTTCAATACTTCAACTCCATTCTCCTCGTTTAACTCATTTTTCGTGTTATCCAAAACAAATTCATTTTCATTATTGTTACTCGAGACAACGTCAATCTAAGGTTTATCATACATGCGTCCAATTTTAACATATGTGTTTTTTAATGTTCTTCTGACATAATAGGAATATGTGTCTAATCTTTTTATTAATAAAATTTATTAGAAACCAAATATAATAGTATTCACTTTCTTCTGTATAGACACAAAAAAATTAACTAAATTTTGCATAATAAAAATGTGAAAGTGGTGTAGTGGTCCTGTCGTATCAGATTCTCGCTCTCCACTGGAATATTCAATACCCAGCAACTTTCCGCCTCGCTCGTGGCAACAACTCGATAAAGACTACTACAACGTAGTTTGTACATACTACATAGTAAGGATTAGGGATTTCAATTAATATCTGATTCATCAAATTACCTGAAAGGGATTTTTCTTTGGTTTTCAATTAGTTCTGATTGAAGAAATCAACAAAATATTCTGAACCCATATCTTGTATGCATGTAATTTTGTATATTGGTCTGGGTCAGCTGAAAATGCTGTTGGAAGTGACCGGATTGCGTAAGAATTATTGCGACTGTGTGTTTTTGTAGATAGTTATCGACTATATTCATTAATTTGATGATAAATGCCTACGCTGAGACGCAGAAAAGGTTCTGCAGGGGATAATAAACCTCAGAATTCTAAACCGGGATTGAATGAAGACAAGGAGAGAAAGGGGGGTGATTCGGAACAAAGATCGAATTTTGATGTGAATTTGAATTCCAATTTGAACTGCGGTTCGAATAATTCTTCGGCGGAGAAATCGAGGAGGAGATGGAGCTGTGTGGACAGTTGCTGCTGGTTCATTGGGTGCATATGTTCGATGTGGTGGTTCTTGTTATTCTTGTACAATGCAATGCCAGCTTCGTTTCCGCAGTATGTAACGGAAGCGATCACAGGGCCATTGCCGGATCCTCCGGGTGTGAAGTTGGCCAAGGATGGATTGAGAGCTAAACATCCGGTGATTTTCGTCCCTGGGATTGTTACCGGGGGGCTGGAGTTGTGGGAAGGCCACGCCTGTGCCGAGGGGTTGTTCAGAAAGAGGCTCTGGGGTGGTACATTTGGTGAAGTCTACAAAAGGTATAAAGTTTCGTTGCCTTATTCATGCTGCATGTAAGTTTGTGTGCTTATGGGTGTGAGTTCTGACATGGAGATTTATAAGATTTTGAAATTTATTTGTATTACTTAGTAAGTCTGTCTGTGCGTGTCAGAAAGGTCAGTCAATTACGAATTATTTGATTCATTATGGACCGGAGATAATGGCTTACTATTTCTTATAAACTGGTGGGAAATTTAAAAGTGGGATGTTTGGATTTTCTCTTGGTGGACATGGCATGCGTGGTGTTTCTTTTTTTTTTTTTTGCATATTTGCAATGATTTATTGAGCGGTAAATACTCTACTAGGTATTAAAGGTGGAAGTCTAATTGTGACTTTTGATGGCGGGTAAGGTGTTTGCGGAGTCTGATGAAAGTTTCTAAACTGATAGTAGTGTTAGACAATGTTTCGCAGATGCTGAATGCAGCTTTGATTTTCCTGCTCTACTCTGTGATCAAATACTTGCTGATTTGGCACAAGTTTTTGTCTTTTTTTTTTTTTGAGGACCTTCGCTTTGATATCTTAAGTGATGCTGTGGAATATTCAGTGTTTCGTCTGGTAAGAAATATCGAATATATGCATGAATACCAGACACTAAAGTGGATTAAAAATATTCAATTGAGCTCAATTGGTATCAGGTTTCAATGATCCATGTACTTAGCCTGGAGGTCATGAGATCGAAACTTGGGGAAGCCCTGCCAGGGGGGAGGAGTCCTGTGAGTAAGTGCAAGCTGGACCGGGTCCAGAGACTGTGATTGCAGGGCCCATAAGTGGCAGGCCCAGGGCCTTACAACAATGATACTATTTCTTTGGACAATTTGTATGCTCAAAATTATTGTATTAGAAATGTTCACTTCTCACAGTAATACACATAATCATGTTCCCTTGATTTTACGATACTTGCTTTGTTTTTTGAAGAGGCAATGGTAAGTCTATCATATATATTGACATGTGTTTTAGATTTTCCTTGGTAAATTAAGCCACGTTAACGGTTATATTTTATGTTTTTCACTTTATACTTCCACCATCTATGCAGACCTTTGTGCTGGGTTGAACACATGTCATTGGATAATGAAACCGGATTGGACCCCCCTGGTATAAAAATCAGGCCCGTTTCTGGCCTTGTGGCAGCTGATTACTTTGCACCGGGTTATTTCGTTTGGGCTGTTTTGATTGCTAACTTGGCTCGAATTGGGTATGAAGACAAAAACATGTATATGGCTGCCTATGATTGGAGGATCTCATTCCAAAACACTGAGGTTTGCTACTTTCTTTGCCCAAGGTGCTTATAAATTTTTGAACTGTCTAGTATAGTTAAAAATTGAATTTCGAGAAAAAGGGTGTACCTCATGCATGAAATCCTGCCATTTTTTTGTCTTGAAGGCATTTGAGCCGTGTAATCTCACAATTGCAAGCAGAGAAAATGCTTCTACAACTTGAATCAACTATCCACGTATCATTTGAGCAGCTATTACTTTTTGCCTGTGCTATCTTTCTTTAGATGCAAGAAATTTGTTATGAATTGTGAATCTTGTGACATTCATATACACGAGTGTTACGCGGTATTTTTATGGCACAACATATTTCACGATTTTTCGCCCCTCTCGATGATGCTTTCGTGAATCAGATATTTTTTTGGGCTAAATCACCAGGTTCGAGACCAAACTCTGAGCAGAATTAAAAGTAACATAGAGCTCATGGTAGCTACTAGTGGTGGCAAAAAGGTGGTGGTTGTACCACATTCAATGGGGGTTCTATATTTCTTGCATTTCATGAAATGGGTGGAGGCACCGGCGCCGATGGGTGGTGGTGGTGGACCAAATTGGTGTGCTGAGCATATAAAGGCTGTAATGAACATCGGAGGGCCTTTCCTGGGTGTTCCTAAAGCAGTTACAGGATTGTTCTCTGCAGAAGCTAAGGATATTGCGATTGCAAGGTTTGATGTTGAACATAATTGAGTGATTGGATATAGTCCATATTTGTAACTTTATTCATCTCTCTCGCTCAAATAGCTTTTCTTTCCTTAAAAAAATAATTATTGTTACCAGGATGCCTCTCCTTTTTAGTCTTATATAATTTATCATCTAAAAGAGCATCAGTATGCTCAAACCAAGGACGAAAGTGCACCAAGCTCTAATTTGCAATATTTCATCATACTGTCCAAAATTGTCAGGTGTCATCAGTATTTTATGCAGTTCATGCCAATAAAGGAGCAGATTGTGGCTTCCTAGCTAGATTTTATTTGAGTTCAGATATTGTCTCTCTTTTCTTTTTGGAGTTTTATGGAAAAAAAGATACTAATATTTTATGGTCTTTAAATTTGCCGCTAGAAGAGCTTATCAGATGGGAGGGAGGGAGGGAGGGAGAGTGAGTGAGATTTAATCAACTGTATTCCATGTGATTGCTCTCCAGCTAATTTGGAATAGGATTTGTGTGTATTTAGATTTCGATGTTTATCTTTTCTTTTGCTTATGCAGGGCTATAGCACCAGGTGTTTTGGACATGGATGTATTTGGATTCCAAACGTTACAGCATGTGATGCGAATGACTCGTACTTGGGACTCAACTATGTCGATGATACCAAAAGGCGGAGACACTATCTGGGGTGGTTTTGATTGGTCTCCAGAAGAAGGTCATGACTGTAGTTTGAAGAAAAAGAATGACAACGGCCAAACAACAGCTAACAACAGAACTGAGGATTTAGCCAATTCTTTTCACGCCAAGTATGGAAGAATAATATCATTTGGAAAGGATGTGTCTAATTTACATTCATCAGAAATTGAGCGAGTTGATTTTAGGGTAATGTTTCAACTACCATTTATTGACCAGTCTGAGAATTCAGAATATATTTGTATTGATTTATGTAGCAATTTCCCCCCTCACATTTTTCTATGCGAAATCATGTGTAAAAGGCAATTTTACCAATCATTTTCTTCAAACCATCCATACCTGATCCTATTTTCTCCTCGTATTCTAGATGATTTGTTGCTTATATGTCTATATCTTTGTCAAATGGTCTTCCTCGATTACTCCTGTGTTAGAGTTTTAATACCTAATCGTGATCTGCATTTTCTGATAGACTTTTGCTTTAATCTTTCAGTGTCCGTTTCTCTGTTTAATAATGCCAGCATTCATCATATATACTCATCAGTGACTTGTTATTATGAATAAAGATTCAATATTTAGGGCTGATGTGTTCCTAAATGTCACCCACCCTGCAGATGCTGACCTTATACCTTAATAATTCAATGGTGAATTTCCATTATCTGAGTTGTTTTCTTTCTTCTTAATTCATTTTTAAGTTGTCTGATCTCTAGGATGCTATGAAGGGGAAGAATCTGGCTAACACTACCTGCCGTGACGTGTGGACAGAATACCATGATATGGGCATTGGTGGTGTCAAAGCTATAGCTGACTATAAAGTCTACACTGCAGATTCGATCTTGGATATGCTTCAATTTGTTGCACCTAAGATGATGAAGCGTGGCAGTGCTCATTTTTCCTATGGAGTAGCTGATGATCTAGATGACAAAAGATATGATCATTACAAGTACTGGTCAAATCCTTTAGAAACAAAGTAAGCCTCTGACTCGACATATAATTGTATCTGTGTTGTTATTCCTTCCTTCACCCCCCACTGCCACTCCTGCCTACCAGCCTCTCCCAAGAATCATATAAATCCTGGTGAATGGACATTTTTCATTTGCCATATATATGTGACTCCATATGACTCCATTTCTTCAGGAAGGGTGATGTGTGTTCCCTTTCTTAACTATCAATGATTCTCAAGGACAAGTTCAATGCCCCGAGGAAATATGAAAATTTAATAATTACCCACCATATTTAGTAAAGCAGTAGTCTTGTTCCAATTTTGTGTCGCCTACAAAGATTGGTTTGATTAAATCCACAGTTCTGGTCTTTACTGTCTCATTCTCTGATGCAGATTACCAAATGCCCCAAACATGGAAATCTTTTCAATGTATGGAGTAGGGATCCCTACAGAAAGAGCATATGTGTACAAGCTCAGTCCTGCTGCTGAGTGTTATATTCCTTTTCAAATTGACACCGCAGCAGAGGGTGGAGACAAAGGCCCTTGTCTGAAAGGAGGGGTATATTCAGTCAATGGAGATGAAACAGTCCCAATTCTTAGTGCTGGCTTCATGTGTGCTAAAGGTTGGCGAGGAAAGACTAGATTCAATCCCTCTGGCATCCGTACATTTGTAAGGGAGTACAATCATGCCCCTCCCTCAACTCTTTTAGAGGGCAGAGGAACACAAAGTGGTGCTCATGTCGACATAATGGGAAACTTTGCCTTAATTGAAGATATCATAAAGGTAGCAGCAGGTGCCACAGGAGAAGATATAGGAGGAGATCAAGTACATTCTGATATTTTCAAATGGTCAGAAAGGATTAAGCTAAAGCTTTAAGAGTGTACTTTTTTAAGGTGTGTTGTTTCTTCTCTTTATCATTTTTATCCCATTGCTATTTTTTAAGCTTTTACCCACCTTAATTGTGGTTCAATTTGGCTTTCAAATGATTCTCTTGGCTCCATGGCATGATGGATTCCTCGTAGGAGGTAAAAACGACAGTATTGACTTGTCTACATGCTGCAGCTACCCCTGTAGACTGCAAGTTTATATCTGTTGTAGGGCAACAACTTTGTTTTCCTATCTAATTAAGTGGTAAAACATCGAAAATATGATATTTAAATTGCATTGTTAGCACATCTGTAACTTTTGATGTGACAGTAAGTATTCAGTCCTAGAAAAGATTTTACATAAATTTGTGCTCACTTACATGATCGTCACACGGTGAGCATCCCTTTCCAATCCAGTTCTCAACCCTGAGTTTCACACATTTATTGGCTTCAGTATCATTTCATAGTAGATGCTTCATTTTCTTCTTTAAAAGACAGATGTTTGAATCAACATTTACTTCTGTTCACGCAGAATCTTGGGCGCAACTTGGAATGAAAAGTTCGTTCTCTTTTCCAGGCTCGGTCACGTTCACTCCTACCATGGCAGCCAATACTACGACAAAATAGCCCCCTATACAATATTACAAAACAAGAAAGTGCTTAAAATGGCCCCAAGGATTCTGCGCTGACGGCCATTGTACAAGTATAGCTATAACTGGAAGCATGGATATTGGCATCAAAGTTTTGCACTTCTTTCATTCTTGTATGTGCTCGCTCGCCTTTTACATCATCAGAAATTTTGTGCATTTTTTAATGTTCCGATATAAATTTTATTTATATTTTTCTTTCTATTCGTATACTTTTATCACCGGTTATTATGTCCTTTATGCTAGCAGAAGGGTATTGCTACCCTTGATTCATGTCTCTTTTATTAAAAGGCTAATTAGAATATATTTGTATAATGCTTGTACATTACATAGTTAGAAAATGACATCCCTCGACTAATTTTTAAAATATATGTTTTTTTAAAATTTATAAATGTTTTCTTTCTGTCATTTCAAATTTATGACTTTTCTATATTTGTTTAATTCCATTTAATGCGATAAAGATAAGTGTTAATTGAACGAGCCTGAAATATAATCTTAAATTAATTTCTCTTGGGTGGCATGTGATGCATGCATTTAACTAAAAAAAGTATCTACATTAAAACTTTTTTATATATATAATTTACATATTATATTAAAATTAAAATGGTAGAGTTTATTATATATATACACGTATATGTCAACAAGTAATGTGTGCATGCATATTAAAATTTTTTATGTTAAATAATGTGTATGTGAAAGAGTACAGTAAAATAGAAAAGTTTAAAAATATTTTTGAACTATTTGTGTCGATATTTTAAGAGGTTATGTAAATGTGAAGATAAAAATATATTTTTATAATTTAATATCATTTCCTATTTATATTTAGTAAAACATAGAATTATTTATTAGATAATCATAAGAAACATAAGTAGAATTCTAGATGGAAATAGCAGCAATGTTAAGATGGAGCATCTGGAAGAAGAGAAACGAAGTTGTGTGAAATCGAAAGAGTATTTCCCAGAGACGTGATTGTTCGATACGCCATGCACCTCGCGCTTGATCTACGGAATACAACTAATGAACTCCAGCCGATCAGAGTAATGTATCTTCGCCTGAATCGCAAAGGCAATGGAGAAAACCCCTGAAAGGCTCCGTTGATGCAGCTATTTTTGGTACGTACGTAGGATATGGATGCCTGCTCAAAGACTCACAAGGGTCGGTAATAACTGCGATGTACGGATCATTCACCCCTAGGTAGCCAAAGCTCCGGGCATCGAGAATCCCTTAGCTGGCTCAAGGCCTACAAATTTAAAACATGATTGTTGAATCAGCTAGATGCTAAGTGAATAAACAAGTGGTCTCACAGAGAAAACGCGAGCCAAGATGTGGAAGCGTCAACTGGCCGAGACGATTTACTTGCGTGGATTTGTTTTCAATTTCATTCATTTTCTATTTTAATTAATGCATGGTTGTTTTAACGTAAATTTTGAGATGTTTCAAGCTCATTAACCATGCATTTGAGTGTACATGTGGGTGGGGTCGACTAAAAAATCAATGGATAATATCCTAAGGACATGATTGGTATGAATGAATAAAATAAATTATGAATTTAGTCAATCTTAAAATGAAATTAATTAATATATGAATGAAACAATAATTATATTTTATTTTAATGAATGATACTGAAAAGAAATGAAAAATGAATATCATATTAAGTTGCATGTTTTCAATTTAAATTAAGTTACATGTTTTTAGAATCACATATTTTATAAAAAGATGAAGTGATGAATTGAAAGATGAAAATAATAATTATTTTTAAAATTTTAATTTTATAAAATTTGAGTCAAACGTGGATATTGAATCTATTGTTCTTGTTTTTTCATTTTAAAATTGTACAAATTTTAAAAATTACTTTTAGCCCTTTTAAACTTAGAACCTTGAATTAAAAACCTACTTTTCAATTTCGAATAGCTCCAGCCACCACCCATTGTGGGTCGAGTGGTGACTTGAGATTAACAAAAGAAAACATATAATATTTGATTATTTTTATTTAAATTTTTTAGGATTTTGGTTTTTGCATGTGTGGCTTGTGAAGACTGTCTCTCTCTTCTCGTTCATGAAATATATTTTAAATATCTGAAATAAAAAAATTTATGACTTCATATTCACGTAATCGTTTTGATATTGCCCAAAATATGCTTATACTGGGTAGAAAGTGAGCATTCAGTCACTTCGGGTACCGGTCGAACCGAATTTTCTAAAATTTAACTGGATGAATTTTTTGTGTTCAAATCAAATCGAACCGCCATTGTGAAAATCGAATAGAACTGAACCAATAAAAAATCGCTAGTTAACCTAATAACCAATTTTTTTTAAAAAAAAATTAAGAATTAAATGAATGATAAATGGTAGAGCCGATAACGACGACTGAAGCTCACGGCCCACAACAAAAATATGTCATGGATATTATAGCTATTATTAATGCTTATATAAAAAATTAGTATTATTTTAAAAATAAATGGATTAACCAATCTTTTAAAATGAAAACCGAAATTCGGTTCGGTTAATTCATTTAATAAAATTAATGATCACCCCTGATAGCTTGTTTATAAATATTTTTTAGGACAAAAACTTGTGTGAAGCGGTCTCACGGGTCGTATTTTGTGAGATAGATATTTTATTTGTGTCATCCACGAAAAAAATTACTTTTTATACCAATAGTATTATTTTTTATTGTGAATATTGGTAGTGTTGACCCGTTTCACATATAAAGATTCGTGAGACTGTCTCACAAGAGACAAAGTCATTTTTTAGCTATTAATAAATAATTTTATCTTAACTCGGTGCTGGAATTCGTATATATCATATAATGAAAAAATATTCACTACACAGAACGAAACACACGTGATTTAATATAGTGTGTATATTTAAGCCAAAAATTTAATTTTTTTAAAAAATAATTGACTTTAATGAAGTTGATAGATTTTTGTAGAATCTCGGAGAGTTTTAAAAAGAATTTTATGGACTTTTGTAGATATTATGTCAGATTTTTATAGACATATGTAAACTTTTGTGTATAATTTTTAATTTTAATACGTCTTTTATTTTAATATATTCAAGGACAGATTGGTTTAATTTTGTTGTCTAAGAATAAATAATGTAGCCCAAAAATGCATTCAAATTAACATCCACATAAAAAGTATAGTAATGAAATTTTTATAAATTTTTTTTTAAAATATCATATTCTAAATTTCTACTAATCAGTTCATTTCGTCTATCGCAAAATTTTGTAATAATATTCAATTTTTCCTAGAAAATACGAAGATCTCACAACAAAATATTAAATCAAAAAATTTATTTAAATAAAAATTTTACGTTTGATTTTTATTTAAGTAGAAATCTCTTTTCTCACATTTTTAGCAATTCTCTTTTCTCATTTAGTAGCACTAAAATAAATGAACTTTGACAAGATATTGAAAAACTTGGTTAATTAAAAAATATTTGATGGGGTACTACCATGAATGAACTTTGACAAGATATCGAAAATAACGTTAATTAAAAAATATTTGATTTGCAATATACATTACAATTATATAATATTATGATGCATTAATGGTGCAGATGGGCAGTTGTGTATGTATTTATTATCAATATTTTTTGTATCCAACTCCATATTTTAATTACAGAACATATTTTAAATTTTAGTATTTTAGCAGGAGAAGACAAGAACGGGAGAGGGGGAAGCCACTGAATAAAAAAGGAATCTTTGTTGGAACTGAATAGTTTGGGAGGGTCGTTTGAAGAAGAGGGGACGTGCCCAATTTCATCCCAACAGTCGTGTTCTTGGTTTCTTCAAGTTCTGTCAGCAGATCACCAAGGTCCACCTTTCTCTCATTTCCCTTTCACTACCCATTTATATACATATATGCGTGTGTATCCTTTTTCAAGTTTTTACATGTAGACAGAGATAGAGAAATGTTCTTGGTTTCTGTCCTTTTTTTCATATCAAAAGTTGCTAACTTTATGAAGGGTTTCTTGTGTTTGTTGGGTACTTTGGATCATTTCCACACTTCTGAAAGTTGTGTGCATATATATGTTTGCACTATTAAAATGTGATGGTTGTTTGGGTTTATGATGTGTGTGTGGGTTTGGATTGGGATTCTTGAATGCATGTGGAATTTGGGGTGATTTGGATGAAATATTCGACTTTGTTTGCTTTAGTTTAAATGCAGAGTCGGTACATTACTTTCTTGGATTTTCTTTGTAGAGGGAAGATGGGCTCTGGGTTTTGATTTCTCATATCTAATTTAAGCATTGATAGTTAATAATTGGATGCATGCCCATTTTGAGATGGTGGAGTAACATTTTTTGAGAGAGAATGAATACAAGTTTAAACTGAGAACTATTTATGCTTTATAGGCTCTGATTATTCTGCTTTTAAATACTCCTGAATTCTTCTGAAATTATTTCAGAGGGTGATTTCGCTTCGGAATTTCTTCTGAAATTATCTTAGAAGGCGATGTTGTGTGCTTGTCGTTCGTGTGCTTATTTGGTTCCATTTTGTTACATTACAATATGCATGATTTCTCCTTTCTTTTGGTTGTACAGGGTGTTCTTGAATTTTAGAGGGTTTGTTTGTTATGTGATATTTCGAATCTGAAATTTTCTATCCAAAAACTTCCCGTTCGTTACATTTCAATATTAGAAACCAATTTTTCCTGAAAGTTCAACAGTAGTTTTACATCACGTTTACCACATTTTCCATGTGATTGGTTTAGTTTGACTTGACCAAGTTTGGTGGGAATTCGCCCAATTTTTTTGAATATTCAGGATCTTGCAAGATGCTTAGCATATTTTACTCATGGATGTTGGATTGAGATAATGTTAATGTTAATTTTTTTCCTATCGATGTTTATCGAATTAGCCCCATTTAAATGCTAGAGAGAGGGACCATTTGAGTTGGTAATTAGTTCTTGTTTGGTGACTGCTTCAATTAATTGCATACCAACCTTGTACGTAGAAAGCTAACCTACTTCTCTATGGGATTGATTTAGTTCATTGTTGAATAATTGTTTTTAATCAAAATGAAATAGACTTGTAGCTCTAAATTTAACCTATGTTATAGTCTATTGAATTTAAGTGTTTATGTTGAAGATCTTGTTGATTAGAGTCCTCTTTTTCGTGGTCTTGGGATGGTAATCGTTAATGTGAAATTTAAACTTGAGAAAGTTGCTATCATCAGGCCGATATCGTAAGTATTTGTATGGACAGCTATGTACATTAACTAGGATGGTGCTATTTTTGTAGGGGAAGGGCATAGTACATATAATACTAACATTTCTTGCAAAATTATTGTGTCAATGAACACTAATGGATCTGTATAGCATGGAGGAAACCCCTGATTCTTGAATCTTTTCTGCACTGGTGCATCTTTTTTCATGTGGTGCTTTTTATGTTTCGGGATGTGTATTTTGTGATTTTGTGTTAGCATGTGCCATGAATTCTGCGCTCGTTTGCCACCGTCTATTATACGAGATGAATGATTCATTTGGCCAAGTTATTGACATTCTCTTTTATTCGAGCAGGTAAAGCGAATAAGCGTTTGGATTATGAATCAGAATTTAGCAACTTCATCAAGTAATTCGTCTATGAATTCAACACTCACCCAATAAAGTGTCAGAGAACCTTAAATTTTAATGCCACAATTCATTATTAATTAATTAATTTATATTTTGAATTTGCAATAAAACATTGTTCCGTCTTCCAGACTGTATCAGAAGACCTTTAATACTAGCACTCTACCTTAACTTATTCTTACATGGAAAAGATAAGTTCTCAAGATCACTCTGCTTCATCCGACTCTGGTAATGGTACCTCGAGCTATTCTAATATCACTCTTTTATTTGTTTTCCATTTTACTCTTTCATTCTTGGGTTCAGATCTATTTTAATAATTATTATCTTGCTATTGACTATCGGTGGTTTGGCTTCCAAGCCCTCATGTTTTCTCTAGAGCTTGTTTTTGTATTTTCCATAGTTATGATCTTTTCTGGATTATTTTACTAGTTGAAGGCACCTTGTTTGTGTCATGAGTTAATTACAGATGGTTTTTTATAATGTTGCCTCTCATTTTGTGAGGGAAATAAATTGATAACTAGCCTTTAAAACATTGATTTTCTTGCTTATAATTTTTTCATTAAAAATATAAACTAAGTTTAGTTTTAGCCACCTGCCTACAAATTTAAAATTTGAAACTTTACTCCCGTAGGCCTTGGGTCCTAGCTTTCCCGTGATAAAAGCCATCTGTTTTCATTTGTCATCTGATTCGGTATGAATCAGTTGCCAAGGCTTTGGACATGCATGTATTGCCTTGTAAATTTTTTGTCAAACTCTTGATGGTTTTTTGTTTCTTTTTTCATGATCAATGAAACTTGTTTATCAATCATTTGATTTAGTACATGATGAAAACTACGGGAGACAAATAAACTACATGAAGCCTGCTTTGTTGCTGTGTGATCCCAACTTTTCCACCAATGCTTCTCTAGTGGATATGAATCAATCAAGGGTAAGATACCGTCTCATACCTTTGCTTTGAATTTCTAGTTTGATAACCAATTATGATTGATCATACTGTCTTGGTTCTGGTCCAGATTCCGTATTGTTACCCTGATCCTTACGTTGGTGGGTTCTTTACTGCCTACAGCCCTCATACTATGGTGAGTGAGCTATCACTTCTTAGTAATTTCATTAATACAAAAATCCTTCGATCTTGAAATTAGTTCACCAAAATATACATTTGTTGTTTCTATTTCAACATTTTTTAAAAGAACTAGCATGAAGAACGTGCAAACTGAAACAAATATTTTTTAAAATTATATCCAAACACAAGATAACCTAAAAATAACCAAATTATGGATTTTATTAATGCATAAATCATAATCATAATTTACATAAGTGAAACACATTAACAAATAATTATCAATTTAAAATCTTTATGACTGATTCATCAAAATAATTCATCAAAACAATTTCAAAACTAATGAAATAGTAATATTGATAGTAAAATATAACACATAATATTCAATTTAAATAATATTTAACCTTATACGGAATTTTTCTACATTTGGTTTTTAAAATTCTATATAACGGATAATTAATTTTATATCAGAATCGATCTTTCGTGAAATAACATTGATGACTACTAATTTCTTGTTAAATACAGTTTTAAAATAATAGATAAATCAATATATGTAATGAAATACACATTCAAATAAGATTATATGATAAATATCAAATAAAATCAAATAAATTCAAACGATAATTATTAAATATAGATTTTAAAATACTGGTATGATTTTCACTATTAAATTTGAAATATAATCAATATGTGAGACAATAAAACCAATTGTCTAAGAATTATGCCGTAAAATTTATATATTATGAGAGCTGATTTTGGAACTGAAACCAAGAAATGATTTTAGTTCTGATTTAGGTTCCACTGTTCTTGAAAACCATGGTCGGTTTTACCTTCATATCCTTATTGTTTAAATCTTAAACAATCTTAATAGATGTTTCAAATACTACCAAATTTTTTGTATTGAATTTATAAATTTGTAATATGTATAATTTTTTAAAAATTGCTACTAAAATCTTTATATTTCTTATTATAGTTAAACTCTCAGAATTCTTCTTAGTGATTCATATTTTATGAGATTATTAATATGTTAACATTGATAATTGTTGATATAAATTTTCCTAAATAATTTATTAAACTCTTTACTTTCAATTTTTTTTTGAAAAACCATAAAATATGTATTAAACTTCATATTTTGTATTATACTATTTTATAATGTTATTCAATTATTGCATATATTGTTAATTTTTTCATATATCTTATTTTGATACTATAATTTATTACTTAATTATAAATTGCACTAAAAATATAATTACATTAAAATCATAAAAAACATGTAGACAGAAAATTAAAAGAATAAAACATTTAAAGGTAGTATAAAGATGAATTATTTGATAAAATTAATATAGAAGTTAAATTTTATTCTTGAATTGACATAAATTATTACGATCGATATATTCTTGAAACTCATTCTTGATATCTTCTTTTACTTAAGTGACTGTTACTTTTGGATTTCTCTCTTTCTTATCTAATAATTCTGAAACACTTAACAGATTCAGCAACATGTAGCAGGGGCGACCTCTGGTCGAGTTCCGTTGCCTGTAAATCTTCCTGAGGATGGCCCCATATACGTCAATGCTAAGCAATATAATGGAATACTTCGAAGGCGACAGATCCGTGCAAAACTCGAGGCTCAAAACAAACTCGTCAAAACGAGGAAAGTACGTTCTGCATATCAACAATGCTGAGTAAGATCAGCAAGCTTACTTTCCGATGGCAGAAATGAAAACTAATGCTTACCATTGATAAATAAAATGCAGCCATATCTGCACGAATCTCGACATGTGCATGCACTAAATCGAGTCCGTGGCTCTGGTGGACGTTTCCTCAGCACGAAAAAGCCTCAGCAGTCGAACATTCATTCCACTCCCAGCTCTCAGAATGCTCAGGACTCGCTTCATTTCAATCAGAATGAGGAGTTTCTGACAGGAGATACTCGTTTATTTGAAGCTAGCAAGAGAAACTTACCTCCTATCTCTGATAGGACAAGCATCTCACAAGCAAAAGTCCGTTCTCCGGTTTCCATTCAATGCGGTGGTGGCAGTGGCCTAGTTTATAACGGAAATCGGCACTATGCTTCCATTGTCCGGTGAGGAGTCTATGAACGAAGGATTCTTCCGGCCGCGCAATCCATCCTTGGCTTTGTAACTCTTGCTCTTCCAGCAGGTTTGTGGTATAAAACACATCACAAAGTTGCTCTTTGTACTGAAAAGACGGTCGTCCAGGTTTCTTGATCTGTTTTTTCCGGGATTTATGTCTGAATCTGTTTTATATATGTGTTTAATTGTAACTTAACTTTCTTCTCAATGAATAATGATTTCCCGTCATATTTTACCCATATACGTGATGGGCTCTCATTTTCTATTTAAAATGGAACTGCCTGTGACTGAATTTCAAGAATCTGCTCTCTTTAATGCATTGCTTTTTGAATATTTTAAGGACATAATGTGTTAAAATTATATGTAAAAATTAAGTATATATTTTCATATTAGCATGCATGTTTTTCTTGCGTGATATAACCCTCCTGTGTTCTTCCATACCCGTGAGGCTTCACAGATCCATCGTTTACCAATGTCATTTCTCGCTTCATATGTCTCAAGGATCTTTGATTACATCCAGGGACGGAGCTACACAGTGGCGGAGCCAGGAATCCGATTCTACTCTGGCTAAAATTTTAAACTCTAAAATATTTTAATATTTTAAATTGATCTACCCGGGTTAATATCAAATTTATCCAAAATTATACAAAATTTTACTTATAAATTTTTTAAAATTTTTTTGGTTGGCCCGGGTGAAAAGTTGAGTGGCTCCGCCCCTGGAGCTACGGCTTTTCCGTCGGGGGACGAAATCGAATTTTTCATATATAGTTAATGGGTAAAATATCTATAAAAAAAATGTATGCAAAACCGAATAAAGCGTGATGAGGGGAACACAAGTCTAGACTTGATATGCAAAATCGAATATCAAACAATTCAATTACATAAAAAATATAGTGAAAAAAAGGGAGTCGGGGCGCGGCTAGGGGTAACCAAGCTGGGCTAAACTATGGCCTTAGGCCTAATATTTTACAATTCATTAGCTAATTCTTTCATTGGTTACTATTTACCAACTTTGACTTCAATTGATTTTTGAATGTTATGTCTGCTGCTCCGACCTCCGAAAATGTTAATTTTTCTTATTTACCGTCTTTTAAGACATATTTTATATTAACCAAATTGAATTATAAATCCATAAATATTTGAAACATAAAAGAGTAGGTCTCTTGTGACATGGTCTCACGAATATTTATATGTGAAACAGATCAACTCTACCGTAATACTCTTAGCATAAAAAGTAATACTCTTAGCATAAAAAGTAATATTTTTTCATGGATGACCCAAATAAGAGATCCGTATCACAAAATGCGACTCGTGAGACCGTCTCACACAAGTTTTTGCCAACTTAAAAATTTAAAGTACATGCATTTGATTTTGTATTTATTAATGTCGTTTAGTTCTAGTTAATATTTTTGGATAGCTTTATTTGTTTTCAAGATTAGACATGAAATTCTAAATTTCATTGTACTAAGTTATATTTATATCGTCCCATTATATTTCTTATTTATTTGTGAGTTTTATTAAAAATATAATTTATTATAATATCATAGATTTATTAACTAAAATAAAATAGACCAAGGGCATAATAGTATTTGTGGCCTTCTGAATTAATTTGGCAGGTCGTTATCAGGTCATACTATAAAAGACCCCGCAGAACGGATAAAATTTCAGTAATGCCCTCAAAGTTTCCCCCTTTTTCTCCCCCCTCCCCCCCTCCGGATCCCCGGTCATTTTTGAAAGGATTAGTGGAAGAACACACACTACAGTGTGCTTGTGCGTGTACGGAGGAGACATGGACGGAGGCGCGCATAATGTTCCTCGCACGGTTGAGGATGTTTTCAGAGAGTTCAAAGGCCGGCGGAATGGCCTGATCAAAGCTCTAACCACTGGTATCGTTTCTCGTTCATTCTCCATTTCGTACGATTTTCCTGCGACGATGTGTGTAGTGGACTACGTGGTGTGTGCTTTGTGTGTATAATTTTGGTCTCCGCTTGAGGTTTATATGGTTTAGGGTTTTTACTCGTTCAATTGTTTGTGCTCCTTTTTAGTTGCTATGACTCAATTTGGGGGCTTATTTGTTGTTTTTCCCATTTTTCAGACGTCGGAGATTTTTTCCAGCAGTGCGATCCTGGTGAGATGGGGTCTCTTTTACTATATTTTCTTATTGTTCCTCTTGTTTGTTTGTTTTTCTTTGCCGCTGTTTTTTCTTGCCTTGCATGACCTCATAATTTCGTTTTTTTTTCACTTGTGATTTTATGCATTTTGGGGAGCTCTTTTGGTGTGATAAGTTTAGTGGTTAGTAGTTTGAGTGTTTTGGTTGTCTTTATAGACAATTATCACTTCAATTAGGGTTTTGGGTCTGTACTTCGTGGATAAGATCAAAAATTGTCTTGCTTAAGTGATGGGAGATAGCGGTTGGAGCGTGGCATTAAGAATTTAACAAATTGTGGTACTGGAGGGTGGTAAATAAAAAGTTTAGCTTGGGTTTGCGTCTGGGAATTTTCGGGATACTCCCCGGAAAATACCTTTTGGCTACACTAACTTCCTTATCAACAATTCCATAATAATCAACGCAAAAACGGTCAGTATCTACTATTTAGGCTATGCTTTATTCTCGGTTGATGGTGGGTGTAGATGTTTATCCTCGATTCGAATATTTACTACTTAAATGCATGCTCATGAGTCACTTCATTTTTTACACGTGTTATTGTCCTCACTTAAGAGATTTTTCCTCCCAATTGTTGTAACTCCCCCATACAGTTGTTTATTCCTGACTAGCAGGTATTTATTGTGTGTTAAACTTCATTATTATTATATTATATTAGTTAATATATAGCAGTTAGTTATGCTTAGTGATATACAAGTTAGTTAAAATAAAAACAGAGTGCGTTAGTTCGTTAGTTGTGTATATACTACTTTTGTCACTTTTTTAAGGTTAAATCACTATCAACGAGAATACATAGATTTTCTCCAATATTCATCTTCAACATTGTGGGTTGTCTGTGCGTTGTTCTATACTAAACTGTTGATGTAAAATTCTGCTATTGGAAAGTATTTATTGTAATCTGAATGATATGGTATCTGTTGACATGGAAATTATGCAGAGAAAGAAAATCTTTGTCTTTATGGATTTCCTAATGAACTATGGGAAGTTAATTTACCTGCTGAGGAGGTTCCTCCTGAGCTTCCGGAACCTGCCCTAGGTATAAATTTTGCCAGGGATGGTATGCAAGAGAAAGACTGGTTGGCTCTTGTTGCTGTTCACAGTGACGCGTGGCTTCTATCTATCACTTTCTATATCGGTGCTAGATATGGTTTTGACAAAGCTGACAGGTAGGTTTTGATCAAACTTTAAATTCTTATGTTTTTTCATTTGTTGCCCAAGATAATGTCATTATTTTGTGCCGTGTCTCCGTGCAGAAATGTACAGGTATATAATTAGGGTTCATTGACAGTTTGGGTGGAATATCTCTATGTCCTACTTTATAGACATAAGTTTTCCCATGATTTCCACGTTCTTTCCCAATCATTTGTTACCATCCCTTCAATATAAGGTAGTTATTTGACATAAATTACATGCTTGATATATTTGACCAAATTACCTGTTTGTTTTCTCTTTCTATTCTACATATGATTTTCATACGAAAATCCAGTAGGTCACACATTAGTTTTAGTATTATTATTAGAATATATGAATTGGTGGACTAGCTAATTAACAAGGCCAGTTATGGTATATTCGTAATTATGTTTTAGGTTCCATATTTAAGTAAGAGGTTCTAAGATATGGTCAGACCGTCAGTTTAACATTTACATTTGTTCGGGCATAGTTGTAAAAAGCACGTGCCTAGCTCGCCTGAGGCATGGGGCACAACCGTACGCCTAGGAGGTGTCTTGGACGCAGCTGTACGCCTAGGAGGTGTCCTGGACGCAGCCCTTTAGAAAGGCGTGCTGAAGCTCGCGCCTTTCATAGGGGGCAAGACTGCAAGTTGCGCCAGAAGCGCAGTGCGGCGCTCTTCAGGCATCACTAGTTAAAAAACATAAAACCCGATGTTTTAAGTTAAATAAAATGCCGAGGCCCAGCCCAATATTTGTTTATTGTTAAAAAAGCTTATGCACAGTACACATTCACGGGGATTTACAAGCCTTTCCTAAAACCTTGACTTTCCTGAAAAACCACAGGCCGCAACTAATTCCCCAATCTGCATTTAGTTCCCACCGTACAATTGAAATTAATTTACATGTTCATCTGTTTTTGCACCGAAGACCTCAAAAAAATATAATTTTGGTGCCTAATCCTTTATCTACCGCAAATCGTTAACATTAGTAAATATAGAGAGGTTTAGTGATTTAGATGGTTGAAACTATTTTTTTATTTGTGTCAAGTATTACTAATTAGCTTCTGATTTATATAATTATTCAATAGCTCGTGAAATATAATTATCGTCGCTGTTAATATTAACATTGTTGTAAAATCCACTTCATAAATACACATTCTAAAAAAATATGATTGGTGTGACTCACTTCGAATAAGGCTCCATGACACCCTTTGGCCTTGCTAGTGCCACTTGCACCCTAAATAACAATGGGTTTGGATGGGTCCGAAGTTAGTACGGAATGTCATATATTCTAATTGCCTAATTCCTATCTCCTACTAATTTTGAATAACTGGCTTGCGATGTCATTTGTGAACTATAACTTTCAGATTGTTGTTGGATCGTTTGCTCTTTTGCTGTTATTTTATTTTTGGTTTCTGGATGCAGAAAACGCCTATTCAATATGATAAATGATCTCCCGACAATATTCGAAGTCGTAACAGGAGCTGCGAAGAAGCAAGTGAAGGACAAACCATCTGTCTCAAACCATAGTGGCAGTAAATCTAAGTCAACCCCAAAAGTGGTATAGAAGTCATATGCATACTGTTATGAAAACATGGAATTTTTCAGACATCCATTTTATGTTTGCAATATTTTCCTATATTTATTAGAATCACGCAACAAGTCTAGATTTGGCCAAGGCATAGATGAAATTTGCTATGTACACAGGAAAACGATTTCCTATTACTTTTCTGGCCAAGCTCCTTCCCTCTGAACTGTCCCTCCATGATTATTAAGTTTGACTAATTTGCATACAAGTGCACAACATTTAAGGTATGCTGATGGATCATGTTTACTTCATCCTCTTAGAGGTTAAAACTCAAAAGGCAACTAAGCTCCAGCAACCCAGCTTTACTGTTTCATATGGGGTTTTTTAAATTGTTTGGAAATTGTTGGCATGGTTGTCACTCTTACTCCACGTTGGTTCTCGTGCTGTTATTTGTAGATAATTTCATTGCAATATTCTGTCATTTTACCTTATAGTACCATGACATTCTGGTATTGAAGTTCATGCGTGCTATCCAAAACACTTATTCCGCTCTCAATAAATATTTCTTGAACCCGTGAACTCTTTCTTCTGGTGTTTGACCTTTTTTTATTATTATCTAATGGAACTAATGGGTTTTAAATCTTAGGACAAAATCTCCAAATCAGAAGTAAAGGATGAGGACGAAGATGATGGATTGGATGAAGTTGAAGAAGATGAAGAAGACCACGGCGAAACCTTATGTGGCGCATGTGGAGAGAACTATGCCTCTGACGAATTCTGGATCTGCTGTGACTTATGCGAGAGATGGTTCCATGGCAAGTGTGTCAAGATCACTCCTGCAAGAGCTGAGCACATCAAGCAGTACAAATGCCCGACGTGTAGTAATAAAAGATCACGCCCTTGATAAGTGCCAGAACATGCTCTATTCACCTTTCTTTGAACTGTATCTTCATGGGCACAGCTAAACTTGTTGTTGGTCCATTCTTCCTTCGTGTCAGGTGCTTGGTAGATACAATGGTTTGTTTGTTCTTGTTTCTTTGGATAATTTAGCTACTCTTCTAAGTCTTGTTTTTAAGTCCATTGTTCGATGTAGATAGATAGTCTGTAACTTGTATCTTCAATGTTAATTTATCGGGTTCTGTAGCAATCTCCTGAATACCGATAATCCCTAATTTATCGTGCTATGCATCCCTGAGCCCTAAGAATTAAGTGACGCGACCCACTGAAACTGGGGATGACCGCAGATCTCAACGTCCAGCTGACTGCGGGGGCAAAATCGGGACACAATAAAAAAAAAAAACTAGAGATATATAATTGGCAAAATTTTAGAGACAAAATTGAGAAAAAGAGACAAACGATAAGGATATGGTTGTGAATTATCTATATGTTTTTTTCTGGATACCGGTGATGTAGTCTAGTCCAATTTGTGGTGATGTAGTCTAGACGTCGAATAGTTTGAAGCTCGAAATCTAACTTGTAAACAATTTTTTTAAAATGTATATGACATTCCTGAAGCAAAAAAACATACTCGGAGATTATTTTTGAAATATGGACTAATTTTCCAAATGTATTTCAAAATTTTCTTTATGGTTAGTTTCTAATCCTTTCAAGGGGCAATCGTCGTGCAATAATGCAGACGGGCCTCGTGCGGATTCCTTTTGTGCGATTAAGTTTACCTGCAACTTTATTTTTTAAAATTTGTTTTTTTTTTAAAATATGATTTAAATTATTAAAATTAACAATAAGACAATTTTTTAAAATATTTTGGTTGTTTTAGATCTATGATCAAGATTATTTAGCTTTTTAAAAATTAAAAAAAAAAATCATTAAAAAAGTAAATTATCTTACCTCTTAATTATGTGTGTTTAAATATTTATGTGTGTTTTTTTTAAATTATGTTTTTAACATTATGTGCAAGTTTTTAAATTTTAATTATGTGTAATTTTAAATATAATCATAATCTTTCCATCTTGGTTTATGGGTTTTAGTGAGAAATTTCCGACGGGAGGAATGCGTTGCATGCGGCGGCGATCAGAGGGAGGGCGGCAGTGATCGCTGTGATGGTCCGGGTAAAGCCCGAGTGTACCCGGTTGCTGACGGATCGAGGGGAGACCTGTTTGCATCTGTGTGTGAAATGGAACATGTTGGAGGAGTTGAAGCTTTTGGTTATGTGTAGAAATGGTGAGTTTCTGAACTGGAAGGGTTGTGAGGGGAACTCTGCTTTGCATATTGCAGTCACTAAGAAGAACATTGAGGTACTAATGTTACTTTAAGTATCTTTTCGAGTTTTTTAGAGTAGTTTTATGGGAGATAAAAGTGTTTTCAAATAGTTTTTTGCAGATCATCAACCGTATACTTACATTGAATGGATTAGAAGTAAATGCTTTGAACAAGAATGGATTGACACCGATGGATGTTTTGAGGCAAAGTCCTCGACACCTCAGAGATATGGATATCGAACGTGCACTCATCAAGGCGGGTGCTTTGAATTTGAAAGATCTGAATCTGATCACGGATGAGTGGATACCAGAAAAAGTGAGGCAAATGACAGAAAAACAGTCTTTTGGACAAAGCAGTGCAAATAAACCAGTTGCAACGCATAAGAACAAGGACTGGCTCGGAAGGAAGAGAAGTGCATTAATGGTGGTGGCATCTTTAATTGCAAGACGACTATGTGGTAGATGATAATGGAAATCCAGTAAAAGAACCTCATTCAGTGGGGAAATCCGTGATGGCTTATAAAGATCCACAATACTATGGCATATTCATGATTTTGAACACTATTGCTTTTCTTGCATCCTTGAGTATAATCCTCCTCCTTGTTAGCGGGCTTCCTTTGAAACGGAGACATTGGATGTGGGTTCAAATGGTGATAATGTGGACAGCTATTACCGCTTTAGTGGGAACATACTTTCCGATTCTTAAATACATGTCACCGGATTACCTTGAGGCGGCTTTGCGTAAAGTTACCGAAATATCGGTATTAACATGGTTGACACTCATGGTGGTGGTTCTTGTAGGAAACGTTGTTTGCTTGAATTTGTGGATTCTCAGAAAGTATGGATTCATCAAAGAAAGGGAGACACGACGTTCTGCAAGTGTTGTGAACGATGAAGATGAGATTGATGCTTGAATAAGACGGTTCTGTGTAGATGTTTAAATGGATTTATTGAAAATTTTGATTCGTGGGATTATGGGAATTAGGTTTGACACCACATTTTGTGGCCAATATCTAACTATATGTTGGTTTATTGTTGAGAATTGAATTAATAATTTCATTCTATCTGCAAAACAATGTGTGTTTGTGCAAACGTATAGTTAGAAACTACGGTGTTGTTATTTTGAAGAATACATCAAAATAACATGTACAACTTAGTTTACATCACAACCTAAAACCAACCATACAACATAAACTTCACCTTTCTTCCATTCCTAGTATAATCACACAAATCTATCAAGGAAAAACAACGTTTGGATTGCGAATATGTCGCTTTTGTGCCACGTGTTCTTTCCATTTAGCTCCGGTTCCTTGAACAGGAGAAGAGACGCTCCATAGTGCATCTCCAGGCTGAGCAGTTGCTTTTGTCATAGGTGCAGCAGAACTCGAAGATTTGGCGACAGTTTTTGACTTCAGAATCGGGTGCTTGTTCTTCTTCCCCATTCCATTGGCAAGCAACCAACGGGACCCTGATTGTTGCTGATTTGTCGAACCCCATAACTTATTTTTACCAGGTTCGGTCTTTAAACCCGCAACATGCACTTCAGTGATCTTGAATTGGGGTATGAGTTCTTCCAACAATGGTGTCCTCTTTAGGCTGTTCAAGAACGTCTTCCTTCTTTCCAACCATGGTCTCTTCTTCTTCTTCTTCAATGGAGTTCCGTAGTACGGAAACCGTGCTGTAGATTTTAGGCTTTGGTGAGACTAACAGTCTCTCCACTTGAATGAGAGCAAGCATTGGAGTGCCAACTGGCTCATAGTCTCTTAGAGGATCACGTAGCTGTACCATCAATGCAAAGGTAAAATTATTACCCAACAAACCGTGCTTCCTACACTTGCCACGCCTTTTCTCTCCCTTAGATCGTCCCCGAAACATTTCCAGTGAAGTAGCATGATGTGCTGCTAGTATTTTAGAGGTTCGCTCACTAACAAGATCATAGTCATCCATTTCACCAGAATCCAACTTCATCCACTCGTCAAGCGTAAGCGTTAGACCCATTAATCCATCAACATTTTCACCGCTATCTTTAACATCCAGCAGTTTCAATCCACCAGTACCATCAAGTCCTATGGAGCCATCCACGTGGACTGTTTTTCCCTTCAGGGTCGAAATTTCACCTATAGATTGTGAGCTAATATTTGAAGGTGCATCTTCATCTGATAAACCAGATTGTATCCGCAAACCTTCAATTGAAAGGGCTTCAATTTTATCCATAGCCGAAGGAGCAAGGTCCTCCAAAGAGACATACTCTGCATCACCACTGACAGAATCAAGTATGCTCGATCTCCGGCCGGAGGATATACCTTTTATACTCTTTTGCTCATTCGGTGTATGTTGCATAATTTCAGATTCATGCTGCGGTAAACCTTGCCTGAAAAATAAAAAACGCATAGCTTAACAACTAAGCTACTAGAGTACTAGTTATGAGGAAAATAACACATGGAAAGATATGTCACGGGCAATGCCACAATATTGACAGAAAACAAACCTCTCGGGACCATCCAGACTTGGCATAGCTTCCCATGCTATTCGTTGCATCGTCTTCCCAGTTATATCTTCTAAAGGCATTAATTTACTTGCCTGCATGTAGAGCTTCTCAATTCCAATAGATGCCAAACCGTGAAGCATTTCCATCACACCAGAACCCATCTCTGCAGGGACAACCACAGGACTAGACACCTGCATAATCAATCATCCTCCGGTTTTCGCATGCCGGAACAGCATAGGATTCATTGAGCGCAAAAAACCACCATTTTTAGTCTGCAGAAATGGACCCAAACCTTCAGCAATGGGAGGCAGTAGCTGAGGATCTTCGGGGAGTATGTCAATTGGACTGCTGAAACCTCCTGAGGCACTTGGTGGAGAATGTTGAAATGCCTTCTCATTAAAGCCCCACTCACGCATCAAAGCTTCAGTCTCCAAATCCTCCAACCTTGATGTCTTTGTTTGATTTCTGAATGCGTCTATTTCCACCGTAGATATCTCCTCAAAGCCTTCACGCATCGACGAGTGGTGGAGATCCTCAGAAATGGTTCCCCAGACAGATTCTGAGTGAGCGTAAAAAAATGGTTCACTTGGATCACTGTCGATATTGAAGTTGAGTAAACCTCCATTGGCAAGAGAATCCTTCTCAAATTGCCGTAGTAAGCGTTCTCTTGGAGACTCAGGCTCACTTTCAGAACTCAAACCAACTGGATTATGCTCTACACCCAACATGTCCAAGAAATCACTGGCCACCAATTTAGAAACATCGTCCAAGCTAAGTGATTTTCCCTTCCTTCGTTCCCTACAATTATCGGCATCCATGTTATTAGTTGGGTGAAAAGCATAACTTTCATCTTCTTGAGAATCAAATCCTTCATTCACCAAATCAGAGGCACAAATCAGTGCTGACTCCAATTCTTTCATTAGCGACTCTTTGGTGCATGTGTCACTTTCTGTCTCTTTATAGTTACAGGTGCTCACTGATAGCTCATCTTTGTGAGAAACAATTTCTTCAGCTGTAGATCTAGGGGGCCATTCTCATCAATGGGGAATTCAATAGTATTGACAGTTTCAAGACCTCCTCCAAGAACTTGAGTAATCTTTGACGAATCATCTTCGTGTTTCACCTCTTCTTCAGCAAACTCTTCTACCCCTTTCTCTAGGACAGAAAACTCATTTATTTCACGCTCAGTATCAGAAATTTTCTCAGCAGCACCAGCATTGATAAATGAACCCATTTTATGATCATCGATGGATGAAGGATCAGGATATAACTTATTTCCAACTAAAGCGTCAGATATCTCTTCATCAAGTTTTTGATAAAATATATTAACTGAATCAGACAATTTGATGTGGGCAAAACCTCATGAAGATCCTTTATATCTTCTGCAGAATGGTTTGAGGTAGATGACCTGGAAGGGAGACTTTCTCCCCGCCGAATGCTAAGAAGCTCATCCATTTCATTAAATTGGCCCAGGCTTTTTGTAGTCCTTCTACTATTCTGCTGCCAGCTTGGAATCTCGGGAACATAACTATTGCTAGCTGGCCCAGTACCATCATTCCCAATCACAACATATCCGAAACTGACATTTATCATTGCACTTCTAGCTTTACCTGATAACTTGAAACTAGTTGTCCACTTCCCGGAGCTCTTCTCCTCTTCCAAGTCCTCCAATGTTAGAGGAAGCAGCCTAGTCAAATCAATTCAATGCTTCCCCAAATCAAGATCTGGCGCATCACACACAGAACCATACAGCAAGAAATGCTTCGCCTCATACTTCGCCGAATGGTGAGGACCGCTCCTGCTACCATAAACAGAGCAACAATGTGTCAATTGTTCCTCAAATTCAGCTACTCCTAGGTGAACCCTAATAGGACGAGTCATCAGCTCATCATCCCGGCTCTTCCAACAAACAACAAGACAAACATCATCAAAGAAATCTGGTAATCCCTCAATGGAGTGGACTATGAGTGAGAAACAACAATTGAACCGACGGTTTCGAAGCTGAGTCAAGGCCTTTAGACCCTTCCAACTCCAAAGAGACCTCTTCTCTTTCTCAAAAGAATCTTTAGCATTATTCTTAACATACCCTGGCTTCACCCTTGAATCTGGCAAATCGGATTTTCCGACGGACTTGGATCGGCTACTGGCAGTGGAAGAAGCGAGCCTCTGCAGCTTTTTATCCACATGCAAGGCTTTATTTATCGTTTCAAGGTCACTCAGAAACTTCCCCCCTCCGGAATTCTCATAAGCGCTCTTCCTATCATTGGCTTTGGACAACATTATCTTCCAATAACTTCAAATTCAAACACAATTTTCCCAACACTGCAAATCCTTCCAAAATCACCTGGAAAACAACACTCCCCCAAATCAAATAACCAGAAATCCAAAAAATGGTCAGCTGCCCCTGTTTCAGATCGAAAATGCTCAAATTTACACGCGTCTGGGTAAAGCTAAAAACAAAACCAGCTCTTTGGATACCTCAAAAAGGTTTTCTTTTGGGGAGATTGGCTTGGGAAAACTCAAAACGAGAAATCTCGACATCAAGTCATAGGTTTTATCGTCCGATAGATTAAATTAATCCACAAACGCTAATTAATGGATGCAGATCAATTTCACATGCATATAACTCAAAAAAAAAATTCAAGATTATCAAGATATTTTTGTTACAAATAGAGGGAAAATTAGGAATCCTACAAGAAAATCATTCGAAACTTCGACCGATTCTTCCGCTCTCAGTTTGTCTCTGTCCCCCTTGGCGTGACAGGAGAGGATTGAGTTCAACGGAATAATTTAGTATTTTCAATTGGGGGCCCCTTCATTATTCAATTCTCTCATGTTTACCACATTTTATTTATTACGTTTGGCATGAATCACATGATTGGGATAAATTTAAACATGTTTTAATTTTTAAAATCAATTTTTTCTAACTTAATATCCTATCCAATTATATTAACTCTCTACATAATCCTATCTCCAAAAATAAATATAATCTTATTAACATATATGCCCCGTCAACAGCATGATTAAACGACTCGTGAGACCATCTCACATAAATTTTTGTCTAAATTAAAATAAACTTAATAAAAAAATGATTACGATTTAAAGTAATTTCGATAATAATCACCGAACTTTTTCCTTAAAAATAGAATTTAAATTTTAGAAATAGTATTCTAGGAAAAACGAGATTTTTTTTATCCGATACGACGCCCTCTTGTTTATAATATAGAGTGGATATATATATAAAATCTTCCCAAAATAGATCGAATACTTAAAGAGTAAGAATAATAGCAACATGAGTCTTCGGTGAAATGCATAACCCATTTAAGGAACACGATCACTTTTTCAAAGTTGCTAAACAAAGTCAATACAAAAAGCCAGTTCATCGTGAGAGCATTGATTATTACTTCTACAATTCGATTTTCTAGATAAATTAAGAAATGATTATTAATTTAATGAAGATTGATTCATCCTTCGACTTTGTCCAAATATAGACAAATGTTTAGTTGCTATTATTACAAGTAATTGGACCGATAAACTATTTTATTTTCATCTTTACGTTCGACAATGAAAAAAAGGGCCTTTTTTTTTTTTGCTAAAGTATTATTCTTGAAAGTATATGATCTTTAATAAAGTCTAAAATAGGACTCATCACTATTTTCCATTTTATAATTTTATATTGAGAATAACGTACAAGTTAAGTTGTCCAATAAATTTTTTTACTATGAAATTAAATTTTAAAAATAAGATGATAATACTAATTATTTTATATCCTCATTTATTCGGAACACATTTGTTCCCCACATGTCATAATCACAATGAATGAAGACAAATCCAACAAATTTAATCGAGTAAATCAAATAAATGCATGCAAGGGAAATAACAAAATTTTTTTTTTTCAAAAAACAAATATGGATTCAATTTTTTAATTTATTAAAAAAATCGAAGTTCAGGATTCAAAACCAAACCGTCTTTCTAAAATCAAACTAAAATTATCTCGTTTCGATTTTGAGAATAAAAATGTTTGGGTTTGTTCGTAAATAAAGTTTGATAAAATTCATAGGCCGGAGTAAAAGTGAATTTAAATAAACAAAATCGACAATATAAATTTTCATTTAAAAAATAACAACAGAATCTTCGGAAAAATTAAACCCCTTCGGTGATCAGAGAGATTCAGAAGTATTAGCAAATAGCAATTTATTTTTGTAATCGGATTAGTTTTTTTATGCAAAGATTAGCCAGCTGAACAACGCGAAAGCGACAGATTTCCCTTTCCCTAGACAGACGCTCACTCCCAAAAAGACATTGTCTTGGATGAAGCAAAGTACCACGTCCAATAGCCTTCTTTCTTTAAATTCATTTCCCGCAGTGAAATAAGGAAGTTTCTTGAAAAATAACAGGTGGGTTTTCGTTTATACGGAGAAAGAATGACAGCCTATGAAGAAATCATGGAGGTGGAGGATTCAGAAGGGAATTCATATGGGCAAGTTAAGCTAAGATTCAAAGATCGGTCCAAGGTACGAGCTTTTTGTTGTGTAGATGCATGAATGCAATTTGCTAGTTAATGGGTACAAAATTTGCAAATTTCTTGAGGTGGGTTTGCATTTTGGATGCTTTATTCATTTGGGTCGTGGTAAGCAATTCCATGGTGCACACGCAAAACTTCTATTTCAAGGGAAAAAAATTACTCGAAATTTGAAAAAATTTCATGTCTTGATTGTTGCCTGCTCGTGTGTGCTTTGAATGTTATTTGTTTACGTGGGCTGCGTTTGGTTTTGCGTAGGCAGTGGCTCAGACCAAGGAGATACTGTCTAAACAAGCAGATCAGACCAAACAGATCTTGTCCAAGCATGCGGATAAGATCGCCAAACAGGCTGAAGAACATGAAAGATTCATCAATAAGGTATTTTTCTTGCATAATTATGTACAAGATTATTTATTCTTCTGCCTTTTGGATTAGGGAAATGTGATTAAATGGAAGCAGGACCATAGTAATATACAGGCGTGCAAATTAATGAGAAAACTGGTTGTTTTTAAGATTCATCAACTTGATTCTTAGTGTAAGGCGTATTTTTCCAAAGTTCTGATAAATGGTTTTGTTGGGAACTATTTAGGTGACGCATTTGCTTGGCGTTCTTGGCTTCGGAGGATTCTGCTTTGTTTTTGGGGCAAGTGAGTAGAACATCTACTGACACGCGACTTTGTTGGGATTACTGGCATGCATTGTAATCGTGTCTGATCTTTGGTTGGTTGAATGACAGGGCCACAAGATGTGCGGTACTTATATTGTTTGTTTTACATTATTTTCGTTCCTCTTCGATGGATTTACTACCGATACAAGAAATGGCACTATTATCTTCTGGTAATCTCCTACTCATCTATACCATTTGATTGCCCTGGTGGAGGATCAATCTGGTATTTTGGAAATTTGTTAGAGGTCCTTCTGTTTTGTGAGTGACGTGATAGTTCATTGCTGCTATTCCAGCGGCTTTACAAAATTTAGGCTTAGGCTCAGCCTTGAAATTTAGTGCATGTGTCAACTGCACCTTGTCACGGTTAGCTATATCTAGTTTCGTATTCTATATTCAGTATTTACATAAGGTTTGAAGATTCAATATGATCTTATACAATGGTTATGAGTTTGAATTCATAGTGCATGCTATGCTTCGTCTACACTCTTAAGGAAAGAGTATTCTCATGATTCACTTATGTTTTTGTCATGCAGGACTTTTGCTATTATGCAAATACTATCTCTTTGGTCATGATTCTGGGTTATCCTAGAAACGAGAAACTTTTCATGGTTTGCTTCTCATTTGCAGAGGTAAGTTATTAGATTACTGTTACTTCAGTTCATTAACATAAACCCTTTCTCTTTTTTTTTTCAAGTTCATGTAAAATGATTACAGGGACCATTGGCATGGGCGCTCATTGTTTGGCGCTGTAGCTTAGTTTTCAATTCTATGGATAAAATTGTAAGCGTCTTCATACATCTTTTGCCTGGTAAGATGAATCTCCTCTACCATTCTTTAAAGATTCATTGGCTATTCAGTATCTTTAGATTTTGAGGACTGAATATTTGGATTTTTTTTCCTGTTAATTTTGACTATTTAAAGTTGATACATAGTCCAAATTTACATTAAAACTTCTTGACGATGTTCCAAGTTTTATATCTGTGCTTACGATACATCTATGGTCACACATTTTGGTCTTTGATTTAGCTCAGCTCTTAGCACTGGCATGGACCAAGGTTTGGAGTATTAGAGTCATGCATATGATGCATTAACCTAGTAATTAGATCGACAGTTGCTCAATGTGATGAGATTGTTATATACGGCATCTGTATGGTGTACTATGTCAGACGAGAAATTTTGATTTTCAAGGTGACGGAATCATCATGTTTTGTAACTACATACCATATTTCAGATGTTTTTCATAAGTTAAGCTTCCAGAGTTATCTCGAGGTTTCTTTACATGAAAATGGTTAGCAACCTTAGCCAAAAGGCTATGGTTCTTCAGGTTGAATTAGTTGTTCTCAGGTATACCAGGAAGATAATTAATGAATGTTTTCTATTCATTTCTGTATAATGGGTGAAAACAGAATCTGGGGATTTGACCAAATCAAGAGGCAAAAACTAAAGTGACACTCTTTTCCATTTACAAGAAACTTGTTTCAGACTTTGCCTTTTTCTGTGTGTTGGGTGGAGGTGGAGGCACCCCACTGACAACCTCCTCTTTTTCGTCCTTGCCCCTACCTCGGAGTTCATAAAAGGATGCGGAAGTTTTGGCAGTAATTTCTCCTTATATTTCATGGAATTCGAGAGCAGCTTGTGAATTATTCACAGTACAAAATTTCTTTTATGATAGTTAAACTGCTTCAAAATGTGCTCTTCCCCAGAAGAATGTAGGAGACAGGATGTATTACTAGCACTTTTGTGGACGGTGATGGAAAATAGGAACCATGTTGTACTCTGAATGTCTTTTTCTTGAAAATGGAATGATTCAGCTAAACTATTTGTCCTTCTGCCATTCCATGTTCACTCCAGCGGTCCAGCATATCGTAGTAGCTCAGATTGTTGCAAAAAATTATTGAAAATTATTCTAAAATGTATATATAGTCCCATAATCAATTAAGTCATCGATGATTCAAATGTGGCTTTCAGGATTGGTTTTCTTCACAATTCGATGGTGGGATCCTCTGTTTTTTGAAGCCATGCATCCCGAGGGAACAGCTCGGAGAATAACATGGCCCTATGCAGAAAGCAAATCATATCTGTGGACATGGCTTTTTTTTGTTCCTTTGGTGGCTTACAGTGTGTGGCAGCTTCTTTATTTTCTGATTGTAAATGTTTTACGTCACCAAAGACTACTCAAAGATCCCGAAGTAATGACTTCCTACAGGTTTCCACCTCTCTCTCTCTCTCTCCCCGGCTGCAAGTTACTGTATATCAGGGATGGTTTCAGCAAGAGGGTGATGATGACGATCGTGTCCCATCCAACAAAAAGTTTTGTAACTGTATATGTAATTTTTTTAAAAAAAACTTCAAGTTTTGTCCCCAAATATCTAGTTGGTTTTCTCACCTTGTCAGGTCTTACCGATTTCGAAAGTTTAGGTCCACCCCTGATTAAAATGATACTTCTGTTAAACTTGGAGCCCAGCTTTTCGTTATTTAATGGAATGGAAACATATGGTCACTACTTTTCGAACTTCTTATCGAGCAGGGAACTGTCAAAGAAAGCCCAGAAAGCAAACAACATGTGGTGGCGTTTAAGTGGATTGCTTGGAGATCATAATCGCTTGTTTATGTACATTCTGCTTCAAGCCATATTCACCGTAGCAACTATGGCGCTCACCGTCCCGATATTCTTATCTTACAAATTACATGTTGCCTTTCAATTGCTCAAGGTTACTGCAACTGTATGGAATGGAGGAAACTTCTTGATAGAAGTTATGCCGAGGCAGGTCATCTTGAAGGAGAAGAAGAAAACAGAAATGAAGCCTATCGAGGCTCAGTTTGACCAATCCGAGGAGAACTTAATGAAAACCAATAACTCTACTGATGCGATAAAATCTTAGCAGCATTTTCTTTGCGTGCTACTTTAGTTGCGTTTGATCTGTAGAAATGCTGTCTTTTAGAATGATTCATGTTTCTACATTTGAGGTTAATTAATTGTGCTCTGTCTTTTGGTGTATTATGTAGTTAGATTTGATTTCTGTTACTGTCATATAAGCCATCTACTGTGATGAGCGGAGCGGAGCTGAGCTTTGATCCTTTTGACGACAGGGGGGTGAGATGAGCTAGGATAGTAGGACGATATTTTGTGCCTGTAGTCCCCGCAACACCAAGAATGGAACTAGGCTAGTCAATTTCCTTCTGGTATTGGTGGGGCGAACGATTTTAAAACTTTAAAGTGTTTTTTATTTAATTTATTTATCAACTTAAAGAATACAGAATTTGAACTTCGAAATATCACTATCCATCCCTTCGACCACAATTTTGAGAGATCGTACCAAGATTTTTTTAGTGACGAGGAAATGGTCATATTCAGCTCAGTATGCTTCATTTTTTCTTTTTTGTCTTTGTTTGAATCCCGATTGCTTTCCAACGATTTCACGGAAACCTGGGAATAAGGCATCAACTATAAATGCTTAATCAATGAAAAAAAGAACCAATAATCTGTGTTTCTTGAGAGGATTAACGCTTGAATAGTTAATGGGAAATTTTGGGTAAAATATTAAAATTATATTTCTCCTGTTCTCCATCCCAATCACACACTTTCCCTTTCTTTTTTCAGTATTTCAAATATGTATAATCCAATTTCTGCATTTAATATCATTGTCTTGTTTTTTACGATTACTCTTATATTAACTAATTCCTGAAAAAGTACAATCATTTTCTGAATAAATTAAATAAAGACAGTAGAAAGCTTGTTGGTAAATTTATGTTTTCCATGATTTTCTTTATCTTAAAGACTGGACGATTGGGTTGTATAAAGAAATATCATCTTTAATAGCTTAGCTAGGTAATTGTGCATATATGTGGGGAGGGTATTTTGATCATTTAAAATAAATCTTAAAATTATATCAGACTCTGTAAAAAAAACAAATAAATCAAATAAAAAACCATAAAATTTATGGTACCATTTAATTTATCCATATGTTTCAATTTCTTTATCACTCCCTTGCACATATTTTGATTACCATATCCATCTAAACAAACGAAAAATAAGAATAATGCAAATGGAACTTCAGAACTAGGAACACAACATACGAAATCAGTATCTGGCGGGGGCAGAAATCATATGTATTTCTTATGTTACAAACTTCGAAGGAACAAAGCTTACTGTGCGTATTAAATTATACGCCAGGGAAAAGAGGTCCATACAAGGGAAAAATACGTAAAAATAAAAATAAAATCTTCTTTACACAATATTAGGAATGGACAAACCATGTTTTTTTACACGGGCAGTGCGTTGATGCACTTAAAAATATATGCATCAAATAAAAAATAAAACATCCTCACACATTTTTCACACTAAAAAAAATCAAATCCTAGAACCTGCAACCTCTCGATTTACACACAAAAAAGGCACACAATAATTCAAAACCAATGCAAATGCCTATACTTGCATCTCAACACAACCTAGCACCTAGAGTCCTCTAACGAAGTCCCTTACATTGAAAAGGGACGACGAGGAAAAAATTAATTAACCCAGACAACGAACAAAGACTGTTGTCCAAGGCTGGGATGTAAAATATACAATGTGTGTTGACACGAACAGTCAAATTTATGCAAGAATATACGCGTGTTGCTTCATTTGTAAAGTCGACCATATTGCCTATAGGAAGGGATTATAACCAAATTCCACAGCCATCATCAATCTGATCGTTGATGCAAAAATACAAAACCTGAATTTTCGCGGATTAGAGGGGGAGGCTCCACATCGGCTACGTCTACTTTTTGCATGGTTTTGGAGATATCATCAATGGAGAATGGAATACTGCAATGGTGTTTTTTTACACGAAAGTTCATTATAGCATGCCAATTAGAGCAATATTGTAGCTTTAATTCTAATGGATTAATTGTGAAATTGACCACACAATGAATCTGACATCTAAAGGGGAAGGGGAGCGGCATTTATGTAAACACCACCAATAGGGTGAGAGACTTCTTTTTTGGCTACCAAGAAGAGATTCAATGACTAACTCCATATTAAAGAATCACAGAGATTACCTCTTCATGAAACAATCTCTTTCTTTTTTTAGAAAAGTTTCTAGTGGACAAGAATATATTCGACATCCAAAACACTGATATGAAAGAAAGAAAGATCAAATTCATCCCCGACCGTCTTATGAATCTACAGGTGCATAAAATTTAAATTATACCTTGAGTCGTCATCCAAGAGAAAGGAACTGCTCACTGCATTGTTCGAGTCCTCTGTCATCATGACTCTCATACTTGAAATAACCTACAACGAGAGAACAAACAAAATCAAAGAATGAGAACGCATCAATACACTAATTTATGCACAAAGCCGGTCAAATGGACTAGAATTTTCTGTTAAATGGACTAGAATTTTCTGTTAAATGGACTAGAATCAAATTAAAGGATTACTTCTGAAGAAACACTGTGTGTGCCATATTTGTCATCCCAGTACATTGTACTAATCCTGTATAACTGCTGTATGCTTAGCACCTGCAAAAAAGACAAGAAATATTAAAGAATCAAGATGAAGTAAAATAGAATGTTTGATGAAAGATTGGAACGGTGGGAGGCTAGTTTTTACTCACAGGGACAAAGTTCAGTAGTAATTTCATTCAACGTTTTCTTCGGCTTTTGGTGTATAACCTGAAATATAGAAAAAATTTTAAAAGCAAGAAATCTCGTGTACCCAGAACCCCAGGTTAACAAGACCAAGAAAGGAAAGTGAATCCGATTCCCACCAAAAATCCAACAGCCTGTCTGATATGCTTCAGTTCATCCCAAGCCAAGCCCACATACTGTGACAAGATCCGGGTCAGAATGAGAGACTGATTCGAGGTAGATAGCAACATAAAATAACTAACTTAACAACATAAAAGTAACTAATGACAGCTTACTTCCTCTGTTGCATGACAACACCATTGCTCCAATTCACCCAACCCGGCTTTCACATACTCCCCATTACTGAATGAGCAACACTCTCGTCGCAAAAGAAGACTGCCAAATTTTGAAAGAAAAGTATCTAAATGCAGAGTGAAAATATTTCTAGGATTCATGATGTAAACATTCAAAAGGAAATTAAAACAGAAAAAAATGAGTGAAACCCTGAGAAGATGGACTTACCTGTTGAATAATTGAACATTGATAAATGAGAAAATTTGAGTGAAAACCTTTCGGACCAGGAAAGGTGGAACCTGTAATGCATTACAGTAATAAAAGAACAAAAAGGTAAAGTTCAACAAAACAGAGAAAAGCACGGATATGCCACATTAAAAACAATCAGTCTTACATAGTTCGCTTTCATCATCTTCAAGTAACTATCTAGGCTTTTCACAATGCTCTGCCAATGGGCAATTAGTGCTTGTTGCGCAACAGCATTAGCCTGGGAACGCCCTTTAACTAAACTTGCACGAGACGTTCTGGGTGCCTACCATGAAATTTAAAGTATGGAAGCAAATAAATATCAGTAGTTTGCTCAGTTTATATTAAATTTTATACTAGTAGATTATTGAGGATGACATACGTCACAACACAGTATTTAAATGATTCAGTCAAAAAATTAATATCCACGACACAATATCCAAAGTGCTAAACAGTAAACTCTCGTTATTCTCTCTTAATTAACAGTAAAAAAATCACCACTCTACATGGGTATTATTGGAGGATAGATGATTATGGTAGGAAATTATCATAATTAGATACAATCACATCAGAAATTTATCGGGATCTCAATAATATTTAAACTTGCAACCAAAATATTTTCTTTGATTTTCTAACACCTAAAACAAAAGCACCAAGACTATCCGCCCTCTCCATTCATATTATTGCATTCTGTAGCACTCAAGAAAAAATAAGAAGAAAACAAAAATGGCAAACTGAAAAGTACAAGTAGTTTAACCTCACGTGATGATCTAACTAGAACTTAGTTTTGATAATAATAAGCACCAAAAGTCTTGCATCATTTCTTCACAGATGCCAGGGAATACTTTCCATGGTGCTGAATATTAGAAAAAAAATGCAGGAAAATTAAGAATCATACACAAGTATAGAGATCATTATAGCATGCACAACATGTAGTGCAGAGTTCACCTGGATACACAAACCAAGCAACGGAGAAATCTCCTTCTTCAGATTGTCCCTGATCATTCCATAAATCTTCTCCAGGAAAGCTGTAAGCTGCTGCTTGAACAACAAAGCAGGATACTTGGCCTCAACTTGCCGCAAATCATCGAGTCTACCAAGCATCCTACCATTGAGAAATGAAAGTCCACTCTGTGGAGATCCCCTCAATCCCTACAAGGTGCAGAGACACACAGGAATAACAAGCCATATCTTTAGCATCATGCTACCATGAGAAAGCAGATGAAAATAGAGAGTACATGCATACTTGTGACATCCTCCCAAAAAGGGAAGCTGATGATGACCTACGCCGTTGGGGGGTTAAGCTAGCTGCCCCACTTGCTTTGAGTGTGTGCTGAAGCAGCATCAACAATGTGGATGTGTTACATAGCCAATATGCTAACACATCATTGTTGTCAGTTCCCTTCAGCAAAGTTTCACAAATTAGACTTCTAAGGAAACCACATGCACAGGTAAAAGAACAGTCCTTGCAGATTGTCTAATTATAAAAAACTTATTCAGAATTCATACACAATAAACTGATCAAAGTAGCAAGCAACCAAAGCAGAAATAGATACTTTCTGCTTTTATTAATTTACCTCTATCGCTGAAGCTACAGTTTGAATTATGCGGTCAAACACAGTAGTCCTCTCAACTTCAAATGACCTCCAGTGAAGAAGGCATTTGTAAATAACACAAGCTGTGACAGGTTTGCCACCAGAAAATCCCAAATCTTGCGAGATACAATTTATCAGGAGGTCTTGGTTTTCCTGTGAAAGACAAAGGCTTATATATTGGCATATTTATCATAGTTCTTATCATGAAATTCTTTCTTGTGGAGTTTTTTTTTTTTCCGGGGGGGGAGGGAGGAGTTAGATCAAGTACATACTTGTTGCTTGTCATTTAATGACTTCTGGGGTTTTTCCTCAGATTCAGGCTCCTTCAGGTTTGCAGCAAAAATGCCCATGTCCTATAAAAAGTAACATGCTATATAAGCACGAGTCTTCTAAAGCACAATAAATTTACAAAATGTTTCATTTAAATGTAAACATATCACAACAATGATGTATTCTTACATGTACAGCCTTTGTTTCTCCATTGAGAACATTTCCATTCTCTGGAGTTCTCTGCAATGCCAAGAAAGATGAGAATGTTTCTGCCAGCAACTACAGTGATGAAAAATATCGTTTCAACTTGCATTACCTGGATGATAGTCATCCTAGGTCGAGCAGATATAGATTTCCCTGTAGGTGACATAGTCAAAGCTTGTTGCCTAAGTACTTGATTTTCTGATTCAAGATTCAATAACTTCTCTTCAAGCCTGAAAACAGATTAAACAATTATAATACATTAACAAACCCCATTATTTTACAAAAAACTTTGGTCGCAGATTATTTGTTTTTATTTTGAGAGCAACTTGACTTTTTTCACTTCTCTTTTAGGTATTTTGAAAGGAATTGCTGTTGATGAGTTAAAAACCGCCCAAAAAAATCTGTCTACACATTAAAAACTGTTAATACAAACTCAAATTGCATATAAACAAAGTGTTGGAGATTCTAACTTCATTACGGAACGACATTGTAAACATGTTCTTTATTATGTATTATTTTGGGATTGATTGATTTACTGTAACCTCCTGATAAAAATATAGTGTAGGGTCCTTACATAAGTATGTGTTCACAGAGTGAATGATAATTATTCTCTCGAGGCCTTTTTCTCAGTTTTTTCCAATTACAAAGCACACACAGAATGTCACAATAACTATGACTTGCTGGACCCAATCAAAATGCCCAAAGAAGAATTATAATATCGTAGGAAAACTAGAAAGAATCTGTCCCATGGGTGAGCGCCAAAAAAATGTAAAGATAACCAGAGACAAAAAAAAAAAACAATGTTCTATATGGATGGGTTATGTAAATTACTTAGAAATTCTCATATCTATGACATTAGAGCATACCTCTGAACTGAATCTTGGAGCTGTTCTGCTTTTCCCTCCGCTTCTCCAAGTTTTTTAGCCAAATCCGTATTACTACTCTCAGCACCTGCACAAGCCTTTTTAGCCTCTTCTGCAACATGTTTTTCAGACAGTAGCAAAGCCTGCACACATCACTGAATTTGGTTACAACAGTGATTACAGGAATCCATTTTACAGCTTTTATAACGTGAAGAAGATAATGGATTTTTTAAACACTGTAATGACGACTGTTCCAAAATATTGTTGAATAGCAAGGGTAAGTTAGACCAACTTGGCATTCAAAATTAAAGCATACTAACAAGGGACTTTCCACCAAATTCAGAAAATATTTCCTTGAAAACTAAATGTAGAAAAAGTCCTGGCCAGGTAACTTAGTGTTCTGTTATAACTTGACTCTATTACTAATTTTCATACAAGAAGTATTTAAAATGTCACAAGTCCCAAATTAAAATTGAAGACAAAATCTCGACTTGTCCTGAAGTTCATCCAAAATATTATGGATCTGGCCAATCTAATTATCTAAACCTGTCCACAATATATATGCAGGGAGATAAACAGTGTCTTGTCATAATGTCTTCAGTCGAGAGTTACAGTACAAAAGATGTGAGACACATGTCACAATGAATTGTCAGCAGAAACTGTAAAGCAGTGATATTCAACGAAATGAGTAATAATATAACACTCAGTTCTTGGCAAGCAAAGCAAAGGTGCCAAAAAAGATGAATTTATGCCCATCAATAATATGTTCAAGCACCGTTCTAATACAAAATGAGTTCCTACCTTCAGACTCTCCACCTCGGCAGTTAATGCATCAATCTTTGCCGTGTCTTGAACCATAACAGGGGTTTCTTTAATTACTGGAGGAGCTTCTTCAATTGCTTTGCGAGCAGCTTCTCGTTCTTTTATCACTCTGGCATTTGCTTCTTCTACTTGTGTTTGCATCGAGTGCAATGCCTCCTGTAACTTCGAAAGTTCTTGTGCTTTTGTTTCCTCCAATTCGGTCTGTGTTGGCAAACAAAAGAAGAAGGAAGTGATAGCTGATAAGTTCAGCATGTTGAAGAAAGAGAATCACCCCAATTTAATCACAAAGAATTACCCTCAATCGTTTTTCAAACTGCAAGCGCCATGTGAGCTCCTCCACCTTCTTTTCTAGCTTGTCTTTGGCTTCTTTCAGGGCTCCTGTTTCCCTCGCAGCCTGAATCAATATGAGAAACAGTTGTGCCAAGTATCAGAATTAAAAATTCGCAAGAAACATGAAAAATATTAAGGGTAGTGCAGAACCATTCGAAGGCTTCGAAGCTCTTTCCTAGCTACTCGTTGCCTCCAACCACATTGAGTAATGATAGCAGCCTTCTGTAGACTTCTGTAGTAAGTGTATTCTCTGTGACAGCGAAAATGAGCCTGCAGGCAAGTAACAAAATCAAGTACCAATAATCAGTATCAACTTCTTCATATTCTCCGAGTCTACAAATCTCATTGGATTTTTTCTGTACAAAGTAAGAGTGAGACCTGAACTTGGACGGCAGCCTTAGTCTGCTTCCTAAATCTGAATTCATTGCGAGCAGTCATCGCTCTCATGCCTGTCTGCAAAATTACAGTGGAAACCTGCAAGGTTGAGTAGGCTTTCCAGGCAATGTAACACCGGAAGTTCTTCTGAATCTTCACAGCAGCATCTTCACGTCGCAAGTGCTCATAGAGTTTGCATGCCGATATAGCTAACAAATATAAGAAAAAGGTTATAATTCTGGATAACCACATGATGGAGTTGACCAATCTTTAACAAAAAATTCTAGGAAATATAGAGTATCTTTTAAAGTTCAGTCATGTAAAAATATCACATTACCTACGCACAAATATAATTACACGTGCACATAGTTTGCACAAAGGATGACCTCTCAAGGTAGTATTCTCTTCATACTCACATGTAGATAAATACTGATAATTAAGTTTCATAAGATGCTCATCCCACGTGGTCTATGTGAAATCTTGTAATTTTCTACAACTTCACAACAGATATGCTTATTCTTTCATTTCTACAAATGCTATTATTAAATTAATAATATAAGCTAGTTACAGATCTATAAATAATTAATTACCTCGCCAACAGGATTGCAATTGGATGGCTGCTTGACGCAACAAAACAAACTCTTTCCGAGCTATATAAGTACGAATTTGCCTTTGAATAGTTCTGGCTGCATTTCCGAGAACCTCAGCTCTCCTTGCATCTAACTCAGCCATTTGACCAGCTCGCAGGAAAACCTTTGTCTTGCCTAACTGAAGAAACACGAGATTTATTTATTTTTATTTTTTATTAACTCAGCCATTTGACCAGCTCGCAGAAAGACCTTTGTCCTTGCATGTAACAAGCATTTGTTTTGATTACAAAACATTTAGAAAAAAAATAAATATGAGAATGTCACTTGATGAAACTGCAAATCCAAGCATGCAACATGGACAGTAGTACAACCACTATTGCTAGTCCTGAAACAGTCCTTTGAGTAGTAACCCATGGACTACCCAAGCACACTTACATTAATTGTGGTAAGATCCACAAATCCCAATGTGGTGTGACATAGTCACACATAGTAAATAAAAGTATAGTACACACTACAATCAACATCTTATTCACGTAACCGTACCTGATAGCCTTTTAATCCCATTTTGTCCAAAATCATCTTACAAGCAGTCTTGTCATCAGAACTACAGCAAAAAATATTGTCTTATTTGGAAGGAAAAAAGGAGACAAAAGTGAGGAAGGAAACCACAAGGCAACGTGGAGAAATGAATCTCAGGTCAAAAGGGAAAAAAAAATTAAGATGCCAAAGAGACTTACTTTCCTTCTAAAGCTTCAGGAGCGAGAACACCAAATCGGAGAAGGAACTCATCAAATGTACGTCTGGTTGGGTAACCAGCGCAGCTGATTCTGATAGCCTCAAGAACACCCTACATAATAACAAATATCTTACCTCTTGCTTGAACATAGAGTGATCAAAACCAAAAAAATTAAGCCAAATAAGCTGGCTGAATCAAATTAAATTCTCATTAGGTATCAACCTCCACAAAAAACTTACACCACATCTCAATTGCTGAATGATGTTAAGATTCTCAAAAATTGCAGGCTTGAGAACGCTGTTTGGCTTCACACATCTGATGTAGTGAGGTTCTGTTGAACTTAAAATGTCCATTAAAGATTGTAGTTGTAACTGCAAGAATAAAATAAAAGTTAGAATTCACTGCATCATCCGAATATTTGTACATGCACTAGCATGAGATCTGAAGATTGAACATATTCGGGATATTCTAAATAAATATCATAGATTTCCAACCCATTCCTATTCATAAGCAAATAATTCAGTTGAAAAATCTAGCACAAATCTGGTTCTTTCTTTTAGTCAACCACAAGAACAAAAGAAAATGAGCAATCAATTTCACACCAATCGTGAATTAACTTCTAAGAATGGCAATATCGGCTTAACTTGGATATCTGCAGCACTATGGTTCAATCAAATGACATATGAAATAGGTGTGTGCATCATTAGCAGGGTCCATAAGTATCAACACTATTTAATATTTACCAACCAAGAAATAAATATTATTTTTCAGTCAGACACACGCATTTGAATACAGCAAATCTTAGGCAGGAATCACAAAACGAACTTCTTTTAGGACGTATACACTAATATCAAATAGTTCTGAGAGAAATATGTAACATGAAAACTAATATTTCGATATCTACATTGTCGAATGACGCTCTCTTGGTTCATCCCAACTCTCAAGGACATTTCACTTGTACCGAATAATTTCAACGAAAAACTACAATTAAGTAGTCCTTTTCTAAATTTTGAGGGCGTTATAATTTGATTATAGAAACTTTACCCAACTCATAATTCAACAGATTCATCTTATTGAGAAGTGAATGACAGTTGTCAGGCAAAACATCAATGGACAACTTCAAACTCATATCAAGGGTTTGGCACTTCGGCTGAAATAACTTTTGCGGGACAATTAGGTAAAATGTAAGAACATAGAAGCATTGTCAACCAATCTTGAGTATTTAAAATTACAGGGAAGGGCACCCATGTATCAGTATTCACGAGGATATTGATGTTATTCAGAATTAGCCAATTAAGTAGAAGAAATATCTAACATTTTATCTTTAAAATTAAAAAATGACTAGAAAATAAAATAATAAAATAAGGTTTTGGACGTAGAGAATGAAGAACCTTAAAGCGTGAGCCAATCGAAGAAAATTTAGAGGACTTTGATGAATCTTCAGGAAGAGGAGGAAACAAACCAGCTACGAAGGAGCATTTTGAAGCAGTTAATAAATCTTGATGTTCTGCCACCACATAATCTTTATTCTTATCGAGAAATAAATCCGCCATGTAAGTTACCTGAAATCACGGTAGATGGTTCAACATATTTTCAAAAAGATATCTAGTGCTCTCTTCTATACAAGAATGGACATTATGTCAGTACCTCCCCTGCATAATGAGATATTGTAAAATTGGTCTGTGAAAGCTTTGGTTTGATGAAGCGTTTATTTTTTGCAAAGGTCTGATATACCTTTTGAGCAAATGTCTCGTGAGTGGATTTAGGAAACATACTGCCATAGACAAAAAATGAATGGCCAATATGTGATGACACACAGAAGACAAATGAAAGTAGTGTGTGTAAGATAATAAGATGTGCAAGCAGGGATAATGAAAACCCAGCCATCTCTACATTTTGGAACCAAAAATTAAAACATATGACAAACACTAACGATATATAATATCACAAGTCATACCAAGCTTCATCCAGTAGAGCAATAATTCCTCCTGGTTTCTGTAAATAAATTTGAAACACATGTTATAAGATCTAACAGGGAATATAACACAGATACAAACTTAACAATCGTGTGAATCCAGGGCCAGGAGTGTATTTATATCCATAATCAAATAAAGGAAAAAATAAGAGCAAGCAACTTCAGCAGTCTCAAAGTATCAGACCTTCTCAATTAGATCAAGAACATCTTGGTTATCAACAAACTCTATGTAGCTCCAATCTATCTCTTCTTTTTCATAGTCTTCTTGCTCCATTTTAAATACATGCTGGAACCACGAATGCCAAATTTTAATTAGAGTGTCAGATCATCATTGAAATGATTCCTGAAGTAGGACTTTACAAAAAAGAGAAATAACCTGGTTAAAATGTTGCTGAAGTTTTTCATTGGTAAAATTTATACAGAACTGCTCAAAGCTTTTTTATACAGAAAAATTGTCAGGGCTAAACCAATTTAGTGACATTGTACGCTGAAAATGAGAAACTCGGCTAAAAAGTCACCTGTTATACTTGAAACTTTCGAACCCATAAATGTCAAGAACCCCAATTATTGCCTTTGAGTTGGGATCCTGCCCAATGGAGACATTTATTTTTTCCACAATCCTGTGAACAATGCAATTGGAGTTCAAAATGATTAGCAACCACTCAATCTCCAACCACTCAATCTCCAACCACTCAATCTCCAAATAAGTTAGTAGCATGTGCGCTAAATCAAATCATGCAAGTACTCATGGAATTTGATTGCATTTTCCATATTTTCAGCTCAAAAAGTTTGCAAGTAACATTTGGAATAAAGTTTTGAAAGATGTTTTCGAAAGTGTATTTGGTAAGAAATTTCTATAAGCTGAAATGGTATTTTGTTATTTGAAAGCATGCCTAGTTTGGTTAAATGAGTGAAATGCTTTAAAATTTAAAAAATTGTTTGTCTGAGTGTTTTTGGAGACGACATACCGATAACGAGAGAGCTGATTCTAAAATGGAAAACAATTTTAAAACTTGACAAAAACAAAGAGCCATTTAACTTTCAAGGGGAAAAATAAGAAAAGCAATTTACAAGGAGATTGTTTTTTACATTATTACCAGTCAAACAAGCGAGAATATATAGTCTTCGCCAAAGCATCCCTGCTACCCAGTGCAGCTTCAGGATCGAGCGTCCTTGTGATAACTTCCTCGGGCGTCACCATTACACGCTTAATCATTGCATCTTCCAATCTCTTGGGATTACATCTAATAAATTAAGTTATATCACAAACTGTCTCTATATCTAGAAAGGAATATAGTTAAATTTAGAAAATACAGAACCCTACTTGAGCAATTCAGCAGTTGTATTAAGATGAAACCTCGACTTCTCATCCTTGATAACAGAAGAATCAATCTCCTTCCCCTTAGCAAATTCAATATTACCAAGGTGAAGAACCGCGGCAACAACCCTAAATATTGCCTCCTGAAAATACATTAAGAACATTATAAATTTATATAAAATGAATAAATTCATTAAAACTAATTAAAAAGCATATTGAAGTGGCAAATTTCATGGAATCGGCAACCTGCTCTTCCTCGCTGATTCCAACTATATCCATAGCCCTTCTAGTTGCAAGGTATTCCTCAGCATCATTTACTCCATCAAGTTTAATACACTTAGACTGGTTAAGAAAATGAAATGATTCCGGGTTTCCCAGCTTATACTTCTCTCTTTCCTACATAAAGAAATAAAATTCTTAATCAAATTAATAAGATAAAAAGTGCTAGCTGCAAAATATCGTTTACAAAAACTTTCTCGTTCATGAAAGCGCCTGCAACAACGTATCCGTTACAAATTTTTGAAAAGCAATTAGGAAGCATACAATTGGTGAAACACTGTGCAAATACCTCAGGTGGTGCTGCACAAAGAAGATAGAAGCAGTGGTAGTTTCTTTCAGGATCTGAAATCTGACAAACACGAGATCGCTCCAGCAGGTAAGTTCTTATTGCCGCTCCAGATATCCTTCCACTTTTGTCAAACTGGATCTCAACAAATTTACCAAAGCGACTGCACAGATACAATACCATTGAATACTTATACTCACAGAAACCTTAAACAATCACATGCAATAAAAATAACTTTAAACTCTCACAAAAAATGGCCAAATCCAAGCGTGATCAAACAAACATATACCAATAAATACTTTTTATCAAAAAAGATCGAACAGGCTCTCACCTAGAGTTGTTGTTCCTGACAGTCTTGGCATTTCCAAATGCTTCAAGAACAGGGTTTGACTGTCAGTTATCACCAAAAGAAAACCAAGAGGAAAAAAGCTTGTAACCATTAGATTTCGTATTTAGATTATTTATTCTGGATAGAATTAATTTTAACCTGTATATGTATAAACTTCAATCTTACTTCTAAAACTTGTTGTTCCACAGTCCGCCCTTCAACTCCAGACCGACCACCCAAGTGTGCCAAATATCGCATTAGCATTTTTGTTGTCTCTGTTTTACCAGCACCACTTTCTCCACTAACCAAAATGGAGTTGCTTTTACCATCATTTATCATTGCCCTGATTGAAAAACCTAAAAGGTAAATACGTATGTTCCTCTACATAGTCCAACCTCTAGGCGGCTCCACCGCTACAAGGTACCGACAAAAACTAAGTCTACAATTTCCAGCAAACTCACCGATAAGAAACATCTGCAATTGCAAAAACGTGAGGACTAAGCTCTCCAAGTGCCGCCCCTTTGTATTGTTCCATCATGTGAGTATCATATAGATGAGGCAATCTTTGAAAAGGATTTATTGCAATCAAAATATTTCCAGTATATGTCTGAGAAAGATGTTTTATTAGAAGTAAAATATCAATTTTTCAGTTTATAAGAAAGATCAGTCAACTGAATTATTAAAAAACAAATCTATACATGTATTGTACGAGGGACATAGAAAACTCACGTAGATTTCATTAAGTTCATATCGTGCTGCAAGGTTTTGCAGAACTCCAGGCTCGTGCAAATATGAAAGCTTAGTCATATCATCTACACCTCCAGGAGGAGCTTCGGTATCCTTTGGAAATACTTTCAAGATATTAGCGGCAATCTGAAAGTTAGAGGCCAAAAGATGTTATGGCTAAATTTAGACCCTCAACAAACAAAATTTCGGAGACAAAACTTCAACAATTCAAAAATAGGCCACAAAACCAAGATTGAACAATTTATTCTGCAAAAGGGTGATGGCAGAATGAGCAGATAAAAGATAACAAAAGGTAGACAAAAAAAAAGATAGATCAGCGAGCAGCGTAAGAACAAAAAATTAACGATTCAAGAAACAGATTTACAAAGTAGCTTTGATTAAAGAAAGTGCTCTCCAAATTTACAAAGTAGCTTTGATTAAAGAAAGTACTCTCAGAAACTTTTGGTATGAATAAATGAAACCAACAGTTCACTGGCATAGCACATAGCAAAACTTGCAAGTAGAACTGCAAACAAGTCAAGATTTTAAGAATTCACAAGCTTGAGCTTGTATCTTTTTTTTGGGTTCAGGCAAGCTTAAGTAAAGAGGATATGCTTGAGCTTGTGCTGGCCACAATAACTCATTTTTGGCTGACCATGCTCACGTCAAAGTTTGGAAAATAAAGATGCAGTATGCCTTGCACCATGAAAAAAACTAATAGCTTTCTAATGATTAAGAATATAATGTGCACCGTTGAAGCACAACAAAGAACTCATTCAAGATAGAAGCTAAGGTGATTAACTTGAATGAATACCAGACGAACTGAAATTTAAATGCAAAGACACTAGGATATTATATATTCAACACAAGTGCGACAGAGAGAAAACATTAAGATGACCTATTTCATCAATCACCTTTTTGCCATTTGTAGTGTGAACTTGGACATCTTGACCATCTATTTTATGTACTTCTCCATCAATCCATGCCAAGAAGGGATCTTCAACCCATACATGCGAACCAACAATTATGTTAACAGGCGACGCCTGCAAATATATATAGGAAAAAATCATTAGATTTGCAACAGCAAATCAAACCTCATTTTCCTATGAGAAAATTGACTCTGTAAAAATTATAACTTCAATAAACTCCATAGAAAAAGATCTTAAGCGTCTCAAACCCTGATCAACTGATTTAATATTTTAACAAGATAGGTTAGAATTTAGAGACAGAATTTGGATAAGGATTATAAAAGGAATTTCGGGGAATGTATATTCATAACTTTAAGCACAGAAATCATTTAATTTGGAAAGAAATGGAAAATAAAATCTTAATTCCATCCCCACCTCTCTCTGTGCCAAAGCCAAAGTCACACCACCTAACCGATGAAATAGGTGTGCTTGAAACACTTCTTATTCCCATTTTAGCGTCCAGTTCATGTACCCCGATTAGACTAATATTCTATTTATAATTTCAAGGCCGTGTGTAATCCAGATTTAAATTTTAAAAAAAGCAAACTGCATTAGGCCAGAAATTATGTTAGATTAAGGAGGGATCAAACTATGCAATAAAACAACAACTAAAGAATCTACTGTCACCAGAGGCAGGCCAAATAACTAATCTTTAGTGAAAGATATTCACAAAGTTAGCAGCTTCAATTAATTCATTGGACATGGATAACATGTCTTACTTGCTTGCTAAAATTAGACTGCTCAGGGACAAATATGATATAATGAAGGTTTAATTGTAACGATTACTATGAAAGGATCCATGTGTGAATATCAATTTGACCTTAACAGATAATTATGTACTGCCAGAAGCTTGATCACTGACATTTAAGCTCAACAGACCTACAAAACCATGAGAAATCTAGGCACTGCACTGATGGCTGAAAAAGAAATTAAAATTACAGAACATCTAATCACTGCAAACTTATGATAGTAGTGCACTCGGCTTCTGTGCTTAAATGTGCATAAAATAAATACATCGGAGTCTCAATTCCCCAATTACATCATCTATAATATCTACCAACTAATTTCCTACCTAAATAACATAAAAACCAGTCACACAAAATGTACTAGCAAATTATTCGATTTTTCTTATCTTAAAATTAAAATAAGCAAACATAAATTCTTCCAAAACAATTTTTCCTTCTACATTTCAGGTGTAATATCGTTAAAAACGAGGATTGTGCGGTGTATGTAATAAAATGCAATACATAAGAATTCTAACAAGTAAAACAAATTACGCGCGGAACTCAAGCATACTCTATTTAATTATCAATTAATAGGATGGTAAAGTATACTAGATTAGGCGTCCAATTTCGTACATTTTCAAATTTTGAGGGGAAAAAAAACAAAATTGATGAAAACTAAAATCCAAACAGTCGAGGCTAAATTTTAACATGTCCGGAACACGTCAAAATGGCAGCCGAAGAGTCGTTTCAAACAAAAGCATACCATGAATTGAATACGACAAGTCTCGATCTCTTCCTCTTTAGCTCGTCAACAGAAAAGCCAGACCGAGCTTTGACTCACGGATCGGCGCCACCAACCTCCCCCGCCGCAGGCAAAAGCAGAGCTCCTCTCTACTTCCTATGACTGATTCAACAACTTCTTTTCCTCCAAATTTACTACAACTTCTGGTCTCTCCAATAAATTACTAACTCCAAAAAAAAACACAACAACAACGGTCTGCTGTACAAATATGTGCGTAATACGAAAAGTGAAGTGAAATCTGCAGTCTGCGTGAGTCTCTCTCTCTAGGAATTTTGCGGTGCTCTCTCCCTCTAAACGTATTTATTTTTATTTTCGGTTTCTTGTTGTGGAGTCCCACCACGAACATAAGAACGATATTAAAGGGAACTTTGCACTAAACCAGTTTTTAATTAAGGGGTAAAAAATGTAAATTACGTCTCTTCATTTTGGGTCTTGAGATTACGTTTTAGGTTCAATTTCTATTTGAATTTTATTTATTTATTTTAAAATTTTTATATCAAAATTATATTGTAGATTCTTATTATTTCTTATGATTATATTTAAATATAATTCAAATAAATTATAAGACTATGTTTGGTAGTCATGATTTCTTTCGTTTTTTATTAATCTAGATGTCCTTGATTATGATTGAAAGCCCACACTATTTATATTATTTGTGTGATTAAATATCCCTCCTCATAGGGTGTGATAATTAATATTTTTTGAATAGTGATCATGATATCATTGTATATTGATCATCATATCCTTGAATTGTTTTCTTCAATATAATATGAAAATTAAAATTAGTGAAAATTTAATAATTAATATAATATTTAAATTTTTATTATATTTTTTTATAAATTAATCTCATATATTTTTATTATTTTCAATCATTTTAAAGAAAATAAATTGTAATGTAAATTTATCTTAAATTAAATTTTTATAAATTTGTAATCTTGTTAATTAATTTTTTTATGAAAATAAATATTTTTTCAATTCTAATTTATTTTTTTTAATGATTTAAATTAATTTTAATAAATGTAAATTATAATTATAAATATTTAATTATCTATCAAATTATTTTAAAAATATTTATAATTATTTTAAGAAAAAACAATAATATTGTAATTATTACTAAAACTTTATTTAACATTAACATTCAAAATATTATTGCTATTTTAATTATTAAAATAAATGCATATATTTACAAATTTATTTCTAATAAATATATTTAAATTAATTTTAATAAATGTAAATTATAATTATAAATATTTAATTATCTATCTAATTATTTTAAGAATATATATTTAATTAGTATTTGGGGCATTTTGGTCATTACAATAAAATTTACAAAATTAATCCATCATTTTAAAATCATACCAAATACCATGTTATTTATCCCACCATACTATTAATCTATATATCTCATTTTTTAATCACTTTAATTATTTATCATTTACTTATCCTATCACACCTAATCAAACGGAGTCTAAAAGTATATACAAATAGACAGCTTATCCGTCAGTGTACTAATATGAAGTATGGATTGTTGTTTCTCTTAATTTTTCTCCCATCAACTGTCTATGATAACCGTGGTATTATAAAAAATAATAAAGAAATAAATCAATAAACTGTTTTCTCGAGAAGATAAACTACTTCTTTTAATTCATCAATTTGACCCATTTTTAAAATCAAATTTTGAAATGTTAGAGTAATTTATTTAAATAATATTAAATTTTATATTATGACGTGGGATTTGAATATAACTGACTATAAAAAATTACGACTAATAAGAGATTAAACTAGTCGTACAATTAAGAAGTTTGAATAATGGGCGAATGGTAATTGCATGGAATGGTTTTGGCAATAGTTTTGGGATTTTAGAACAATCGGATGTCCGGTCAACATTTGCTAGCGCAAGCAAATCTCACTCCGTCACACGGTTCTTTTTTCATTTAAAACTAGTTATTATTCACACGCGTACAAATTTTTTTATCATTATCGATGGACTAAAATGTAATTTGACAATTTATGCAGTGACTAAATTGATATTTTAATTGTTGAAATAAAAAAATTAAAAATAAAAAGTGTGTGTTGAAATTAAAAAAAAAAAACAAAATAACAAAAAACAAAAGTGTAATATTAGTATCATATAAGGATAAAATTGGAAGAAAAAATTGGTGTCCTCTTGGGTATTTAGTATCATGTGTTCAATCTTAATAAAATAGAATAGATAATAATAATTATTATAAAAACTAATGAAAATAATTACCATATATCTGTAAGTTCTCAAGTAAATTTCAATCATTTCATTTTTTATTTTTTTTCTCAAAATAATATTTTGTCCATTTGATAAATTCTTTTTCTTTTTTTCTTTATCGCACTCAAATAAATTTATATAATCAGAGGTGAAGCATTTGATATTGATTTTCTATAATATGCTAGCTTTGGGTGAATGTGTGATATTTTTGTATGTTTTAAATATTTATATATATTTTTTGTTTGGACTATTTTTGTTAAACTATATTAAATTTTTTGGTGATTTTTTATTTTATTTTTTTTTTTAGGACGATATGTTTGATCAGATATTGATAAAAGTACTGCTCGAAGTTAAAATGATTCCTATGTAACTCTTTTTTTCATAGACTTGAAAATGTGTTATTAAGATGATTATTTTATAATTTCATAAAAAGAAATTTTTTTTAATCAGATTCGTGGAGCGAAATTTATTTTCTACAAAAAATTTAAAACATTGTAATAGAATAGCATTTAAGAGTATACGTTTATTTCCTTGTCTCGGTTAAGCTTAATTTAATATTGAAATCCAACGTTTGAAATTTTAAGTTCAGTTTTTATAATTTTATCAGTACTGATAATAACAAAAAATGATTTCATAAATAAAAAAATATCATACTACCAATAATATTATAATTAGCATAAAGGGTAGCTAGCTAATGAGGGTTTCTTTCGAGTCACGCAATAAAAATAAAAAATTGAAATAAAAATCATAAAATATAGCCATTCGATTCTCAACAAGTATATGAATCTGGAAATGCCAATTTGACACTTATCAAGAGCCTAGTGTAGGATAATTGAAAACAAAATCAAACTATCTCACACTAAAATGGCAGTAAAATCATCTCAAAAAAATTGCACCAAAATTTACCAATATGGTCAGTGATAAAACCAAGTAAATAATGTAGTTTTAGTATGGACATTGCGCAACACAAATTAGGACAGTCCATAAAGCAGGTCAGAAGTTTACCCATAAGTTTGCTATCCACTGCTTTTGCTAACCTTTAATTTAAATTGACAAACTCAAGAATATTTATAGAAGGATAAACTTTTGTCATCGGACACACTCGCGAGCAGACAAGATCTTACATCTGTCCGCGAAGGTGGTCCAAATGCCACGGCCCATACCTGGTCGGTGTGGCTGGTTAATATCTGGGTAGCTGCTCTCATTTTGAGATCCCAGAGCCGTACGGTTTTGTCACTCGATCCTGTAGCAATTGCCACTCCATCTGGGGACACGTCGACACTCAGAACCCAACTAGAGTGCCCTGACATTGATGTAATCAAACTTTTTGCCTCAGCATCATAAACGTGAATGTGGCCATCGTCTGAGGCGGAGAAGAGAACTCTCGAATCAAGAGGTGCTGATGAGTACACCAGACTGCGAACTGGCATGCAATGGCCTTCTAAGTGGTGTAAGAATTTTGCACGAGCCACATCAAAAACAGAGATGGTGCCATCCATTGAGCCACAAGCGATTTGTCTACCATCAGGGCTCCATGCCACCGAGAGGGTAAACTTCTTATTGCCACTTTTCTCGGAGGGTTTCAAGCCTTCTGGTCGAGGAACTGATAATGTAGCAATTAACTGCCATTCTGCAGTATCCCAAAGCTTCACTGAAGCACTACCACCTCCAGCAGCGGCTAGCGTTGTGCCCTGAAAAAGAATAAATAGTTTTTGCTTAGTCATAAAGGAGCTAGTAACATTATTGAATTTCACGGCTGATCGGGAGTTTCAATCAAAAGTTGACGAAGTTTGACAGAATCAGGGGATTTCACTCTCCGAGCTACACAATAGCAATCATCAAATTGCCTGGAAAAGAGTATAGTATATGTGCCATGAGGAGAATTTGAATTTAATAAATCAAGCACATCAAAGCAGCCAGCCGGAATGACTGTTGAAGAATGCTCCAAAGTATTATTCACTGACAAAAAAATTATGAGCAAAAACATCTCACTGTAAAACAATATGTATAATGGCACTGGAAGAACTTCCGGATCTAATTTATCTAAAAGTCAAAAAGAAATTTAGATTGCTTAACCTTAAATTGATTGACAGATACGTCGACATGTACAACCCCGTGTCAAAACAAACCTAAAATGAGTGCATTTGTAACTGGAAGAACTTCCAGATCTAATTTATCTAAAAGCCAAAAAGAAATTTAGATTGCTTAACCTTAAATTGATTGACAGATACGTAGACATGTACAAACCCGTGTCAAAACAAACCTAAAATGAACCTAAAATGAGTGCATTTGTAACTGAAATATGTGAACAAGAATCGGAAACTTTGTGATCTATGCTCCAAACTTAGAATCTAAGTTCACCGTAGGCATGAAAAACTTATCCAACTCACGTACATGATCAACAGAGTATAAATTTCCATAATTTGCTAATGTTAATTTCCTTCATTCACAAAATGAAAAAATAAGTAAGAACGAATTTCGAATGATAACATTTCTATCAAATCTTGAGACGAATTCCAACAGCAAGTAAATGCAATCATCGGTTATTTTGCAAACAACACATGGTGAGGAGACTCAAAACAAGTTAGAACAAAGAAGAAAGAAAGAATATTGAGTGACACTTCTACCATGCACTGAGAGAAATTCTAAAATTTAATGACAGCAAACAACGGTGGATGTTCAGGAACTCTCAAAACAAGTTAGAAATGTGGCAGTCTGGAATACTTGTTGAATGCCCAAGACACATCATGGTTCAAACATATCATGCGGACCAGGAACATGGCATTGGGGCAAGTTGCAAACCTTTTCTTTTCAACGTATAACAGAAGAGCCATAAATTCAGGAAACATAAACTACAGACAAATGAAACCTACAGATTTTAGCATATAGTCAAAGCAATCTCCAGAAGACTGAATTGACATCAGCAATTAATAGTAAGATAACCTTTAACTTCTACTAACTTGGAGCATATTTGGGAACTTCAACAAAATATAACCACTATAGAAATTTCCACGAATTTCGTTAAAATTTGTACAACTGATTTTTAGATTGGAAGAAATACCTTATCACCAGGTAGTCTTATTCCTAGGAGGGGAAAACAAAGGTAAGAAATAGCAAAGAGTGAAGTAGAATAAAGTCCTAAGCTATTACATTAATGCAAAAATCTCGTTACACCTTCCACGTGTGGTGATTATTCATAATTATGATAATTCAGGCATTAAATTCAAGTTAAAGAAGTCCCAAAATAAAGATCTAGCTCACATTTGGCATCTTCATTCTATTTGGATTGTTCGACTGTTGTCCTGTTATTTTAATCTGGTGGGTTCATAACAAAAGCACTCAGATTTTCCTTGAAAGTTGAGTTATGTTTTTTAAACGTACGGTTTTCAGCCAATGATCTCCAAAAGCAACAATTTTTTTTCTGTTTTTTTCTAGTCTCAAATATTTGACTAACAGGACCCGTGTTTTCCAGCACAAGTAGCTGGTGACACCAGCTAAACTAAAATGACAAGAAGCGCACGTTCCTTCAAAATTTATTAGAACGAGTCTCAGATGCAAGGGGTTTTCAGACTTCATTTCAGTCATAGTTCCTTTTAACTCGTTTTTCCATTGAGTTTAATTTTTAAATCTACTCAGTTAAAATGGAACAACGATAAAAACAAACGGAATCTTTAGTCTATCATACAAAAGTCTTCAAAAGGATAACGACCTCAACACCAAATTTCAATACCAATTTGTTCCCTTGATTCACATGGATTCAAACCATCATCGGCACATGAGCTCATGCTAAAAAAAAATCACCACTACACGAGCTTTTAGCACTAGAAATAGATACCTGGGGATTGAACTTCAGTTGCCAGACTTCAGATGGGGGAGCCTCGAGAGTGGCTATAGTATTGTTGGTGGCGACATCGAAGACTCGAATAAAGCTATCGATGGAAGCGGATGCCGCAATTCTGCCGGACGGGTGAGCCGCCACAGAAACGACTCCGAGGCAGTGCCCGGTATTCGTCAGCAGCTTCTCAGGGCCTTCTGGATTCCACAGCCTCACCGTCTCGTCCAGCGACCCCGTCAGTAGAAGCGCCGCCGAATCTTCAGTCGCCGGAACCCATGCCGCCGTCCACAGGGAGTCGTCGTGCGCATTCTGGACGGAGCTGAGTGGCGCTAGTTTCATGGATATGGAAGCGTAAAACCCTAGGTCAGGTGTGAATAGTGATTTGCATATGACTAAATTTTGACTCGGACTCCGTGTTATTACTCTCAGTTTGCCTTTTCTTTTGAGAGAGTATTGAAATAAATGGACCATATCTGGAATAAAAATTGGTAAATAATTTAAAAAAAATTTGGTTAAATTGACAAAATAATTTGAAATTAAAAATAACAAGGAATATTAAGCTGTATTTTCATTTTTTGTCCACTGTAATAGATGGTTTTTATTTGATTTGCAAGAATAAGAAAGGGCTAATTTTGTTACTGCACATTCGATATAATGGAACATATGATTGTACATACAAATTATTACGAATTTGATTTTCTTCTTAACAATACTATTTTGTTAGAGTCTATCACACATGAATTGTCTCTTACGATTTATCATATTCGATTAATTTAAAAGTTAATGTCTTAAACCCAAACTCGGAAAAAAAAAGAACACACACTCAAAATTGTATTTGATTATGTCAATTACATCCAATGATTCGCGAACTACACGCGGCATAACATAAAGGCTCCACTTTTAGAGTACCTGTTTCACATATATTGTTGCGTCATAAATGTCAATCAAATAACATTAAAATGACACTAATTGGTATAAAAGTAGCGACGAAATAACGACAAATGCATTAGTTATAAAGTCATTTGACGTTCGCAGACATAATGCTTCGACCTATTAGTTGGTCCAGCTATCTTACAAAATTTTCAGGTATAAGCATGTGTGATATTTGTGATTCATCGACACGATCAGGCTGACTCACATATTTGTCTGCTGAAAAATTGGAGTCAGGAGGAATCTAGACCGATGATAAAATGTTTGATTCATATTCATTGCATTTTTACAAAGCAAATGCACCTACAATAACAATTTCATGCAATAAAGAAACGAGTAAAAACCTCGTAGATATGAAACCTTTTGGATAAGTAGAGATATATACATAAATTTGACTTGTAAAAATGTCGGATATTCGTGCAAAAACCATCAAATCAATTTCAAACTTAGTTTTGCACTCCCATCCGGATAAATGATATTTCGAGTATAATATGAAATAAATAACAGTGAATAACTCGAATTGTTACTATGTTGTTGGATATTCCTGAATATTGTAAATTTTTTATGTTTCGTTATATTGTCGGTGTTCACATAAGTATACATGATAGTAATGTGACATAATAAAGATGTATATTGTCTGAGTAAATATACCATTTTAAATAAATAATATAATATTCTCAATTTTAAATTTAGATTATCCTCGCTATTTTTTTTTTACTAATGTTATCATGTATATGTGTAGAGGGTACCTTTAAAGTCAAATTTCTTTTATATCTAGCTTCAAATAAATAAATAAATCCGAATCCATTTAATTCATCACAACAAATAAAGAAAAAAATATGTTTACACGTGAAAAATAAAAATAAAAATATTTCTAGTAATGTCTTATTGCTGGACCTCGAATTAAAGAGTGTCGTGTGGAGATCTCCAAAATTTTAAATTATTATAATAAAAAAGAAATAAATGTGCACACAAAAACACCGTAATAATTAATTTGTTGTGAAAAAGTAAAAATTTATGGTAAAAAGTAAAAATCTCAAACTCTCAAAATTTACCAAACTACACACTTTATAAAATTTTTCTCTCTACTCACTTGTATCAAATCTTTACAAATGGAGACCTATTTATAGGATTTCTTTGGAAAACAATCCAAAAACAATTTCATCATTACATACATCATCACACACTAATTTTCAATATTCAACACCTAATTTTACCTAATTTTCAACATTATAATTTTCAATACAAATAATTTTCATATTTTCAACATAATTAATTATTTAACTAGGATGTTTTTTTTAAACTCTTTATATTTTTTATGATAGTTGTGTGGGTTAGGGGGTAGATCTACTTATATTGTGTAGAAACATTTAAATATATATATTTCAAGTTTCAAACATATTTATTTATTTATGTTTTGTGTTTTGTATTTCTGAAAAATTGATTTAATTAATGAAATTCGGTAAAAGATAATATTTTACACATTCCAATTTTTCATATTAAATTCTACAGCTTTGACCCCCATCAATTATTCTGGCCGCTGCCAATCCTTGGCGCTAGCAAATTGGTGAGGAATTTGTCGGGTTCATTAATAAATCTGATTTGCAATTTCTCTACTCAAATCTCCACACTTTTTTTAACCTATCAATAGTTTTATCGCATCATAAATATTTGTTAATATGATATCGTTAATAAATCATGATTTTTCCCATAATTAGGTCCTAAGTTGTGTCGATTCTATCGTGCTTTATTTAGAATTTTACTGATGAAATCGATTATACAATATTTTTAAATCCAATGGATTTTATACTAATTAGACTTAAATATTATAATATTATTTTAATATGTATAAAAATAACTTATTATTTTATGACGTGAACCAAACACGTTCCTGCGTACAAGTTTTTTGTGGGGCAAATATGTCAAATCGATTACCCTTGGTCTGCCATTAAGAAATTGGCTCTGGCAATACCACTATCTTCCTTTATTTATTCTTTATACTATTATTATATTCGTGCCGCCATTATCAGCCTCCGTTTCTCTCCAGTACAGCCACGTGGCTTTCCCACTCCGCTGCTTTTTCCGGAATATTACAGTATTCCCATTCCCCACTTCTCCCTTTCCCTCTACCACCTTCGCTTATTCTCTCTCACTGTTGCAGTAGCGTATTTCTGATTCATCGGAATCGTTGCAAATGGCTAATCAAACTGTGGTTTTGGAGAATGGTAACTCCCACCAGAGTGCTGATCATACTGATGCTGACGAGGTGGATATTTACCCCCTGAGCTGTTACTACTTCGGCTCCAGAGAGGCCGTCTCGTTGAGGAACGAGACGGTGGCTGAACGGGTTTTGCGTATGAAAGCCAAGTATGTACGAGTTTACTGATTTTATGACGGGAGAGTGTTTCTCTTAAGTTTGGGTGTTTTTTTATGTGGGTTTTTTTTTGGAAAGTTACTGATTTTGTGATTTGGAATCAGCTACGATGCGTATGGATTGAGGAAATGCGTGTCTGCGGTGCTTGTGGTCAGTATTCTCTCTTTTCTTTGTGTTGTTTTATTACACCATGTCAGGACTCTGGATTTCTTGTGGGCGTCGTTAGTTTCCTGCGGAATAAATGGTGATGCGATATACGTAGTATAGTGCCCCATAATGATATAGTAGTGATTGAATGGTAATCGTCTTGATTGTTGAGTAAAATGTAGTAGAAATTTACATTTTCTGTTGGATAAATTTGTCCATGATCGACTTGCAAATAATAACATTTTACTAAGAATTAATGTCCTTGTTGACAAAATAAAGTAAAACTGAGCGCTACCGTTATTGGATTCAATAACTATTTTGTTTTTGTTGTTTCTCTTTGAATGTGTTTGACTCAGCAGACTGATAACTGTCATATCTTGAGGGTGTTCATTATTTCGCCGCATTCATGATATTAGCGTTGTTATGGTATGAAGAGTGGAAATTAAATCTCATTACTTTATAGTACTGTATGTAAATGTATATGTCATGTTGGTGTTTGAACTTTGGTACTAGTTCCTGTTTTGAACAATTCTCTGGACTTATAGCCTCTCAATATGCCGCGGGAGCTAGAAATTAGTAGGTAGACAAATGACATTTGGAATAACAATGCTTGACATCCAGCATAGTATCAAGCTATATTCTGTAATAATGTTATTGATGCTGATATGAGTAGGTGTCAAGTGTACTGCACCAGCTTATCTTTCTAGTTTCTATGAGTTGATTCAGTGATTTAAATCCTATTATCTGGTGTGATATAGTTGATTCATTCGTTTTGGTACAACTATCCATACTTAGTCCGAACTCGCTGACTCTCAGATATATAGTTTGTTTTACATCCACGAACTTTTGCATGAGATATGGACTGCATATGACTTTTGAGATCGTTTTCCATCCCCATCCCTGAATCATCAGTAGTTCTAATTACAGGTTGAATTGTTTAAACACCCGCATGTCTTGTTGCTTCAAGTACAAAACTCCACATTCAAACTTCCTGGAGGTCGCTTACGTGTGGGTGAATCTGGTAAATCTCAATTTTGGGAGTCATTGGTTGAACTGAGCTCCTAGACTTGGTAATTGGATAGAAATCCTAGGCAAGGTTCAGGACTTAAAAATTTGTTTTCGGCTGCAGATATTGATGGCTTAAAACGCAAGCTTTCAAGCAACTTATCAGTTGGTGAAGATGGCCGGGGTCCTGAATGGGAGGTAAATAGAATCACAATCTTCCAATAATGGTTTGATTACTTTAATTTGCTCAACACTTCTTTTTGTGGATTTCTAGATTGGAGAATGTCTTGGAATTTGGTGGAGGCCTAACTTTGAATCACTTGTTTATCCATATTTGCCTGCGAGTACGAAAAAACCTAAGGTGAGTTTCTCGACATATTAGTCTTTCACACTTCGATGGCTGCCAGAAGCTCTTGAATCTTGATGGTCTAATGCTTATCTTTTCAGGAGTGCCACAAACTTTTTCTTGTCAAGCTTCCAGCAAGTCGGAGATTCATTGTACCAAGGAACTTCAAACTTCTTGCTGTTCCATTGTGCCAACTTCATAACAACGAGGAGGTATGACTTAATTGCAGTCACAGAAGCAATCAATGCAGCCACATTGAATTTGGCACTAATCTTATTGTGATTTAAAAGGAAAAAAGAAAAGTTTTTGCTGCTGGAAACATGGATACTTATGTTTTCTGGATGTTCTTGAAACTTTTGCAATTAACTAAGAAATAACTTGTCCCAATTGTTGTATTCTGTAGACATATGGATCAGTTATATCTGGAGTCCCCCAGCTGCTGTCCAAACTCTCCTTCAACATTATAGAACAGTGAATGTGTTAGTTCTTCGCCATTGTGTTGGTGTGGTAAGCATGCAGCCGTCATCATAGAACAGCCCTGGATGCTAATTCAAGGACAGGCTGTTTCAGATATATTATTGGTTTTTGAGACGAGAACACTATCAATATATGTTTTTCTACTGATGGGTTTGTTTAAAAAGTTGTATGGTTATCCATATGTGGATGTTCCTTATTTACAATGATGATATTTTTGTGTTTTTAAATAAGGCATAGTTTGTTTCATATATAGAAATTAAAGTTGGAAATACTTCCAAGCGATCCATCCAAAGAGGAAGTTGGAGTGCTTAATTCTTTTATGTACTTAAAAGCCTATCTGATTGAAAGTTTCAGGTAAAGGAAGTCGTCTAAAGCATCAGCGAACTTTGATATTCTTCTGTTTACCAAAGGCCAGCTTGATCAATTTTTGCATCAGCTCAAGCAATTCGAGGTTCAAATCATTCCTACTATGGAAAGAGGTAAGTTTTTGAATTATGCGATTGTTGAATTTAGTTTGAGAAATGTCATATCTGCATTTTGAAGCCGAGGTTTGCCTCATAAAACTGTGATATTTTATTTGTTATAATTATATATTTTTTATAGTAGGCTTTATCTGCTAGTGTGCCACATTTCTATATGATACTTTGAAGCTTGGAATATCGTGTAACAGAAGATATGAACCTTAGCATACTTGAATTTCATGTTATTATACCTGAATTTTGAGGTTTCTGTTGCTGCAGAAACCAACACATTGATTATGAATTCCAGAAACTTTGCCATATTTCACGATCGCAATATATTAAATGCCATGAAGAAGAAAAAATGGTTTCTTCTGCAGAAGATTCTTTATGAATAGGCATAATTTGAGGTTTTGTCTGTTGAAGTTGGCATTTGTAAATGTCTCCTGCAATGTTGTGTAAAACCTTGTATTGTTTGGTTGAATGTTAAGCACTTCATGCTGGCTACATAAGCAATTAAAGACCATATGAATTTCATGTGGACCGCGTCATGAGATTCTATTATAACCCAAAATTAGTTGAAAATCAGATTATAATGAGATTTCACTGCTAAATAATTGTTTGCAGGCGTGTAATGATAATTCTATGTTATATCTATTATATATATATATAAATATGTGACTTCATATGTGAATTTACATTCATCTCCTTATTAATTGTTTGTTTTATATTAATTGCTTACTTTAATGTGCTATATTTTAAATAAATGTGATTAGTAGTATTTAATTTTCTATGTCTACCTACATTATAATATGTTATTTTTATCCAATGATATCTTTTCATTATATAAAATTAAAGTTTAGAAATCTATTATATATATAAATATGTGACTTCATATGTGAATTTACATTCATCTCCTTATTAATTGTTTGTTTTATATTAATTGCTTACTTTAATGTGTTATATTTTAAATAAATGTGATTAGTAGTATTTAATTTTCTATGTCTACCTACATTATAATATGTTATTTTTATCCAATGATATCTTTTCATTATATAAAATTAAAGTTTAGAAATAACTCATTATTGAATTGTGAATTTTCTTTGGTGTCTTATTAATTTTTTTTCATGTTCTCATGTGACAGTTTACTAGAATTTATGTGTTTAAATTAAATTTTTTTTGCGGCTTATATTTATAAATTATTTAAATAAAACACGGTAAAAGATCGTTGTGATTTGAGCCATCAATTTGGGTTGTGTGTGTCGGCTTGGCATGCACCGTTTAACAGTTTAAGTGAGTTAGGTTGAAATTTTGTCGACTCATTTAAAGGTGAGCCTAAATAAGCTCGCACGAGTTTATATTAAATATCTATATATCTAATATTATTGATTTTCTATTATTATATATAAATATGTGACTTTATATGTGAATTTACATTTATCTCTTTATTAATTGTTTGCTTTACATTAATTGCTTACTTTAAATGTATATTTTCTTTCTCCTTATTCATATTTTAAATATGTGTGATTATTAGTATTTAATTTTTTATGTCTACCCACATTATAATATATTATTTTTATCCAATGATATCTTTTCATTATGTAAATTAGTATTTGGTTTTTTTTATGCCTACTCACATCATAATGTGTTATTTTTAATTCAATGATTTAGATTTTTTATTTATCTTTTCATTGTGTAAATTAATTAATTAATATTTAGAAATAACTCATTATCGAATTTTGAATTTTCTTTGGTGTCTTATTAAATTTTTTTTTCATGTCCTCATGTGACAGTTTGTAGAATTTATGTGTTTAAATTAAAGTTTTTTGCAACCGAAATTTTTTTGCGATTTATATTTATAAATTATTTAAATAAAATATGATAAAAGATCGTTGTGATTTGAGCCGTCAATTTGGGTCGAGTATGTCGGTTTGGCCTGCACTGCCAAACAGTTTAAGTGAGTTGGGTTGAAATTTTGTCGCCTAATTTAAAGGTGAGACTAAATGAGCTCGCACGAGTTTATATTAAATATCCATATATCTAATATTATTGATTTTCAATCATGAATTCTTGATATAAAATAGAAAATATCATTTTGATTTCAAATTTTTGATGTTACTATCTTGTCCAAAATTGTGGATTGTTGAGATATTTTGGCAGTCACTCAAAATTGAGTGTCAAAGTTGACATTTAAGTTGTATTTTTTTGGATTCCTGACAATATATTCGTCAACAGATTATTTTTAAGTTAGTTTTATCAGTATCGTGAGGTGTAAATATATTATTACAATATATAAATTTTGTCATCTCTTTAAATTAATATTCACTTTCATGTTTGACATATTATGAGTCTTGGTAAAATGAGGAACAATAAATTCAAACAAACGAATACAGAAAGTCCGGGCGAAATCAGAATTATATGGTATTGAAAATTAATATATAAATTTTTAGTGAATTTATCGATGTTAAGATGTATCACAAATCTTATATCATAATATATAAAATTTCAACCTTATAAATGAAATAAATCAAACATATATGAAATATACAAAATTTTATTACATATACAATCAAGTAATTTATTATAATTGTATTTTATTCTAAAAAAATTCTTGTCAAACTTAGTGATTGTGGATTTAACATATATTAAATCAACAAACTAAAGAGGGTGTCAATTAAACTAATTGAGTAATCACATATTCTTGAATTTCTTAATTAATTTTTTATCTTGATAATTTGTTTCAGTTAATATTTTAAATTATAAAACACTGTTACTATAACTAAAGACATATTTTTTTAAATGTTCATAAGGACTCAATCACTAAATCATATTAAAAAACATTTATCGACATACTATATTGAAAATATTTTAATTAATTCAGCGCATTTGCTGAAAATTTTCTAATTAATTAAGAAAAATTCATTTACAATAATCATATTTAATCTTTTTGGGCTAACATCGTTTAATTTATAAGATATTCATCGCAATTATTTATTTTTATGTTAATCTTTAAATCTGAATTATGATGTATATTGTTTTGTTAAAAGTTCTTAATTAATGATTTAATACATTTATTCGACACTTCAATATTAACATTTTAAAATATATTAATTTTATATTGTATGTGTGCAACACTTCTAATCATGATTATAAAAATTTAATAAAAATTTTAAAAATGAATTAGATAGAACATAAAAAATTACACAATTAATCAAAAGAGAGAAATAAAAACTAAATAATTGTCTATTACGTACAAACTACTAATACCGATTTCTAAAGATTGAATTCGGTAAAGTGGAGGCCACTATGTACTAAAAAAATAAAAAGTTAATGCTTGAATGAGTCACACTGCAAAGTTAGTGAAGTAAAAATGAAGGACAAAGTGAGTTAATAAAAATATTATAATAGGCTAAGTTGAATGAGACTTATATATATAAGTATCTCACTTGGTCTCACCTTATGTTTTGCCACTCTGCAAAGCGAAAGTTCATGCACTCTAGTATTCTACATTTTCTTAATTTTTCTCTTGATTTAAAATTTAATTTCATCATCTATTGGTCTTTAAAGATATATTAGAATTTTTTCTAAACATCTAATCTTAAATGTGATCAATTAACCAAATAATTATTATACTTTATATACAATAATAAATAGATTAATATATTTGAAGATAGAAAAAGTAATGTATTGAGAAGAATAAAAAAAAGAATGTTAGAATTAATACTATAATTATCCAATGTCAATTTTAAATTTAACATTTTACATTCGAAAATGTGTATATTGAGGTAAATACTATGATGATAAACTAAAAATAATAATTTATTTATCATTGCAACGTAATAATAATGTGATAGTTATTTTGAATCAGAAAATGATGTACTTTGACTTTTTTATTAAATTGCATAAACAATTCTTTCGATATTTTTAGTGGATAAACATGTTAATTAATCTATTAAAATTAAATAGTAGAATTTAATGATGAATATGAATGTATTAATTCAACTTTCAATTTGGGTATATATATATATATATATATATATATATATATATATATATATAAATAATTTTTTTTATTTTTCTTTTATTTTAAAATATAAATTTTCAAATAGATGAAAAATGATTATTTTTTATCTACTACTTATGTAGAATATTAAGTATATATTCTACTCAAATGTCTTATAAATTCATATGATATAGTAAAATGTTATTTGCATAAACTTATTTGTTGGGTACGATAATTGATCATGTTGGGTAGAGTAATTGAAATGTTGCGCTTGAGCTGTTGTACTATTTAAAATATTTGATTTGCACTGTTACCATAATATATAGGCTTTGATAAAACAGTAAACGCTTGAGCCTACAATTGGTATCAGAGCCAAGATCGCGACTTTGATTTTCATTGATTGAAATTGGTGCAATTATTAGGAGATAGATTGTCTGGTACAATAATTGTCCACGATGGGTAGGCGCTTGAGTTGTTGTATGATTTACAGATTTGACTTGCATAATTACCATCAGTTATAGCTTTTGGTAAAGCGACAAACGCTCGATCCTACATTGTTCGATTGTAAAGCTAGAAGAAACATGTTGCATCAACTTTTAGTTTTGAATCGATCCCTTACATGTTACTCGATTTTTAAATTTAGAAGCATTCTACAGTTTTCAAATATTATTATATATTGAATTATAATTTATTACTTTCAAATTGGATAAATATATAATAAAACTCATGTAAATATTATAACAAAAACATTTAAATAAAATATTGGATTTGTCGATAATTAAAATAAGAAATAAACAAATTTTGATCCTTGAAAGAGAAACGAGATATTTAAATAAAATTATAATTGCCACAATGAAATAATGCACCTACATGCATTTATCACTATATTTTGCAACTAAAATGTCAAAATAAGTTTCCACATATTATTTTTATATCATATTTAAAATAATTATGAATTCTAATTTTTATTTTTTTGAGTTGGCATTTGTTATGAAAAATCATTGTGGATAAATTGAATTTGAAAATTCTTATATCTACATATATTACATATTAATATATCAACCAAAGTCTAGGTAATAAAAAACTACAAAATGAACTTATTCATCTTCAATGTACACAAATTATATAGTAAAGATATATGACAATTAAGACAATGAAGTATAATATATGTTTACATATGACAAAATATATAGACATGAAAAAAATATTTTTCTAGATATAAATATTTTTTAATAACTTTTTACAGTGAGTTGGAGAAGATAAAAGAGAAAAAATATTAACTCTGTTGGATGCAATAATTGTCCCTGCTTGGTGGAGCGATGGAACCGTGGTGCTTGAGTTGTTGTGCAGTTTAAAAGATTTGAGTTGCACCATTACTACTAGCTATAACTTTTGGTAAAGTGGCAAGCGTTCGGTCTTACAATTGGTATCATAGCCAAGGTCACGGGTTCGATTCTCATTGATTGCAAGGCGCGCAATTATTGGGAGGGAGTCAGGGAGATTGTTGTGTGCAATAATTGTCTCTGCTTGGTGGAGCGATCGAACCGTGATGCTTGAGTTGCTGTGCGGTTTAAAAGATTTGAGTTACACCATTACTACTAGATGTAACTTTTGGTAAAGCGGCAAGCGCTCGGTCCTACAAACTCTTTGGGTTACACAAAAAAAATAGAAATAAAAGAAGTGTTTGTCATACAATGAATTCAGTTTCCAAATTAAATGTATACTATAAAGTTATATTTATCGTTCAAAATTTATAAATGCAATGAATTTTTCTCAAGATCAGGGTACACAAATGATCCCGTTAAGATATTTAAACAATTAAAAAAATTAAATATATTATTTTTCTAGAAATAATACCAATATAACATTAGTAATTTGATTGTGCTAATTATACTTATGAGTTAATATGAAATATTAAAATCAGTGTCATAAGAGTTAGTAAAAAGATGATTTATTGTCACAAATATTATTATTATAAATTACAAATAAATGACAACATTTAATCAATATTTTTTTGAATCAATCCATCAGTACTTTTTATGTGATGATAGATTGTTATACTAATTAGGGGTGAGCATTCGGTCGGTTCGATCGATGACCAAACTAAATTAGTCATAACCGTTCCGAACCAAAATATTTAGCAATAACTGAACCAACCAAATTATTTTTCATAACCGATGAAAACGAACCGAATTAAAATCGATTAATTCGGTTGGTGTCCGAATTAACCAATTAGTTTTTTTAAAAAAAAATGAAATTTAACTTTAATTATATATGTAATTTTTTTTAACACTACAATCTACACAAATGCATAAAAACATAAAATCACATACATCACAAATTTTTCTTTAGAATTAGGTCTGATTTTAAAATAAAAAATAAGAAAATATATTAAAATTGATAAATAATAAAAATTTATTAAATAATAGTTTTTATTATATCGGTTAATTCGGTTAGCCGATTTCAAAAGTTTGAAAACCGTAACCGAGTCGAATTAACCGATATAACCGAATTCTTTTAATTTTAAAATCGAATTTCCGAAATAACCGAACCAAATTTTCGAATTGACTCAGTTCGGTCGGTTAATTCAGTCTAACCGAAATTTTGCTCACCCCTAATAATAATGTGTAGCTTATATATTATCAATTATAAATGTCTAATAAATTAAAGGTGACTAGGAAAGTAAAAGCATTCAGTGAAAATTGTTGTCAATTTACATGAAAGAGGATAATAATCAAACAACATTGTAAATAAAAAATTGCATATCATTGATTGTCAAAAAAGATTGTAATAATTGAATATTGTAATAAAATATATGCATTATTGAGAGAATATGACAAATAACAAAATAAAACAATATGATAAAAAAGATGTGAGAAAAATTTTAGTAGTCCAAATATTTTTTTAAAATTAAAAAAATATGTTTTTTCCAAATTAGTTACATATACTAATTAACACGAATTGTCAAACTTTATCATACTATTATCATTATATTTTGTTGAGTTAATTAATTTTATTTCAAATTCTAATTATTTTCCCACGTGCGTTGCACGTACATTATTTCTAGTATATATATATATTTGTGTGTGTGTGTATATGTATACATATATATATATGTATGTATATATATATATGTATGTATATCTTACTCCCGGAAACATGAAAATAAAACCATACAAGCCCATGACAGATCTGTCTTTACCCAATCAGTCTGGCAAACACAATTGTGCAAGGGTCTTGTAGGTTCACATGTAAATGTAATTCTTCAATTCCTTATTAATTAACCCACTTTCAAAACACAAGTCAAACCAAGCTTATCGATTTATTTTTGCATAACAGACAAACATCAAATCATTTATAATTGAAAATAAACCAAAGCAAAACGGTTTGATTTTGGTTGGATTACACGATCGATTTTAAATCTTATTATAAAAAAAATGAAATATTTCAATTATTTAAACATATTTTTTTAAAAAATTAAAAGCTATTTATAATAGACAGTGTTCTATATATAATAAGGATTAAAGAATTTAGCAATCCTTCAAAGTAGGATAACATTTCAAATTTAGTACCAGAAAAATAAATCCTTGAAATGAAGTATTTCAGCTTCAAAAACACCTGCTATTGTCTGGATGATCAACAAATATTTATTAAAAAGCAGTAAAAATAAATAAATATTATCAATCACAATGATTTAATGCTAAAATCAAATAAAATATTTCCATAACTGAAAAAGTTATCCTACTCTTGTCTATAGAAGGTAGAAAAAGGGAGATCTTAATATCCAGTCTAGAACTAAAAGTAGCTGGATATACTTTACCCCAATCGTTTAAGATATACTTGATTTTGCCTGACACATTCAGGTAATTTTTTGTTTTTCCTGGACATCCAAGGGGATTCTTGCAAGCTTAAAGCCACTGCAAAATATTGTTTAATAACTTGCTTCTTATAGACCAGCACTGCACTGCGATCATCAATATTGTATTCTTGAAAGAAATTTTGGCAGGGCAGAAGGTGGGGAAGAAAACATCAAGATCCTCCTCCGACATGGGAAAACGAAAGGAATCAAGATTCCTGGATTCATCTCCAAATTATCGACCATATATTCGTGGGCCGTGTTTGCATTTGAGTATTACATCTGGTGATTCAACCTTGAATGCTCATCATTGGATCCATGTTTTTGCACAATGGAAAATATCACCCCTCTATTAACACTTCTATCGATAATATCTTGAAGATTTAATTTTTTGGCTACAAATAAAAATTTTAAATTAAAAAAATTAAGGGGGGTCAATTATCTAACAATCTTAAGCACGTGCTCACGAGTTCAACAGATCCAACAATGATCACAGCCGCATAGCTGGACAAACTCATTAACCCAAGAATCCTCGAGTCAATTAAGTTTCAACTTTATGTTTGTGCAAAATAGACCATCTACTCGGTACTCGAGTAAACATTAGATAAAATTTACATTTGAAACACTTGTGATAATCCTAATTATTTTCACATTATAACAATCAAGTTTTTAGATGTTGCAATTAACAAAATACTCTACTTTTTCTCTAAGATTGAACCAGATGCTTGTTTAGTAATGGTTAATCTTCAATCCCATGTAATTACAACTCTCAGTCCCATTGAAGGATTTGGGATCTTAACATGAAGAGAATAAAACAAAGGTAAATTTACCACATTGCAAGACCATAACAAGATTAGAAGACACGAGGACTTCAACAGTTCAACTTAAAAAAGGAGTACCGAGCTCCCTCAGCTCAAGTCTTGTTTCTAACCTTTCCTTTGAGCTTTCAAATCTACCACAATAACGGAGATATTATCTTTGCTGCCTCTATGGAGAGCAAATTGTGAGAGATAATCTGCTGCATCTTGGGCTGCAGGATCAACATCTTCACCTCTTTCTTTCAAAAGGGTATCACCATTCTTTCTATGCCAAAGTAGGATTCGTCTTCTAGCCAAATCACAAGCCTCTTGATTTGTCATTACGTCCCATAGACCATCACTTGCTAGGATGAGGCACTCGTCTTCTTTTGCTCGAGGAATGAACATCAATTCCGGATCAGCAATAACGAAGGGCCTCAAGTATCTATCACCTGCCCATAAAAGAAGTGTTAATACTATTAGTTGTCTTGAGCCTCTTGTCTGCAGACAAAAGATTTGTAAAACTTCACAATCATATCAAGATCCAACATTGGAGTTTCAAGATCCAAAGGTTGAACCGTTTTGTCAATTTCAAGGAATTACGTGGTTCAAAACCAAAGATTAATATTAGTATCATCACTTGAGTTAATTCTAGGCATCCATCGAATAGCGTGTGTATAGTAAATGCTAGTTTTGTCTCGCAAATGCACCAAGTCTTCCCCTTAAATCCGTCTGTCTCCCCTCAACACAATCCTGCATCAGCCCTTTTATGTAGATACATATATCTTTCTGCAAATCAGTATGCAAGATCATTCATTGAGAAACATATTGTCAATCGCATACCAATGGATCTTGACATGGTGAGGACCCCTGAAACTCGATATCCTTCCCAGTTAATGACCCTGCCTCCTGCAGCTTCTATCCTGGCGCACTCATCCTCTCTATTTGGCTAGGAAAAATAAGATAAGACTTGAAGCTAAACACACAGGAAACAAGTGAAAAATATTAGATTTTGAGGAACACGAGCTTTACTTTATGGTCTATAGATAATGGCATCGATGCTTTCCCCCGACAAAGAACTGCTCTTGAATCACCACAATTAGCAACAATAACATGAGTCCAACAAACAACAGCAACAACCGCGGTATAACCAACTGAGTCGGGAGCAATAGGTGGAGGTACAAGGTTAGAAGCCATGCCCCTATTAGCAGCTATGGGGAATCCTCCAACTTTATCATCTAGTTTTCGCAAACAATTGACAAAAACCTTTGTCCACTCTTCTTTCCAATTATGTACATTATTTTCAATCAAAGAATTTGCTTCGGAAGCAATACTTAGTTCCTCGGCTAAAGTTAGGTGTAGATGCTCTCGACAATAATTAGCAACCTATTCGTGCAACAAAAAAAAAAAAGAATGCTCTTTAAACACATTAGAACACAATGTCTCCCGATGACTAAAATACAAACAGATAAATCTAATAAAAAATTATACCTCAAGACTATATCAAAATCAAATTTTACCAAAGAATAATTACAACCTTAATGACATCAAATATGAATCCTAAATATATTTTACATTCTAATGAAAACAATTAGATAAAAAGGTTTTCGTTGGGTCTACCTGGGGACCTCCGTGTCCATCAAAAACACCAAATAGATGGGCGGTTGAATCTGAATCTTGATGCTCAGGACCAAAAATTTGGATGTCACCCAACATCTGAGAAGGAATATTCAAGAAATGTGGAAGTGCAATGACCGAATCTTCCATTTCGGACATTCTTCCACAAATCGATGACAAGCCCCAAAGGGGTGGAAAATCTAAGGGAGAGATCTGCTTGTTTATCTTCATTTGTTAAGACTTAAGAATCCTCAAGAAAAAAAAAAATAGTCTTTCTGATTCTTCTAATTCCGCAACCTCACCATTCTCTTCACTAGAAAAATAAAAAGGAAAAATCCTCAACTATTATTCTGACTTGATTGACAATTCCCATGAACTGAGCTTCTCGATTCCACAAAAAAACACTTTAATTCTTTACCATGAGATTAAGCAATATTTGATCAAAACTAGGGTCCTAAACTGGAACTTCCTTGATGCACAGAGTCGCTTGATTTCATTGAGGATCTACAGCGCCTGCAGGCCAAAAGTTTGTCGTTCTTCCTTAAGCTGCTGGTTAATGTCATCATCTATAATCGAACAACTTTACAGTTTGCTCATGTCATGTTAAAGAATTGCTTCACCATCCTAGAACTTAATTAATCTGAACCATCAGTTTCGTAACTCCATTCTGAGTATTTTAAAAAATCAGAGGTTCTAAAAGCAGCTTGGTCATAGATGGTTCTGATAACAAACTTTGACTGTGGTTTTAATCCCAGTAATATCATCAGAATTTATCAACTCCGAATCAAACTTTCAAAGCTTAAATGCTGTAGCAAGCAGTGATTTATTTCATCCATCAAATACAAGAGATACCTTAAATTTGTGAATCTCATAAACATATTCATTGAGACCAAAACATAATAAATTCCAAGAAAAACAGAAAAAAGAGTTTATTACAACTCCAATGCAAGAGATTACATGACCTAAGAGAAGTGACTCTATGATAGATTATTAAATAGTTCAGGAGATGTAATCTAAACTTCATCAAATGGGACTCAAAATCCACACACAAGAAAACTGAATGACACTAACAGAGAATCTTTTGCATCTATTTTGATATTCTTCTTCATTTATAAGACGTCAGCAATCCCAAGTTCCAACCATAACTTATCACACACCCCAACACACAAAGCATAAAATTATCGAATACAAAACTTACAAGTTCTGGAAAGATCTCAATCTTGAACCTCTATAAATAGAAAAATTCCATCTTACCTCTTGATTTAAAATGGCTTCTTTCGTCCCCCTCAACTCCCAAGTAGTAAAAATCCGACCTTTGATCTCCACGTCACCCAGAAACCTTTTCATCAGTTAAAATCAAAATTCTTACGAAAAAGCATTAGGGACACCTAACCTCTTAACAAAACATAATTGGCATTCCTAGAGAATTGCCTGCAGTGTGTACTTCTAGAAAAGATCATTAACAAGACTTAGCTCTAGCTATATAAATATTAAAAAAAACCGCTCATTCATACAGAAAAAGGCTAGCTGTTTACCATTTCAAAACAATGCCTAAAAGGCGGAAAGTGCTGTTTCTTGATTTCTCAAGAAAGAAAAAGGTGTCCCACAGAAACATAAACAATTATGTGTCAACCAAAAGGAAACTTCAAATAATCTTCCCATCTCACTTATGGCAAACTTCTCTCCACACGGAACAACCCCTCGTATAAAAATTGTGTCTTGTGGGCCACCTGTGGACATGTGTCCATTTAGTTGTCCCATGATGATATACTCGGTTCTCTGACGATTGGTTTGCTTTCCATGGATGTCATTTTCTTTTTGAAAAATAAAAAACTACACAACAAACACAAGATTATTTTACAACGTGGATTATTTATTTTTATGGTATGTTCAAATATTAGTACTCGAATCATCGAAATATTTATCACATTGGTTTAACATAGATTAACACGGCTTTCGAGGAATTGTGGGACCTTAGCCAATAGAAACTCTCCACGGTTGGGAGAAGATTTGTCGGGTGATTGCAGAAGACATCAGATTTGGTGTGACAGACGTTGGCTTATTAGGTGCGTGTCAACTTCTCAAGGGTGGATTCTAAAGTATTAAATGATGCATTAATCATTTTACTTTATATATATATATATATATATATATATATAGACACACACACACAATGTATTTCTACTATTTATATATGTTCATCGTATGATAATTTTCTTTTAGATGAATTATCGTATGCTATTTTTTTGTATATTAAATTATGTATTTTATATGATATATATTATCTTATTTAAACTATTTTGTAAAAATATATTTTTCGCATAAAAATAATATTGGAGGATGATATTCACGTTATAAAATATATTCAAATTTTAATATCATAATTTTTTTTGTATTCCAATTTTTTTTGAAGAATAATAATAATTATTCTAATTCTTATTTTATTAGAAATTTGGGTGGGTCAATTATTGATGTTTCTAAAGAAAAAAACTTGTACATTTTAACATTCGACTGAAAAATAAATATAAATACTAATTGAAATAAACCTATTTTATAGGTACATTTTTAATATTTATATCATGTAATCTATCATAAGAATAATAATTAAATAACTGAAAAATTCGATCGACTGAAAAACTAACTAAATGCTTTGACAATGTTTTATAACAAATAATTTTTTTAAAAAAAATTTAAATGGAAAATGCTCTCTTCTAAGATGTATAGTTAATGTTAAAAAATTAATAAAGTGTTGAGGTATTCTTATGAATAAAAGGCTACAACGAATCAAAATTTTACCCATCTATCTCGCTCTCAACCGCCGCCGCCACGAGAAAAACAGAGGAAACCAAATCTTTTTTAAAAGGAAATAGAAAAACTTTTAAAAATTAAAAGTAAGTGAAATTGAATAGAAGTTTTTTTAATATATTTTGGAAGAAACTTGTTTATGAACATTTGATTTATGACTCGCAAAATATTTTCCGACGAGTATTTATATAGAGTCGATTAAAATTGTGGCCTTAAATGCTTTTAAGAAACAATTGTAGCTTTCAGATTTCAGCCTATAACTAAGCAAACCCATCTGACACAATTCAATTAAAGAAGTTATCATACAACTTTACTTAACCAGTAAAACGTTTCAAAGACCCTTGAACTGATTTACTAGAGCAAAAAGTAAATTATCTTCACAAAAATAACGTGACAATCTAGTACAAGGTGTTAAGTTTGAGACGAGATTTTAAGACCAAGAGCAATGGTAAAAAACCTCTCCCGATCTTTAAAAAAACCGTCGAGGAAAAATTGAGGGGATTACAAAACCTATATTAGGAACAAATATTTCTAAAAGTTTCTCATATTCTATTCACCCTTTCCCTACTCTTCCTCTTACGTCTGTCGACATACTCATTTCTACGCCATTCCTCAATCACAATAACATTAGGATAAAAGTCAGCGTACCTCCTACACGTCTAGCCACAAGTTAGAGCACAAAGATTATGGGATAACTTCATGTAGAGGTAGTAGTTCAAGTTCATGTTCAGAGGCGAGTAAATCGGATGTTCTAGATTAGAATTAAGAACCTGCAAATAAATCCAAAATGGCAGACACAGAGCAAACGCATTTCAAGCTCAGCAAAGTGAGAACTGAGTATATTTTGTGCTTCAAAAAGTTTATAAATTCAGTCAGAGATAAGAGTTGTTCACATGTCTAAGAAGATAGGATATAACAAATTGACCAGGTGACTCAATAGCTACTAGGCATGAAAAAGAGAACGAACTTACATTGCAATCTAGCTATAATCGATGTTGAACATGATGGACGGCTAGAAAAAGGTAATTAATAATTCTGCAATCAGCCAGCTCACACATTGTCTCTTCCCTCGACCATCGGATTTTACACTTTAGTCTTGAAGAAGAGAGTTTGGAACGTCAATCATTAGTGCTTCCTGCAAGATTTGAAATCCTAAAAGAAACTGAGCGAGAGAACAAGGAAGAACAAATCAATTGCAACCATAGATGACATGGATCTTTAAACGAAAGTTCATCTGCAGGAATTAGCATTGTAATTGGACGACAAGTTTATATGTACAAATGTGAAACATCTCGCTACCATTACTAGATAACTAGAACAAAAAGCATATTTTTATTGAGAATATAATTTATGTACATTGAACATTGTTCTCTGATCTTTGCTACAACCATGTGCTAAGAGCTTATCACTACAACATGAGCTAGTACAGCCGAACAAAAAGATCTTTACAGTCGACAGAGCATAATCAACGTGGTTCACTAAAAATCAACTTGCACAGTGCTCAACTGAACAAATATGTTTCCTGATTATGGTTTGAATGGTCACAAGACCTCCAGGTGATTGGTCAACTAAGGACAACCACTTCCTGGTGACTGTACCATGTGACAAACGTATAGAGTAGAAGCCTCAAATCATCATATTTAAGTTCGCCAGGTCATCCATTGGTATTTCAAGGCCACCCATATAATCATGATCATGTAATCCATCATCTTCTATATCCAACCATGATCCTATATCTTCTCCTTGACCACCAAAATCACGCGGATCCATGTCAGGGAGTTGCAGCCCAGATAAATCAATTGGCTCCTCCAATATCTGGGTTACATCTCTTCCACTGATATCATTTGATTTAAGTGTCGATGGCAACATTCCTTTTGTGTGTTCCGCCATCTTTCCTAGAGGACCATTAATAGAAGCAGATAAATTAACATTTTTCTGCTTAGGTTTTGCTTTGGACTTCCTCTCACCCTTGACAGTGGCTGATGCAGGGCGACCAATTTTAGCAGTTCCACTTCTGGACAACACCTCCCTGCTATTTCCCTTCCCTTCTCTGTCCCTCTCAGTCCTTTTTCCTTTTGCACTGCATACAAGCGAACCTCTAAGGCATGATGGGGCACCTGGAGATGTGCTAACACCAACTTCGTCAAGTAGTAGTTCCCTCCTTTTCACTCTATTTGACCAACTGTCTTCTTGACCAGAATTTGGTTTGGACCCCAAATTTGATGAGGGGAACAAGTCAGAATAATACATTTCCTGATTGTTTGAAGGACTCTGCTGCGCACCCAGATGAGCTGCAATATAAAATTTATTCAAGAAACTAAGATATTCATAGAAGTAAGAGACAATCATCACCCAAATGAAAGAATCTACTTCTGATTTAACACATATAAATGACAACAGGGATTGTCATGTATTACTGCCACATACCTGAAGCTCTAACTTCCAAAGAGCCACCAGATGTCCTAAGATAAGGTTCGCCAAATTCACTATCAGTGTTTAAATTTCGAGGTTGTTCATCAGTGAACCGTGATACTCCAGCAAGGAAAATGTCCCTGTACAATGGTTCATCAAAGCAACTCTTTCCGGTTGCCTCAAATTCCTGGCACCGTTCCAGTGTGCGCTTAACAAAAGCTAAGGCAGCTTGTTTGGCCATTTTACCAGTAGCACTCTTCATCCCATGAACATTAGAACCCCGGCAATTCTGTAGGAAAAGATGCCTCGACTTATTAATTTCATATTAAAAAAGGAAGGTGTCAGTGATTTTTTACTTGGTTCAGTGGCTGAAAATCATTAAATAAATTAAATTAGAATTTGATGCATACATAGAACTGACTTCACTGAAAGGCAAAAGAGCAAGTATCATAATGAAGGATATTTCCTATCGTCGCTAATTGAACGTTACCAAAAATGGTAATTGCACTAAGTTGAGCTCTAGTAGCATCCTACTCAAGCTCAATACAACAAAAAATGGTACTTGAGCTCAAGCTCGATGCTCAATTTCGCATTGCTTCTCAAGCTCGAGCTTGGCTCAGTAATTCTCGGTTATCCAAGCTCGAGCTCAAGTATTAAAACTTTATTTACAAATAAACCCTTTAAATTTTTTTGAAAAATAATGTTAAAATATGTAATGTATGACAGAATTAAGGGTAAAAATAATTTAGTTGAGATTTATTAAAATAAATAAAATAGTTTTTGCGAGCTCAAGTACTTCAGCATGAGACGTCAAAGCTCGAGCTCAGCTCGAGAAAGCAACTACTAAGCTGGAGTTAAGCTTCGAACAAGACCTAGCGTGTAGCTCAGCTTGGTTGCAGGCTTGCAACTTTTATGCATCTCTATGCAACATACAAAAGCTCCTTAGAGAATATTTGGGCTATGTTTGGTTCTGTTTTCAAAACAAATTTCACATGTCTAATTAACAAAAACGACGAAGAGAATCAGGATCATTTACTTGTACATTGTTCTTTTTCTACAGGCATATGGACTAAGGTGATGCAAAAGCTGAGATTTTATTGGATTTTTCCGAGAAGGGCACAAGATATGTTCATTATAGAGCCGGGAATTCAAGAAGGGACAACAGGAAAGAGATTATGATATATGATCGTTCATTTCACGTTCTGGACATTATGGCTCGAGAGAAATAACAAAATATTCAACGACTCGTCTGCCTCGATCGATAAAGTATGGGAGATGCTCAAATTCAGGGTTGCAACGTCGACAACAAAGATCAAAGAGTTCAATCATCTGGCTATCTCAGATGTAGTTAGGGATTGAAAGTTTTTTCATTACACCATAATCATTACTTCTAATTCAAAATTTTAGATTTCCTAAAAATATCAATGCTCATATTGGACACAATATAATAAAATACATCCTTAAATTTTAAAATACCAATATCCTGTTAAAAATATCTATTAGTAGACAAATTTGCATGATTTGTCCACTATCTATTACTCTCTTAAGTGAGACCCTTAAAGAGTAATTAATTTTGGTGTGGATGGTGAAATACTTTTTATTTTACCTAAAATACCTTTATTATTTTTGAACATCCTCTCCTTTATCAAAGGATTAAAAATTATAATTATTTTAAAATTATTTAAAATAATCATATCATTTATTATTTTATTTGATTTCTTTCTAAAAAATATATTTTTTTAGTAATATTCTTTTCAATTCAGTTAGATTATAAAAAGCTGCAATTATGAATTAAAATATAAATTTATATTATATCCACTATTTTATACACGTGTGTGCAAAAATACTAATAGTAACTGAAAACAACACTGCTATCTCATTTCCACACCATTTTCTAAAAACTCATTTTTACATCTCACGAGACATACTCATTACTTTTAATTCAAATTTTTATATTTCCTAAAAAATATCAGCGGTTATATCGGACATAATATGATAAAATACATTCTTAAATTTAAAATACCAACATATTATTAAATATCAATTAGTAGGCATAAATTACATGAATTGACCACTATACTAAATAAAAACAAAATCAAACAAACACTTCAACTCCCAGCACAGTTTCAAAATGCTCATTTTCTTAAAACAAACTTTAGAGACACTGAAAATAAAACTGAACATACCCTTGTTCTCTTCTGGTGTGACAATATAATAACCAAATTCCCCCTAACCCTTCTCATTATCTAATATCTACTTCATATTAAATAAAAGCATTTTAGAGATATTTTTAAAGCTCTCTTTGGTGTGTCACCAAGTGATTTTGTAGCTTCTTTCCTTCTTTTAAGCAATATATATCTATATTAAATTTCTCAAATTTTAATTAAAAAAACCCTCTAAAATCTTATTTGCATCCCTAAATGTGTAATGTCAAAACCAACCTATAATATCAACTTAAAAAATTTTTTGGTACATTGAGAATAGACTTTAAAAGTGATCATAAATTTGGAAACAGAATAGAACGAAGGGGAATTCAAAAATAACCCTGAGCTCAGTTAAAAGTAAAAGGATAATAACTGGGTATTTCTAAGAATCAGTCATACAAAATTTATTAACGAAAAAAATATCAAGTGATAAAGTTTTAATTTTAGCAGGAATTTTTTTTATACAAATGTAAGCATAAATTTTATCTTCCTAAGAATTATATTTTAGTAAACTTTTTAATTTTTAAGAATAAATAAAACTTTTTTATTCAATACTTGAAGCACTCAGCCGAGTGAATGCATAATAGCTTGTACTTATGATGCTAAGGTGTGTTTGGTTGAGTGGATTAAACAAGGATAGATCAATAGTCGAACACTTATCCAATGTTTGGTTAAAATTTTAAGATGTTTTAATAATCATTTTGACCCGGTTTCCGATCCAATTTTGTGGATATCTATTTGATTATTAATCTACAAATCAAGTGGGATACACTATCAAAACTCAATAAATTACATTTTTCTCCTCTTATTGAATCCAAGTGGTGGGTTAAGTTATTTATTGAATAAAATTTTTCTCCTCTTATTGAATCCAAGTAGTGGGTTAAGTTATTTATTGAATAAATTATTTTAGAGTGTTGTACATTAGATGTCGATCCTGATATTTAATATATATCATTATTATTTAATTTGATTTAAACTTAAAAAAATATAAAGATATATTTTTATTTTGAAAAAATAATTTATTTGTATATATTTTAATAAAATAATAAAAACTAAATTTTCACGTTGGTTATGCTTATCAATAATATTTTTATTTTTATTATATTTAATTTTATGATATTTACACTTATTAATTCAAAGATTATTAATATCTTTATTATTAACATTATTATTATTATTATCTAATATTATGTATTGCTTCCAGATGTGTATAACAAATAAGTAAACTTAGCAAGGGTATAATAGTAAATTTATTAATATTTAAAAGCTAATCACATATTAAAAATGTTGAACCAAACAATTAGTATCACATAATGTTTGATTAATAATATATCAATCTTGTTATCTCTAACATAATCAATAATTTATTAATCTCATCATTTGTATCAAACACACCCCTACTGTCCCTCATACGTTTTAGAATAAAGGTCAAAGCAGCATTGATAACTTACAGTATAGGCAACAAAAAAATTAGGTTAGCAGGTCTATTACAAACAAATGTCACGCATTAATACAACAAAACATTTGCCCGGGTTTTTTTTAAAAAAAATTTGGATAAATATTCCAACGTAATACACTTCTAGTTTTGAAAGAATATCAAGTCCACTTCTCATTTGGTTCTAATAGTTCTCTCTCTGCTGATCTAACTTGTTATCGTGAAACGATAATTCATCACATGATCCTTTTCTTACATGTTTTCAATCATCTAAAACCAAAACCATTATAATTGCCCGGAAATTTTGAATTTTAAATTTGATGACCAGCCAAACTCAAACCATACAAACAATAAGGTGGGATTTTGTTCTAATCAAAGTTCATTGGATTTATCTTAAGAACTTAACAGCTACTATCATGAATTAATAAGTCCATCATATGATAGATACAATCTGATAGACAGACCACAAACGACCTCAGTTCCTTAGAAAGTTTATGTCGCTGATAAACCATAGCACCCCAAGCTTTAAGGAAATTTCATTTCGTAGATCAAAGAGAGACATGTTCAGGAAAGTGAATATTACCCTGTACTTTGTATAAGCCATTGCCACGAGATTCTCAAGAGCATGTCCTTCAAATTCCCTAAAATATGTCAAAATGATTAGATAATCAGAACATAGAGATTATCCAGAGATCACAATGAAAATCTCATAAACGAAACAGAAGAAAAACTTCATACTTTTCCTGGAGTTCTTTAGCCTCAGAAGCAGAACTTAGTAGTTTTCCAAGTAGTCTTTTCTTCTTGGACACCTATACGTAGGCTAAGTTAGTACAAGAAGACATTGAAGCATCTTTCACACCAAATTCTTGTTTGAGGTATTTAATTGTCCTGTGTTGATTTCCTTTTTCTTAAAAGTAAGATATGGAAAGGAAGGGGGTGGGAATCCATTCTAAAGTTGCCAATTACATGCCTTGGTGACAGCGCACCCTTGGCCATTATAAACAGTAATGTGTCATCTTATACACACACAGACACACAATATATATATATATATGTATATATATAATTTGCATAAAGTATCTATGCATATTATTTATGTATTTGCCATCACTCCAAGTTCTTGTATACACGCACATAACCAAAATAGCAAGAAATAACAGCAGAATGAGTTATGTTGTATGAAAAACAGAAATGAAACTTAGAGAAATATTAAGAGCTGATTTAAAATAATCATGGTAACAAACCAGAAGTCAATTGCTCATGCTTTAATTCCACGCATATTAATTACTCCAGACTACAGAAGGGATCAACACATCCTAATTCCTACCTGTTCCTGGTACTTGTGATCCGTTTCACCAATATCTTCGTTTATGTCTTCATCTCCATTCTGTGACAAATCAGACTCATCAAGAGGGGAAAATAGCACTCACGGATATGTAGAAGAACTTGAGAAGGACATTGGAATTTAAATGCATAAGATCCAATTTTTCTTGAATGAAATCCAGCATACCACAAGATCTGGATAGATTCCAATACTGTGAACCTCCGCAAGAAGTCGTTCATCCGCTGGAATGCTATAGTATTGATACTCGGAGCATTTTGTGCCAGGCAATACCTGGTCCGAAACTAAACCGTTTTGCGCATGATCATGGTTTGGAATAAAAACGGTGTTCGGCATGGATAAAATATTGTTTTCTGGCATAGTGTGGTTCAGCTCATAAATTGAATTACCCTTAGCATTTACAACATTTCCATTAGAAGAAGGATAACCAGAAAGGCCACTACTTCGACACATCTTTGGGAAGAAAATATCTGATACCATATCATCTTCCATCTTATTTCGTGATTCATGGACGTCGTGCTTGAGGTCTTCCATACTGCAGCTAAGCTCTTGATTTCCTTCTTCAGGAATCAAAGCTGCAATAAGTCTCTGGAACAGGGAGATACCATTGTGTGTCTCTGCTCTTGAACCTAAACGTTCTGGACTAACCTCAACATTTATTGTTTCGATCTCCTTATACTCGTCTAGCTTGCAGCCATTAGGTATTGAAGTCGAACTATCTGCAGCAAAGGGTGCTGTTGCTGGATTGTCTGCAGCTGAACCAAGGGTCACCTAGAAGGAAAGTAAATTAGAAACAGAATGAGGCAAAAGATCATCATAATATAATGTGTCAACATCTCTAGAAACTTGTACTGGTCACATTTCAATTTCATTGTATGTCAGGTAAATTTTACTTAATTTCATCAGAATTTGTACAAGGGGCCCACGCAGAAACATGTACTGAAACACAAGGGACAAATAGAAAAAAATAATGTAATCATCATAAGCACAGAAAAAATAACTGTAAATAGGAATATATGGAAAAACAAAATTGGAAATTTTATTTCTGGCAAAGTTATGTTTTGGGATCTCAGTTGATTGATACAAGTATTTACGATAAATTAACAAACATCCATCAAGCATTTTGAAGCTGCCGTTGGACCATATCGTATGGTCCTTTAATATTTTGCACTTAAAAAGAAAATCCCTGTGTTTCTGCTACAAGGAACTATCAACTATATAGTGTTACATGAAGATTAGAAATATGGATACCCATGCATTCTTTGGCATACGAAAGTAAAACCCAGGGCTGATAGAACATGACCGCCTACTTTATTAATTACACTCATGGCGCCTCGCACGGTCTACCTCTTCACCTCATCGCCTGCACTTTCATTCTCTCAGATAGGTGGTTTCTGATAACTATTCCTTGTCACCACCAAGACACCTCATGGTTATAAAAACCCCTCCACTATCACACTCAATCTTTTCAAGGCACCTGTTCCGCTTTCTGCAGGTAAATCATGTCACGGTAAAGCTGGATGCACTAACATTTCTGTAGCACCAGCATATCTAAGCAGGAAGTTTGAAGATTGATAAGAAATCACATGCGTGAGTTTCTCAGCATCTGTCCAACGCAGTTTGCAACTTTTTTATATTAAAAAAAAATCAACACACAGGAATCTGAGTCAGATATCAAATAGATTGATTTTCCTACATGTTGGTGCATTGTAGAGAACGCCGAAACAAATTATAAAAACAGAAGTCGCACAAGAGGAAAAACTACAAGCAAAAATCTAACTAAAATTAATTAAGCATGCTGACATGGAAACGAAAAAAATCTGATAACCCCAGGAAAGCTAATCAAGAACATTAGATAACTAGCATGGCAGGCTTAACATTTGTCCGTGGCTGCTAAGAAGAAAGTGATAAACTTGTCATTCAAGCTTGGTCCATGGTCTAACGTTTGTTAAGTACTAGATTAGTACTTTCCATGAAATGATCAATAGCTTGCATTTATCGCTAATAGATCTGCTTCAAAGCAATAGCGGGAATACTGCAAGTTTATAAAATGCGACTCTTCTTTTCGATTGCAGCATCACAAAGTGACTTCAAATCTAATTAGGCAATTTATACATCGATTTTAACAAAGGGTACTAGGTTAGCATTAAATTTGAAAACATCTGTAATTAAAAGGACTGAATAAAGTTGAGTAAAATCAGAAAATAAATCATGTTCATTACCTGTTCTTTCAAATAGGAGATGTCCGCATCAGATATAAAACGAAACAAAGGCTCCATCTCCCTCCAGAACAGGCTAGAAAGGGATTGGCCTGAATTTTAAGTAGGATAGTTATTGTTTGAAGAACAACATACTTTGAGAAAAATAAAACTAAACATATCACATGAACAATACCTCTGTTCGTAACAGCATTTGCAGCAGCCAAGAGTTCTTCATGTCCATTATCAGAACCAACTGCTAAGATTATTCAGTAAAAATCAATCAACTGTCAATAAAAGTAACTAAAATATAGTGTTCCATGAAAAGCAATGCCAACATTCGAGAGATCATAAGTAAGTTACCCAGGAAATCTGCTGTCATACTCATAGCCATGTGCTTTTGACGTGCATACGCTTTCCTGTCAGAAAGCTTTCTTGTAGGTGGCCGACCAGCTCTGCTGAAAAGAAGGTTTTGCCAAGTCATAAAAAATACTCCAACCAATTCACAACTCAGGGTACATCAGCAAGAATGGCAAATTGAAAATTAAAACATATATAGGACCAAAAAAGTGAAACTTAGACTTTGTGTTAACCTTTCAGTCTTGTCAACACCAAGTCTGGAACTTCTAATTTGTTTTGTCGTTCCCACACCACCAAGCCTCTCAGCTGTTAAAGGCAAGAGGGGTCTTGATGAAGTCACTCCCCGACCTGTTCTGCCTTGCCTTCTGACACCATCCCCATGATCATCCTCACAGGCGCCCTTACTTTTTCTTGGCGGTAAGAGTAGGGTTGACATTTTCTGGACATTCTGACCACTTTTCTCATCTATCTCATCACATTTCTTATTCTTGTCTCTTGACTTAATTTCAGGAGCACCTGATTCCTCAGTTTCAGATAATGCAGCTGGAGAGAAACTGTCACCTTTTATTTTAACATGCTGAGGAGAATGAGCAGGCAAACGCCTTTCGTTTACCATCACTTCAGCCGTATCCAAAGCAGGGTTCTCGTCATTTCCAGGAACAATGGGTGATAAATTAGTTCTTCTTGCAGTTCGCGAAATCTTCTGTGGCCTCTGAACCCAATTGGTAACTGGAGGAGAAGTAGACCGCGCAGAAGGTGTACGCTTGCGATTGTTATCCCCAAAGACACTAGGAAGTTTACTTGTGCAATTAGATAATTCCCAATCATCAGAAGACGTGAATCGTTGTGCCACTTGAGACAACTTGGAAACCCCACCAACTGAACCAGACCGTGGGGCACGTATGTTAGCATTCAACTTTGAGTTTGAGGTAGGGCTGCCTGAACTTAAATCTTCTCGGGAACTTGCCCTAATTATGAGGTGCGAACTCAGTTTAAAAGAGCAACACGATTTATTTTTAATAGTTAACTAAGGGAAAATTAACATTATAAACCAAAAAACATATTCCATGAAGACCAAATACAAAAAGTCACTTTTCCCTCAATATCCAACTCATTGCATATTTCCAAATTTAAACGGAGACATCATAATTTATTCAACTGCAGTTGGATGTAGTCTAATTTTCTACTCCAGAAAAAGATTCAAAGAAAGACATAGAAAGAAAGGCATAATAATTTATTCAACTGCAGCTGGATGTAGTCTTATTTTCTACTCCACAAAAAGATTCAAAGAAAG